>NC_137771.1:90195020-91430020 GCF_963455305.1 Plecotus auritus | reverse complement strand
ATAGGATTGACAATGGGAAGGGCAAGGCAACTCCAGAGGGTTAGGAAGCTGAAACCATAGAGCTGGGCTTATAGTAAGAGCTTAATCTAATCAGTGAGTGCCTCCACTAGCACCCATGTGACTTCCATTTATTTTGCCCTGTGTTACTCTCTAAAGACTCAACATCATAAAGATTGTTTACTGACTAACCATCTCTCAGTGTGAAGTGTCTGAGAGAAAGGATTTTGCTATTCAATTTTGACAGTAAGAGGCAAGCATCTGAATTTATTGTCTCACAAAGATGTCATACAATGGGGAAGAAAGAATTTCCTAAAAAGAAATTAAGATGCTATTAAAAAGGGGAAATTAATACTATGTTGATAAAAACTTACAAATATCCACTAATATCCCATTCTCTAGTTGGTTCTATTACCATTCCAGACCTCTCACATTTTAAGTCTTCAAAAGGCATTTTGCAAATAGGGTGACAAAAGCAGTCACTACAAATACTTTCTGGCTTTGTCCCTGCATTCTCTGAAAAAGTTCTAAATGACCAACCTCTTCCCAGATGCCATTGGGAGAGCTCCAGTGCTGTCTTATTGTGTGCTCTGAGAGCTGGTTTCCTGTCACAGGAATTTCATCTTTGGATTTGCAAAGAAAATTTGGGTTTCCTTTCCTCATGTTCTAAAGTTTTGTGCTTATAATTTGAGAGGATACTGGCATCAAAAGTGAAAGTTCTTCTGTTGACATTACCACAGCCTTAACCACTACTACTTCTATGGCTGTAGCACTCTGATTGGCATTACCCCTGTGGTCACCAACCAGTAGCACAAAAGCAGTCATCTGCAGATTGCTTTATACTTTATGCCTGATGGCCCTGGGCAGAACACAGGAGGTAGCTGACCTAAGCCTGCACCTACCAGGGGGTCCTAGAGCCAGCACACCCAGTGGACAGCTTCAGACCAACTACCTCCATCACCCAAACACCTCCACAACTGACACACTCAAGGGGGTGGACTCAGTGGGTACCAGAGCCCTGCTGAAGTAAGTCTTTCTCTGTGTGAAGGGCTCCTGCACAGCTGATCCTCCAAGGCAGTTGGAGGTGGTGTCAGTGGTCATGGCCAATCCTTGTAGCTGATCAGCCTGAGTAAATCCCTCCCATTGATGTGCCAAAAGCAATCAACACTCAATTTAAACAGGAGGTTGTACAGTCCATACAGAGGGGTGCACCTCCAGTGCCCAGCTAGGGTGATTAGGGAGGCTGTGCTACTGAAACCTACAGGATACCTACTACATTAGGCCACGCTACCAAGCCTAGGAGATGTAGTAGCTCAACCTAATACATAGAAGCAAACACAGGGAGGTGGCCAAAATAAGGAGACAAAGAAACATGTCCTAAATGAGAGAATAGAACAAAACTCCAGAAAAAGAACTAAATAAAATGGAGACAAGCAATCTACTAGATGCAGAGTTCAAAATACTGGTTATAAAGATGCTCAAGGGACTTAGTGAAGACAACAGCATAAAAAAGAACCAGTCAGAAATGAAGGATGCACTAACTGAAATAAAGAATAATTTACAGCCTGGCCAGTGTGGCTCAGTGGTTGAGCATTGACCTATGAACCAGAGGTTCAATTCCCAGTCAGGGAACATGCCCGGTTGCAGGCTCAGTTCCCATTAGGGGGCATTCAGGAGGCAGCTGATCAATAATTATCCCTCATCATTGATATTTCTATCTCTCCCTTCCTCTCTGAAATCAATAAAAACATATTTAAGAAAATAATACTTTATAGGGAATCAACAGTAGAGTAGGTGAAGGCAAGAATCAAACCATCAATTTGAAATATAAGGAAGCAAAAAACACCCAAGCAGAACAGCAAGAAGAAAAAAAGAATACAAAATAATGATAGTGTAAGGAGCCTCTGGGAGATCTTCAAGCATACTAACATTCATGTCATGGGGGTGCTGGAAGGAGAAGAGACAAAGCAAGAAATTGAACACTTATTTGAAAAAATAATGACAGAAAACTTTCCTAATTTGGTGAAAGAAAGAGATAGACAAATCCAGGAAGTCCCAAACAAGATGAATCCAAAGAGGCTCACACTAAAACACATCATAATTAAAATGCCAAAGGTTAAAGACAAAGAGAGTTTTAAAAGCAGCAAGAAAAAAGCAATTAGTTACCTACAAGTGAGCTCCCATAAGACTGTCAGCTGATTTCTTAACAGAAACTTTGCAGGTGAGAAGGGAGTGGCAAAAAATATTTAAAGTGATGAGAAGCAAGGACCTACAACCAAGATTAGTCTATCCTGCAAAACTATCATTTAGAATCAATGGACATATAAAGAACTTCCCAGACAAGAAAAAGCTAGAGAAGTTCATTACCATCAAACCAATATTATATAAAATGTTGAAGGGTCTTCTTGAAGAAGTAGATAAAAAAATGAACAATAAAATGGCAATAAATACATATCTATCAACAATATATAAACAAAATGAATAAGCAGAACAGAAACAAACTCATAAATACAGAGTACTTTTTGTTGGTTGCCAGATGGGATGAGGGAGAAGGGATGCAATCCCAAAAGGAAGGGATAGGGTGGGGAGAGATTAACCAAAGAATTTATATGTATATAGGCATAATCCACGGACACAGACAGTAGTTCAGTGAAGGCCTGGGGGTGAGGGCAGGTGTGGGGTGGAGGGGGTCAGTGGGGGGAAAAAGGGAGCATTTGTAATACTTTCAATAATAAAGATAAATTTTAAAAAATCTGAGCAGGTCTGTTTCATGTCCCTGTTTTTCCTCTTTTGTATGAAGTAGACATGGGAAAACAAAGAGTAACTTTACAGTGGTGAATCCTGACAGATACTACCTCATCCAGGTGATCAAGCTCAGTATTCACAGTTCTGAAGCACATTCATATCATGCACCCTTGATATGGTGTGATAAAATGGCAGCTTACCTCTGTGATCTTCCTTCCCCAAACTCATAATCCCAGACTTATCATCAAATTCTCTATTAGAATTTATCTGATGTTTTTCTCATTGAGAAATCAGCTCCCCAGTTATTCTGATACATTATATTCCTAGATGGTGAATATATGCATACTGGATACTAAAAAAATTCTCCGTGGTAAGTAATTGCATGATGTCAGGCCACTGTGTCATTTCCAGAGAGAACACATGATCATTCTTCCTTTACCTACCCCTTTCTCTTTCCTAGCATTTATTCCTTTAGTAAGTATATAACTCCATTACTGTTTTCAGCTCTCAGGCCAAGAATTGAAGTATGTGGAAGAGGCTGAACCTGAAATACAGTGAAGAAAGCTGACTTTAGTCAGAAACCTGGGGGATTGTTGCAACTCTTCCCTGATTCACTCTCTCATCTGGCAACTCATTTCACCTGGGCCTCTGACACTCATCTGTAGTATCTGTGTCTGTGATAGAGTGAAGACGGCATTTAGAATTCTATATAATAAAGAGGGAATATGCTAATTGACCATCACTCCATCACAAAGATGGCTGCACCCACAGCTTAGGCCAAGTTTCCATAAGGAGCCTTAACGAGCAATCAGCAGGGACCTGAGGCTACACCCTCCCCCACCCCTATGGGGCTTGATAGGGGACCTCAGGCCACACCCCCTGCCCTGGCGCCAGGCCAGGGGACCTTAGGCCATGCCCCCCGCCTGGCGGGGCTTGATGGGGGGACCTCAAGGTGCACTTCCCGTCCTGGTGCTGGGCTAGGGGACCTCAGGCTGCTACCCCGCCCCAGTGCCAGGCCGGGGGACCTCAGGCCACACCTCCCCACCAGGTGGGGCTTGACAGGGGACTTCAGGCCGCACCCCCCACCCTGGCACCAGGGCAGGGGACCTCAGACCACATCCCCCACCTGGTGAGGCTTGATGGGGGACCTCAAGGTGCACCCCCAGTGCTGGGTCAGGGGAACTCAGGCTGCGCCCCCTGCCCAGCAAGGCTTGACAGGGGACCTGAGGCTGTGCCCCCCTGCCTGGCTGGGCTTGACAGGGGACCTCAGGCCGTGCCCCCCACCCAGCGGGGCTTGACAGGGGACCTGAGGCTATGCCCCCCTGCTGGTGGGGCTTGATGGGGGACCTGAGGCTGTGCCCCCCTCCTGGTGCTGGGCCAAAGGACCTGAGGCTGCGCCCTGCTCCCCCACCTGGCAGAGCTTGACGGGGGACCTCAAGGCATGCCCCCCGCCCTGGTCTGGGCGAGGGACCTCAGGCCACGCCCCCCTTCCTGGCACCAGGCCAGGGGACCTGAGGCTACACCCCCTGCCCAGCAGGGCTTGACAAGGATAGGACTGGCCAGGTCTAGATCTATCCCAATGAGGGGGGGGGGGCAGCCGGGTCTGGATCTCATGCCATTTTGAGGCACATGTGGGTGGGCGGGGACTTGACTCTGGGTCCCATGGTGCGCCCCAGACTCTGACAGGAGGAAGGTTTTCATATACATTTTACTAATTTTCTTTAATCTCTGACACTTCAATTATAGAGAAAGGACAAATAGCAATATTAAATTATTTCCTCTAATTAATCCCCTTTTAATGTGCAAGAATTTCATGCACTGGGCCACTAGTAGAATAATAATCAGGGAAATGGAGTAAAAAGCCTAAAGAAGGAATAGCTAAGTTTCTTATGAATGGTCCTTTGATTTTTTTAATGTAGTATATATCTTTCCAACTGAATTTTTCTAACTGGATATGTAGTAACAAGAGACTAATTTTATTTTTTAAAAAGGCTAGAAAAAGCAAAAAGTTGCAGGAATACCTTAAAAATCTGTCTCCATTGAGAACTTTAGCTCACACTAGAATAAAGTTGTAGAAGGAAAGTGTAATATGTGAAAAAATAAAAGGCTGCAGAAAGTAAAAATTTATGGGCTCGGTTTCTAGGCCTCTCTCTCTCTCTCTCTCTCTCTCTCTTTCTCTCTCTCTCTCTCTCTCTTCTCTTGCACACCCAGAAACACACACTCATTCAAAAATAAATACTGATAGGTGTTAGTGTCACCTAATGGACACATCCAACTGAAAGAAATGTTTATAATTCTGACCTCAGGACTCTGGTAAGATCAGTCCTTCAGTGTTTAATATTGTTTCAGAGTTTGTGCTGTTAAATCAAAAGGTTATCTATAATACATCTGGTGCTATTAATGCAAAAGATCAGGGTATTCGAAAGACATTTATTCATTATTAATATAGATAATAAAGGATCATTTATGAGGCTTCAGATGAGATTTTTATCATCAAAAGCTTAAAAATGGAAATTTATTTTTGCTTCAGGACAGACATGAGAGGAGTCTGTAATGGGAAATGTGAGAGTCAACACAAAAATGTCAGATTCACTCTGTTTCTAAAGATGGCTGACACTTTATAGCAACAGATTAAAAAGACAATAAAATTTTGTGTCTTAAATTTCTATTGACAGGGACTTCTTGATTTATTCTTAGTTTGTCCTTTATCAAGATGTCTTATTGATATTCTTTGCTTCTCTCTCTTACATTAGATGGCTTATATAAATTGAATGGGGGTTGCAGAGAAATTCATAAAAATATTGGGAACTGTTGGCAAGTAAATTAAGGACCAATTTAACTCCAGCATCTTTACATACAAATGAGAATTATGTGTCCAGTTTTTATTGAATACAAGAAGTAATAAGAGAGGGAAGTTTAAAAATATACTATTTTGGAGAAAGGAACATAGTATTATTAATATTAGCTATTAGCCTATTAGTTTAGGCTGTTGAAGCTAATTGAAGTGGAACTTAAATGGGCTTTTAAGAGAGTTGAGAGGATTTTCAGAATTTCTCTCACCTAAATTTTGCAAATAAGCCCCAACCAACCAATTCTGCTAAAGTTATGGTTGGAGACATTACAGACTTTGAGTTTGTAATCCACACAAGTGAGAAATAGAAATCTAGTCCTCTACACAGTAGCAGCTACAAATTAGATGCTCAGGAAATGTTTACTAAATAAACAAAAATGTCCTGTTAGGTCCAGATGCCACAGTTGAAGTTATCGTGCACAAAAGGATGTTGGACATATTCCTAAGACATTTACTCATTATTATTATACATAATAAAAAGCCAGGTGTGTGGCATTTCAAGTGAATTATCTTCATTAATGAATGAGAAGAGAAGATTTATGGACCAAATGGCCCTGGATTACCCTGATTTCAATATTAGCTAATAATTTCAGGACTAGAATTTAAGTAAAACTCAATAAAACCATACATTGCTCTAAACCTGCTTCATTAAGGTAAGATGACAATTGGAAGTCATTAAGTCCAATGTCCCACTCAATAAATATGCAACTAAACAAAATTTATGGCTTGTTTTTAGGTTCATCTCAGAGCCTTTGCACATCTAAAAGACACATTAATCCAGCTGTCAAACATTGAGGAGCAGTGTGAATCACTCAAATATACACTTACAATGTAGGCATCAAGCAAGTGCTATTAAGAAGCCTTTGTGTTAGATATAGGATTGGTTCTCGATCCATTTCACCTGTTCGCTAATGTTCCCACATGCACTGAAGAGACTGTAAAGGTAAAAAGCATATTTCCTATATACATCTTCTCTCTCTCTCTCTCTCTCTCTCTCTCTCTCTCTCTCTCTCTCTCTCGTGCACGCACACACACGCACACAAAGAGAAACTCACACACATGTTTAAATAATAAATACTGATGTGAGAGATCTATACACTAAAAACTAAAAAGCATTATTAAAAAAAATTGAAGAAGACACAAATGAAAGGAAAGATATTCCATATTCATGAATTGGAAGAATCAACATAGTTAAAATGGCTGTATTACCCAAAGCAATATACAGATTTTATGCAATCCCCATCAAAATTCCAATGGAATTTTAAAAAAGAAATAGAGAAAAAAATCATTAGATTTCTATGGAACCACAAAAGGTCCCAAATAGCCAAAGAAATCCAAGAAAAAAGAACAAGGCCAGACGTATCACACTCCCTGACTTCAAATTATACTACAAAGCCACAATAATCAAAATAGCATAGTACTGACAGAAAAACAGACATACAAACCAATGGAACAGAATCAAAAGCCCAGAAATAAACCCACATGTGTATGGACAAATAATTTTCAACGAAGGAGCCAAAAACACATGATGGAGAAAAGAAATCCTCTTTAATAAATGGTGCTTGGAAAACTAGAAAGCCACATGCAAAAGAATGAAAGTAGACTGCAGTTTGTTACCATACACAAAAATTAACTAAAAATGTATTAAAGACCTAAATGTAAGGCCTGAAACAATAAATCACATAGTAAAAACCATAGGTACTAAACTTATGGACCTTGATCTTAGAAAGGATTTTATGAATTTGACCTCAAAGGCAAGTGAAGTAAAAGCAAAAATAAATAAACAGAACTATATCAAACTAAAAAGCTTCTGCATAGCAAAAATAACCATCAACAAAACAAAAAGGAACCAACTTAATTGGAGAAGATATTTGCAAACAACACCTCAGTTAGTGGTTAATATTCAAAATATGTAAAGAACTCATACAACTCAAAAACAAAAAAAATCCAATTAAAAAATGGGCAGAGGACCTGAACAGACACTTCTCCCAAGAAGACATACAAATGGCCAACATATATATGAAAAGAGGCTCAACTTCATTAGCTATTAGGGAAATGCAAGTCAAAACTACAATGAGATACAACCTCATACCTATTAGAATGGCTATTATCAACCAGAAAAGTGTTGGAGAGGTTGTGGAGAAAAATGAACCCTCATTCACTGCTGGTGGGAATGTAAATTGGTACAGCCACTATGGAAAACAGCATGAAGGTTCCTCAAAAAATTAAGAATAGAGTTACCATATGACCCTACAAGCCCTCTTCTGGGTATCTATCTGAAAAAGTTGAAAAGATTTATTTGTAAAGATATATGCACCCCTGTGTTTATTGCAGCATTATTCGCAGTGGCCAAGATATGGAAACAACCGAAGTGTCCTTCAATAGCTGATGTATGAAGAAGATGTGGTACAAATATATATATATATATATATATATATATATATATATATATATATATATATATACATACCAAAAAATACTACTCATCCATAAGTAAAGATGAAATACTGCCATTTGCAACAACATTGATGGATCTTATGAATATCATTTCTAAGCTAAATAAGTCAGATAAAAATGGACAAGAACCATATGATTTCCCTCATATGTGGGATATAAAACTGAAAGCAAGAAATGGACAAACAAGACAAAGAAACAAATAAAAACTCATAGACATAGACAACAGTATAGTGCTTATCAGAGGATAAGGAAGGAGGGTAGTAGTGAAGGATAAAGGGGGTCAAATATATGGTGTCAGAAGGAGATTTGACTTTGGGTGGTAAATGCAATGCAATATACTTGAAACCTACATACTTTTATTAACCAATGTCACCCCAATAAATTTAATAAAAGATTTAAAAAATACTGATAGGTGTTAGTGTCACCTAATGAACATATACAATGGAAGGATCCTATATAATAAAAAGCCTAATATGCAAATTGTTCAACCAGGAGTTTGATCAGGAGTTCGACTGCTCACTATGATGTGTGCTGACCATCAGGGGGCGGTGTGGAACATGGCAGGAGTGAGCGATGCAGCACTGGCAGTGGGCGTCAGTAGAGGCGCTGTCGGCCCTGATGGGCCCCAACGAGAGCAGGACTGTGGCAGGATGTTGGAGCAGGTGAGCGGGTGGCACCAGGCCAAGGCGGGTGCGAGCAGGGGCCCATCACCCCACCGATTGCCCCGCAGATGGCGACCAGCAGCAGCAGCGGAGGCGGGGCTGCCACTGGCTGCCAGGTGCTGAGGGAGCTGGGCAGGGGGCAGGAGAGGGGCCAGCCCCGACCAATCAAGCAGCAGATGGGATGGTGGAGCAGGTAAGGGTGCCAGGTGGGGCTGCACAGCTGGGGGCGCAAGCTGGGGTTGTGAGCCTGGGGGTGTGATCTGGGGTCGGATCCCCACAGGCCACCCCTGGGGACACCACCCATGCACAAATTCGTGCACTGGGCCTCTAGTCTGTTTATAATTCTGAACTTGGTGACTCCAGTAAGATCAGTCCAAATTAAATGTAGGTGTTGACAATAAAGTGTACTTAGGCAGGGCTTAGAAGATGCAGAATTGTCCCTGTATTGTACTTTCCTGGCAAACAGGCACAGTGACAGTTTGGTTTCTCAGCAGTTCACAGAAGGCCCAGTCTTCAGGCACCAGCTTTGCTGGTTTTGAGAGCCAGGGAGCTGGCTCCTCTTCAAGGAGTGCAGATTATAGTAGGTAAGGTGTGGTTCTAGAAATGACTACCTAATCACAACAGAGGCAGCAGCTCCATTTGTTATCAAAATGTCCCTGAAAGTTTAACCTGTTTAATTTGTTTTTCCCAAGTCTTCCCATAACTCTGTAAGCCACATAATATGCTACAATATATCCATTCTTGTTTGAATTGCCTAAACTATTCTTTCTTAATTTTTTACTCTTAAAATGTCTTAAAATGATCTCCAGATTTCAGCTAATCCCTTTGTTTAAAAATGATAGTATTTCAAGTTCATGAAATTGTTAGCATGATCTTTACCTTGTAATATAATAATCTATAATAACAAAAGCATAATATGCTAATTAGACTGGACATCCTTCTGGACGACCTTCCGGATGAAGCTAGGGCTGCGAGGGAAGCCCGGGTACCGGGTGCTAGAGGGAAGCTGGTGCCGGCAGCCGGGGGAAGGAAGGCCTACGCTTGCATGAATTTTGTGCATAGGGCCTCTAGTTGAGTGATAATTGTCAATCTCTTTTGAGTAAAGAATGATCTTTTTTGAGGATGTTTATTTTGGCTAACTTATTCATTTACTCTTTTATATGGCTCCCTTACACAAAGGTTAACTACTCTAATGCAAGTAAGCAATATAGGCAGAAGAAACTTCAGGTTAGCCTTAAAAATAAATTCTTTTTGATGTTTTACCATATCCAAGTAAATCCAAGAGTCTTGTCACAAACTTCTACAAGGTGTGGTATATGTAATATGGTGTGTGCAGGGGTAATTTTTACTATATTTAAAATGAAAAATATACTTTTTGCCAATCTTTTTTTATATAAAAAGGTAGTTATTTAATGCTTTTTTTTCATAAAGGCAAAAAGAATAAATTTTTTGCTAATTCACAGGCTTAAGTAAAAATGGACGTTAAATTTTTCAATGGCAGATTTGGTAGATTTAATTTAACTAACCATCTTAAGATGCTCTAAATGAATGCTATTTGCAACATGAAAATTTATTTATAATGTTAAATAGTAAAGTAACTAAAATCATAGCAAAATCAAAATAGGTGAAAATTTGGCCTAAGATGCAATTTAATATTAGACGTTGAAACACATTTTTTAAATGAGTGACATGATCAGGCTCAAACATTGGTCTAGACATTACAAAATTATTACATGCATGTGTTAATCTCTTTTAGAAGTTTAGATATGCATAAAAAGTTTTATTTTTGGAACTAGATATACAGAATAAAATCTAACTCTTTAATGTGAGATCTGTGTTTGGTTTTCGCTGTACAAATATTCAATTTTGGGCTGAGCTTGCAATAAACACATATGGATTTCATTTTCAGTTGAAATAAAATGATTTCTGCTTTTGCTGTTGATATTTATGAAATAATAAAGATGTTGCTAACACATGTAATAGGTTGAAAACTATAGCAAAATGTTTCTTTTGAATGGCAGCATACTCTACTTTTATAGAAATAGAGAACTGGTCTCAGGAGATATTAGTACATCTCATCTTGAGTATATAGTCTTTGAGTTTACATATTCTTCATCTTTTCTCAAAGTCAAGTTCTTGGCTGAACAAAAGATTCAGAGATAGATTCCTTCTCTAGTTAAACACTTGCACTGAAAGGGAAAGAGAATGTTATTCAGTTTGCTCTGCAGTTCTGATAGAGAGTTTTCAGTAAGACTTGCGACTTACTGGTTTCCTTCTCTACTCCAGTAAAAACATTTTCTGAGTCCTCTTTACAATATTTTTTTCCAAAGGTTCAGTTTGCTTTAAAATCTTATAATTAGAGAGAAACCAAGATGGCGGCATAGGTAAACACCTAAACTGCTGCCTCGCACAACAATTTCAAAACTACAACTAAAAGACAGAACGGACACCATCCAGAACCACAGGAAAGCTGGCTGAGTGAAAATTCTACAACTAGAAGGAAAGAGGAAAGCTCACAGAGAATTGGAGGTACGGCAAAGGGGCTTTGTGCGCGCAGAGAGGAAGGGCGGCTGAGAGCCTGGCTGACTTTCTCTGGCGGAAGGGGGAAGGAAGCTTCCGACCGCACTGAACCCCAGTTCTGACAGCACTGAACCCCAGTTCCGGGCGAACCCCTGGGGACCCATGCTCTTACGGGGGGAGTCTGGACTCTCAGGCGGAGACTCGGGAGCCGGGGAAGGCGGAGGACTGAAAGCGCGCGTGCGCGTGCCAGTGCGCACAAAGGCTGCGGAGGTTGCCACAGGCTTTCCCTAGTGAAAGGGAGTCAGAGGCTCCTGATGGCACTGAGCCCCAGTTCTGACTGCAGTGAACCCCAGTTCCAGGCGAGCCCCTGGGGACCCACGCTCTTGTGGGGGGAGTCTGGACTCTCGGGCGGAGACTCGGGAGCCGGGGAAGGCGGAGGACTGAAAGTGCCCGCGTGCGCGCGCCAGTGCACACAAAGGCTGCAGAAGTTGCCAAAGGCTTTCCCTAGTGGAAGGGAGTCAGAGGATTCTGGCTGCACTGAGCCCCAGTTCTGACTGCAGTGAACCCCAGTTCCAGGCGAGCCCCTGGGGACCCACGCTCTTGTGGGGGAGTCTGGACTCTCGGGCGGAGACTCGGGAGCCGGGGAAGGCGGAGGACTGAAAGCGCACATGCGTGCAAGGGCAAGGCTGACAGGAAGCCAAGACTGAGACTCCACCCCATCCAAGCTGAGCACAGAGGCTATTGCAATTTGGCAAGTCTAATCCTATAAGGCTGTCTCCAGCACCGAACTTCTCCCAGCATAGACACAGCTGATCCTTACAGCCAACTGGCCCGAAGGTGAATTCTTCCCAGTGATACCAACAACAATAAAGACTTAATTACAACAAGGCTGTACACACAGTCCACAAAGGGGTGCACCAAGAGTGTCAACCTCAGGTTAACTGGGGAAGCAGACCCACTGGGCCATATTGGAAACCTAGCACAAATATCTACCTTACCAACTCAGGGAATCAATGAAAATGCGGGGTCAAAGAATCAGATCACAAACGAAAGAAATGGAGGAAAACAAACGACTGGATATAGAATTCAAAACCACGGTGATAAGACTTTTTAAGAATATCCTAGAAAAGGCCGATAAATATAACGAGACCCTCGAAGATATGAAAAAGGACCAACTAGAAATTAAACATACACTGACTGAAATAAAAAATATTATACAGAGACCCAAAAACAGACAAGAGGAACACAAAAATCAAGTCAAAGAATTGAAATACAAAGAAGCAAAAAACACTCAACCGAAAAAGCAAAAAGCAAAAAAAAAAAAAAATCCAAAAAGTTGAAGATAATGTAAGAAGACTCTGGGACAACTTCAAGCGTACCAACATCAGAATTATGGGGGTGCCAGAAGAAGAGAGAGAGCAAGATACTGAAAACCTATTTGAAGAAATAATGACTGAAAACTTCCCCCACCTGGTGAAAGAAATAGACTTACAAGTCCAGGAAGCCCACAGAACCCCAAACAAAAGGAATCCAAAGAGGACCACACCAAGACACATCATAATTAAAATGCCAAGAGCAAAAGACAAAGAGAGAATATTAAAAGCAGCAAGAGAAAAACAGTTAATTACCTACAAGGGAGCACCCATATGACTGTCAGCTGACTTCTCAACAGAAACTATGCAGGCCAGACGGGAGTGGCAAGAAATTTTCAATGTGATGAATAGCAAGAACCTACAACCAAGATTACTCTACCCAGCAAAGCTATCATTCAGAATTGAAGGGCAGATAAAGAGCTTCACAGACAAGAAAAAGCTGAAGGAGTTCATCACCACCAAACCAGTATTATATGAAATGCTGAAAGGTATTCTTAAAGAAGAGGAAGAAGAAAAAAGTAAAGAGAAAAATTATGAACAACAAATACATATCTATCAACAAGCGAACCTAAAAATCAAGTGAATTAAAAACCTGAGGAACAGAATAATCTGGTGAATATAATAGAATCAGGGGCATAGAAAGGGAGTGGACTGATAACTCTCAGGGGGAAAGGGGTATGGGGGGTTCATGAAGAGAATGGACAAAAATCATACACCTATGGATGAGGACAGTGGGGGGGAGGTAAGGGCAGAAGGTGGGGTGGGAAATGGGTGGAGGGGAGCTATGGGGGGAAAAAGGAGAAATAATTGTAATAATCTGAATAAAGATTTATTTAAAAAAAATAAAAATAAAATCTTATAATTAAAAGCAAAAGCATTCCTCCCCTCCCCCCCGCCCCCGAGTTTCTCAGGGATTTGTTCAATTAATTCATGTGATAAAAAAAAAAAAAAAATCTGCTTCGTAGGCTGGTTTTTGTAGTCAGTTATCATCTTGAAAACCCCCAGCAAAATATGGTCTAATGTTTCCTTGAAGCATTCCTGGCTTTCACATTTCAGCTCCAATACCCTATTGAGAACTCTTCCTCTTTAAGCCACCACATTTTAGTATGGAGCAGACTTATGTGGTCTTTGTCCTGGTTTTCAAACATTCTTGAGTGATCTAACCTTTGTTTAAGTCACCAAATTTTGTATTGTACAGAACTTTGTTCATTTAAGCTCCAGTACTTTTAGCACCACACCATGTCTATGAAGAAAAGAGTGTATTTTGATAATGTTGGGACTTTTTATGTGAGAGGAAAAGCATCTCATGGGGCCACCCATTGATGGGTATTATCAATGTCATGCTAACATCATTTCTCTAAGATAGACTTCTTGTCACCAGCTAGGAAGACCAAACATTGAATATATCTTGGCCATTGCTTGTTTGAGACAGCTCTTTGCAGCAGAAAATTTTTCTTGAATTTCACTATCATCTATAAATCTCACAAATGCTACAGAATGACTTTTATTGGAGAAATAGGTTGACTCATTGATATGAATAGAGAAGCTGTTGTTTTATAGTTGATTACAGAACCTCTTCAGGTTTATGAGACTTGTCATTAATATATTGACTTACCATATTATGAAAGAATAGAACCTTGACATTATTTTGTTTTCACTACCTGTGCAACTTTTCTTAGGTAATACATTTTGTTAGTAAATAACTTGCTTTTTGAGACAAATACATCTTTTTAAACAAATATTTTACTGTTTGTTTTGACATGCCTATGGCCATTAAAAATAATAGGCACCATTACTTGGCAAATGGCTGCAATTTGTGGGTATATGTCTCCCATTTTGCTGGAGCAGGTGCTGCATTTAAACTTATTTGCCAACAATGGAATAGGACAGTTTATTTCGATCACTAGCCCAGGTAAAACCAATTGATAAACAGCTTTATTGTAAAACAACTTCTTTGGTGTTTCTTGCCCTTGTGCAATGAAATGACTCAGGAAGTGGCTCTACCATTAACCTTAACAGTATTGCCCATGGGTCTAGGCCTACAATCCTCTTCCATCTTAAGACTCTGTCTTCAAATATCTCCACATTGGACCATTAGGTATGTTTGTAAAACAGAAATACTAATAAAATATAAAATAGAAGGGCACAATAATCCTATATAATAAGAGATAATATGCACATTGACCCTCATGCCATCACAAGATGGCGGTGCACACAGCAGAGGCTGGCTTCCCATAACACAAGATGGCTGCACCCACAGCAAAGGCAGGACTCTAGTAACAAGCCGTAATGAGCAATCAGCAGGGACCTGAGGCTGCTTGGTGCCAGGCCGGGGTGAGGAACCTGAGGCTGCGCCCCCCACCCACCCGGCAGGGCTTGATGGGGGACCTCAGGCCATGCCCCCATCCCAGGCCAGAGGACCTGAGGCCACATCCGCCACCCCGGCACCAGGCTGGGGGACCTCAGGCCGTACCCCCCGCCCAGGGGGGTTGATAGAGGACGTATCAAAACCCCCAGCAAAATATGGCCTAAGGAAACATTAGGCCATATTTTGCTGGGGGTTTTGATACGTCCCAGGCTAGGGGACCTGAGGCCACACCCCCCCACCCTGGCACTGGGCTGGGGACCTGAGGCTGCACCCTCTGCCCAGAACCAGGCCTGGAGACCTGAGGCTGTGCACCCCTCCTGGAGGGGCTTGACAGGGGCCCTGAGGCTGCACCCCCCCACCTGGCAGGGCTTGACGGGGAACCTGAAGCTGCACCCCCAACCTGGTGCTGGGCCGGGGGACCTGAGGCTGCACCCCCTGCCCAGCAGGGTTTGACAGGGGTAGAGCTGGCCGGGTCTGGATCTCTCCCAATGGGGGTGGGGCCGGCTGGGTCTGGGTCACACGCGATTTCGAGGTGTGTGCGGATGGGTGGGGACTTGACTCTGGATCCCATGGCGCACCCCATACTCTGACAGGAGGGGGATTTTCATATACATTTTACTAATTTTCTTTCATCTCTGACACTAATATTATAGAGAAATGGGAAATAGCAATATTAAAATGTTTCCTCTTATTAATTCCCTTTTAATGTACACAAATTTCGTGCACTGGGCCACTAGTAAATGAAATAAATTACAAATAATGCAAAACAATACAATTCACTTCTAACTTAGAGTATTATATTTTACAGTGTTTACAACAAAGGTTGAATGGTAGGATGTGGGGTAGGAAACTAATTTGTGGCTTATAAAATTTTATTTTTTCTAGTAAAAATTTATTTATTTTCTATTACATGAGCAGAGATTGTTTATTCCCACATGTCAGTTGATACTAAGAGGAGGTGGGGAGAGGTGATTTGGAAGGGAAACACTAATGTCATCCTGGTCTCTGAGCAGTACAGTGCTCACCAATTATTAATGACCTTTCCTATCCTGGGTCAAAAACTGAGAAGATCTCAACTAAATTAACAGGGTCCTACTGTGCCACGCTGTATGAGCATGAAAGACTGCTAATGAACTAAGTAACAAACCTCCCACATCACTGTCTATCACTACATGTCCATGCCATGTTCAAAAATAATGTTTATTTTGTTAGTAGTGATGTAACAAAAATCACTAGAAAAAACTGCAGAAGCCTGAGGTTCCATGGAATCCTAATTGAGAAACAGGGGATTAGGGAAGAATCTATTTTCGCAAATGAACTTTGATCAATACAACATATACCAGTATCTACTTGATGCTTATAAAACACTCCATCCAACAACAAAATATGCTTTTTTTTTGAAGTACCAGTTGAATGTAGACCAAGATAGAAAATATCTTGGACCATAAAACAAACCTTAATAAATTTAAAATAATTTAAATTATACAGTGTATGTTCTCTGACCCCAATGGAATCAAACTAGAAATCAATAACAGAAAGATAACAGGAAAATCTCCAATCACTTGGAAACTAATACACTTCTAAATAATTCACATGTCAATAAGTAAATCTTAGGAGAACTAAAAAAATACAATGAAGTGAATCAAAATGAAAATAACATATCAAAATTTGTGGGATGTAGCTAAAGCAGTACTGAGAGGAAAATTTATAACACCAAATGTTTACATAAGAAAAGAGGAAAAGTCTCAATCAGTAATCTAAACTCTCACCTCAAGAAGAAAGAAAAAGTAGAGTAAAATAAGCCTGAAGCAAACAGAAGGAAAAAACTAATAAAGATAAGTGCATAAAAAATGAAATTGAGCCCTGGCCAGTGTGGCTCAGTTGGTTGGGCATTGTCCTGTGCATTGAAATGTTGCCAATTTGATTCCAGATCAGGGCACATGCCCGGGTTGTGGGCTTGATCCCTGGTAGAAATAAAGAACAAATTAGTGGTTGTAGGAGTTAAGGAGAGAATGGAGGTGAAGGACATTTCATAGGTATAGCAGGGCAACATGAAGGATTCTTGTGGTGATGGAAGTGTTCTATATCTTGACAGTACAGATGTCAATATCCTGGTTGTAATATTGTGCTATAGTTTTTCAAGATGTTGTTACTGAGGAAAACTGAATAAGTGGTACATATGATCTCTCTATGTTATTTCTTATAAATGCATGTCAATCTACAATGATCTCAAAATAAAAGATATAATTAAAATACATACATATATATATATATATATATATATATACTTGCAAATTGCCTTCCATAAAGATTATTCCAATTTATATATCTGCCAAATTGTGAATATGCCAAATAGCCTAGAATCCTAACCCACACAATATATCACACTTTTTGACTTACTAATAAGATAATTGATAGTGGTATTGTTTTCAGGTGTATTTTAAGTTATAAGCGAAGTTAACATTTTTTTTCTCACGTTTAAAGGTCATGCATGTGTTTTTTCCCCCTCTGAATTGCCTATAAATCTTTTTAAAACCTGAAATCAAAGGGAAGTTCCCTGTCAAAACACTGGTTTCTTTAAAGGATCTCCTCCCCCTGCCCCCACCCTATTCCCCATCATACATACACTTTCTCTTCCTTAGGATTGTTCTTGGTTTTATAATTAAACTAGACGGGGGGGGTCCCTCAGCCCAGTCTTCCCCCTCTCACAGTCTGGGAGCCCTCAGGGGCAGGAGGCAACCCGGCGATCAGGGGAAGGCAATGCCCTCATCACACCTCTGCTGCTGCCATTGCCTGCAGCGCAAAACTCACCGGCCTTGGTTACCTGAGCCTCAGGCGGCCCTGTGTGGCTAGGCAGCCACCATCCAAGGCTTGCCTGCACCTCGGGCATCAGCTGGACAGTCAACATCAGAGGCTTGCCTGCACCTCGGGGTGGCCCTGGGTGGCTGGGGGGCTGAGGGCGAGTCCTGCTGCTCCCCCAGCTGGGCTGAAAGAACTGGGGGACTCCAGCTGACCCCCCCCGCCCCCGCCAGCAGGGCTGAAAGAACTGGGGGACTCTGGCGGCAGGCAAGCCTCGGACGTGTGCCTGCCACCCTCCAGGACTTGGGGACTCCACCGGGGCTGAGGAGACTGGGTGCCGCCATCTTTGTGATGGAGTGATAGTCAATTTGCATATTCCCTCTTGATTAGATAGGATTTTTATCTTGTAGCATCTCTGGTGCCTCTTGTAATCACTAAGCATGTGCTATGCTATCTTATAGGAGAGTGGATTCTCACAAATGAAGGACTTGACTCCATTCATTTTTCTATGTCAAACCTATTGAATTCTATAGTATCACAATCCCAAAAGAATTATTATGACACTTCTTTTGCATTTTCTCTCCATTTATATTTTGAACCAAATTTAAATCATTGTTTTTCTTTAGTGGATGTTCCCCTCTTTGGGGTCAGGGCCCTATCTTTACATCTGCTCTCCCTGCCTTACACACTGTGCCTGCTTTTCCTAGACCCTCCGTTGATATTACTTCACTAGCGACTTTCTGCAAGATTCTTTCTTGGAAGGGGCCTTGAGATATATTTAGCCTTAATCAGGAGGCCACAGCTTTGGGAGTAGCTAACTTCCATTTCTGCCCTGGAAATCTGTTTCTAGCTCCTTAGGGAGCAAGATTTAGGGAGTCATGGAACTCTTTTATGGCCCCCACAAAATTGAAAAGAGGTTTTGTTATTGCTGTTTTGGCCACTTTCAATGTCTTCCTTCTGGTAGCCTTTGATGGCTGTTCTCAGGTTATCTCCTCCTTCTTAAAAACCCGTTCTTAGCAAAATATTTGATAAGCTCATGCACACGGAGGTGTAACTGATAGGTAATAGTTTAGATGTGACCCTCCTAAAGAGATTGCATGCTAGCCTGCTGAAAAGCTGAAACCAAAGAAAGAAGCTGTAATGCTGATGCTTCATGACACAGACAGCATGTAGTGTCTGGCCAAGTAAACACCTTGCATTTCTGAAACCTGAGCAGTAGGTGGCACATAGTCTCTTTACTCCTGTCTGTGACTGTTTAGTGGGCTCTTGTTGGAGGTGAACTTCTAAGTAAGTGAAGCATGGGTTGATGGGAGGCTCAGCAGTGATGCACAGGGTTCTGTTTATATATTCTGGTCCAAGTCATAAACAGATGCACCAAGGGAGGTGGTAATAGCATCTCCATGTTAACTTTTTGGTTCCAGTTAATAACAATATTTTTAGAAAAAATATGTTAAAATTAAGAAAGGCTCAAGGAAAGTAAAAAGAACACTTCCATTGTAAAAATAAAGCTTGTTATAAACATTAATGGACTATAATTTTTCTCCTTTTTCTATTTCCATATAGTTATTCCCTTTGTTATAGATTTAATCTTCCATTCTGCCACTGACATCTCCAAGTCAGCTTTTATTGATTTTCTTGACAGCATTTTCCTATTTTGGCCTTTATTCCATTGTTCCATTTTCCAGATGTAGTCCTGTTTTTTATTTACTCACAGCTTTTTACAAAAAGACCTTTATAAAATCATGTCAATAGTTTGCTCCTCCAGAGAAACTGTAATTTGCAATGGCCTAATTAGGAGCTCTTATGGTTTCCCACACTTCAGGATTTTAATGCATACTATTAGCACAATATAGTCCCCATATTTCTTAGTTCTACCAAAATTTCTTCCCCATATCTAGCTGCTCCATGTAGTTATAGTTTGTTAAACATGCCTTTCTCAAAAAAGTCTGGAAGAAAACCAGATAAACATTATGACTACATCAAAGTTGAAAGCTTTTCACACACCATCATTTAGCATTGTTATTTTAAGTTTTTAAAAAGCAAATGCTGAAACTCATTTGGATGCTGTTCTCATAATAAGAAGTCATTTTAATGATCACAGATGTTGTTGTTTTAAGGGCCCATTTTATAATGGAAAGAATACACTCTAGACTATCTTGAGGATTTGATTCTTACAATTCTGGCCTCATTATGCACTAAGCTGTTTATTAATCAGCCTGACTACATGGTCTGTTTTTATTCACTTTGATTTCTTTTGTGTTTACAGTTCAAGGTTTAAATTTTTAGTACTAAAATTGAAGATGACTGCTTTTAGTTGTTTGCTTATTATCCAACTAGGTTTCTAAACATTTCCGGCTGCAAAGGGAAGAAACAAAAGAAAAAGATGGGAGTGATATGTCAACACATTTGCTTATTATGTATGGAGGCCTTCGAATGAGCAAATTAGGTTCAGAGTTCTATTTGAGATTGTATTACAGAGGCATTTGTTTTGCAAAATAGATTTTTGTGTTGTTGTTTTTTTTAAATTGGGAGAGACTGGGACCACTTATGTGCTGTGATTCAGAGTTTTCCCTCCAATCCCTTTACCCAATGGTACCTCACTTCCTACTTTTAGACTTTAAGGATTTTTAGTCTTTAAGAGACTCCTATCATGCTAATGATAGTGTAGCAAGATCCTGTGATATACATACATATGTAAATACTGGAGGCCTGGTGCATGAAATTCATACACGGAGGGGTGCCTCAGCCTGGCCTGCACCCTCTCCAATCCAGGACATCCTTTTTGCAATCCTAACCACTGAATTGAAAACAAACTGCATGTGACTGCTGGCTCCTAACCACTCACCTGCCTGCCTGCCTGATAACCCCTAATCACTCTGCTTGCCTACCCAATCACCCCTAACCCCTCTGCCTGTTGGCCTGATCACCCCTAACTGCCCTCCTCTGCCAGCCTGATCCCCCCTAACTGTCCCCTGACGGCCTGATTGCCCCTAACCACATCTGCCTTGGCCCCCGCCACCGTGGCTTTGTCCGGAAGGAGGACCAGATGATGGGAAGATGTCCAGTCTATCTGGTCTAATTAGCATATTACCCTTTTATTAGTATAGATAAATCAAGATAATACACTTTAATATATTCTTTTTCTTTACCTTGACAAATATACCTTTATATTGAAAACTGTGTTTAAAGCTATGGCT
This sequence comes from Plecotus auritus, assembly GCF_963455305.1. Taxonomy (NCBI): domain Eukaryota; kingdom Metazoa; phylum Chordata; class Mammalia; order Chiroptera; family Vespertilionidae; genus Plecotus; species Plecotus auritus. Next base: position 91,409,051 of record NC_137771.1, on the reverse strand, counting down.
TTTATATATATAAAAATCGGTAAAACAGTTTTGGTAATAGTTGGATGACTAATAAAATAAAGAAATGTATAATTAAATATATAACATTTGTTTCATAAATTTATTTTTCTTGATTTCATTTCAGCAGAATCAAAATTGTTTGATCAAAATTTTCATAATTTGGTCTTATTGATAGTAACTGCCAAATGAGACGTTATAGTTTTATACATTTTTTTTTTTGTTTCAATTTGGAGAAATTTAGCTTTGCTGAAGTGGTAACAACCAGAATTGTCAATAAGAATTTTAAAGCAATATTTGATTTGGAACTAATCCATTAAATTTACATTTGTTTGAACTTTGTAATGAAGTTGCATATAATAAAACTGTTACTAAAAAATATTACAAATTATTAAACTTCACAATATAAACATTATTACTTATATTTCTAATATTCCTCAGCATCTCTTTAGGTTCATACAGTTTATTTTTGTTTTTCTTCTTTCAAATTTTCAATTCACGAGTATGTTTTTAAAAATGAAGGTAACTGTATCCTACTCTACATATTCAACTATCTCTTTAGTAAAGACTGTGTCTTCATCTATAGTGAAGTGTCCAGAAAATGGACTCTATAGAAACAGTTTGGAGAGTATTTCTACATAAATCTTCACAGTCAAGCAAGCACTTTTGTTTCCTTATTCTAATTTTTTAATTAAAATGTCACATTTTTTGCATATTTCACATGCAGTTTGTTTTCAATTCAGGCATATCATATTGTTCTAAAATTTAAAAAGCAATTTCAATCTTCTAAAGGTGAAATAACCAAGTTCTTGTTTTTTTTTCTTTTTACTAACATTGATAGCAAGCAATAATTCAAATCACATACTGTGAATACTGTGAATTCAAAATTAATTTTATTTTCCTGCAAGATCACAATCCACTCTATTTGAACATTTCTCTTGAGTATATTGTATTGTTTTGCTTAGCAATGTGCAACTAAAGTGGTTGTAAGATCAAAACGAACACTTTTCACTAAGATTTTTCCCTTCTGGAGCATATCCAAAAATGATTATTTGTAATCTATGGTTGTTCGAAAGAACACCATTGCTATGACCTAGCTGGAGTCCTGTCCCCTCTCATCATATATACCTGCTTTGAACACTGAGCTTGCTCTTAAGTGCTCTTGGATTACAAGTTGGAGCATGAAAAGAAGCAAGAAAATGGACACTTTTGGGAAATGGCACCCTATTGCTTGATAATTCTATTGTATTTTTACCGAGAGGAAGAACTTGGTAGAGTTTCTCCTCTACTCAAACCTCCCTGCAGTGAAGCAGGGCCTACCTTGAACACCAGCAGTGGGATCACCTTGATCCATCACAGATTTGGGAAGCAGTCATCTTGTTTTAAGGGCATAAGGCAAAGCATTGAGGTGTCTCCCTGGCACCTGAAAGGTGTTAGGCCTGAGAGCAGATGCTTGGGGTCGTGTGTATCCCTGAACCCAGATCCTGAGTGATGGAGCTGCCCAGGTGTTCTATAAAGCTGTCCACATAAGCACACGGTCTTTTGTGACCATGAGGATATTTCATTGAAACAATTACATGCATTCACATGTTTCAGCTTCAATTTCTATATTCCATCCTATATAATAAAAACCTAATATGCTAAGTGTCTGGTGGTCCTGTTGGCTGTTCAACCAATCAAAGGATAATATGCTAATGATATGCTAAGGCCGCTCAACCACTATCTATGTTGTGCACTGACCACCAGGGGTCAGATGCTCTGACTGGTAGGTTAGCTTGCTGCTGGGGTCTGGCCCATCGGGACTGAGCGAGATGGGCCGGACATGCCCTGGAGACCTCCTGAGGCCCTCCCTGGCCCCGATCGTGCACCGGTGGGGCCCCTTGGCCTGGCCTGTGCCCTCTCGCAATCTGGGACCCCTCAGGGGATGTTGGAGAGCCGGTTTCGGCCTGATCCTGCAGCCAGGTCGAGGGACCCCACTGGTGCATGAATTCATGCACCAGGCCTCTAGTATAAAATAAAGTAATATTTGTTTATTTGCATGTATTATTCTTAACAATTATTTTATGTGATGTAATTCTGCATGTTTTATTTTTATTCTTTATTTAGACAGTGTGTGTGTGTGTGTGTGTGTGTGTGTGTGTGTGTGTGTGTGTGTTTGATATGCTGTACTCTTTAAAGGTTTAAAGTGAAGTCTGGGGCCTGCAAACTTCCCCACAAACTCAGCCTGCTCCCTGGCCTTACATGCACTGTAGACCCTTCTGACCACCCAGCAAGCTCAGCTTCACGGTCAGCTTGTTCTCAACCACACTGCGTCCCTGGAAAGCCCTTTGGTTCTCAATCCAGTGTCAATACCACGTGGAGATCAGGAGCAGCTCAGGAATGCACACTAGACTCTCTCTCTGCTTGGCCACAACATTGATGAGGTGAGCACTGCCAGGTACAGCAAGAGCCATCAGCATTCAAAGGGCTGTGTCTGCAGAAGCCCCAGGATGATGATATCAGAGCATATCTCCCCTCTCTTCTATCTGACTTTCTCTTCCCATGTCCTCTTGGGGTGGCAACAGGAAGGGTTTTCTCTTATTTCTTTAACCTGTGACTTTCCTATTTAAAAAAAAAAATTTATGACCTACACACTTGGCTTAATCCTTGATTTGTTGAATGAGATTTAAAGAGATTTAGAAAATCTTTTGGTCCTCCAACATACTATCCTTTCAGGACTATCGTCCTGCCAAATTCTATTTTTTTAAAAATATTTTTTTCATTGACTTCAAAGAGGAAGGGAGAGGGAGAGAGAGATAGAAACATCAATGATGAGAGAGAATCATGGATTGGCTGCCTCCTGCACACTCCCCACGGGGGACCAAGCCCACAACCTGGGCATGTGCCCTTGACCAGAGTCAAACCCAGGACCCTTTAGTCTACAGACTGATGATCTATCCACTGAGCCAAACTAGCTAGGGCCAAATTCTACTTTTGATGTCAGAAATGAAATGATAATTCTATGTATACTGCTTCTTCCTCTTTGATTCTTTTATAGCCATAGTTAAACTTTAACACAACCTGGAATCACCTGGAGGGCTGATTAAAATGCATATTGCTGGATTTCACACCCAGAGTTTCTTAATCCGTAGGGCTGGGAGGGGCCTGAGAGTTTTCATATCTAATGGGTTCCATTGATACTTCTGTTCTGGGGCCACATGTGGAGACCCCACTCGTATATAGCAATCCTAGTCCTGCCCACCTGACACCCCACCCCAGCAGATGGAATGAATACTGGGGCTAACTAGAGACAGGATGCATGTGTGTGGAAAGGTAAGATAGGAAGGTACATTAAGTTTCTATTTCCAAACTGTTACCTCTCTTACAAGCTCACTAAAAAGTGTGAAGTCTAAATACCTGCTTCTTTAAGTGAAGTATAGTTTAACATTATGAAGTTTAAAAGAAGGCATCTGGGCCTTGGCCACCTGTGCTAAGAGACAGACACTTTTCTTGCATAGCTGGGATTTCTATGACATGTTTTTTCTTCACATCATTCACCAGAATGAAATATTTTTAAAACATCTGAGTTGTTTCTAGGTTTTGTTTTAAATTAGACTTCACTGAAATTTAGCATAAATTTATCTTTCTGCCTTGGAAGATTTTTTTCACTTTCTCACGATAGCCATATTGCGACATCATTGATTGCTTAATTATGACTTCCTTTGGGGGAAAATGTTAATGAAAATACTTGAGAGCACCAAGAAGCATTTTTCAGATTCAAATGCCAAGTCACAATATACCCAATCTATTTTTTTAAATGGAATTGTGTCTCTCACTAAATCTTGCAGTGCTTCCACTTTAGAAGGGATTTGTGTGAGTGAGGAGGACAGTGAGTGCATTCCACCTCAATCTTGCTGTTTGTTTCCATAGTAAGACTTAACTGTAGATCCACAGACATTAAAAATCATATAACACCAGAAATAGCACTAAATTACTTTTTTCCCCCAAATCTCATTATCAAATTGATTCTTTTACAGCTTCCTCCCTTAAATAGGGGTTCTCTCGCTCTCTCACTGGGCAGAGGAGGCTGCCACAAATTTCCAGATCCTTCTAGCGCTCAGTGTCCTTGCATCTGACTAGACCAGTCAACAATTATGATCATGATTTTGAGCCCATCTTTGTCTCCCATCACTCAGCTTTCTTTCTTCTTTTTGTCCCTACAAGCAATATGTTAATGTGCCTCATAAATGCAGTGCTGTTCTCAGCTCGGAACATTCTCCCACTGAAAAGGCAGTGAGCTAATTAACGCAGCCGCCCCCACAGCCAGTGCAGCAGTCCCCCTGGATGCATGTTAGATCGCCTCTGAACAAGGTGTGGGCGCCTGCAGAAAGCACAGAGCTTCAAGAGAATATTAAAAAGATGCAAGTCACAATATCCCGAAGGGCAACGTGTCACAGTAAACATTGTCCCACAGATCAGACATGAGGTAGTGGTTAGCATTGCAAGTGCTCGCCATCACTAGCTTCTTAAGTATTCATAGATAGATTGATATGGGAGGCAGGGAGAGAGATTGATAAAGAAGATGGAAACACACCTGCCCAAACCATTAATACAGCAATCAGGCAAGCTAAGCTATTTATTGCCTACATATAATATATCACTTTTGGACATTGTGAAGTCATTTTGGGTGTTTTGAACCATTTTAGGGAATTTAGAAGTCCAAAGTTGAAGTTATTTTGATGCTTCTAAAAAGGATGGTAAATTTGCAAAATGATGTAGTCTTTACAAAACAAACATAAAATAATTGCTTTTCCATTTTTTACTAAAACATAAGACAAGGATTTTATATTTTAGAGATAAGGTTTGATTCTGGATAAAAGTAATTTTTAAGAAATATTATTAACTAGTGGTCCAGTGCATGGATTCGTGCACATAGTAAGGGAATCTGGTGCAGGTGAACTAGATTCGGGGCTGACAGGGCCCCAGCAGCAACCTAACCTACTGGTAGGAGCGTCTGCCTCCTGGTGGTCATTGCGCATCATAGCTACCAGTGGAATGGTCTAACAGTCAAACCATCACTTAAGCTGTTATATATATAAATATATATAGATACACACTGTGCCTGCCTTCCAGTTATCTATAGAAGAAAACTAAAATCTATTTCATGCATTGTATGAAAAAAAATCTCTGCTTATACTTTTAAATGATCATTATTATCTTTGAAATGTTGGTAGTTTTATTTCATGACTTTTGACCACCTTTATTCTTATGTATTTATTTATTTTTAACTTACTTTTTAATTTTAGTTGACATACAGTCTTATATTAATTTCAGGAGTACAATACAGTGACTAGACATTTATATACTTTATGAAGTCTGATACCATACAGTGTTATTACACTATCTTTTATTCTTGAAAATTCTCAATAATATTTGTATTGAATTAGATACCCCAAATCTTCAACTACAGAACTGTTCTCATTGTGATAATCCTACATACTTTAATAAAAAACAAAGAACCTTCCCCTCCAAATAAACCTAGTAATCTTCAGTGTCAAATTTACATTATTTAACTTTCAATAGTAGGTATTGGTGTGTAGGTTCCATTTTAATTTTTGTAAAAAAGTGTTGTTAATTTTGAACTCTGTCCCAAATACTCTAGAGTGAGGTAAGGAAATGAAAGGAGGGAGGTTGGTGCCTTACCAGCCCTGGGCATACAGCTCCTGCTCCACAGTGTGGGTGCCCTGCGGGCTCCCACACTACCTCTCAGCCACCTGGAGAGGAGAGTTATTTGATTCTTTCCAAATAGAGGACATTTCCTTCCATTTGGAGGGTTAAAAATGAGAGATTTTTTTTACCTCATGAGAGTGTATTAAATAAGTGTCCCAAGTTAAAAAAATAAAATTGTAAAGTAACTGAATTAAAAAGTTAGAGATTTCACATTTTCCCCTAATGCAAAAAAAAAAAAAAAAAAAGTAGTGGAGGAGAGATAGCAAGAGATAATAATAAGTCAGGGTACAGAACAGAGGGCCTGAATTACTGTCCAGAGGGACCGCCATCTTTTAATACAGTCACTTAAAAATACATGCATTGCCACATTTTTCATTAGCCTTAATTTTTCCATCAATCATGTTAATTTATACAGAGGGCACTTAATAATAGCTAATTAACACTTATGACTTTTGAAATTAAAAGACCTTTGGAGAGATTACTGCTGATTGGGGAAAGGATTTTTTTCCTCCCATTTTAGAAAAGAGAGAGAAATAGCAAGAAGGCATGGGGCTTGGTGTGTAGAGAAGAGATTATTTGCTTCACTGATCACCCAGCCAGCAGATGGTAATGACACTGGTCCATGCAAGCACAGTGAAGTTCTATGACACCAAATTTTGAGAAATCAAAATTTACTATATTGAAATAATATTGAAATTTTTAGAGAGAAACAGACTGTACCTTATTCATCAAGGGAGGTTTCTGAGTTATATTTTCGGTTACATTAACCAACCATGCTTGCCTGTATCTTTCCTTTGTATTTTACTACATCAGGTCACAGTCTATGTATTAAGAAAGTATATTTTAACTTGTCCTTTTTACTATTTACAAAATGTCTTTGGTTGAATACTTGTTTTGTCTGGTGTGTGTGTGTGTGTGTGTGTGTGTGTGTGTGTGTGTATGTATGTATATACATATAAATATACTAACATGTAAAATACAAATATATTACACATGTAGCATTTGTATATGTCTATAGTACCATATATAGATATAAATACATCTATAAATATATCTAGCATTTTTTATTTTATCCACCAGTAGATGTCTCCCTTCCCTGACTGAAGGTTTAAATTAATAAGCCTGCCTGAGGTTTTCACCAGATCTGGGTTTTGTGTGAATGGAGAAATCAAGGTTTCAAAAAAGAAAAGTTTGATACAAAAGTTTCTCCCACCAAAATTTGTGTTCAAAATGCCTATTGGATATGCTGTATCCTTCAGTTGAAATGTTGCTTTGGGGCATTTTAATTTTAAGAGGATTTCATAGCAGATTCTCATCTGTCTCAGGTCCTGTGAGTATTTCCATTTTGACTGAAGACCTACTTGGGCCAGGATGTATAATGACATTCTCAAAGTACCCAATTTCAGGGGGTATATAAAAATAAAAGAGCTAAAGTCAGAATAGGAAATGAAATGTATTTATAAATTTTAACATCTACTTGATAATTGTATAAATTTAGCTATGTGTAAGAATAAAAATGTTGATTCTCTTCTTGGGAGATCCTTTAGTTTACTATTCAAAAGTTGGAATCAATTTTCAAATATTTTTATGTTACCTGTGTTAATGATAAAGTTGTAGTTTAGGGGCTAAAATCCACACTGATAAATTAGTCGTGCCCATGCTGAAAATCTTCTCCAGGAAAATTGCATATTTTCTCTAGAAAATTGAAGGACTTTTGAGTCATTCCTTTGGTACCTCTGACATTTTCTTTTTCCCTTTTCTGATTTATTTCTTCCATTTCCTTTAGTTACTTGTAGGGCCTTGGTCTCATTACTCTGTATCTTCCTTGTGAAGTGCTCTTATTGGGGTGTTTAGTAAGCCATTAATTACTTTGCTAGAGGTTATCAAAGCTCTGTGGCTGGCTGACTATAGAATTTCCCAATGGTGGGATGGAAGAGTAAATCTTGTGCGTTTTTCCCCCCAAATTTTTACTGATTTTTGTTTTAGAGAGAGGAAGGAGAAAAGAGAGAGAGAGAGAGAGAGAGAGAGAGAGAGAGAGAGAGAGAGAGAGAGAGAGAGAGAGATGTGGGAGAGAAACATCAATCTGTTGCCTTTCATATACTCCCCAACTGGGGATTGAACATGAAGCCTGGGTATGTGCCCTGATCAGGAATAGAACCCACCACCTTTTGGTGTGCGGGATGATACTCCAACCAACTGAGCCACATCAACTAAGGCAAGGAAGACTAATTCTTATATATCTTGACATATCCTTGTACATTACTGGAAAAAATTACTGGTCTATTATTCACGTTTGTTTAATTTTCTTGCTAATGTGTCATGGTGTTCTCTGCTCTAAGGAAATTGTCCTGGCATTATTCTGAAACTGTCTGATAACCATCTGGAACCATCTGGACTGTAGCTATTTCATACTGAATAATATAGACCAGCATTCCAAAACACTTTTCCCATGAGGAATGCTCCCTCCTAAGTAGTTACATAGTGAATTGGGGGACCTTTCTCATGGGTAATATGGTAGGTTATACACAATTCCATCATTCTACATGTAGCTCTTGCCTTTTCATACAGCTGACTGAAAGCCACTATGTGTTCTGACCTCATGGCTGAGAACTACTGGTCTAGATAATTCATTGTCCTCTTTTCATATATTTGTTACTAGAGGCCCATTGCATGAATTTGTGCACAAGTGGGGTCCCTCAGCCTGGCCTGCGGGATCAGGCCAAAACCAGCTCTCTGACATCCCCTGAGGGGTCCTGGATTGTGAGAGGGCACAGGCCAGGCTGAAGGACCCCACCAGTGCATGATCGGGGCTGGGGAGGGACATGGGAGGTTGGTCAGCTGGGGAGGGACCACGGGAGGGCTCCAGGGTGTTTCTGGCCAGACTGGCTCAGTCCTGATTGGCTGGACCCCAGCAGCAAGCTAACCTACTGATTGGAGCATCTGCCCCCTTGTGGTCAGTGCACTTTATAGCAAGCAGTTGAGTGGCCTTAACATATCATTAGCATATTATTCTTTGATTGGTTGAATGGACAACGGGATGACCGGACACTTAGCATATTAGGCTTTTATTATATAGGATAGCTCTAGCCTAGAGGATGCTTAGAGTAAATTACTGGATTATTAGATTAGTGTTTTACAAAATGGCTGTTAACCCACAGCAGAATCTAATTTTTCTAAGTTTAATCAATTTTCAAACTGGAGGTTCAACTTTTTTTAATAGCAAATGTTTTTATTGTGATATGATATACATGACATAAAATTACCATTTTAATAAAGTGTACAATCCAGTGGCATTTAGTACATTTACAATGTTGTACAAATATCACCACTGTCTTGTTCCACAAAATTTTTATCACTCCAAAAGAAAACTCATTTTTTACTACCCCTACAATCTGCTGTCTGCCTGTAGGGATTTGCCAATTCCGGACAGTTCATATAAATGGAATTATATAATGTGGCTTTTTATGTCTGCCTTCTTTCACTTAGCATAATGTTTTCAAGGTTCTACCTCTACCTAGCATTAGCTCTGTATTAATGCCTCATTCCTTTTTATGGCTGAATAATTGTCCATTGTATTTATATCCCACATTTATTTTTTTATTTATTTGGCTATTGTGAATAGCCATGCTACGAACATTTTTGTACAGGGGGGTCTTTTGTTTGTTTATTTGTTTTTTGAAGACTTTTTTAAAATTCTTTATGTGAAAATTCTGAGTCATATAATAATTCCATGTTTAATGTAATGAGGAACCTCCAAACCAGGGTGTCACTTTTACCATGTGAATGTTTCTTCAGAGAGTCATTAATGTAATATATAGGAGAGGCTTCCTACTTCTATATGCAGAGTTGGGCATCCCAGGACATTGTAATAATAATCAGAATTATTGCTATTAATTTAGAATCATGCTTACAATTGGAAAGTACATTATGATTTTTGTATGCTTTGACAGTCATTATTTATTTGAGCTCCACAACAATGCAGAATGGAAAGCAAAACTAATAGTGTACTCATTTTATAAATGAGCCAACCGAGGACCAGAGAGCTTAGCTTTGCTTTCTAACTAGTAAGTGCTATGCTCAGGACCATACCCAGGTCTCCTAGTTCAATGCCTTTTATACTGCTCTTATTCCTTTTTAATTTATCACTATACAGACAATATTAGTTCTAAGTGTTGCATATGATAAAAGGCACCTTTGGTACTGAGGTGACTGACTGGCTAGGGTTTGTGGCTATTAGATAAAAGTGTTCCCAATTATTTGAACATCAATGGCCATATTACTTGCTAACATTTTAGAATCACACCCATGCTCTGAACACTGATCAACTGGTGTGCCTCAAGAAGTGGTTCTCTGACCTTGAGATGAAAAATGATGACACTGGTGAATTAATAAACACTGAATTGATGTTCATATCTGCAGTTAGAAAACTATGGTAGTGATGATTTCTCCTTGTGGCATCTTATTAAGTTCCAACCTTGTTTTTGCCTTTATTCACAGTGAGATCAGAATGGAATCTCTCTACAAGAAAAAAGAAATGTTCTTCCCTAGTTAATAGCTTGACTTATGAAAAGAACAAAAAGCTGATTTTTCTGAAATTTAACACCTAATTTTTTATTAACAGTTACAACTAATAGGGGTGATCTAAAAAGAGACCTTTAGAAAGACAATTTTTTATTTTTAATCATTTTTATTTAGATAATAAGCTCTGCTTTGTGTACGGCTTTATTGCATTGTAATCAGTTAAGCAATTAGGACTGAGTTAGGCACACACTACATATAGCAGGTCATGATCTATTTTCAGCATCTTTCTAAGCTTCTTCCCAACCAGCTAGTAACTCCTAACACATTTATTCCTACTTTTGGCAGGAATAAAAATGAAAATAACCTTCTCAGGAGCATTTTTGTTTTTCAGCAGTGAAATTCATTCTCTGTCAGGACAGTTACCTTAGTAGCAGCCAACATGGCTTCCTTTTAACCTGCATTCATATAGTAAAATGTCTTGGCAGCTAAAGTTCTCAAGGGCTTGTCTGTTTTGGAGTCCTCCTATCAACAAAATACTGCACATAGTATATGATTATTCTAAATTAATTTGGGTTTGAAACTTTTTGAGACTTTCATTATAATTCGTTAGAGCGGTACTATGCAATACAGTAGCCTCGAGCCATATGCAAGCCATATGTGACTATTTGAATTTAAATTAATAAAATTGAATAAAATTTAAAATTCAGTTCATTAGTTGCACTAGACTAGACGCATTTCAAATGCTCAACAGCCACACGTGGCTAGTGGTTCCTGTTTTGGACAACACAGATATAAAACATTTACATCATGATAGTGAGTTCAGTTGGACAATACTACCTTAGATAATTCAGAGAAACTATCTGGAGTTCCAAAACCACAACTGTGTGTCACAGAAAACAGTTGTTTGATTCATAGTCTCAAATTCTAAAAATGAGGTCCAATATAGCTGGAGGAAAACCTTAGAAATCATCCAAGATGAGCCATTTGCTTTATAGACCTAAGGGAGGATGGGTTTGGGTGGAGCTAGTGACATTATAAGTCCCACAACTAGTTACTGGAATACATTTCATAACTTTATATTGTGCTTTTCCTCAAAAAAGATGGCTTATTAATTGCCCATTAGTGTTTTAGAAGTTAATGTAATATCAAATAGTAAATTATTAGCTTATTATCATAATTTTTTCCATCACTAAGCTCCTTGTGAGTCTTTGTTCTGTCTTCCTGTCCCTGCCTGTTTATTTGCAATGTCTTGCTATATCACTAAAATTCTTCTACCAAGGTCAGCAATAAAAGCTTAGTCACAAAATCCAAATGCTTTTTCTTATTTTGTAATTTTTTAAAAATTATATTTTTAAATTGTGGAACATTGAAGAATAATTGGCAGGAAGATCCTTCTTTATTTTCTTTTCCATCAACCTTCTGTTCCACTGTGCGCTCCTTCTTCTTGTCCCTCTCAAGTTCCTATTCCTTCCCCCAACTTCTAAATGGTGACATTCAAGGAACCATTGTTTTCCTTATTATTGTTCTCCCTAAATTTTCTCCCTTGGCACATTTACCTAATATCAGAACTTCAGCTATCCTCAGCTGACCGGCTGCCCCACGCCAGCTGCCCCACAGGAACCTGAAACGTAACATTCTTTTTATTTATTTATTTATTTATTTATTTATTTATTTATTTATTTATTTTTATTGTTTGAAGTATTACAAATAGTAGTACATATGTCTCCTTTTTTTTCCCCATTGACCTCCCCCCCGGCCTCCCCTACCCCCCAGTACATGCTTTTACCTGCCTCCCTCCCCAGTGACTTGTATCCATTGGTTATGCTTATATGCATGCATACAAGTCCTCACCCCATTTGAGGGAGGTCTCCTGCCCCCATGGCTGCTTTGCTTCCCACGCCCAGTTCAGATCGGGACACAGGTGACAGACAGTGACTTGGCCCAGCTCAGATTGGGACCCAGGTAACAGACAGAGACTTGGCCGACAGCAGCTGCCCTATATCTAAATCCAGCCTAGCACCAGGAATGCTCAGGGCCTACTCAAGAATGCAAATAATCCTTTCCACTAATATTTACAGGGTAAACTAAGATTGTTGGTAGAGTATTAAATTTGACAGTAAAATAATAATCAAGTTTTCAGATTAATTTAAATAGGCTAATTGAAATAAGTGAATATTCAAGAAAATTTAATTGTACTGGACTAAAAGCTGTTCCTAAAGTGGTAACTAAAATTTCTATTGGTAGTTCATCTCATGGTAAAATTCCTGAACATGCAATGAAACTAAAGCAGTCATAATTTTGTGCAAAAAATTAAAATTTAAAGTTATCAAGACTGCATTATAAAATTTACAAAAGCCTCCATTAATCAAAAAAAAAGGGGGGATAGTAGGGTAATATCATGTAAGGAAAAATATCTTATAAGTAAATTACATCTAGAAAATTTTTACTTTACAAAATTAATTTTCATTTGTAATGCTAACAGCAAGACACCCATGAAAAACACACATGATGTCTAAATAAGACAAAGGAAAATCGTTTGGGCAAAAATAAAAAGGATCTCAAATCAATTATATAGAAAAGATTCCTTTATTAACTTTCGGTCGAGAATATGTTTGTATATTTTCAGAAAACAACTCCAAGACCATGTGGATTCCTGCAACAGAGAGGAATTGACAGGTCTGCTCCAACCATGAAGACAAAAGGAGAAACAGTCCAGAGATGGGAGACGCTGACGTCGCCTTGCCACGCTCGCAGTCAGCAGCTGTGCGACGCAGCAGGTTGCCTAGGACCAAACCAGAGAGGGTCGGACCTGCATTGCCACCATGTGCCCACCATCCAGATATCATTGCTGACATGTACACATAAGGAACTGTTTGACATTGAAACGGGGACTCAGAACTGTTGGACATTGAAATTGGGACTCAAACATTTTTTGTTATTATATGTTTATTTCTAGTCTGCAGAGGCAAGATTTTTTAAAGGAAAGAAATGGGGAAAAAAATAGATACAGAGGCAAAGAAGTAAGAGATCAAACTTAACATTCTTAAAACCTTAGCTGGTTATATTTCTCCTCTAGCCCTCCTTCCTCCTGTGCCTTCCATTTCTTTTAAAGACAATAATTCTCTGAGCTACCCAGAACTGAAATCTTACAACCATCACAGCCTCCTAAGGATGACCAACAATTCTGATTTGTCCAGGATAGAAAGATTTTTCAGGAGTGGGACTGTTAGCACTAAAACTGCAAGAGTCCCTGGCAAACTGGGGTTGGCCCCCTACTCGATACCATGTCTAATCAGCCAGCAATTTGCTTCATTTCCATTTCTACAGTCTTTGTCAAATTAGTCTCTTTCTTTTATCCCACCCTAGTTTAGTTCTATATTAACTCTCATCAGATCTCTTGTAATGCCCTCCTTCAATCTATCCCAAGATCCACTGCTTGGGTAATCTTCCTATAACTCAACTTAATTTTGCCACTTCTTTACTCAAAAATAATTCCTTGAGGACTTGGGGAGGGAACAGAAGTTATACTGGTAATGGAAGGCAAATGACTGCTTTGAAGAGTGAAGTAAAAGCAAATGGAAGAACAGAGTTGTTTTTGTTCTTTTTTTCTTCCTCTTCTGAGTCCAGAGGTTACAGGCACCCATCTGGAAAATGCCTTAGGCCTGCAGTCATTAACATGGAATTTAGCAAGTGAAATTCTTTATGCACACCAGCTCTCCCTCCACCAGCTCTGTGCTGCTTTACTGGTGTTCTTCCTCCTCCCTTGTCACTAGCTGTTTTTGACCAGGGAGCATTATTCCCATACATTATTTTGCCTGGGGAAATATTTCTCTCTCTCTCCATATCAAGAGGCAGCAACAGAGAGAAGCCAAAACACAGATCAATTTAAAGAACACAGTCCCCCCACCCCAATCCAAAGGAGTATCTTCTTTCCTACTGCTTCCCAGTGGCAAAGCTCTTGGCATGGCATTTAATGTTTATAACGAGGCTCTAAAGCACTCTTCATGCTTTATCTTGCTCTGCCATCATTAGACCACTGATACTCTAGTCATGAGTAATTCTCTCTTTTCTGTGATCATCCTCTGCCTTTCCACACACTTTTGCACATGGCACCTTCTGTCTATTATTGTTCTCTTATTCCCATGTCTGCAAGTCCCAGCCTACCCATGCTTCAAATATCAGCTCACATGCCATCTCCACTGGGATGCGTAATAAAAACCATCTTCCTTCTTCACAGGGGCCACAGCCTTTTGAATTTTAAGACAACTTAATAGCACTTTGTGTTCTTCACCCAAAAGATGTGAGGGCCTCATCCAAGCCCAATGCAGAAAGACACCTTTTTACAAAAAACAGTGTAACTTTGCTAGTTGCCTCCTAAGTCAATTTGATTTTCATAACCATGTAACTAAAAGGGTTAAAAGGAGAGACTTCTGAAACTCTCTCATCCAGAGGCATTGTCATATCTGATGGTTTTCCAAGATTCACAATGCCACCAATGTGCTCTACAAAAGCAAGTTATTACAAGTTTAGATTTCAGTGGAGCTGGTTCCTACCCAGGAAGGCTGGAAAGAAAACCCGTCATTGTTTTAGAATGCAACTACTCTTTCACACCGTTCTTAAATAGGAACCAGCTAGTTCCAAGACGAATCTGATCTTTTTCCTCTACATTTCCATAGTATTTTATATGCATCCTTCATGTTGTTTCTTATTTTCTTATCTCTTGTATTCCACATTCTTTTGTTCGTATATGTCTCTGATACTCGTACTCAATCCCTTCTCTGAGTTTCTTTTCCTCTATCTGGTACTACAGTTGGAATTTCCCAGAGCTCAGTCCAAAGTCCTCACTTTATCTCCTTCTACACATCCTTTTACAGGAATCTTACCCTTGCCCATAAATTCAGTTAATGACTATAAATGACAACATTCAAATTTATATCTTCAGTCCAGACTCTTTTATGTTCAGATCTATATATATGATGGCTTGCATGACATCTCCATTGAATATCATGTAGCATCCAAAATTTAACAACTTTAACGCTTGACAGTTCCTCCAGGTTTACTGTTATTCCAGCGATCAGTGACCTTGGCTAATGACACCCCTATTTATCCAGTTTCAAATGACAAAAACCTGAGAATCATTCATTTGCAATAAAATTGTATGAAGTCCTATAGAATCCATTTCCTAAAATGTATCTGAGTCCACATCTTCATCTCTACCATCACTATCATTATTTCCCTTAGTCACTAAGGCTTAGTGGATTAAAATGAGAGGCTTCAACTTATTCAGAAACTCCTTCTTTGATTACTTTGATTACTCAATATAAAGTAAACTTTCCACTCATGTTTTTCATAGGAATGTTACTTTTTCTTCATAGGATTTGTCCTTATCAGTACCTACATATTTACCAGATAATTATGAATGTTTTCTCTTTTATTGGTCTGTAAGATCTCTGAGCACAGGCCTTATGTCAGTTTTGTGTACCTTTGTATCCCCAGCTCCTGCTCCTATATTCCCAATAAGCACATGTTGAATGAATAAATGAATGAATGAGTGAGTCTTACAGGAAGTATTCCTTATTAGTATTTGCCTATCACTGAATAGACTTTACCTCAAAACCTTTGTGCCATAGATGATAAATCTAATGGTCAAATGCAAAGAAAAACAATAATGTATTTATAAGGTGAATTGTGCATGACTGTCTCCCTTAATACCCTGTATGGTATGGTTTTGAGCTTTAAAGTATTTTTCCTTAGTTAAAAAACACCATTAGTTAGAACAAAGTCCATATTTGTAGTCTACAATCCCCCACATTTCTATTCTCATAAATTGGGAGGTGGTAATTTAAAAAATATAGTTGGATTCATAAAAACTCACAAAAACAAAGCATCATATCTAGGTGAGTTGTTTTCTATTTTAACCTGTCCTTTGCCTTTCCTAGTATTTGGCTCAGAGAGGCTGCCAATCATGAGCCCCTGGTCCTGTGTATGGGTGTGAAATTCAATTGAAGCCAAACAAATTCTTTTCCCCAGAAGAAAATTCTTGACCTGGAGATCTGTTCCTGGAGGAAGATTGAAGATGGTCATCCAATGGCAATGGCCTTGAGGTATAGTCCATGATTTCTGGCCACTGAATTTTCTGTCCTGATTTTTCAGTTCTTTCTCTAATTCTGAAAACTATAAGGAACCTTTCTAATATATATCTTTTTCTTGCTAAAGCCAGATAGAGTTAATTTTCATTGCTTATAATTAAAGAAACTAGCTGTTAATTGTCTCAACACTGGAGTCTATCTACAACAAAAGTCTTGTAAATGAAATCATGACTAATTCAGAGTTAATGACTAAACATGATCTAACTTTTGTTTATTTAGAGGGGCTTTGATATAAAATTTGTTATGAAGATTATAGGAGAAAGTAGCTAACATAACTAAAGGAAAAAGACCTTTCTAATTACATTCACAGTACCTATTTACATTAAAATAACACATAGATTACATATTCATTTTCATTTTTATTGAGTATTATATGTTTGGAATATTGTAAAGAGTCACCAAAGAGTACTTCTGCCTTTAAAAAACTTGAGTCTAGTAGACTAGAAGCTTACCCAAATACAAACCATTATAAGAAAGAAGAGAAAGAGCCTTTTACTTACATTCAATATTGTAATTTTCACAGCGACAGCAGGAGGTATTACTATTCTTTATTTCAAAGATGAATATTGTGAGCCTCAGTGAGTCTAAGTAACTTTTTAAAGTCACTTAGCCAATTGTTGAGCCCAAATTCAAATATTTCCCCATGCTTTGCAAACATCACAATAAGATTTCTAAGTACAGTAAGTGGGAAAGGTTAAGGTTATGTGAATATAGAAAAAAGGAGAGATTTATTCCAACCACAGCAATGTTACAAGGCTTTGAGGAGGTGGCTGCTGAGCTTAGAGCTTAGGTAAATTTCAAATTACAAATACTAGTATAGAGAGTAAGGTTGATCCTGGTGTTGAGAAGAATATAGACAAGTAGAGGTTTAGGCAAGACTCAGTGAATAGTTATTGATTGTTATTTCAATGGAAATATCATATAAAAGGTAGTTTGAGCTCAAATCTTGGAGAACCTCAAATGTTAGGATAAAGAACTAACTCTTATTTATTACAAGCCTAACAGAGTATCTACTTGATACCTCTTCATCAACATTAAATTTGAAGCTACTGCATACAATATACTGCATTTTAAAATATCCTGTTAACCCATGCAACCACAGTTGCTTATTTATTCATTTCTTTATTTTTAATTCTTACATATTTTCTACTATTTAGCAAATATTCTAATAGGTCCTATGAATATAATCATAAGGTTCTCTGTCCTCCATTTACTGAGGAGAACTATATGTAAACCAACAGTTGTAGGAGCATGTGATAGATGCTGAAATAAGAATGTGGCATGGGTACTGTAGGAGCAACAAGATTAGACAATTTCCTCATGACCTTGTCCAGATGGCAAATGACCCAAGTGAGTGACTGAAAATCAGTTTTAAATATGACACTTACTTGTCCTCTTAAATTGGACCCTTAGCTGTTGGTGTTTCCCAGCATCTTGGCTAAAACCTAGTGATGAGTAGAACTGTCGAGCTCAGAGAGGCTAGTATGGTATGCTGAGGCCAGGTTGGAAAACATGTCTCTATGCTGCTGCTTTAGACCCTGTTCTCATCTGGGACTCAGCCCCTTAGATGCAAGTTCAGACTGAGCTCTTGTTAGAAATGACTTGTGAGATTCTCTGTTACTGCACAGCATGTCACCTTGTTTTCAGCCGATGCTTCCTAATACAATTTCTTCTAATAGATCCAGTAAACCACAATTTATTATGAGTTCGAGTAGTTTGGAGTTCAGCTTTCTCCAGGTACTGGGGGGAATAGTAAGTCCCACAGTCACTCTTTTACTAGCTGTGGAGATGGGTATGTTTAGTTTATACTCCCTGTGCCTTAGTTTCTTGAACCTTTAAATGGAGGTAATAACTCCTGCCTCATGAAGTTGTTGAATGTGATACTACCTAAAGAGCAGTTAGTTCCACGCCTCACACATAATAATATTTAATAATATCAGGATGATAACAAGACCTGCAGACCTTCCCTGAAAAAAAATGTCTTCCAAATACTTGGTCTCTAGTCTCAACTAAGCCTGCAACACAGCTTGCTCATCTTTTCCTTATTTTATGTCACAGCATCTCCTATTCTCAGAACATCTTCTAAGTGTTTACCATTCCCCCTATACTTCTCACTCTTAACAAAAGTGGCACCAGGAAGGAGCCCGGATATAACGCACATCTGTGCCTATCTCTACAACTTCTTTCCCAGCTCAGAGGAGTCCTCTCTATTCAAGGCTAACTTCTCCATTTATGCTCTTGATTCCATTACTGCCTGATTTCCTTGGGATTTAGCTGCTCAACTAACTATATTTCTCTTTATCTTTCTTATGATGCTTTCAGACTGTACTAGTAAACATGCTAAGCTCTCCCATTTATATGTAACTTTATATATAACTTTCTTGTCTTAGTCTGTGTATAGAAAGGTGCCATCTACATGCCATGCTACATCTACATGCTCTCACCCTCATGTACATACATGTACATATACATAGATACATATTCATATAAATAGCAAAATAGCTAAATAAATGGGTAGGTAGATAGATGAATGGATGGTTGGCTGGATGGATAGCTAGATAAATATAGATTGATTTAGATATCTAAACATACTCACTTCCTTGAACCTATAGGATACACCTGTTAGTAGTTGCCTCTAAAACCCACTTTAATCTGATTTCTATCTCTATGGCTCCCCTGAAAATAGCTCTATCATTCAATGACTTTCCAACTGACAAATTCAATGATAACTTTTCAGTTTACATCTTAATTGTTTACACATCCTCTTATTGCTTAAAAGTGATGGTAATAGTAAAAGTTTTCACAGATATGTAAGAATTCAAAGTTATATTACACAGTGCAGTTAAATGACTAAGCATTAGGATTTATCATATAATGCCTGGGCTCAAATCCCAGTTCTTCCACTTGTTAGCTATGGGGTTTTAGGCAAGTTACTTAACTTCTCTGTGTTATAACTTTCTCATTTGTAAAAGGTAGATGATGATAGCAACTTATTCCTAGGGTTGTTATATAGATTAAATGAGTTAATACAGATAAAAAAAATCATCTGGCACATGGTAAGTGCTAACTAAATATTAGCAATGATTGTTCATTTAGTCTTTCTGAAAAAAGCTACTCAAAGACATACACTATTATCTAGTCAATAGAGATACAATCAAAGTAAAGAATTCTAGGTGGGGAGCTATAATATAGCTATATATACATGTATACACACAAAAGCATGAGTGGATGAGCAACACTGAATTTACTCAAGAAATTTAAAGAAGAGAGGGGAGTAGATTTACATCATACAACAAAAAATCTAATAAATCCCAGTTAAATACTATGCAGCCAAATAGTTTTTTCTCTCTCTCTTTTTAAAATGTTTTTATTGCTTTTTAGAGAGAGAGGAAGGGAGAGGGAGAGAGATAGAAACATCAATGATGAGAGAGAATCAACAATTGGTTGCCTCCTGCACACCCCCTACTGGGGCTGGAACCGGCACCCAAGGCATGTGCCCTGACTGGGAATCGAACTGTGACCTCTTGGCTTATTGGTCAACACTCAATCACTGAGTCACACTGGCCCGGCAGGAGTTTTTCTTTTATTTGACTCTTTGTCCCCACATAGAGCTTCGCTGCTCCTTCCTAGTCCTCCTTTAGTGTATTTATCCTCTTCCTTCTTCCATAGTGGGGAGTGCCCAAGCCTTACTTCTCCCCTTCAGGGGCTTGTTGAAGCATCTTTTCAATAAGGCTGTTCTCTCTCTAACATAGATCATCTGTTGGAATATGTGTGTGTGTGTGTGTGTGTGTGTGTGTGTGTGTGTGTGTGTGTGTAATTTACGTATATATCTGCATAAAATATATTTATACATCTGAAAGATTTTTAGGAAAAACAGCACAGTGATGGTGCTGGTTGTCTCTGGGTGGTAAGACTACACATAATTATTTTGTTTCTATAATTTTGTGTGATTTTCAACTTTTCTATGATGCATATATCATGTTTTTAAACATAAAAAGACATTACAATTTTAAATACATTCTACATTTGCCATGTCACATTCCCATTTAGAACCTTCAGTGTTCTCCCATTGCCTGCAGGATCAATCCCCATGCTTAGCGTAAGAGCCTCCTCTTGCTTCATCCCTCCACCCCTATCTGACTTATAGCTCAGGCCCTAATACTACTGAACAGGGTTTCCCGCACCACCAAGTTGCTTCATGTCTTTGTCTTTGCTCACATGGCTACCTCCACCAACAATACAGTTCCATCCCAGGGCGATGTCTGTTGTCCTCTACTCAGAGCAGGCTGCAGCTCTACACGGAACCTCCCCTGGGGCAGACTTCCCTGGGGCTAAACTGCATTTTACCCCTGGGAATAAAATGGTTTGTGCTCTTGTCTACTCCCCCCTGGATTGTAAGCTTCCTAAGAGTAGGAGTCAAATATTACTCATCTTCATATTAATAGCTTCTAGAATGCTCTTCCAACATGATATAAGCTGCAAAAATTAACCAAACTCAAGGGACACTAGTAAGAGAATTTTAGCCACCAATGAATACTGGTATATGGGGTGGGAGAATCCTTAGCATAAAAGACTTTTTTTTCCTTTATTCCAGGCATGTCCAAGAAACTATTTTGGCTAAACATGAAAATAGTTGGACTGCCAAGGACCAAAGTCTTTGGAGGGAAGAAACAGCCCATACTAGTTGAAAATAGTACCCTATGCTGTGGCTCTAGGGGCAAAAGCTCCTGCCATTGGCTCTATTAATGACAGGTGTGGAGAACGCTGGGAAGAATGTAAGAATTTTAAATTTCTCTTCCCAGTGTGCTTAGGAGACTCTCCTTAGCCAAAACTGCTGAGCACAGACAAAATACCTTGCTGCTCTTTGAATCACCCTAATCTTGAAAGCAATTAACTGCGCTTTGATAATTGAATTGATTTTTTCTTCCTCATTGAGGAGCATTGACATCAACTAGGGAACCAAAGGAAAAATCTCTTGAATATCATTAAAAATTAGCTTTATTGAACAGCTTAGCATATATTTAAAATATTTTTTAAAGTGAACTTTCAAAGCTAAGTAAAAATAATTAAATGCAATTAAGTGTGCTACAACCTTATAACACCACTAGAGGCCCGATGCACAAAATTCGTGCCATGGGCTCGGCCATCACAGACCCGGCAGCCTCTGGAAGGGCAAACCGATGGTCGGATGGTCGTTCTGCTGTTCAGTCTAATTAGCATATTAGCTCTTTATTATATAGGATAGATAAAAAGAAATGAATAATGCTGGACACTGTCTTTTTTTAAATAAAGGAAAGTGTAGCCCCTTTGCCCCCCACTCTCATATAGAACTCAAAAGCAGTTCAACTAATTTGGCTCAGACTTTCCTAAAATAGTTGCCTTTGGTTGAAACTAAGAAGGGGAAGTTTTGCCAGAATGGCAATTATTGCTGAATGTATCAGGCTTGTTAGAATGGATGGCTACTTACAGACCACATTATGGTAAAATACTTAACTATAAACATAGGGATTATATTGCTATGCGGGGCTCAAATGAGATGCCACAGAAGTCTTTGCTATTTGATTCCAGGGACTACAGAGAATGTGTTGCTATAGATTTAATGTTTGTGTCCCTCCAAAATTCAGCTGTTGAAAGCTAACCGCGAAGGTGATGATATTAGGAGGTGGGGCTTCTGTGGGGCGATTCGGTCATGAGGGCCCTCCATTGGGATTAGTGCCCTAAAAAGGAGAGTTCTCTTGCCCATTTCCAATGTGTGAGGACACAATGAGGCCGGCAAGCTGCAGCCCTTGCTAGAACCTGACCATGCCGGCACCCTGATCTTGACTTCCAGCCTCTAGTGCTTTCAAGCCGCCCAGTTTATGGTGTTTTGTTATAGCAGCACAGATGGACTAGGACACGTTTGACACAAAACCGTCCCACACCTGGGATGGCCAAGGCTGCATTCTTGGCGGAAGTACTGTTCTCTGGGTTCACGTTCTTATTCTCTGGGTTCACTAAGCCACTCAGATGCCACGCAGGTGGCAACCTTTAAACTGCACCCCTAGGCTGCTTTGGTTTCATGTCTTTGTTTCCTAATAAAACTTTCTCTGACATTGACTCACGACCCCACTGATTCAGAATTCAGAACCCTAGAAAGATGAAATAGCCAGACTTCCTTTTCATAGAAACACAGATTATAATTCATTTTCATAACCACATCCCTGAGGCACCACAGAAACCATGAAGTACTTCATTGATAGGCAGCAAATCACGATCTTAGAGTGAGTTTTGCTGTGAAGGATAGTTTTTTAATGTATTTTCCTTAAAAATTGGCAATCCTCACATGGTATTAAATTTTATTCATACTATTAAAACAAGCAGATTCTCTGATGTCCAATGATTCTAAAAAATAATTATTTACTGTCCAATTGTTAGAAATTTTATCCTAAAAGTTGAATTGCATGGCTGTTGAGTATAAAAATATACATTAAAGAGTCTGCCCCGGCCCGCGGGGCAACAACGAGGGCACGCAGGAACCACCTAAGAGAATGAAACAAACAAGGAACGCGAAGAACGGAGGCAAGACAGGGTTCTGATCAAGCCTCGTTTTTTATTCGAGCGTTGTGGTATATAAGCACTCAGGAGGGGAGGGGTAGGATAAGGAGTTGCCATGGGGTGATTGGTTGGGGACTGGGTATCTGTCCTTAGCTGATTGGTTATTCTGATGTGTGAGGTTCTTTTGGCCCTTGGCGCGCGTGGGCTTCTTTGGCGCGTTCGGGCTTTCTTTGTTCTTGCTTAATCAGGAAGTAGGGCTAACCAGGAAGTGAGACTGAACTCTGTCTTTATGGCTCCCGGCATCTCCTCCCTTTCTGTTTTTAAGCGGGAGTGGGCTTTAACCGAGCGAGGGAGTAGTGACCCAGCTCCTCCCGTGGGTTTCCCAAGCCCACAAGTATCTTTCGGGGAGGAGAGGTAGAGCCTGGACTTAAGGCCAGAGAGCCTTCCCTGCGGTGGCTGCGCCTGTCTTAGGTCAGGAGACTCGGGATACCTGGTTTAACGCCTGCATTACCCGTCATCGGCTTAACTGAATCGCTCTGATTCAGTGCCTGTCTTAGGTTGCAGGTAGGGCCTATAGAAGAGCCCCTCAGCGTATGCCGTCTCCTCTTACCTGTCATTGGCTGCCAGCCAAGCTCCCCAGGGCTTGCTTTATTAGACAGCATCCGGGTAGGATGCGGTATGGGCATCTTTGTTGGCCATTTAAGAGAAAAAATTTGATAGATACCAACCTCTATGTAAGCCAGGTATACTCTCAGGGAAAAACCAAAGGGGGTCGAATCTTTCTTAGACCAAGCCTTGGGAAGAGGGGGTCGAAAGATTATGGGACCTTCCCTTGCAGTGTTTTGTTCTGCACTCAGCTTGGTGCCCATACCTTTCTCCTGGAGGGGAGTAGGTAAGCATTCCTCTGGTCATCATGCTGTCCCCATAGGGAGGGAGCGCTGGTAGAGGTCATAGTCCTGTTCACGGTCAGCCTCAGCTAAGCGGTGATAATGTACTTGTATGGGTTTGGCTATGAGGGAATCTATTTGTTGTTTGATAAAATGTGTGAGCCTTCTAAAGGCCCATGGTCCAAAAGCAAGGAGTAGGAGTAGACCGACTAGAGGGCCTACGATAGAGGGTAATAGGGTTGAAAGCCGGGGGGGGGGGGTGTTAAACCATTGTTCTATCCAATCTTGATTTTGTTCTCTTAGCTTTCGCCTTTTCTCTAATCTATCTCTAACTTTTGTCAGTGAGTCTTTAATAACCCTTGAATGGTTAACATAAAAGCAGCATTGTTCCTCTAAGGCGGCACAGAGGCCTCCTTGTTGCAGAAGAAGTAGATCCAGGCCTCGTCGGTTTTGGAGTACCACCTCGGCTAGAGACGTCATGGATTCTTGTAGATGAGAAATGGCGCCTTCTAGACCTTTGATGTCCTCATCGATAGCTTCTTGTAATTGGTTGTAATATTGATTGGAAAGAACAAGAGAGGTTATTCTGACCCCTGTACCCGTGGCGCCGAGGCCTAAGAGGGTGGCCACCGTGAGGGTTGTAATAAGTTCCCTTTTCTGTCTGAGGGAAGGATCAGGGGAGGCATTGTCAGGGAATAACGAGTGGGAAAATTGGTCATCACTAAGATAGGATACTTTAGGAACTAAAGAAACTTGTACACAAAAGGAGTTACCGAGGAGGGGGGCATAGATGCACGGCGTCAGGCCATCACTACAAGCCCACCATGTGTTATTGTTAGGAATTAAATATTCTTGATTATTCTGAGGGGTAATTATTTGATTACAGAGGTGCCGATGTGAAGTAGGCACGGGCCCTAGGCAGAGTCCCGATCCAGAGACAGCCTGGAGTGTTAATTTTCTCTGTCCACTGTGTTGCCAATGGCATTGAGTGATGTTCTGAGCAATGGAGTAACCGTTGGACGTTGCTATGCCTTCATAGAAGGGAGG
This sequence comes from Plecotus auritus, assembly GCF_963455305.1. NCBI lineage: Eukaryota > Metazoa > Chordata > Mammalia > Chiroptera > Vespertilionidae > Plecotus > Plecotus auritus. The sequence continues at coordinate 91,384,207 of NC_137771.1, read as the reverse complement.
GATGGCGGAGAGACACAACCAATAAGACTGGGTGATATTGGGGTTAGATTGGTTTAGGGTGTGGAAGGTAGCAGAGAGTAAGGATAACATAGAGTCCTTGGTGGAAGGAGGTCCAATGGGAGGCAGTATGGGAGTCGGAGCTGTGGGGGGAGTATTGGAGTTTGTTTTGGTAGGTAGTGGTTTCAGAGGAGGCTCATTCTTGTCAGCTAGGGGGATAGCTAAGTTAGGGCTGATTCTGACCGGGGGTGTGGATGGTGTGGCTCGTAGTTTAATAGTGAGGACACCTCCATAGTCTGTCCCTTGAAGATATTGCTTAATTCCAAAATCTACTCCGGAAGTCCAGCCTGAATAAGTTTTGCCTTTATCTGTGAAGATAATGAGGAGTCCGTTGCAGGGTTTTTGTGGCATCTTTGGATTATGACCTTTAAGTGGATAATTATCACAATTATTTAGGGTCAGGGGATCTCTGGAGAAAATTACAAGGGCATCAGGCCCTGGTGTTAGCCAAGGTGCCTGTGATTCGCATCCCCAAGCGGCACAAAAGGAGGATTCAGTGCCTCCACATTGTCTAACTTTTGCATAGGATAGGAAGGTAATTTGTTGCTGCTGGATGGCAATTTCAACCTTGGAGAGGGAAGATTTAGCCTCTGAAGAGAGTTTACGGGGGGAAAGGGGATCAGGGTCTCCTTGTAGGATATCAAAGAGGGGTTTTAAATCTCCCGTCGTTAGTCTTAAGTAGGGTCTAAGCCAGTTGATATCTCCTAAGAATTTCTGGAAATCATTGAGGGTTTGTAGTTGATCAATTCTTAGTTGAATTTTTTGAGTGGTAATGCTGTTTCGATTTAGCTCGAAACCAAGGTAGTAATAGGGGTCTTTAAGCTGTATTTTGTTAGGGGCTATTTGAAGCCCCAAAGAGGAAAGACGGGCAGCCAGTTCTTGGCTGCATTTGAGGACTTCAGAGCATGAAGCTCCTGCTAGGAGAATGTCATCCATGTAATGTATAATGTAAATGGAAGGCCAGCAAGGTCTGAGAGGATCTATAGCTTGGGCCACAAATTTCTGGCATAGGGTGGGGCTATTTGCCATGCCTTGAGGGAGTACTTTCCATTGGTACCGGGGCATAGGTCCTTTAAAATTAGTAATGGGGAGACTGAACGCAAAACGTTCTCTGTCTTGGGGGTGCAGGGGGATGGTGAAAAAACAATCCTTGAGGTCAATAATAATTTTGTAATAGTTGGCGGGAATGGCAATAGGGGAGGGAAGGCCTGGTTGGAGGGCTCCCATCGTGAACATGGTTTTGTTGATTTCCCTGAGGTCTTGGAGAAGTCTCCACGTTCCTGTTTTCTTCTTAATTATGAATATGGGAGTATTCCAAGGAGAGGTGGTGGGTTCTAAATGTCCAGCAGCCAATTGCTCCTGTACTAACTTAGTGGAAGCTGTAAGTTTTTCGTTATTTAGAGGCCATTGATCTACCCAAACGGGGGAATCAGATTTCCATTTTATCTTGTCCGCGTGGGGTACAGGAAAGTCAATGGCCGCTAAGGAAAAGGTTCACTCCCTAGGCCTGAACGATTGTTCCTTGGTGTTATGGATAATGGGGCCTTTATTCCCTGTTTGTTTCTCCCCAGTCCTTGCCCTGGTAAAAACCCTTGGTTGAGCATCTGTTGAGTAATAACTTTGTTGGGGCTACACATAATGAGCTTTAATTGGGATAAGATATCCCGCCCCCAAAGGTTGACAGGTAGGCCCGGAACAATGTAGGGCTGTACCTGTCCGGAATTACCCTCGCTGTCTTTCCAAGTTAATATTTTTGAGCTTTGTTTTGGGTTGGTGGACTGACCGATTCCCTTAAGGTGAGTCAGGGAGACCTCGCAAGGCCAGCTTGGTGGCCAGTGTTGGTCTGAAATTACTGTGGCATCAGCCCCTGTGTTGACTAGGCCCTCAAAGGTCTTTCCATCTAATTGTAGGGTTAATAACGGTCTCTCCGGAGTAATCTGCTGTATCCAGTAGGTATCAGATGACCCGAGGGCGGATTCTTGTCTGGGGTGCTGGGAGTGACTTTTATTAGTAGGATTTAGGGGGAGTAAGATAAGTTGGGCTATTCTCTTTCCCTTGGGAATAGATATAGGCCCGGATGGGGCTGAAGCTAGGAGGGTGATTTGGCCTGTATAATCATTGTCGATGACCCCGGGGGTAATGTGGAGGCCAGCTAATGTGGAGCTTCCTTGGCCTAATACTAAGCCAAAGGTCTCGGGAGGTAAGGGTCCAAACGTCTTTGTAGGGAGGAGTTGAATGCCTTGATCGGGAATTAATATTGAGTCGGCATCAGCACAGAGGTCCAATCCTGCACTGCCGGGGGTGGCCCGGAGGAGGGAACTGACTCCTGAGTGTGAAGGATCTGTTGAGGGGGTAACGTCTGTGGGACAAATCGGATAGCCCCCTGATTCAGTCCCTGGTTTGGGGCCGAGGGCTGGCCCCTCTGGAAGTTTCCCTGTTTTGGTGGTATAGGCTTGCCCTCTATATCCGTTTTAGAGTAGCATTCCTTAGCCCAGTGAAGACCGCGCCGGCAGCGTGGGCAGGGGGTTCTAGGGGGCTTTCGATCTGATGAGTTGTTGGAAGGGGGTTTCTGGAGGGTTGGCGCCTGAGGCTCTTTTATAGGACAATCACGAGCAAAATGCCCAGGTTGTTTACAGTTATAACAGGCTCTTTGTTTTTCCGGGCCAAAGTTCTTTAAAGCTGCCCCTATAGCTAGGCCAAGAGAGTGGGAAGTACCAATCCCTGAACATAACTTGATATAATCAGAAAGGCTCCCACACCGGTACGGTCTTAAGGTTTCCTGACATATCGGGTTGGCATTCTCATAGGCAAGATGTTTAATAAATGTGCTCTCATTCTCGCCCTCGCCAATTAACCGTTCCACGGCATCAGTGAGGCGACTGATGAAATCGCTATAAGGCTCATCAGGGCCCTGTCAGACCTTGGCTAAGGAGGTTGTGGCTGAGCCCTTTGGGGGGAGTCGGCGCGAGGCCTTAAGGCCTGCGTTTTGAATTTGAGCTAATAACCCAGGGGGGAAGGCCGCCTGTGCCTCATTGGAGTCATAGGGACTCCGGCCGAGTAACTTATCTCTCGTCCACGAGCGCGAAGTTTTGCTTTCACTATTGCGCTGGGCGGTTTCCGGCAGTTTTCAACAAAATCTGTTCTCCAGAGGACATATTCACCCCCCGAGAGTGTCGCTCGGGCTAGAGAGATCCAATCATTAGGAGTTAGCCAGCGATCACTCAGGCTCTCGAGTATAGCTACTGTATAAGGAGCTGTGGGCCCGTAATTAGTAACCGCCACCTTTAAATCTTTTATGTGTTTAAGGTTTAGGTGACGGTATTTCTGATTCTTGTGTTGGGGCTCGGGGTCTGGGTCCTCTGTTTCAGAGTCATTATCTGTAGGGTCTTAATCAGGATTTTGGGAGTCTGGGGGAGTATCATCTTCATCAGGGGAGTTTTCTTCCTCTTCCCCTATATCTTTTGAGGGGGGTTTAGGGCCGCGACTGCGGGTGACCAGGAAGGCAAGGAGAGGGGGTTTGTTTTTAGCCGATAGGGCCTGGGGCGGGGCTTTAGTTTTTCGTCTGTTGGGGGGTGATTTTGTTGAGGGAGGAGTATTCTGTTGGGTAGGACTTAGGGTGGAAAGCTCAGCCTCGAGGGCTTGAATTTCTTTAATAAGTTAGACATGCTCTCGTTTCTGCTGTAAAATTTCCTTTAAAGAAGAAACTTCTCGAGCAAGGGTTATTTTAGCTTGTCTGATGGGGTCAGATGGACGGGAGTTAAAATCTGGAAGAGGAGAAGGATGAACTAGAGAATTGGGATTATAGGGGGGGGGGGGGGGTCTATGAAGCGCCGGGGCAGTTAGGCGCCAAGGGTCATCATGATAGCGAGCCGCCTCCTCATCTAAGGTTTCTTGTTCTTCGGGGGTTAGGTGATCCAAGTGATCTTTTTTAAAGGTAAGCGAGGGGTAGATATTGGGGATTTTTTCTTGTGGTTTTTCTGGTTCTTTTTTAATATTTAAAGGTTCTTGGTCTTTAGGGGTCTCTGGGGGTTCTCCTGGGAAATCTATAATGACTGAAGGGCATGTTGAGGGGGGACGGGAGTTTTCCTTAAGAATCTCCTCTCCTGTTTTGATGACCTCTCTAACATCAGGGTCCTGAGAATGGATTTTTAGAATGTCATGAATTAGGTTCCAATAAGAAAAGGCAGTAACGGGAATCTTCTCAGGGCCAAAGGCCCGATAAAAATCCTGTAGGGCATCTCCTACCCGTTCCCAGCGTTTTTGATTAATAGTTCCTTCTAGGGGGAACCAAGGGCAGGTATCATGAACAAACTCAAAGAACTGCCTAAGGTCTTTTCTTTTAACCCTTATTCCTCGCGCTCTGAGGGACATCTTGAGACCGTCAAGGAACATTTCATGGGTACTCAAAGAATTCCCCATTATTGGTCGACTGGATGGCTCTCCAAGTGACTTTCTCCCCCACGTAAGCCTCCGGGACGTATAACCCCCGTCCAGGTCAGCCTGAATTTTCCCGTCAACCCAGGGATTCAGGCGGAATTACTCTCTTTTTGACTCTACCCTTTACTCCCTTGCTTGGGTGAAACAGTCGGTAGGTATAATCCGCCTACACGGATCCGCACAGACGGGAAGACCCCTTTTGCCCTCGTCAGGCGAGTAGGAATTCCCTTTGTTGAGTCTGTGAGGTGAACAACCTTTTGTTCAAAGCAAGCTCAAGGTTTTGAGAGTAGGTCTAATTGGAGAGAATTCGCGACAAGAAGGCCGGGCGACGATACTAATTCAAGTGAATCAGAGTTCTCACAGCCGGAGATGGGTACCCTTCACTCTTCCCCAAATCGACAAGTGAGGGCTTATTAGTGGGCAGGAAGGAATCGACCAAGAGAGCCAATTAATAGCAGTCGAGCAAAAAGGGGTGAAATGTTCTGAAATCTTGTTTGAAAAATCGTCTACCTACCTTACTCCGATCTGTCTCACGGCGGGTGGGACCGTGGCGATCTAGTGCTGAGTCTTCACTTGCGGGTCCTCGTGGCGACTCTGGGGGGGTGCCTGGCCAGGGCTTCTCCGGTAGACGTTCTCGTCGGGGGTCCCTAGGGTGCCCCACGTTGGGCGCCAATTTGCCCCGGCCTGCGGGGCAACAACGAGGGCATGCAGGAACCACCTAAGAGAATGAAACAAACAAGGAACGCGAAGAACGGAGGCAAGACAGGGTTCTGATCAAGTCTTGTTTTTTTATTTGAGCGTTGCGGTATATAAGCACTCAGGAGGGGAGGGGTAGGATAAGGAGTTGCCATGAAGTGATTGGTTGGGACTGGGTATCTGTCCTTAGCTGATTGGTTATTCTGATGTGGGAGGTTCTTTTGGCCCTTGGCGCGCGGGCTTCTTTGGCACGTGCGGGCTTTCTTTGTTCTTGCTTAATCAGGAAGTAGGGCTGACCAGGAAGTGAGACCGAACTCTGTCTTTATGGCTCCCGGAAAGAGTCATTTAAATTTAAAAAATTAAATGACAAGTGATCAATTATTAGATTTCATAAAAGAAAGATAAAATTTTGGGGGAACTTTTTACTAGCAGGGTATTCTTCATGGACTGAATCAAAAACAATTCCATATTTTTGCTCATTCTATCATAAATTTTCATCTTCATTTAAGCAAATTTCATTCAGCAAACACTTATTGAGCATTTATTTTACCTGGTGGGCACTCTAATAGCTACCTAGGAAGGAAAGATAAGAGAAGTAAAAAAGACAAAAGATAAAAAATAAAAAAAGCAAAAAAAAAAAAAAAGGATACTCTTTGCACCTACTTTGTGCCAGGTGCAGTGCAGAGTCTTTGCGGCCAGGCAGAAATAAGCATCAGCTCTACTATTTGCTCTTGAGAGACACAGTGCACGTTACTTATCTGTCTTGCTTCAGATTCTGCATCTGTACCACGAGTACAATAATGCTTTATTGGACTGCAGGTAGCATATAATGGGGTAATATATCTAAAGTATTTCAAATAATATCTAACACATGGGACTTAAATGGAGGCTAATCTAATCTCATTTAGTACATTCAGCGTAACCATGGATATTTCCTTTCTCTCCTCTGCACTTTTCCCTACTGCATCAATATTCAAATATTCAGTGTTTCTCCTATCTGATAAAAACTCTGCACAGGCCTCCTTTTCTGTCCCACTAACTATCCCATTTCTCTGTTTCCCATTACAACTCTTCAAAGGAGGAGCAGTCAAGCTGTGATTGGGTTAAGGAAATAAATACTTTTCAAGCTCAACAGAGAGCATGGTCACAGAAGCAGCTCAGGCAGCACAAGGGACTAGATACACATGCATGTGCAAACACACACCACACACATACACATACATGCACAAGAACACACTGGTGAATGGGATAGAGAAGGAATAGGATAGAGGTGGGGTGGCCAAGATGATTTAATGACATGGTAGTCAGGGGTTAAGAAGAAAAAGATAATCAATGGTGTCAAAGGTATGCAAAAAGATTACAGCGTATAAAACACTCAAAAAAGCCCCTGAGTTTGTCAAATAGGAGACCATCAGCGACTCTATGAAGAAATCTCAGTAGAGTGAAGAAACATGTCCCAGATAGTTTATATCATCTCAGTAATTCCTCTCTTCTCATTAATCTCTTAAATTAAATGCAATCAGATCTTCCTTTTAATGTCCTGCTGAAACTGTTCTCATCAAGATGCCAATGACCTCCACATTACTAAATCCAAAGGCCAATTTTCAGTCTTTATTGTACATCCTCTGTAGCATTTGATAAAGTTGGTCATTCCCTATCCCTTGAAACACTTTCTTCACTCAGCTTACAAAATGTCCCTCTCCTGGGTTTTCTTCTTACACAACTCTTTTCCTTCATACTTCTTCCCCTTAATGTAGAAATATCCTGGGGGCTCAGGCCTTAGACCTCTTATCCTCTCCTCCCCTCTCCCTTCCTCTCCTCCCCTCCCCTCCTCTTTCCTCTACTAAGTTTCAAATGCGATATATATGCTGACAACTTCCACATTTATATTTCTAGCACAAACCACTCATATGACTCAAATTCACATATTTAACTACCTTTTTGACATTTCCATTTATATGTGTATAAGCAACTCAATTTCCCAAACTTAAACTCCTGATATTCTTATTCAACAACTGTTACACACATTTCCATGAATGTTAACTTTGTTTATTTCTGTTACTGAGTCTAGAAATCTTGGCATGATTTTTGTTGCCTCTATTTCTTTTATACCTTATAAGGTGGTTTTAAAATAGACACACTAATTCTTTGTTACTCCTCTCTTCAAATGGTGGAGACTGATTCTCTTCCCCTGGAGTGTGAGCTAGACTTACTTGCTTCTAATAAACGAAATGAAATGAAGTAAAGCTGTGCAACTGTGAATATTAGATCATAAAAGGCCCCGTGGCTTCCTCCCTTTTCTCTGTTTTCTCTTTCTGGATATATAGTCTGCTCAGGTTACCATAAAAAATATCATTCAGCCCTAACTAGTTTGGCTCAGTGTCTAGAGCACTGGCCTGCGGACTCAAGGGTCCCAGGTTCGATTTTGGTCAAGGGCATGTATCTTGGTTGTGGGCACATACCCAATAGGGAGTGTGCAGGAGGCAGCTGATAGATGTTTCTCTCTCATCGATGTTTCTAACTCTCTATCCTTCTCCCTTTCTTTCTGTAAAAAAATTAATAAAATATATTTTAAAAAATAGCATTCACTGGGTTGCTTAAATAACAGAAAGTTGTTTTCTCACAGTACTAGAGTCTAGAAGTCCCAGATCAAAGACTAGCAGGCTTGATTTCTGGTGAGAACTCTCATCCTGACTTCCAGACAGCTGCCTTCTTATGTGTGAAGAGAGAGGGTGACAGAGAGAGCGCAAGCTGTCTGGTTCTCTTCTTATAAGGACACTAATCCCACCCTTGTTACTTCATTTAACTTTAATTATAGCCACAAAGGCTCTGTCTCCAAATACAGTCACATTGGAGGTTGGGGCTTCAACATATAGATTTTTTTTTGGAGGGGAGGAGACAAAATTCAGTTTATAGCACTAAGAGAAGTTAGTGTTTATGTCATAAAGACATTCAAGTGGCCCCTGAGAGGCCCCTGTGTAAAGGAACTGAGGCCTCCCACTGAAGCCATGTTAGTGAGCCAGCTTAGAAGATCATTTAGCCCCAACCAAGCCATCAGATAATTGTAATGATGACAACATCCTGACTGCAATCACATGAGAGTTCCTGAGCCGAAAATTCCCTAATAAGCTGCTTTCAAATTCCTGACACAAAAACTGTGAGCTATTATTAAATATTTATCATTTTAATCCACTAAGTTTTGGGTTAAATTTTTATGAAATAATAGATAACTAATACTTCCCACATCTGATCCATCAGCAAAGTCAATTGGCTCTACCTTCAAAATATATCCAGAATCCAACTACTTCATTGTTTTATATCTTGTCTTCATTCATCCTCACTCATTCTGCTCCTGCCACAGTGATCTTGTTATTATTCCTGGATCCTGCCTGGCACCCTCCAACCACAGGGCCTTTGCATTTGCCATTCCCCTTGCATAGAGCACTCTTTCTTCAGATATCCTTATGGCTTACTCTCTCTTTAAATATTTGCTTAAATATTAATTTACTATTCCTTATTCTCTTTTCCTACTTCCATAGTTCTATCATCTAACATACCATATAATTCACTCTTTTATTTTTTTTTCTAATACTCCCTCCCCAGTAAAATGCTAGTTTCATGAAGGAAAGAATTTTGTCTGTTCTGTTTACACATACATCTTCAGTATTAAGGAGTGTGCCTGTCACATATTATGGATTCATTGAATATTTATTTAAAGAATTATTAAATAAATGATATAAATAAGCAATGCAAATATTTGTTGAAATAATTATTGAACCAATGAGATAGTCAATTAAATTTTAAGTTTTTTTAAAAGATGAAAAAGAAACTTGCCAAAAGTCACCCATCTATGTTGTGGGATTTCAAAATATGAACGTAGGTTCCTCTAGACTCTTATAATAGGAAATCTAAATGAAAGACAAATATCCTCCTTTTTTCCCCCTACTGTAAAGAAAGATGGTGCTATCAACAATCTGAACGATACTGCACATAGCAGTGATTTTTTCATTGCTGGAGGTACCAAAGCAGAAGTTGAATGACCACTAACTGAAGATAATCTATAGAGGAATTGTCCCACTGCATGAGGGCTAACTAGGTGACCTGGCCTTGGTCCCTTTCAATGCTGGGTAATGTTCCAGCAACCAATAAGGAGTCAGTGTGCTGATTCCATTTCCAACTTTGTGAAGGGAAAGGATGTGTCAAATAAAAAGTTAATCCTCATCTGTGCATGCAGGTGCTCGTGGCTCCCAGGAGGCAGACTCTTTTGTCCAGGGTGCCCAGGGCCACCTTGGCCTTGGCTTTTGACATTTTAAGCCTTAGGAACACCCAAATGGATATTTCCCAAGACAAGATGATCAATGCCCACCTCTTCCTCTAGAGCTGGAGAGGGGATAGAGAAGAAACAGGAGGGCCTGCCTGTCAGCACAGTTTAGCACAAACACCATCTGTGTCAAGAGCGTTGCTTTTAGGGAAACCAAACTTTGGGAACATTTCTGATCAAACCTTCCAGGGGCCATGTTTACACTGCTCTGGGTATTGCCAATAGGAAAGTAAAATTGGTTCTTCATTTTTATGATCAGGCTCAAAAATAAGCAAGAAGCCTTCATCAGATAATCTCATTAGGAGGAAAGTAAGTACATTAGTCCCTCCTTATCCTTAGGGATACCTTCCAAGAACCTCCCAGTGGATGCCTAAAACCACAGAGAGTAATGAGCTTCATATGTATTGTGTTTTTTACAAACATGTATGCAATTTACAGCTTCTCTTTGGGATATGTGAATTGCCAGTATCAATACTCTTGCTATTGGGGGTCACTATTAAATAAAATAAGGGTTGCTTGAACACAAGCACTGTGACAACAAGCATGACAGTTGACCTGATAAATGAGAAGGCTAGTAAGTAACTAATGGCCGGATTGTATATAAAGTGTGGAGATGCCGAACAACTGGTGATTCTTGTCCTGGGCAGGGTGAAATGGGACTGCTACTCAGAATGGTGCACTATTTTAAAATTATGAATTGTTTACTTCTGGAGTTTTCCATTTAATATTTTCAGACCTTCTTTGACCCTGGGTCACTGAGAGTGGAAAGTGAAACTGTTATTGCTGGGGAACACTCCCTGTCCCCGCCTGTTGCTGGGGGAAGTGGGTTTCTTTTGATGTCACAAGAAAAGGAATTTTCTGAGATGTGCACAGGAGGATGGGATATTGTAGAAAGCTTTATTTCTGTGGAATCACAACCCTGAGTTTCCAAGGTCCCATTTCTCTTCATCCTGCCAAGGAAGAAGTCCAGCTGTGTCTTCAGCAGAGCTAAGATTAAAGCTATTGCCCAGAGTTTCTGTTCCTAGTCTGCACATCCGGAATCAGGCCAGCTTAACTTGTTTTCCCTGATGCAGTTCATCAGTCCATTGCATCTGGAGGGCCACATGGCTATGGAGGGAATATGGGTGAATGCCAGAGAGTCACATAAGACAGCCAAGAACCAAGACAGTACACTCCTCTGTTTGGGGGATTATGTATTTTCAAATTTTTGCGGGCTTGTAGTGGCCCCACCCTTTCTAACCAACAATCTCTGTTCCCAGGTTTGACTGACAGGCACCTTCCCTATGTCACCCCAATTTCACTGCCCATGCACCCATCTCACCTTTGTGAGACCCCTTCCCCCAGTGATCTGCAGGGAATGGACCAGTGGTTCCTTGGGGAATGTAAAGTTGCAGCTTCCTAATGAAGCTGCCCAAATGACCATGCTTACAATATCTGGCCTCCCTTTTGCTCCTTTTCTATTATTAATATAACTAGTGTGCCAGTGCATGGATTCATGAACATTGAAAGGAAATTATTAGAAGAAATATTTTACTAGTAATATCACTATTTGTGTCTTGCTAATGAAAAGAAAATAGGATTCTACTGAGTCTCCTATCTATCTACTCCAGGACTTCTGTGAGGATCAAATGAGATGAGGAACGGAAAAACACTTCTCAAACATTTGGTTAAACTGTAAAATGTTTGTACCTGGCTATAAAGCAAGTTGGGTTCCTGGGCTGAAGAAACTCCAAGGAGGCTAGTGGCTAAGGAAAGGAAGCCAGGCATTTCTATGTGATGTCATTACCCGGTGCCCACAGTGACTGTTTCTGGGCTGGGCTGGGCTATGGGCCACATTTTGCACCATGAGGTCTTGGCAGCGTTGGCTGCGACTTGGTGGGGTGTCACTTAGGGGTGGTGGCGGGGCCTGTGTCTCACTTGGGGGAAGCTGAGTGTTGGTTTGTCAGCGCCAGGTCCGTGGTGCCGTTTATTTTTAAATGGCCAGTGCACGTCATGGCAGCTCCTGCATTGAGCGTCTGCCCCCTGGTGGTCAATGTGCGTCATAGCTACCAGTCAGACAGATGGACACTTAGCCTTTTATATATATAGATGGCATCAAAACCACAGATAAAGGGGGACTACTATATCCTGAAGCATTATCTTTACCCAAGACTGATGGCAGCTGAGGTAGTAAGGGAAGTATGGTACACTAGGCTCCCAGAATGGATCAGTCAGAAACTGAGTGTTAATTGTTGGCTGCAGGTGGGCAGAAGAACTCAGGCTCAAGGTAATGTGAAGGGCAAGGTAGTCATGGAATTTCAGTCATGAGAACCTTGCATTTCACAAAAGGGTGTGCTTGGGCTAGCTGATTTAAAAATCACATGAAACCCAGCTCCCCTCCCCATGCACCTCATCACAGAACGCTGCTTTATTCATTCTGCCTTTCATAACAATGGGAGGTGTCAAAATGAATGATGTTGAAGTGGTTATTGGAAAAGTGCCATGTAGTACATTTGTGTGATATTGTTAAAATGTAAATCAAGTCAACTTCATTAGAATGGTTAGTAGTTTCAAAATCAGGCTGGAGTCCCTTCCCAGGCTCAGCTCCCAGCTGGAAGAGCAGTTTCCCCTGCACAGCTGTCCCTGCTACTAACTATTTGAGGCAGAGATGGCATTTGAATATGGATTTGAATATATTGAGCAACTGACAAATATTCTCAATACATATTTTATGTCAGTTTTCCCACATTAGGAAATAAGTTTTGTTCATTCAACTGACCTTGATAAGAACATAAACTCTTGCAGCATGGGGTACTGTGGAAACATGAGATGCCACTGCTGTTCTTCCAATTATAATTGTACTGCCATGGCCTTGAGTTTCAATTAGGCAGAGTTGCAAACCCTGGTCAGGCAGCCTTAGTTGCTGTGCACATTGCAGATGGAGACAGAGCTGTTCTTCCTACTTTGCAGGAGCAGCACAGTTTGACCAGAGCATTCTATGAGAGCAGCAGTTGTGGCCAGTGTTGTCAGGCTTCAGGGTGAGCTACCACTTGGTTTAATAGAGTATATCTGCAGCTGGACTGACAACATGGCCATCCAAGCAGCTTGGGCCAAAAGCTTGTGATGTACACAATAGAACACACACACACACACACACACACACAAACATACACACAAGCTTGCACACACACATGCACAACAAGGAACTGGTGGATGAGATAGAGAAAGAATGGGATGGAGGTAAGATAACCAAGATAACCAAGCTGGCTTAATGACACGAAAGTCAAGCTTTAAAAAAAAAAAGAAAGATGAATGGTGTCAAGGGCTGTAAAAAGATCAAGTTGTATGAAACATTCAAAACAGTGCCAAGACTTGTCAGTTAGGAGATCATTCGTGACTCTAAAACAGGGGTTGGCCAACAACAGCTGCTGCCTGGTTTTGTATGGTTCACAGGCTACAGTGGATTTTAAATGTAAAACATTTCACTGTGATAGCAGATGCTGGAAGAGTTGCAGATATTGCTTCTTGTCTTGAAAACCTAAAATGTTTTCTATCTGGCCCTTGATAGAAAAAGGTTGCCTACCCCTGCTCTTAAAAGATATTCTAGTAAGGAGGGAAATTGAAGAACTATATACTGATATCTTCCATCATCTCGATAACACAGAGGAGAACCCACTTATCTTGCTCCTCTCACTACACAGAGTGAGGAAGGGAGTAATGGGATGCGGGCTTCGGTACCTTGAGGAAAGGCCCTGGGAAGCTGTTACATATGCTATGCCTTGGTTCTGATCTCAATGTATTTCTGGTATAATAATTGGTCTAGAATGGGACCTGTGGTTGGTATTTTTCAATGGTAGACAGCGTTGAGTATAGTAGCATACTCCCACTGGAGAGCCAGTGTAAATTAGCTGGGGTTGAATGGGAGGATTTTGGAGCAAGCTCAGTTGACATTAGACATCAGCATGTTTTAATGTATTGAATCAAGGCAGTTTCGTTACTTTCTCCAACAAGGAGGTGGAAGTCAATCAGTCATAATATTTATTAAGTGCCTATACTGTGTAGGGCAGAGGAGAAGGACAAGAAGGTGAGATATATTGGAGTGCTAGTAAAAACACTATAAAATGGTTAATTATGTTGTCCATGCTGTAACAGGAACCACGTGAGGTTAGTAAGGGAAGGACAGATGTATGGATGTATGGATATATGGATAGATGGATGGATGTAGAGTTTAGGGGTAAGTGCTTGCGGGTGACTGAGAGGGGAAGAGAAGATTCAGTACATTTGAGGAATAAGAAAATTATAAGGATGCTGTGATAACAAAACATTCTGATTATACCTTAGTATAGAGCAGATTGAGGTCATGACATGATCCTCAATTGGCAGCCTTTAATCTAATTTTTAAAATAATTATTAATTTAAAAAATTCTGTTTTCTTTAGTTACTGACATTGCAATAGCACTTTCCCCACCATTTTTTATGATCGGTATGTTTCTTTTCTGTGTCAGTCCATGTAGCCTCTGTGAACAACTAACCTACTATTTTATGTTATTACAATAGATTAAAATACATTTCATGCAATGATAAATAAATGTTTGGGATACATTTGCAATGTATTTCTACATTGGAACTTTCCTTATGCATACTAAAATACAGATTTGCCAGAACTTTCAGAAGACCTTTCCTGACATTTAAAGAAATCCTCCGTAGCCATAGCTCAGCTGTGTATAGAGCTCTGCCCAGCACCCAGCCCTCTGACAGCGAGCAGCCACGTCTGGGAGACACAGGACTCACACCATAGACCGGATTTCATATTTCTAGTAATTTTTTTTTCTTTTTTTTCATGGCCTGCTTTCTCTTAGGTTTTGGTGATCTTTCAGAGTAATAGGTCACATGGCTAAAACAGTTGTTCAGTTTTCTTGCTGAAGATGGTAAACTGGGTAAATTTGGAAACAATCATAGCCAGGAACACTGATGCATGCCTATAGCATTTTTACTTACTTTTACTGTTCTTGGGGAAAAAAAGTATTTCTAGTTGATATTTTTTAATTACAAAAATAATACATGCTAATTATAATAGATCAAGCAATGAGCAGTCTTAGGAAGAAAGTTTAGAGTCACCCACTCTTGTCCTTCAGAGTGACGCCCGAGGCAGCCACTACTGACCATTTGCCTGTGCACGTCCACACTATCTCTTGGGCAAGCCTCATTTCTTTAAAGCTGCCCATGAATAGCTGAAGACACCGTTAGATTCCAGAAGAGAGAACTCAGCCCCCATAGAGGGATCAGTGATGGAGGCAGGTCAGAGTGCAGCCTGCAGCAACTGTGTTCAAATCCCAGCTGCACTTTCGCCAAACGTGGGCAAATGATTCAGCTTTTCTTTGCCTCACTGGCTCGTGTGTACAAGGGAACACTAAAGGGTTGCATATGAATTATTGCATTGATTAAGAAGTTAATACCATATAGTGTGCATAACACTTAGTAAGTGCTCACTGATAATAGTTTATTATCTCTCTGATGGGGATTGCAAAAGTGAAAAGAACACGTTGGTCACAGGGGATCCGAGTGTATGCAAACGGACAATGATAACTACAGCTACAAAAAGACTGCGTTTGCTTAGGCTTAGTGTTACCCAGCCACAAAACACTTCACACCCCACTAGTATCTTCCAATACAAATCCCTTTTTGTTTTTCAGGATTGATAAGAAACATCAAAAATGATGGGCACAAATTTTAAACAACTTTATTGAAGAATAATTATATACTAAAAATGTCACCAATGTTGTGTACAATTAAATAATTTTTAGTAAATCTACTGGGTAAATTATGTAACCATCACCACAGTCCAGTTTTAGAACATTTCCATCACCCTAAGATTCCCTCATGCTTGCTTCCAGTAAACCCCAGTTCCTATGCCCAGCTCCAGGTACCACTAACCTACTTTCTGTCTCTTTGAATTGGTATTTTCTGGACATTTCATAAAAATGGAATCATGCGATATGTACTCTTATGTGTCTGGCTCCTGTCAGTTAACTTGTTTTTTTAACATGTTGGCGTATGTGTCAGTATTTTGCTCCTTTGTATTGATGGGCAATATTCCTTTGTATGGCTGTATACGTTTTGTTAATCCATTCATCAAGTAATGGCCATTTGGGTTGTATCCACTTTTTGGCTGTTAAGAATAATGTCACTGAATATTCATGTACAAATTTTTCGAAGGACACATACTTCCAGTTATCTTAGAAATTGAGAAATTCCTAAGAGTGAAATTGCAGGTCAGATGGTAAATTTATATTTAACTTTTTAAAAAGCTGCTAAACCATTTTCCAAAGCTATTTCACTATTCTACATTCCCCCAGCAATATATGCCAGTTCTATAGAAATAATTTTAAAAGGTTAAAGAGAAAGAAGACCTAAAATATGATAATTCAAATGCTGGATTTCCATTCTCTGACATTTTTTATCTCTAATCTCCCTTTAAATGGAAGGAAAAGGGGAGAATCCTGCTCCTGCCTTTTAGGAATCTCACTCCCCACATTTTGCTGTTTTGTTGGACAGGGGGTTTCTCTCATCTCCTTTTGTCCTGCTAATTCAGGGAAAGAAACCCTGGGCTCCTCTACTCCTAGCAACCCCACGAGACTATTGGAACAGAAAAGAACATTTAACAAATGAAAATTCATTTTTTGTGTATGGTGAGAGAAGAGTTAATGGAGTTTGAAACAATTATTGACTACAAGATCTGCAAATGATTGCATAAAATCTCTCAAATATGCCTGCAAGCCTCTATTATTGATGTGGTGCCCCTAGGGGTGCACATATGGGTTTAAGTGTCTAAATTGTTTTATTAATTAAATTGCTATGATTTACCTCTCCCATGTTAGCATTTACAGTTTATGAAATAGCCCTGTAATTAGAAAATGACATACTAGTGTTGCTTGTTTACTTTGTGGGTGAATTATTATATACATCCATACATATATATGTACACACACACACACACACACACACACACACACATCCTGGATTTTCCCCGGCCAACCCTCATAGGCTACTTTATTTCTAGTCCAATTAATAGGCAATCTCCAGTGGTGCATTAAATTGCTTTTTAGGGGGAGGGGGAAGATAGCTGGGAAGTTCCTTGTTCCTGCTGAGGTGTGTGATGGCATCCATGATTGTTTATTTGTTTTTTCTCTGTAGACAGAACATTGAAATATTAAGATTTTATTATAAAAACTCTGTCTAGAATGGCCCTGAGATACCTAAAAAATTCCAAATTATAGTGTCTATAATCTTCACTCCCCTTTTGAAGGTATCTCTAGGATAATCCTATATAATAAAAGGGTAATATGCAAATAGACCAAACAGTAGAACAATCGAACAACCAATCAAAGAATAATATGTTAATGATATGCTAAGACTGCTCAACTGCTCATTATGACTAGTACTGACCACCAGGGGGCAGTCAACCATTCACTAAAACGTGCAGGGGGCAGATGCTCCGACCTGTAAGTTAGCTAGCTGCTGGGGTCAGGCCGATGGGGACTGAGCGAGATGGGCCAGACATGCCCTGGAGCCCTCCTGTGATCCCTCCCCAGCCTTATCGTGCACCAGTGGGGTCCCTCAGCCTGGCCTGCACCCTCTCGCTATCCGGGACCCCTTGGGGAATGTCAGAGAGCCGGTTTCAGCCCGATCCTGCAGGCCACTCCATTTGGGAGGGCGCCAGACAGCACGTCGAGCCTCTCCCAATCAGGACTGATTGGGTGCGAGCCTGTGGCAGGCACAGTGGGGCCGGGATGAGCGGGAGCAGTAGGTAGGAGCTGCAGGTGGTGTTGGACTGCGGGTTTCAGCCCAATCCCTGCAGGCCACCCAGAGGGACCCCACCCGTGTACGAATTCGTGCACTGGGCCTCTAGTGTAATATAAATGTCCTATGCTATATAGACAATGACGTTGTTGAAGCACTTTTTGTTAACCTTTATTTTGTACATATTTATTCATGTCATCTACAAACACATAGTGATGCTGAATCCAATGTTGTATGTATTTTTAACAATTTTCTCAAATGTGGTCTACCTCTGACTTAAGAATATCAAATATGTTCAAGCATATTAAAGGATTATTGAATCTTAGATTGGAGAACTTTACAAGTTACATACTTACACTTTACATCTATCTGTAATATTTTTGGGTTTGCTGACGGAAGAAGGGTACCAGGTGTTAGGCCACTGGAGTCAGACTGGACCTGGGTTCAGCAACCTCAGTACTTGAGTTCTGACTAGGAAAGAATTCAGAATCAAGATGCAAACTATAAGAGCAAGTTTGTTTAGAAAGTCACAGAGGTAGAACAAGTGAGCTGTAGAACAAATGGGCTCAGGAAACAAATTACAGAAACAAAAGAAGTTAGAGCTTAGGAGAAAGAGAGAGTCAAGGGGAAAAGGGGTGGGGCAAGGGGAGAATTAGAGGGAGAAGAGAGAGAGAGAGAGAGATTTGGGTTCTTTGTCTTGAAGGCTTTTAGCTAGTCTACAAAGGTGGGCATTTCAGGGGAGGTCCTAGGGGAGGATCTCAACAGAATATTCATCAACTCCAGGTGTTTCCCCTCAGGGTTGTGGTTTCCACTGATTGGTCGACACTAGAGGAGGGAGTCATTGGTTACCTGGTCCTGATGCCAGCCATGGCATTGCTTGGTCTGGTTTTGCTGCTTTTCTAGGCCTGGAGCTGAAAAACAACTGAGGCCAAGATGTTATCCCTAAGGGTTAATGATTAAGGGAGAGGTCATGCAAGGACCCACATGGGAGTTACATGAGGCCACTCTTCAGCCCTTGTTCTTCCTCCACATGACCAGCGACATGCTAGGAAAGGAAAGGTCAGGGGAAGGTCCAGACCCCATGAGCAGCAACATGAAAGGCCAAGGGGTCTAAACTGCATTACCATCTATATGCTAGGGGAGGAAAGCATACTTTGGGGGTGAGATCCTTGTTTTGCCCATGGCTAGGCACCTGGGGCTTTCCACCCTGGTGACCTTCTGCACCTGGCCCATCGTCCTTGCTCTGCTCTTGTCTGCCTACCATAGGTTCTGTAGGAATCAAACATCATTGCAGTTTCAAATCTCTTTTAAAAAGAGATTGTGTAAAAGAATGTCTGGCTCACGGATATATTAGTGGAAAAATGAAATAGTAATCTTTAAAATAAATAAAAATGGAAAAGTGGTTTTCTATACATGCAAAATATTAATTTGGTTAACAGTCTAACATTGGAGCAATTTTTGATTAGGGTTGCTGCTCTCAGAGCTTAGTGACATTGTCTGTCTGCAGAGGATTAGAACAGATGTGGAGTGCCGGAGAGAAATAGGTAATACAGAACCTCACACAGGATGATATGCTTTACATAGTTTCACTCATTTACTTTACAAATATTTATCAAGAACTTATGCTATATTCTGTAATATAGTAGGCACAAAAATGGACACAAGATTTTCAACAGTTTCCAACCTCAAGAAGCCCACAGTTCAGTAAAGGGAATGCTCTGTTCACAAGCAATTAGGCAGAATATGGGAACGGTTAGAAAGGTGGTGCTCAAAGAAAGAAAACAGCAGGAGATAGAGGAAGCACTGCTGGCAGGGGTGGTCAGGAAAGGCTTCTGGAAAGGTAGTATCAGAGTTGAGTTTTGACATCTGGGAAGAATTTCAGTAGTTGGGGGTGTTCAAGGGTAGGTGATTCCAATGGGGGTGATGGCATGGGGAAAAGTGCAGAGGGTAGAAAATCCTAGATGTATGATCACCACACATCTACATGAGTTACATACATATACATGAGATAAAGCATCTCCAACTGTCCTGTGCAGACTGGAAATGCAGAGAATAATCTTTTTATTGTAATTGTTCCTTAAAGCTCTTTTGAGATTAAGCAAGGTTCAGTGGGAGAGGCTCAGTTCCTGTATTGGCTTTTCTGATTTCATATTAAAAGAAAGTCATGGGTAATGCCATCAGCTTAAGTGCTCATCTTGCAGCTGCATGATGTGGGTAATTATGGTGAAAGCGCAAATGCCTCACAGCAACTGGCCATCAGTGTTGACAAATATGTGTAAAGTGAAGAAAAATTAATGGAGAACAGTGAGAAAACATGGAAATAAAAGCATTCAATTCTTTAAAAACAACTTTACTAAGTAAAAAATGCAATATTTGTAAATGAGTAAAATAGTAGCTAACTGTGGGAAAAGGTGGGAAATGTGCATATCTTTGCATTTGATTTTATATGCAAAACGAAACATTGGAAATCAAAACCAGTAACAGTAGTTATTAGTGTGTGTGTGTGTGTGTGTGTGTGTGTGTGTGTGTGTACGCACGTGCATGTGTAGGAGTGGAACTTCTTATAAAGAAGGACAGGAGTGGGGAAAGTGCCTTTCACTGCACAGGTTCATAAATAATTGAATAGCTTACAAATCACCCGGGAATGCTGTGAACACGCAGGCTCTGATTCAGCTGGCTGGAGGTAGGGCCTGGGATCTGCCTTCGTGCCCAGCTCCCAGGTGATGCCCATGCTGCTGGTCTGTGAAGACACTGCAGAGAAGGGGTCTGCACAATCAGGGGACTGACACCTGACCTTAGTATTGGATGATACCAAGTACTGGATAACAGTCCTCTTGTTGTTGTGTTAATGGCATTATGGTTTCAGGTTGCCTCCACTACTGGTGTTGCTTCATCAGAAGTGAGCTGGAGGGATCTGGAGAGTTTAGAGGGTTTTTAGTTGTTATTTTGTTTTTCCTGAATAAAGTCTGTGCATTAGAAGCTAGTCTTCTGGAATGGAATTGAGCATATATAGCAGAATGTTTGAGAATCATTTCAGAGTAAGTAACTTTTTTTCTCTCACTAAACCTCGCTCAATTTAGAGCACCTTCATCACGCCTCCTAAGTTCCCAGTTAGGGCATCTCCATCTTAACAGAGTGGGGACTGACTCACTGAGTGTTTAATAACAATGACCACCCTATAGGCTCATTTCCAGTTTCACAGCCCTCAGCCCAGGATGTCAGGCTAGTCCGATGTCAGGTTCCCAATCTTGGCTTTGCAAACTCAAAGCAAGATGGAAGTTTATTCACTTAACTACACAAATGGCAAAAGTGTGAAAAATACTACATTTTTAGTAAGGTAGATGAAGGCAGTTTGCTGCAAAATGAAAGGCGTAACTCCCTAAACACAGTGACCATCGCCCCACAGTGCTCCTTACTCCACCAAGCGTGGTGCATGCAGATGGACCAGCCAAGCAGGGGTGCCAGTTTCTGCACTGGCAACCCCTTCCAAACAATGCAGAGTTCTCGAGGTGGCAAAGCCCAACCACCTTTCAGGGGTTCCTGCTCAGGTGGGGGAGAACTGGCCCATGCAGACAATTCAATAAATCCATCCTGTACTGAACTGTCATTGGACACGCTGGGCTCCTCTGTCCTGTTAAGGAAGTCATGCACTTTGGGGAGAGAAACCCACAAGATCTCTTTGTTGCTTGAACTAAATATATATATATATATATATATTTTTTTTTTTTCCTTTTTTTTCTCCCAGGTTTTATTTTTGGATGTGCAGTGGGTTACTTAATAAAACATCATTGCCTTCCATCTCTGGAGCCAAGATAAACATATGCCTCCTGTTTCTCCAAGAGATGCTGCAGGCTGGGCTCTAGGCCTTTGGTCCTTTACTTAGACATTAATCATGAGCGTGGACTCAGTTAAAATTAATAGGTCAAGACGGTAACGGGAAACTCGGCAGCCGCTCTGTCTGTGACCCGTGCAAGGGCTTGTGCCCTGATGTGAACTCCCTGTGCCTGGAATTGCATAGCACCTCCTTCTGAGCTCACCAGGCACTGACGAAGGCGGGGTACCTCCCTCTCCTGTTACTTGGTCAGGTGTGGCACCTGGGTTACACACAGCAACCATCTGGCTGCTATACGTTTCCAGCAGGAAGAACTTGCTAAAACTTGAGGAACATTAGAAGTCCATTCCAGGAACTAACTGAACTATCACATTTTTACAAATGACATTTCAGAGAGCTTTCCTGCGTTTGTGAAATGAACAATACCAAAGAGGCATTGCAAACGCAGTCTTAGCTGCTATAAAATGGATCAGCAGTCAGAATTATGGCAAAGATGCGCAGTACAGTGGAGTGCATTGTACTATCTACTTTCAGTGCCATCAGGCGCACAACTTTAACAGTGGTTTCCATGAGAGGGTTTTGCTGTTTTACGATCTTAAAGCACTTTTCTTAGTTTCCAGCTAAGATGTGAGTATTTCAGACGCACCTTGTGACTGTGTGCATGACTGTGAGTGAGCAGGTGGTAGCACAGGCTGTTGAGTGGCCTGTTCCTCTTTAGAAACGTTGTTCCCTTGCCCTATAAGCAGGGTGTCTCGTGTGTCCTGTGTCCTGCAGACCCATGTCAGTGAGAGCAGAGGCCCAGATCTGTGCTGGATCCTCCCAGGGAGACTTGGCAGGAGCCTGTCACAGCATCCCAAAGGGCATCTTGGGGGCACCAGGGCTGCTTGGAAAAGGTAGGTGGGCTGCTTAACAGACTGACATCTGTGAGAAAAAGACCTCGGGTTTCAGTCTCAGGCTGCGGAGAGGATGGAACACGCCTCTAACAAGAGGCCTGCACTTCTGAAACTCAGAAAGGTAAATCTCCCAAGGACTGTAAAATGACTCTTGTCTCCTATATTAATATATTTTTTTCTGAAAATGAATATCTTTTTGCATTATTTAAATAGCACAGGATTAAGTACTAAGGGCTCTTTCACTTGGACCCAAAGCCCAGCCGGTGAGGTATGCAGGCCTGGAGGGCCATGCAGAAGCCTCCTTTCAAAGCAGGAGAGAAAAACAAGAGAGAGAGAGAGACAGGCAGAGACCAAGGGGGGGGGGGGGTGGGGGTGGGAGGGGAAGGAAGTGTTTAACATTCAGAATTTGTCCACAGCCGATAATTTATTGGAACTCATCTGTAACAAGGCCTGGCACTGATTTATAAGTTGATTTGAAAAATAAATAAAAGTGATAGAAACCTGCATTTGGTTTTAATGATAGACTGTTGCAGCGTGAAAAGTAAGGATATGAAACATTGCAAGGAAATTAGATAGTATGCCCTGAAGACAATTGCAGCTACCAGCCCATTAATTGTTAGATATTTATTATTAAAAATTTCTTTTCATGAGTGACTGCAGAATATTTGTGCTACTCAAGCTGTTGAGTTCTGACATGAATGAAGTGTGGGGAGCTCATTTGTTTCTGTGTGTGTGTGTGTGTGTCTGTGTGGTAACTGACATGGCAATGACCAAACTAGGTGATAGATTTTTTGGGCAAAACCACAAACACAGAGGACCTGCCTCTTAATAGAGCCAAGAATGCTGAGTACTTGTCATTTCTGGAGTCGTCATCACCACCATCATCATTGTCATTGTAATTATTGTTACTAGTAATATTGTTTCCCTGATGTAAAACCATTTGTAAACCCAAGCTATACCTTACTACCTCAGCAAATACAATTCTAAAGTCACTAGCAATAGTACCCCAGAGGGACTTCACGTATGACCATGAAAAGCAATTTTGTTATTGTACCAGCATTTAATTTATAATGTTTTATGGTAGCCTGGGAGGACCCAGAAGGGTTGCTACTTGAACGTATCACAGTTTAGATTATATACTCAATGGGTGCATGAAAACCAGGGTTTCCCCCCTCTGTGTTATAGTTTGTCTAAAACTGTTTTCTTAAAAAATAGGTAACATATTTGTTTTCTCATTAAGAAAAAAACCTGAATGGGTCTTTGATTAACTGGAAATTATTTGTCATTACAGATTAAGGTTGTAAATATTTTTAATTCTATTTTTATTCACATTTAAAACTTTATGTTTTTGATTCTTTTATTTGTCAGGTATTTTTAGGAAAAGGATATATCTGGACATATCTCCATTTATTTTAATATGTAATCAATGGTCCAAGTACATAAATATATTTTTTTAATCAGAAGGCACTTTATAGTCAGTCTTAATTCATGATTCACTTTTAGGGCTATTTTTAGTTTAATCTTTCTCCTGTGCAGTGAGGAAGCACACAGATAAATAATTTACAGTGGAGAGAGTTGGTGTAGCAGAGAGACGATTCTTTACACAAATAGTGTATTTTAAAAATACCAGAGTTGATTTGCAATGCAAATCAAAACATTTAACTTGCCATCATTTAACATCCAATAAAAATGCTAGGTGGTCCCTGTGCCACGATGTCCAGCTTTGCCACCAATGACTTACAAATGCTGCTCCTGTGGACTCTGTTTTGCTCACAGCTTTGACCTACAGAATTCCATGGCAAAGCACTGAGGACCTGAGGGAAGGCTGGGCTCAGATGTTTTTCCTAGATTGTAAGCTACCTGAGGGTGGCAATGGTGTGCATTTCTATCTGTAGATTTGGAGCTCAGCCTGGTGCCTGTCACTGATGGACTGATCAGTTTATTCAGCCTAAAGGCTTCATTTTGATGAATTTGTGAAAATCAATTAACAAGCATTTGTTGCTTTCTGTCCCTCCTCCTTCCTGCAGAGAGGAGGGTTTTTCAGATGTTGACATTCAAGTGTTGCCCATTTGGCTGAGCACCAGGCTTGCATCCTAGAATGGATGGCATTGTATATAAGGGGAGAGACATAAATCCCCTTCCAGCTCTGCGCTGTTCCACTCTCTCCATTCACTTTGGCTTCCAAAATCACTCTCACCCCTGCCCTCTCTACAAATCACCTCACTTCTCTTTTCTTTGAGATTGTGTGAATATTCTTAACTCCAACCTCCTCCACCTCCAGTTTTATTGATATTTCTTTTCCTTTCTTCTCTCTGTCCTGTCTCAGAAGTGTCTGCTTTCCAAAATCAGTCCCACCACCATTCATGTTGATTTGTTTCCACTGTCACTGAGGCTTTGTTCCATTATTTGTCTCATCTCTCTTGCTTCTTCAAGTTACTTCTGTAAAATGACAACTTAAACAATTTGGTAGTGAGTTTGATGTCCACGTCCAAGGGGAAACAACCCATGGAGTGGAGGAGTACAGTGCCTCCCACCCAGCGGAGCACTCTTCCAGAGAGATTTTGGGTAAGAGCAAGTTTTATAGAGCAGTAGAAGAGGCAAAGCACCCTGGCGGGTGTGGCTCAGTTGTTGGGCATGTTAGATTCCTGGTCGGTCGGTTGGGGCACATGCCCGAGAGGCGGGTTCAATTTCCAAAAGGGGGTGTGCAGGAGGCAGCTGCTCAATGTTACCCTCTCACATCGATGTCCTCTCTTCTTCTTTCCTTTCTCTCTAAAAATCAATAAACTATTTTTAAAAAAAAGAAAAAGAAGAAGAGGCAACACAAAAGCAAGGCCTGATTGGCTAGGCGGGTGGGGATTTCCTGAGAAGACTAGCAGACCCCATTTTCCAGGGCAAGGTAAGGGAGCCAAAGCTGAGTTGGAGGGTTGTGATTGGTGTGTATTAGGTTTCCTTGACAGGTGTTTCCATTAATGCAGATTGACCTTAGGTTTAAATTTGTGACATGGACCAGGCCATTGGGACAGCCTTTATTTTGTGGGTCCAGATACAGATATGAACTTTATCACTTATTTCCATAAATAGTTTCCTGTTAGACTTCAGTCAACTCAGTTATCCCCAAAGTGATCATTTTTTCCTTTAAACTCTACTTCTTCAAGCTATCTTCTAATTTTTTGAACTATTTAAAAATATAAAAACTGTTCTGACCTCAGAGCTGTACAAAAAATAGGTAGGCAGTACTTTGCTATTTCTTGTACAAAGAGTCCCACAATGGTTGATTTCAAGCTACTAATCACTATGGCTTGCAAAATTGGTGAAAATGTACTAGTTCTAGCTAGCTGGTAAAATGTGGCTCTAACAAGATGTTCATAGATTTTAATTTGTTTTTAAAAAGTTCCACTGTCAAATAGATTTGTAAAGGCAAATCAAGGAGGTTTTTGTACAGCTGACTTCTCACAGCCATGAGTTTCCTCCTGTGTGTGGTGACTCTCAGGCTTCCTAATGGATTGACCAATAGCTAGAAATGTCCTTTTGAGGAGCATTTCTCAGGACAAAGGATGAAGGGTGTTATTTTGGTGACATTTTAGACTCTCCTCTCTGCTTTTCTCCCATGTACAATCAGACGCTAATGCTATCACTGCTACCCCTTATTTGCCCATTGTTGTCTTCACAATCCTAATTCAGGTGTCAATCCCTCATGTCTAAGTGAGCCAATCTGGTCTATCTTCCTAGAGTAAATCTCCGATTTCTTACTTGGACAACTGCACTGCTTTCCTCTGGATCTCTGCTTCCACTTTGCCCCACACAATAGTCACAGAGATTCTGTTAAGCTGTAAGTCAGAACACACCACCCCCTTTCAGTGACACACCATTGTACTCAGAAGGTCATGGGAAAGATTTTTATTTGGACATGAATGAAATGAAGTCTCTGGCCATGTGAACATCTGAGAAAGACAAGTGCAAGGACTCTGAAAAGAGCTTGTTTGGTGTGTCTGGGGACAGGGGTGAGAATGGAGACTGAGGTGTAGACGATGAGATCCAAAGGTAGCTGGGGTCAGATCACCTGATTAACATCCTAGTCTGGATGGTCTATTCCCTATTCTCTGCCCTGCCCACGGGTCTCATTGCTTCCCCCAAACCTAGCATGGCTATCTTATGCTTATTCTCGGGAGTAATTGTCAATGGTGCCCCCTTTCACTATCACAGTGCTCAGGTTTACATGATGCTATATGATTACCATACCGTCACCTCCCTCCAATTTCCATCTGTCACAATCTTCCCATTCAAATGTCTTTTCTGATCCTCTTGACTGGCTGTGGTCTATTCCTGACTCCTGGTTACAGTTATTTACAGTCTTCTCTTTTTTCTCCTAGAGTTCTTCGACACAGAGACTGTGCTTTGCCAGACACCACCAAAGTGCCCGCCCAGGACAGTGACTTGCACAGAAGTAAATACCTGACACTATGTGTTGAATGATAAATGACTGACTGATTAGAAGTTCAATAGAAAGAGCCATTACCAGTCTGAGGAGTTTGAGATTTATTTCCAGGCTCCCCAAACACTGCTTTCATCAAACTGACCCTGGTTAATAACCCTCAGTAGTCCTCTTTTTCCTACAGAATCATTTCCAACTCATTCATCTGGAAGTCTAGGTGCTGTCTGAAAAGCACCGTAGAGTAATGATATACTTAATTCCAATAAATACACAAAGAGAAATATTTGTAAGGGAGAAGATTTTCTGTTGTGCATAATATAAAAATCACTGACATGAGAACGTCTTTCTTAAGAACATATCATACTAAGCATGATTGGTTACATCCAGGTTTTTTTTCCCCTGGAAATTTCTTGCTCTTTGTATTTTTATCTTAGTTAAATGTTAAACTTTTAAAGAAAATTTTATACATTAAAATTTTTAATTGAGAAAACCCCACCTAATTGATCCATTTGTTTTTCTATGAATTTGGAAACTATCACTAGTTTGAATTTTGCAAGATAATACCTAATCTAACTCAAGATCAGAGATAGCAATTTGAATAGCACAGAGTCAAGTCCAAACTCGTATCCTGTTCCTGTCATAGTTTTTTTAAAACATAACCTTCTATTACTCTGCTCTCCTGTCTCCTGCATCCTTGCTACTCAGCATGTGCTTACAGACCAGCAGGCTCAACATCACTTAAGCTTGTTAGAAATGCTGATTCTCCATCCCAACTTCACACCCAATGAAGAATCTGCTCTGGAATAAGGCCCCTCAAGTACACAAAGTTTGAGGAGCTAGGTGAGAAGCAGGCCACTTAAATATCAGTTTTCTAGTTTTTAAAGAATAATCTCTCTTAAGACTGTTGTGACAATTAAATAAAACAAAGTATTCTGGTGACTGTGAAGCACATTACTGATGTGAGTTACGAAATGCTGGATTACTCCCTGTCTCAGCCTGCCCATGCACCTTTCTGTGCCTGAAGTTTCCTTCTGTCTGGAATGCCTTCTCTTCTTTTTCTCTAAGAACCTGAATCCTATCTCTTATGGGCTGAATTGTGTTCCCCCAAAAGTCCCAGTACCTCAGAAAGTGGATGTGTTTGGAGGTAGAGACTTTAAAGAGGTGATTAAGTTAAAATGAGGTCATAAAGGTGGGTCCTAATCCAATAATTCAGGTGTCCTTATAAGAAGAGAAGATTAGGACACAGACACACATAGAGGGATGACCAGAGAGGAGGTAACATCTACAAGCCAAGGAGAGAGGCCTCAGAAGAAACTCACCCTGCTGACACTTTGGTCTCTAGATTTGCAGCCTCCAAAACCATGAGAAAATTTCTGTTGTTTAAACTGCCTAGTCTGTGTGATCTTTGTTAGGGCAGCCCTAGCAGACTAGTACACTGTCTCTCCTGGTGTCTGATTCCTTCCCCACCACAGTCCCACACTCAACTATATTGGGCTGATTCTTAATTAACTTAACACATGTATATGCCATATGTCTTCAGATATGTTTTATGATTGGGAATACTGTGGAAACTCTATACAGTGTCCATCATACTTGCCTGTGAATACCAGTTAATCCTATCTAATAAAAGAGTAATATGCAAATTAACCATCACTCCGCTACATTCACAAGCCACACCCACAAGCTACGCCCACCAGCCAATCAGGAGCGAATATGCAAATAAACCCAACCAAGATGGCTACGGCCACAGAGAGCAGGAGAGAGGCATAGGTTTTCCTGGCGATGGAGGAAGCCAAGCTTTCTGCTTGCCCTTGCTGGCCTAGGCCTCCACTCAAGGCTACAAAGTTTCAATGACAGAAGATACATAAACCCAAACAGAAATGGCGGCAGCCACGGAGCTGGAAAGAGCAGGAGGCTAGGGTTGCCCCCAGTGATGGAGGAAGCCAAGCTTTCCACACATCCTGGCCGGCCCAGGCCTCCGCTTAAGGCTACAAAGTTTCAATTATAGAAGATACATAAATCCCCCCAAAAATGGCTGCCGCCACGGAGCAAGCAGAAGGCTTGGCTCCACTCCAGGCTACAAAGTTTCAATTGTAGAAGATAAATAAACCCCAGATACCAGGGCCTCTGCTTGGGTTGCCAGGGGGTGTGGCCGGCCTGCAAACCACCACAGGCCCCTCACCCAGGCCACCCCATGCCCCAAGGGAACCCCCGCCCTGATCCGGGACACCCTTCAGGGCACACCAGCTGGCCCCCACCCGTGCACCAGGCCTCTATCCTATCTAATAAAAGAGTAAAATGCAGATTGACCATCACTTCAACACACAAGATGGCTGCCCCATGTGGTCAAAGATCCTGCCCCCATGTGGACACAAGAGGGCCACCACAAGATGGCCAGCAGGGGAGGGCAGTTGGGAGGGACCAGGCCTGCAAGGGAGGACAGTTGGGGGCAATCAAGCCTGCAGGGGAGGGCAGTTAGGGGTGACCAAGCCGGCAGAGGAGGGAAGTTGGGGGCAACCAGGCCTGCAGGGAAAGGCAGTTGGGAGGGACCCAGGCCTGCAGGGGAGAGCAGTTGGGGGGGACCAGGCCTGCAGGGGAGGGCAGTTAGGGGTGACCAGGCCTGTAGGGGAGGGCAGTTGGGGGGGACCCAGGCCTGCAGGGGAGGGCAGTTAGGGGTGACCAGGCCTACAGGGGAAGGCAGTTAGGCATCAATCAGGCTGGCAGGGGAGTGGTTAGGGGGTGATCAGGCTGGCAGGCAGAAGCGGTTAGGGGCAATCAGGAAGGCAGGCAGGCGAGCAGTTGGGAGCCAGCAGTCCTAGATTGTGAGAGGGATGTCTGACTGCCCGTTTAGGCGGGATCGGGCCTTAATGGGCAGTCGGACATCCCTCAAGGGGTCCCAGATTGGAGAGGGTGCAGGCTGGGCTGAGGGACAACCCCCCCCCCCCCGGGGACGAATTTCGTGCACTGGGCCTCTAGTCAATATATATTTGCTGATTGGTTGACTAAAAGAAGAGGACAATTTAGGACTATATTCCCTATCAAGTGTGCTGGCTAGCCCAAGAATAACTCTTCTCCCAGCAGATAAGCAAAAGCATGTTTTGATTTAAGCCTGCATTAAACATATTTGTTGCTAGTCTCAGGGTTTAATGTAAATTCAGTTTGGGGCAGCCCAAACTGTGAGAAGAAGTGACTTTTAATGCCTTATCTTTTCATTTGCTTTGGAAATTTCTAACTTATTTTATTTAATCTCTCAGCCCTACTCCACACCACAGCAATTTGGGATAAGCAAAGAAAGTGTTCTTGTTCCTATTTGAAAGATACAAGCAGAGGTTCAGAAAGGTCAAGAGGCTTTGCCGAGGCCCCTAGTACTATAGAATGGTGAGTAGATGGCTGCTGGCACTTTGACAACAGATATGTCCTCTGATGAAATTGCCAATGAGTGGTCCTCAAAAGAGAAAAAAGAATTTTTTCTTCCCCTCATCCCCGGAAAAGAAAACCCTCAAATATTGAAAATTCAACCAGAGCTTGCATTTCTGAACAAGCCAGAAACCTTATTTTTCAACTCTTTATGCCACAACTTCTTAGATTTAAAACCAAAAATTGAAAGCAATCTCTATAGAATTTCTCTGGGGAGAAATGAATACTTTAGCTTATATTTTTCCTGTAGTTGCTCTGAGCCTTGGGAATTACCTTGTCCATTTTCATTCAGAATGAATGCTTTAATATATTTCTTTAATCATTTGTTGCATCAGAGAATATTGTTTCATGCATATTAAAGACTTGAGCATGTAACAGACCAGTGTTCTGACTAATAAAAGCACTCAAAGCATGTCACTATTCTTATTGCTTTTCTTGGCTTCAGGATAGATGTGTTTTATTTGGTAAATAATGATAAAAAATAATGATGATAATAATGCCTGCATTAAATAAAGGGAATTATTTTATTTTAAAAAGGTGCCATAGCCTTGTACAGATCATTATTCTTTTGAAGGAACTGACCCTCTACTCTATTTCTAGAGTGTTTTATTCCACATTCAGACAAATCAATCAAAATGTACTAAGAACCTTTTACATTCCCAAGCATCAGACTGTGCAGAAGTAATCAAGATTTCATTCTTACCTGGAATGTCTTCTAGTAGGTTTTGAGTCCATAAGACTTTTACAAAATAAACAAAGGAAGAAATCACATGCTTTCAGAAAACAGAGGGGAAAAAGGGGTTCATAGAGGAATGGGACTTAAGTGGCATTTGGGGAGAAGAAAAAGATTGGGATGGGTGGGCAAATGAAGGAGGGGATTTAAGAAGAAGAGGAAGAATATGAACAAAGGCACAATGTATTCATTTAATAAACATTTACTCTTTTACTCATTGTTCTAAGGTGAGGGGGCCACAAAGATAAAAGACCTGGTCTCTTATCTAGAGTTAAAGGTGGAACAACCCAGGGGAAATTGTGTTGTAGAACATCAGTGCCATACCAGAGCTGAGCACGGCTTGCTGTCGACCTCAGAGAATGGCTTCATTGCACAGTGAGTGAAAGACAAGAAGAAAACAGTATTCATGGCTAAGAGGAATCTTAAGACCAGAAAGAATTAACTACATGAAGGAGAGGAAGAACATTTCAGGCAGATGGAATCATTTGGTGAAGGCAAACAGGAAAGAGAGCAGGATGAGCTAGTCACATGTCTCAGTTTAGTCGGAATGGGAGGTGTGTGCCAGGAACAGTAAGCTATGAGGATGGAGGTATGGTCAGGGGCTGGGCGAAGGAAGACCCAGTAAATCACTGTAAAGGATTCTGGTTTTATCCTTAAAGCAGCATGGAACTCAAACCACACTCAGAAGGGCAAGAAGAAAGAAGGCTTTGTTAGGCTTCTATAGAGGCTACTAGTAAAAGAAAAAAGAGAGAAGAGAAAGTTTGGAAAAGAAAGCTAAATGAAGACTTGTCTTTTACAAGAAGTTTAGATTTAAGCTGGACGTAATGTAGCCACTTCAAGTTCATGCCTTGCTTTGGCATATAAATGAGACTCATTTAGTGTGAGTTTCATGCACACGATAATATGCAGTCAAAATAATCAAATCAGATTGTGGGAATGAGGGCAATCGAAGTCATATTCTATGATTTAGCAAACATCACATAATGATGACAAGTGAAAAACTAATGCCATGTCTTAATGATCTCAACAAATACTAATCTTTCTCAAATCACGCTTTGTCCCAATTTCTGATGTGTTTAAATTTCTTGTATTAAATAACATGTGCTAATGTGAGTTTGAGCATCATAACTGGTACTTTTTTGGTATTTTTAATCTACATTTATAGAGTTAAAATTTTCAGGAGTAGCTTTACTTGGCAATGTATTAGAACTGTGAAAAGTCAGTGGGCATTTTCTTCCCTCCTTGATCTCATCAAGAATATTTGAATGGCCTTTCACAATAAGGTGATAGAAAATAGAAATGCACTAAGTGTGGATTGTTTTATTGTGATCTTTCAGCATGATTCTGAAAATAAATTCACATAATCTTGCTGTTTAGTTTGCAGGCCTGTCAAATGCCCTGACAGCTTTTCCATACAAATGCCCTATGGGTGGATGATGCAATTAATGGCAACCTTCTGTATGCCTTTAGGATTTACTGGTGAAAATGTAATGTATTGTCATTTAGAGATTGTATATCTTCGAGGAGTAAGTAAATATGTATTGCAAGTATGAATCCTCCTACAATTTAGAAGTGAGTTCTAGATATAATGAAAGATGAAACAAATAGTATCTGTTTAACAAGCTTATGCAATAGACAAGAAAGCTTATTTTCAGTAAATCTTAAAGGATCAAGATCAATTAATCATTTTACATGATGGAAAATTTATAAATTGCAAGAATAGAATTAAAAAAAACACACAAGCAAAAAACCAGTACTTAGGAGTCTAGAAAGATTAGCTTAAAGGTCACAATATTTAATGAAATCTCCCAAGAAACTTTTGGGGAAAAATAGGAAAGATGACTAATAGAAAAGTGTGGTAAGTGGCATATCTGAAATCCAAATTAAATAAAAATATAAAACATGCTTAAATTATTCTAGGTCATGTAAAAACCTAGAAAAAAAATTTTATGGTAGCAAGAACACAGCAATATATTGCACTCTAATAATGTTTAAAGTACTGACATTGAAAGATTAAAATAAAATATTAAAAATGGTTACTGTAACATGTTTTGGAGATATACTTATGCTATTTCTCTTGCATAGGAGATCAGAAAACATTTTACCATCTACAAATAGCCTAAAGCCTTACTCATCTGCAAATAATGACAGTTGCACTTACTCTTTTCCAATTTGGTGGCCTTATATTTTTTCTTCTTGTTGGATCACTACAGCTAGGACTTCCAATACTATGTTGAATGAGAGTGGTAAAAGTAGATATCCCTGTCTTGTTCCTATTCTTAGGGGAAGTGGTTTTAGATTTTGCCCACTGAGTATGACGTTGGCTGTAGGTTTGTCATATATGGCCTTTATTATGTTGAGGTATGATCCCTCTATTCCCACTTTGCTGAGAGTTTTTAACAATAAAGGGTGTTGGATTTTGTTGAATGCTTTTTCTGCATCAATGATATGATCGTGTGATTTTTGTCTTACAATTTGTTTATGTGATGTATCACATTTATTGATTTGTGGATATAGTACCATCCTTGCATCCCCAGAACAAGTCCTACTTGGTCATGGTTTATGATCTTTTTATGTATTGCTGGATTCAATTTGCTAATATTTTACTAAGGATTTTAGCATCTATGTTCAAGGATGCTAGCCTGTAATTCTCTTTCATTGTAGTGTCTTTATCTGGTTTTGGAATTAGGGTAATGCTGGCCTCATAAAAAAACCTTGGAAGTGTTTCTTCCTCTTGAATTTTTTGGAATAGTTTGAAGAGTATAGGTGTTATTTGTTTTTTGAATTTTTGGTAAAACTCCCCTATAAAGCTGTCTGGACCATGACTTTTGTTTGCTGGAAATTTTTTTTTATTACTGCTTCAATTTCATCAGTAGTTATCTACCGATTCAGGTTTTCTGATACATCCTGATTGAGTTTTGGAAGACTGTATTTTTCTAAGAATATGTACATTTTGTCCAGGTTGTCCAGTTTGTTGTAATATAGTTATTCATAGTATTTTTAAAAATAATTCTTTGTATTTCTGTTGGATCAGTTGTTACTTCACCACTTTCATTTATGATTTTCTTTATTTGGGTCCTTTCTCTTTGTTTTTTTTTTTTTTATGAGTCTGGCTAGAGGTTCATCAATATTGTTTATCTTTTCGAAGAACCAACTCTTGGTCTTTATTGATCTTTTGCATTGTTTTTTTTAGACTCTATGCAATTTATTTCCAATTGTTTCTTATATATTGTTTCAAGTTGTCTTTTCATGTTGGTGTGGCTCTCATTAAGTCTCTTATAATTCTCATTAAGTTGCTTGCAGTTCTCACTGAATTGTTTGAGCACCCTTATTACAATTACTTTATCTGACAAATTGTTTACCTCCATTTCATTTAGTTCCTTTTCTGGTGATTCCTCCTTTTCTTTCATTTGGGGTTGTTTCTTTGTCTCCCCATTTTTTCTGTCCCTTTGTTTTTGTTTCTATGTATTAGAGCAATTTGCTAGGCCTCCCAGACTTTGTGAGGTGGTCTTATGTAGTAGGTCTTTTCTGGGACCCAGTAGTGCAGTATCTTAGATCTCCTGAGCTGGGTGCTTTAGGAAAGCCCCTTAATTGCATTATTTTGGTTTTCCTGATGTAATTGGGTCTTGAATGTTATTGTCCCATTCATGGATGGAATCTCCTCTCAGGCTAGTTGGCTATGTGGCTCACCCCGGCCATGTTGTGCAAGTTGTTGTATAGGTGCTGACCAAACAGAACAAAATATAGCACAACAAAAGAAACAAAACAAAAACATACTCAAGACCCCTACAGCACCAACAAAAGCAACCACCAGAGAAGACAGAATTAGGAAAAATATTATAGAATGATCGAAAAAAAGAAAGAAAAAAATATGAAGAGACCCTAGCAATTTTGGCTCAGTTGATAGAGCACTGGTCTGTGAACTAAAGGGTCCCAGGTTCAATTCCAGTCAAGGGCACATACTTCAGTTGCAGGCTCCTCCCCGGCCCTGGCCCTGGCTGGTGCAGGAGGCAATCAATAGATGTGTGTCTATCACATCAATATTTCTCTCTGTCTTTCCCTCTCTCTAAAAATCAATGGAAAAATATCCTTGGGTGAGGATTAAACAAACAAACAAAAAATGAAGAGAAAACAAAACAAAACAAAAAACCCAAAACACAAACAAAAACAATAAAAAGGGGGGGGGAAGCAATATGTACCAGTATATGCAGAGCTGAAATAAAGAAATAAGAATAAAAAATTAGGGAAGTAGGGGACAGAAAATGATTTAAGACAGTGGTCGGCAAACTCATTAGTCAACAGAGCAGGAAACCACGGCTCGCGAGCCACATGTGGCTTGTGAGCCGCAGTTTGCAGACCACTGGTTTAAGATAAAGGAGGAAGAAATGAAACAGAAAAAGAAAGAAGAGAAAAAAAAACTTCAAAAGGAAAAGATAGTAGAAAGAAGATGGACCTAAAATATAAAAAGGAAAAAAAGATAAGAAAGCAGGACAAAAAGAAAAGAGGAAAAAAATGAGTAGTGAAAAAAAAATTGAGTAGGAAAAGGGAAGAGAAAAATTAGATATATGAAAAAAACAACAGAGATTAGAGTAATAAGAAATTTAAAAAGCAGATAGATGAAGATAAATTTAAAAAGGGAAAAAAGAAAGAGAAAAAAGATATTTAAAAAGTAAAGGAAAGAAAAAAGAGAAAAGAAAAAAAAGTGAAGTGGCATTGGTTTCAGCAGAGATTAGCTCCCCATGGGATCTTCCTTTTGAAATGGTAATTTTAGGGGTATGTAGGCAGGTCTAGGAAATTTTAGAAATTAAAGGACCCCATGGAAAACACACAGGGCTACAGATCTAGGAGAGGGAACATTTCCATAACACAAGGGAGGCAGGTGCAATTACATTTCCATAAGACAAGGGAGACTGGGAGAAGTTACATTTACATAAGATACGGGAACTGGGAGTAGCAAAGGTCTATATTTACAAAATAAAGAAGGAGGAAAAAAGCCCAGAGGGAATAGAAGGACAATGAGGGAGGAGGGCCTCTTGCGTCCCATGTGCGATTTAACCTTTGAGCTCAGCAGTTACTATAGTAACCAATTCAAAAGGGAATATTGACCAATCAGAGGGGATATCAGGATACAGGGACTTTCAGCCTTTATAAACCGTGGAAACAGGAAGTTGGTGGGACTCTTTCCCTCTCCCCACGTGGGAGCCTGTACTTGTACTTCAATAAATCTCCACCTTTGCTATACTACCTTCTGTCCATGGATTCATTCTTCTGCTCCGGATGACAAAGAATCTGGGTTCCATTCCAAAAATTCTGTATCAATATTGTGCTAATCTGGCCAGGCATGGCCATATGCTGAATTTTAATGAGTTTCTAACCCTAGTTTGTAATTTGGCACAATTTCCAACAAATGCATGCCATTGGTTA
The DNA here is from genome assembly GCF_963455305.1 of Plecotus auritus. Taxonomy (NCBI): domain Eukaryota; kingdom Metazoa; phylum Chordata; class Mammalia; order Chiroptera; family Vespertilionidae; genus Plecotus; species Plecotus auritus. Next base: position 91,348,186 of record NC_137771.1, on the reverse strand, counting down.
AAAAGAAGCAGTCAGGTTTCAGAACAGATATAGTACTGGAAATCTATCACTGTTGATACAACAAAAAATGCCCAATAAGTGTAGGTTGGTAGTCTCAGTATGGGAAATGGATTATGTTTTTGTCATATCTGTCTTTGAAAGATTTACATCCACAAATGCTTTATGGTGTTCTCAAACCTCACCAAGGTCAGAATTACCTAGGGAAGATTTTTAAACATAGATTTAAGACAGTCCCGGAACTATAGAATAAGAACCGGTAGCAGGTAAATTTTGGGAACCTGTGCGTAGTGTTCCAAAGGTAATTTTGAGGTTCAGCTAGGTTTAGGACCACTGTTTTAGAATATAGCCCAGGGGAAATTTGTAATTAAAATTTATTAAAAATAAATTGTATTTCTATATTTCAGCAATAAACAATTGGAAATTGAAATTTTTAGAAGTACAATTTATTATCACTTCTCAGACTTTTCACATAGCATTGCAAACATGAAATCCTTGGGTATAAGTCTAATAACATGTACAAGGTATATATGCTGAAAGTAACAAAATACCGATGAAAGAAATCAATGAGGATCTAAGTAAATTGAGATATGTAGAAAATTCAATGTATTTAAACTGTCAAATCTCTCAAATTGATGTGTATTGCAACTCAATTCCACTTGAAATTCTAGCTACAATTTTTACAAAGTTGACAAGCTGATTCTAAAATGTAATAGAAATACAAAGGAATTAATTATACTAAACAATTTTTAAAAAGCATAACAAAGTTGTAGATCCCACACTACCTATTTAAGACATTTTAAAGTTACAAAATCAATACAGTGTAGTATTAGCAAAGAGAGAGACACACATGAATTGATGGAATAGATTAGAGAGTCCAGAATTAGACTTATGCATATATAGATAATTGGTTTTTGAAAAAAAAGTACAAAGACAGTTTAATGGAAAAAGTAACTTCTTTCCAATAAATGGTGCTAGAAGAATTGAAAATCTATATATGAAACAATGAAGTTTGACCTATACCTCACATTATATGCAAACATTATCTTAAAAAAGATCATTAGACCTAAATATAAAATCTGAAATTATAAAACTCCTAGAAGAAAATTTTTCTGATTTTTGGGTAAGGCAGTGTTATTGGAAATGATCAAAAGCATGATCAACAAAAGAAAAAAATAATAAATTAGACTTCATCAAAATTAAATATTTCTGCACTTTGAAGAACATTGTTGATAACATTGTGGAGAAAATATTTACAAGATATGTATCTGATAAAGAATGTATATCCATAATATTAAAAAAACCTCCTAAAATTCAATAATAAGGAGACAACCAATAAAAAAGTGAGCAAAAGATTTTAACACACTATACCAAAATAGCTATACAGATGCCAAATTAGCACATGAAAAGATACTCAACATCATAAGGAAAGTGCATATTAAAAACACAATGAGATAGGTTTATATACTTATTAGAATGGCTGAAATGTAAAATTTTAATAATATTCAGTGTTGGTGAGGAATCAGAATAGTTGTAACTCTCATACATTGCTGATGGGAATGCCATTTTGGAAAATAGTTTGAAAGTGTCTTATAAAGTTAAACATACACTTACCATATGGAACAAAGAGCCCACTTCTAGGATTTTATTTACTCAAGAGAAATGAAACTTATGTTCACATAAAAACCTGTACAGAGATATTTACAGTGTCTTTATTTATAATCACCAAAATTAGAAATAACCCAAATATCAATCAGCAAGTGAAATGCTAAGCTGTGGTATAAACATACAATGGATACTACTCAGCAATGAAAAGGGATAGCTTGCTGACATGCCAAAATAGAGATTAATTTCAAATGCATTAGTGTAAGTGAAAGAGGCCAGAATCAAAAGGCTCTTTGATCCCATTTTAAATGACATTCTTGAAAAGATAAATCCATAGATACAGAAAACATACCATTGGTTGCTAAGAGCTGGTGGGGAAGAAAGGTTGACTGTAAAGGGCATGAGGAAATTTTGGGGGTAAGGGAATTTTTGGGGTAATGTAACTGTGTTGCAGTACTGTATGATTTCTCAACATTTACAGAATTGTATCAAAAATGGTGAATTATTTTACTATATGTAAGTGATGCCTCAAATAACCTATTTAAAAAGAAAACAAAATAAAGACAAGCAAAATTTCAATTTAATGTGTCAAAGGAAATGCATTTTGTTTTCAGTTCCAAGCATTTCTAGAAACCTAATTGATTTTTATTTTTCCTCAAAATGACTAAGCTAATAAATGGGCTGCTGTGGTAATTAAGAGAGGACAGTGTGTTATGTACCACTCCACTTGCTGTTACAAGAGGCTTTCAGCATCCACTATTATTTATTACATAGGCTAGGATATAGGAAGAGGTCCCTGCCCAGCTGCAGTGAGATATTAATAGATTGAGGTAGATGGGAGAGAGGAGGACCTTTATGTATATATACTAGTGGCTGGGTGCATGAAATTTGTGCAAGGGGGGGGGCTGTCCCTCAGCCCGGCCTGCACACTCTTTAATCTGGGATCCCTTGGGGGATGTCTGACCGCCGGTTTAGGCCCCATCCCTATGGGATCGGGCCTAAACCGGCGGTCAGACATCCCTCTCGCAACCTGGGACTGCTGGCTCCTAACTGCTCACCTGCCTGCCTGCCTGATCACCCCTAACCACTCTTCCTGCTGGCCTGATCACCTCCAAATGCCCCCCCTGTCAGCTTGATTCCCCCCAACTGACCCCCTGTTGGCCTGCTTGCCCCCAACTGCCCCCCTGCCGGCCTGCTCACCTCTAACTGCCCTCCCCTGATGGCCTACTTGCCCTCAACCGCCCCCCCCCCCACTGGCCTGCTCGCCCACAACTGCCCCCCTTGCTGGCCTGATCACCCTCAACTGCCCTCCCCTGCCAGCCTGATCACCCCTAACCGCCTCTGCCTTGGCCCTGCCACCATTGCTTTGTCCAGAAGGTCTCCCATTCTAATTAGTATATTACCCTTTTATTAATATATATATATATATATATATATATATATATATATATATACACACACACACACACACACACATACACACATACACACACACTAGAGGCCCGGTGCATGAAATTCATGCATGAGGGTGTGTGTCCCTCAGCCCAGTCTGCATTCTTTCCAATCTGGGACCCCTCGAGGGATGTCCGACTGCCCGTTTAGGCCCGATCTCGGTAGGACATTCCTCTCACAACCCAGGACTGCTGGCTCCCAACTGCTCGCCTGCCTGCCTTCCTGATTGCCCCTAACTGCTTCTGTCTGCCAGCCCGATCACCCCCTAACCACTCCCCTGCGAGCCTGATTGATGCCTAACTGCTCCCCTGCCAGCCTGTTTGCCCCTAACTGCCCTCCCCTGCAGGCATGGGTCCCTCCCAACTGCCCTTCCCTGCAGGCCCGGTCGCCCCCAACTTCTCTCCTCTGCCGGCCTGGTCACCCACAACTGCCCTCCCTTGAAGGCCTGATCCCTCCCAACTGCCCTCCCCTGCTGGCCATCTTGTGGTGGCCATCTTGTGTCCACATGGGGGCAGCTATCTTGTGTGTTGGAGTGATGGTCAATCTGCATATTACTCTTTTATTAGATAGGATAGAGGCCTGGTGCACAGGTGGGGGCCAGCTGGTTTGCCCTGAAGGGTGTCCCGGATCAGGATGGGGATTCCCTTGGGGCATGGGGTGGCCTGGGCGAGGGGCCTGTGGTGGTTTGCAGGCCAGCCATGCCCCTCGGTGACCCAATCGGAGGCCCTGGTATCTGAGATTTATTTATCTTCTATAATTGAAACTTTGTAGCCTTGAGTGGAGCCAAGACTTCTGCTTGCTCCGTGGCTGCAGCCATTTTTGTTGGGATTTATTTATCTTCTATAATTGAAACTTTGTAGCCTTGAGTGGAGGCCTGGGCTGGCCAGGGTGTGCTGAAAGCTTGGCTTCCTCCATTACCGGGGGCAACCCTAGCCTCCTGCTCTTTCCAGCTCCGTGGCTGCCGCCATTTCTGTTTGGATTTATGTAACTTCTATCATTGAAACTTTGTAGCCTTGAGTGGAGCCAAGACTTCTGCTTGCTCCGTGGCTGCAGCCATTTTTGTTGGGATTTATTTATCTTCTATAATTGAAACTTTGTAGCCTTGAGTGGAGGCCTGGGCCTGCCAGGGTGTGCAGAAAGCTTGGCTTCCTCCATCGCTGGGGGCAACCTAAGCCTCCTGTTCCCAGCCATCTTGGTTGGGTTAATTTGCATACTCGCTCCTGATTGGCTGATGGGCGTGGCTTGTTAGTGTAGCAGAGTGATGGTTAATTTGCATATTACACTTTTATTAGATAGAATATATATATATAAAATAAAGTGAGTGATGCAAAAAGTAATCCAACAGACTCAAAGATAAGATGTTTTTGGAGAAATCTCATTTCAAATCTTCAGATTTAATTGAGACGTTAAAATGCACACCAAGTTTTGCATTTTAAATGGGCATAATTAAGTCATTCTCAGCCAGTTGGCCTCTACATGTGTTTGCATTAAAATCTCCACAGAGGAAGGAAAATTTCTTCAATCTCAGAGGTACCTGTGTGCCTCTAAGCAAGTGTTATGAAATATTAGCTAATCTCCAAAATGCCATCAAATATTTTAGTATTTGGAAGTACATAATGAATACAAAAGAGTTAAGAAATATTAAATGAATTGTACAAATCATATACTCCACATATTTAATTTCCTGAATTTGCCATCTCCCTCTTGGACCTGGAAGAGGTTAAATGAATTAGCCACAGTTGGTATGTGAATGGAGTCATATTTAAACTCAAGTCTTCTGACTCCAAGGCCAGTACACATTGTATTGCTTTACTTTTTCTCTTAGAAGTTCACAAATGTACAAGCCATGATGGTGTGGTAAATCACATTAACAGATGCCAGCAGTATTTCTTCTCTTGAACTCTGGTGCTTAGCTGAATACAACAAGTGTTTTGTTTTGTTTTGTTGTTTGTTTTATTAACTTCAGAGGAAGGGAGAAGGAAAGAGAGAAAGAAACATCAATGATGAGAATCATTGATCCGCTGCCTCTTGCACACCTCCGACTGGGGATCGAGCCCCCATACCAGGCATGTGCCCTGACTGGGAATCAAACTGTGACCTCCTGGTTCACAGGGTGACAATCACTGACCCATAGAGATCAGGCAGAATATAACAATTTAAAAATTAATTTTTCGCTTGGCAATCAATTATCATTCGATTGACTTAACTCAGCTACATTTTTAATATTTCAAAGTTAGAAGATATATGGCCCACCATTTTCTTTTATGACTTTTTTAAACACTCTAGAAATGAAGAAGAAAAAAAAACTTGGTAACATTTTAACCAGAGCATAGCTGTTCTTTTCTCTTGCCCCCATTACGCCAGCCTCTCTTTCTTTCCAGTTCCTTTTAGACCACTTGCGGGGGCATCTCCTCTGCTTGCCCGTTAGATGCTGGTGTTTCCCAGATTTCTGTCCTTGGGCATCACTTCTTAGCATATATGATGTCTTCTAGGTGATCTCATGCATTCAGTGTCTGCTACCTTCCATAGACCGATGACTTCACCCTTGGTTCAGACCATTTTGACATGCAGAATCATAGATCCCAGTTCGTCTTATTGGGCCATTCTGCCTGGATGACCCACACTAAATAAACAGTCTCAACATGCCCCAAGTGGAGTTCATTGCCTTCACTGCACCTGCTCGGCACTCGTAGTGCTCCTCCTGTATTCTCTATGTCCTACGTGGCACCTGAGAGTCATTTCCAAGTCCCTTTCCTCCCTCTTCACCTTCAGGTGTTCACCCAGTCTCACTGTTTTGCCTCCTTTATATCTCTCAGTGTCTTCCCCTCCTCTGTATCCCCTCATCACAGCCTCAGCAAGTCTAATCTGCATTATTCCAATACCTCTCCTCACCAGTCCCTCCTACTTCAGCCGTGTCCCACTGTCATTCCCCAGGCACAGGCTGGACCATGTTATTGTAACTGAAAGCCCTGCAATGGCTTCTTACTCCCAAAGGGCAAAACCCAAACTCCAAGGCCTCCCCCACCCTCCTCTACAACTGAGCCCTCACTGAAACCCAGGTTTCATGGGCAGCAACTACCTGCAGCCTGCTGTGCTACTTTGCTGTCAATCAACTTCACTTACTCACACTTCTCTGCCCAATCTCTTAGTGCTGGGTTGCTAGGTCTCTGCTTTTAATGTTCTTGTCATTACATATTTATTCAGCAAATGTTATATATTTTTAACATTTAAAATTATTTTTGTACTTCCCCATTCTTTCTTTTAATTTTTCTAAAAGAGCAAGCAAATCTTTTCAAATTAGAACATCTAACCTTTGGTAAAACACCTTAATGAATAAGTAATGGTTTTCTCTTCTGCTTTATTTTTTCTGATATAGTTTATATAAACATAGGAATTATGAAACTTCAAAAAAGATATAATTCTTTTTAGTCTGTTCATATTTGCAAAGCTTTTAATTTTATATGTAACTCACGCCAGAACAAGCCTGGGGCTATGGATTTACTCCCAGATCTTTCTTATCTACTAGAGTAATTCTTCATTCCCTTCTTTTTTGGAAAAAAAAAAAAAGAATAAACTTTATGTTTTAGCATAGTTTTAGATTTTATTTTTTATTCTTATTTATTTTATTTTTTTACTTTATTATCTTATTTTATTTTATTTTTTTTACATGCAATAAACATTAATATTTTAAGTAAAAAGATTTCAAATATATCAAAACTGTACTAGCATGGTATATAATATCACAAAAGTGGGAAATATTAAAAATCTGTAAATAACAGGATTACTTCTATAATATTCTAAAATATTTTTTTTTCTCTGGCTCTATTTTTGTTCATCAGTATATGTTGTTCATTATATTCCACAAATGAGTGAGATCATGTGATATTTATCTTTCTCCCACTGGCTTATTTTGCTTAGCATAATGCTCTACAGGTCCATCCTAGTTTTAGGTTTTAGATTTATAGAATAATTGTGCAGGTAATACACAGCAATCCATACACACATGCTCCACTGCCCACTCCCACACACACACACAGTTTCCCTACTATTAACATCTTTCATTAGGGTGGTACATTTGTTATAACTAATGTTCCAATACTGATGCATTATTATTACCTATAGTCTGTAGTTTACATTAAGGCTCACTTTTTGTGATGTATAGTTCTATGGGTTTTGACAGAACATATTAAAATGACATGTATCCACCATCACTGTTTCTCACAGAATAGTTTCATTTATGCTTCATTTATTCATCCTTCCCCTCCCCCTCAACTCGTGGCAACCACTGATCTTTCTCCTGTTACTGTAGTTTTGCACCAAAATTCTATTTTTATTAAATTTATTGCAGTGACAGTGCTTAACAAAATTATACAGGTTTCAGGTATACAATACAATTCTACAACACATCATCTATACACTGTATTGTGTTTTCAGCACCCCAAATCAAGTATCCCTCCATCACCACTTATCCCTTTCTCCCTCCCATCCCCTGGCAATCACCACTGTACCCCCCCTCCCCACAGCAATCAGCACACTATTGTCCGTGTCTATTTTGCAGCAAAGATTTCATCACCTTTTAAGGCAGATCCCTGTTTTCTTAAAATGAAAAAAAGAATCTCATTAAATTTAAGTTATTTTGTAGCTGTAATGTTTTTCAAGGACCAGGTTGTATTTTCTTCTTTCATTAACTTGCAGTGAATAGATCGCTGGTCAACTAAAGCTATAGGAGGAAGATCCACCCTTGGGGATAAATGAGGGTCAGATAGACCCAGAAATGCCCATGAAAGACACTGAATTCTTTCTAGTACATAGTGCAACCAGCAGTAGTGTAAGAGCTTAGTAAAAGGTTACTCCTACACTGGCCAGTGTGGCTCAGCTGGTTGAGTGTCATTCTGTGCACCAAGAGGTCACTGGTTTGATTCCCAAGCCCAGGTTTCTGTCTTGATCCCCAGTAGGGAGCATGCAGGAGGTAGCCAACGAATGTTTCTCTCTCTCCTCCCTTCTTCTCTCTCTCAAATCAATAAAAACATATTTAAAAAAAAATTTGTTTTACAAAAATTTACTCATTTCTTACATATGACAATGATAAAATCATCCAATACATCCAATATACAGTCTAGGGAAATACAATTGCAGAGGTCAGTATTATCATTTTCTGGATTTTTCCATCAGAACAAAACCCAGTCATGGGTTCAAACTGTAGACCTCAGCACTGCTCATTTTCAAATAGATACCTTAACAACCCATTTCTAGATGCTGTTCCCGTTTAAAATTGCTAGTGCATGATTATCACTGTTTGTCTTGGAGTAAATGATCAGGACACCAGCGTAATACAGCAGCTGAAAGCAGGACTCAGTGTTGCCACATGCAATCCGCAGGCAAGAAGCCCTGACCTTCGCTTGACCACATTGCAGTCATTTGATGAAAAGTAAACTTAAGGGACATAGAAAGATCAGATGGGATATGATCCAAGTTAAAGGAGAAATCCTCTTTTGACTCTGAAAGCAAATAACTTTTGCTAGGTCTCACTTTTATGGGGAACAAAAAGAGGAGCCATGTTAGAAGCTGAGAGAATGGCATGACCAATGGTATGGGAGAGCATGAGCAGACCAGCAGCTTAACAAAAATGAGTGCTTTCACAGTGCTTTGTAGTTTTCTAGGTGCCCTTTCTCATATACACACTTTGAATAATGATAAAAGCAGTGTTTGTTAAAATACATCTCATTTTCAAATGGAGCTATCAGCTGTTACAGTGTGTATACGTTTTTTGATACAAGTTGTTCTTATCAGATGTGTTAATACTATAGCAGTGTTTTAAGACAGTGAAACTCCGCTGCTGAGAGGAACAGATCAGGGTGATCAGAAATGATCTGACAGTGACAATACATGGCCTTCCTCCAGTGAAACGCTGGCCAGCTCTCTGAGCTGAGTGCATGACTTGCTCTTCCAGAACTGTCTTCGTTCAGCACACATGGAGTTTACACATGCATTTTATGTAACTGGGGCAGACTCACATTAGGGGGGAAATAAAGTATATGATTCATAAGAAGAAATGGCTGCTTTCAAAATCGCTTCCTACCATAATACTGGCCACTTCATTACAGTGGTAATTAGAAAGTAAAAAAGCAGAAATGGCCATTTGAAGAGGGAATTAGTGCTTAATTTCCTAGACTGTTTTATTTTAGTGGATGCAATACTGGCAGGATTTTACATTTAGATTGCCAACAGAAGAATGGTATGACTAGTGTTTTAGATATGTTTTCTAAATGAAAACACTAAATGCAGCATGTGATGAAAAAGTGTCTGGGACCAAATATACATCTTTGCAGGAGGGTTTCATGCCCATATTTCTAATACATGTTTATTCAGAGTGTGTAAGTTAAAAGAATTCTGATATTTGCCAATTGAATATATATGTATATGTATATATGTATAATTATAGAGGCAGTGTTTACTAAAATACATTTCATCTTTTCATTTTCAAAATTGAGCTATCAGCTGTTAAAGGGTGTATAGCATCCTATACTAGGTGTACTGGTTAATAATGGTGGATTTTGTAATCAAAGAAAACACGATAATTTCAAGAGAAACATTAAAAGTGCTTTATTCAAAGTAATGTCCATTGCTAGCCACACATTTCCCCCATCTTTCAGGTAATTTGTGGATACCGTCCCAATAGAACTTTTCTTGTTTTGAGGCAAACCATTCAGAGACCCAATTTTCCACTTCTTCATATGTTTTGAAGTGCTGCTCAGAAAGTGCGTGTGCCATCGATCAGAACAAGTGGTAATCTGAAGGAGCAAGGTCTGTTGAAAACAGCGGGTGGGTTAATACTTTCCAGGCAAGATCTTTTAACGTGTCTTTAACTGGTTTTGAAGTGTGTGATGGTGTGTTATTATGAAACAAAATTACTTTGCCGTGTCTTCTGGCCCATTCTGGTCATTTCACGATCAAAGCGTGGTTCAAATTGATTATTTGTTGTCAGTAGCGATCAGTATTAACTGTTTCACCTTGTTTTAGAAGCTCATAATACACCACACCTTCCTGATCCCACCAGATGCAGAAATAAAGTATATGATTCTTTCTGAAGTGATTTGGCCTTGCAGTCGATATTGATGGTTGACCTGGATCAACCCATGATTTTGTGCATTTGGGATTCTCAAAATAAATCCACTTTTCATTGCCAGTCACAATTTGATGCAAAAAAGACTTTCTTTTGTGCCCTTGAAGCAACATTTTACTGATGACTTTTCGGTTTTCCATTTGTCTTTCATTCAGTTGATGTGGCACTCATTTTCCTTCAAAACCTTTCTTATTGCTTGTAAACGATCAGAAATTGTTTGCTGAGCAACATTTAATCTTTCTGCAAGTTGTTTTTGAGTTTGACATGCATCTTCTTCCAATAATGCTTGTAATTGTTGTTCTTCAAACTTCTTTGGTTGACCTGGACATTCTTTGTCTTTCACATCGGAATCATCACTTTTAAAGTGAAAGCGTTTAAACCAGTGTTCACAAGTATCTTGAGATGGAGCATGTTCACCATAAACTTCCTGAAGTATACGATAACTTTTTCTTCAAATTAAAGTAATGAATTAAAACTTCACGCAAATGCTCTTTTTTTGGCACGAAATTCGACATTTTTAAGTGTAAAAATATCTATGATCTTAACCCCTTCAGCAAATTTGACATATGAAGTTTTGAAGCTTGCTGTCAATACAACAAAATAGCATACATATCAAATCACATATATATCAACATATGTGTAACTCCATCTATTGAAAAAAAATCTGCATTATTAACTGCTACACCTAGTAAAATAAAGAGCTAATATGCTAATGGTCATCACACCATCATGCCATAATGACCAATCAGCAGGAGGCTGTGTGCACAGCAAGATGCGCGAAGGTGGCTGTGCGAGGAGGCGGGAGGCGGGGCGCCTCCTGGCAGTGGCAGGAGGTGGGAGGTGGGGCGCCTCCTTGCGCGATTTCAATTGCGCCTGGGCCTCTAGTATATCTATATCTATAAATACATATATATACTGGTATACATATATCTGCATCTACAACTGTACTTGGCAATAGAGTGAATATTTCTGTGGTTCTATTTAATCCTAAAATTCCTCCAACTGCCTTTTCCTTTGGATACTTCTCTGTCCTCATCCCTTTAAGTAGAGCTCTATCTATAGGTTCTGTGGACAGAGGACCTTTGGGGAATATAGCTTATGAGACATGTCTTGCCATGATGGGTTCAGAAAAAATGGGACTTTTGTTTTGGCAAATGTGAAAATGGAATTATACCAAACAATTAAGTTAAAGCTATTTTCAAGAGAGAAGTTCTGAGCTCAGGGATTTTGTTAAATGTTACAGTCCCAAGATGCCATGGGCTGCAGGTAATTCAATTTGAAGGGTGAGGACATATTTATTTTCCATAAGGCTGCCCTTGTGGGGGTGTGACATGGCATTTCCTCAAATATTGGTAATAAATATGCATGCCCTGAGTGCACTGGGCCTCAGGTGTCCCATTTGAATGGATAATTATGATGGAAAGTCCACTAGACAAGCATGGAGGACACAGGAAATTCCATGAGGCAATCATATATGAGGCTGGCTGTGACTTGCCTCTGGAATCTTTCTTCCTTGACTCCAAGTTAACTTCTCCTGATGCCTAACTTTTTGTTTATTTTAAAGTAAGTCACTAATAAAATATAAATCACATTTGAGCAAATGCTTGGGATAAATCAGGTCAGCAGATAGTGGTTGTACAGTATTTTACTAGAGAAACTTTGCTCTGAGTTTTCCAATTTATGAGGTTAACAACTTTTTTTTTTTTTTTTTTTTTTTTTTTTTTTTTTTTTTTTTTTAGAGTTCCTACTCTTCTGTCTCCAGTAACAAGGAATTGAGGATTTTTTTCTTTTGGTAATACTTTATGAGAACAATACTCATTGGAAGATAGGTTTTGGTTCATTTAGAATCTCCACACCTGGAAGTGACTTCAGTAAGAGATAAGGAATGACTTATTCTTAAGGCAGCACACATTGGCAATTATTGTTCTACTAGAAGCCTGGTGCATAAAAATTCGTGCAGTGTGGGGGGCGGGGGGTCCCTCAGCCCAGCATGCCCTCTCTCACAGTCCAGGAGCCCTCAGGAGATGTCTTCCTCTGTGGGAGGCAACCGGGCTGATCAGAGGAAGGCGCTGCCCCCATCATCCTGCTGCAGCTGCCGGCCTTTGGCCCTCACTTCTTAGTGCTGGCCCCACCCCCCACCCACTAGTGGGTGGGGGGCGATCTGGGGCCAGGACGGCTGAGGGAGGGGCTGTGGGAGGTTGAGGCACAGCAGGTTGCACTCTGTCCAGCCTCTGTGGAGCCATGGCGCCTGGACCGGGCCGCACTGCTGCCCTTAGTGGTTGCCTCTGCAGAAGGGGCAGCACTGTGACCAGCCCGTGCCGTGGCCTGTCCCGTACCACTTCTGTGAAAGGGGGCGCAGTGCCACCTGCTCGTGTGGGCGCCATTCATTGCCTCTGCAAGAGGGGCCATGGAGCCGGACTGACCCACATCTCCCGTGCGGTGCTGTACCCACCTGCCTCACCCGCGTGGCACCTGCCCTAGGCCCTCGCAGCAGCTGTGGCTTTGTCCAGATGGACATCAGAAGAGGTATGCCCTAATTAGCATATTACCCTTTTATTAGTATAGATAGCTCTAGTAAATTTTCTTTTTTAAAAAATTAAATTTATTGGGGTGACATTAGTTAATAAAATTATATAGATTTCAGGGTATAATTATATAATATATCATCTGTATATAGTGTGTTCACCACCCCAAATGAAGTCTCCTTCCATCACCATTTATTCCCCCTTTGCCCCCTTCTAACTGCCCCAGCCCCTCTACTCCTTCCCCTCTGACAGCTGTTTGTCTGTTCTCTGTATCTCCCAGTCTGTTTCTATTTTATTAGTGATGCTGCTCCACATATTCTTTTTTTTTTTAACCCTAACCTGAGGATATGTTTATTGAGGGGGGGGGGAGAGAGAGAGAGAGAGAGAGAGAAAGAGAGAGAGAGAGAGAGAGGGAGAGAGAGAGAGAGATATATATCATTACCTCCTGTACTTGTCCTAACCAGGAAATCGAACTTGAAACCTAGGAATTTGTCCTTGTGCCCTGACTGGGGATGGATCTGCAACTTTTTGTTTTTTTTGTATATTTAGATATCTTTAATTGTAGCCTTTCTGGTAAGTTTGTAGTAGACTTTCACTTGAGATTAAATTTATATTCCCGATGACTAATGACATTGAGTACCTTTTCATATGTTTATGAACATTTGGCCATCCTCTTGTAAAATGTCTCAAGTTTCATATTCTAGATATGAGCTCTTTTTTGGTTTTGTGTGGTAATTTTCTTTTCCTACTTCGTGGCTCCCATTTTTATGTTCTTGGTGATATCTTTTTTATAAATAAACCCTTTTATTTTAAAAAATTCTATTTTGAATTAATTTTAGATTTACATTAGAGTAGAAAAAATACAAATAGCTCCCATATACACTTCATCCAGCTTCCCTAAGTATTAACATATCAAATATATCAAACATTTTTTAAATTCAGATATTAACTTTGGTATTATATTCCTAACTAAACTACAGAGTTTATTCAGATTTCACCAAATTTTCCACTATTGTTCTTTTCCTGTCCCAGGATTCAATCCAGAATACCATGATGCATTTAGTTGTTCTGTCTCCTTAGACTCCTCCAATCTGTGGCAATTTCTTAGTCTTTCATTGTTCTATATATTCTAAGAGCCTTGAAAATTGCTCAATACATATTTGTTGAAGGGATGAAGCAAAGTGACGTTTGAGTCAATGGATGCCATCATAAAAAAAACAACTATAGAAAATTATAGCTCACTATTTTTCCATTATTTATTACAATTGCCGATAAGTCATACTTTCAGTGGAGAGGTCATGTGGGTCATGGCTTATTATTATTAACCTTTCTAAAAAGTCAGTTCAGATGGGACTATTAATTTTAGTGGACTTGTGTCAATGTCACTTTAAAATGGAGCTGAATCGTTTATGATCATCTCTGCTCTCTAGAAAAAGTCTGTGTTCATGCACTTACAATGAAGCTTTCTGACATTATAGCCACCTCATTTGAATATTTATGTCTATTTGGAAGATCTAGTGAAATCATAATATTATTATGATTAATATTATTTAAGTTTTATGCTTAGAGAAGCTGAGGATCATGTAATTTGAGTTTTCAATATTATAATTTCAAACTAGAGGCCTGGTGCATGAAATTAATGCATGGGGGGGCATGTCCCTTAGCCCAGCCTGCACCCTTTCCAATCTGGGATCCCTCGGGGGATGTACGACTGCTGATTTAGGCCCGATCACCTAAACCGGCAGTCAGACATCCCTCTCACAATCCGGGACTGCTGGTTCCCAACCGCTTGCCTACCTGCCTGTCTGATTGCCCCTAACTGCTTTTGCCTGCCAGCCTGATCACCCCCTAACCACTCCCCTGCCAACCTGATGGACACCTAACTGCTACCCTGCCGGCCTGATTGACCCCAACTGCCTTCCCCTGCTGGCCTGATCACCTCCAACTGCCCTTCCCTGCTGGCCCAGTAACCCCCAACTGCCATCCCCTGCCAGCCTGGTTGCCCCCAACTACCCTCCCCTGCTGGCCTGGTAGCCCTTAACTGCCCTCCCTGCAGGCCTAGTCCCCACCAACTGCCCTCCCCTGCTGGCCTGGTCACCCCTAACTGCCCTCCCCTGCTGGCCTGGTCGCCCCCAACTGCTCTCCCCTGCTGGCCATCTTGTGGCGGCCATCTTTGACCACATGGGGGTGGCCATCTTGTGCGAGGCGTGAGGGTCAATTTGCAAATCACCTCTTTATTATATAGGATTATATGCCATTTAACAAAACTATCACAAAAAACTTCAATTCTGTGGTGAGGGTTTTTAATAATCTCTTTTTCAATGTTGTGGATAAAGTTAGTAAAATCAAGCTATTTATACTAAATCTCATCATATTACTGACAATAATTCAGGAGTATTGATTCCCAATTCTCTATTCTCTTTCATATGAAGGTAATAATACCTCCAGCTAACATAGAAGAGTCACCTGAAATCATTAAGTATAACTCTTGATCTCACTCTTACATGCCATATTTTTGAAATTCCCATTGTTACTTACCTTTAGTCCCTACACCAGCTTTAGGTTTAGTCCCATTTCGATATCCTGCTGTGGGAGGCTAATGGACCATAGTTTAGCAAGTCAGATTTCATTTGGTTCACCTCTGACCTTGGAGGCTACATTCTCTATTTCCCCCCTTGTAATTAATCTTCTTCCATGTGTCCTATTTCTAGTGATGTCTTCTCAGCCCTGATCACTCTTGCCTTGGCTCTTGGTTCAGCATTTCTTGGTTCACAAAATTCAGATTGTGATCAGTCCTTTGATTCTACTCCCCACCCCCAGTTGTCCCTAAACACTTCTCCCCATGATTGATTTCCATTACCTGCTGATAAACTGCCCCAATGCCTATCCATAAAACAGGGCCATTTCACTAATGCATAGGTGGATTTGGCTGATCAGAGACACCAGGCAGAAAATCCCTTGTTCGTTCACTTCTGTCTGTGCATCCCTCCTAAAGCCTGATTGAGGAAGTCAATATCCTGAGATGGGTTAATAAATACACCAACAGGATTGCCCACAAAAGTCCTTCCATGGTAAAGTTTTGCTCAATGTAAGTGGTCCAGAGAAGGAAGGCAGTATTTCATCCTTTGGAAGGACAAAGAAAAAGTGGAGAGGATGCCATCCTAAGCTGGTGGTGAGGTTAGAAAGGGTAGAGATTCAGAAATGGCAGGCTATCAGACAGGCATTAGGATCGAGAGTTAAAGGAACTGGATTCAGGTCCATTCTGCCACTTCTACATGTGAACCTTAGGCATGTCATTTGTCTGGCTGAGGCCTGTTCCACGTCTGCTCAATAGAAATGATTTTCGCCTTTCGAATTTCACTGGGTTTTGTACAAGTGATGCTTCCTTCACTGTGAAATAGACAATAGCAAAACTGGGGAATCTGACAAGGTATTTGAATTGGTATCATCTCAAATAATCAATACTTTCAGGTGAAGTAAAGTCTTCCAATTTCAATTATATGTACATATTAAAAACAATCTTATCTAATTAATCATGATATGAAATTTAAGCTTATTGTAATGACTGAATTCTATTTTCTATTTCTATTAGTTAATTTTCCTTCTAAAAGATTTTAAGTCTATACTTAAATTGTTAAACATTACAAATGTTACTGCTTAAATTTGAAGTGTTACTCATTTAAATTGGTAAATAAACCAGTATTTTAAAAATAAATTGAATTAAACTAGCAGCCAGCAAGCTATTATTTCTATGGATTGGGATGGTAATCAGAGAATTGTTAATTAAATCACTAAGACAAATATTTGGGAGAAATTCCCTTTTAATTAGTCTTGGCTCCTCTCAAGATGTTGAACTAGCAAAGGCTGCTGGCTTCTTCCTAAAACCATGAAACTATTGAAGAAAGGGAGAGAGGGAGGAGGAGAACGAGAAAGAGGAGAAAGGGAAAGCTGGGATGAGAGACATACAGATGAATTTTAGCAAAAACGAAACTATGCCAAAAAGTAAGCCGTCCTGGGAAGCTGAAGCTGTGCTAAGCTTGGAGTGTGGACTGGAAGTGGAGGAGGGAGCAGTGTGTGGAGGGCAGAAGGCTGGGGGAAACTAATACCTTAGTCACTTAGTAGGGATCCTCGTCATCAAATGGGCTGGCAGTATCTCAGCACTTGTGTTCAAGTAGCCCTTATTTTACTTCATAATGGCCTCAAAGCACAAGAGTAGTGATGCTGGCAATTTAGATATACCAAAGAGAAGCTGTGAAGTACTGCCTTAATCTTTTTTTATTGACCATTTTTAGAGAAGGAAAGAAGCACCAATTGGAGGACGTGCCCCAACAGGGGATTGAACCCACAACATCTTGGTGCATGGGACAATGTTCCAACCGAGCCAACACCAGTCAGGGCTATAAAATATTCCTTTAAGAGAAAAGGTTTGCATGTATAGGAAAATCCAGTAAATATAGGATTCAGTACTATCCATGGTTTCAGGAATCCACTAAGGGTGTGGGGGGGTGTCTTGGGACAAATTCCTCCTGAATTAGGGGGGCTACTGTATTTATTATGATTACTTTAAATTCTGGGACTCTCTGTTCTAATCATTCTGTTTCTCATGGTTGATGTGTTTTAGTTGTCTTTCTTTTACAGTAATTATTAACCTATTAAGTGGGAAGGGTATACAGAGTGAAGATGCTGGACAAAGGGCTGAGTCATGTTCTGGGCAGGACAGAGCACAAGGAAGGGTGCAAGCTTTCATTACGATACTCAAAATGGCACACAATCTAAGACTTTTAAATTACTTCTTGAATTTTCCATTTAATATTTTCTGACAATGACTGACTCCAGGCAAATCCACCTGAGGAGAGACTATTATATAAGAAAATTAGGAAAAATACTAGTAACATAAAACCAAACCAAACAATAATTTAAAAAATCTAAGAGAAAATATTATGAAAATCTAGAGGCCCGGTGCACGAAAATTTGTGCACTGTAGGGGGAGGTCCCTCAGCCCGGCCTGCCCCCTCTCATAGTCCAGGAGCCCTCAGGGGATGTCCCCTGTGGGAAGCAACCAGGCTGATCAGGGGAAGGTGCTGCCCCCATCACCCTGCTGCTGCTGCTGCCACTGCCGCAGCTGCCGGCCCTTGGCCCTCATTTCTTAGCACTGGCCCTGCCCCCTGCCCACTGGTGGGTGGGGGGCAATCTGGGGCCAGGCCAGCTGAGGGAGGGGCTGTGGCAGGTTGAGGCACAGCAGGTTGCACCCTGTCCAGCCTCTGCGGAGGCGTGGCGCCTGGACCAGGCCATGCTGCTGCCTTTGTGGAAGGGGCAGCACTGGGACTGGATCCGCCTCTGCAAAAGGGGCTGCAGCACTGAACCAGCAGCACCGGACCAGCCTGCCTCTCCCACGTGGTCCAGGCCCTAGGCCCTCGCAGCCACTGTGACTTTGTCTGGATGGAAATCGGCCCTAAATAGCATATTACTCTTTTATTAGTATAGATAACATTTGGAATATAAAAAACACAATGGATAGGCTAAATAATAGATTGAATAGATGAAGAATGAAGGTTTGGAAGATCAGATGGAGCAACTCTCCCAGAAGCAGGAAGAACAGTAAAGAGATGGGAGACATGAGAGTAGCTCAGGGACATGTGAGACAAAAGTAGAATTGACAAAGTCTATAGGAGTCCAGAAGGGGAGGAAAAAAAGAGTTAACTATTAGACCTTCTCAAGAACTTTGTGAACAGGTAAGCCCTCAGAATAAAGGGAGGAGGGGGAGGGGGAGAAGTAGTCATGTCTCAGTTTTAAGAGAATGGCAAGCTGCTAAGAAATGAGTAAACAAACATAATTTATGCCAGTAACACTGTTTCAGAATTTATGGGACATTTAGAAGAATCAATCCATTTATTTGATGTATACATTTCAGCCTGAGTATCTTCTCATTCATACTAGTAGCATAACAACAGACGAGCTCCATCAGCGGCCAGTGTCCAGTGCGGTGGCACTCCTCTGCTTCTGTGTTCCCTGAATCTGGCAATACTTACTAGCTGTGTAAAGACAGACGTCTCTATGACTTGAACTGGCTGTGGATATGTATGTAGTCATTTTATAGTAAATTCCTCTCCACCTCATCCCACCCTATTAGATCAAACCTTCATAAGAGTTGACACTTCAATCTACTTCTTTAATTTAATGAACAGCAAAATAGTTCTAAGATTTTATGATTTTGTTTTACTTAGCACAGTATTGTAGACAAACATTATATTGATTAAAGTATACTTAGGAATGGAACTATAGAAAAGATGATTACCTGTCTTTATGAATCTTTTCTGGATATATATATATATACACACACATACACACAAAAATATCCTACACAATTAAGGTACATATTAATAAACCTTATCAGAACATAAAAATCCATTCCCAACTGCTCATATTCTGTTGAATCAGAAATGAAACACACTATATACCTGAACTGATTGCTTTTGTTCCTTTCAATGCACATGGCATTAGGAGAAAATGGAAGATGAGTCCTGCAATGAGATCTACAATAATCAGACTCCCAGGTCATCATGAATAATTATCCACATTTCTTTACTTGTTTTATCTATGTAAGTCTTATCCATTGTATTATACCAATTGAAATGATCTAATTATATTTTAGAAATGTTGGGGGTATCACAGGATTAAGATATTTAATAAAACACATTTTGTGATTAAAGTCTCAGAAGAATCCCTTATGTGTTAAGTCCTACTTCCCGAACCCGCTGGAGTCCAGTTCCTTCTAAAGCAGTGGTGAACCATCGAAGCGAACCTTTTCTTCATAATGTCACTGCAGAATAGCACAAAAAGTACTCTAACTACATGCCATGAAATTAAAACAACAGACCATGACTGGTGGGAAATTATGGGTTTTATCTTACTTTCATGGAGATTTTAAAAAGTAACATTTATGGAGAAAGTAATGAATATTAAATCTTTTATACACTTACAATGATTCAAGAAATCTTTTCACTTATGCAAGCAACTCTGTTGCATTTGGACAAAGAGACTCTGAAAGTCTCTTAAATCAGATTAGGTTACACAGAATGGGAAGTTAGGAAATGGAAGGGAATCAGGAAAACATTATTCAAATAATTCAAGATGCCCTGGTTCTGCAAACGTCTGGAGTTTATTCTCTAAGACCCTGAGACTTAAGTGTGGTCCATGGACCAACAGCATCAGCTTCTTGTTGGAGCAAAATATCAGGCCCCATGCCAATCCTACTAAATTAAAATCCTCCTTTTTAAGATCTTCAGGTGATTGACATGCACATCAAAATTTTAGAATCACTACCACGGTGGGGAATTATTATTTTCAACACATAGTGTTAACGAGATACCCTACATATATTTTTTATTTTTTTAATTCTCATCCGAGGACACACTTAGAAAGAGGAAGAGGGAGAGAGAGAAACATCGATCAGATGCCTTCCTTATGTGCACAACCAGGGATAAAACCTGCAACTCAGGTATGTGCCCTGGCAAGAACTGAACTGGCAACTTTTCGGTACACAGGATGATGCTCAACCAACTAAGCCACTCTGGCTGGAGATAGTAATATATTTTTAAATAGATATCACAGCAATCTTCTCTAGAGTGGGTATGCTTTAAGAGTAGTTATATATTCTTTTCTGCATGCTCAGCATCTCATATAATGCCTAGCTCATACTGGCCTAGTGAGAATGGAAGGATAAATGACGTTAAATAAAAATAGAGCAGTCAAGTCAGTGATGTTATACAATTTGTTAAAAAGGTTAAGATGGTTGGCTCAGTGGGCAAGTACAAGGCCATTCAATATGGACATGATAAGAATAAGTGAAAATATGAAACAATTTTGCTCAAACATATTAAGAAAAATGGTCATATGCTTCATTAGGAAGGCAGCACACAACAAAGATTCTGGCAATACTATGCATAAACTGATAATTTGATAACTGTGTAGTTTACAGAGCAAATGTGGTATCAAAATGCATAAATATTTTATTTTTATTTTTTGTTAATCCTCACCTGAGGATATTTTTCCATTGATTTTTTAGAGAGTGGAAGACAGAAGGAAAGACAGAGAGAAAAATCGATGTGAGAGATACACATCAATTGGTTGCCTCCTGCATGCACCCTGACCAGGGCCTGGGCCAGGGAGGAGCCTGAAACCAAGGTATGTGTCCTTGACTGGAATCGAACCTGGGACCCTTTGGTCCGAAGGCCCGTGCCCTATCCACTTAGCTGAACCGGCTAGGGTGAAATGCATAAATATTTTCATTATGCTAAGCCATATTATTGGTCCATTATACTAGTCAAATCTTACTAAAATTCTTTTTGACCAAGGCACAATCTAGAATGTAAAGTGGATTTAAGAGAAATCACTTGAGAAAATTAAGAGATTTAGATTACAGTCCAGAGAATACCAATAATTATTTAAAAACATTTATCTACCTGGAGTTAGATCAAGTTCCACAAGACTGCCCTCACTTGAGACACCAGCTGCAACCCCTGAGGTTCCTAGGCTATTCACACCTGTTACAAACTGGTTACAAATTCAAGGGGTTCCCACTATCCCCTCAGGTTTGACTGTTTGCTAGAACAACTCAGAGAACTCAGGGAAGCACTATAATTTCCACTAGTTTTATTATAAAGAATAAAGATCAGGACCTGACAAGATTCCCATGGGGCAAGATTTGGGA
Source organism: Plecotus auritus (assembly GCF_963455305.1). NCBI lineage: Eukaryota > Metazoa > Chordata > Mammalia > Chiroptera > Vespertilionidae > Plecotus > Plecotus auritus. Next base: position 91,326,774 of record NC_137771.1, on the reverse strand, counting down.
GAGTAACAAACACTAAAGCTTCCATGTTTTCAGGATGAAGCATCGTCCTGTCATATCAATGTGTATTTCCAAGCAGTGGACCTCTCCTAAGAGCTGGTGTCCAGGGTTTTTACTGGGGTCTCACTACACAGCAATGATTGACTGTATCATTGGCCACATGATTGAACTCAATCTCGAAACACCTTCTCCTATCCCTCCCCCGCCAGTTTGGGCTGATATAATGTGGTTCAAAACCCCAACCCTATAGTCACAAGGTTAGTCTTTCTAGCATGATCAGTCTCCACCCTGTCATTATCTAAGGGCCCACCATGAATAACAAAGACACTCCCAACACTTGGGAAATTCCAAGGATTAAAAGCTCCCTTCCAGAGAACAGGGACAAAGGTTAGCCAGATTCTTTATTACACAACATGGCCTTCCTGAGGGCTCTGGATCACCTTTAGGTCCAATCTTAATACAGTGATCCACAAGAGTTAGCCAGATTCTTCTGCTATGTATTTTGTTGACTGAATATGCCAAAGAAGGGGACATAATATGGCAAAATTCAGAATGCCACTTATCCAATTACCTTTTTTGATCTAATGATATTCTTTGATGTTCTTAGTCTTGTATGACACAGATATTTATTGAGTGCCTACTGTATGATACACACTTAATGTGAACATAGCTGAAGAAACAATTTATATCTAATACTGCTTAAGACACATTTCTCTGCATTTAACAAATGTTCCAAGCAAAACATCCTTGCTTATTCATTGAATTTTGTCTCAAATTCTTTATTGAGAGATACCTCATTACTTAATATGTTACTTTGGGTTACTTAAATGTTCATAGTGGGGTTCAATGGATAGAAAATATCCCATAACAATTATGTAACTATGAACTCATTTTCAATTTCTGTATTTGCAAAAATGTGAACATGAATAATCACATCTACTGAGAGAGGCAACATAGTGATTAAGAGTATGGACTCTGGAACCAGAGTGCTTGACAGACAGTTCTGGCTCTTTGCAGCTAGGTAAGACTAGGAATGCCATTTACTCCCTGGGGCCACAGCTTCCTCATCAATAAGAGGAGGAAAATACTTACACTCATGGAGATGTTGTGAGGATTAAGTAAGTTATTACATATAAAGCACTTATATAATAGTGCCTGACACCTACCAAACACTTAAACATTAATCATTTCAATTATTATTTTTAATTCCCTTGTTATTATTTGGTTGTTGGGATGACATGAGATAATATTAAATCAAAGATCATATAATAAAATCTGGTACAAATATACATTCAAATGTTGATTTCCTTTACTCTGGAAATTATTCTATACTTCAGACTATTCATTAATATAACTCCATGGATACAAATAAGTGAGATAAAGTTTATCTCCATTTGATGGCAGGTAGAAAAAGGAAATGGAGTATAAAGGGTTAGGCTGGAAAACTGATGTTTTAAACAGTGCTAAACAGTTTAAAACTGGGGGAGGTGATGAGTTTGTAATAGGCAAACAGTGGTAAAAAAAATTAGAAAAGCATGGAGGTAAAATGGTGCCCATATTAAGTTAAAATTATACTATTTTATCAAGGACTTGGAAAAATAACTTTTTTTTTTTTTTTTTAAAAAAGCACAAATCCTTATTGTCTTAGAGTTTAAGGCAGCATTATAAAGTAGAAATTAAGATTCCTTTCATTTTGAAATGGAAACTTAAAACTGATTACCATTTGGGAATAAAACACCCACAGTATTTTAACATATAACAAATAAAAACCAGTCCGAATTCCTTATGCTAGATTCTTAAATTATCATGAGCTCTGTTGTACAAATGCACATAACAGGTTAAAGTCACCATCACCATACAATAGAATTTTAAGAATTGAGATTAAATATTCCAAGTATATTATACTGACAAAATACAAGTAATATCACCAACAGCACAGATACTGTTTTAATCAACATTAGTTACACTGAAAATGAAGATTAGTAGCATTTTTAAAAATATAGTGGAAGCAATTCCACAAACTCACTGATAAAACATAAGGGCAAAAATCTTATGAGTTTAGACTCAAACCGTGCAAGCAACAATCTGTACAAATTTGCTATATCTATTTGTTTCTTAAGGTTACCTTATTTCATCTACAACCTGACAAAATAAATTCCAAATTAAATTGTATAAGAAAAATGACAATTTTATTATTTTATAATAATTTAAGACATCAATTATTTTCCCTTCAATTAAAGAATCCAAATGATTAAATCTTTTAGCACCCCTTTGATGAATAGTAGCAAATTTTTCTTGTGATATATACTTCCAGGGTGCAGTATATTGACTCCTTTTACTGGCTATATTTCACAGAAAAATTAAAGCATGTTTTCTCTAAAGAATATTTTTTAAGTTAGCTGAGAAAGCCCTAAGTTTTAAAGCTATGTAAAGCCTTACTCCAATCTTTACTTCCCTCTTTGTAACAAAATTCTATCAACACATTCTTTAATAAAATAATCACAGAATAATTTTTATTTATAATGAAGTTATCACTAGACTTTAAATCATCAGTTCACTCTTATAACAGAGAATCAATTTAAATACCACCAAAATGGAATGAAGAAAAGAGTCTATTACATATCAGTTTCTCTGATATGCCATAATGATACCTAATTAGTCTTACACCATGGTCCATTTCCAGTGAAATTCTCAACAAACTGCTCAAAATTACAGTCTTTTATATTGACACATTATTCTAAGGTGTGACAGATGCTGCTCTCTTGATTGCTTCAGAAGCCAAACAGTCAAACAAGTGCTCTGAGGAAAAGGGCTGACTTCATATGTAATCCAGTCACAAATGCCGCCAGTTCCTTTGGTTTTTATAATAATCCCTTTGGCAAGTTCATTAATTGACCATTGGTCCCTTACAACTCTATATTAAACAGCAGGCATCACCGCCTATACAGTTTGTGCCAACGTCCTTGATTTTTTTACTTCCACTGTTTTGTTTATCAGATCATATATTGATGGTAGTTTTATTTTATCCATATTTTTGCTGTAAACATTGAGAAATATACCAAGGACAACTAACAAACCGGACCATATGTACCTAAGAGAAAAAATATATATTAAAAAAAGATTAATATTAAGATAACAATTATTCACCACAGAATTTGGAGATAAATTCACAAAAACCATGCAATAAAATTTTGAAATGGGAAACCTGCAATAATAGTGTTAAAACAAAGATAGTTTTAGATCCGATTAGAATTTCATATTTTATGTTAAGTATATATAGAAATAAGGTATTTTACAAACTACTAAATGTAGTTTATTTGAATTTTTGCAAAGTCCAGCTCCTACCAGAAGTCTTAAGAGTACGCTTAAAAGCCCTGGATTCATAAATCTGCCAATGGCCATCTTGGGAATACAACTAGTTACCCCAGGTGGCAGAATATATGGAGATAGAAGGGACACATCCAGAGAAAGATGAATTGGCAAAGATAACCATAATGTATACCTACCACATGTAAAAAGAGTAATCAATTCATAGAAAACAAAATACATAGATGGAAATTTATTTTTTGGTTACTTTTAATTTTATACATTTATAATTTCTAGGTTTGAATCTTCTCAATTCCTAACAAGGTAAGTGATTCTTTAGATCAGATTAGATCTGACTGATTAGGAATTGCTAGCATCATTGCTTTAAATGATGCTAATTTCAAACACATCTTGACAGTACAGAAAACAATAATGGCTTTCACAAAAAGCCACAAAGTAACTAAATTATTAGGGCACAACAGACAGAATTCTTCTCTACCTCACTCCTTTGTGGGAAAAGGCAGGAAATAAACCAATAATTCAAAAAATATATAATTTATGTATTTGCACTAGAACAGAGGGAATGAATCCCTTAATCTCAACACATAGCTCATATTCATTTATATTGCAAACAGGATCACATTTGCCCTGGGACTCTGGTTAGAGAATGTAAGTGTACAATATGATTTCTTCAAAATAATTACATAAATTTCTGAAACAGAAGACATTAATAAATTAGTGACAGAGATAAAAAAAATACGCTTTAAAAAAGAATTAAGGCTGTTTCAGAGGAAGTATGGAACAAAATATCTAAAAGCTGAGAAACTTATTTAATTAAAAATACTTACTGAAATGTGAATGGCTTAGCAAAGAATATAAATGAAAGTACAATGGTCATTGCTTTTCTTCCTGTTGTCACTGTAGGAAGAAAGGTTGGTTTAGAATGTGCCTATTATCTTGGAAATATTTTGGAAATCATTCATTCAACACATATTTATAACGCCTACTATGTGCTAGGACCTATATGAGGTGCAAGGTAACAATGGAAAGCAAAAAGCAAACAGCCCGGCCTGGCTTAATGGTTGAGTGGTGACTTAAGAACTAGGAGGTCATGGTTCAATTTCTGATCAGAGCCTATGCCTGGGTTGCAGGCTCAATCGATCCCCAGTAGGAGGCGTGCAGGAGGCAGCCAATCAATGATTCTCCCTCATTACCGATGTTTCTATCTCTCTTTCCTCCCTTCCTCTCTGAAATCAATGACAATATATTAAAAAAAATAAAGTTAAAAAAAAGTTGCTATGGAATTTATAGTCTAGTAGGGGTGCAGACTATAAATATTACAGATAAATGTTAAAGCACAACCGTAGAAAATACTTGAGGCCATGTAGTAAATACATGGAGGCCATGATATATGGAGGCATATGCAGGGTGGGGAACCTTTTTCTGCCAAGGGCCATTTCGATATTTATAATATTATTAGCGGGCCAAACAAAATCATCAACTTAAAAATTAGCTTGCTATATTTGGTCAAACATTTAATTAACTCACCCCTAATGCCTTGGCAGGGCCAGACCAAATGGTTTTGCTGGCCTTATATGGCTCTCGGGCGGGATGTTCCCCATCCGTGCCTTAGAGAGACTTAGTTTGGCAGGGAAGCAAAGCTTTCCCAAAGAAGATATGATTTGGGGTTATTCTTTAAAAGTAGCAATCTAATATCTTAATAGTGGTCATCTCTAATTAAGCTGATGAGTAATCCTTACAATCCTCTTTATCTGTATTAACTTTTACTTATCCTTGAAGTTATTACTTCAAATGAAGTCTGTTGCAAGGCCTCATGCAACCTTCCTCCCTAGTCCTACCGAGGTAGATAGAAGAAACTGCATATATCTCCATTATAGCTTTTCCCTTACTTTTCATTATCAGTTGCTATCTTCCCATTAGACTGTGTACTTTACTTAATTCCTTTGTCTCATTCATCCTTATATTCCCAGACTATAATTCCTGGCACTTATTGTTCAACGCATGAATGAATGAATACCAAATGAAGAAACTGTTTTGGAAATATATATCAGAGCCTGATTCCCAAATCTGTCTTTTCTTTTACTTTAGTAAATGGACCCCCCACCCCCTTTTTTTTAAATGGTTATACCTTTCAGCATCTCCTACAACTAGGTATAATCATGTGATTAGATTCTGGCCAATGAAAATATGAGAAAAACTGCTGTCTCTAGGAGTGTGATTTATAGGAAGTTTCCATAAAGAGAAATGTGTATTTCATCTTCTCTCCATCTCACTGATTGGAATGAGGATTAAGATGGCAGAGTAGAAGCCTATATTCCTGATAAGGATGGAGACACCACACCAGCTCAAGAGGCAGTATACCACATGGGGTAAGAGCAAAGATTAAGATAACATATATGTAAACTACATAAACTAGTGACTGGTGCAAAATAAGGGCTATGTGCACATCTTACCTAATAAAAGAGAAACATGCAAATTAACCATCACTCCGCTACACCCACAGCCAATCAGAGTGAGTATGCAAATTAACCCAACAAAGATGGCGGTTAATTTGCATATGCAGGCATGCAGCAGCGTGAAGCCTGCTATGAGGGGAAGTGGGGTGGCGGAGGGAGCTACTGGAGTGGTGCTCCAGACAGAAGCGAGGACTTGCCTGCTCCGGGCGGCCAGGGAGCGGGTAGGTGCCGGCTCCCAGGCGAGCCGGGGAGCGGGTAGGTGCCGGCTCCCAGGCGAGCCGGGGAGTGGGGACTTGCTGGCTCCCGGTAGGAGCGGGGATGTGCTGGCTCCCGGTAGGAGCGGGGATGTGCCGGCTCCCAGGCGGCCCCGGGCGGCCGCGAGTTAAGCCAGGGGAAGGAAGGCCTATTCTTACATGAATATCGAGCAACGGGCCTCTAGTTAACTATAATTATTATCACCACTTCTAGATTTCTTTTCACAAGCTAGAAATAGACCGGCCTGAACCTTCAAGATCAGGACTGCATCTCACAATTCTTTTCTTTCTTTTTTTTTAATCCTTACCTGAGGATATTTTCCCATTGATTTCTAGAGAGAGTGGGAGAGTGGGGTGGGGGTGCAGGGGGAGGTGAAAAAGAGAGACAAACATCCACGTGGCATAGACGCAATGATTGGTTGCCTCCTGCACAGCTCTGGGAAACCTGCAACCAAGGCATGTGCCCTTGACTGGGAATGGAACCTGAGACCCTTTGGTCTGGGGGCCAACTCTAACCACTGAGCAAAGCCAGCCAGGGCTCACATTTCTTTATATGAACCTCAGGGTTCAATAAATGCATACCAGTTGATATAAGTAACTGTTTTTAAAACAATTACTACCTTACAAGCAAAATTGGAACCTAAGCTAAGTATATGAATTTGCAATCTTTCTTGACAGCATGAGATGAATTGAATGATTAGTTATATGGCCTATTCTACAGCCAAATTCCCTCTATTTATCATTAGGGATGTAAATTTTAAAAAGGAGAACCATACCAGAGCAAATAAAGAGAAATGTTAGAAAGCAAATATACTCTTACAAAGACAGAGGTATTTGTTCATTTGTTTAGCTCTGTGGTATTAAAATACGTGTTTCTCTAGGACCATAGAAAATTAAAATCAGATAAATTGACTAGTATACATTTATATATGCATTATGAATTAAAATTCTATAGATCTCTGCTGGAAATAAATCCAGTTCAATCAATTAGTACACAAAAGAGAGAAATGAAGCCCACAGAAGAGGAGAGACTCGCTCTCCAGGTCACAAGTCATTAACCTGAATCAGAGCTGGGACTGGGCTCTACCTTCTCTGACACACAAGCCAGAGCTCTTCCACTTCTTGCAATCCTGGCTTCAGGGCTCTCTCCACATGGGAGACACCAAGAGCACTCATCATCTGTACGTTCATGTGGCAAACAATTCAAGGTAGTACTGGGAGCCATCTGTTGCCCTCTTCAGGTCTCACCTGTAGCCCCTCATCTGTTTTCCTCACTCCTCCACAGCAGAACAAATACAAATTCCATGCCTCTAAAGTGGAAGCTAAGTCCCCGCACAGAGCAGGTGCCTAATAATTGCTAGTGAAAAGAAAAGCTCATTTGGTTGATGTTCTGGCAAGTGTCCAAAAAGCTTTGTTCAAAACAGATCTGTCATACTTTAACTTTAACCAAACTGAAATTTTCATTTATAAAGTGTATAAAGCTACTATATCTATCATACTTCAACTTCAACCAAACTGAAATTTTCAGTGATAAAGTGTATAAAGCTACTATGTTTCTATGAAGATGTTAATTCATTATACTTTTTAATAAAAAGTTATTTTAATGTATTTAAAGGTTACTATTTTGATAAATGCATATGTTTGACTTTAAAATTAAACCTTCAGATAAGAAATTAAGATTAAACATCATTTTCTTTAGAATTAAAAAAACATACCATAAGCCCAGGAATAAATTGGTAAAATATGACAATTTTCTTTTTAATGAAGTTTAGGTACTATCCTTATCTTTTGAAAAAGAGCATCAGAGAAAATTTAAATGCTTATTTTATAATCTAAGCAAGTATATTATTCCTACCTGTTACAGCAAGAAGTGCACCGAAATTTTTAATCAAAGCCAGAACAAAGGAGATTCCAAAATACCCAGTGAGGGAAAAAAGAAAAGCATAACCATAGGTTCGCATTAGATTCTGCAACATATAAAAAAGCCTGTGAGAAAAATGCAAAACAAACCCTGAGGTATTACAAATGAAATAAAACCACATTTTCATCAACTTCTTGAGCAATAATAAGCCATTCAAACAATGCAGTCAAGCAAAGATTCTTATTTAGTTCTGATTTAATGGAAAAATAATGATGAAATTTAAAATCCACAACTTCTACATCATTAATAGCTTAAACATTATAGGGTAGAGCAAGGATAAAACAAATTTAAGTATAAATCATTTCAATTCTGAAATAATTTTTGATCTGCATATAAAGGAGTTACCAAATTACATAAAAATAGTATTTTGAACAAGGGGAAGCAGATATACAGAGGAAACTATTTAATGAAAGATGTTTATTTTTTAAAATGTGATTAGTGTTTACCTTTGAACAAAATGTTACTGCAGGGCCTAATCCACTAGTGCATGTCAATCCCAATAAAATGTACACAAAACCGATTGAATATGAATACAAAACCTAGAGTAGACAAAAATAAAATGGAAAAAAAGTAATATAAAACCAAAGGTAGAAAATGAAGGATTTTCAACATGTGGCTCAATTAATCTATTAAATTAAATTTGTAGAACAAATCATTTTTAAAGTAACATCATTGTTTCAGTATGACTTAACTTTCTGGAAATGATGGTTGATCCTCTTTAAAAGTCTATGCTTTATTTTATGTGCAATATAACACAGCAATACTAACCCTTTCATATATGGTTCTGTGGTAGGCAGTTAGACAGACATGAGCAGAGCAAGGGTGATGGGCCAGGTACAGAAGGTCACTGGGGTGGAAAGTGCCAGGTGCCTAGAAAAGGACAACTGTAGGGTGGGACCTCACCCCCAGAGTGACCTTTCAGTTGGATTCCCTGACCTTTCCTCCTAGAGATAACATCCAGGCCTCAACTGTATTTCAGCTCCAGGCCTAGAAAAGCAGCAAAACCAGACAAGGGACACCAAGGCTGACCTCAGGACCGACCGGCTGCATTGACTAATAAACCCCCTGCCCTGGTGCGCACCAATCAATTAATGGAGACCTAGACCCTGAAAGGACACACTTGGAAAGCTGCTGAATATTCTATTGAGATCTTCTCCTGGGACCTCCCCTAAAACCCTTAGCACTGAGGAACTAGTGAGCTTTTCCCTTCCCTCACTCTCCCCCAGGTATGTAGTTACCATTACTTTTTTCACTCCCAAGCTCCAAGGGCTCTTCCGTTACCTTTATAACTTGTTTCCTAAGCCCACCTCTTTTACAAATTACTTCTTCTACCTCTGTGACTTTACAAATAAACTAAAGGCCTGGTGCAAGGATTCGTATACCGGTGGGGTCCCTCAGCCTGGCTTGTGCCCTCTTGCAATCCGGGACCCCTCAGGGGATGTAAGAAGCCCGGTGCATGGATTCAGCCCGATCCCCGCAGGCCAGGATGAGGGACCCCACTGGTACACGAATCCATGCACCAGGCCTCTAGTATGCATATAATATCTTTGGTTAATCTCTTCCCACCCTCCACCTTCCCCCTTCCCTCTGAGATTCATCAGTCTGTTCCATGTTTCCATGCCTGTGTGCTGAGCGTCTTCCCCCTGGTGGTCAGTGTGTGTCATAGCTACTGGTTGAACAGATGGACAGTTAGCATATTAGCCTTTTATATATAGACTAGAGGCCCGGTGCACGAAATTTGTGTGTGGGGGTGTGTGTGTCCCTCAGCCCAGCCTGCACCCTCTCCAATCTGGGACATCCCTCTCACAATCCAGGACTGCTGGCTCCCAACTGCTCACCTGCCTGCTATTTGATTACCCCTAACTGCTTCTGCCTGCCAGCCTGATCACGCCCTAAACCACTACCCTGCCAGCCTGATCAACGCCTAACTGCTCCCCTGCCGGCCTGGTCACTCCTAACTGCCCTCCCCTGTAGGCCTGGTCCCTCCCAACTGCCCTCCCTTACCGGCCTGGCCACCCCCAACTTCCCTCCCCTGCAGACCTGGTCACCCCCAACTGCCCTCCCCTGCTGGCCTGGTCACCCCTAACTGCCCTCCCCTACCAGCCTGGTCACCCCCAACTGCCCTCCCCTGCAGGCCTTGTCACCCCTAACTGTCCTCCCCTGCTGGCCCGGTCGCCCCTAACTGTCCTCCCCTGCCGGCCTGGTCATCCCTAACTGTCCTCCTCTGCTGGCCTGGTCCCCCCAACTGCTCTCCCCTGCCGGCCTGGTCATCCCTAACTGTCCTCCTCTGCTGGCCTGGTCCCCCCAACTGCTCTCCCCTGCTGGCCTGGTTCCCCCAACTGCCCTCCCCTGCAGGCCTGCCCCCCTCCCACTGTCCTCCCCTGCAGGCCTGGTCACCCCCAACTGCCCTCCTCTGCTGGCCTGGTCACCCCTAACTCCCCTCCCCTGTAGGCCTGATCGCCCCCAACTGCCCTCCCTTGCAGGCTTGGTCCCTCCCAACTGCCCTCCCCTGCAGGCCATCTTATGGCAGCCGTCTTTGAGCACATGGGGTGGCCATCTTGTGTTGGAATGATGGCCAATTTGCATATTACCGCTTTATTATATAGGATGTTCTCTTACAGTTTGGGTCTTTGTCTAGCCAGATCCCAAGTACAAAGGTTGCTGAACCCAGGTCTAGCCTGACCCCACTGGTCTAACACCTGGTGCCTTTCTTGCTGCCTACAACAGTTCCATAATTCTTCATTTTTTGACAGGCTTAATTGCTAAAGTCAAACCAGATTTGAATGTTGGGATTCTAAAAACATACACAAACACAACAAAAAATCTTTTTAGCTACTTATTAACATGAAAGAACCCAAACATTAAGTTTGCAAAGACACTAAAATATAACAATAAGTAGTATATTGCATATTTATTGCTTAATTTCTCAATTTTCCTACCAAGCTTTCTATCCCAGTTTATTACACTCATCATAAGCAGAAAGGGAAACAAACTTAAATAACTGCTATGTGCTAATAATGCTCTATATCAATTATTACATTTATTTCTCACAACCAACCTATGACATGAGTACTTTTAATCATCATTTTGCAATTTTCAGGTGAAGAAACTAAAATATAGATATTGTCATCTTCCCCAAACAAGAGGGCTAGGAAAAACAGGATATGAACTGAAGCCATCTTAGACCAGAGCCTATGGTCATAACCACTGTACTACATTAACTTTCTGATTACTTACACTTTCTTAATTATTTTTTCTTTACCTTATCTAGGACTAGTGATGATGATGATCAAGAAAACGATGACAAGATTAAAGTTCCTCTGTTCCTAGAGACTTAGAGCACCCCACTATACTGACAAAGAAACAGGAAAAGCCAGTCCTGTAACTCCTTTATGCAGTCTGCTCTGTCTCTCTAGCAAGGTGGCTGGCTATAAAATTAATGTAAACACACACACCATAACTTTCCTATATACAAATACTGACCAGTTAGAAGATATATTGGAAGAAAAGGCATTATTTGCAGTAACAATGGCAAAAAGGTCAAACATCTAACATTAACTTCAAAAGAAATATGTTATATTTATCTAAAACTTTAGAATACAAGGGACAAAAAAAAAACTTGAAAAGGAAACTCATACCTTAATTCTTGGATTGAAAGAATTAAGGGCACAGATTCATTCTCCCTAATTTAATTTATAATTCAACTAGAGGCCCAGTGCATGAAATTCATGCATGGGGGGGGGGTGTCCTCTCAGCCCAGCCTGTACCCTCTCCAATCCGGGATCCCTTGGGGGATGTCCTACATCAGCAGTTGAACATCCCTCTCACAATCCTGGACTGCTGGCTCCTAATCACTCACCTACCTGCCTGCCTGGTCACCCTTACTGCCCCCCCCACCAGCCTAATCACCCCCAACTGCCGCCCCCCCCCAGCCTGGTCACACCCAACTGCCCCCCCTTGCCGCCGGCCTGGTTGCCCCCAACTGCTCCCCTTTGCCGGCCTGGTCGCCCCCAACTGCCCCCCCGCTGGCCTGGTTGTCCCCAATTCCTCCCCACCCCCCATGCCAGCCTGGTCGCCCCATGCAGCCTGCTTATTCAGTCATTTGGTCATCCCTCACTAACCCCCCTGCCGGCCTGGTAGCCCCACGCAGCCTGTTGTTCAGTCGTTTAATTGTCCCTCACTAACTCCCCTGCCGGCCTGGTCACCCCATACAGCATGCTTGTTTAGTCATTTGGTTGTCCCTCACTAACCCCCCTGCCGGCCTGGTCGTAGGCAGCCATCTTGTGAGGGCGTGAGGGTCAATTTACATATTACCTCTTTATTATATAGGATGTGATACCAATCATAATACCAATGCACTTCTACTTTATTTGGGGACATGAATACCCAAGAATAACTATTGGTAGTAATATTATGAAAAACAAAAGGAACAATGGTGGCTAGTCCTAATAGATAGTAAATGTGGGATAAAACTACTGTCATCATATGGTTCTGGTGCAGAAATAAATATAAAAGAATATAATTCTGGACGCTATGTTAGAATATGAAGTAATAAAGAAGGCACTTAAAAATAAGCTAAAAAATGGATTATTCAATAAGTGATATTGGGATGAGTGAACAACCATATGGGAGAAAATTTTTAAAGTTTTGGGTAGACCAAAGATTTAATAAAAAAGAAAATTATAGCCCTAGCTGGCCTGGGTCAGTGGATAGAGCACTGGCCTGTGGACTGAAGAGTCCCAGGTTGAATTCCGGTGAAGGGCATATGCCCAGGTTCTGGGCTCTATCCCCAGTTGGGGGTGTGCAGAAGGCAGCCAATCAATATATTCTCTCTCATAATTGATGTTTCTATCTTTCTCTCCCTCTCCCTTCCTCTCTCTGAAATCAATAAAATATATATATATATATATATATATATATATATATATATATATATATTTTTTTTTTTTAAAAAGGAAATCATAAAATAGGCAACATGAGTAAAATTCTTAAATCTTAGTGTTAGGAAAGCCTGTTTCAATCATAATATATAGCCAGAAGCCATGAGGAAAAGATAAACCTGACCACATAAAAATTATAAACTTCTAAAGGGAAAATAATACCAAATAAAAGGTAGGAGAAAAATGATGTATCAAAGGATCTTTTTAATATGTAAAAAGTATAATCATTGAGGAAAAATTTATCAAATACCATACCATTAGCTATTAGCAGTGGTAGTAGCATTTTTATTTTTTACCTTCCTATGTTCAAATGCATTACTTTTATGAAAATGATAAACTAGTTTTTAAAAAAATGTATTTTTATTGATTTCAGAGAAGAAGGGAGAGCGAAGATAGAAACATCAATGATGAGAGAGAATCACTGATTGGCCGTTTCCTGCAAGCCCCCACTGGGGATGGAGGCCGCAATCCAGGCATGTGCCCTTGACCAGAATTAAACCTGAAGGCCGATGTTCTATTCACTGAGCCAAACCAGCTAGGGCAACGATAAACTAGTTTTAAAATGCAATGCCAATCTTCAATGCCATAACTATTTCATAAAATTAAATATACCACCATTTTGAGTCTGAGTGTTGTGAAGAAAAAAATACTAGAATATTTACCATTTCCGAGTTAGAGGCGTTATGCAGTTTCATAGCCTTCTCTTGAACATTTCCAATAACAGCATCAGCACATAGTGCCAGGGAAATAAGGATCACACCTTCAAGAAGGCACAAGAAACAAACAACCTCCTTATTTAAGCATATGAATGATAATCAAGATTTTTCAGAGATGCAATTGGGCTAAAAAATAAAAGCAGATCTTATTCACATTTGTTTCATAAAGCTGAGCATTTTTATCCACAACCAGTTGTAACAGGCACATAAATCACATAGGTGATGTTAATTAAAAAAAAATAGCTAACACTAATAAACTGCATTAATGCTGTCACCATTACTGTGCTACACTCTCATGTCAAATAATAGTTCTGCTTTTAAACTAGATGAAATGTTTGAAAGGAATATTGTATTAAGTAAATATAGAAGAAATTCTTAGATTTACTGGGATTGGTGGTTAGTCAGATGGAGAGGGAAATCATTAAAAAATAAATTTATTATTAAAATGTTTAATTTAAAACACATAAACATGCATACAGTTGTGAAGGCCTTTTCTTTCAATAGGGGTACTAAAAATTCTGCATTTTCTCTTTTGTTTAAACCACACTCATAAAACAACTCTCTATGGTTTCCAAGTTGTTCTGGTTAAAAAGTACATACATTATCTATCTATCTACCTACCTACCTACCTACCTATCTATAAAATATCATGAAACCTGAAATTTAAAAAAGTACACCAAAAACTCAGGAACTTCTGAAACAATTAGGGTGCAGAATCCTTTCATATTTATATGATATCCCCAATTTTTATAGTTATTCCATCTAAATGTAATTCAATACTGATTTTATTAACTTGTCAACCAAATTGTTTCAATTAACTTAGTTTTTACAGAAACAATTCTTTCTTCAAACTCAATTGTTTTTCCATTGTTGTTAATCCTCACCTGAGGATATTTTTTCCATTGGTTTTTAGAAAGAGTGGAAGGGAAGGAAGAATGAAGGTGGGGTGGGCGGGGGGGAGAGAGAAGGTGGGGAGGGAGAGGGAGAGAGTGAGAAAGAGAGACATCAAAGTAAGAGAGACTCATAGATTGGCTGCTTCCTGCACGCACGCCAGGGATCGAACCTGCATGCCAGGTACATGCTCTTGACTGGGAATCGAACCCAATACCCTTTGGTGCAAAGGCCAAAGCTCTAAACACTGAGCCACACTCAGTTCTGAATAATTCAAGTAAATATTTAATTATTGCATAATTATAATAACAGGCCCAAATGGCATAAACAAATCCAGTAATCAACACACTCATACAAACGTGAGTGTCTCTGGAGAAGCAGGCTCTAAACTGCAAGTATTTACTAGTAGATACTGGTCACCAGTCACGGTCCTTTACAGAAAGATTAAACAGCAGCCTTGGTTACATTTGTGAGTCTGATGAAATTTAAGGATATACACTTAATTGAGACTTTTCAAGTTTTCAAACTTATTCTTCAATTTAGCTTTTTATAATCGAACTTAGGTATTTTACCTATTCATGCATTTTTATTCATCAAACTTGATTCTAAATACTCTTTCTTGTTTCATATATCAAATCTACCCTCAAAAGAAAAACACATGGTATTACTGAAGATCCTAAAAACATGGCCTAGTTCCTAAAAGACATCCCAAAAGTGCTCTGAACAATGGAAATAATATGAAGTACTTTTTTAAAAAAAAGATTTATTGATTTATTTTTTTTTTAATTTTTTTTTTTAGAGAGGGAGAGGGAGAGAGAAAAACATCACTGTGAGAGAGAAACATCAATGGGCTGCCTCCTGCATGCCTCCTACTGGGAATTGAACTGGCAAATTTTCGGTGCACAGGACAATGCCCAACCAACAGAGCCACACTGGCCATTATAAAAAGCTGAAATAATTTTATAAAAATACCTGAATTATGGGGGCAGGAGGCAGGGGCTAGAAGGTGTCAATGAGGAAAAAGGGAGGCAGCTGTAATACTTCCAACAATAAAGATAAATTAAAAAAGAAATAAAAATACCTGAATTGCATCCTAAAGGTGGACATTTATGTGAATAAGTAAGTCTGATATACCCCTTTATACATTCAAAGTATTATTTATGTCTATCTTAATCATTTTAATAGTTAATCTCCTTTAGATAATATACTCTTATAGATCAGGGATTATAATAAATGCTCAACTATTATTAACTAGAGGCCCGGTTCATGAAATTTGTGAATGTTGGGGAGGGGGTGAGTAGGGGGAGGGAGGTGGTGTCCCTCAGGCAAGCATGTATCCTCTAGCAATCTGGGACCCCTCAGGTGGGGTCCCTAGGCCTGGCCAACGATCAGGGCCTATTGGAGCTTTCTTTCCCCCGGCTGCCCGCAGCTGGCCCCGCCTCTGCCGCTGCCACCGCTTGCCATCTGTGTGGTGCTGCCCCTCCCTCCCCTGCCACCGGTTATCTCCCTCTGCGAGAACAGACGTGGGGTGTGATCACTTGGCTGGCCTGGACCTTCCTCTGCAGGGCTATCACTGGCTGGCCGCGCACACCCGCCACAGCGTTGCTGGCTGGTGGCCTGGGCCTCCCTCTGTGGGGCAATTGATTGCGGGGCCCCCAGATCGATCGCCCCGCAGAGGGAGGTCCTGCCCACCTGCTGCAGTGCTGCTGGCCTGGTAGCCTGGGCCACCCTCTTTGAGGCAATCGATTGCAGGGCTCCACGATTGATTGCTGCATAGAGGGAGGCCCCGCCCACCCGCCGCAGCACCGCCAGCTGGGTAGCCTGGGCCTCCCTCTTTGGAGCAACTGATCGCGGGGCTCCATGATTGATCGCCCAGCAGAGGGAGGCCCTGCTCACCCAGCCGGGGCTCCGCGACTGATCGCCATGCAGAGGGTGGACAAGGCCTCCCTCTTTGGTGCGAATGATCGTGGAGCCCCCCCGCCCCCATCGATCGCCCCTCAGAGGGTGGCCTGGGCCTCCCTCTGCGGGGCAATCATGGGGCGATGGTGGGGCCCCCTGACCAATTGCATCGCACCCGCCTTGTGTGGTCGTCCTGAAGGTCCTCCGGATAGTCATTCTGTTGTTTGGTTGTTTGGTCAATTTGCATATTATGCTTTTATTATTATCCTATATAATAAAAGCCTAATATACAATCATCCGAACTGCGGAACGAACAGTGGAACGACTGATCGCTATGATGTGCATTGACCACCAGGGGGCAGATGCTTAATGCAGGACCTGCCCCCAGCCTGCAAGCCCCAGGCCAGCCAAGGTGTGTGCCAGCGGGGACCCTCTGGCTGCCCCGCAGAGGGAGGCGATTGGCAGCGGCAGCGGCAGGTTCAGGGCCTGCTAGTGAGCAGCACCAGGAGGCCAAGGGGGGTGCCAGCAGGGATCCCCCTGATCGCCCCACTGGTCGCCCCACAGATCAGCCCTGATCTCCAGCCAGGCCTAGGGACCCTACCCGTGCATGAATTTCATGCACCAGGCCTCTAGTAGATTATAAAATAGGGTTAGGTTCTAATTCTCTTAAATATTTCCATGTAACTCAGACAGAGTTAGCACTTCATCTATAGTGAGAAGTTCCAGACCACCTCTTTCCATAGTTATCATCACCACCATCACCCCATCCCACCAGGGTACATGCTCTCACACCCATTACTTCATCGTCTCATTCTGTCCTCTCACCACCTGCTTGTGAGGCAGACTATCACCATTACCTCTGGGTAAGGGAAGCACAAAGGGAGGTGGCACTTTAGCCATGGTTATATTTCTAAGTGATCCGACCAGAATGTGAAGGCATGTCACTGATAGCAAGTTCTGTGTCTTGTCTAATACTGCCTTTTCCTCAAGTAAGAGTCAATTTTCTCAGTTTTCAAATATACTCTTCCTTTTAGATTTGCAGAAATGAAAATGAAGTGTTTCTGAAAAATCTAAACCATGTTAGAAAAACCTGCAGCAATAACTTTTCTTTGAGTAAAACTCAATGAAATAAGGATCACTTGCACCGAATGATCCAAGGTGAAAGAACAGATATAAGAGGTTCTACCACAACTTCTGGTTCTTAAAGGACAGCTCCAAGAAGCTGAACTGGTTAAATTTTAATCCCATAACTTAGCCTGGTTAAACAGATTAGTAAGAAAGGTTGACTAACAACAGGTAAGAATAATGAAGCTGATGTAAATTATTTTCTTCATTATGTAATACTTTTTCCTCACAAATAATTATACTTACTATACTTTGTACTATATATATGTGTAATATACATATTTTTTCTGTTCTCTCAGAGTTTCTTTGAAGACTTAGATATTTTAAATACAATTTTTGTCAGGTTAAAAGATGGGATGATACTAAAATAATTTTATGAGTAAAACTAAATAGTTAAGAATGACAATAAGTATATATAAACAGTTTCTCCATAAGATCTTTAGAATGAAAACAAGATTCTAACACATTTTTTATCCTTATTTATTCCTAAACATTCTATAATACCTATCCTGCTTGTGAAAAAAAATATAAAATTCATTTACAAAATTCCACATGGCACACTACTGTGGAAACTTTAAGCATGTTAAGGTTATGACGATATTTATATCACCCAGTTTAATATTTAAGCACAGCATACCTTTCCCTCTTTAGCTAAAACAATGACAGATAAATGTGCAAGTTTCAACCTAAAAAAATGAGAATAAAAAAATTACTGTGATTCTCCTATAATTCATGTGTATATTTCCAATTCAGCCACAAGAAATTGATCTATCACGTACTGTACTTGGTAACAGAAGATTTTGACTGAGCAAACAACTTTCTGTCACATCAGAATACATTTGCTATACTTCCAGAGTTGTAATATTTTTACTGTATCTTATTTGGAAAGTCTGAAAGCTTTATGTTAGATACTAGAGGCCCGATGTACGAAGATTAGTGCAAGAATAGGCCTTCATTCCCCTGGCTGCTGGCACCCGGGACCTGGGCCTCCGCTCCGGCCCGGAGCTGCTTCCACCTTCGCTCCAGCCTGGAGCTGCTTCCGCCTTTGCTCTGGCTAGGAGCTGCCTTCTGCCTTGGCGTGCTGCCCAGAGGCCTGGAGCGGCTGGGGCGGGGCAGAATGCCTGCGTCGTCACCATGGCAACGACACAAGCCTCCTGGCTCAGCTGCCACCATCTTTGTCGTGTCAATTTGCATATTCCCTTCTTATTTGCTGTGGGCACCACCATCTTTGTCGCAAACTGATGGTCAATTTGCATATTCCATCTTTATTAGATAGGATGAGACTTACAGATGTCACACCATCATTTAAAATCCTTATGAAGTTGTAAAAATTCTTACTGTAAACCAAACTGCCTACAAAATCTAGGAAGACAAAAAAATTCCTTACCTGTCAGGTTGAAATTGGGTGCAATTGTGCTATCAGCAAGTGTAAACCATATCAGGCCAAGGCTCATACACACCGCAGCAGACACATCTGCAACATTGTAACGCTTGCCTGTGTGATAGAAATTTAAGTCAACTTCAGAATGGAAAGACCCACTCAGCACAGATTTAGATCTATGTGTTTAACCAAGGAGGTCAGCAGTCTTTTTATATCTACTGTCAAAAATATATGAAGAACACTGGTCAAGGCCTGAGATAGTCACAGAAGATCTGAAAATTAAATGATCAGCAAGCACTGATGTTTTAGATATGAGAGTATATTATCTGTTATGGTAGTGAGTAAATATGAACATTTAAAAAGTTGATGGAAATTAATATGAACACTTAAAAAGTTTATGGAAATTAATGCCTCCTTTTCCTTATATATTATATACAGCTATGAATTTTCTTCTGGTTTACAAAGTAACCAGAGTAATTATTCAGGCTATATAACTGTTTACTGTTTAAGTTTACAAATACCATAATCAAATAACTACTAGGTTAGTATTAACTTATTTTAATATAGCCACATTTAAATAACAAAACCATGTAGTGTAACTTCTTGTAAGGAATGTAAGGAAATATTATACATGCTCAGTTAGTTATGACAATAAATTTGGTTTTTAATAGGGACTGAGATCATTGTTTTTTCCTGTGTGAATAGTTATCCTGAAATTATATGCAAAGTAGTTGACAGACATGCTTTCATTAAAAGGGATTTTTGGGAAGACAACTAATGGTTAAAATGAAGTCTGGCTGTATAAGGATGTTGGTGATACAGAAACACTTGATTATCAACACATGAGTATTCCTCATGACAGTGATATGAACAACTTGTTCTGCTGCTTCTTGCTTTGACTGCCTCCTCTCTTACTGCTAATTCCGAAGAGCTTGTAACTTGATTGGGGCTCTAGGAAATCAAGAAGCCAACAGAACTGGTAAAACAGAAGTTCTGCTTAGGTTAAGCTTTACTTCAACATGAGAACCACCTATTTGTATAAGGAGGTAGAGACAGAGCCCTGAAGTGTACAGGACTGAAATAATTGGAAAAAGGAGCTTTCCAGGAACTTAGGTGCTTCTGAGCTTTTAATATGTGAATAAAGTATTTCTGGAAATGTAAGTAGACTCCAGACTAAAAGAATAAAACAAAATACTATTTTTATTCTATCTGAATCCAAATTATTGATTTCAGATACTATCACTCAGAATTGTTATAATATCTAGAATGTTCATTAAATTGACCAAAGTTTAATATTTTTCCTAATGCTAGATGCTATAATGTAGCCTACTAGTTTCAAACAGGATGAAAATACATCATTACTATACCTTGAATAAAAACTCCTCCTAGCATTACAGGAATCAACTTGCAGCACTTGAAGATGACTTGGGTCGGATAATTCAGGTAGCCCAAGGAAGTATTTGATAACCCCATAGTACCCACAGTAAGAAAAGCTATTATCATGTAGGTTTTTCCTGGTATTCTGTAAAAGACAATTTTTAAAATCTTCATTTTGGGACCCAATTCATACTTGTTAGATAATGTGTTTACAATGTGTAAATGTCTACTTACTCTTTTTATTTCTGTTTAGTATTTTTAGAAATATTGATTAAATATCACTATTTTAAAGTTATAACATAGTTTATTATATAAAAGAATATCACTAAAAATAATGATTCGCCCTTATTTAATCAATCTTAATTGAGAACTCCCAACTGTGTGAAAAAGTGGTATATTAGCCACTTACATTCTTACTGTAGGTATAAGGTATAAAAACTATCTTGACTAAATTTAGAAAAAAAATAAAAATAAATTTTGGCCTTTATAATGGTAAAAGGCACCTTAATTAATTTATAACTTCTAAATTGTTCTGTTTCTTAACGTTTCCATCTAGCATTAGGAAAAGTATATCCACCCATTCTGCTAGAGAAACTCGAGCAGAATTTCTCTAGAAAAATTACATGTTTAAAACTCTGGACATAGTATTTATTACTATAATATCTTATGATTTATTTCTGTCTGTATTCTGTAAAATGTTTAAACAACAAACTTTCTGGTGAGGAATCTGACTCTCTTGTTATGATCCCAAATCTTCTACTTTGAGTTCTATCTGGATTTTCTAAAGAAAATTCTCAATTTGGCATCTTCAAAAAAATTTTTTTTTAAATATATTTTATTGATTTTTTACAGAGAGGAAGGGAGAGGGATAGAGAGTCAGAAACATCGATGAGAGAGAAACATCGATCAGCTGCCTCCTGCACACCTCCCACTGGAGATGTGCCCACAACCAAGGTACATGCCCTTGACCGGAATTGAACCTGGGACCCTTCAGCCCACAGGCTGATGCTCTATCCACTGAGCCAAACCGGTCAGGGCCATCTTCAAAATTTTGAGCTATCACTGTGAGCACATGCTAGTTAATGGTCTAAAATAATACTCTTGTACATTGGTGTGACTAACACAGGAAGCACTGCTCACATAATTACATTATGCTGCCTCCTTAGATCTAGTTTCTATTTTGGGATTTGTGTTCATGTTTAAATCAAGGGAACAAAATTCTTTCATATTTTAATATGGCTAGATGTAAGGCAAAATAATTTACTGGAAAAATTCAATTAGAATGCATCATTTCCACTTACATTTCAATTCTAAGACCTTTTCCTACTTAACTACTAATACAGTGGTCAACATTTAAAGTCCACATGGAAATAATTTGGCATGCCCGCATGCATCAGTGTACACAAACACTGAATTTTACTCTGTTCGTGGGGTTTAACCCCCCAGTGCATACCATTAGGGAAGCAGGACAGCTCTGCTTCTCTCGGTAAGGATAGACGTCACCTTATTCAAACAATGGCCAGAAAGTAAAAAATTCCAGCCAGAAAAATCACAAGGAATGATTAGAAAAGCAGCATAGAACAGGTAGAAAAAAATCCCAGCCTGAAACTCAGAAAACCTAAATTCAAAAGGCCCAATTCTGAGAGCAACTTGCTATATGAACTCATGAAAATCCCAGCACTCCTCTAGGTCCATTTTCTCATTGGTAAATGAGGAAATTCGAGTTCATCATCTTGCCTGTGGGATTCTCATTGTTTCTGTTTTTATTTAACATCCTAATTGCATACTTCCTTAGATGTGGTGAGAAAATTGTAACTTAAAGTAATAAAGTTACAAGGTAATCTTTGTTGCAAAATAACAAGTGGTATATTTAGGGTATTATACTTTATCATGTGCTTCACCACACATGTACATTTGATTCTCAAAATGAAAGAGAAAGTTAAGAAATTTCCCTGAGCTCTTGACAGAGCTGATTAGAGGCAGTGCAAGACTCAAAGCCCTATTTTCTGACTCCAAATCCTGTATTCTTTCAAGTACAGTGGTATTCATAAAAACAAAGAAAGACAAAAACTAAGCAAAGGTCTACAGAGCTGTGCCACCTAACAGGTTAAGCGCCACGCCTGTTTTGTCTTCCTTTCCATTTAGCCCGTGATATCCAATTTCACAGATATGCTGGCGGCCAGAGATCTGTGTAAGGTTGCGATAAGACTGCATGTATATTTTCAGATATATTTCTTGTATGTATTTATCGCAATCTGTACTCTGTATTCTTTTAGAAATGCTTTCTCTTCAGTCAGTTGTCTGTGGTTCGTGTTCCAGTGCAGTTTAAAAATTTTTTCTTTACCCGTAACAGTGACAATGTCAGTAGAAGAAGTGTGTGAAAGCAATTCAAGTGAAATTAGTTTTCCTAAAAAACATCGAGTCGTTCTTTTTTCGTCATCAGAGGATGAGGATGAGGACTTGGAAGAATGGTATGATCCAAGAGGTAATCAACCAAGGATTATGCCTTTCACCTATTCGTCTGGCTTTAGGATTGAAGACTTGAATGTAAAGTCATGTACAACAGTAGAGAATTCTTATGAACTGTTTGTGCCTAATGAATTGTTTGAGGATATCACCAAACGAACTTCTATGCGTCGCAAAAACTAGGGATTGGAAACTCGCAGCTAATGCGTAGGAGGACAGTGACAAACAAAAATGAAAAGATTTTTTGCGTTGATTCTATGGATGGGACTAGTTAGACTACCATCTTTACGTTTATATTGGTCCCATAATCCTGCATATATGCAAACTTTCCCCCAAAATATAATGTCAAGAAATAGATTTGAAATATTATTACGAATGCTGCATTTTTCAGACAATAGGGAGACAGATGTTTCCAATCATTTATGTAAAATACAACTAATAGATAACATGGAAATAAATTTCAATAAATAGTATGATCCATCTGAAGCCATATGTATCGATGAATCGTTTGATTCCATTTTGTGGTCACATAATATTTAGGCAATATTTAAAACAAAAACGACACAAATATGGTATTATTTAAGTTGTGCTGTGGATCTGGGTACACATATGCTTTTCATGTATATGCAGGAAAAATTTAGAAAAAGAAAATACAACACCAACTAATGTTGTAATGTCTCGTTGTAGAGATGTATTCAATAAGGGACAAATGTTGTACACAGACAACTGGTACACGAGTTTAGATTTAGCATATAAATTACTCGATAATAATACTCATTTAGTAGGAACATTACGTTCAAATCGATGGGGAAATACTCATGAAGTGACATCAAAGAAATTAAAATGGGGAGAAATTATAGCAAAAGAGAACAAAAAGGGAATAACGATCTTAAGATAAGTGGGACATCTTACTTCTTTCAACAAAACATACGTCAGAGATGGTGAATGTTGAAAATAGATCAGGTCACTACTTGAAACCAAAAATTGTAGTGGATTATAATGCAGAAAAAAGCAGCAGTTGATATATCTGATCAAATGAGTGCCTATAATAATGTTATGAAAACCCATGAAATGGTATAAAACTCTAGCCTTTGAGCTCCTACTAAATACTGCTGTTCTCAATGCTCATATTTTATTTAAAAACTAGAGACCTGGTGCACGAAATACATGCACAGGGGTGTGTGTGTCCCTGAGCCCAGCCTGCACCCTCTCCAATCTGGGACATCCCTCTCACAATCCAGGACTGCTGGCTCCCAACTGCTTCTGCCTGCCAGCCTGATCACACCCTAACCACTTACCTGCCAGCCTGATCAATGCCTAACTACTCCCCTGCCCACCCGATTGCCCCTAACTGCCCTCCCCTGCTGGCCTGGTCACCCCTAACTGCCCTCCCTTGCCAGCCTGGTTGCACCTAACTGCCATCCCCTGCAGGCCTGGGTCCCCCACAACTGTCCTCCCCTGCGGACCCGGTCACCCCCAACTGCCCTCCCCTGCGGGCCCGGTCACCCCTAACTGCCCTCTCCTGCTGGCCTGATCACCCATAACTGCCCTCCCCTCCTGGCCATCTTGTGGTGACCATCTTGTGTCCACATGGGGGCAGCCATCTTTGACCACCTGGGGGCGGCCATGTTGTGTGTTGGAGTGATGGTCAATTTGCATATTACTCTTTTATTAGGTAGGATATTAGCAAGAAGAATATGAGTATAACAGAATTTCGGAAGAAATTAGCTGTCCATCTAACAAATTGTCAGGATGAGGAAATTCCAAGTAGCAGTACTGTAAATATACCTCAAATATCTCATCACAAACTACAACAAAAAACTGGAAGAGTATCTAAAGTTCGAAGATATTGTAAAAAATGCTACAAAGATAATGCAGCACGATTTGGACAAGATATTGCCAGAAAGTTGACAAAACAAGTTATAACATTCTGTGAAACCTGCACAGGACAACCATTTTTGTGTATACTGTGTTTTAATAATATTCATTAACATTTTTTTTGGTAACAAGTAATATTTAGGTACATTCTCTTATGATCTCCAAATTACTTAAAATTTATTAATAGAAGAATATAATTTTTTTAAATTGTATTTCGTCAGTCAACAGTGACTGATGCGGCCTGAATGAATAGTATACTGTCAGTCACCGGTGACAGACGAGGTCTGGACAGAAAGTATAGTGTCAGTCTCTGGTGACCGACATGGTGCTTAACGTGTTAAATAAATTCAGAGATGAATTATTCTTAAAGTGAATTCAGAAATATGAGATTAGGTGTACTTTCATTGTAACAGACCTCCAAAGACGTTTTATAAAAAAGTTTTTCATGGGCTGTAGAATAAAAAGGTTTCAATTCATAATTGTATTGATTATACATCTATTCTCTCAAATCCCTTCACTTTGTTTAAATGAAACACAAATGATGTTATCTTTAAATATGTATGATCATGTGGTTTAATGGTTGGGATAAACATGTCTTCAGGCTCACTCTCCATCTCATTTGGGTAGCTGAGAAGGGAGGTGTACCTTTTTAAAATTTAGGAGATGCAGTTTCTTTATTGTTTTTCATTTAATAGAGACAGTATTAGATTCTTTTACTTTAGAAGCAACAGAAGTCTAGCAGTTTGCAATAGGTAATGAATCATGAGGGTTCCTTATGTATTACTCTTCACATATATATTTAATTATTTTCTATTCTATCACCTATGGCTAAATCTTACAGAGTTTCAGAGCATGAAAATAGTGAAGAAGATATCCTCAGATTCAAATATTTTTAATATCACTGCTGTAATAATTTATTGGCAATATAGAGAGGTTGAGAGGTAAAATTAGACCCATGAAGAAATACTAAAGATACAAATTAAAATATTTAAAATGTTATAGTTATCTCCATACAAACATCAAAAACATTTATGAAAGAAAATAGCTGTGAAAATTTTATATTTTCACTGAAGGATTAAACATTTGTATCAACGAAGACAAAATACCAGTACAATATTAGAGCGCCTTATTACATTTTAAACTGCCTAATATATATGTGAAATATTTACATATTAGGCTCTGATATGTCAGAATAACCACACTTACCAAAAACTTATATCCAATTTCCTTACCACTTTCTAATTATAATTAGAGGCAAGGTTTTATTGTATATTTTTCTATATGCCATTAAAAATATATGGAGATGTTTCTACAATCCAAATGGCCCATTTAAAACATATTGTCAGCCCTAGCCAGTTTGGCTCAGTGGATAGAGCATCGGCCTGTGGACCAAAGGGTCCTGGGTTCGATTCCGGTTAAGGGCACGTACCTTGGTTGCAGGCTCCTCCCCGGCCTGGGCCCTGGTGGGGCTTGTACAGGAGGCAACCAATCGATGTGTTTCTTTCACATCGATGTTTCTGTCTTTTCCTCTCTCTTCCACTCTCCCTAAAAATCAATGGAAAGATATCCTCGGGTGAGGATTAACAAAAACAAAACAAAACAAAACAGAAACAAAAGAACAAACAAAAAAACCATATTGTCAAACAAGCTCCTTTGGTTTTGATGAAAAGGAATATTATGAAATTTCTCTGTCTAAGAATGCAATTTCAGCCACTGGACATTACAAATATGACAATGTTAAGTGAAATATATCTCACAAAACAAAACCTAACTATACATTTTAAAAACCACTACAAAAACAGGTACTGGCATTTCAATTTACCACTTTGATGTAGTAGCACTGTAAATCTTTCAGTAATCACACCTATGTCAGTGAGATTTATAAAAACACACATGTACTTATGCTTTCTCATTTCAAAATATATTTACTACATGTTGAGCCTAAATTATATTTTTTATTTGATAACTTATACTTAGAGATTACTTTTTTCAATGTATAATGAAAATATCATATTAATATTTTTAACAAGTTGATTAAACTGCTAAAAATGCTTTGGTATTAAATATTTTATTACATTTATTTCATGTATTACACTCTGTATGCCTAAAAAACAAAATTTAACTACTACTAGTGAACTTAACTGTCAAAAAATAAAAACAAACAAACCACATACCTTCTTCTTTTGTCCTGAATAAGCTGAAGTTCTATTAGGCCAAATATGGAGTAAAATGCAAACTGTACTAATGTAAGGTACCAGCCATAGGGCTTAAAACCCTCCACTGAAAATATTAATTCCTGTCAAAAGATACATGAATACTGTTAAGTTCAAGAGAACAACCAATTTCCTCACAATAAATTCCAATAAACACAACATTTATTAAAAACACTCAAATCATGACACTTCTCAGAGGTATAACTAGAGAAGTTAGGAGGCCTTTCCAAAGAACTGACACTAGATGTCCAGGTATGAAAATCAGGAGAAAAATTAAAAGGGTGAGGGATAGCAATGAAGCAACATTATTGTATGTTTTTTTCTCTCTCTCTTTTTAAATTTACTGATTTCACAGAGAGAGAGGGGAAGGGAAAGAGAGAACATGGATTTCTTGGTTCACTTATTTATGCATTCATTGGCTGACCTGACTCCAAATCCTCACCAGGGATCAAACCCACAACCTTGGCATATTGGGACAATGCTCTAACCAACTGAGCTACCCGGCCAGGGCCTTTTCTTTCTCTCTTTTTTAAAAGACAAAAATTAGAAGAGTTGCCCCCAAAGTTGGAAAGGTACCTGATTCAAGAGCTCATTTACTATTTAAAAAGCATATTTCATTAGAAGTCTATTATCTCAGGCCTGTTTTTCTATAAAACTATAATCAGTTCAAATCAATTTAATGTTAATTTTTTGAATACTTGTGCCACAGATTATATAAAACTTCTTGTGAGGAAATGGTTATTTTGCCTAAACATAATGTTGTACCATAAAGTATTATTTACATTAATTCTTTAAAAGACATTCTTAAAAAGTCATTAAGAGGTGTTCTAATAGCTATCTTACTAAATAAGATTTCCCCCGCAAATATACATTTCAACTGTATTTTAAATAAATTAAAAAAAAATAAGATTTATGTATAAATTTTCTTTCAAAGAAAAACTAAACATAGCCTAAACAGACCCTGAACTAGACTTTGTACATTTAGGATACAGCGTAATTTCTCAAATTTAGATTTCATGTTAAGTAAGTCTGCAAAGTATTTAGGATTTTTCTGGTTTATGAACTATAAAACATGAAAATAGCTTGATTAAGTATTTTGGCATTCATATTATATAAATATATAGCTAACTTCAGTACAAAACTTCAACCATTTTCTTTAAACTATTTTAATATGCAATTATGTGTCATTTAGTAACAATGTCAATTTCACAATGATAATGTTGTTACAAACATATTTATAGCGATTTATCTATTTTAAAAGAAACTCTGCACATTAGCTATAAATTAAAGTCTCTGATCATTAATATATAATGAAATTTGTACAGTAAATTTCTAATTCATTTTCCTTTGCAATGACTAACTTTGCTCCCAAGTTATTTGGTAAGAATGATATTTTATTTATTTATTTATTTATTTATTTTTTAAAATATATTTTATTGATATTTCACAGAGAGGAAGGGAGAGGGATAGAGAGCTAGAAACATCGATGAGAGAGAAACATCGATCAGCTGCCTCCTGCACACCTCCCACTGAGGATGTGCCCGCAACCAAGGTACATGCCCTTGACCGGAATCGAACCTGGGACCTTTCAGTCCGCAGGCCAACGCTCTATCCACTGAGCCAAACCGGTTTTGGCAAGAATGATATTTTAAAAAAATGTTTTCAGCAAGTATTCTAGATTTTATTTAATAAAATTTACTATTTTTTATTGTTCTTCACTGTGATATCTGAATTTTTATAGCATTTTATAGTGGCAAAATCAGTTATTATTATAAAAATTAAGATTTTAATTCATGTTTTTGTTTTACACTAATTCTCTTCATAGCATTTTTATAAGCTAAGGAATAATCACAAACCACCTTTATTTATACTAATATTTTATCTTTAAGACAACGTCAGAGTACAGTGATTAAGCTCACTCTAATTAATACTACAGCATACCACAAATATCTGTGTTTGAAAAAAACACATCACCCTCCTTTTCTTGAATTATAAAGGGTTCTCTCTTGTTGGGAGTTGCATAAAAAGCAACGTTGGTAATGGCTGAAAATACTAATGAACTGACCATTAATAATATTAGTCCATTCCAAAATTCTGTTTACACTAGCCTAGATCCTCCCATCCAGCCCATGTCTTTGAAGGTCAGGAATTTACTGCTGGTTAAATGTATACAACTATGCCATAACACAATGCAAATGTGAGACAAACTGTGGAAATGTTAGAAATGTTTGGCACAGGTCAAAAAAGATAAGGTTCTGCAAAAGTTAGAACAGAAAAAGAAAGTAATAAGAATGAAAACACAATAGGTGTTTAAAAAAAAAAAGAAAGGATTCAATGATCACAGGATCAAAGAGATACCCTTGGAAAAATATAAAACATCTGTAGAAGCTTTTTTCAAAACTGACCTGCTAGTATTAAGCTCCAAGAATGAAGAATGAACTGGAATACAGCCTTTGTGCTATCATTACAGTAAATTTTAATGAAGAACTATGTTCCAGAAACCAAACAATACTTGAATTATCCACTTCTAAAAACAAATACATGCTTACATTATCTATATTTTGTTAAATATTTTTTCATACTTTTAATTTCTTAAGATTTTCTTTGCTCTCTTTCCCTCACTTAAAATATTGAATTCTGAAACTGTGACCTCTGCTGAAGCAGATTTACTTTTAAGAGGCCCTCTTCTACTACTATACTGAAAACTTCAAATTTGTGAATAAACCACTAACTTATAAAGAAAAATATCTTGAACAAAACTCTTGAGTGCTCTTATTGACCATAACTGTTATAATTACCATAAACAAATAACTATTTTTTTTACCTGTAAATATCCATAAATGAGGTAAAATACAAAAACTCCAGCAACGCATATGAAAAATTGAGTAAGTTTGTTA
This sequence comes from Plecotus auritus, assembly GCF_963455305.1. Classification (NCBI taxonomy): domain Eukaryota; kingdom Metazoa; phylum Chordata; class Mammalia; order Chiroptera; family Vespertilionidae; genus Plecotus; species Plecotus auritus. The sequence goes on along the minus strand of NC_137771.1, from coordinate 91,297,036 downwards.
AATCTGCTAAGATTTATGCCAAGCACTACAATGTCATCTATTGACTTGATGTGTGGTGACATTGTTTGGGTTTTGGATGGGACAGTTATAGAAATATATTTCCTGGAGTTGTTGAACTTGAGATCCATTGTTCTTATTTTGCCACATTCAGATTTTCCAAAGGTATCTTTGTTGGCTTCCTCTCCTTTGTTCAGTTTTTCTTTTGCTTGCTGAGCTAAGTCCTAAAGAAGGAAATAGGCCATGTAAGCAAAACATTTGGATCATAAAGTGTCATGCTCCAAATAATATTTCAAATCACTTTAAAAATTATACAGATAAATCTCATAGTCTCTGGATATTAATATATTAATTCCCCTATTCAATCTTCCAATCAACCAAAAACATGTCAACTCTACATCTTCACCTAATAAAGACGAATATGTCATTAAATTAAACATATACCATTCTCATTTCCAAAAGCTAATGTCATATTTATTTCATCAAAGTAAACACATCTTTATGTTTTTATATGTAGAAAAATATAATTTTTAAAGCCCATGACAGTTTATGCATGACATCTTCACATTAATGTCAATTCTTATTTGCAGAAGAGTAAAGAACAACTAATGCTTCTCATATACTAAGACAATATATTTGCTAATGACATTTTAAAATAAAGTCAAACAACTGTAAGTGACTTAAAAAGCTAGATTTATCAGAAACTACAGAAAGGAGGATATACTTTAGCAATAGCATCTCTTATGTAAAAAAAAAATGTTTTCTTTCTTTGGAGAAAATAATTTTAAAAGTCTTTAGGGAGGTGTTGTTCAATGGTTGTAAAGTTTTAGTTAAACAAAATGAGTAAATTCTAGAGATCTGCTATACAATATAGTGCCTATAGTTAAAAACAAGGTGTTGTGCGCTTAACATTTGTTAAAAGGATAGATCTCATGTCAAGCGTTCTTAATCATACAAACACACACAGAAGGGAAAATAAACTTTTGGAGGTGATAGATATGTTTACTACTTTGATTATGGTGATAGTATCACATGCATATGCATATATCCAAATTCATCAAATTGTATATATTAAATGTGCAGGTTGTTTTTAAATATATATCAATTATACCTCAATAAAGCTGTTTAAAAACAAAAGAAAAAAGTCTTTGGAAAAAAAAAAAGTCTTTGGGATTGCAAAAAGCTGAGAAACACACAATTTTCTGTTAGCCTGTAAAAAAAAAAAAAAATGAAGGCTCCATAGATGACTGTTGATTTTCTTTGGATTTATACATGGTGGGACAAAAGTAGGTCTACAGTTTATGGTATGGAAAATAATACAATAATTAATAATTAATAAGACAAGAATAAACTCTGTTTTGCATACTTTAAAGTATAAACTTAAAAGTGTAACATATTAAATGAAGGACTCTATTGCACTTTAGTAAACACTATTTAATCAACAGTATTCCTCTTCTTTCTAATACTTTGTCACTTCAACACACCTACTGGCAATCTTATGAGCCACAGACCTATACCAGACACGCATAAATCCCTGCAGCACTGTTACTTCTTGGACACCTGTGCCAAAATATTGACATCCATACTGAAAATTTCCACAGAGCATCCAAAATGAACATGGAGATAAATTCACTTCTGTTGCTTACTTGAGGCACCAGCACTAGAAAACCTGCCTTTTAAAGCTTTGCATTTAGAATGCAGTTTTATTAATCAGAACATCATTGGTCAGATCATGTGACTGATGAAGACCCTGTGAGCTCTGAAACCCAATAATTGTGATCTTAAATGATTGTTATATCCCTTCCATTTCAGACATTAATGACACTACTAATCAATATCTAAAGAAATGAGGCCAATGTCCTTGTGGTGCAGGAAAAAAAATCAAGCATAAAGTTAACACTGGTTAACATTTCAAATTAAATGATCGACATTTTGCTTTGCTTTAGAAGTTTACAGTAACTCTTGAAACTAAGTACAAAAACCCAGAGCTGTGACTCACTGCCTGAGGCCTCTTACTAAAGACAACACAGATATTTAATTTTAGTTACCTAAAGGCACAAATAACAGCTAAAACTGAGTAAAAAAGCAGTATTTCTAGCACATAGTAAATTTAATAAATTATAAAAACTAGTGATAATGTTGATTTACAACGACCTACTTAAGTCAAAAGTATTTCAGTAAATTTCTTAATCCAGTCTTTTCCAACCTTAAAAGAAAAGTCTCCCACAACAAAAGGGTAAAATATGAGGAAATTATGCCATTTCATTGTAAGTAACCTGAAGTAAGCTTGATTCTGTATTTTGTCACACTCATTACTACAAATAAAAGGATCTTACTATTATAGTTAGATTAAGTGGACTCTAGATATTAATCATGACCTATGGGGAATGATTATAAAACAGAGAATAATAAATGCTGTCCCAATTCTTTGTACACACCTCATTACACAAAGTTTAAGAAACCGTGTGGTACTTTTTGAAGGTTACTCTTTTTTTCCAAGCGATAAAGCTAAACTTAGGACTATATATATAATATATATTAAGTATAAAACACACTTATATAAATTATTTTCAAATGCTGCTCTTTCTCTTCCAAGTCACAAACTATCTCAATTCACTTAGAAAATGTTTATCGAAAAAACAATTCTCGACATCTGCTATCCTCCTGATTATGTCCAATACTAAAAAATTAAAACTCTCTAAGCACACCAAATCTTCTGGCCTTCGTTCATTATTTAAAAGAAATATAAAACGGTTGCGGAGAGAACTGAGCTGCAAAGACTGGAGGATCAGCATAGATTCTAGTGGAGGTTTAAGACATGAATTTAATAACCCGGTAAGAACAATCACCTTGCACTGCAAATCAAATGGACAGCAGGGTACCCTACTTAACGCAGAACCGGAAGAAGCTCCTAACTAAAATGCAGGCTTGGACCCCAGGTGACGGATATTTCTCGAGGTCTGCGAGGCCCCTGTGCGTGGCCCCAGGCCTGCGACCCAGACACCTGGCAGGAGGGAGGGAGTTCTCGCCGGCGGAAGGGCGAAATGGGGCAAAGAGCAGCGCCCCTCCCTAGAAACCATGACAGCAGGTTTCTGGTCTGTACAGAAGGAAGTGACCCGCGCTCTCCATCCCAACCTCAGCCTCTCCCCGCAGGTTCCTGAGGGATGAGGGGAGGATCTCGGGGGCAAGGAGGGCGGGGCGGTCGGGTCCCAAATAGGACGAAAGGCCCGTGCTGCACGTCCACTCCTGAGCCTTCCGGTGACCCCAAACTGGGTAGCGCCAGCCAGACGAGCGTCTCCCCCTCCCCATGTCCGTCACCATCACCTCCTGCTTCTCCTCCTCTTGGACTAATCTTGCACTTTCCGCCAGGTTGCCGACTCCACGCAAAGGTCCTCGCGGTGCCGGCGCCCGCGCGCCACTTCCGCCTATGTGTCTCTGCGCGCGTGCGCAGTCTCACGGCCCCGCCTCCTGGGTGGCCTCTGGCCACCGGTCTGGGCTACCTCTCGCGCATGCTCTCTCTCCTCCAGGGCGCGGGAAGAGTGCCTCCCAGGTGGGCTCTACCTTGCGAGGACAGCGCTCCTTACCCACTAAAAATGGCATAGGGGCGGCGACCGCCAATGGGATCAAGTGTGCTCCACTTGTTCCTTGGTCCAAGCCTCAGCTTCTACAGCCTCCTGGTTAGCAGGGGCCTGGGACTCCCCGGCTTCTCCAGCCCCGTGGGCGCCCAAGCAGGAGGAGACCTCCTGTCAATGGCCCTGCATTGAAATTTGAGAAGGCGGCCAAGAGGTGAAAGATGACCCCGCATTTAGAAATCTTTGGAGTTCCCTCTTTCCTCTACTTGATCCTAATGAGATGAGGCAAAGTCGACATGCCTTTCTCTGCTTCCATGTTCTTACCTGACTTGCACCTGCTTTCTGGTGTAAATGGACTGAAGTAACACTTGGGTTGCCTCTGACGTTATAATTCAGCTTGTAGCTATCAGAACCCCGGTCCTTGCAACACAACAGAAGTGTTGCCAGCATTGTTTTGACAGTGTCACTTACTGCTCAGAATGTAAATTCCATAGCTTGACCATCTATCAAACTCGTAAACATACCTTGGGTTTAGGGCTACATCTACAATTACTGGGATGTAATGATGTGAAAAACCAAGATGGGGTGGATAGGTGATAAGTTGTTTTTAGTTAACACTAAAATGATACCGAAGCAAAGGACTGCTAGGACAAAGCTGGAACATTTTTGAGTGCATGCTTTGGATAACTAGAAAGGAATTAATTGGATTAATATATGTTAGAATCCAGTCAGTTATGTAAAGCTTTTAAAATCTCACAGGCATTATACAGAAAGAGCATGTGTGTTTTGTATTGGGTATTTGGTTCTGTTGAAGTAACATAGATATCTTCCATTGTAAGTGATGGGTGTGGCCAGGCATTTTCATTCAATCCTTATTGACTAGTAGTAGGAAATTAGACAGACAGGAGCGGAGCAAGGACAATGGCCAGGTACAGAAGGCCACCAGAGCAGGTTCAGAAGGTCACCAGGGCAAAAATCCCAGGTGCCTAGCAAAGGACAATTATTGGGTGGAACCTCCCCCCCCCCCGCCCCCCAGGGTGACCTTTCCTTCCCTAGCATATTGCTGGTCATTTGGTTTGGACCCCCTGACCTTTCCTCCCTAGGGATAACATCTAGGCCTCAGTTGTATTCAGCTCTAGTCCCAGAAAAGCAGCAAAACCAGACAAGGGACACCAAGGCTGACCTCAGGACCAGTTGCATTGGATAATGACCCCCTGCCCTGGTGCCACCCAATCAATCAGTGGAGGCCCAGACCCTGAAAGGACACACCTGGAAAGCTGATGGATATTCTATTAAGATCTTCCCCTGGGACCTCCCCTAAAATCTGCACTCTTAAAACCCTTAGGATGGAGGATCCAGTGAGCTCTCCCTCACAGTGGCTCTCAACCTTTCTAATGCTGCGACCCTTTAATACAGTTCCTCATGTTGTGGTGACCCCCAAACATAAATTTATTTTCATTGCTACTTCATAACTGTGATTTTGCTACTGTTATGAATCGTAATGTAAATATATGTGTTTTCCGATGGTCTTAGGTGACCCTGCTGTAGAGCCCAAGACCATCAGAAAACTCAGATATTTACATTACGATTCATAACAGTAGCAAAATCACAGTTATGAAGTAGCAACGAAAATAATTTTATGGTTGGGGGTCACCACAACATGAGGAACTGTATTAAAGGGCCGCGGCCTTAGAAAGGTTGAGAACCACTGCGAGTCTAGGAGCATGCCCATGCCTTTCCCTCCCCTCCCCCTCCCCCCAGGCTTGTTACCATTAGCTTCCTCATTCCCAAACTTTGCCTCTATAACTTGTTTCCTAAATCCATTTCTTTTATGAGTTACTTCTTCCACCTCTGTGATTTTATAAATAAGTGTTCTATTATAGTTGAGTCTTGGCTCTAAATTCTTTCCTAGCCAGAACTCAAGCACTGAGGTTCCTGAACCCAGTTTTGGTCTGATCTCGGTGGTCTAATGACTGGTGTCATTCCTGCCACCTACAATAGACTAGGTTAGGTAGGTGTTATAAGCATTTTATAATGTTGAAATTAAGGCTTGGAGAATAAAAATTTCTCAAAGAAATAGTAAATGACAAAGGCTTTCAGTGATCCCATATTGTTACCGAATGATGTGGATTTAATACTACCATTAGGCATTTAAATAATTTATTGAGCCGTATTAAATAGACATGAATATAGGTCATATACACAATCCATCATTTAAAAGTATGAGCTCCCTGCCCTCAAGGAGTTATGGATACACATGACAAAAAAAGTAAACGTTGGTACAAAACAATTTACATTACAGGAGGTGTCATAAGGTACCATCCACTCAGGCATGCACGATTGCAGTAACCTAAGTGGTCTTTCTACTTCCCTTTATTTCTCTATATCCAAATTCATTCAGCAGCTGGAATGATCCTTTCAGAATCTGTGACCAAATATACATGTTCCTGCTGAAAGACCTTTTAAGGCTTACAGTTTTACTCAGATTAAATTTCAAAACCCTTATTGTGGCTTCTAAGAAAGAACTTGATGTGGATGGACCACATCCACAGCTACTCTTCAAAAGCCATCCAACCCTCTCCAAGCATATTAAGCATCAGTGCTCAGGACTTAACTGTTCCTTCTGCATGGAATGCTGCCCTCCCCAATGTTAACAACACATACTTCCTCATTTTCTTCGGACCACTGCTCAAAGGTAACTGATCAGACAGTTCTTCCATGACTCCCCTCTCTAGGAGAGCTAACCCCTGCAATCACGCACGTACACACACACACACACACACACACACACACACACACACACACACTGTCCTCACCCTGCTTTACTTGTCTTCATAGCAGTTATGATCACTTCCTACATATTTATTGTCAGTCTCTCCCACATCTTTTTGTTGTTGTTGTTAATCCTCACTGGAGGATATTTTCCCATTGATTTTTAAGGAGAGTGGAAGAGAGAGGGAAAGACAGAAACATCAATGTGAGAGAAACTCATCGATTGGTTGCCTCCTGCATGAGCCCCGACCAGGGCCAGGGCCCAAGGAGCCTGCAACCAAGGTACATGCCCTTGACTGGAATGGAACCCGGGACCCTTTGGTCCGCAGGCTGATGCTCTATCCACTGAGTCAAACTGGCTAAGGCTTCCCATATCTTTTGTGCTGCTGCAATTTTGTTCCATAGAACAGGAATTTTGTCTCATTTATTCACAGATATACTACCATCATCAAGAACAGAGTGATTGGGACATAACCTCCACTCAGTAAATACTTCATGAATGACTATGACTAAGTGCAAAATGAGTGTTAAGACAGCAGAATGGGCCCTAACCGGTTTGGCTCAGTGGATAGAGCATTGGCCTGTGGACTCAAGGGTCCCAGGTTCAATTCCGGCCCAGGGCATGTGCCTTGGTTGGGGGCACATACCCAGTGGGGAGTGTGCAGGAGGCAGCTGATCGATGTTTCTTTCTCATCAATGTTTCTAACTCTCTATCCCTATCCCTTCCTCTCTGTAAAAAATCAATAAAATATATTAAAAAAAAAAAGACAGCAGAACGGAAATTAGAAGTAGTAAAATGTTGACTGGAGTGGATTATGATAGCTTCCTTTAGAAGGCAGAACCTAAATGATGCTGAGGGTTCAAATGGGTTTGGTATGGGGAAAAGAGGGAAGAAAGGGTAGTCCAAGCAGAGTTCACCAAAATAAACAGAGGCATTAGACAAGGCAGTAATCCAGTCTATAGAATTGCTAGTATGCTGATCTCTAAAAGCATAATTAAACAGGAAAACTGCTAATAGCTGATCTGTGAAAATTCACCTTGCCTCCCAAGGGCTAATTTCCCTTAGCAAGACAATTTTGTAAGGCCATTTGTGGGCTTGTCAAGTGGTCCTGGTGAAACTGAGTTCTGGTTGCCCACAGCAACAACTTTAATAATACACTCTTGCATCTTTTATATTTCCTTTCCATTTTCCTCACTGCTTCTCACTAGAATCACCACCCAAATAATCTAACTTCACTGAAGTAATTGTCTTAAGGTTGCATTTGTGAAAAACCACATCAGTAAAGTTGGTGTAAGAAGAAAACCTCAGTGCAGCCTCTCAGGTCTTGAAGTGGATCACTCCTCACTCAGATGACAGCAGGAATACCTCCTGGTGTGCTATGGCATGGTGATTGCTAAGGCTCTTCTTACCTGTGGTGGCCAGAAGATGAACATGAAACATTAATCTGCATGGTAGTTCTGACACATGAATGGGAAAGGGGCAATGGTACTTACAAGGAAATTTGCTGGCTTTTTTTTTTTTTTTTTTAACTTTCACTATCAGCTAGATATCAACTCAGGGCATAATGCAAAGGCCGGAAAGCCTCCATATCAGTATTTAAAGAGACCTTCATCTCTTGCAGCCTCAGGAAAGACTGCTAAACATCAGTTCAGGATTTAATTATAAGGGTAGCATGGCTGCAAAGGTGATTAGATATATACCCTTGGAGATCTCTATGCTAAAGTCAGTGCCCTGATAGGGGAGGAAAAGGACCATGAGCTCTAGGAAGGGGACAACTGTGTGGGCAATACTGGGAACCATGAACCTCTAAATCCCCTTGAGCCCCTTGGGATGGTAGAAGCAATCCTTTCCCTTTGATCAGGAGAACAACTTTCCCTCACCTGAACACCATGAAAAAGCTTCATCAGAGACAGGTGCCTGACAAGATCATGATTGTCCTCAAGGTCTGCTCCAACCTCCAATTATTGTCTCTAAACCAAAAATTAGGGTCAGCTGTCAATATAGCCTGAGTGGGGAAGTGCAGCCCACTTTGGGGAGGAAATAGCTGTGTCACGTGAAGTATCACTAAATCTAGCTGATAACAACTAACAACAACTATGAGACCACATGCCAGAATCCAGGAGTGAATGTAGCAGGTATTGGACTTGGGGAGAGAGGAAAAGGGAACGGAATATCAAGCTGGATAAGGGAGGATTTAATGACACAGGAGCAATCTCTATGGCTCAGAATTTAATAGGGGGTGAGGACACCTACAGCTAGTCCCAATGCCCTGCTGAGACAATTCCTTGAAGCTTGAATGCAGAAAGCCTACAGTAAATGAAGCAGGGATAGTGAAATGACCTTGATAATATTGAGGAAGGAATCAGAAGCCTCAGGGTGATGGTGTTTTTAGAATGACTTTGTTATGTGAGAACAAAGAACACAATACCTGCCCATATTCCCTGGGAAGGCTTGGTGGACACTGCCTTCAATAAGGCAATACAGAATACACTGGTGAGAAGGATGTTGGCATCTCCGAGAAGCTTAGTGTCCTCTGTAAAACAAGGCTAAAATAGAAGATGCATGTATCTAGGATCCCTAATAACCAATAGGGACAACTTGGGTGATAAAATTCTAGAGGAGCAGTAGCCCAGTGACGTCATTTGGCCAATAGAAGCAAGGTGGATGTAATTACCAAAAACTAGCAGCAAAGCCAGAGTGGCAACCATGTTGCCTTGATCCATAGGCTTATAATCAAACTGTTCCTAAGGGTGAGACAGATGTGTATCTTAAGAATATTGTTTGCCTTGAATAACCATGAAAGCAAACAAAAGAACTAATGAGCAGAAGGCTGACACTAATTGCCTGAACAAAAGTAACCTCATACCCAGGCCCATCAATGGAGGGGGATCCCAGTCCCTTGAGGAAGAATCTTGCAACGCCACCAGTAGTTATCTACAATGAGTTCCCAGCATATCCCCTAAGGTACCAAAAGTCATTTATCCATGGACAAGCATACTATACAGCATGAATTACCAGATTCAAGGGCTGTTTAACATAAGGACTAAATGGACATTGAATGATATAAAGCATTCAAAATGGAGGCCAGGTGATAAAAGGAGTTCTGGCCAAAATCTGTCTCATAGCATGTCCAATGGGTCTATGGATTCCCTGAGGTATAATTGGTATTGACATGCTTAGCAACTGATAGAGCCCACTCTCATTTGTGATAAAAGTTCTTATGGTAGGAAGGGCCAACTGGAAGCTCCTGAAATCTTCTCTTCTCCCTGGGCCAAGACAGTACTTTGGAAGCATTTGCATCCTAGGAAGAAATGCAGATTGTCCTACCAGCAAAGACTTCAAAAATGTGCAGATGATGACCTACATCATATACCCATTCAATTCACCTTTTTAGTGCTTGGGAAAATTAGGTGGATCATGGTGTATGTTGGTAGACTATGTCCAAGTTGTGGCTCCAATAGTGGCTGCTATTGTGCCAGTTGTGGTATTTTTACTAAAATAGATAAAAATAGCCTTCCATACATGTTATATAGTTATTGAGCTGGCAAATGTTTGGTTAAGCAGAACAAAAGCACTTTGCTCCTCGGTGAAAATGACTTCAGTAGGCATTCACTGTCTTTTTTTCTAGGGCTAGGACAGGGGTGGGCAAACTTTTTGACTCGAGGGTCACAATGGGTTCTTAAACTGGACCGGAGGGCCGGAACAAAAGCATGGATGGAGTGTTTGTGTGAACTAATATAAATTCAAAGTAAACATCATTACATAAAAGGGTACGGTCTTTTTTTTTTTAATTTCAATAGTTTTATTCATTTCAAACATTTTAACAAGAAGAATGTAAACACTAATTATTATAATTTGAAACTTCAAAAAATGGAGGAATCATAGCACAATAACATACCTTATATTGAAGATGGCAAAGGCAAAATAAAATTGCTTGACAAAGGAAAGGTACAAAAGCCTTTCAAATTAAACTTAAATATAATAAAATAATTTAAAACTAAAACAAATAGAAAAGAACAAAATGTGTAAACAGTAAATTAAACATTTTCTTTAGTGCAACTTCCAAATTATGCCCGGGACGTAGATGTAGATGGCAATGTAGACTGGGTTGAAAGGTTTTTGGTCTTTAAAACATCAACTTCAGTGGGAACAGTGTTGTTGGTCTCCTTTTTAGCTAATGCTCTGATACTGTGCTCTCCAGGGGCGTGTCTCCCTACATCACCAGATAACGTGTCTACGCATTCCCAGGGTGATGTTGGGGGACGTGTCCGCGGGCATTACAAGGAGCCTCTGGAAGATTGAGAGGTTGTTTCTTCTACTGAATGGGCGGATATAAATCCGCCCACTCAGAAGAAGGAGCTGCGGCCCAGTTTCCCGACGTTGCCATGTTAACACTGCTGCTGGTGAAGGAGCGGAGGGGAGAGCAAGAGAACCCTCAGCTCTTTCGGCTCCGCGGGCCGGATAGAACAGCCGAATGGGCCGGATCTGGCCCGCGGGCCGTAGTTTGCCCACGGCTGGGCTAGGACAACCTTCCCACTCTGGCAACATTGAGTCCTGTAGGAAGATTGCTTGTCATGAAATCCTCTGTATTATTGACATCATACTAATTGGACCTGGGGAAAAAAGACAAGTTCTGGATACTCTAGAAATATACCTGTGTGCCATAGAGGGAGAGATAAAACCTATAAGGATTTAGAACCTGCCAAAGTTAGGGGCATCTAATGATTTGGGAGAGTCTGTGGCATCCTCTTTTGGTTTTACCTGAAATGAGAATTTGAGACAAGAATTTGTGTGCAGGTAGTTTGTTTGGAAAGTCATCCCAGGAAGCAGAAGGTAAACAAAAAGGAGAAGGAGAGAGACAAAAAGCAAAGGCATATTAGAGTTCATATGGAGGATGCTGCTCTGGGCAGTGGGGCTCAATTCCCTCAGGAACTAAAAGCCTGAAAGACTAAAGTTTGAAACATTTCTCCACAGCGCCTGTTGCTCAAACTTCCTGGATGTGCTATCTAAAGGACATCTGTAGTATCAGAGAAGACCATAAGACAGGAAGCAGGAAGACTTGCAAGTGCCTGCTTGAGCTGAAACACTGTCAGTGAAAAGTGGATCGGAGTGTCCACAAAAATGTTCTCCAGACTATGGCTTAAATCAGAGATTTACTGAAAGGATGCCATGTGGGCACAGAAGCCTTGGCTACATCATTTAGTGAAGGAAAAGTTACTGCACTTTGTAGCTACTATTGCAAAAAAAAAAGGGAGATACAGCACTTGATGGCCTCTTAATTTTGGAGCCACATATACCACACTGCTTCATTCCATTCATTAGGTGACTTAACTTTCAGCTCAGTGGGGCCCAGAGCAAGATTTAGGCTGTACTGGATTGTCAGCTTACTCTGCCACTGGATTTGTGTGACCCAGTAGATTCGATGGGTCGAGGAATCTGTGGTGGATATTGTTGAATGGAACTCTGGAAATCCCAATATAAGAATTACAGTGAATACTGGCAGATTAGAAGAACAGCCCCCACTTTCTGTAGCTGAGAACTGCTCAACTTTAAACTCCTGTGATGCTTCTGGGGTCTACCAGAGACTGGGTACTGACCATTGGACATCTAGTGGCTCTGAAATTGCAGGTGCCCATCGTGACCTAGCTGTTGTGAAATTCAGATCCACTGAGTCATAAAAACAGACAGGTGCAGCAGCAATCTGCTGTAAGAGGAAAATGGTGCATTAAGGATTAGGCCTGAGCAAGTAAATTAGGTGAGAGAGTGGGCTAAACTCTCATATTACCTACTTGTATTGCACCAATGCCTCTCCCTCAGCTCACACAAATGGCCTCAGGAGGGTCTTCCCTGTGACTAATTAACAAAAGAGAAAATAACAACTACTACAACATGGACCTTTTTTCAAAGATCAGTTGAATGAACATCTTGGTGTGCGCTGAAAATGAAGTACTGCTCTACTGCTGCCCCACTCAGGGTTAATTCTAAAAAGACATTGGGGTGAAATGCCCTCAGTGGACAGAACTGTGGGCACTTGATATTCACTTAGTATGGAGTGAGAAATGGCCTGGCCTCTCCCTCCTGAATAGTGTCTATCTTTGGTCAGGGGACAAGAAGGTATAAAACTGGCAGATTGGATACAAGGAGTTCTAGGGAAAAGGCATGTAGATATACCTAAGGGGTGGGCACAAAGTCCTGATTCTTTGTGTCTCATTTTATGCCCTATGTAAAGCCCTACTGCAGGGAGGCACTCAGTAAGCAAGTAGACAGGATGACTTGTTCAATGTGTGTTAGCCTTTGTTCTCAACTGCTTCAGTGCTTGCCTGATATGCTCACATATGGAAAAACAATGAGGTTAAGGAGGGGCATATGCCTGGCCAAGCAGCTAAAGCTCCTGCTTACTAAAGCTGGTGCAACTACTGCCTCTTAGAATGTCCAGCCTGTCAGCAGAAAAGATCGATGGTACATTCCAAAAAAAAGGAGTAGCAAGCCACTTGCTTGATTACATAAAAGCCCTTCTTTCCTGGAGAGAGCAGTGATTTGTCTTTGTGTAATTGACACCTCTCTTGATATGGCTCTGTCCTGTTCACAGTGCCTCTGCCAGCAGTTCAGTCAGATAAACTTCCAAATACCTGATTTTTTGACATATTCCCTCTGACTGAGGGACCCGCTTTATGGTAAAGGATGTGTGACAATGGACACATGATCATGGTATCTACTGGTCCTACTATACATTGCATCATATGGCGGCAGCTGGCCTAATAGGACAATGGCATGGTCTAGTGAACATCAAGTCTCCTCAGGAACAATACACAGATAGAGTTGAGAGGTCATTGTCTGAATATTTATAGGCAAAGAAACCATGGCTGACAGATATGGTCTTGTGCTTCCAGTAACTAGAAAATATGAATTTGGGATCCAAGAAGTGGAAATAATATTGATCTCTCTCACAATGCTTCCCAGTGATTCAATTGCAGAATTTGTGCTTCTCATTTCTCTACTAATTAGAGAAAATGTTGGGAAAACTCTTCTACTATGGACTATAATAGTATTAGGAGTCAATGAATAGATGTGCCACTTGATCATTTGGATGCCTCACACTAGTGGCCAAGAAGATGGAGAAGAAACCTGGGTTCTTAGCAGGACCTGCTTCATAGTAGACCCTGAGTATTATGAATGCTGCTCCACCTAGTGGGGACAAGGGGAATATATGTCTACAAAGCTAGTGGATTCACTGGAGTGTCTCTCTTGGTGTTTCCATGCTCAGTCAAATTGGTGAAAAGGCATTTGCAGCAACAGTGGCCTAACAAGGGCAAAACAACTAAAGGCTCCAATGTCTCAGTCACCCCAATAGGCTATCAATCAGTTGTAGTGCTGACCAAGGGTGAGATAAATATAGAATGGGTGGTAGATGAATGAGAAGGTAGCCATCAACTACAGCCTCAGGACAGGTGGCAGCAGTAGGACCGCTAGCTTATTCTATTAAATCTTGGATATTAAATTCTCTGTAGAGACTGAATCTTCTCAATCTCACCCAGTCACTTGCTGCTGCAGTGTATTGTCTCAAGCTTGCATTATGTGTTTTTGTTTTTCGCTTTTCTGATGCTGCAGAAGCCTGAAGAGCTCATTGCACCCCCATCTCTCAAACACATGCATGTACTTACACACACACACACATACATACACACACATACATACACACACACACAGCTGCTGCTTAGAAGGTTAGAGAAGTTAACATCTCCAGGCAGTGATCCACCGGTGGGGGATGGGCACCTATGTATAAATGCTCCTGCCTTCCATCCCTTAGGAGGACACATTTGGGAGGCCTTTGTCATGTTTCTCACATTCTTATGTCCTGGGCAATCATCTTTCAAAGTATTAAGAGTTAAGTTCTAGAGTGAGACTAAATTTAAATCCTTACACCACTACTTGCTTGTTGGATGTCTTTGAGCAAATTACTTCAATCTTCTAAGTCTCAGTCTCCCTATGTGTAAAATGGGGATGATAATAGTACTTAACTGGCTAGTTCTTGTGATGGTTCAGTGAAAAGAGATTAAATGGTTAGCACAATGCTGATCATCTGATGAGCCTTCAGTAAATGTTAGCTATTATTTTTATTAATATGATTTACTATCATTACACTTCATTCATTTCATTTACATATTATTAACACCAGCTGCCTCATTTCTATTTCTGTCATAAAGAATAACAGCATTTTCAAGCTAGGCAGTTCATTGGTAGATGTGTGGGTTAGGATGCAGTGAACAGAAAATCTAATTAATTCAACTTTCACTTGCTGTGCCTGCTACTGGGCATTGTGGAGATGTCAATAAATAAGGCAGATATGGATCCTTGCCCTCACAAAGCTCACACTCTTGTGGTGGAGACAATTATTTACACAAGTAATTATAATGTGATTGGTATTAATGATAAGATAATTAGCTACAGGATGTGATGGGAGGGAGCGGTAGACAGTGCTAATGAGGCTGTGGCTATAGATTCAATTCCCTTGTAGGCTGGTTGACTTCCAGGCTACAGTCTCTGCTCTGCTCTCTCCCAAATGCACAGAGGTTCACAGAGCTGGGCCACTTGGACACCAGACCCCACTCTCCTTCTTTCCAAGCACTATAATTTTTGTCTGGAAAATTCTACATAAAGAGGTAGCATTTGTAATGACAGGGAGAAGTATTTAAGCCATTTAGCATCTGGTGTGAGAATCTTTTGGGGGACTTTTGTTTGTTTGTTTGTAAGAAGGAATTTGATAAGTCTTTTGGAAAATTATTCCTAAAATGCTTTCTATGAAGTATTGGTCTCCTTTTGACGCAAATGGCAGTATTTAAATTTTTCTTATGGCTATCTACCCCCCAAATTTGAAAAGAGTTATTCACAAAGATGTAAACACCCCTGTGTTCATTGCAGCATTATTCACGGTGGCCAAGACATGGAAACAACTGAAGTGTCCTTCAACAGATGACTGGATAAAGAATGTGGCACATGTATACAGTGGAAGGCTACTCAGTATTAGTCTTCCTAACATGAAGTTCCTTTCACTTCTTAGAGCAGTGCTGTCAATAGGAATATAATGTACACTACATATGCAATTTAAAAATTCCTGCTAGCTACATTAAAAAAGTGACATGGGTTACCACTTTGGTCAACTGAGCCTCCTTCCCACTGAGGACCGCCGAGGGACAGTATAATACACAGCTCCAAGCTATTTTCCTCAAGGGGTGAGGAAACTTGGATACTTATCTTCCAACTCCTTCCCATTGGATGAGGACTTTTCTTTAGGTCTGTAATGCCTCAGTGGTCACTTCAGTCTTCCTCATGCCAACAAGCAAAGCCAAGAGAAAGAACTCAGCAGGGAGTCAGTGAGATACTGTCAGGGCCCTCCAAGCAAGGGCCAGCAGTAACGTGCTTGTGGCTGAAAACACTCTGTTACTGACTATTGCAATGAGGGGGAATGCATATTAGGTGGGACCTGTGGGGCATCTCAGAAAGGGAGTATTAGAAAGGACTTATAGAATTTGGACCAGCAGTCAGGGGAGGGTTCCAGGAAGTGGGCACTTTTCCCAGAAACCCAACAGAAATGTGTCTATTGCCAGGAAACAGAGTTCTCTCTGACTGGTTATCTTCATAATTTTTACCTAGAAGGAGGGAGGAACAAAGAGAAGCTAAACCTGTAATTGGTAAGGAAGTAGCTGTCACTCCCATTAGCTCAGATAGGGGCATGTTTGGCCATTTTTGGAGTTTAGACAATGTTCTTGTTTCTGTCTTACTTCAGACACAATTACTTGTTTTTGTCCTGATCTATCCTGGTCATGAGTGGTCTTGTCTGAGGTTGGTGTTCCATGAAATTGTTTATGTTCAACAGGACACCATTGCCAGGTAGATAATGCCAGGGCAGCTCCCAGCTATCAGGGGCTGCTTTTCCCCCTCAGTGCTATGGTTGCATACTAGAATGGGGAGGCCAAGACACCAACAGCATCTGCTACTCCTGACATTTGGCATGCTCGAGTACTTTACCTCTTATCACAAGTAACATGAGAGGTTTTTATTGCTTTGCACACATTTGGAGAGGATAGGCTATTTGGACAATTTAAGTAGCCAACTCAGTTTTGTATTGAATTACCTGCTTTAAGCAAGGTGATTCCTCCGAAACACATTCTGTTAAATAAGAGAGATGGCAATAATGAAAACATTCATTCTTGCTTCCAATCTAAGTATCCTGCTGGGATAAGAGTTTTGTAACAACATAGTCTGACAGATGGTTAGTTTATAAGCTTTTCAGCACCAAAGTGATTGTAAATAAACTGAATTGGACTTGTTTTGAGATAACACTTATCACTAGCTATGCATATCTATTAACTTCTATGTGAAACTACATATACATGCATATGTATATCATACTATGCATGTTCATGAGTGTTAAATGCTTTTGGTAGAGTTGTTTAAAAGGCCTTTATTCATTCTGTGAAGTAAGCAATTTTTAGCAAGGCATGCCTGAAAGTAAATCTCATTCCTGTACATGTATACTATAGCTATAGTATTGATGATCTTTGATCAAATTGTGAGGGGACAGTATAGCAAAATAAATACTACCTGGAAATCCAAAGATCTGAATTTGAACCAAGGTTCTGCCACTCTCAAGTTCTATGACTGTGAGAAGTAGCATCCTCCTAAAGATCCCTCATCATTCTCCTGTTTGGTAAGCAGATGAACAGTTCTCCTTCTTGAGGCACCACAACTCCTATACTCACTTCTGTTTGCTTCTATTAGCGCAGTAATCACAGTGTGTTTGCAGTTTTGTGCTTCTACCCACCGCCCTACTCTTTTACTGGGCCGTGAGCTCTTAGAAAGCAGTGACCACGTCATGTGTTTAATCCTCACTGTCTGATACAGTGCTTGCTGTATAGGGGATATTCAATGACTATATGTGCTTAATTAACAGATTTGTATCTTAGGGAGTTGGAATAGAGTATTGTTAAAAACTCATTGTTTTCTTATAACTTGATATTTAGTTATAGTTATTTAATACAATTGGCATTTCCTCCTAGGCATCTTTTTACAGATACTGAAAATCTTTCCCTCACTCTTGGTGGCCAGAACTGGGTAACATATTGTCCTTACACCAATATTTGGCAAATGAGATGGAGAGAGCAGGGGCTTTGGATAGGATACCTACATTTCTGGCTTAAGCATATGGAAATGTAGGTATCCATTGTTTGTTTATTTGTTTGTTTTCTGTGTGTGTGTGTGTGTGTGTGGTGTGGGAAGATTAAGAGTTCCATTTCGTTTATATTAAATCTAAGATGTCTATAAGACAAAATTAAGAAGTCAGGGAACAGTTGGATATTTACATCTGGACTAAAAAGAGGAAATGAAAACGTACACATAGCAAAGAGAGGGTTTGAACATGTGGAGTAGCGGATTTGGCTAAGGGGCTACGGAAGAGAGGCAGCAAAAGGAGGCTGGCGCCACACTCTGAAGAACCTCAGCGTCTCAGAGCTGGTACAAGAGAGCCAGCGGAGGAAAACCCAGATGGGTAGGGGTAGGAGGGAGGGCAGAGTGCTGTCCTGTAAACCATAAAGGCCGTGTTTTTTAAGAAGGAAGGAATGGGTAATTGTGTCCTGTTTGCCAAAAGGTTCATCAAAATAAAGACGTGAAAGTGGCCTCTGGGTTTGGCACGGCAGTTCTGTGGAGTGGTGCAGAAAGAGGCTGAATCACAAGAGGCCGAAGAGGGACCTGAGCAAGTAAAGACAGCAAACACAGCTCCTCAGAGAAGTTTGCCATGAAGAGGCAAGGATAGCTACCAGGCTAGGTAGGGTCAAGGAGAATGAGGCTAAAACCAGAAGACGCTAAAGCCTGAAGCACATCTATATGCTAATGGAAGTTTCCCTTAAAAAAGGAGAATGATTGATAATGCAGGAGAAACGAAGTACAGATGAAAGTTTAGAATTCCCAAGAACAACACCCACATTTATGCACATCCATATGTAATTTTAGAATTAATTATTTATTGTAATATACATAGGATGTCCATTTTTTGGTGAGACAGTTTTGTGAAGTGGTTAAAAATCCAGACTCTTAGAGACAGATTGTTGGGGTTTCAAATTAGCTGTGTGACCTTGAGGAATTTACATAACCTCTCTGTGCTCCACTTCCCTAATTTATAAAAGGAAGATAGTAATACAACTACCCACCTCATAGGTTGTCATCAAGGTGACTAAGTTAACATATGCAAAGCATTTAGAGCAGTGCCTCGTACATGGTAGATAATCTGTGTACCAGGTACCTACTTTATAGTATTTGCTGGTTTGGGTTCTACTACGTAACCTAGGCAAAAGGTGCTGCCTTCAGGAAAAAATTATTGATTTAAATTTTATTATTATTTCTACATATGTCTTGGGTTATGTGTAGAACTTTATAAAAACAGTTATATATTGAGATGAAACCTGAAGTAACACAGTGAAATTTACGTTTTGGATGATAGTTTTCTGAACATTAGTAAAAAACATTTGGTTAGTATTTGATGTTTATTATTTTCTGCTTGCTGGAACTCTTGTTCTGAAACATGAAATTATGATAGCTAGATATTTATCAGAAAGCACCCAAAAATATTTGAGGGCAAGCAGGCAAGGTACTAAATTAAAACATAGTATGAAATGGAAGGTGAGTACGAATCTTGTACTACACACAGAGTACTTTCCTCTTTCCCTGCTGAATGTTAATTCCCATCCAAGACTATCTAGTTGTTTGCAGGAGTCCGCAAAGATAGAACATTTATAGGAATTAATGCTCTGTGGGTATACAAGATGCCGGCCCTGAAGAACTAAGAAAGCATGAATAAATGTATTCCAATTACAGGCTAATGCAGGTAATGGGTTTATGGTGCTTAGAGGTCTGCATCCGTCCTCTGACAGCCTGCAGACATTAGGAGCCCCTCATGACTCGCCTGCAATGCAGGCATTATGGAGTGATTTTTACTTTACTGCCTTTTCCATCAGATCATCCCCTTTCTTTCACACACAAGGTTAATTCACTTCTTGATCACATTATTTCCTCGCTGCTCTTTGACAATATAAAAATTCTGAGTGGACAGCTCAATCCCTCTTCCATCTCAGATTTGATTGTTATGGTATTGCCTGGCGTCCCTCAGAGGCCTCCAGCAGCCTTTGCTGCACTTTATGACACTTAAATGGCTCGGCTACAATTTCTCCATCTATTCACGAAATGCTGTTAATAACTCATTTCCAAAGAGGCCCTTCTTTATGTCTTGGCATTAAGGAATTTTTATTAGGTGCCAGGATAGGTGACACACAGCCCCAGTAACCAAAGAGTTAATTAATCTGTTGAAATTTATTGCCTTTTATACTGCACTCAGTGTGACAGTCCCTAAGAGAAACAGATACTATATTTACAACCCGGGCTGAAATATTCAGTAATATAGTCTGCATACTGACCTACTCCATCAGTGTATGCCTTCTGCTGGAACATCCATTAATCACAGAAGATGAATTTGCGTAATCTATCTTCTTTTTTATTCTGAGATTCCAATAAATATTGAAATAATAATTTATTGATTACCTTGCAATATAAATGTGTAGTAAAGTCACCCAAGACATTTGCATGATAATGCATTTTGGAAGTTCTTGGCATTCTATGGGAAAGACAGGAAAAACTGTGATAGGAGTTACATGGAATACTCTTGTGGGCAAACACCAAATAATTTTTTATTGTGTGTGGAGAAATGGTAAGGTAGTTTTTGAATTATGAAAAATTATTACCACACCCACAATAATTACATTCACCAAAGTAAACAACATGAGTACTTAGCACAGTTGCACCTTTCCTTCTTTGTGTATTACTGCCAGAATGTTTTAGATCACAAATAATTTCTTTGTGCCGCTTTTTACTTGCACACCCCCTTCTTTCCTACACTTATGGGGCAAGGATGAAAAAGGAATCTTGGTGCTATCTTCCATTTAATTCCAGTAAAATCTGGGACCATTTAAAAAATTCTTCAGGTTGAAACATGTACTTCCTAGAACTGTAGTTTAGATAATGATTTGGGTACTCATCTTAAATCTGAGTTCAATTCTACCATTTTTATGAGTTTTTTGCTGTTACTTATGGGGAGGATTAGTTTCATCATAATTTTAGGATCATGATACTTTTTGCATGAAATCTGATTTGGTCCAGAAACATTGGAGAAGTGTATAAAAGGTGTTATAGAGCATTGAGATGTGGGTCAAGCATAATCACTATTAAAAAATTGAAAATTCTAAATATCATTGTATCTGGATATGTTGTAAATGATTATGCTGTGCTGGATAAACATGAGCTGAATGACTGGCGTCTTCTGTTCTGCACTGGCCCCACCACCAGTGGCATCGCACATTAGGGTTTGTTAAAGGTGCAGTTCTAGTTGAATTCAATCACACACAGTTAAGGTAGCCCCAGTTCTGGTCTCCATAATAATTTATCTCTGTTTTGGGCAAGTCTTTATGATCAAGATAACTCTTCAGAGTGGATGAAATTCTAATGTGTGAGGTTTATTTTCTAGTGCTTTACTGATAAGGTTAACCAGATGGTGAAATGTAATAGCTTGGAAGATCTACTTTTGATATACAGTCAATCATTTCTGGAATGGTAAAAAAAAAGCAAAAAGGAACAGAGCTTTTTCTATTCTCTTCTTGGTTATGAAATTGAAAATATATTTTTTTAGAGGATAAAGAAGTATCTAATTATAATTCTCCTGACATTTAAACCTCTTAGCTATATATTTATAAAGGGAGACAAAGTATTTCGAAAAATTTGCTATAAAATGTTACATGTAGATAATTATATCACATTTTTAATGAAAAATTATGAAACTTTTTAATGTCACCTGAAACAGTATTACTGATTTAGATTTCAAAATAAAATGTTTTCTTCAGTATTTTTAGAAATAATGATAGCAATTAAGTCATATGTTTCTTCTATGTCCATTTTATTTTTATGAAACCTCAAACCAGTGACTATTAAGCTAAAGAATTAAGCAGCCATGATCTTTATTCTGCTATAACACGAACAATTTAACACAAATTGAAGATGGACAATATACATTTTTCATTCATTTTGCTTTCTGGTGATTTGAATTATTTTAATTATTAATATATATCTTTAAATATCTCACAAAGGAATTGTGTTGGTGCATTAGTCTATAGGTATTTCTTTGGTGATTAGGTTTGCTATGAGATGGCATATTACTGCATAATTGCTGTACTGCTCTCTCTCTCTTTTTTTTATTTTTATTTTTTGTCCGTTTTACTTGTCGGTATTGGTAGTTGCTCCTTGCTTTGCTCATATAAAGTTACATTCTGATTTAAGTTCTCCCTGGTGTTTGGCTAATTGGACTATTCATTTAAAGTATAATATGTTTTATCACCTTATCTTCCATGATATTTTACATTTTGGATTGACTGATTCTAATTCCTGTTTCACAGAGTATAATTTCACAGTAACATAACCTTGGGAATCCATTAAATTTGGCCTTTAAAACACTGCTTTGTTTTTCTCCACACAGTGGTGAAAGCTGTGGCATTTTCTAGCAGCCACGTTGACTCTTTCCCTTTTTATAACAATGTTACTTCCCTTCCCTTCTTAATTCGAATTAATGCAACACATATATTTATTAAGCATCCATTACATGGCAACTTCTGTTACATACTGAATATATGAACTTGAAAAAGCTACTCTCAAACAATTCAAAGTCAAAGTCTGTTGAGTGAGATAGACAAGTAACAATGATTTTTAAAAACCCGTTTTCTCCTTCATCACATTATTTCCTTAACTTCAGAAACTTAAAGTTAGAAAATTTTGGAAACTAGCCATTTATTGAGCCTTCATGCAAATGACTAATCCTAGCCATTTATTGACCTGGAAAATAGATTCATGATGGCTCTCTTCATTATTATTCTTTACACTATAAATTAATTTTTATGTATTTTTGTGTGCCTTGTAAATTTAACAATAAAAAATGTTAACAAAAAAATAAGGATCCAAGAAGAGAAAACACATTTAAAAAACCTTCTTTCCCCTTGATCACATTAATTCTTTAACTTCAGAAACTTAAAATTAGAAAATTTTGGAAACTAATCATTTATTGAGCTTATATCTTTACTCTATGGCAGCTTTTAATCATTAGACATCTTCAAATTTAGCACTTGAAATGGATTATTCTAATATTTAATTTTAACAGGGCTATAGGGCAAGTGCTACCATTGTGTCATCCCCATTTCACTGACAAGTGAGATGAGTTCCAGAGATGTAGGTAACCTGCCCTGGCCTTTACCTCTAGTGTACTTGAGGAGGGATTAGAAAGTGGCACCCGCTCACTCTTCCTGCTCTGCAGGACATAACATAGGTTATTCAGAGCAAGAATTACCATTATTATTGTATAGTTACTGTCCCACCTCCGATTAGTGAATCCTTTCCCCGGAACTTGTAATGCTCCTCCATCATGTAACAAATTCCCACACATACGCAAGACTGTTGCTAGGCTCTGCTTTATTCCTAGGTAAACCTATTCCTTTGGTTTATTTGTCTATTCCTATCCTATTCTGACACCATTTAATGCTATCTATAATATTAAAAGAGTAATACGCTAATTAGACCGATGTCCTTCCAGACGTCCTTCTGGATGACCTTCTGGATAAAGCCGGGGCTGGGAGGGAAGCCCGGGTCCTGGGTGCCAAAGGGAAGCCAGTGCCAGCAGCCAAGGGGAAGGAAGGCCTACTTTTGCATGAATTTTGTGCATCAGGCCTCTAGTAATTTTATTAAAGGTTTAATGTCTGATTGGGCAAGACTCTTTTTTCTTACTCAAAATGTGTTTTCTCTTCTTGGCTCCTTACTTTTTTTTTCCTTCTTCTTCATTCTTTTTAATTGTTTGAAGTGTTACATATGTCTTCTTTTTCAGCGACTGACCCCTTCCTGGCCACTCCCACCCCACAGGACAAGCCTCCACCACCCCATTGTCCATGTCCATTGGTTATGCTAATATGCATGCATATAAGTCCTTTGGATGATCTCTTACACCCCTACCCCTCCCCTGCCTTCCCTCTGAGGTTGGGTGGTCTGTTTGGTGTTTCTTTGTCTCTGGAACTCCTTACTTTATTGTTAAATTTACAATGTACACAAAAATACATACAAATTAATTTATAGTGTAAAGAATAATAATGAAGAGAGCCATCAGGAATCTATTTTCCAGGTCAAGAATTAAAATAGTGCCCTGAAATTCTTCTTGTTATGATCCTCCTTGATTCTGTTCTCCCAACCTCTCTTTTCCTCCTAATGGTAACACGAACAAGGTTTTCATGTACATTTTTCCCTAGGCTTTTTCCATACAGTTTTCCTAATTTGTGAAAATATATATTGTTTGTTTTAGTTGTTTATGAGAATTATATAATGAATACAAATGTATATAATTTTATCTAACTTGTTTAGTTTGTTCAATGTTATGTTTTTTATATTCTTCTATGTTGATGTAAATAGCTGTAGTTAATTTATTTTCACTGCTGTATAATATTGCATTGTATGAATATAAAATTATTTTTTCATAATAGTCTTGATTGATATTTATACTCGTTTTAGGTTTTTAAGTTACTGTATGAGTAATGCTGCTATGATTATGCTTGTACACAAATTCTGGTATGTACATGCAAGAGTTTTTCTCAAGTATATACTGACTAGTTGAATTGCTCAATCATTGGGTGGGCACATGTCCAAATTTTTAGGTAATGTCAAACTGTTTGCCAAAGTGACTATATCAATTTACATGCCTTTCAATAGGATGTGGGAGTTTTTATTGTTTTACATTCTGCCAACACTATGTTGTCTGAACTTAACAGATTATTCTTCAATCCAGGGATATAAAACAATATTGTATTATGGTTCATTTTTATTTCTCAGATTACTAATGAGGTTAAACATTTTTTTTAGCAAACAAACATCTTTAAAGTACCTGACCAAATCTTTTATATTGTGTTGTCTTTTTCTTCTTGATTCATAGGAATTCTTTGTATATTCTCAATATAAGTTCTTTCTAGTTGTATGTTTTACAAATATCTTCTCCTAGCTTGGAACTTATATCTGTACTCTATGGCAACTTTTAATCATCAGACATCTTCAATTTTAGTATAACCAAAATTATCAATATTTTTTTCTTGTAGATTGTACTTTTTGTGTCTTGTTTAAGAAATATTTCATACTGCAAGTAATAAAGATACTTTCCTATATTATCTTTTAAAAGTTTTCATGCTGCTGTATTTCATACTGACTTTTAATCAACGAGTAACTTTTTTTGTATGCGTGTGTGAGTGTGAGTGTGAATGAGTTTGTGCACTATTAGATTTGCTTTTTCCTTGACTATTTGGTAGAAGCCACCAGGGTCTGATGTTTTATTTGTGGGAAGTGTTTTAAATATACATTATTCCCCTCAATGGTAACAGGACTATTCATATATAATTTTCTTTTTTAGTTGGTAAATTATGATTTTTAAAAAGATACCATTTCATCTAGTTTTCACATTAACTGGCATAAAATTATTCATAATACAATTTTATTATCTGTTCCACTTATGTAGTTTCTAAAGTTACATTCCTTTTTTCATTCTTAATAGAATTTAAAAAATCTTTTATCATGATTACTTTTGCTAATGGTTTGTTTATGAGTTTTTACGAAGAACCAACTTTTATCTCTTCTATAGTATATTTTCTGTATCATTAATCATGGTCTTTCTACATAACTTGGGCTTATTCTTGGTTCTTTTCATATTGTAGTATTTAGTGCCATAAATTTCCCACTAACTGATGCTTTACTAACTACACCCCATAAATTTTCATTTGTAGATTTTTAAATTTTTAAATCTTAAATATTTCCTAATTTTATTATGAATTTTTATTTGACATATAAATTGTTTAGAAGAGTATTATAATTTTCTAACAAGTGTTGTTTCCTTAGTTCCTTTTAGTACCAAATATTAAGATAATTTTATTGTCATCAGGACTTTGCTATGATACAAATTCTTTAAAATTTGTGGAAGCTAGCTTTGTGGCCTAACACCTGGTCACAGTGTTCCATTGCATACACAACCTGCAAAGAATGTCTTCTCCAGCTTTGGAGTGTAGTCCTAGCTTAAGGTTGCTAATTGTGCAATCATATCTTCTATACCAGGGGTGGGCAAACTTTTTGACTCGAGGGCCACAATGGGTTCTTAAACTGGACCGGAGGGCCGGAACAAAAGCATGGATGGAGTGTTTGTGTGAACTAATATAAATTCAAAGTAAGGGATCGGAGGGGAGAGCAAGAGAACCAGATAGAACAGCCGGATCCAGCCCGCGGGCCGTAGTTTGCCCACGGCTGTTCTATACCTTCACTGATTTTGTAGATAGTTATCTTAAAATCTCTCACTATTACTGAGGAGTTGACAACTTTAACTTTACATATATAGAGGTTACACTATTAGTATTCATACTTGCTATATCTTCCTGGTGAATTGGTACACTAAAAATATTTATCAACCTTTTTATCTCTGGTAATGTGTTTGACTTTATAGTCTACAAGAGGTCTGTTGCACAAATTCGTGCACCAGTGGGTCCCTTGGCCTGGCCTGCGGGATCGGGCCAAAACCGGCTCTCCGATATCCCCTGAGGGGTCCTGGATTGCGAGAGGGCACAGGCCAGGCCGAGGGACCCCACCGGTGCATGATCAGGGTGGGAGATGGAGACGGGAGGTTGGCCAGCAGCAAGCTAACCTACTGGTCAGAGTGTCTGCCCACTGGTGGTCATTGCATGTCATAGTGAGCAGTTGAGCAATATTAGCATATCATTAGCATATTATGCTTTGATTGGTTGAATGGACAACCAGATGACTGGACACTTAGCATATTAGGCTTTTATTATATAGGACTAGAGGCCCGGTGCATGAAAATTCATGCACTGGAGGGGGGGTCCCTCAGAATGGCCTGCCCCCTCTCACAGTCTGGGAGCCCTCAGGGGTGGGAGGCAACCCGGCAATCAGGGGAAGGCGATGCCCCATCACACCTCTGCTACTGCTACTGCTGGCAGCGCAAGCCTCGGCCAGCCCTCGGGCGGCCCTGTGTGGCTGGGCAGCTGCCATCCAAGGCTTGCCTGTGCCTCGGGCCCACCCTGGGTGGCTGGGCAGCCACCATCTGAGGCTTCCTGCACCTCTGGCCAGCCCTGGGTGGCTGGGAGCTGAGGGGACTGGGGGACTCCAGAGGCAGGCGTGCAGAATGGGGCAGGGGACTGGGTGTCGCCATCTTGTGGCTGTGGGCACTACCATCTTTGAGGACGTGGCAGTCAATTAGCATATTTCCTTCTTATTGGCTGTGGGCGCTGCCATCTTTGAGGGTGGGGCAGTCAATTAGCATATTCCCTCCTTATTGGCTGTGGGTGCCGCCATCTTTGAGATGGAATGAGGGTCAATAAGCATATTCCCTCTTTATTAGATAGGACTAGAGGCCCGGTGCACGAAATTTGTACACGGCGGGGGCGGGGGTGGGACCCTCAGCTGTCCTGCATCCTCTCGCAATCTGGGATCGCTAGCTCCTAACCACTTGCCTGCCTGCCTGCCTGATCACCCCTAACTACACGCCTGCCTGCCTCATTGCCCCTAACCACTCGCCTGACTGCCTGATCACCCCTAACTGCTTGCCTGCCTGCCTGACTGCCCTTAACAACTTGCCTGCCTGCCTGATCGCCCCTAACTGTCTCTGCCTCAGCCCCTGCCGCCTAGGCTTCGTCTGGAAGGTCGTCTGGAAGGTCTAATTAGCATATTACGCTTTTATTATTATAGATAGGAAGATTCCTGTTATTTATTCTTGAGGAAGCTTTGGTAGTTTGCATTTTTAAAGGAATTTTCCATAGCATTTTAGTTGTGAAATTTTTAGCATAGACTTATTCATAATATTTAATTATTTTAATTTCTGTATGACCTGTTGTTATATCCCTCTTATTTCTGTTTTTTTTTTTAAATTTACTATTTATTTGGTTCTGTTTAATTTTATTCTAATTTTTCCTTTTCTAGATTTTTAAAGTAGAATCTTAAATTATTATTTTGAGATTTTTATTCTTTTATAAGTATTTAATGCTTTGAACTTCCCTGCAAGTTGTGTTTTGTTTCAGATACATTTTGATGTATTGTGTTTTCTATTTTAATTTAGACAAAAAATATCTCAAAGTTTTCCCATATGATTTCTTCTTTGGATCATGAGTTATTTATAATTATGTAGTTTACTTTCCAAATATTTCTAAATGTCTTTTGTGTACTGGTTTATATTTTTAATTCTACTATGATGAGATAACATTTTTATATGATTTTAATAATTATACATTATTTGTGACCTGCTTTATGACCTAAAATATGGACCATATTGATAAATTTTCTAAGTACACTTGGAAAGAACGTATATTCAACAATTTTGGAGCGGATGTCACTTATGTTAAGTTTATTGACAGTGTTGATAAACTTTTTAATATCTTTGTTGATTTTCCTTAATACTATGAATCAATTATTTTGAAAAGAACGTTGAGCTCTCCAATATTCTTGGGTATTGTTATAGTTCTCCTTTCAGGGCTATAAGTAAAATTGTACTATAGTAATTCTTTCAACAGTTTAATTACACTAAATGTTATATTGCTGGGACTCTAAAGAAAGCTTTAAAGAAGTCCAAAACCTGGAAAGCCCAAGTGAAAAAAAATACTTTCATTTAAAAGTTGAAAAGACTAAGATTCTTGCCTTATATTAGTGACCAACTTCAATTATTTAATGTTTCATCAGTAAAATGTAAATGATTGTTTCTTATACTTTGATTTTGTTGAGAAAATAACATGGAACCAAGCAAATGAAAGTATTTTACAATAAAGAATTTTACTAAGAAAAAATCAGGAATTGCAAGAAATAAGATGAGGCTAGATTGAGAATGAAACACAATAAGCTAATGAAAAAGCTAATAAAGAGTTTGTACAGAACTAAATATATAAGAACAGTTTAAAAAATAACATTAGAGGCAGGCAAGCACAACAATGATGTAGATATACAATAGCAGTTAATTGAATACATATAAGACCTTTCTCAGAATGCAGCAGTAAAAATGAGAAGAGATTATCTGTGGAGGACATAGAAGTGAAAGCAGCATTTTAATCTTTGAATGTTTGAAAGAGAGTGACACAAATACATTAAAGAAACTAAGAGAAATTTAATAAATAATGACTATTTAGCTAAAGAAAAGCATGTGTATGCAATGTGTGTGTGTGCAAATTAAAAATATGTGTGATGTTATAGTCAAAATCAGTATAAGGAGCCATACTTGTCAACAGAATAGGTCAAAATGTTACACCACTATGATAAAATAAATTCTATTGGCTTTTAGGTAGAAAAAGAGCAATAATGTGGTATTTATCATTAATCATATTCTGGACCTTATTTAAATGCTTTGGAAGCGTAATTTGCTTTTTCTTACAACATCTCTATGCTACATGTACTGTTATTGCTCCCACTTTACAGATGAAGGAAGTCAGGCATAGAGAAAATGAGATCAAAGGTTTCACAGTATTTAAGTGACAGGGTCAGGATGTGAACCAAATCTTTGGTCACTATGACTTAGGCACTATACACAACCTTGATGTATTTAAAATAATTCAGACAACTCCTCAATAAAATATGAGCATATAAAAAGGGTTATATATCATGACTAAATGGAATTTATGCATGGTTGGCTCAACATATGAAAACCAGTCAAAAGAATGTACTGTATTGGATTATCTGTCTTTTTACAACAAGATAAAAGACATCTACAAAAACTCCACAGCTAACCTTATACTTAACTGGTGGCCCAGTGCATGAAATTCATGCATGGAAGGGGGGTTCCCTCAGCCCAGCCTGCACCATCTCCTATTGGGGACCCCTTGGGGGATGTCTGACTGCTGGTTTAGGCCCAATGCCACAGGCAGTTGGACATCCATCTCACAACCTGGGACCACTGGCTCATAACTGTTCACCTGCCTGCCTACCTGGTTGCCCATAACTGCCTCTGCCTGCCTGCATGATTGCCTCTAACTGCCTTCCCCTGCCAGCCTGATCTCGCCCCCAACTGCCCTCTCCTGCTGGCCTGATCTCGTCCCCAACGGCCCTCCCCTACCTGCCTGATCTCGCCCCTAACTGGTATCCCCTGCCTGATCTCACCTTAACTGGTCTCCCCTGCCTGCCTGATCTTGCCCCCAACTGCCCTCCCCTGCTGGCCTGATCTCGCCCCCAACTGCCCTCTCCTGCCAGCCAATTTGGTTCTGATTGGTCGGTTTCTATGCCAGTCAGTGTTAAAAGCTTCACCTCCTAGGCAGCCATTGGCTCTGCACAGTTCACCCAGATTTGGTTTTGATTGGTTGGTTTCTATGCCATTCAGCATCTCCAGGCATATCTGCTCAGAGAGGCGGGGCTGATCAGCAGCCCTCGCGGAGGCCCAGAGAGAAACAGAGGCACGGCTGCTGGCGAAGTGCACAGAGAAAGAGAGAGGCAATGGCTGATCAACAGCTGCCATGGAGGCTGCTGATCAGACCCTGCCTCTCTCTCTGGGCCTCTCTCCGGGCCTGATCCGCAGCCCCCTTGGCAGTCAGTCAGTGCTGGGTCTCTGCGCACTCACTGGTGGCAGTCAGTGCTGTGTTGCCATGGCTGCAGGACTGGCTTCCGGTGTTCAGGCGAGCCTTTGGTTGTTTTGGATGTTACAGACCCTGGGTTTTTATATATTAGGATAGTCAAAGACTAAGAAGCTTTCCCCCTTAAATCAGGAACAAAACAAGGATGTTCACTCTCACTACTTCTACTCAACATTGTATTGGAAATATTAGTCAGAGAAATATGGCAAGAAGAAGAAATACAAGATATCCAGATGGGAAAGGAAGAAGTAAAATTATTTTTATTTCCAGGTGACATGATAAAAATAAAGAAAATTATAAAAAAATCCATGGCAAACTATTAAATATAATAAGTGAGATTAGCAAGCTGCAGGATATAAGTTCAATATACAAGTATCACTTGCAATTGTGTACACTAGCAATGAGTAATCCACTAATTTCCTTCTATTTGTAGTCTGTTGAGTGTTTTTTAACCATGAGAAGACATTGGATTTTGTCAAATACTTTTTATGGCTTTATTGAGATGTTAAAGTGCTCCCTCCCATTTATTCTGTGATTATAGTATATCACATTGATTGATTTTCATATGTTAAACCAACCTTGCATTTTTGGGAGAAATTCCATTTGGTCATGCTATGTAATCTTTTTTATATGCTGCTGCATTTTGTTTGCTCATATTCAACTGAGGAATTTTATGAACTTATTTTAAATACATCAAGAAAGAGAAAAGACAATCTGAAGAATAACAGAAAATATTTGTAAATCATATATCTGATAAGGGTTTAGTACACAAAATATATGAAGAACTCTAATAACAACAACAAAAATATAATCCAATTAAACAATGTGCAAAGGTTTTAACTATTTAACATTTCTCCAAAGAAGATGTACAGATGGTCATTAAGTACATGAAAAGGTGCATACTTTTATTTGGGGAATACAAGTCAAAACCACACCACACCCACACGAATGGCTATTAAACAAACAAATAAATAAACAAAAACAGAAATTAACAAGTGTTGGTGAGGAAGTGGAGGTGTTCATACATTGCCAGTGGCAATGTACAATGGTATAGCCACCTTGGAAAATAGTTTGGCAGTTCCTTAACTTTAAACAAAGAATTACCACCTATAAATATATATCTAAGAAAATTAAAAGCATATTATTATATAAAACTTATATGTGAGTGTTTATAGCAGCATTATTTATAATAGCTGAAAGTGTAAACAACACAAATGTTTTTTTAACTAATGAATAAATAAATGTGTTACAGCATATATTGGAACATTATTGTGCCATGAAAAGAAATGACGTACTGATAAATGCTATACCATAGATGAACCCTGAAAACATTATGCTTAATGAAAGAAGTCAGACACCAAGTCCACAAAATGTATGATTTTATTTACATAAAATCTTCAGTAAAAGCAAATCCATAGAGACAGAAAATGTATATTATGCTTTTTAGGGAATGTGGAAGAGGGAGTGAGAAATGACTCCTAATGGATATACAGTAGGGTTTCTTTTGGGGTAATGAAAGGTTTCGGAATTAGATAGTGGTGATGATTGCACAGGCTTGTGATTATACTAAAAATGATGAATTGTACAATTTAAATGGTGGATTTGTATATAAATTAAATCTTAATAAAAAAAATGAATACTCTAAAAATCAGTTTAGACTAATCTGACTCATATTTCTCTGCTGCAGTATTAAAAGTCAGGATAAAATTTGTTAAATATTGAGGAAAAAGATTCTGAACTGTTATGTTTTACATAGGTCCACCATATTTCAAGTTTCAAGGTAATTTATGACTTTGGATATATATTCTTGCCAACTGAAGGTGATAAAATTTAAGAAATCAGTGGGATAATCATAATATAAAAATACAGCCAGTGTATTTAAAGCTATTTAAGATTGTAAAAAAAAATGTAAGCTAGTGTAAGGTGTAAAATTTATTTTTAAAAGATAGATGTAAATATCAAAAGGGATATTGTTATAATGGAAACCTGGACTTATAAAGACTGCAAGAGGTGGAGAGAAGAATTTTCAAATAGGAAGACTCAAAGATATTTTTAAAAATCACTTCTAGCTCTGACATTTAGAGAAACATAAACTAAAATGTTTTTAAAAATCTTAAATATAATAACAAGCTGAATTAAAAATTAGAAAAATATTTTCAAAGAAATAGCAGACAAATACTTTCTAAGTAAAAAATAAAATAGCAAATAAAGAGCAAAAGAAGCATAAAAATGGAAAACAGAACCAGAATACGAAAATAAGACAAAATGTAATATTTACCACAACAAAAATGAATACTTTGAAAACATACAAAGATTCAAATTGAATCAGGAAAATGAAACAAAATAAAAAAGAAATCAAGGCTTGAAACATTAAAATCAGACAAAGGCCAAAACAATTCACAATGATGATAAAAATAATATTTATTTTTATGTACTGAATAATCTATGATCAAAATATACAAAGTAAAACTATTAAAATATTAGGAGTGAATGATGGAAACATTTTTAGTCAGATTTTCACTACTTCTCCAAGTCTATGTGGTCAAGTGAATATATCAAGTATCAAGGGAATATTATTAAATTTAATTTAATAGATACATAAGGAATTCTATAGCCAAAAAGTGAATGTACCTCTTTTTATGTCCTTTGAGCATTCATAAAAATTGATAAGACCAGAGAAAAATATCTGAATAAATTATCTAAAGAATAAATATTTTATGATAATGGTTAAAATAAAAATTAGTAACAAAGATTTAATTCCATGCAGCACTACAACTTGATTATTTAAAAGTCAGCTTTATTTTAATTCTAGTTACATATTAAGTCAAAAAGAAGAAAATGAGAATTTAATGTCAACACTGATATCTAAACTATACTTTTAGAATAAAATGTATTGATCTTACTAGATTCATTATATACTAATAGAGGCCCGATGCATGAAGATTCATGCAAGAATAGGCCTTCCTTCCCCTGGCTGCCAGCACAGGCTTCCCTCTGGCACCCAGGACCTGGGCTGCTTCACTCCAGCCGCCACTGCCACCCACCAGGGGCGTGCTCTGAGCCACGCCACGGCCGCTCGGAGCGCGCCCCCAACCCTGGTGTGTGTCTGCTGGGGCTGAGGGTGGCACGCAGTCCCCTCCCATCCATCTGCATGTGCAGCTTCTCCTGAGCGGTCGTGATGCCCAGCTAATTTGCATATTACCACTTTATATATATGTATAGATATATATATTTAAAATCAATTTGAAACCAGATAAAGACACAAAAATAACTTAAAGGACATAGCAGGAATTAAAAATGTGATGGAAAAAATTATTAGTTACAAAATAGAAAAAGTTGAATTGATAAAAATATTCCCAAAGCAACTTTTCTAAACTACCCAATTACAAGACAAACCTCTAGCAAGGCTAACAGGAAAACCAGAATATATAAATTTGTGTCAGTATCTTATATAATAAAAAGCTAATATGCAAATTGTCCCCTCGACTGGGAGTTGGATCAGGAGTTACACCAGGGGGTGGGGCTGGCCGGCCAACCTCCCACTTCCACTCCCCCTGGCCAGCCCGGCTCTGTTGGCTTCAACCGGGATGGGCCAGCTGGACCCCACCCATGCACAAATTTGTGCACTGGGCCTCTAGTAGATATAATAATAATGATTACCAACAACATCTCCAACAACCTCATTTTTTGAGTATTTATTCTGGACCAATACTTTGCTGACAGTTTTATCTACAAAATTGTTAAGACTTTGGGAGTTGAACATTTCCTGCACTTAAATTTTATCACTGTGAACTAGTAGTTATCTCTATTCCTTCTTTCAGAAAATTAGAATAGTAGTGTTGCCTACTTCACAGGAGATGTAAGAGTTTATGTGATAAACATAAATTGCTTACAGCAATGTGAGGCATATTGTACATACTTCACAAAAGTTCTGAGCTACAGAAAGAGAGTGTACCATTTAGAAAAATATTTGATGCAAATAATTATGTCTAGTATAGTGGCTTAAATAAGTAAGAATCATTTTTAATTTATACAAGACTTCTAGAAGCAAGCAGTTACAGAGCTAGAATGACAGCTCAACACTACCATCAAGCACCAGGACTTCTTGGTATATATACACTGTATACAATGGAATATTATTCAGCCACAAAAAGGAAATCTTGCCATTTCTGACAACATGAATGGATTTTGAGGAAATTATGCTAAGTGAAGTCAGATAAGAAAGACAAATACTGTATGATGTCACTTATTAAAAAGGAGATCAGATTTGTGATTACCAGAGGTGGGGGATAAGAGTGTGGAAATTGGATGAAGGTAGTCAAATGGTACAAACATCTCATTGAGATAAATAAGTACTGGGGTTGTAAGGAACAATAAGATAAATATAACACTGCTATATTATATATTAAAAGTTACTAAGAGGAAAGTTCTCATCACAAGGTAAAACAAAATTTTTCTTCTTTAAAAGTCTATTTGAGATGAAGGATGCTAACTAAACTTATTGTGGTAATTGTTTTTCAATATAAAGTGACTAGAGGCCCGGTGCATGAATTTTGTGCATAGGGGGGTGGTGTCCCTCAGCCCAGCCTGCACCCTCTCCAATCTGGGACCCCTCGAGGGATGTCCTACGGGCAGTTGGACATCCCTCTCACAATGCAGGAATGCTGGCTCCCAACTGCTCGCCTGCCTGCCTTCCTGATTGCCCCTAACCACTTCTGCCTGCCAGCTTGATCACCCCCTAACCACTCCCATGTCAGCCTGATTGATGCCTAACTGCTCCCTTGCCAGCCTGTTTTCCTCTAACTGCTCTCCCTTGCAGGCCTGGTCCCTCCCAACTGCCCTCCCCTGCTGGCCTGATCGCCCCCAACTGCCCTCCCTTGCAGGCCTGGTCCCTCCCAACTGCCCTCCCCTGCTGGCCATCTTGTGGTGGCCATCTTGTGTCCACATGGGGGCAGGATCTTTGACCACATGGAGGCAGCCATCTTGTGTGTTGGAGTGATGGTCAATCTGCATATTACTCTTTTATTAGATAGGATAGAGGCCTCGTGCATGGGTGGGGGCCAGCTGGTTTGCCCTGAAGGGTGTCCCGGATCAGGATGGCGGTTCCCTTGGGGTGTGGGGTGGCCTGGGTGAGGGGCCTGTGGTGGTTTGCAGGCCGGCCATGCCCCCTGGCGACCCAAGCAGAGGCCCTGGTATCTGGGGTTTATTTATCTTCTACAAATGAAACTTCGTAGCCTGGAGCAGAGCCAAGCCTTCTACTTGCTCCGTGGTGGCAGCCATTTCTGTTGGGATTTATGTATCTTCTATAATTGAAACTTTTAGCCTTGAGTGGAGGCCTGGGGCCGGCCAGGGTGTGCGGAAAGCTTGGCTTCCTCTATCGCCTGGGGCAACCCCAGCCTCCTGCTCTTCCCAGCTCCATGGCTGCCGCCATTTCTGTTTGGATTTATGTATCTTCTATCATTGAAACTTTGTAACCTTGAGTGGAGGCCTAGGCCAGCAAGGGCAGGCGGAAAGCTTGGCTTCCTCCATTGCCGGGGAAACCCAAGCCTCCCTCCTGCTCTCTGTGGCTGTAGCCATCTTGGTTGGGTTTATTTGCATATTAGCTCCTGATTGGCTCGTGGGCGTGGCTGGTGGGCGCAGCTTGTGGGTGTAGCAGAGTGATGGTTAATTTGCATATTACTCTTTTATTAGATAGGATTATTTCATATACCATAAACTTATACAGTACTGCATGTCAATTATATATTAATAAAACTGAAAGAAAAAAAAGCACTAGGATTAGTTATAATTTTCTGTGTTCCTATTCTTTCTCTGTGGCTTCACAAGATTGCTGGTGGCACAAGATTGCCGGTACACTGCCAGGTATTGCACCTGCAGTCCAAGAATGAAGAAGGGAGAAAGTGAAAGTAAATAACGTACCCACTGTCTTTTCATTGACCAGGGATATTTTGCACAGCTAATCCTAATTGCAAAGGAGGCTGGGAGATTAAATATTAGTAAAGGAGAGGAAACAATAGAGATTGGGTAGGTAACTAGAAGCATCTCTCATGGAGAGGTATAAAATGTTTTATGTGTATTAGTAAAATATTTTAATAAATCAAATGATTGACAAGAAAATATATGTATTTATTGAGTAAAGAAAAAAAAGAAAACTTTTGAATTATTAATAAGATTTTAAGATTTTTTAATTAAAAGAATTACATTAAATACTTACAACAATAAAAATGTTTTAAAAATTAAAAAAAAAAAGAATTACATTTAAAAAGCCACTAACTACATAGGCAACTTAAAAAAAATTCTTTGAGGAAACATTATTTCTATCAGTTAAAAAAATGTTCTGGAGGATATGAAAATATAGGAAACATCTCTATTTTTATTAGAAAGTTAGCAAAATCTTGCCACTTGACAAAAATTGCACAAAGAAAAAAATATAGGTTAAACTTCTTTATGCATAGAGATAAAAATGCTAAATAATATATAAGTAAATACATTCTAGCACTAAAACCAACAATGACATCTGACTAAGGGTTTATTCCTGGAATTCAGGGGTGGTTAATAATTGGACATCTGTTTATATAATTTCACCTCAATAGGTAAAATATGAAAAACTACTTATTCATAAAAAATCCTAGTAACTTGCATAAATTCTTTCTTAGTATTATAAAGAATGTCTCAAATCAGAAATTACTATCATTAATTATTATTAATGGCTGTTCCATTAAAGTCAGGAGTAAGAACATGATGCCCACAATCACAAATATCCTTTAATATAAAAATAAATGAATATGATTATCAAAATGAAGGAGACAAAATTATCATTTACCAAGTATTCCTTGAATACTAGTGCAAGTTCATCTTTCTTGGTTTTTAATAATTCATTTGCTCATTCTGAGTGCTTTGTAACTTAATTTTTAAAAAGTAAATATGAAACAGAGGCATTTTAATTTCAGTTATTATTTGTATTCATATATTCTCAAATCAGTAATTTCAGTTCCTTTAATGTCTTTTTATGTTTAATATTTCACAGCATGTGTCCACAAATCTTAATTTAAATAGAATTTATTATCTTAGGCTTTAGTCTTTAGAATGAAATATCGAATGGCATTTATCAACAAAGATGGATATTATGAATACAGGTTTATAATTACATACATTAGGCAAAGAACGCTTTATAAAAACCTTTTTGTGTAAGTTTATTTTCTCTTGAAATGTTCAGTAAATTTTTTTTTGTCCAGAATAGACAGATATACAGGGAGATTTAAATTATTCCTAATAAGAAAAATATTTTTGAGTTAATAAATTTCATAATTTAATCTTGTAGCCTTTTTTTCATAATACTTGCAAGTGTTAGCAAGATCATGAAGAGAAATTGCATTTCATTCTATAACCTGTGGTAGAAATCTCTGGAGTTTATCTTTGTAATTTCTCATTCTTCCCTGTAAGAATCACCAGTGCTCATTCCACTATCTATGAATAATTTTAGTTGACAATCAAAATATATTAACCCCCAGTGACCTCAGTACAATGGAACCCCTTTTTTCTTAGCCTGAAGACTGTTTGCCAAATGTTTAAATCACATATACACTACAGAAAATCTTACAAATGAAAAGCTCAGTGGACTTTCCTACAAAAGAATTCCTAGATATTTTAATCTATGATTTCTGAATTATATTGCTTTTATCTTGGTGATTGAAAGGATAGCAAACTTTCATTGTAAAAGACCTCATTTTAGAGCTGAGTATGAAGACAATCCTGCTCAGATTAAATTTAAAAATCAAACTTTACCTTTGGCCAGAAGAGGGAAGCAGCTGACTACATCTGAAGCATATGAACCATGATTCCAATAAACTTTACTTCAAATTAATTACCACTCAACAATGTAATAGTTTAAAATAATGCATATCTCTTAAGTGCTACCTTGTAAAATTATGGATGTATCAGTAGTGCATTTTCTTTTCATTTATTTACTCCTTGAAATTTCTGGCTTCTCTTAGACTTTGTTTATGAAATTTAATGAATGATTTGCCACTTCATGGCCAATCTCTATGTTAAGTCATCACATTACCAATGGATTTGCAAATCAGTAACAAAACAACTGGAAAGCCCACCTTATGTTTAGGGTGTAAACTTTTGCCTCTGATTTAAGAATATTTCTTAATTGCTCTACACAATTAATTGCAAGCCCATGGCAACATAGGATGATACGTTTTTATCTCAAATATTTCTTATATTCATATGTTTTTATTTTTTCTAAATGATGAATGAATTAGCCCCTTTAATCACTCTCTTTTACTGTCCTGTTCTTGCCCTACATCTAGTATATTTGGTAACACTTAGAGTTCATCTAAAACGTTTTTCTAAATTATTTTGTACTCCAAAGATTATGTGGAATAGAGAATTAAGGAATTTTTTTTTCTGGATGATCTAATAAAAAGTAAACATCTATTATTGAGTAAATATAGAAATTTTGATAAAGAAGGTTTCCCCGTTTTTTTGCCTTAAAAAATTCTTGCATCTGCAGACTAGAAATAAACATATAAGAACAAAAATGAGACAAGCAATAGTGGTTATGCTGAGAGGCAAATGAATCAGTCTGTAGTAAGTTTCTTTCTGGGCCAACAGTTCTTTGAGTCCCAATTTCAATGTCCAACAGTTTTGAGTCCTAATTTTAATGTCCAATAGTTCCTTATGTGTACATGTCAGCAATGATATGCTAGTTATGGATGGTGGCAATGCAGATCCGACCCTCTCTGGTTTGGTCCTGGGCAACCTGCAGTGACGCACAGCTGCTGACTGCTAGTATGGCAAAGAGTCTTCAGCACCTTCCATCTCTGGACTGTTTCTCTTCTTGTCTTCATGGCTGGAGCAGTCCTGTTAGTTTCTCTCTGGGATCTGCTGTTGCAGGAATCCACATGGGCTTTTCTGGAAATATATAAACATATTCTCTACCAAAGGTTAATAAAGGAATTCTTTTCTATACATTTGACTTGGGATCTTTTATCATTTTTTGCCCAAACAATTTTCCTTTGGCTTATTTTGACATCATGTGATTTTTCATGGGTGTCTTGCTATTAACATT
The DNA here is from genome assembly GCF_963455305.1 of Plecotus auritus. Lineage (NCBI taxonomy): Eukaryota > Metazoa > Chordata > Mammalia > Chiroptera > Vespertilionidae > Plecotus > Plecotus auritus. The sequence continues at coordinate 91,257,904 of NC_137771.1, read as the reverse complement.
ACAAATGAAAATTAATTTTCCAAAGTAAAAAATTTTTTTGTGTAATTTACTTACAGAATATTATTTCTTACAGGATGTTACTCTACTGTGCCCCCTTTTTTGATTTAAATATTAGGAGTCTTTTGGAAATTTTTACAATGCAGTATTGATGACTTTTAATTTTAATTTTTTGCACAAAAATATGACTGCTTTGGATTCATAGCATGTTTGGCAATTTTACTGTGAGATAAACTATCAATAAAAATTTTTAGTTAATACTTCAGGAACAGTTTTTTGTCCAGTACAATTAAGTTCTTATGAATATTTACTTATTTCAATTAGCCAATTTAAATAATTTGAAATAAAGTTTATTTTTTAACTTCACTTGTCCTAGATTATGGACAATAAGTGATATTAATTAGACTTCCTAAATTAGTTTTTAAATAACTCTACATAAACTTTATCAGGAAGACAAAAAGTAAGTTACTTACTTCAGTTTATGAAGCCAAATATATTGACTTTCAATTACAGTTCTCAAGATGTTTGAAGGAACTCTCTTTATTTCCTTCCAGAATAATTTCCAGGCTACAGAAGGCTTCACTTAAGAATCTTTGTCTTTCTTTTTTACCAAGCAACCTACAAGGCTGCTACTTAATATTTGCTGGTGCATCCGAATAACCATGTCACAAGAAATCTCATTACATTAAACTTGACTACTATTTTACTGTCAGATTTAATACTCTAACAACAATCTTAGTTTACCCTGTAAATATCAGTGAAAGAGATTTCAAAATTTTCAAATTTCTCCTTTTTATTAAGCTAGAATTTTATTTTTAAAGAGTATCCCCTTTGGCTAATTAGCATATACAGAGGGATCATGGGAGGTGTCAGTAACTTTATTCAAAGAGAGGGGTTGGCCTTTGCTGTTTCAAGATGGCAGCCCCAAGGGGAGTGGCAAGCCATGAGGCCAACATGGTGGCTGCCAAGAGAGGCAGTCCAAAAATGGTGACTGTCTAAACTGTTAAAGCCAAAACTACACTGCAGACAAACAGAAATCTCACTAGCTGTTTCTGGTGGCTTTATTAGAATTTAATTGTTTATAGTTTAAGTAGGTATCTTTAATTAAAAAAGCAAAGCAAACTTACTAAATGTTTACATCTGATTCACAAGGCGCAAAAGCGGCCCCACCTTCAGCCTAATTAAAAATGCAGGTGGCTATGGGCTTGTTATTATTTTAAATTGTTTTAAAATTCTGCTGTTAAAAATTTGGCTTTATTTAGAAATTTTGTTTTGTCCTCCTTAGAGGCCAAAACTTTCATAACATTTATAAGTAAAATATAGTTATTAATTTTTATTTGATAAAGCTTTCCACGGAATTTCAAGTATATTAAATCAGTTAAATTCAAAATATTTCCTTTAAGAAGAGAGAATAACTTCTTGAATTACTCTGGGCCCTTGGAGCTCTCCAAGAATCATACTTTTTATAATTATCTTAAAGGATATCAATTAAACTGGTCTTTATATTAAAAATTTGGTTGGGATCACAGTATTAATCCTCTTATTTAATTAGACCAATAAGCAACATATTTTGAATTCCTAATTATTAGAGAAAACACATTTTATTTGATTTTATTTTTAATTTCTTTATTGATTAAGGTATTACATATGTGTCCTTATTCCCCCATTACCCCCCACCTCCCATTCATGACCCCACCCCCCTGTTGTCTGTGTCCATTGATTAGGCTTATATGCATGCATATAAGTCCTTTGGTTGATCTCTCCCCCTTAACCCCACTGTCCCCTACCTTCCCTGAGGTTTGTCATTCTGATTGATGTTTCTCTGTCTCTGGATCTATTTTTGTTCATCAGTTTATGTTGTTCATTATATTCCACAAATGAGTGAGATCATGTGATATTTATCTTTCTCTGCCTGGCTTATTTCACTTAGCATAATGCTCTCCATCTTCATCCATGTTGTTGCAAATGGTAAGAACTCCTTCTTTTTTACCGCAGCGTAGTATTTTATTGTGTAGATGTACCACAGTTTTTTAATCCACTCATCTGATGGGCACTTAGGCTGTTTCCAAATCTTAGCTATGGTGAATTGTGCTGCTATGAACATAGGAGTGCATATATCCTTTCTGATTCATGTTTCTAGTTTCTTGGGATATATTCCTAGAAGTGGTATCACTGGGTCAAATGGGAGTTCCATTTTTAGTTTTTTGAGGAAACTCCATATTGTTCTCCACAGTGGCTGCACCAGTCTGCATTCCCACCAGCAGTGCACAAGGGTTCCTTTTTCTCTGCATCCTCACCAGCACTTGTCATTTGTTGATTTGTTGATAATAGCTATTCTGACAGGTGTGAGATGGTACCACACTGTTGTTTTGATTTGCATCTCTATGATGATTAGTGACTTTGAGCAGGTTTTCATATGTCTCTTGGCCTCCTTCTGTCTTCTTTTGAAAAGTGTCTATTTAGATCAGTTGTCCATTTTTTGATTGGGTTGTTTATCTTCTTTTTGTTAAGCTGCATGAGTTCCCTGTAAATGTTGGAGATTAAACCCTTATCGTTGATATCATTGGCAAATATGTTCTCCCATGCAGTGGGCTTTCTTGTTGTTTTATTGATGGTTTCCTTTGCTGTGCAAAAGCTTTTTATTTTGATGTAGTCCCATTTGTTTATTTTTTTCTTTAGTTTCCATTGCCCTAGGAGCAGTATCAGTGAAGAAATTGCTTGGCATATGTCAGAGATTTTTCTGCCTATGGATTCCTCTAGTGTTTTTATGGTTTCCCATCATATGTTTAAGTCCTTTATCCATTTTGAGTTTATTTTTGTGTATGGTGTAAGTTGGTGGTCTAGTTTCATTTTTTTGCATGTATCTGTCCAATTTTCCCAACACCATTTATTGAAGAGACTGTCTTGACTCCATTGTATGTTCATGCCTCCTTTGTCAAATATTAATTGAGTATAGTGATTTGGGTTGATTTCTGAGTTCTCTATTCTATTCCATTGATCTATATGTCTGTACTTGTGCCAATACCAGGCAGTTTTGAGAACAGTGGCTTTGTAATACAGCTTGATATCTGCTATTGTGATCCCACCTACTTTGTTCTTCTTTCTCAGGATTGCTGTAGCTATTCGGAGTCTTTTTTTATTCCAGATGAATTTTTGGAGAGTTTGTTCTAGGTCTGTGAAATATGCCGTTGGTATTTTAATGGGGAGTGCATTGAATCTATAGATTGCTTTGAGTAGTATGGACATTTTGATGATGTTGATTCTACCAATCCATGAACATGGTATGTTCTTCCATCTGTTTATGTCTTCCTCTATCTCTTTTTTCAGTGTCATGTAGTTTTCCGCACCTAGGTCTTTTACTTCCTTAGTTAAGTTTATTCCTAGGTATCTTAATTTTTTTGGTGCAATGGTAAATGGGATTGCTTTTTTAGTCTCTCTTTCTGTAAGTTCATTATTGGTGTATAGAAATGCCACAGATTTCTTGGCATTAATTTTGTATCCTGCTACATTGCCGAATCCATTTACTAAGTCTAATAATTTTTTGATGGAGTCTTTAGGGTTTTCTATGTACAGTATCATGTCATCAGCAAATAAGGACAGTTTTACTTCTTCTTTTCCAATTTGGATGCCTTTTATTTCTTCTTCTTGTCTGATCGCAATGGCTAGTACTTCCAGCACTATGTTGAACAGGAGTGGTGAGAGCGGGCATCCCTGTCTTGTTCCTGTTCTTAGGGGAAATGGTTTTAGTTCTTGCCCATTGAGTATGATGTTGGCTGTGGGTTTGTCATATATGGCTTTTATTATGCTGAGGTATGATCCTTCTATTCCCACCTTGCTGAGAGTTTTTATCAAGAAAGGATTTTGTCAAATGCTTTTTCTGCATCAATTGATATGACTATGTGATTTTTATCTCTCAATTTGTTTATGTGATGTATCACGTTTATTGATTTGCGAATATTGTACCATCCTTGCATCCCCAGGATAAATCCTACTTGGTCATGGTGTATGATCTTTCTGATGTACTGCTGGATCCGATTTGCTAGAATTTTGTTGAGGATTTTGGCATCTATGTTCATGAGGGATACTGGTCTGTAATTCTCTTTCATTGTGTTATCTTTATCTGGTTTTGGTATTAGGGTGATGCTGGCTTCATAGAAGGAGGAGAAAACACATTTTAAATTTCTACACTTTAGGCATTTAATTTCCACAACTATATAATTTCTCCCAATTTAATTTGATTTGAATCTTTAAACTTTTAGAGCTGGTAAGTCAAATATTTAGCAGTTCCTAGATTAATAACACTTTACATTTCTAAGAATAAATTTCAAAAATACAAGACATAATCAATCAATAGCTTCAATTCTGTCCTCTAGGTTTTTCTTATGAGGAAGCAAACTTCCAAAATTTTAAGCTGCCATAACCCACATTTCTGGATGGCAAAATAGGTTCCACAAGGGCTTAATCAATTGACTTTAAACTGACCATGTTATTTCTGTGCCTGGGGAAATTGACTAGCAAGCCTGCAGGTATTCAAATGCAAAAATTGTCACATTCTTTAAAGATGGCTGCTGGTGGGAAACTGATTTCAAACAAGCCACTTTTAAATTAGCATACTGGGAGAGTGGCCTTCCATATTGGATTGCCACTTGTCTTCCTTCCCCCACATCCTGCTTGCTCTGGGGGAAGTTTTCAGCAAGAGATCTGGCCGAATTTCTTTTCATGATTAATAGATAAAGACAGAGCTTAAATTTTTTCCTTTTTCGCTTTCCAAAGTAATTACTAGCACTTAAGCTTATCTTTGCCAAAATTTGCAGTTCCTTGCGAGTTCTTCTATAATTTTTAAACAAAACTTTAAGTAATCTCATTGTGGGAGAGCGGATAGCCCTGCCCTCTCCCGCCATCTTTGAATTTCTCTGCACCAGAGGCGGTTTCAGCAGCGGAGTTTCATTTCTTATTACAGATTTTAGATTCCAAATACAAATTAAGATTTTAATTTGAACAAGAAACCACATTCCTTAAGCATGCAAACCAAAAGTTTATAATAAAGTTTACTTTATAACCTAATTCTTCCCCATTAGCCTGGCTGAAAAAGACTTTCCCACCCTACTTACAGATCGAGACTTCTGCAGCTAATCGTGGGCTTTGCATTGTGTGAATTTCCCTCACCTATATGGTGATCTTTTCCCTGCCTTTTTGGTGAATTCTTAATCTTCCCCACCTTTTTGGTGAAATCTTTCTTTCTTCACTCTAGGTGAAAATATCATCCCCTCCAGAGGTCCCAAGTTGAAGGCGCCAGTTGTGAGTATGACCGCCCCACATTGGGCACCAGTTGCGAGTACCCTATGTTGGGCTGCCAGTTGCGAGTGGCCCACATTCGGCTCCAGTTGTGAGTGTCCCCCCCACAACCCACGTGGTTCAGGGTTCAGCTTCAGGGTTTGGGCTCTGGAGGAGGCCGCACACAAATGAAAGAGACTAGAAAATATTAATTTGTAAATATTGGGGGTCAGGCTGGAGCCCAACTCAAGGGGAAGGACTCCACCCCGCTCTGGCCTGGCTATCCCTTTTATTAAGACTATGGGATACACCCAGAGCCTTTAGGCAGGCAATTCCAATAATAGCCAAACAGCAAGAATTTACTTAAAACTAAAAGGTGGAAGTTGCTTTAGCTACCATTGTCTCAACTAAACAGTGGGTGGTTGGCTCTGACCTTTCAGAGCTTCAAAATTGACCAGCCTTCCAGGTTCCTTGTCCACACCTCTCTGCTAGTGAAGGCAATGGGTGGATTCCAATAGAGGGTGCACATTTCCCTCTTTATTTTGAGTTGAGATTAGCTGTGTTTAGACATCCACACACTTTCAGTAAGACAACAGAATGCTAAAAATTAGAACTGCTTGCCTCATGATACATTGTATTCAGTTAGACCTTACAGGAATAAATTTTCCTGGTGACTCGCTGTGAATTTGTTATTTACTGTTAATTCAGTTATGAACCTCGTAGGTGATACTGATATTCAATTTTTTCTCCATACTTTTTATTCTTGTGTATAGTTTATCTTTTTTTTCTTCTTTTCACTCTGATTTAACTTCAAAGTAGGACAACTTTTATAAAAACCTGAAAGAAAAAACATAAATCCAAAGAAGTTTTGAAATATCATAAGCTCAAAACATATATATATTTAAGTGAATAAATAATTTGTGGCATGTTGAAGATAGCCACAAATTCTTTGAGATTCCTCCCATCAAGAAGTGGGGGTCTGTGTTCCTTCCCTTGCATCTACCGTGTTTTCCCGAAAATAAGACAGTGTCTTATATTAATTTTTGCCCCCAAAGACACGCTAGGTCTTATTTTCAGGGGATGTCTTATTTTTCCATGAAGAAGAATACGGTACACATTTATTGTTAAATGAAAATAAAGGAAATTTATTACCTGTATACGGTACGGTAGTACGGTAGTTGTCAACACAAACCAGACAAACTGTGAATCTTACAGTATCAAGAATTTACTCATTTATTCAATGACAATCATGTCATCTTCTTCTGGAACATCATCATAACAATCCAATTCCTGAATTTCCTGGTGAATTTCTTGTGACTCCATTTCTTTCAGAATCAGTGGACCAAATCTCTCATGTTTAGCAATAGCACTGTCTTTAAATGAGTACTTCTTGTCAAGGTAGCCTGCTCGCAGTGCATTTGCAAGGCAACTGTCAGTGATTTTCTCCCATGAATTCTTCACCCAAGTCACAACTTCTTGCAGTTTAGGTTTCACAAAGTTTCCACGCTGATTTCTCTCCATTCTATTTTCAATGTAGTCATTAATTTCCATGCGCAAATTGTCTTTGAATGGCTTTTTTATTGCAATATCAAGAGTCTGGAGATAGGCCGTCATTCCTGCAGGAATCATTATCTGATCTATTTTTCTTTCCTGAAGAAATGTCTTCATGTCTTTAGCGTGGTGAGTGCTGGCTGCATCCCAGACTAGCAGACCTCTTTGGCTCCCTTGCATAACAAGCGGCAGCATTAAATCGACCCACTTCCTTATAACTGCTTGTGTGGCCCAGGCTTTTTCAGTTTCAGGAATAAAAATGCCCAAAACACGTTCAATCTTTTCCTTCTTGCCCTTAGAAATGATTAAAGGTGGGATTTTAGTGCCATCCAGACGAATTGCCAAAATACAGGAAACACGTGCACTTTCGTAAGCAGTGGAGGGAATGTACGCTAAGGAGGCACCCCGCTGTTCAATTGTTGTTTGAGATCACTGGCCCATAAACACTGCAGTTTCATCCATAGCAATCATGTTGGAGAAAGATTGTATTTAGAGAAGTCAGCATCATCAATAAAGGACTTGAATGCAAGTGCTCGCTTAATAACTTGAGTATCTTCCAACCTAAACAATGTTGTAGATCTTCTTAAAGACAATTCACTTTGCTGAAGGAAATTATCCAGCCAGTGTTGTGATGCTTTGAAGTCTTCGGGGGCTATGTCAAACTGTGGTGCCATTGCAAGGGCAAATTCTTGAATCTGAGCCCTATTCACAACCAAAGCCTTTGCTCTCCTGTCAACAACCCATTCACAGATCAGGTCTTCCAGCTCAGAAAATAATGGTTGCCAACCTGATCCACACTTGCGCTTTTTAGCATTTTTCTTGTCCACTTGTTCAATGAGGTTACCATACTCTGCTCGCCATTTTTGGACCAATCAGATACTCAACATCTTCTCTTTGAAGAGAGCAGTAAGATTTTGGCCCCAAGAGTCTTCCACAATTTCTTTCTTGTACTCCACGGAGTAGCTATTTCTTTTTGCGCTCATTTCTAGGGGTAAAAAAAAAGGAATTGGGGTATCAAAGTGGGGGGAGGGGGATCACTCAAGATGACACAGAGGGGATCAGAGAGGGAAATCAAAATGGCACAGGAGAATCAGAGGGGGGATTACCATTTTAGTAACCCCTTTTGATCCTCCTGTGTCATTTTGATTGCCCTCTTTGATTCTCCTGTGTCATTTTAAGTGATCCCCCTTCCCCCACCCCTGTGCCACTGAACACCTTCACCAGACATCCCCCCTACCCCTTTATCAGACATTTACCTCCTGGGGCCTGCCTGGGGACTGTCACTGGGCTTGCTGGGGCCTGGATCTGGGCTGGTGCAGGGTCTGCCACTGACTGAGAACCTTCAGGCATCATGAAGGCGGCCGTGAGCATCAGGTAGTGTCACCAGAGACAGACCAGCACTCACCACCTTCGCCGCGTCCCGTCCGCTCTAATCCTCCTGTTCTTCTACACGCATCTGCGAAAGTCTCCTCCTCTCTCCCGCCCCGCGCTCACCGCTCACTCCGACCTCCTCTCCGCCTCCACACAGCAGTGACGTCAGGACTCCGCGTAACGTCACTGGTTGCTAGATGCCAGTCAAGGCGGCCCTAGCGACCAGTTTACGGTAAATTAATTTTCATTCTGAGACAGAGCCTGGGGGCCTTATTTTCGGGGGATGCCTTATATTCCACTCAGAAGGAAACCTGTAAGTAGGTCTTATTTTCGGAGGATGTCTTATTTTCGGGGAAACATGGTAGGTAGGTTCTTTGACTTCTTGACCAGCAATACATAGTGAAAGTGAAGAGGTGGTGGTTTTCTGACCAAGACTTTAGCAGACAATTAGCTTTTGCTTCCTGTCCCTTAGAATCCTTGCTCTTGGACCACACCTGCAATGCCATGTGGAAACCCAAGCAGCCTTGTGGAGGAATCTATATTAAAAGAAATAGAGGCCCCTGGCTGAGCGAGTTGAGAGTTAACAGTAATTTACCAGCCTTGAGAGGAGCCCTAGTGCAGTTGCCAAGCCCTAGTACACCAGCCCTAGTGCAGTTGCCAAGCTTTCATTGTATGGAGCAGAGATAAGTCAGCCATTCTGAACCCTACTCAAATTGCTGATTTGTGAGCAAAAACAAATGCTTTTATTCATTATATTAGTCTTGCTTTAAGCTAAAAAATTTTAGGATGGTTTGCTATACAACAATACATAATTCACACCCAATTCCTTTTCAAAGAAGTTTACTCATAACAAATGATATGAAGTTGACAATTTGGTCTTCTAAAGCTTCTCATACTGTTTAGGAGGAAAATGTAGCAATGTAGGTTTGCAGTCACCATTAGCAAAAATAGAAAACAATTGTGATATTTTAATGCTTATACTATGTAACACCACTTAGGGTTTGCAGTGCTGACTCCTAAATTGCTTGTGATTATCAGAAAATTTAGGATTTGTACCAAGTACCAAGTATATAATTGTGTCATGACACTGTTTGTGCACCTTTTGACCATTTATATGGACAACAAATTTAGAATGGATTTTAGAAACACTAATTTAAACAAGTTCTTATTGTATAATGATTTACAGATTTTTTCCAATAACTCATTTTTATTTTTTAATTAAATAGTAAAGGGCAAAGGGAGTCAAATATATGGTGATAAAAGAAGACTGGACTTTGGGTGGTGGGCACACAATCCAATAACTTTTATTAAGAAACTACAGTGAAAACAAGCAGCATTACAAGTTAACAGCCATTTTTCTCTCTTCTCATAGAAAGGAGCATGCAGACTAAAATTGAAGACCATCAGGATCTTTTTTATTCTTTTAGAGGGGCATTTTTCATTTAACATGATTTATTTTTATAAAACAATTATTTTTTATGTAACAAAACACACATTTCTACTTAGAGAAGTATTTCTAAAACGTAGCAGGCATCAGAATCATCTGGAAGGCTTATTAAAACACAGGCTACAGGGACCCAGCCCCAAAGTTCCTGATTTATTAGGTCTGAGGTAGGACCCAAGAATTTACATTTCTATCAAGATCTCAGGCAATGTTGACCTGTTGTTGGTCTGGAAAACTCATATTGGATAAAAGAAAAATATTCACAACAATTGCTTAGCACATTACTGGTTACCTAGGAAGTAAATGTTAACTATTATATTACCTCAGGTACCAATTTTAGGATTATTAATGAACATTCAACAGCAAACATTTATTGAATGCTTACTATGAACTAGGCACTAATGTTAGGTTTGAAGATCTTATGGGGAAAAATAGAAAGGAAACAGCCTGCACTTGGGGTATATGGGGAACTTCCTGTAGGAGTTGACTCCTGAGCTAAGATTCAACATCTGAGCAAAGAGTTAACTAGGCCAAGAAAAGATGACAGCTCTTTAAAATAAAAATTTTTTAAATTTCTGTTTTAATTTTTATTAAAGTACTAGAGGCCCAGTGCACGAAATTTGTGCACAGGGGTGTGTGTCCCTCAGCCTAGCCTGCATCCTCTCCACTCTGGGACCCCTCAAGGAATGTCCGACTGCCTGTTTAGGCCCGATCCAGGTAGGATAGGGCCTAAACGGGCAGTCGGACATCCCTCTCACAATCCAGGACTGCTGGCTCCCAACTGCTTGCCTGTTTGCCTGCCTGATTGCCCCTAACCACTTCTGCCTGCCAGCCTGATCACCCCCTAACCACTCCCCTGCCAGTCTGATTGATGCCTAACTGCCCTCCCCTGCAGGCCTGGTCACCCCTAACTGCCCTTCCCTGCAGGCCTGGTCGCCCCCAACTTCCCTCTTTTGCTGACCTGGTCACCCTTAACTGCCCTCCCCTGCAGGCTTGATTGCCCCAAACTGCCCTCCCTTGCAGGCCTGGTCCCTCCCAACTGACCTCCCCTGCTGGCCTGATTTCCCACAACTGCCCTCCCTTTCAGACTTGGTCCCTCCCAACTGCCTTCCCCTGCTGGCCATCTTGTCGCAGCCATCTTGTGTCCACATGGGGGCAGCCATCTTTGACCACATAGGGGCAGCCATCTTTGACCACATAGGGGCAGCCATCTTGTGTGTTGGAGTGATGGTCAATTTGCATATTGCTCTTTTATTAGATAGGATAATTGACACACACATTATATTAGTTTCAGGTTTACAACGGTGGTTTGACTTTATATACCTTATGATGTGATCACCATGATAAGTCTAGTAACCATCTGTAACCATACAAAGTTATGATATTATTGATTACTAGAGGTCCAGTGCACAAATTCGTGCATGGGTGGGGGCTGGCCAGCCTGGTCCAAATCAGCGGATTGGGGCAGGGCCTGTCAGGAGGAAGAGATGGCAGGAGGTTGGCTGGCCGGCCTGCCCTGATTGGTGCTGATCAGGGCTGGGCTAGCTGGGGGGCGAGCCTGCAGGTGATTGGCTGGAGGGCCCTGCCCTCGATTGGGGTGGGGGGGGGCTGGCTGTGGGGAGGGGCTGTGGGTGGTGGGCCAGCCGACCCCGCCCCTGAATAGTGTGTGTGGGGGCCGATCGGGGGTCAACAGCCAGGGGAGGGGCCGTGGGAGGTTGGCCAGTCAGCCCCACCCCCATTGGTGGTGGGGGGCAGAGCTGACAAGGGGAGGGACTTCGGGCAGTTTGCAGGCTGGCCCTGCCCCTGATTTGGGTGGGAGGGCTGATATGGGGTGGGGCCAGCTGCGGGGAGGGGCTGCAGGAGGTTGGTTGGGGGTGATCAGGGGCTGGGCTGATTGGGGGGAGGGGCTGCAGGCCGATTGAGGTGGTGGGGGCTCATTGGGGGCAGGGCTGGCCAGGGGGAGGGGCCACGGGAGGTTGGCCCGCCAGCCTCACCCCCCAATTGGGCCAGTTCCCTGGCTGCAGCAGGGTCATAGCGACCAGTCATTCTGGTCATTAAGGTGTTATGGTTGCTGGCTTTTTATATATATAGATATTCCTTCATGACTTATTTATTTGATAACTGAAAGTTTTTACCTTTTATTTCCCTTCACCTTTCTCACCCATCTCACCACCCTCTGGCAACCATCGGTTTGCTCTTTGTATCTGTGACTCAGATTCTGTTTTGTTTTGTTTATTCATTGTTTCCTTGCTTTTTGTTTTTAAGTTTCCACATGCAAGTGAAATCATATGGTATTTGTCTTTCTCTGAATAATATTCCATTGCATATATGTACCACATCTTTATTCAATTGTCTATTGATGAGCACTTGGGTTGCTTCCATATCTTCGCTACTGTAAATAATGCTGCAATGAACATAGGGATGCATAAATCTTTTTGAATTAGTATTTTGGATTTCTTCAGATCTACACCCAGAAGTAGTGTTGCTGGTTCATAACATAGTTCTATTTTTAATTTTTTGACGAACTTTCATAACGTTTTCCACAGTGGCTCCACCAATTTTCAAATCAAACAACAGTGCACGAGGGTTCCTGTACCACATCTTCTATATCCAGTCGTCTATTGATCAATACCCAGATTGCTTGCATATCTTGACTACTGTAAATCATATTGTGATGAACTTAGGTGTGCACATATCTTTTCCAATTAAGTTTCTTTGAATAAATACTCAAAAGTAGAATTGTTGGATCATATGTTAGTTCTATTTTTAATTTTTTTGTAATTTCCATACTGTTTTTCATAGTGGCTTTAGAAATTTACAGTCCCACCAACAATGTATGAGGATTCCCTTTTCTCTACCTCCTTGCTTTTGACAGGGTAAGGTGGTATCTTACTGTAGTTTTGATTTGCATTTCTCTGATGATTAGTGATGTTGAGCATCTTTTCATGTCTGTTGTTCATCTTTCTGCCTTATCTGGAGAAATGACTATTGAGGTCCTCTGTCCATTTTTTAATTGGATTGTTTTTCTTTATGTTGAGTTGAATGAGTTTTTTTAAAATATAATTTGGATATTAATTTCTTACCAGCTATATGATTGGAAAATATCTTTTCTCATTAAGTAAGTTGTCTTTCATTTTATTGATGGTTTTCTTCACTGTAAAAATTTTTTTTAGTTTGATGTACTCTCATTTATTTATTTTTACTTTTGTTGTCATTGCCTGTGTAAACATATCCAAAAAATATTGTGGAGGCTAATATCAAAGAGTTCACTGCTTATGTTTTCTTCTATGATTTTTATGGTTTAAGTCTTTAATCCATTTTGAGTTTATTTTTGCAGATGATTTGTACATGATTTGAAATCAGGGAGAGTGATACCTCCCACTTTGTCCTTTCTCAAGATTTCTTTGGGTATTCAGAGTCTTTAATGGTTCCATATAAATTTTAGAATTATTTGTTCTAATACTGTAAAAAATGCCACTGGTATTTTGATAGGGATTGTATTAAATCTACAGGTTGCTTTGGGTAGTATATGGGCATTTTAACAACATTAATTCTTCCAATCCATGAACACAGTATGCCCTTTCATTTATTTGTGTCATCCTCAATTTCTTTTATCAATGTCTTATAGTATTCAGAGTATAGATCTTCCACCTCTTTGATTAACTTATTCTTTTTGATGCAATTATAAATGGAATTGTTTTCTTAATGTATCTCTCTGATAGTTGATTATTACTGTAAGAAATGCAAAAGATTTCTCTAAATTCATTTTGTATCCTGAAACTTTACTGAATTTATTTATTAGTGTTTTTAAAAATATATTTTTTATTGATTTCAGAGAGGAAAGGAGAGTGAGCGTGAGATAAGAACATTAATGATGAAATAGAATCATTGATTGGCTGCCTCCTGCATGTCCCCTGCTGGGGAATTGAGCCTGCAATCCAGGTATATGCACTGACTGGGAATTGAATGTGATCTCCTGGTTCATAGGTCAATGTTCAACCATTGAGCCAGGCCAGCTGAGCTATTTATTAGTTTTTGTAGATTTTTGTTGGCATCTTTAGGATTTTCTCTATATAGTATGTCATCTGGATATAGTGACAATTTGATTCTGCCTTTTCAATTTGGATGCTTTTTATTTTTTTTTCTTGTCAATTGCTATGGCTAGGCCTTCCAATACTATGCTGAATAAAAGTGGTGAGGGAGGAATCCTTGTCTTTTATATTTTAATATATTTTTATTGATTTCAGAGAGGAAGGGAGAGAGGGAAACATCAATGATGAGAATCATTGATTGACTGCCTCCTGCATGCCCCCTACTGGTGATTAAGCCAGCAACTCCTTCATGTGCCCTGACCAGGAGTCAAACCCTGACCTCCTGATTCATGGATCAATGCTCAACCACTGAGCCACACTGGTTGGGCAATTCTTGTATTTTAGTGGAAAAATTTTCAGTTTTCCACCATTGAGTATAATGTTAGCAGTAGGTTTGTAATTTATAGCCTTTATTATGTTGAGGTATGTTCCCTCTTTAGCCACTTTGTTGAGAGTTTTTATCATAAATGGATATTGAATCTTGTCAAATAATTTTTCTGCATTTATTGAGAAGGTCATGATTTTTATTTTTGGTTTTATTAGTGTGGTGTAGCATGTTGATGGACTTATGTATATTAAACCATCCTTTTATCCCTGGAATACATCCCATTTGATTATAGTGTATGATCCTTTCATGTGCTGTTGAATTTGGTTTGCTAATATTTTGTTGAAAATTTTAACAGATATTTTTATCAGTGATGTTGGCCTGTAATTTTCTCTTTTTTTGTTGTTGTGTTTTTGTCATCAGGGTAATGCTGTTTTTTTTTTTTTTCTCAGGGTAAACTAATTTGGAATAGTTTTAGAAGGATTCCCTGTGAAGCTGTCTGGCCCTGGACTTTCGTTTGTTGCAATTTTTTGATTGCTCATTCAATTTCATTGTTAGGAATTGATCTGCTCAGATTTTCTATTTCTTCCCGATTTAATCTTGGAAAGTTATGTTTCCAGAAATTTATACATTTCTTCTAGGTTGATTAATTAGTTGGCATATAAGTATTCACAGTATTCTTTTATTGCCTTCTGTATTTCTGTGATGCTATTTATAACTATTTTTTCATTTCTGATTTTTGATTTTTTTCATTTGGGTCCTCTCTCTCTCTCTCTCTTTCTCTCTCTCTCTCTCTTTCTCTCTCTTTTTTCATTGACATGTTTGACTAAAGGTTTATTAATTTTATTTTTCTCTTCAAATAATCAACTCTTAGTTTCACTGATTTTTAAAAATTGTTTCTTTAGTCTCCATTTTATTTATTTCTGCTCTGATCTTTATTATTTCCTTCCTTTTATTCATTTTGGATTTTGTTTATTTTTCTTTTTATAGTTATTTTAGGTGTAAATTGTTTATTTGGGATTTTTCTTGTTTCTTAAGAAGGCCTATATTTATATGAATATTATCTGATACCTGTTTTTGTTGCATCTCATAGATTTTGAAGAGCTATGTTTCTATTTTCATTTGTCTTAAGATATCTTTTAATTTTTCTCTTTAATAGTTGGCCCATTGGTTGTTTAGTAGCATACTGTTTATTCTCCACATGTTTGTTTTTTTCCAGTTCTCTTGTAGTTGACTTCTTGTTTTATACTGTTGTGGATGGAAAATATACTTGATATGAATTCAATCTTGAATTTATTGAAGTGTGTTTTGTGGCCTAAGATGTGATCTATCCTAGAGAATGTTCTATGTGCCTTTGAAAAGTACATGTATTCTGCAGTTTTAGGGATGGAATGATCTATTATATCTATTAAGGCAATCTTCTTTAATGTGCCATTTAAGACTAATGTTTCCTTGTTGCTTTTTTTTTTTTTTTTTTTACTGGATGATCTATCCATTAATGTAAGTGGGATATTAAAGTTCCCTACTATAATAATAATCTCACTTTCTCCCTTTATGTCCTTAATATTTGCTTTATATATTTAGGAACACCTATTTTGGGTGTGTAAATCTGGATGCTTTTCTTGTCTCTTTTTAAAGTCTTTGTCTTAAACTCTATTTTGTTTGTAATGAGTATTGCTACCCAGGCTTTCTTTTAATTTCTATTTGCATGGAATTATCTTTTTTCATTCCTTCACTTTCACTCTGTGTATGTCTTGATCTGAAGTGAGTTTCTTGTAGGCAGCATGTAATAGGTTGGCTTTTATCCATTCAGCTAATTCTATGTTTTTTTGATTGGAGATTTTAATTCTTTTACATTTAAAATAATTATTGATAGACATGTACTTATACATTTGTTAATTGTTGTTGTGTTTTTTTTGTAGTTCTTCTCTGTTCCTTCTTCTTTTGGTCTCTTTCCTTGTGGTTTGAAGGTTTTCTTTATCTTTTGTGTATATTTTGTAGGTTTTTGGTTTACCATGAGTTATATATATGAGTTTTATATATAAACTGTGTATTAATATATGGACTATATATATATGTATATATATACTCTTTTAAGCTGATAGGTTTTTAAGTTTAATATATTCTAAAAGCACTACATTTTTACTCTCCCTTCCTATGCTTTATGTTTTTGATGTAATATCTTAGATATTTTTGTTTTGTGTATCTCCTAACTACTAATTATAGTTATAATTAATTTTACTACTTGACACATTAAATTTAAAAAAATGGTCACCTGGCATTAATATTAGTCTCTTTATTATGTATCATTCTGACATATTAGAAAATCCAAAATCATATACACATGAATAAAATATCTTAAAGAATAAAAGCACTTCAATTTTGAAGTAAGCAATACTTTAGATCAATTAAGAAAGCTGAAATGACTTATAAATAAAAAAATAGATCTGTATTTTAAGCAGAATATGAAGACATATTGAGCAGGAAGAAAATTGAACAAAAATTGAATTCAGTGTGATGAAAGACAGTCTATTGCTTTAATAGCCCAACAAAGCTATAATCATCATGAAGCATACAATCTTTGATGTGCTCTATGACTTCAGTTGGAGTTATTTAAATATTTTACTAAAAATAGTTAAATATGGTCACAGTAGCAACATCTTTTCTGTTCAATCAGTATTCATACATTCCTTATTACCTTTTGTGTGGGTGGGATATTCTTAAACCTTTAAAATATATGGTTATGTTGTTTAATATTGCAAGAAAGACAAACAGTAACATTTCAAAATCATGACAACTATTTTTAAAATGTAATTAATTTAATTAGAGCACCCAAAGAAAGAAATCCCAGGAAAAAAGAGTAGAAATAATTTACTGGAACATTTTTCACAAATTTAGATTCTAATCCAGGGCTTAAATAATGTTGTGTCAAAATAAAGAACTGATTTTCTGCAAAGGGTGTCTTTGAACTGGTTTTTACTTGTGGAGTTGTTTTGTGTACTGAAGATTATCCACTTGTCAAGATGCCATACTGAAACCCACATGAGTAGCTGAGAAGCTCATTCTACTTGCCCTTGGGACAGCTAAGCTTTACATTTTTCATGACAGTGGAATGCAGTAGTTTATGTCACAGGTAGGTGTGTGTGTGTGTGTGTGTGTGTGTGTGTGTGTGTGTGTGTGTTGTTCTAAAGCTTCTGTTTGAGGCTTATCTTAATTATAAAGTCAGCATGAAACATGAACAGCCTCTACAGCTATCATTCACTTTTCATTTGAAAGTCATGCATCTTGCAATAATCTGTTTTTCTCTCCATTCTAGTCCTAGAAATAGTTTATATAAATACTATTTCTTAAAAGCATCAAATAATTTAAAGTATTACACCATGTCACCTGGCTCATTTTAAAGATATAAACACTATCGTTCTTATTTTCTATTGCATTTTAGAATTTAGAAAAACAAAGGGAATCCTGAAGGTCTCTACAGTAGTCCTACTAAACACCTCCAAGTCGTAAGGAACTAGCTTTCTGTGTCTGTAAGTTCACTCAGAATTCCAGGGACAAAAATTTTACTTCCACAAAAAGATATTTCCGCTGATTAAACTTGAATTAGTTCTTATTTTTTAGATTATCATCAGAAGTCCTACTGATATTGTTGAATAAAACAATATAGTTTCTTAAGCAACCTTATTAAGTAATATGTTTTACTATGCTTAAGAAGTTAAGCAAAACATCTGAACACAGACCTTAGATATATATTATATATATCCAATTTGTTTCTGAGAATACAGCCTATATTATTATGGCTATAATGGGCATAATGAAAAGACTAGTCTCAAATCTACCACTAATTTTATGATTTTGGTGAAGTTTCTACTTGTGTCTAATAAATAATTAGACTGGATATTTAAAATTCAATTTCTAAAAATTCTGTGATTAAAAAAATAAAAAGTTTTATAGGTGGGAAAACAATCTAATATAAGTTAGGAGATTTGAGTTCCCTTTCTCCCACCACCTCCCCCCTACCCCTGCTTTTCTCTTTTCTCTATTCCTTCCCTCCCTCCTGCTTTCCTCCCTTCCTCCCTCTTCTTACTTCTTTTCTCCTTTGTCTCTTCCTTTCTCCTTTCTTTGTTTCTCTCTCTTTCGCTTCTCTTTTACTTATTTTCTCTTTTCTTCCTCCTTTCCTTCTTTTATTCTTTGCCTTCTTTATTTTTCTTCATTGTTTAGCTTATGGATCCCATCTTTGGTAAAAGTGAATAAATTGTATTAACAAGAGTGTGAGAATGTTAAGCTAGAAGCTTAGAAGAGGAGATGCATAATGATTAAGACATACTTTAAAGAAGTGATAAATATCTTGGACCAGGATATGACTTTTTCGGGAGAGCCATTTGATATATCACCAGCAAGGTTAACCTAGGGAGATTTGAATTAAAGGATATGGGCAGAGAGTGTCAGACCTTGCTAAATAAATAAGATTAAAAATTAGGTTTAGATATTTAGAATGTCCCAAACCATAGCTACTCCAATGGGTACTGCATTTTGGAAACTCATTTGCTGACAGTTCAACTTTTCTAGAGCACTAATCTCAACAGATATACCTCCCAGAAGATAATTACTATTCTACTTACATAGAAAATTTGTGGGGCAAAAAGCAAACAAATACCTGGTCATATAGAGTGGGTAGGACACATAGGAAGGGCACTGTATGTAAAAACCCACAGACTTGTAAAAATCCCATATTGACTCTTATGAGCTATCTGACATTTGGCAAGTATTTTTTTATTTTTTTTTATCTCTTTGGCTTTCAATTTCCTTATGCGTAACATGAAGATTATATCAATACCTCATGGAGGTGATGTGCAGATTAAGTGAAGCAACACTGTAAAATGAATAAATTCTGTTAACATATATAATTTAGTACTAAAAATAATGGGTGCTCCCTCTTTAGTTTTTCCTTTCCTCCTCTTTTATCCTTTTTCCTTTACCTTGCTTCTGATCTTTTACTTCACCCTTTCAGCATGGAAGAAACAGAAGTTTCCAATTAAAAAAGCTAAAAATGCCAGTGGTCTGTTGGGTTGATCCTCAAAGTCTTAAAGTTCTTGGAAGCTAGTGGTTGGTTGTTCCTAAGGTTCTCACCTAAACTCAGCATAGCCTGACCCATTAGCAGCTCTCCATGTGCTGCCAGGCATTTTTTTAAATTTCTTTATTGATTAAGGTATTACATATGTGTCTGCTCATGCCCTCACCCCCCTGTTGTCTGTGTCCCTTGGTTAGGATTCTCTCCTCAACCAGTTGCTTTTATCTCCCTGTGTGCTCTCCTGTACTTCCTGAAACTATACCTTCCCTAGAGCTACCTACCTATTGGCAATGACAGAGCTCACCATCTTTTTCAGAGTAGTTCTACCAGGAAGAAACTATATGACCTTGTCTAGGAGTATGGCGTAAACCTAGACATGATTTTTTGCAGCTTATATTGCAGAGCCACTTGGTTAACATTGATTAATATTTATTTTTCTGAGCTGTGTTATAGGATTTCATTATTATAAAATCTTCCATTGACACCTCTTGGTTTAATCAAGATTGACATTTAAAAAATCTTTATTGTTGAGAGTATTACAAATGTCCCCCATTTTCCCCCAATTGTTCCCCTCTACCCAGTTCCTGCCCTACCCAGGCCTTCACCACACTATGGTCTATGTCCATGGATTATGCATATATGTATATAAGTTCTTTGGTTATTCTTTGGCACCTCCCCCCCCCCCCCCCCCCCCGTTTCTCTGTGAGATCCGTCAGTCTGTGCCATGTATTCATGCCTCTGGACCTATTTTGTTTGTCAGTTTATTTTGTTCATTGGATTCTATATATAAGTGAGATCATGTACTTGTCTTTGATATTTTTAAAGAGCTCAAAAAAGATTTGTCTGGGGTACTGCATTAAAGTGTGTCCCAGAAATACCTGAGAAGTGGGACTCCATTTGGGTCTAGTCATTAAACCTGACTGAGTGTTGCACACCATTTCCAAATCAGTTCAATTTATGGAGGGTAATATCCACCATTAGTTTATAGATTAAAGGATGCAAAATGCAGAAACTGTCAAATAAATTGCTACCTTGTGATAGGATGATGTAAATCCAGCAGCGTGAAATTCAGAAACTAGAACCAGATAATTATCATTATTGACAAAAAAGCAATTTTGATGTTTGGCCTTGGGAAAATGTAGTAGTTCATGCTAAAAAGTACAGTTCAAAAGTAGAAATTGTCCCTGGATACAATTTATCAACAAGCAATAAATATGCTTGTCATGACATATCCTTACCATTTTATTAAAACAGTTGCTGGGACTCTGAATAGCTGTCATGGAGGAATGTACACTTTGGCACTCTCTCTGTGGAACACCAAGAAATCAACAGAGGGGACAGCTCACAAACCAGAAGCGGCTTAAACCATCAGGGCTCCATGGCTGGGCCTTCCATAAAGTTAGGATGGGCTCCCCATAACCTGCAGACTTCCAAATGGGCTGTGGGGCAGCTCATAAAGCTACTGTACCAACTCATTTGAAAGCTTGAAACATTCCTTTTGTTCTAGGAGATAAATGAAGAAAATCAGAACGAACCCTTAGTGAAACACAATGCCTTGGACAATAATCTGATAGACTCTTCAACTTCACGTGAAAAATTTCATCACGAAATGGAACAGTACACATTTGGCTAAGACATATCAGTTGTTATTGCCACAGTCAATATTTCAGATTCAGAATGGTGACTTAATATTACTGAATTTAACTGTCACTGAAGATCCTAGATTGAATTATTATTTTAGGTTTGTAGAAGGCTGCATAATGAGTGGTTAAAAGCACTGCTTACAATTATTATTTTAGGCAGGAAATTAGGGTATTGATAAGAGAACAAACCTCAGTTCTGCTACTTAACTGTGTGACCTTTAACACATTGTTCAACTTTCCTATGTATTATTTTTCTCATCTGTAAAGTTAGAATTAAAAAAATAACACAAATGTTATAGTGTAGTGAGAATTACATAGGAAAACAGATTAAAAGCTCTTAATATAGGTCCTGACAGATAATAAGCACACAGTTATTATTTACTGTTATTAATATCACAACTGATTGATAATTTGATACGCAAGATGCTGTATCATCAATAATTTTATGTGCATTAATTTACCAGTGAATTTGAACATTTTCACATGTTTCTTCTTTATTTTTGTATGATCACTAATTGCATGGACATGTTCTTTACCTACTGCGGTAGGCATGGAGGCGACCTGCCCAAGGACCCACTTCAAAGGCTGGAGGAGCAGGTTGTGCTGTCAGTAGACACCCTTTAGCTGTCAGCCCCTTCAAGGATTACTTTAGCTGCAAAGGTTGACTAGCCAGAGATGATGTCCCTTGCCAGTGTGTTTCATATACAGTGAATTATAGATATGGAGGTGAAAAGGAATGGACATCCTTGTTCAACTTGGGTCAATTCTGAAGCCTAAAGCCATTCTAGCTCTAGAGCTCAACCCTTTCCCTTCCCCAACCCCAATGTGGGATTACCTGTCAAGCTTATATCTAAACTCCATTTCTCCTTCTTCCTAATTCTTTCCTGTCCCCTCTTCTCTAGGTGTAGATTCTGAAGATATCCCCCCAAAACATCTCAAACACTAAACTTGTCTCCATATTGTTTTCTAAAGAATCCAAACACTGGCACCTATTTTTCTATAGAGATCTGTATTTTTTTTTTGTTGACTTGTTATAGTTTTCTCTATATTAGGCTTATAAAGATATGTCCTATCTATCTATATATATAAAAGCCTAAGTGACCATTATGACCAGTCAATCGAATGACCAATTGACTGGTCACTATGACGTGCACTGACCACAGTCAATGCAGGAGCTGCCCCCTGGTGGTCATAGCACTGCCATAGCCAACTTCCCGTGGCTGGCCAACCTTCTGTGGTTGGTCCCTCCCCCCGCCAGCCCTGATAGGCCCGATCGCTGGCCAGGCCGAGGGTCCCCATCCATACACAAATTCGTGCACTGGGCCTCTAGTTAATTATAAATACTTTCCTACTATTCTTACTATTTAGTTTTGTTACAATGCGTTTATGTATATAGGAAGTATTCAATACTTAAATTACCAAATTTATGACTTTAATTGCTTTTATACTTTAAAAAACCCCAGCCCAGCTGGTGTCGCTCAGTTGGTTGAGCATTGTCCCATGCAGTGAGAGGCCATAGGTTTGATTCCAGTTCAGGGCACATGCATGAGATGTGGGCGCGGTCCCCAGTAGGAGGTATGCAGGAGGCATCCAATCGATGTTTCTCTCTCCTTGATGCTTCTATCTCTCTCTCCCTCTACCTTCTTCTCTTGCTAAATTCAATAAAAACATATTAAAAAATAAAAAATGCCCATTATAATTTTATTCAAATCTTTAAATGATTTGGTCTACATCTGGGTCAAAGATGTAAATTGAGGATGAAAAAAAAATTGTTCCCAAATTAATCTAATATATAAGTACTATTTTATTAAATAAAATTTCCTTTACTATTATATATATATTTATTTATTTTAATTTGATAAATCTTTATTGTTCAGATTATTAAAATTGTTCCTTTTTTCCCCCATAGCTCCCCTCCACCCAGTTCCCACCGCACCCTCTGCCCTTACCCCCTCTACTGTTCTCATCCATAGGTGTATGATTTTTGTCCAGTCTCTTCCTGTACCCCCAGACCCCTTTCCTCCCGAGAATTGTCAGTCCACTCCCTTTCTATGCCCCTGATTCTATTATATTCTCCAGTTTATTCTGTTCATCAGATTTTTTTTATTCACTTGATTTTTAGATTCACTTGTTGATAGATATGTATTTGTTGTTCATAATTTTTAACTTTACCTTTTTCTTCTTCTTCCTCTTCTTAAAGAATACCTTTCAGCATTTCATATAATACTGGTTTGGTGGTGATGAACTCCTTTAGCTTTTCTTATCTGTGAAGCTCTTTATCTGACCTTCAATTCTGAATGATAGCTTTGCTGGGTAGAGTAATCTTGGTTGTAGGTTCTTGCTATTCATCACTTTGAATATTTCTTGCCACTCCCTTCTGGCCTGCATAGTTTCTGTTGAGAAATCAGCTGACAGTCGTATGGGTGCTTCCTTGAAGGCAACTAACTGTTTTTCTCTTGCTGCTTTTAAGATTCTCTCTTTGTCTTTTGCTCTTGGCATTTTAACTATGATGTGTCTTGGTGTGATCCTCTCTGGATTCCTTTTGTTTGGGGTTCTCTGTGCTTCCTGGACTTGTAAGTCTATTTTTTTCACCAGGTGGGGGAAGTTTTCTGTCATTATTTCTTCAAATAGGTTTTCAGTATCTTGCTCTCTCTCTTCTTCTGGCACCACCATAATTCTGATGTTGGTACGCTTGAGGTTGTCCCAGAGGCTCCTTACATTATCTTCATATTTTTGGATTCTTTTTTCTTTTTGCTTTTTCGTTTGAGTGTTTTTTGCTTCTTTGTATTTCAATTCTTTGACTTGATTCTTGCGATCCTCTAGTCTGCTGTTAGATCTCTGTATAATATTTTTTATTTCAGTCAGTGTATGTTTAATTTCTAGTTGGTCCTTTTTCATATCCTCGAGGGTCTAACTAAATTTATCGGCCTTTTTTAGAAAATTCTTGAAAAACCTTATAACCGTGGTTTTGAATTCTATATCCAGTCATTTGCTTTCCTCTATTTCTTTCATTTGTGAACTGTTTCTTTGTCTCCACATTTTGGCTGCTTCCCTGAGTTGATAGAGTGGCTTTGTGTGCTAGGTGTCCTATAGGGCCCAGTGGCTCAGCCTCCCCAGTTACCTGAGGTGGACACTCTTGGTGCACCCTTTTGTGGGCTGTGTGCACAGTCTTGTTGTAGTTAAGCCTTGATTGTTGTTGGTATTACCGGGAGAATTGACCTCCAGGCCAATTGGCTGTGAGGATCAGCTGTGTCTATGCTGGAAGAACTTCTGTGCTGGAGACACCCTTATGAGACAGGACTTGCAAAAGCCTCTGTGCTTAGCTTGGATGGGGCAGAGTCTCAGGGTGGAGCAGACAGCATTTGTTTCCCATCAGCCCTGCCCTAATAGGCCCCTGTGTCTCAGTGTCCCGTGGTAATTGCAGCAAGCACCTCTGAGAGAAAGCCACCCTCGATTTCCATCCGCTGCCAGACAGTCCAGTTTCTCCCAGAATGAGATTGGGTCCCCAGAGTCTCGCCCGGAACTGGAGTTCAGTGCAGTCAGGAGCTTTTGTCTCCCTCCTGCTTGAGAAAGCCAGCCCCATACTCAGTTGCCCGCCCTCTCTGTGCACGCACGCACGCGCCTCCGTATCTCTGCCTTCCGCAGTTCCTCTGAGTCTCAGTGTGCTTTTCTCTTTCCTGACAGTCCAATTTCACCCTGCATGGGTCTGGGTCCCCAGGGTCTCGCCCGGAACTGGAGTTCACTGCAGTCAGGAGCTTTTGTCTCCCTCCCGCTTGAGAAAGCCAGCCGTGCACTCAGTTGCCAATCCTCTCCATGCATGTCTCAGTACCTCTGCCTCCTGCAGCTCCTCTGAGTCTCAGTGTGCTTTTCTCTTTCCTTCTAGTTGTAGAATTTCCACTCAGCCAGCCTTCCTGTGGTTCTGGATGATGTCTGTTTTATCTTTTAGTTGTAGTTTTGAAATTATAGTGAGAGGCAGCAGTTTAGGTATTTACCTATGCCACCATCTTGGTTTCTCCCTACTATTATATATTTGTTATATTTTAAAAGTTACATTTATCAATTAAAAATTATTATATATCCTGGGATCCATTTCATGATTATTCTGATCAACTTTGGGCCAGTACCACATAATTATGATTATTACATCTTTACCAGTATGTTTATTAATTTTTAGGTTGCTTTTTTAAAAAATATTTTTATTGATTTCAGAGAGGAAGGGAGAGGGAGAGAGATATAGAAACATCAATGATGAGAGAGAATCATTGATTGGTTGCCTCATGCACGCCCCCTACTGGGGATCAAGCCTGCAACCCTGCCATGTGCCCTTTACTGGAATCAAACCAGGGGCCCCTCAGTCCGCAGGCTGACACTCTATCCACTGAGCCAAACCAGTTAGGGCTAGGT
This sequence comes from Plecotus auritus, assembly GCF_963455305.1. Taxonomy (NCBI): domain Eukaryota; kingdom Metazoa; phylum Chordata; class Mammalia; order Chiroptera; family Vespertilionidae; genus Plecotus; species Plecotus auritus. Next base: position 91,232,733 of record NC_137771.1, on the reverse strand, counting down.
TGCTTTTTATAGGATACTAGAAGCCCGGTGCACAAAATTTATACACTTGGGGTTGGGGAGAGGGTTCCTCAGCCTGGCTTGTGCCCTCTCTCAGTCCAGGAGCCCTCGGGGGATGCCTGACTGCTGCAGAGGCGGGAGAGACTCCCGCCACCACTGCTGTGCTTGCCAGCCGTGATCCCGGCTTCTGGCTGAGCGGCGCTCCCCCTGTGGGAGCACACTGTCCACCAGGGGGCAGCTCCTTCATTGAGTGTCTGCCCCCTGATGGTCAGTGTGTGTCATAGCGACCAGTCCTTCCTCTGTTGGGTCAATTTGCATATTAGCCTTTTATTATATAGGATTATTTTTTGGGTACTCTTCTTCCTCAAAACATTTTGTCTACTTTTACATATAATTTTCCCAAATGAATCTTAGAATCATTTTGTCAAGCTCCTCTCCTCACCTAAAGAATTCTTGTTGGAAGTTTGAATATAACTGTATTAAGCCTAAAAATAAGCTTGGGTTAGTTATGGTGGGCAAACTTTATAAACTTATTTTAAAAATCATTAAGTTGTACATTTAAAATGGGTGTATTTTATGGAATTTAAATTATACCTCAATGAAATTGTTTTCAAAAAATATGAACTTTTTATCCAGAAATCTGTTATACATATCTTCATTCAAGCTTTCTTTATATTTTTAACAATATTTTTATGCTTTTCTAAAATAATGATTTTAGAGAGAGGAAGGGAGTGGGAAGGAGGGAGGGAGGGTGGGATATATATATATATATATCAATTGCCTCCCATATACACCTAGACAAGGGATCAAACCCACAACCTGCATATATGTCCTGACCAGTAGTTGAACCTGTGAATGTCCTGACTAGTATTTGAACCTGTGACTCTTCTGTGTATTGGACAACGTTCTAACCAACTGGGCCATACGGACCAGGACTTTAACAACATTTTTGAATAATGTTTGTTATTTGTCTTTACCCACAGAGGTTTTCACCTCTTAAGCTTTTTTTTTTTTTTTTTTTTTTTTTTCCCCGATGTGGTCTCAAGTGAGTTACTGTGATTGAAGGGACAATGTGACATCCTTTTGATAACCTGCTAAGGGGATGAAATAGAGCCACCAGAATAGTGTGTGTGTGTGTGTGTGTGTGTGTGTGTTTCCTGTGGGGGTTTCAAACACCAAAGTCTTTGGTGCTGGGCAGAGCATGTAAAGGTGCAAAACAGCTTTGTGGAAAGGCCGTAGAACATGTGAGAGGCTATGGAGACTGGGTACCTCCATAAAGACATACCAGTTTAGCTTTTTTTTTTTTTTTTTTTTTAAAGAACACAGTCAATCAAAACACCTATGTCACCTAAATTCAGCCCACTGTTTTCCAATTGTTTTATGGTCACTAGAAATTTATATTGAGTTGCCTGCCCTGAGAATTCATCAGCAAAATAGCCATGAAGTGAACAAAAGCTTATCACAGCACATGAGAACTGCTGAACTGGAGTAAGCTGTGTTAGAGGAGCCTGTGGAGAAATGCCAGCTCGCTCCATTCAGCCGCTGAAATTATCTGTTTGAATTGACATGTGTGTTTCTTCCCTCCCACTCCCCATACTATTGCCCAATGGCTGAGTGAAGGAAGGAACAGTAATTCATTAGTTTGGCTCTTACTAGAAGGGGCTTGTGTCTAAAATGATACCTCACCAAAAGAAAACACTATTGATGGGTATTACTAAAATGCTTATCTTTATGCAAAAAATTTAATATAGCTTCTTAATACATTATTATTATCACTGTCACTATGGTAGATCTAGTTACTTGAATTGTATGCTTAGAAAAATATAGAAATAGATAATATGTTGTTAAATCTTTTCCAGGATATTAATAGTCTTAAGCTTCTATTTTGTATGAAATGTTTTATAAAGTTGGTTTAAATCAATGATACAATTAACCAAAACTCTTCTCCAAATTATTTAAATCTTTAAATTACTTGAATTATTGTAAAGTTAAATTTAAGGTTTTAAACTTTATGTTAGGATTCACCCAAACTTCTCCTTCCCTAATACTACCATAATAAATACCTCAGTCTCTATTTTTATTACAACTCTAACAGATTAATACTTATCAATTAATGATGTTTTGAGGTAAATTTCATAACCATGACAAGTTTCCAGAAGGTGGGACAGAGTTGCAGAGAAATTTTATAAAGTTTGATTAAAGTTATATATAAGTTGCTCACAAAAGAAAGCATTGGCAAAGGTCCTTGTGCTGTTGTAATTAATAGAAAGAGTATAAACCATTGTCCTAATAAAACCCTAAATGTTTCAACCTAGGGAAACACACACATCATCATCATCAACCACCCAAGAGCTCTTCACTGGTTGCCATTTTAAAAATTTGAAACGTAAACTCTCCACTTGATTGACATTTTCAGGTTTCCCCATTTAAGTCCTCCATTATTACTAAGACACAAAGGTAGTCCAGCCCTAATAATTAGTATTCTTTCCTGGTAACATCTTGATGGCATTGTTTTTTTTTTTTTTTTCCATTAAGAGACTTCCTTCCAAAATATGTTCAGGCTGTAAATCAGCTATTAGCTATCAGTAGCACAGCTGTTTCTTCCTCTTCCTCTGAGTTAAGGATTATTCTTTAAGTAAAAAATAAAAAATTCTTAATCACAAAGGACTTGGCATATTTTAGAATGTAATGAGACAGCATCGTAATTAATTTTTAAAAATCATCGCAAATCTTCTGACAAGTCAGTTTGAATAAATGAAAACTTTTAAGATAGTAAAAAATTTGTTTTGCTTTACTAAAAGTAAATTTTGAATTTTTTGTTTTATTTACTATTTATTGTTTTACTAAATGTGAATTTTGAGTATTTTCCATTTGTCGTAACTCACTGACAAATTTGATAAAGTGCACTTTGCCCCTAAGAAGTTGGTTGCTAGAACATAAGGATGTTTGCTGTCACAGCTGATGGGAATTTTAGTCAGTCTAAGAATAAATGTCGAAAGTTGAGAATAGACTTTCCCTTCACGTGTAACATTCTGAAAAAACACTGGAGTCCTATGATATTATTGTCATTACTATTTTTATGGGGGCAAGGATGAGAAACCACAGGGAAGCAAGAATGGAAACATCAGTCCCCTCTGTAGCTGATGAAATCCAACAAGTTCTGACTGCTTGCAATGCAAATAGTAACTATTTCTGAAGCACAAAGATTTTAGGTTGCAGCAAGGAATGCCAGATAAATCTATAAAACATGCCCTTGCAATAACATGAATGTGTTAATAAGAAACTTTTCATTTATTTATTTATTTGTTAATCCTCACCTGAGGATATTTTTCCATTGATTGTTAGAGAGAGTGGAAGGGAGAGGGAGAGACAGAGAGAAAGATCGATGTGAGAGAGACACATCGATTGGTTGCCTCCTGCACACACCCCGACCAGGGCCAGGGAACCTGCAACCGAGGTATGTGCCCTTGACTGGAATTGAACCCGGACTCTTCTGTTCATGGGCCGATGATGCTCTATCCACTGAGTCAAACCAATTAAGGCCATAAGAATCTTTAATGTTTTCATTAATTGATTGTTTGATATTGAACTTTGTTTTTGATATCTTGCAAGAGACTTCCAGTTTTACAAATAATAATTTTTAGTATTTATTTTTATGTACTACAATAAGTACTTTATATTATTTAATCCTAATAATTTGTTTTTGGAGATGGAAAAAGAAAGCTTTTGTTTTTTTATTTTTATTTTATTTATTTATTTATTTTTAAATATATTTTATTAATTTTTTTTTACAGAGAGGAAGGGAGATGGATAGAGAGTTAGAAACATCGATGAGAGAGAAACATGGATTAGCTGCCTCCTGCATACCCCCTACTGGGAATGTGCCCACAACCAAGGTACATGCCGTTGACTGGAATCGAACCTGGGACCCTTCAGTCCACAGGCTGATGCTCTATCCACCGAGCCAAACCAGTTAGGGCAAGCTTTTGTTTTTTTAAATTGTGGCAGAATTGTCATTGACTTTATTCAAAAATATAAATTTCAAATTTCTCTTTTGTTGTTAATCCTCACCCGAGGATATTTTTCCATTGATTTTTATCTTTAGATAGAGTGGAAGGGAGGGGGAGAGACACAGAGAGAGAAACATTGATGCAAGAGATAGATTCTATCTCTGAAAATAGAATTGAATTGGAAATCAATAACACATCTAATGGTTGCCTCCCACATGCACCCTGACCAAGGCTGGGGATTGAGCTTGCAACCAAGCTATGCTTACGAGCCCTTAACAGGAACTGAAATTGGAACCCTTCAGTCTGAGGGCCAACAGTCTAGCCACTGAGCCAAACTGGCTAGGGCTAAATATTTTTTTTTAATGTTTGCTGTTTGTAGACATACTATTTAAAAATCACTGAATTTAGCTATTTTTTATTTTTTGAATAACTTTGACATGTAACATTGTGTAAATTTAAGGTGTTAGAGTGTTACTTTGGTATATTTAGATATTATAATATGATTTCCAATATAGTGATATTTATCAGATTACATAATTATAGTACACTAGAGGCCCAGTGCAAGAAATTCATGCACGGGTAGGGTTCCTAGCACTTGCCGACTGCCAGCTGGGGCCTCCCTTCCCTGGCTGCCAGCTGCCGGCCGGGGCCTTCCTGCATTCTGCGCCACCCCCTGGTGGTCAGTGCACATCATAGGGAGCAATCGAACTCCTGGTCAATTGAACTCCCGAGGGGACTCTTTGCATATTAGGCATATGGCATATATGTATATATATATATATGTGTATATATATATATATATATATATATATATATATATATATTATTGTCTATATTCATTATACTGTGCATTAGATAGCTATGGTTTAATTAGTACTTGTTACAAGTTTGTACCCTTAAACAATTTCACTCTTATCCACCCCTCATCCCTGGTAAGCTCCATTTTACTCTATTTTTTTACAGGTTTACCTTTTTTAGATTCCACATATATGTAATGCCATACAGTACTTGTCTTTCTAAGTCTGACTTATCTCACTTAGCAAAATGTGCTCAAGGTCCTTTGTAATCACTGAATAATATTTTATTACATATATATGTAGCATATTTTTTTTTAAATCCATTCCTCCAGTGATGGACATTTGGGTTGTTACCATATTCTGGCTTTTGTGAATAATGCTATGATATACATAGCAGTGCATATATCTTGTCAAAATCCTGTTTTTATTTTCTTTGGATGAATACCCAGAAGCAAAATTGCAGGATTGTATGGTAGATCTAGTTTTAATTTTTGAGGAAACTGTATTGCTTTTAATAGTGGTTGGGCTAATTAACATTCTCAGCAGCAATGAACAAGGGTTTCCTTTTCACCACATCCTGTTATCTCTTGTCTTCTTGATGATAGATATTCTAACAGGTGTGAGGTGATATAGAACTGTGGTTTTGATTTGCATTTCCCTAATGATTAGTGATGTTGAGCATCTTTTCATACACTTGTTGGCCATTTTAATGTCCTCTTTGGAAAATGTCTCTTTTGTCCCTCTGCCCATTTGTTAATCAGATTTTTTATTTTATTGTTATTAGGTTGTATGAGCTTTTTATGTATTTTGAATATTATCTGATGTATGATTTGCAAAACATTATGTAGATTGTGTTTCATTTTAAAAATTGTTTCTTTTGTTGTGCAGAAGCTTTTAAGTTTGGTGTAGTACCATTTATTGATTTTTGCTTTTGTTGCTTGTGGTTTTAGTGTCATATTAAAAAATAATTTCTAAGACCCAACTACTTATTCCCTATAAGAAATAAAGAAATCCACTTTAAATATATATAAAAATAAAAGTAAAAGTTAGAAGAGATATATTAGAGGGCTCTCATCAGAAAAAGCTGGAATAGCTACATTAATTTTATACAAAGTACTTTTCTGAAGACATAACAATCCAATGCAGGTAATAACAGCTGTTGAAAATAAATGAAGAAGAAGCTGATTGTACTGCAAGAGAAAAGAAAAAAAACACAACTAGAGTTTTTCATACTGCTTTTCAATAATTATAGAAAAATTAGGTGAAAAATCCTCAAGACAGAATATTTGAATAACACTATTAACAAATTTGATCTTACATTTACAGAATACTACACTCAACAAGAACAGAATACACATTCTTTTAAAGTGAACACAGTACATTGATCAAAACAGACCATATTTTGGACTGTAAAACAAAGTTCTCTAAATCTAATCTAATAAAGAGGGAATATGCTAATTGACCCTCACACCATCATAAAGATGGTGGCGCCCACAGCCAATAAGGAGGGATATGCTAATTGACTGCCCCACCCTCAAAGATGGTGGTGCCCACAGCCAATAAGGAGGGAATATGCTAATTGACTGCCACACCCTCAAAGATGGCAGTGCCCACAGCCACAAGATGGCAGCGCCCAGTCCCCTCAGCCCCGCTGGGCGTGCCTGCCTCCAGAGTCTCCCAGTCCCCTCAGCCCCCCAGCCGCCCAGGGCTGGCCTGAGGCGCAGGCAAGCCTCAGATGTTGGCTTCCCAGCCATGCAGGGCCAGCCCGAGGCACAGGTAAGCCTCGGATGGCAGCTGCCCAGCCTTCCAGGGCCACCCAAGGCTCAGGTAACCAGGGCCGGTCAAGGCTTGCACTGCTGGCAGTGGCAGCAGCAGAGGTGTGATGGGGTGTCATCTTCCCCTGATTGCTGGGTCGCCTCCCACCCCTAAGGGCTCCCGGACTGTGAGAGGTGGCAGGCCAGGTTGAGGGATGCCCACTACAGTGCATGAATTTTCATGCACTGGGCCTCTAATCTTAAACTAATTTGAATTAGTTTAAGATAATTCAAATCTTATAGAGTATGTTCTCTGAAAATAGAATTGAATTAGAAATCAATCACCAAAATAATTCTAGAAATGTTCTCAATTTTTGATATTAAATAATATAATTCTATATATTTCATTGATAACCAGAGTTGTCAACTGAGATTTTTTCCCTCAGGGGTGTGTCTTGCAAAGCCAAAGAATGAGATCGTGGACCAGAGAGTTAAGCAAAAGCGTGGAAAATTTATTACAAGAAGATTCAGACTCCTGCATGGGGAAGGGCCCAAAAATGGCTTTCCATTGAAACCTTGTAGTCCAGGGGTTTATATTGGCTATAAGCCTGCTCTGTATCTACCCATGTTGCCTTCTGATTGATTCTCTCAATTGTTCTTGCCAAGCAACAGTCCTGAACTTTCCCTGTTCCTATGCATCAGTTCACCTCATTGTTGCAGTCCCTCCCTAGTTTCACATACCTCCCGATCTGAGTCTAAAAACATTCTGTTATTTCAGCATGCTTGGTTCCTATGATTAGGCTTGCTCTGCCATGTCTGCCCCTGCCTATATTCCACCTGCCTTTGTTTTCCACTGGACCCCTGCCTTGTCTGCCTGAGTGTCAAGCTAATTCCTCTCACCATGGGTTAAAAAAAATCAAAATTGAAATTAAGGTGAAAATCAAAACATAATGTATTGATATTGTGGGATATGGCTAAAGCAGTGCTTAGGGAATAATTTATAACCATATATGCTGTATATTGGAACAGAGAAAAGTCTAAATCATTGACCTCTCCATTATCTTAAGAGATTAGAAAAAGTGCAAACTAAAACCAGAGTATGCAGATGTAATAAAATAATAAATATGTTGGCAGAAATCAATAAAATAAAATTTAGATCAAAAGAGAAAATCAGTCAAACCCAAAAGATGGTCCTTTGCATAAGTCAAGAAAATGGATAAACCTCTATCCAGACTGTTCAGAAAAGAAAGAAAGATAACACAAATTATAACACAATACAGCTAACATAGATGTAGATGCTATCTATGCTAAAAGGATAATAAAATAATATAATGAAAAACGTATGTCCCAAATTTGACAGTTTAGAGTAAGTGAACAAATATCTTGAAAAACATACACTGCCAAAACTCAAAATCCACTCTAGAAGAAATAGAAATTCAGAATAGCCTTGTCTATAAGAGAAATCAAATTTGTAGTTCAAAATTCTTCCACAAGGAAAGCTCCATACTGAGGTAGCTTCACTTGGGAATTTTACAAACTTTTAAGGACGAAATAATACAAAGTATCCACAAGCAGTTCCAGAAAATAAGCAAGGTAGAACATTTACCAACTCATTGTATGAGGAGAGCACTACCCAGACACAAAAATCAGAAAATATATTGGAATGAAAATTACAGATAGACCAATACCATTCATAAACATTGATGCAAAATTAATTAACAAAATTTTATAATAGAATCCATTCACATTTTTAGAAGGATAATACAACATGCACCAAGTGGGTTGATAAGTGATAATAATTTTCAGCAAATTGTGAATGAATAAAAGGAAAATTTCTCAATCTGATAAGAAATATATGAAAAACCTACACATACATCATCCTTAATGATAAAGTCTAATACTTTTCCCTTAAGATGAAGACAAGAATATCCTTCTCTTTCACCACTTCTATGCAACATAGTACTGGTGGTTCCAGCCAATGTTATTAGCAAGACAATATAAAAGACATAAAAGTTGGAATGAAATAATTTAATACGGTCAGTATTCACAAATAATAGAAGTTTATGTAGAAAATCCTACAGAATCTACCAAAGATTTCCTAGAAACACAAAGTGAGTTTAGTAAGACTGTAGGATTCAAGGTCAAAAAGAAAAAAAATTATTTTCATATGCTAGCAATAATCAATAAGAAATTGCAATGAAATAAAACCATTTAAAAAGCATCAAAAATAAAATATTTAGAGTTAAATTTAACAAAAGATGTGTAAGACTTATACACTGAGAGCTACCAAACATTGTTGATATAAACTTTAAAAATTTAAATTATTTTAGAAAACGATGACCCATGTTTTGGTTAGGAAAATTATATTTTTAAGATGCCACTATCCTTAAACTGAGCTATAGATTCAATAAAATCCCAATTAAAATCCTAACAGCCTTTTTGATAGTAATAAGCTGATTTTTAAATTTCTATGGAAATGAAAATGACCTAGAATTGCCAAAAACAACCATGAAAAGATAGAACAAAGTTGGAGGACTTATGATATCTGTTCTGATATTGTTTTACTTATTATGTCATCAAACAATGTGGCATAGGCATGAAAGTAGAGAAATAGATTGAGGAAACAATAAATAAGCCAGATATAAGCTCAAACATACATGGTCAAATAATTTTCAAGGAAAACAATTCAATGAAAAAAGTACAGTATTTCCAACAAAAGATGCTGGAACAATTAGACATCCATAAATAAATCAAAAATAAAACTTGATCCATTCATTGCAACACATAAAAATTAATTAAAAGTGGCACATGCACTACCCTGGCTGCTGTGGCTCAGTGGATAGAGTGTCATACTGCACACAGAAGGGTCCAGGGTTCAGTTCTAGGTCAAGGGCATGTACTTGGGTTGCAGTTTCAATACCCACCTTAGTCTGGGCACATGCGGGAGGGAGCCAATCAATTTGTCACTCTTGCATCAGTCTCTCTCTCTCTCTCTCTCTCTCTCCCTCCCTCCCTTCCACTCTCTCTAAAAAGATCAATAGAAGATATGTCTTCAGATGACAATTAACAAAAATAAGGGGTACATGGACCTAAGTGTAAAACCTAAAAATCTAAAACAACTGGAAGTAAGCATAGAAGCCAATTTTAGGCAATGATTTCTTAAAAACAACACTGATAGCATAATAAAAAATATGCATATATATATTGGCCTTTATCAAAATTAAGAAATTTATTTATTTGGAGGACACTATGAAGAGAATGCAAAAAAATAAACCATTGATTAGAAAAATATATTGCAAATCACATATTTAAAAACACACATTTTAAACCAGAATATGGAAGGAATACTCCAAATACAACATTAATAAGCTGATTTGTACAGGTAGTCTACCAAAAAGATATATGGTTAGCAAATAAGTATATGATGCTCAGCATCATCAATCATTAGGGGAAAGTAAATTAAACCCACAATATGAAACACCACACAGCCACTGAAATGGTTATCATCAGAAAGACTGACAATAGGACTGGTGAAGATGCTGCAAAATTCAACTCTGGTGTGCTGCTGATGGGGTTCAAAATGGGAAAGCAGTTTGGTAGTTGTTTTTTTTTTAATTTAAATATTCATTTACCTTAAGTGCCAGACATTTCACCAAGATAAATGAAAGAGTATGTTTACACATAGACTTTTACACATATATTTTTAGCAACTCTATTTGTAATAGCTACAAACTGGAAAAAACAAACAAACAAACAAATATCCATCACTGGGTGAATAAATAAACAATTTGTGGTATAGCCTCATAATGGAACACTGCTCAGCAATAAAAGAACAACTATTTTTTTGATAAAACAATAGTGATAATATCAGAATTGTTATGCTGGAGAAGTGAGAGTACACACTGTATGATTCTGGTTAGGTAATACTGTAGAACATTCAGACTGGTCTACTGACAAAGCAGATCAGTGGTTGCCTCTAAACAGGATTAGGAAGTAGTGGGGGCAGGTGGGACGGATTAAAGAGGAAACTTTAACAGGTGATGTCTGTGTTTACTGCCTTGATTATGGTGATGGTTTTCCGAGTGTACACAAGTATCAAAGTTATCAAATTGTATACTTTAAATATATGAACCTTAGTGAATGTTAATTATCCTATATAATAAAGAGGTAATATGTAAATTGACCATCACACCCTCACACACAAGATGGCCACCCCCATGTGGTCACAAGATGGCCACCACAAGATGGCTGGCAGGGGAGGGCAGTTGGTGGCAATTGGGCCTGCAGGGGAGGGCAGTTAGGGGCAATCAGGCCAGCAGGGGAACAGTTAGGTGTCAATCAGGCTGGCAGAGGAATGGTTAGGAGGTGATTAGGCTGGCTGGCAGAAGTGATTAGGGGCGATCAGGCAGGCAGGCAGGTGAGCTGTTAGGAGCCAGCAGTCCTGGATTGTGAGAGGCATGTCTGACTGGTTTAGGCTCAATCCCACGGATCAGGCCTAAACCGGCAGTCAGACATCCCCCAAGGGGTCCCAGATTGGAGAGGGTGCAGGCTGGGCTGAGGGACACCCCCCCTTCAGTGCATGAATTTCATGCACTGGGCCTCTAGTATTAAATAAAGCTAAGAAACAAACACATATTACTTGATTTAATGTATTTGAAAATCTTGAATTATAACCTTGGTCTGTCTGATTTGAATACTCTTGTGTCATCAAGTATGGCTGCTTGCAATATCACTTAAAACATCAGACAGAGTTAGAGGTAATCTCCAAAATCGCCAGTACAAGGGTAAGGACATGGGAGAACGTGTTCAGTTGTTTGGGAAGCTGTTCTCCTCAGTCTACTAAAGTTATTAGGCTCATTCTTAAGTATTTTATGCTTTAGATTAAAATTATTATCTATCTATCTATCTATCTATCTACATATCTATCTATCTATCTATCATCTATCTATCTATCTATCTATCTATCATCATCATCTATCTATCTATATGTATATATACATATATATGAAGACAGCGATCGGAATGCTGTAAAGACCAGTTGCTATGACACCCACTGCGGCCAGTGAACTGGCCCAATCAGGGGGCGGGGCTGGCTGGCCAACCTCCTGCCATCTCCTCCTCCCGACAGGCAGGCCCGGCCCTGAACCACCCCGATTGGGGCCAAGCCGGCTGGAGCCCACCTGTGCACAAATTTGTGCACTGGGCCTCCAGTTTATTAATAATTATAGAAGCTAAGATATTACTTAAATAAAACATCAAGAGAGACCCCATGTTTTACAATTAGAGTTACTCACTCAATACGGACATTATACCAAATTTGAGCTTTATTCGATTAGAACCTTTCTGAAGAATATTTGCAGGGTCAGAATTCTATAATAGATTTTTGTTGTTGTTGTTGGAGAGATGGAATCTTGGTAGTCCAATCTCATGTAACTCTGACTCCCTGTGTGACCCTAGACAAGTTTATTTGAGATCTCCAATACACATCAAGCTCTTGTATCATCTCCTTCCTGAACAAATTAGGCAGAGTACGTGGGGAAAAAAAATAACTCTAGACTGGGATTAAGGAACATACTTCTGGATAAAATCTATCCATTTCTGCAAAGCAACATTTTACAATGACAAACTGGGTATTAACCTATTTTGTTCCTAGGATTTCCTGAGACAGAAAAAAGTCATGTTCACAATTTCTTTATGATGATTATTAAATTTAAAATACAGACCTTCATGTGTTAATTGTCTACAAGTGATTATAATACCTGAAGCAGAATTTGGACATCTTGCCAGAGACCACACCCAGGTTCTAGAAAGACCCTGCAGTAAAATTGCCCACACCCACAAGGTTCAGTATCAAGGGCAGATGTGGCAGAACTCTTAATCATCTTATAGCAGTGCTTCCCAAAACACGAATGTGAATAGACATCACTTGGGAATCCTGTTAACATGCAGATCCAGGTTTGGTAGGGAGAGGCCTGAGATTTTGGGTTTCTATTGAGATTTTAGTTGATGCCATTTCTGTTGGTTAGTGAATCATGCTTTGAGTAACAAGGTGAGGATTTGTTATTCTCTTCCAGAAGAGCTGTTATAAAACTTATGGACCTGCAATTATTTAAGCCATTAGGATTAGGGTTGTCCACATATGCCTATTAGTGGCTTAAACAAGATAATTTCTTTCTCATGTAGAAGTCCTGAGGTAAGCAGTCCAAAGCTGGTGTAATGGCTCTATTGTGGCAAAGACCCATGTTCCTTCTATCTTGTGGCTCAGCCATGTTTAGTACATCACTTCAGGGTTCAAGATGGCTATGTGAGTGGCAGCTGTTTAGTTTTAATTCAGTCAGCAAGAAACAGCAAGGTGCTAGGAAAGGCTATGCCTTATACCTCTCATGATGTTTCTTGGAAGTGACATACAAAACTTCTGTCACATCTTACAGGCCAAGAAGTCTTATTGCCACATCTAGCTGTAAGGGAGGCTCAATAGAAATCTGCCCATCAAAAAAGTGGGATTCTGTGTTAAGATCGGGGAAGATGGGTATTGGGAGGCAGCTAGCAGACTCTGTCACTGATTTTGATTAAAAGGGCTGCAGTTCTTATAGCATTAAAGCTCAGTCCAGCAATTAGCCATGTAACCTTGGCCTTAACCTATACAGATCTTAGTTTTCAGGCTTGCAAAATGAGAAGCTTGGGCCAGGTGACTGAAATGGCAGAAGGTCCTAGAGGGGAAGAGGTTGAAACAAACCGGGTAAAATCACTGGCCTGATTGCCAGGTAAGAATAACATCTACTTCTAAATATACTGAGGTAGAGGCTTCTCTTTTCTAATATTTTCATCTCTAATGCTCTTATCCAGCCTGCCCACAATGTGCAATATAGTTTAGTATAAAAATAATGTCCCATTATTGCCCTATTTCCCTTCCTCCATCGAGATGGCACTTTTAAAATACTTCATCAGTAGCAGTAAAAGAATAACATGAACTAAAATTTGAAAAATGTTAAGTTTTTAGAAGCTACTGCTGGTGTTTAAAGTAGGGCCCCTGTTCCAGTTCTGACTTTAATTGTTCCTTAGGAAGAAAGAAGAGCAGATGGGCACAGCTGCTGAGGAATATGACATCGCTTGCATATTTTTGTTAGATGGCATCATCTCTTTCAGCTAAGCAAAAGAACAATGTTAACAAATACTGAGAATTACATTAGGCTTTTGAAAGCTAAGGGAGATGATCCATGAAAATATATATGTTGTGCAATTTAAAGAGCTCTTTCAAAAGGAAAAAAAAATCTGAAATTTATTGTATGTTTTACCTTAACCCATATAATATTCCATAATCTTCATGTGGTCTATGAATCCCATATTCTAACTCGAAAGCACCCATGCCTAATCCAGCTTAAGCTACTGTCATTGCTACTGTGGTTGGCTCTGGTGGTTAACACCATGCGCAACCCCGTATAAGGAGAGTGTAGTAATCTACATGAAGGCATTTTATCCTCTGCTGTAAAGTAAATCGGACTCTAGGGACTTGTGTATTTATTAACTCAGTTTCCCTCACTCATAAAGAAATTTACCCTTTTTTTAAAACGATCTCCACATATAAAATTAGAAACTAAGGAAGCATATTTTTAGACTTGAGTCTTTTCATTTTAAGAAAGAAAAGAGTCTTAAAATTACAAGAACGTCCAAAGTTTTACAAAATTCAGATATAGATGTTAGTGTAATTTGAGGTAATAGAAAATAACTTATTAACTTTTATTAGATAAATCCTTTAAAAAATAATTATATTATTCAGGGTCCAGCCAGGAGACAAAAAACACACAGTAATCCAATCAAGTAAAGCTTATTCTAAAAATTTATTAACTAGCAACTAAGGATTAACTACTAGCGGTAAAGAGAATTCCAAGGAACATAGAAATATCTGATAGAGCAGCAGCTGACTCTCTGGCTAAGGCAAAGTGCCCGAGGAACGGACACACATGGAGAGAGTGGTGAAGCTGGTGGTGGTGAAGCTGGCTGAGGTGCTGCGGGCGGTGAGCAGAAACCCCCTGCCGGGATGCTAGTGAAGCGCACTGGGAAATCACTAGGTCACAGGGGGAACCCTCCAGACAGCTGCCCAGCAGGGGCCTGCTAGCCTCTGGGCAGCAGCTGAACTGGCTTGGAGGCTGCTGCAGGAGTGCTGCTGAAGCTTGTTGGGTAACTGAGCACCACCTGGTGCCTACATGCTGGTGGCACTGCAGGGAGAAGCGGGAGGAAGGCGTACTGAATACCCCAAAAGACTCCTCTCATCCAGTGTCCTGTCACCCTCGATGACAAAGTTTAGCATTGTGCCAGTGGTCAAAGAAATGTTTAGAGGGTCCAGCTTTGGTATCACAAGACAGGGCAATGAAGGGTGAATGTGGACCTGAAAAGCAGTACATTGATAACTGGCACAATCACTCTATTTTTTAAGTAACTGAACACAAACTTGAACTATTAAAAATAGAAAAAATATAATCTTTTTGCCAGAGAATTTGAATATAAACTATAATCAGTGATGCAGAGGAATTCATATTTACCTAAACAATTCATGGAAACATACTATGTTTTAGAAAGGATGGTTTACAGGGTCACATTAAAGCATTTTAATAATATTAAAACATTTGAATCTGAAAGACCTGAAGATCACTAAGTACAATTCCCTCATTCTTGAAATTAGGGAGAGTCTGGAACCCAGAAAATGTCAATGCCTTGTTCAAGGCTAAATAGTTCTTTAGTAAAAGAGCACGCATTTGTTTCAACGAATATTTAAATGGTCGTTTGGCTTAAGAACCTATTGATGACACTAAGGGAGGATTTACTGTATTTGTATATCCTACATTTACAGAGCTTAACATTTAGGTTGAGTGAGTTAGACAATAACCAAATAAACAAATGAATAATAATTCAGGTATTAGAAGTGCTATGTATTATGACAAAACATAAAGCAGGGTAAGAAGATAGAAAATAATATATGTGGGACAGAAACCTAAAAAAAGTTGTCTCAACTCCCAAAACAGAATACTCAAATAGACAATGGCTTTTAGCAAATTTAACGTGTTTTCTAATTATATCATACATTTGTATTTGCATTAATATTTTAATGGAAAAAATACTGTTGTATTCCTTTAGCAGTCAAGGTTGAGTAGTGCCACAGTACCCTTTCTCCCATCTCATTTTTATAAAGGGACCCATGATTATCTGTTTGCAAATGTTTCAGTTGATCTTACTTCAGGAAAGTAGGCAGTTGTAGCTTGCAGGAACCCCGGTTCCAATGGACACAAACTATATCTTCAAAACTCAGATTGACCTCATATTTTGACAAGTTTCAACTAGTTACTAGATTTGTGGCTGCTTAGATATTGTACATCTCCTCAGGGCAATGTTGAAAATGCTGAAAATCATTCAACAGTTAGTGCCCACATAAGATGATATTTCAGCACTGGGATATTTCTTAATTATATGTGTTTCCACTGTGTGTGTAAATAGGGAACAAAAGTTGCTGAAATGTCATTAACAATGGCTGTTGAAATTTTGTACTTTAGAAACTATATACACAGAAACTTGAACATTTGATGGTTATTACGCAGGCTGCTTCTTGACAAATATAGCTGACTTTAAGGTCGATATAACTGATATCACTGTCAAACTAAAAAAACTTTGTGTTAAGTAGGAAATGTAGCCACAGACATGCAGTTGAGTTTGGGAAGTTAAAAGGAAAAAACAACAAAAACCTCCCTCATAATTATTTTTAAAATGTTATCAAATTTTAATTTGATTTTAACTGGACCCTTTGTCATATAATATGAAAATTTAGGACTAATATTTATTTCCCTATAACTAGTCAGTCATCTTGTCATAATATTTTTGGTATAACTATTAATCAATGTAAACTGAATCGCATTAACATTTTGATTCTTCAAAAATTTTGTCCTTTCAAAGGAGATTGTATAAAAATTCTGTATTAGTCGAAACAAATCTTTCTTTTTAAATAACTCATTGGTTTTGAAAATCACTTTGTTGAATTGCTATTCAACACCATTTAAATGAGTAGTATATTTGGTGAACTTAGTTGAAATTGCAATACATTAGAGATCTTTTAATGTGTTTATAACCTTGTTTATATCTATTTTAGAGACATTTGTCATTAACTCACCACACTGTGTAAAAGGGTCAAACTCAGAAAGCAAATCACTACAAAACTCAAAGCATTATCCACCGGGAATAATCCCTTTAAGAATTCTAAATTTCTGTATAGCTTTTAAGTTGTGTGAGCATGAAAGTTGAGCTAGTCTATTTTAGTGATTACTTTATGATGATAAAAGGCCCCAAAAACTAAAAAACAAAAACAAACGTTGCCAACTCTGATTAAAAAGGAAATACATGCACAGCATAAAAAAAGAGTAAAGAGGTTACCAGAAAACTGCCAATTACTATTTTCTCTTATATTTCCTCCTAATAAGTTTACATTTTGTTTTCTAAGCAAATCAGGTGATGATTTAATGTGCCTGGAGGCCTCCTGGAAACATCCAATTACTGTCCCATAGAAATCTTTCCCCTCAGTTGCATGATGAGAGATAACCGCTGGGGCAGGGAGTTACCTTGGCCACATAAAAGGAAAACAATATGTTGTAAAGAGCAATAAATGAAAAGAGACAAAAGTTTTAAACAAGTTCCTTATCTCTTTTCAGTCCTCAGATACCTTATGTTGAATAGCCAGATCATTTTATTATTGCAAATGCCATGGTTGTAATCTTTTATTGCTTGCAGTATAGGCCTACAGCATTAAGTGAGTATAAAATTACATATAGTTTAATATATCTGTACAACACCTTTAAACAAGCTTCTCTAGGCAAGAAGGTTATCCATCTTATAAATCTATTATTCCATTGTACATCTTGATAGCCTAGCATTGCTCCTAGCCATGTTTAAGCATTAAATAGTGCATTATTATTTCACATAAATCAACCAGAGATGTGTGAATTCATAAATTTTGCATTTACACAGACAGTATTTTAAACGTTTTACTGCTTTGTGGGGACTCAGCACACAAGCCTGTACACAAATCAGGACCTGAGAAATTTCAATAAAATTTAATATCACAATTACATCTTTGCAAAGTCAATGCATGCATATTTTAGAAGTATTTTAACTGAATCCAAAAATAAAACTCAAATGTGAAGGGTGGATTTTTTTTGTTGGAGTTTAGTCAGTTATTGTTATAATAAGCTAATGAGCTTTTTATTCTTTATAACAAATGGTATAAAGGGAATAAGGCCTTATAGAAATTTGAAATAAAAAAATCACAATAGGAAATCTTGTTAGTTGTTTTTATTTTAAGCAATGTGGATACAAAGTAGTACAGGATTGATAAGCTTATGTTACAATGAACCTATTGCTTTATAGTTTGAGTCTGAAAAAAAATTTTAAAAGTCACAATTTAGGCTCTAAGTTAGATGAGGCTAAGAAAACCTTTTTTTTTTTTTTTTTTTTTTAGGGGTTTCTAGGTTATTCTGATTTGAAAGAGAACTATATTCTTTTTCTTATTTCTAGGCATTTTTGTGGGGGATGATGTTTACTGTTTCTTCAAACTTTTTTATTATTTTTTCCCCAGAATATGTTCCCTTTAAGATTTTTGCTTAGTAAAAAAATGTCTAAAAATGAACACACAGCAATTGTACCTTTGGGGAAGAGTTCTGCTTTAGCACCTATGTGGTGAAGATTACATTCGCATTGAAACAATTCCTAATGCATATAATTAACTGAGCAAATGCCACACTAATTTGAAAGTAGCAAATTTATCACCTACAAACAGGTGATGTAGAAAGATAAATTGCTAAGTACATAGAGCTTGCTTCCAATCATCATCAA
Organism: Plecotus auritus; assembly: GCF_963455305.1. Lineage (NCBI taxonomy): Eukaryota > Metazoa > Chordata > Mammalia > Chiroptera > Vespertilionidae > Plecotus > Plecotus auritus. The sequence goes on along the minus strand of NC_137771.1, from coordinate 91,214,304 downwards.
ATTCTTGGCAGAAAGCTGATAGGAAAGGAGAGAAAAGAAGAAAAAAAATTTTCATGAAAATTTAGGGGTATTGTTGGAATAAGTAAAAGGGATAGGTAAAAATAACATTCTACCATGATCTTTCCTTTTGCACTGAGGGATTTATTTTTATGAGAATTTATTACACTAGTTTCCTTTTTATTTATAGACTTTAGATATTTTCTCTGCCATTAGGAATCTTGCCCTTTATTTCTTGAAGGACTAAAAAGTTCAACCCTAAGGTTAACAGTACCAGAAGATCACTGTGTGGAGATTAATCTCTGTAGGGTGATAAGCAAAAGACAGACACAGTGAGCCTTCAGAACTCTACAGCCACTCAGAGTAATGACGAACATTACCATACCCAGGCAGGCTGTAGAATGTTAAAAAGAAAGCAGATTTAGGTACCATGCATACAAAACTAATGGAAGCTTCTCCCTTACTCTGATGAATGCTGAAAATGAAGTGGCTTAAGTAAAAAACTCACTTCCCTTATTTTCATGTTCAACTATTTAGCATTCATTGGTTTGGGCTTCATGTAGTTTTTGATGATATTGCCATTCCTAGTTTCCTTTTGTGTGTGAAAGTTTCATCTTATTGCCTGGTCTAGACTAACAAGGATATAAGGAAAAAAAATGATTCATTATAGAAATTACATTTTGTGAGCTAAGCCAGAAGGCACTGTCTTTACTTTAGCTCTTGTATAAGCAAGAAATAGTGTTATGTATGTATTTTATGTGTATATACAGTAGTGTTTACTTAGCAATATGTATATTTATACCACACAAGTGGCCCATACTACCATTATGAAAATCCCCTCTATTTTTCAAAAGCTATATGGAAACAATTGATGGCTGAGGAAGAACTATGTGTAAACAAACATGTTTGAAAATTCTCAGGATGTGTCAGCACCTTTTAGATAAATATATGACTTTTTTTTCATAACACTAACTTTTCTGGTTAGAGGGGAAATTAGAAGAAAGAGATGGACAATAAATATGTTGAATTTTAAAACATAATTAATTTGTTTCATCTCTTTTTAAAAATATCTGGTTGCATACATGGATGTTTCTATTTGAAATGATGAATTCTTTTGTTTAGTAGGCTCACAGATTCAGTTTCCATTGGATAAACCACAGTTAAATGTTAAAAATAAACTTTAGCACATCACAGAAAGTATTGTCCTTGTGTTTTACTTTTATACCCCTCTGTTTGCATGATTTTAATTCACCTCAAATAAAGGAGAAATTAAGATGGTGGGTAAAAACAAATAAAAAATTGGTTTTAATTTTTATAAGTTTGGCTTGATCTATGTTGTTAGACATGTCCATCAAAGATATGTTGTAAGTATTTATGGTGCAAAGTGTATCTGTTTTCTACTATTCATCTCAAATGAGCAATATATTAATATACCTTAGATTTGTATTAGAATCTGTGCAGCTATGTAATAGTAATATGATATTGCCTTTTATTAAAAGCAATGTACCATATATTATAAATAAAATTCACCACCATAGGAAGCTATGACATATAATTTTTTTGTTTCCTCTTTATGAGTTGTCACTGAGCGCTTCATATCTGCTGAGAAGAGCATAAGCTTTATTGTCAAAGAACCTTGGTTATAGAAAAGACTCTGTTATTTAACTCTTTTAGGCAGACATGCTTAATTGTTCACCAAACTTCCATTCCATAGACTGATGGTTGGTAAGTATGTACCTTCCAGAGAACATGGCCCATGTCACAGCATCCCTTGCATCTAACTGTGATCAGAAGACTATGTAATGTGAGAAGTGATGAATGTCACTTCTAAGCCAAACCACTTAAATGGATAAAGGTGAACCTTTAACCATTTCTTCCACCTCTACCTGAAAACAGAGGATTCCGAGGCCTTTGAAGAAGGCAGAACCACAAGACAGAAGTCATGAATGGCTGTACTAAAGACAGATGACTGACTACAAGCACTAAAAAATTCTAAAATTTATTTGTTACAGCATCCAGCATTACAGTGCAAACTAATACATACAATATAAAATCTTGGGAAATTTATTTTACTTTGGAGACATACATGTTTTTTTTTTTTTCCTTATCACATCATTTTATATGCAGTAAGAATTTGTAGTACAAAATACATTTATTATGAGGAGGTCTACCTCAAAGAGTTGCTGGGAATATCAAATGAAATAATATATGAAGAAGTGTTTTATGTGTTTTAAACAAATATAAAAAATTAGCAATAATTTTTACTATATTCTGAGACTTTATAGGAAATTACTTATTGATTTTCTTTACTTAAAGCTAAATTCACCAGTATAACAGAAATATTATTAATACCATACTTTGAATTTCTCTTTTCTAAATTATTGATCTTAGCACCTCCCTCTGCTGTGAAGAGAAATCAATATACTATGGCTTTTACTGTTTAACTATTTTTATGGGTGACAATTTTGTGTCAGGAAATGTACTATATTATGTTATTTCATCATTCTTTTCTTTTTTCACATGAAGACATTTAGTCTCAGAATGATTAAGTGAATTGCCCAGGGTCACATAACTAGTAAAGATTCAAACCTAGTTCAGTTTGACTCCAATGACATGGTTAATACCACTGTATCCTCACCTACACAGGGATTAATGTAGTTTGCCCCTTGAATCCAAAGGAATAGAAACATCAAAGACTCTGCCTTATCCAGGTTATTTAGAAAACAGAACCTGAGGCAAGGATTATAGTGCTGGTGCCTGATTTAAAAGATAAAAAACTAGGGCAAAGGGATGAGGATGGTTGTAAGGGGTGGGGAGACAAATGAAGCAGAGTGATGTGAAGCAAACTGACATAGTGTGTCACTGCACTGCTCTGGCTTCAGACCAAGCCTCGAAGAGACTCTGTACATTGCTTGTCAGGTGTGTCTGCCTCACACAAGGGATATCTCCAGACAGGTTTCAAGAAGAATCCATATCACTGAGTAGTTGTGGGAGTGAAGAAGAGCAGGAGTGTAGCTGTCTGCATATTGCAGCCCACTCTCTTTTTCTGTTGTTCCAAGTTCTTCATTAGGGAGGAGTTAACTTCTCTGTCCTTTTGGGTTGCAGCATTTGGCCCATTGGATGGTCATTCAGGATGTCAGATCATGCCCTATGCATGTTACAGTGTTTCATCCAAGTCTGGAAGTGACTTGTAGGCATGGCTGCACAGTGAAAGCTAAAGGGTAGGCCAGCATACTCAGGGCTGATCCCTGCAAAGCCCAGGCATCACAATGGCAGGACCTGATGGGAGTAAGCTGATGAGGTTTAGCAAGCAGAGAGCATAAAGGAAGTAGGAAACATGAGATAAGTATCTGATACAGAGCCTTCAAATGATTTATTCAACTAATACTTATTACATGCCAACTATTATCAGACACTTTTCTAAGTTATGGAGAAACAGCAGTGCAAGAAAAAAAAAAGTTAAGTTTCTGCCTTCATGAAGCATACATTCAGATGGGGGCAAAGAAAAGAAAATAGATAATTAAGTATAATATATGGTATGTCAGAGGAAGACCAAGCTAGAAATGTGTGTATGAGGTGTTTGTAAGCAAGAGTGGTAAGAAAGTTCTTACTGAGAAGATGACATTTAAATAAAGACCTTAAAGCTGTGAGGAGTAATTATGACAATATCTGATTATGAACAAATATAAAGGCCCTGATTTGGGAATGGATTGGAATATTCAAGCAAGAGCAAAGAAGTGAATGAGACTAGAGAGGAGTGAGAGATGAAGAGACTAATATGAGATCCAGATCATGCTGAGTCATGTAGGACACTGTAAGAACTTTGTCTTATTGATTAGTCAAACATTTTAGCCTGGTTGATTTATTTGTTCATCATAATAGCATTAAAAGATAATGTAGCCTCATACCCATTTTATGAATGAGCAAATGGAGGCTCACAATTGTCAGGTAAATTTTCTAGTAGAAACTCACAAAGGAATTACTAAGATATTCATTATTAGGAGAAATAAACAGACCTGAGCAAAGAAAAATCCAGTGTAGTTCCACTTAGCTTTTAGAGTTCAAATGCACAAGTATTTTCAAGTATTAAAAATAATAACAGGCATAACTTCCATAAAAAGCTGTTCCCATTTATTCCTTACATTGACTCTCTGAGATAGGCACTATAATTTTTCCATTTTATACATAGGAAATGGATATTTTAGTAACTTTTTCAAAGTGACACAATTAGGAAGTGATGAATCAAGAACTGAACATATGCATTCTGTTTTTAGAATCTGTGCTAATAATTAGGATGGCACATTGCCTCTATAAATGCTTTAATTGTTGTTACTATATGTAATACTTCTCAGAATTTCTCATAGTCATTCTTCTTCAATTTTGAAAGAAACCACATCATTCTTTGTCTCTTTCAGATAATTCCTTTAGTAGATTATTATAATTTTTCTATTCTAAAGAAAATTCTATCTAATAAAAGAGTAATATGCAAATTGACTGTACCTCTACTATACCCATAAGCCACACCCACCAGCCAATCAGGAGTGAGTATGCAAATTAACCCAACCAAGATGGCTGTGGCCAAGGAGAGAGCAGGAGGCTTGGGTTTCCCTGGCAATGGAGGAAGCCAAACTTTCTGCCTGCCCTGGCCTGCCTTAGCCTCTGCTTAAGGCTACAAAGTTTCAATTATAGAAGATAAATAAATCCCAACAAAAATGGCTATGGCCACGAGCGAGCAGGAGGCTTGGCTCCGCTCAAGGCTACAAAGTTTCAATTGTAGAAGATAAATAAACCCCAGATACCAGGGCCTCTGCTTGGGTAGCCAGGGGGCATGGCCGGCCTGCAAAACACCACAGGCCCCTCGCCCAGGCCACCCCATGCCCCAAGGGAACCCCCACCCTGATCCGGGACACCCTTCAGGGCAAACCAGCTGGCCCCCACCCATGCACCAGGCCTCTATCCTATCTAATCCTATCTAATAAAAGAATAATATACAAATTGACCATCACTCCAACACACAAAATGGCTGCCCCCATGTGGTCAAAGATGACTGTCCCCATGTGGACACAAGATGGCCACCACAAGATGGCCAGCAGGGAAGGGCAGTTGGGAGGGACCAGGCCTGAAAGGGAGGGCAGTTGGGGGTGATCAAGCCTGCAGGGGAGGGCAGTTAGGGGTGATCAGGCTGGCAGAGGAGGGAAGTTGGGGGCGACCGGGCCTGCAGGGAAGGGCATTTGGGGGAGACCCAGGCCTGCAGGGGAGAGCCGTTGGGGGAACCAGGCCTGCAGGGGAGGGCAGTTAGGGGTGACCAGGCCTGCAGGGGAGGGTAGTTAGGGGCAAACAGGCTGGCACGGGAACAGTTAGGCATCAATCAGGCTGGTAGGGGAGTGGTTAGGGGGTGATCAGGCTGGCAGGCAGAAGCGGTTAGGGGCAGTCAGGAAGGCAGGCAGGCAAGCAGTTGGGGGCCAGCAGTCCCGGATTGTGAGAGGGATGTCCGACTGCCCATTTAGGCCTGATCCTACCGGGATCGGGCCTAAACGGGCAGTTGGACATCCCTCGAGGGGTCCCAGATTGGAGAGGGTGCAGGCTGGGCTGAGGGACATCCACTCTCCCCGTGCACAAATTTTGTGCACCAGGCCTCTAGTAAAATAATAACTAACAACTTCTACTATTCCTTTAACAATTTTAAATCACATCTCTAAGATTGTTCCAAAATGTTTGAATCTCAATTATTTCTTTTTACTAATATTTCTCAACATTGTTTTTTTTTCCTTCCTTTTTACTGAATTACATATTTTTTTAAAAGTTCAGCATGTGGCAATGGATAAGAAACTCTGTTTATCTACATGTGAATTCACATTTTTTGTCTTCGTTTTGAAAAATAATTTAGTTAGGTATAGAATTGTATGTTGACATTTCTTCCTCTCTTGTTTTCTGGCACCTGCTTTTGCTGATAAAAACATTGCTTATCATTCAGGTTTTCTTTTTTTTTTCTGTTTTTATGATTTCTTGGTAAATTTTCTCTTTGGTTTTAAAACTCTACAGTTTTATTACAATGTGTTTTGATGTAGACTTAAAATAAATTAACATGCTTGGATTTATGTTTTTTTTTCTCCTTTTACATAATGGTTTATTTCTTCTTTTGTTTCCAGAAAAATCAGTTATTTATTTTTTAAATACTGCCTTTCCTTTGTCTCTATATTCTTGATCTCTGGAACTCTTATTAAAGAAATATTATTAGAATTTCCTTTTGTATTTTTTAAGTCTCTTAACTTTTTTTTTATATAGTCATATTTTATCTTTCTGGTGTATCTGGTCCATTTGTTCTCTTTGCATCTGTATATAATCTGTTATTTACCTATATATTGAGTTGTAAAAAAATAAGACCTATTAAGGGAACATTTACCTACCAAAATGCATTTTAAGTATAAAATTTGATAAATTTTGAGAAATGTATACTGTGTACCTGTGTAGCCATCACTGCACTAGTTAAGATATAAAATGTTGGTCATTCCAATAAGTTCCCTATGCTCCTTTGCAGTGAATTCATCTACCATCTGCCTTAGCAACAACTTATTTATATAATAATAAATTGTTTTTCCCTGTTGTTAAACTTCGTAAAAATAAAAACCATATAGTATGAATACTCTTGAATCTAGCTACTTTCAATACAAGATTTGTATTAGAGGTTCATCCATGTTATGTTTATAAAAAACTATTCTATTTTAATGCTGTATGCTATTCCATTTTATGAATATACTATAATTTGAATGGTGTATATCTGATTTTACTTGTCTACATACACTTTCCCCTCTAAAACCATATAACAAAGCAGAAGTTTAAATTGAATCATACAGGAGCCATATGTTAAGCATTATATGATACAAAAACCTCAAGCTTTCAAATTACGTATGAATAATAATAGAAATAATAAATTCTAGAATGTTCCTTCTGTCTGATATGAAGAGTATGTTTAAAGAGGGAGGTAAGGCTTCAGAGACTTTATTTATAAAAAGGATAGATGGGTGAGGACATTTAGATCAAACACACACACACACACACACACACACACACACACACACACAACACTCCTATAGGAAAATAGTCCAAGAATAATGCCAAAATACTAAACACAGAATTAGGATTTGGTAGTATATTGTACTGTCTACTGGGAAGGGGCTTGGACATGAGTGGGGCCAGATATAATATACTTGAGGAAGCATTGTTCTTAGGAAAAATCCTATATAGAGAGAAGAAATAGTACCCTTTGGAGATGTGATAGGGAAGGCAAAGAAGGAAATAAGAGGTAAGAAATTATAGATTCTGTTGAAAATAAAATGAAAAATGGTAGTATCTTCACCTACTCCTTATCCATCAAAACATCTGTATTTTATTAAAATAACAGAAGAGGGCACTCTTGAACTAGTTACCTGTCCATGAATTGAAAAGGAATAGGAAAAAAATAAAACATAAAACAGATCACATTTATATAAAACTACTGTAAGAAGAGAACAGAAAATCAGAATAAAATAATTTCAGCTGTTGAATATTCTCCCCCTTCTAAACAACCACAAAGCAAGAAAGTATAACACAATACCTCAAAATAAAATAAATATTTTCTAAGCATTTGGAGATATTAAAAAATACACCTAGGTCAAAAGTTCAAAATCTAATAAGGTAAATGTATATAAAATTAGGATAAAATTTTATGAACTGACTGAATTCAGGACTTAGGATACATATATGTATATATATGAAATGAAGACTTCATTGCAAGGTATATAGGGAAAATAGATTTAAATAAATATTTAAAATTAAAGTATTGTTCTCATCCTAACCATCATAGAAAACCAGATAATTTATAAAACTTTTAAAGTGTAGGGACTATTCTGTGAAAACAGCTAGGACAAGAAGTTGTGACATTAGAAAACACATATAGTGGCTGAGCTGGCTAAAAGGTAGAAGTGAAAAACACTGTATTCTATGGTTGAGGTGAGTGGGAGATAAATAAGAAACTCTTCTTTGCCCAGGATCTCATACTCTCTCTGTACTCATGACATTAGAGTCTTGCTACTTTTAAAGGAGGGAAAATTACAACTTAAGATGAACTACTCACACAGGTCAGAATTTTGCTGCTGTGGAGAGTAAAGGGAAACCCTACCTCTGAGACCCTGGCACCCAAATAACTCTGCTTTCCAAAAATATTGTGGAATAACAAACAACAGGAGTCTACCACTGAAGGAAAAGTGAGAGGATGGTGAAAGAGCAACTATATGATGTATGGTATGCAGGGATGAACAAAAACACTAAGAAAAACCTCTGACAATCCAAGCCCTACCCTAAGCAAAAGGCAATGGTAATTTGCCACTAGAAGAATTGAAACATATTGCATAAGAAATACAGCCATAGCAACATCAAAACCTAAATCCTGTTAAACTTTTCATTAGTTTTTTTTCAAGTCCTGACAGTAATGACATAATAGTCATTAATGACTAGTGCTTTATCACAAAAAATAAATATCATAAATGATATACACTGAGTAGCCAGATTATTATGATCTCTGAATGCATAATAATCTGGCTACTCAGTGTATATCCTATATAATAAAAGGCTAATATGCAAATTGTCCCCTTGACCGGGAGTTCGACCAGCAGACAGGCCGGCCAACTGCCCATGTCCCCTCCCCCTGGCCAGGCTGGCCAGACCCCACCCATGCATGAATTCATGCACCGGGCTCTAATATATATATATATATATATATATATATATATATATATATATACACACACACACACACACACACACACACACACACACATATATATATACACACACACACACATATATATACTGGGTGGCCAGATTATTATGCATTCAGAGATCATAATAATCTGGCCACTCAGTGTATACTTAATTCTGCACTGTTCTACACATAATGTTCTATATTCCATGTCTCTGGTGTTCTACACATAATGTTTACTAAAAAATTATATTGTTCACAGGAAGCAAGAAAAAATAATTTGCGTCAATGGACAAAGCAATCAACAGAACCAAACTCAGAGATTATTGAGATGTTGAACTATTAGACATTTTAAAAACTATTATTAATATATTAAAGAATATAATGTAAAAGGTGAACCACATGTGAAAACGGATGGCAAATCTTGGTAGTCAGAATGTATCCTATATAATAAAGAGGTAATATGCAAATTGAAATAATAAATTCTAGAATGTTCCTTCTGTCTGATATGAAGAGTATGTTTAAAGAGGGAGGTAAGGCTTCAGAGACTTTATTTATAAAAAGGATAGATGGGTGAGGACATTTAGATCAAACACACATACACACAAAACATCCTATAGGAAAATAGTCCAAGAATAAAAGCCAAAATACTAAACACAGAATTAGGATTTGGTAGTATACTGTACTGGCTACAGGGAAGGTAAGGCTTGTAGATGGCTGCACCCATGTTGTCACAAGATGGTCGCCCCCACATTACCACAAGATGGCCGCCCCCACATTGTCACAAGATGGTCACCCCCACATCACCACAGATGGCTGCCCCCACATTGTCACAAGATGGCTACCACAAGATGGCCGCACCCACGTTGTCACAAGATGGCCGCCCCCACATCATCACAAGATGGCCACCACAAGATGGCTGCTCCCACGTCATCACAAGATGGCCACCCCCATGTAGTCACAAGATGGTCGCCCCCACATTGTCACAAGATGGTTGGCAGAGGAGGGGAGTTGGGGGGGGACCAGGCCTGCAAGAGAGGGCAGTTGGGTGGGGCCAGGACTGCAGGGGAGCAGTTAGGTGTCAACCAGGCTGGCAGGGGAGCAGTTAGGGGGCTATCAGGCTGGCAGGCAGAGTGGTTAGGGGCAATCAGGCAGCCAGGCAGGCGAGTGGTTAGGAGCTAGCAGTTAGCAGTTCCAGATTGTGAGAGGGATGTCCAACTGCCGGTTTAGGCCCGATCCCCAGGGCAGCCTTGGCTGGCCTTCGTAGCCCTGGCTTGGTCCAGAAGGTCATCCAGAAGGACATCTGTTTGGTCTAATTAGCATATTAGATCTTTATTATCTACTAGAGGCCCAGCGCAAGATTGAAATCGTGCAAGGAGGTGCCCCGCCTCCTGCCGTGCGAGGAGGCACCTCACGGGGGGCTGGGACATACACCTGACTCACGCAGCACTGGCCTCCACGGGAGTCAGGTTGGACCGGTGCCATGGCAGGCCCGGACCCAAGCCTGACTTGTGCAGCACTGGCCACCGTGGGAGTCAGGCCAAACCAGCACCGCGGGGGGCCGGGACCCACGCCTAACTCTCAATGTTCCCCGGCCCCCCTGCCTGTGTCTACTCTGGGGCCATCTGTGCTGCCTCGCCGGCTCAGGCAGGACCCCCTGCCTCTGTCTCTGTCTCCACTCTGGGCCTCACCTGCGTGTGCAACCTCCTTTTGTCTGGTCGTGAGCCATTACGGAGTCCTGGTCTAATTTGCATATCACCTCTTTTTATATATATACTAGAGGCCTGGTGCATGAAATTCAGCCCAGCCTGCACCCTCTCTAATCTGGGACCCCTTGAGGGATGTCTGACTGCCCGGGCAGTTGGACATCCCTCTCAAAATCCAGGACTGCTGGCTCCCAACTGCTCACCTGCCTGCCTTCCTGATTGCCCCTAACCACTCCCCTGCCAGCCTGATCACCCGCTAACCACTTCCCTGCCAGCCTGATTGATGCCTAACTGATCCCCTGCCAGCCTGTTTGCCCCTAACTGCCCTCCCCTGTAGGCTTGGGTTCCCCACAACTGTCCTTCCCTGCAGGCCTGGTCGCCCCCAACTTCCCTCCTCTGCCAGCCTGGTCACCCCTAACTGTCCTTCCCTGCAGGCTTGATCACCCCCAACTGCCCTCTCTTTCACACCTGGTCCCTCCCAACTGCCCTCCCCTGCTGGCCATCTTGTGGCAGCCATCTTGTGTCCACATGGGGGTGGCCATCTTGTATCCACATGGGGGCAGCCATCTTGTGTGTTGGAGTGATGGTCAATCTGCATATTACTCTTTTATTAGATAGGATAGAGGCCTGGTGCATGGGTGGGGGCTGTCTGGTTTGCCCTGAAGAGTGTCCCAGATCAGGGTGGGGCTTCCCTTGGGGTGTGCGGTGGCCTCGGTGAGGGGCCTGTGGTGGTTTGCAGGCTGGCCAAGGCCCCTGGAGACCCAAGCAGAGGCCCTGGTATCTGGGATTTATTTATCTTCTATAATTGAAATTTTGTAGCCTTGAGCGGAGGCCAGGGCTGCAGGAAGCTTGGCTTCCTCCATTGCCGGGGAAACCCAAGCCTCCTGCTCGTTCCATGGCCACAGCCATCTTGGTTGGGTTAATTTGCATACTTGCTCCCGATTGGCTGGTGGACGTGTCTTGTGGGCGTAGTGGAGGTATGGTCAATTTGCATGTTTTTCTTTTATTAGTGTAGATATATATATGTATATATATATATATATGTGTGTGTGTGTGTGTGTGTGTGTGTGTATAATAGTAAAAGCATAATATGCTAATTAGACTGGACGACCTTCCAGATGAAGCCAGGGTGGCAGCCATAGGACTGAGGCAGCTGCCGTGGCTGCGAAGACCTACTCTTGCATAAGTTTCATGCATCGGATAAAATACATGTAAGTTAAATTGCCATAATTATGACATGATAACTACTGAAATTTTATCAGTTAAAAAACTGATTACAGAATTTTAAACCTTTTATGCCATTTTCCGATAATTGAGTTTTTGTGTATTTAAAAAAATTCTTGGAAACATGTTATAAATTTTGTCACAACATAGTAATGCTGTAGTTTTATTGGATGACAAAAGACAATACAGAAGAGACTCCTATTACTATGCTCTTTACTCCCCACTAAGCATAAATTGGCACATGAACTGTTTTAGACAATGACATAAGTTTAAATGTGGAGGCACGAAAAGGGCTGTCAAGAATCATGTCTAGCTCAGGGAAACTGACCCCAAGAATGGATTTCTTGGCATAATCTTTGTGAGAGAGAAACCTCAATATGAGAGAAAAACATTGATCAGTTGCCTCCTGCAAGTGTTCTGACCAGAGATTGAACCTGCAACCTGGGAATGTGCCCTGACCTGGAATAGGACCTGCCATCTTTTGGTGTATGGGACAATGCTCCAACTAACTGAGCCACACTGGCCATGGCTTCTGGTAGACTCATTATGTCAAATATCTTTCCCCTATCCCCCTATTTTCTAACATTTTCTTTAAAGCTTGCACAAATTAGAAGTTTTAACAAATTAGAAAATCAATTATGCTTTCAAGCCTTCCCTATTTAAAAATTAGAGTCTCTAGTATTTTAAACATCCTTAAAACTGCATTCAGATTTTAATATGGCTTCATTTCAAATACCTAGCTGGGATCAGCCGTCCTGGGACTGATCAAGGGGATATGTTGGTAAATTGGAGATCACAGGAAGAATAGATAGGTTGGTATGGTGAGAAGACTTGAGCATTAGGAAAAAAAATTGGGTGTCTACTGAGTTAGTATTGGGATATTGAGGAAGTCACTCAATTTTTTCCTTCTTTCTTTTTTATTAATATTCCCCACTTCCTACAAATGCTCCCAGAACACTAAATTTAAATCAACCTATTAAATAACAAGGGATAGGAAAGTGAAACAAGCATCAGTTGAGTCCCAAGATTCCACAGGAAGGAATGACAATTAGACCATGTACCCAAAACCTTACAGTGTGCTATTGCCTTACATAATTCTCATATTAAAAAACTACCCATATTGAAAAACTCCAAAACATGAGAAATACGATGGTTATTTTTATTGTAAGCTGAATAAGCCCTGTGTGCATGGTAACCTAACAATGGCATTTCCCTTATAACTAGTGAAGTTGAGCATCTTTTCATATACATGTTGGCCATTTGTGTGTCCTCCTTGAAAAAGTATCTCTTCAGGTACTCTGCCCAATTTTTAGTCACATCATTTGTTGTTTGTTGTTCACATTTGTTGTATGAATTCTTTATATATTTTGGATATCCGCCCCTTATTGGAGGCATTGTTTGCAAACATTTTCTCCCATTCTGTAGGTTGCCCTTTTGCTTTGTTAATAGTTTATTTGGCTGGGCAGGAGCTTTTTCGTTTGATGTAGTCTCGTTCATTTTTTTTTTGTGTGTGTGCATGTGTACATATATTTCTCAACTTACGAGTTATAAGAGAAATGTGACTCAAAACCACAATATGATACTATCTCACACTTGTTATAATGGGTATTATCAACAAGACAAGAAATAACAAGTGTTAGAGGGGATATGAAGAAAAAGGAACCCTTTGCACACTGTTAATAAGAGTGTAAGTTGATGCAGCCACTATGGAAAACAGTATGGAAGCTCCTCAAAAAGTTAAGCATAGAATTACTATATAACCCAGCAAGCCCTGTTCTGGGTATCTACCTGAAAAATTTGAAAACACTTATTCATAAGGATATATGTACCCCTATGTTCATTGCAGCATTATATACAATAGCCAAAAACATGGAAACAACTTAACTGACCTTTGATAAATGAGTGGGTAAAGAAGATGTGAGATATACAATGGAATACTTAGCCCTAAAAAAGATGAAACATTGCCATTTTGGTAACAGGGATGAATCTTGAGAGTATCATGCTAAGTGAAGTAAGTCAGATGGAAAAGGACAAGAACCATATGATTTCACTCATATGTAGGAAATAAAACAAATAGCAACAAATAAACAAAATGAACTCATAGATACAGACAACAGAATGATGGTTACCAGAGGGAAAGGGGGCTGGGGAGAGGATGAAAAGGGCAAAGGGGGTCAAACATATGATGACAGAAGGAGACTAGACTTTGAGTGACAAGCACACAATGGAGTATACAGGTGTTCTATTATATAGTTGTACACCTAAAACTTATATAATGCTATTAACCAATGTTAATAAAATAAACTAATTAAAATTTAAAAAAGGCAAATACTATAGTATTTCTGTTCTGGAAATACAGTTTTTAGATTCTGAATAACAAACAAACCTTTGGAAGAAGAGCTATTTAACTCTGTCTATAGTTTTATTTTATCATTTATATGCAAAAATTAAACAGCTGCCTCATGGTATAATTTTCATAAAAGAACTTCTATCTAATTCCAGGGAAGAACAGGGAATATTGCGGATGGTACTATACACTCAATGCTTGCTTCACCAGTCTCTCTACCTCCTAAAAATCCTCAAGTTAACAACTGGTAAATATAAACATCCTTTCTTCTTCATAATTCCTAAATATCATTCATAGGTAGTTTATAACAATTTGAAATGCTAATCAGCAACTCTACTTATGCATAGCATCTTCTGGGAATTCACATCTATTTAATTCACCAACCAGTTAGTAAAACATCTTGGATGTGATTTCCCTTAGAACTATGATATATGAAACTGTATTGAAGCTGACTTGTAAAAATGTATGCTACTGGTTTTCTTGACAAACTTTTCAAGGAATCTCAGAAAACTGAAAATTTTTATAAAGAATAGCCTCTGTTTCAAGATAAAATCTTTTAATTAGATGAATACAGAAATTATGAGCTTCCTAGAATTGCAAAAATTCCATATCCTCTGTTAAAACCTTGGGATATAAATAGATAACTAATGTAAAAGTATATTTTCATAGAATAAAAACTGGTGATCTGTATTAGAAACTGGGATATAATTTCCCAGTCTTTTGCATTGAAAATTATAGAGCTTACCTAAAACTTGAAAACATAAGTGGCTTAGGAGTCATATCTCTACCCATATTCTGATTTTAATAACATCAAGGAATTTGAAGGTATTTCCATATTTGAAATGGAGTTAAGTTGGTGTTTAATTAATTGAATATCTTAAATAGTGGATTTAAAAGATATAAAAAATAGTGGATTTTCAGTATGTGAGGACTGGAAGTAGAGACACATTTTCCACCCTACCAATAATGTTAACACAGACAGAACTAGGTGGGTGTGCTGCAGGCTTGGTTGAAGAAGAGTAGGCAAAAAACATGAACAAAATGATGATACCTGGGAAGATATAAATTCAAGCTAGAAGTCAAAGATAGCCATGGTAGAAGTTAGAACCTTGGAAAGATCACAGAAAACAGTGCTTTTCTAAAAAGAACATTTTCCTCACCACCACCCTCACCCCTGCACTGGGCAAAAGGCCAAGTGTAATACCTTTTTAGGGCAGTGATCTTTTTAAAAAATGTATCTTTATTGATTTCAGAGAGGAAGGGAGGGGGAGAGAGAGATAGAAACATCAATGATGAGAGAGAATCATTATTGGCTGCCTCCTGCACACTCTACACTGGGGATCAAGCCTGCAACCCAGGCATGTGCCCTAACTGGGTATTGAATCCCCCAGTTCATAGGCTGACACTCAACCTCTGGGCCATGCTGGCCAGGCTGGGTGGTGATCTCTTAACTGCTCTTCGTACCTGGTCATTCATATCAGGCCCCTGCCTACTCTACCACCCTTTACACAGCAAAGTGTTATGGCTCTCTACTCTCCAGCCAGCTTTCCTGTGAAAGGAACAGCAATTCTGCCTTGAATGCCCTTCGCTGTCCTCTTCTGGTGAATTCCTATCAGCCTTAGGATCCATATCAAATGCAACTTCTTTAAGTGGACTTTAAGTCCTATCTATTGGACTAGGTCTAATCTCACTCATATGCCCATACCTGTGACCTACTCCACCCCATCCAGAACTACTTTGCAGCATCTTTCATAATTGTAATGGATTACTTACTTGGGCAGTTAATAACTGTCTGTTAAAACTTAAGCTTTCCATGGGCAGTGACTATGTCTCTCCCCTCACTTCCTTTCCTGGTGTCTGCCACAGTGACTTGCCATCATAGGTGCTCAATAGATGTTCACTAAATGAGTGAATAAGATAACATTTCTCCTTGGAAAAGGAGGTCATCCTCATTTATATCAAATGGTAGGGCTATTTCTAGTCTGAATGGGATATTTTTTCTTGAATCCTGTGCTCTGCTTAGTCTCATTCTTATGCTTTTTATTTCTTCTTTGAACACCCATCTCTTAGCTTTCCTTTAACTTTTGAAATACAAATCTGAACAAAGAAAAAATAATATATGCTTAATTATCTTGTATCCATAAGTTCTAATTTACATTTACTGCAGCAACTGAGCTCATTCTGAGTCAAGCAGGATTATTCTAACTATGTTGTCATGATGCAAGGGAAATACCCTACATTAGATAACTAGTAGGCATTTAAAGATATTTTATAGTAATTCTAGACTGTTTATAGATATTCTATTGAGAATTTTCTCTTATAATTCAAATTTACATATGTAATATTAAATTTATAACTAAAATATTTATACTGTAACATTTTAAATGTGAAATATGTTCTAAAGCCTTTCTTAAAGACATTTGTGGTTTAATGTTGTGGTTTATAGGTCTTCATAATCCTTAATTTTCAGTTGCTATTGGTTATGTTTTGGTACTAAATAGTTTTCAGACATGGTTGGCAACTTACATCTAACAATATCAATATCAATACCTCTCATATGGAAAAATGTGCTCTGCATTTCCAGGATTAGGTAGTTTTTGTTATCTTCAAAGTGATTTGACTATAGAACTGTTTTTAAATAACTATCTATCGAAATAGTTATTGCTAGTCCATATACTATTTAAAATCCTTTAAAATTCTAGTAGAAATTAAATTTACGGCTGTAGAAGTCTTTCTTCAGTGATAACTAAAAGAAAGAATGATGAGCAATTATGAGGAAAAATGAAATTCAGAATGGAAATTGTATTGAATACTATTGTTCCTATTTTTTATTTTTAGATTATGAGAGGGGTGTATATTTTTGTGGATCAAATTCATGAAATATAGGTTTTTTAACTTATTTTTCTCTTGGTAAATGTTAGATGTACAGAAAATAATAAAGAAATATGATGACAGAAAGTTATAAGGAAAATAAAACCCACATGGTAGGAAAGTTCTTAAGAATGGGGACTTCTTATTTCTCTTGTCCCTTGATGATGAAACATAGAGTTGTGCTGGCAAATGTATCAACACTGGATGCACAGATTGTTTTGTGTTTTTTTTTTTCTGCCTAAATACCCTGAGTCTGAAAATTACCTCTTTCATCCTAAGACTCCCAATACTTAGTATGAATGGATAAAAAGATAGTCCAACATTAAGCAGGTGGGATAACAGCCACAAATCCCATTATCAAAAGGAAGCTACCGAAGTGAATTACAAAAGGAAATCTTGTCAATTGGCAACGTGAAATGATGGTATAGAAATAAAACTTGGAGATTGCTCAAAGAGATTCATCCTTGTGCTTTATGACATGTTAGGATGAAGATGTAAATGTTTTTAGTAGCACATTTCATTACTGCTTATTCCTCCACTTCCAGCTACTGACATCAACTTTGTGGGCTACAGAGATCCCACAATATATTTGGGTGTCAGTCTTGGCCATGTTTGCCAGTGGTGATGCACAGGAGGACTAAAGAACATTTTTAGAGTAGAAACAGACCTGATTGGGACACCAGGCACATTTACTGGGGAAAATGAAAGGCAGGGGTAAAATAAGTCTCTAAAATAGACACACATACTACAACTTTATTTTGTTTTGAAATTTTTGTCTAGATCTTTCTTTCATTTCCCTCCAGGTATATCTTGGCTTACTGTTGTTTTTCTAAATTAAGTAATTAATCCATGTAAACTTATATCCAAATGAGGCCTTCAGGATAATGTCCAACTTGGCTCTTAGGTTTTATAACTTGTGACTGGTTAAATTTGACACTTATATCTCACTAAAATATTGTAGGGCTTTGTTGAAAATTATTTCATTATTGTGGATATAGAAGATGCAAAGTAAGTCCAGGGGACATACATAGCTATCATTAAATTTAGTAGTATTTTGATTTTGGTATATTCCAGTATTCAGGGTTTAATTTCTAGGTGACTATAATGTAACAAAGGATTTCATTTATTAATTTTTTGATAAAAGTTATTAATTCACTAATCTATATTAAAAGAAGCCATTTGATCCAATGAGTTATTTATTAAAATATGGTGAGTAGTTAGACCAGAAACTTGAAAGTATACAAAGATATTTCTTAATAAAAGTATAAAGGAGAAATAAAAGCAAAAATATGAAAGGCCCAGTACCAAACATTCCCTATATCTGAAATATTTTAATAACAATAATCTATTTTGAGTATTTTCATTTAGGAGCAACACTACTTGAAATCTGACTAAAAGCCATGAGATTCATTTCATAAATCACATATTAAAATCATACTCTTCTTAGACTATGACAGACATGTGTGCCATGTTCCTTTGAATCTTTTCACCTTATTTTTCTAGGACAACTCGCATGAAAAATTAATAACATTGCCTTTATGAAAATGCTGTTTGATGAATAAGGCCTGTGCTAAACACATCTAAATTCCTTTTTTTTTAATAATGGAAACATTCCTTATTCAGCTCATTATCTGAAGTTCAAGTCTGTAACCTTAAATAAAATTTAAATCTCATAATAATTTTAAACAAAACATTTTGTGAGGAAACTTTTGAAAGGAACTCACCACACTAGCTTAATTTGCTTTTGTTAGCACTTGGCTAGGCGGTTACTAAACTTTCCATTTGACTGTTTATTAATATTATAAAGTAACTAATCAGATTATTATTTAGTAGGATGAGGTTGATTCTATGTACTTCACATTACATTATCTTTAGAATAAATTATTCATATGATCACTCTGATGCTTTAATTATGTAGGCGTGGCCAAATAGTTACTTCCTGACATGAAAATACAAGCAACAGAGCAAAGTGAAGTTAATTGCACATAGAAAGTTATTTTATGTTTATTTCTGTTGAAAAATAACCTTGATGGCTTCTATTACTTGAAATTCAGTCTAACTGAAAAAAGTAGTTTTATATTAAAAGAAAAACATCTTCCTATAGGCTAATTGCATATAGTGTAACTTGATCTTTTTTATTCTTTAAATTACAACTCATTTATTTAAAGGAATACTTGTCAAAAGAAAGCTTTAAGTAGTGAGTTAAACAAGCAGTGTTAAATAATTGAATTGACTGTGATAAAATTGCCTTTGTTTTAAATAGACTAGTCTGTTTAATGAATTGTGCTTTTATAGTGTGAAATAAATCTAATGTGAACTCAAGTGGTTATATCAGAAACACTGAATTTGGATAGATTAGAAGAAAGTCAAGATGAGGCACTTACAATATTGTAGTAATGTTTGATTTTATTAAAATTGTACTCGATTATAAAACTGTGTTTCTGCCAGGTTAATAATAATGAACTTAAAATATCACCAAGAACCTTACATACATATTGAATAATTGAGATCACTTGAAGAAGTACTATATTTGTTCTTTTTTTTTTCTTCATGTAGAAATAATAACTTGAGGTTCAGTTAGGAACACAGCATTTAACCTTCAACATTGGATGAAATGATTTTGGCAATGAGACAGTAGCAGGAAATTAATTTTGTATTTTAAAGTAAATTTGGCAGGTTTACTTTCCTGTTTAATGGTGAAAAGGGTTTTATAACATACCATTAAGCTACCATGCAGTCAGCTGTGTCGCAATGCTTGGTTATCACTTCAAACGAGAAATTTAGCTGGAACTTTTTGCAGCTCTTGATTATACTTCCTGTGTTGTTAAGCGTTGAAATACATTTCATGTGCTTAAAAATAGAGAAGCAACTTAAGGGGGGAAAAACCTAAACTAAAACAAGTACAAACATAAGGACCTGTCGTCATCAAAAAGGATTCATGAACTAAGACGGTGGATCATGTACTAGGTTGGCAAGTCGTTTTCAAATTGGCTGGATGGTGGAAACCACATTCTTTGTCACACAGGTCAAGGCTGAAAGAAAGGAATAGGGAGAGATATTATCAGTTCACAAAGAGCGTTGAACCATTGCACACTTTGAATTATCTCTTATTTTTATCCGACCCATGGAATTGCTATTTTAGGACTTATTATCTGGGAAATAGCTTCTTAAGGGAAAATTCCCTTCACCATCCACATGGAGACTTCCTACTTGGTATTTATGTTCTTACCCTGAGGAATTTCTAATGATTACAGTGGAAAATTTTGAAATCAAATTCAAGTTTAAAATAAGTAACAGAGATAGTAAATCCTGGTTTAAAGGGATAATCTAGTTTATACTAGCAAGCAAAATGGAGACTTGTTGTAGCACGAATAATTCAAATACATTGCCAAACTTGATGTTCATTTATTTTACACTATTTCAAATAAACTTTTTAATAAGTAAACTTTATGTTTTGCCCAACAGGTGTGGCTCAGTGGTTGAGAGTCAACCCATGAACCGGGAGGTCATGGTTTGACTCATGGTCTGGGCACATGTCAGGACTGTGGGCTAGGTGCCCAGTTGGGGGCATGTGGGAAGGAGCTGATCAATGATTCTCTCTCATTATTGATGTTTCTCTCTCTCTCTATCTCCCTTCCTCTCTCTGAAATAAAAAAATAAAAAAAGCAAAACCCACATAGAAACAAAACAAAAAACTTTATGTTTCTTATTGCAGAGGTTATATATGCTTGGTATAAAATGATAGAGAAGTTAAATAGTCCCCACAATGTCATCCATATATCATTTTAGTAACAATTTATTGAGTGAATTATAATATGTGAATATGCAAATACATAGTCTGTGACTTTATGGAACTTGCAGTCTATTAGAAAAAACAGATAGTAAACAGTCACAAAAACAACTATATGATTACAATAGATTTAAATGTTATGAAACCGGAGCGTAGGGTTCCCTGAAAATGTGTGAAGGCGGACCTATTCTAGACCGAGGGGGAAGGATGGAGTGCTGTGAGGGTGTGTTTTAATCTGAGATCCGAAGGAGAGAAGGGTAAGGGGGTAGGAGTGGTGAAAAGCAGATGAGCCTTCTAGTTGGAGGAACTACAATGACCTGATCCCAGAGCTGGAAGTCTATGCGCATGTTCCAGGAACAGAGGAGGCCAAATGACTAGAGAGCAGGGAGTGAGAAGGAGTGGCAAGGAGGAAGTTAGAATAGGAGGTGAAACCAGATCACATAGGACATTTTACATCATGTTAAGGAATTCAAATTGTATTCTAAGAACAATCAGTAAAATAAGCTAGTCAGATAAAGACAAGTACCATATGATTTCACTTACATGTGGAATCCAATGAGCAAGATAAACTAACAAACAATATAGAAACAGATTCATAGATACAGAGAACAGACTGACAGCTATCAGAAGGGAGGGGAATTGAGGGTGCTGGGTGAAAAGGTAAAGGATTAAGTAAACAAACAAACAACAACAACAACAAAAAAACTCATAGAAACAGACAACAGTATGGTGATTACCAGAGGGAAAGAGGGGTAAGGGGTTAAAGCGGGTAGCGGGGGGATAAATGGTGATGGAAGGAGACTTGACTTGGGGTGGTGAACACACAGTTCAATATACTGATGATGTATTATAGAATTCTACAACTGAAACCTATATAATTTTACTAACCAACATCACCCACTAAATTCAATAAAGACACACACACAACACAATAAAGAACAATCAGAGATAAAGAATATTAATATTTTTAGTCAACTTGGTCTCTTTTGCTCTTTTTCTTGTGTTTTTTTTTTTTAGAAGCTCAGAGGTTATACTGTGTAACTTGCTTTTATCACTTTCTTTGTAATTTAACATTCTATATTTATTAAATGCTCTTTTACAGCATACTTTCCTGCGGCTGATTAGTTTCATTACATGTGTTTGTCATAGTTTACTTAACCACACTCCTATTTTGTGCATTTGAATTTTGTATTGTTATAGCTATTATTAACAATGATACAATGAATATCTTTGAGATAAATATTTGCACACATCCATGACTGCTTCTTTAGTAAAAATTCACAAACAGCACAACAGAATTGCTCTGTCAAAGGATAAGAGCATTTGCAAGCTTTTAATATGAGTTGCCAAATTGCCTTCCAGAAGGTTGGAACAATCATTTCCATGGTAGTGAAAGACCATCTGTGGTAAAAAGACTTTTTGAGCCTGTTACAGAGATGACTAGGGGAAATTTTCAGGTTCTATGATGTAGTCTTGAATAGTTATTTGCAAAAATGAAATCTACCTGAAGATTTTATTTGATATTAAAGTTTGAGCCATGTGACTGGATATTTATAAAAACCCTGTCTTTAGTTATGACTGGTGTTTTCCTGTGATATTATTGTTCAATGATGACTAAAATATGTTGTCAACTTCAAAGTTTGTGGTTATATCTCTCTCTCTCTCTTTTTTTAACTTTTATGCAGGTAGTGAAATAATTTAACCTACACACTAAAACATATAGTGAAATTCTAAATATTAACAACTTAAATTTGGGGCAAATTATTAAAATTAACAATTAACCATCTTTGAGACTGTGTCTAAAACTACAAAGGATAACAAAAAAAAAAAAAAAAGAATGTAAAAACAGACAGAAAAAGTGTCAAGGAAAACTAGAAAATTATCTTTTACTCAGTATCATTAAGTAGAACCTCGATGCTCCAAGCTATTTTTAAACAATTGCTTGAAATTTTCAACACTAGGACCGATATGCTAGCACTGGGTTTCTCACTAATTCCAGCTCTGACTCTTGGCAATATATCCCAGTTTTGATCTGCCTCTGGCTCTTTGGCTTCCACATCAAAATTCTGTTCTCTCTAGCTTTTACTCATTGCTCTCCTTAATGGATTTTGGCTTCTCTTGACATTCTGGGTTTTCTTACTCAGTTCAACGTCAGATAGGCAGACCTTCCTCACTCTCATGTCCCATCTCACCACATGATGGCTGTTGGAAGGCATGCCCTTGGAAACCGTTGCTGTGACAGTCCTGGTCACATCGTCTTGAGTTGAGGCAGATATTTGAACAAATAAAGTATATATTTCCTTTAACTTTTCAAATAATTATTTGACTAAATTATCACATATTTATGCTAATTTTCTTTTGGACAATTTAGGCAAATAAATTAATAAAAAACACTCTATCTCCACGATGCTTAAAATTGATGCTTATAATGTAATGTAATTTTGAACTAGTGAATTAGTATTTTATTTGGATTAATAAATGAGGATTACAATGCAGTCACCCTGAGACTAGGCACACTCATTGTAATGATGTTATTATTTTTCTAAATGTGTTTAGAATTTCTCTTTTTGGAGACATGAGACTAGCCATGGTAATTTTGTGGAATGAGTGAATATATTCTCTACTTTTGCCTTTTTCTCTTTTAAGCACATGGACCTGTGTGCTGTAGACATATATAATTAAGTGCTAAATTAAGTGGCTAATTCAGTAAGGGCTCTAGGAGTTCAAGGAAGGAGAGGTGCTCAATGTGTGTTTGAGTAGTTAGGAAAAGTTTTCTGGATAAAATGGACTTTGAAAAGTAAATATTATTTAGGTAAGTGGAAAGGAGAAGTCAGGGTGAAGATGAAGGAAATCTCTTTGGCAAAATGAAAGAAATACAGGGAGCATGGTATGATGCTGAGAAATATTTCTAGAAGGCTTTCAAAGTTTTGCTATACTTTGTGCTATGGTATTTGACATAGTGTGTTTTTCTTCAGACATAGAATTAATGCTCTCAGCTAACACACCTATACTGAAATATGTACTTTCAAAGTTATCTACACTAATAAAAGGGTAATATGCTAATTAGACTGGGAGACCTTCAGGATGTCCTTCCGGACAAAGCCATGGTGGCGGGGCCGAGGCAGAGGCAGTTAGGGGCGATCAGGCCAGGAAGGGAGGGCAGTTGGGGTCAAGCAGGCCGGCAGAGGGGGGCAGTTGGGGGTGAGCAGGTCAGCAGGGAGGGCAGTTGGGGGCGAGAAGGCTGGCAAGGGGGGGTAGTTGGGGGTGAGCAGGCAAGCAGGCAGAGTGGTTAGGGGCAATCAGGCAGGCAGGCAGGTGAGCAGTTAGGAGCCAGCAATCCTGGATTGTGAGAGGGATGTCCGACTGCCGGTTTAGGCCAGATCCCTAAACCAGCAGTTGGACATCCCCCAAGGGGTCCCAGATTAGCGAGGGTGCAGGCCGGGCTGAGGGACACCCCCCCCCCCATGCACGAATTTTGTGCACCAGGCCACTAGTTTTCTAATAATGACCATGGCTTTGTACTGCTTTGATCTGTTTTATGCTTTTTCAATCTCTTTTAATAAGGCTTTGTAGTTGTCAGTGTATAGGTCCTTTACAACCTTTGTTAACTTTCTTCCCAGGTATTTTATTCTTTTTGTTGCAATTGCAAAAGGGATTGTTTTTTCTATTTCTTTTTCTGAAATTTGTTAGTATATAGGAATGCAATGGATTTTGTACATAGATTTTTGTATCCTGAAACTTTTACTGTGTTTTTTTTTTTTTGTTTTTAATAGTTTTTTTTTTTAATGGAGTCTTTAGGGTTTTTCTATGTAAAGCATCATGTCATCTGCAAAAAGTGACAATTTTACTTCTAAATTGCCAATTTGGATGCCTTTGATTTCTTTCTCTTGTCTGATTTCTCTTGTTAGGACTTTCATTACCGTGTTGGATAAGGGTGGTGAGAGTGTTTTATTATTACTCAGGAACATGTGAGGCTCATACAGTGAGATCTTGGAAAAATTTTTCTCTATTAAGCAAATTGAGTTGACTAAATAGTTATCTAACCTTGCATATTAAAATAAAATATTTATTTATTTACCTTTTTAATATTTTTTCAGTTACAGTTAACATGAAATATATTAGTTTCAGGTGTACACTCTAGTGATTAGGTATTACATAAGTTACTAAGTGATTATCCTGAGAAATCTCATATCCATCTGACACCATACACAGTTATTAGAATATTATTGCCTATATTCCCTATGCTGTACTTTACATCCCCATTACTATTCTATAATTACCAATTTGTACCCCTCCCCTGAAACATCCCTCTCATCTGGCAACAATCAAAATGTTCTCTGTACCTATGAGTCTGTTTCTGTTCTATTTGTTTATTTTTATTTTATTTATTTTTTTGTTAATCCTTGAGGATATTTTTCCCATTGATTTTTAGAGAGTGGAAGGGAGGGGGAGAAACACAGAGAGAGAAACATCCATGTGAGAGAGACACATAGATTGGTTGCCTCACACATGAGCTCTGACTAGTGCCTGGGATCAAGCTTTTTCTTGTCTGGGAAGCTCTTTATATATCCTTTGATTCTAAATGATAGCTATACTGGGTAGAGTAATCTTGGTTGTCAGTCCTTGGTTTTCATTACTTTGACTATTTCTTGCCAATCTTTTCTGGCCTGCAAAGTTTTTGTTGAAGAAATCAACTGACACCCTAGGGGGCACTTCCTTGTAGGTAACTAACTGCTTTTCTCTTGCTGCTTTAAAGATTCTCTCTTTGTCTTTAACCCTTGCCATTTTAATTAATATGTGTCTTGGTGTGGGCATCTTTGAGTTCATCTTATTTGGGACTCTCTGCACTTCCTGGACTTGTATGTCTATTTACTTCAGCAGGTTAGGGAAGTTTGCTGTCATTGTTTTTTCACTTAGGTTTTCAAATTCTTGCTCTCTCTCTCTTCTCTTTCTGGCATCCTCAAAATTCGAATGTTGGTATACTTGAAGTTGTCCCAGAGGCTCCTTACACTATCCTGATATTTTACAATAAAATATTTATAATTTTGTTAGATTTAATTCACAATTGTTTTCTGTTTTCTTTTTGTTTTATCTTATTCAGATCCCCACGATATCAAGAATGATATGACAATATTCTCTCAACTGCTCTCTCTTATACCATTTCTCTTTCCTCCAGTTCATAAATATCACAGTAATTAACATTTTTAAAAATCACTTTTATTTCGGACATTTCCCTGGTCAAAATTCCTGTATTAGTTTTCTAACACTTGAAAGGTGGAGCTCTCCATAATCCAGCCCAATGCATCTCCTACTAATGTTCTCCGAGAGCCCTCTCACCAAACATTCTTCATCAAAACTCTTTTTCCACTCCCCAATGTGGAGTTCTACTTCTTCCTTCTGAATTCATCATGACCAGTTTCAATACATACTTTCTCCCTCATTAAGCAAATAGTCTTGTGTAGTTCCCACAGGCTGGGTGGACTTTTTTTGTGATTTATCTTGTTCACTGAGGTTTTTTCTATTATGTTCAAAATTGAATTAAAACTCAAATAGCATTTCCAATGTATCTTGTACTGTTATTTATATTTTTCCATATACCTGGTTGTTCTAATTAAAATATAAATTCTTTGAACACAGAGATTCAATTTCTATTTCCCACTCTGACAGAGTCAAGGCTAGTGTTTTTCCACAGAATAGGACTTATTTATGACATTTGTGATGATGACGATGAACATTCCCAGATGACTAGACTCCTTAGAAAAATTAAACTAAGTAAAGAAAGTTCTGGACCATGTATATATATGTATACCATGTGTGTATGTGTGTGTGTGTATATATATATATATATATATATATATATATATATATATATATATATATATGGTCCGGAACTTTCTTTACTTAGATAGTTTATTTTTTCTAAGGAGTCTAGTCATCTGGGAATGTTTATATATATATATATATATATATATATATATATATATATATATATATATATTTGGGGGGGAGGAGGAAGAGGTGAGCAGGGATATCTGCTTTTCATAGTTTGAATGCTTAATTTGTCAGCATTATTTTTGGGACAGGCCATACTATTCAACTGTTGCCATTCATTTTGTTCTCTTCAGTAGCATTTCAGAAGTTAATAGCAAAAACTATCATTTTTCCAATGATTCCTAAGTGCCAGGTGTTTTATCAACGGTTCTGCATGAATCATCTCATTTAACATTCATGCTACATTCCTATGAGGTAGGCATTATTACCTTCATTTGCTGAAGAGGAACTGAAAGCTTTCAGGCCAATATTGTAGAACAAGTAGATGGTAAGACTGAGATTTTAATTCAGTTTGTGCTTGATTAAACACTTTCTTTCTTTCCCCCATTTCTGTTATCAAGAAGATTCCATAATGATCCAAGGTAGAATTCAAGAACTTCTGAAAAGCCAAGATAGAAGTGAAATGTAGATGATTAGGAGGAATATTTTACTTTTTGGGGAAGCATATTTGATTATACAGGTGACAAGAGGTAATTAAAGGAGGTTGCCCTTACAGCAAGGTAAGCATTTGTTCTGACCGAGTGGAATATTGAAAGGTGACAGGGGTTTTACAGGTAGACATGAAATTTTCTAGTAAATCTGTTATTTCCAAAAATAAACAGTTCTTATTTTCCTGCTTCTAGCTACAAGATTATTGATTTTCATGGAAGTGGTGGGGAGACACTGGAAGTAGAATGCATAAGATTAGAAATAGAAACATCCAAAAAGATAAAACATTTTAAGAAATTGATGAAACAAAAATATTTTTATTATCCTGCTTCCTTTTTATTCTGTCACTATGAACTTTTTTCTCCTGTAAAGAAAATTCTCTTCCCAAGGAAAAATGATTTTGAAAAAGATAAGGCTGAAAAAATTAATTTAAACTTAGCCATATTAGGGTAGCATTAAGGCACTCCCGGGTACATTTTATTGGTCCATTAATATAGGCCCCGAGTGGTTGAATACACCTAAGGCATGTACTGTATTAATGAACCAATAAAGCATGCCCTGGAGTGCCTTAATGATATATTACAACCATTTCTATTACATACATAAATGTATTATTTGCAGGCTGTCTTGCATAGTTTTAAGGAAAATCTTCAATTAACCAAAAATATTGCATCAAGAACTCTTATTCACAATAAAAAAGAGCAACAAAGAATCCTGTAATTAACTTACTGGGCTAGTTACCCATGAGGTGATTCTGGGTTGATTTCATCTTTGGAGCTTTTTACTGTAATGCTTTGGAAGAACTGGTTCTTTGGATTTAAAACTGGATTCTTTCAGGAAAAGAAACAGATGAAAGCTGACAGAATTCATACTGTTCTCTTTCCTTATTTAAAATATCCAATCCTGACTTGTGGTTATGAAACTAAATAGATATTAATGGCTGTATCCAAATATTAGCTCTATTCTCCACATTGAAAATACATCTTTTAGGCATTTGGGGGAAGTTTCTGCCAAGCAATAAGAAATTCTGCACACTCATAAGCTAACATGACAGGCTGAAGAAAAACATGTGAGATCTTGTAAAAATGTCTTCTGACCAATATTTGTTAGTCTTACTGTCTTTTTAGTGGAGTCATAAATATTGATGAATCTCTATGCATGGGACACGTTGCAGGAGAGAATGGAGAGGAGGACATATAATAATTATGCCAATACTGGCTATCATTTCTTGAAATATTACAATACACCAGCCAACATTCAAATTGTTTTTATATCTATTATCTACTTTAATCTTTGCAACAACCCTATGAAGAAGAATACTATTCTATTTGTTGTATAGATGAGGAATTTGAGGTAAAATAAAAACTTTTGTAACCTTAGGTTTGACCCAGACCATGAATCCAAAGCCCATATGCAAGTGGGTAAAGCTTGGTGTGAACACTATGAGGAAAACGTAGAAAAATATTAAGTATATTCTCAGGATTGTAAGCACCTTTACGGTAGAGATCCTTACGTTCTACATGATATTCTTTCCCTTTACTCCCTCTTAAAAGGGCACATAGGTAGAGAAGAGATTGCTGGTAGACCCGAAGAAGTATTTTAGCAGAGATTTTGAGGATGCAAAATTACTTTCATGGGGCAAAGATCTGAGACCCAATGGCAATGACACAGTGCAATATGGTTCAATACCAATAGCTAGAAATAGGTGAAATGTGAATATTTCATCATCTGACCATGGCAAAGAAGATAACAGTTGAGAGCCAGACATTCTCCCATCCCCACTGATACTGTGGCATTAAGTTGACCCTCAGAAACAAAGATGCCACCCCTGGGATAATGAGTGAGTAGGAAAAAACCTTCAGGCTAGCCATAGACTGCAAAAATACCACACTACTTAACCCTGGATCTGGCCACTGGACTGAATGGAGCTAGAGCTAGAAGTCATTGTTTCAGAAAACATAAAGTAAAAAAAAATTGTACACACATGATGAGGTCTGAGATTTATAACCTCAGTTGTTTTATTCAGAGACATTTTATTTCTACCGATTTGCATCTTAACAGAATCTGATTCTGAAATGTTACAAAGGTCACTTCAATGTTTACAGTTATTGTTTGTTTTAAAGTCATAGGTTAAGTGTCAAATCATAAAAAACTGGTCTTTTAAAGAAATTACAATTTCTTCTTTAAAATTATTTTTAAATTACTAGGAATATTTTGTAAGCTTTCTCTGAACCAATTTCCCCAGCTGGATTTTATAATCCCGGAGAACCGTTGCTGACAGTTTTTCTGCCTCCATTTGATTTCTGCTCATTGTTTATACTTACTTTCATTGCACATTTTGTACTCAAATGATCTAATTCTATTGGCTTCATTTACTGTGTGTTGAAAGATATACTGCGATGATGTTCACTAAACAATTACAGTGCAAGAAAATTTGTAAAAATAAGCCCTACTGCATTAAAAATTTTGAAAAATCAACCAAACCGATCATACAATATCTTTAAAAATACCACATAGTTTTTATAAACAATTGACCCCTCTTTATTTACAGAGGTTACTGAAGATTATTTTTAAAGAGCATTGGGGTTGGTGTTATTTATAATCAAGTGGTAATTTAATATAGTAAATCTACCACACAATCTCAGTAGGTAAATAACTGCACCATGAAAGGTCACTGAGTGTATTAAGTGACTCACCTGTTGGCTTATGTTCAATGTAGGAATTAGGACATCAGCTCCTCTACGAAGTTGACTAGACCAGTGATCTCAGTGTGGTCAGTGTCATATATTAAATGATCAGCATTTCATTTTTTAAAAAGTAGAACAGCCCTCGCTGGTGTGGCTCAGTTGGTTGGGCATTGTCTCTTGCACCGAAATGTTGCCTGTTCATTTCCCAATTAGGGCACATACTCAGGTTACAGACTCAATCCCTGGTAGGGGGCATGCAGGAGGTAGCTGATCGATGTTTTGCTTTAACATCAATATTTCTCTATCTCCCTCTCCCTTCCTCTCTGTTTAAAAAATTCAATAAAAAAGCTTTTAAAAAAGTAAAACAGTAAGATATGTCCACCAAATTATTCACTGCAAATGTTCAGCCATCACTATTATCTCCCATATCTTTGCTGACTCTAATAATAGCAACCTGAATGTGTATGGTAATTTAAAAATGTCTGAAGCACTTTCTCAGGCAATATTATCTTGTTAGATAATAGATATGGACCATATCATCTTCATTTTCAGATGAGGAAATTGTTACGGTATATATGTGGTTTACTTAAGGTAATTTATCTGCTAAGTGGCAAAATTAAAACCAGCTCTCCTTTTTGAGCAATCAAGTGCCCTTGTCATTCTCTTCTCCACACCTATTGGGTATCAATAGGACAAAACAGGGGGTCCAGAGTGCAAGGTGGTGGATTTGGCATGGGTGCTAAGCAAGAAACAGAGGAAAGAAAAATCTGTATAAATAATGAGCCACATCTATTTTGGGGGGGCATAAACATTTGCTTTTAATTTTGTATAACACCATGAGATAAATTAGAAATGCTTCTGAGTAAATACATTTTATAGAGCAGAGATTTAACTAAATGAAAAGAAAATGGAGCTATGATATAACAATCAGATGGGATTTACAGCCTGCAATTTATTTATAAAACTTCAGATATCCTAGGACTCTCATTAATTAAATGTTGAAACTACCTTAATTAAATAAAATACTTTATAGTTGAATACAGTGATTATGCACATTGACAAAAATAGGAGAGAGTCATGGGTCAGAGAGGGAACATTGGACATAGTGCCAAAAGGCCTGAGTTTAATACCAAATTCTGCTGCCTGACTTGGACAAGTCATTTAACTTCTTTGTACCTTAACTTTCTCAATTGAAAAATGGAAATGGCAATACCTATGTCATAGAAGTGTTGTGAGGATTAAGCTATAGATTTATAGGAGTTATTCACCCTTGGACAAATTTTAGGATATCAATGAACCTTCCAAAATTCAATGTAGTAATATATGCATAGGGCCATGTACATAACTATAGGGAGAGTGTTCATTATTGTCCTCAGATTCCCAGAGAACTGTTAAATGTTTGAGAACTACCACTGTTGATGAGAAAGATCTTAAATTGTGTAACTATATAAATATTAAGATTTAAGGATAAAGAAGCAATGCCAAAAAGAGAAAAACAAAACAGTAATTTTCAGTGGGAGAAAATGTTTATGGGTCTCTAAAAAACTTGGGCTGGAATTCCATAAGATGATTTGGTAAGTCAAATTTACATAAAACATAAATTAACTGTAATGAAAAAATTACTTTCATGTATAATAATTTTAAATACAGGCTTGTTAAATGGTGCTTTTGAACATATTCCATAGATGGTAATCTGTAATTTACTAGTTTCTTTCTCTTTTTGAAAGTTAATGTATTTATCTGAGATCTTTCACAATTTTCCCTAGGTGATGTCATTGAACACTTAAGTGTGGGATTAAACGAGTTTTCCTTGGCCCCAAGTAAGGTAAATAATCTCTTTTCCTCTTATCTTGGCTTAATGAATTATTTTACAACACACTAGAAACACATCAGTCCTCATCTTCTACCAAGATCCAGTATTTGGAATCACTAATCACATCTCAATAAATATTATTTTTATGGAGCTTGTCCTTTCAACACATTAAACAAACATAAACTTAACCTGGGGTAAAGTTGGGAGAGATAATGTGAGGAAGAAGATCTTGCTTTAGAAAACATCCCTGAAGTACTAAAAAATTAGCACTGCATTTTAAAAATAGGGTGGGGTTGGGCAATGGAGTAACAGATTTGTAATTTGGATGTGCTAGTGCTTTCTTAAACATAAAGGCATTGTTGTCTGGGAAGTAATATTGAGATGACAGTGGAACTTGGATCTTTTAACCTCTTCCTTGATTTTGGCAAGATTGAATGTGGTGAAAACCACAGTGGTTCAGAAAGAATGATATTTTAACAATGCGACATTTTATTGTTAGAATAACTAAAATAGACAGTATAGGTAGAATAATGCATCATTCCGTGCCCCGCAGGACATAGATGATTCATTCCAATAGAATAATTCGAAGAGTATTTAATAAAGGAGCTATTTACAAAGATCTAGGTGGGATAAAGAGAAGCCATCAAGGGGGGGTAACTCAAGACTGGTGACACTGGTCTATTTCCATCCCTAGGCCCAAAGGGGTGAATTACCTTGAAGGAGAGAGTCTTATGGACTGGGCCACCTTGAGAAGAGCCATGGTCTTCATGTGAAATTGACAGCTCAAAGTACCCTTACAGTGGGGGAGATTGGGGATTATACATACTCTGTTCCCACTCTCCTCCCTCCCTCTAATCTCCTGCCAGGTCTCTCTAATGGTTGAGCTCAAGCAAAAGCCAGCAGGCAAGAGAGTTAATTGACATACTCTTTAAAGACTGGCTTCCTGCAGCAGAGAAGGGTAGAAAGTATATCTGGAGGGGCGAATGGAAGATATCTGTTATAGTTATAGTGCAGATATAAATTTAGTGGCTTACAATCCCAAAGGTTTACTGCTCACTCCAGCTAAATGTTCAACATTTGCTCTATTATCTGTGAAATTTGACAGAGGAAGAACCCACAGTTAAAAGCAGCTAAGCTTAAACAACTTTTCCCTCAGCATTCTTCATGGTATTTAGGAAGTAGTATCTGTTCAAATTCTACCTAGGGTTTATTCCAGGCAGTCTTGCCCTTTCAGGATTCAGATGAAAGGAACATTAATTTCTCACTATCAAAATATTAGTAAATGTGTTTTGTGCTTTATATCCAGAATAGATTCAACATCCAGCTTCCAAAACAACTCATAAAGCTTTTCCCAAAGTATAGATGAAGTTACCATCACCTTGGTCCTCAGTTCTGTGTAATGTGTTTTAAATTCCAACTGCTGGTAACTGCTTCCCTTTGCTTGAGGGCTTTGTCGGGCCAGTGGAGCATGCTCTCCCTGGACATGCAACAGCCTGAGAGTGCTGGGAACTATCACCATTGAGGAGCAGTCCTCAATCACAGATCCAGAGGAGTTCCCTCATCTAGTAGATAGGATAGATAGGATGGAAGTAAGGTGACTTCCTGGGGGCATAGAGATGAAGTCACCCAAATGGCAACTTGTTTGATAAAGCACCTTTTATTGACCTTCTTCCCTTTGTGATCTCACTTCCTGATTATCTTACCAGTGTTTTCTGGGATCACTTTCCAAATAAACTATGGGAACTCAAATCTTTATCTCAGGATCTGCTGCAGAGGGAAGCTAATTTTCCATAGCTACAGGCTCCTTTTTCTTAGACTATATTGCAGGGCTTGGAAATAAAGTTACTTCAGAGGTAGTAGCAGCAGGAAGTCCTTAGGAAGGTATTGCTGGTAAATAAAGAGGATACAGGCAGAGAAGAGTAAGCTAACCTAAAGGAGTTAGTTTAATGAAGACTTTGATTGTATAGCCTAACACTAGAATCAAGACATTTATGACATTATACATCATTTAGACAGAGCATTAAAAAACTAAAATTGTTGAAT
Source organism: Plecotus auritus (assembly GCF_963455305.1). Classification (NCBI taxonomy): domain Eukaryota; kingdom Metazoa; phylum Chordata; class Mammalia; order Chiroptera; family Vespertilionidae; genus Plecotus; species Plecotus auritus. Next base: position 91,180,609 of record NC_137771.1, on the reverse strand, counting down.
GTCTGTTGGAAAATAAGCTAACTATCCTATCCTATCTAATAAAAGAGTAATATGCAAATTGACCATACCTCCGCTACACCCACAAGCCACATCCACCAGCCAATCAGGAGTGAGTATGCAAATTAACCCAACCAAGATGGCTGCGGCCACAGAGCGAGCAGGAGGCTTGGGTTTCCCCAGCAATGGAGGAAGCCAAGCTTTGCGCACACCCTGGCCAGCCCTGGACTCCACTCAAGGCTACAAAGTTTCAATTATAGAAGATAAATAAATCCCAACAAAAATGGTTGCGGCCATGGAGCGAGCAGGAGGCTTGGGTTTCCCCAGTGATGGAGGAAGCCAAGCTTTTCTGCCTGCCCTGGCCTGCTCTGGCCTCTGCTCAAGGCTACAAAGTTTCAATTATAGAAGACAAATAAATCCCAGATACCAGGGCCTCCACTTGGGTCGCTGGGAGGTGTGGCCAGCCTGCGAACCACCACAGGCCCTCTCCCAGGCCACCCCATGCCCCAAGGGAACCCCCACCCTGATCCGGGACACCCTTCAGGGCAAACCAGCTGGCCCCCACCTGTGCACCAGGCCTCTATCCTATCTAATAAAAGAGTAATATGCAAATTGACCATCACTCCAACACACAAGATGGCTGCCCCCATGTGGACACAAGATGGCCACCACAAGATGGCCTGCAGGGAAGGGCAGTTGGGGTGGACCAGGCCTGCAGGGGAGGGCAGTTAGGGGTGACCAGGCCTGCAGGGGAGGGCAGTTTGGGGCAATCAGGCTGGCAGGGGAGCAGTTAGGCAACAATCAGGCTGGCAGGGGAGTGGTTAGGGGGTGATCAGGCTGGCAGGCAGAAGCAGTTAGGGGATCACGAAGGCAGGCAGGCGAGCAGTTGGGAGCCAGCAGTCCTGGATTGTGAGAGGGATGTCTGAAAGCCCATTTAGGCCTGATCATACCTAATAAAAGAGTAATATGCAAATTTACCGAACCTCTGCTACACCCACAAGCCACACCCACCAGCCAATAAGGAGCGAGTATGCAAATTAACCAAACCAAGATGGCTGCGGCCACAGAGATCCTACCTGGATTGGGCCAAAACAGGCAGTTGGACATCCCTTGAGGGGTCCCAGATTGGAGAGGGTGCAGGCTGGGCTGAGGGACACACCCCCCGTGCACGAATTTCGTGCACCGGGCCTCTATTACTAGTAGAAAAGGCTAATATGCAAATTGACTGAACAGCTGAATGACTGGTTACTATGATGTGCACTGACCACCAGGGGGCAGATGCTCAATGTAGGAGCTGCCCCCTGGTGGTCAGTGTGCTCCCACAGGGGGAGTGCTGCTCAGCCATAAGCCGGGCTTATGGCTGGTGAGTGCAGCAGCGGTGGCAGGAGTCAGACATCTCCCCAGGGCTCCTGGACTGTGAGATGGCACAGGCCGGGCTGAAGGACCTCCAGAATGCACAAATTTCAAGCACCAGGCCTCTAGTAAGATATATTTTAGAATAATCCATATATATTGACCTTTGAGCAACATGGGTTTGAATTGTGTGGGTCCATTTACACACACATTGTTTTACAATAAATACCTGTACGGGTTTTGATTCCTGATTGGGAGTCCAGGGCTGTAAAGGGCCAACTGTATCTCTCCTATTTTATAAAGGGGACTTGAGAATCTGAGGATTTGGATATCTGCAGGATCCCTGAAACCAATCCCCAGTGGATACTGAGGACAACTTATATTTTGGGGGAGTCAAAAGTTATATACAGATTTCCTATTATACAAGAGTCAGCACCCTAACCCCTGAGTTATTCAAAGGATCAACTTTATACGTTTGTAAAATATTTCATGCATTATTTTAATATGCAAAGATTGTCAATTATTTAATATATAGATAAATGACTTGCAAGTTTTCTGTCTCCCCCATTGTAGCCAAAATGTATGGTATAACAGGGACAGAATAACTGTAATAAGTACCTCATTTAAAAAGCAGAAAATTACAATATACACAGTAGTCACTGGTCTGTGGTAATGATAAAATACTATTGGACAGCTGTTATGAAGTCCTGGTAGTGACGAAAAGTTCCTTGATTAGAACTGATTGTGCTCTTGGGGAGGAATTTCTTTGTCTATTGTTCTCTGTGGCCTCTGCTTCTGCCATCTGGAAAATTCTTGCTTGTCCATTATCTGACATGGCCACATTTGTAGTAGGAGTTGAGGGCTCTAGAGTTTTTGCTGCTTCTTTCCTTCCTGTATGCATTTTGTGGCCTTTGATTGTTTTAATGTTCAGCCAAAGACTTAAGTCTTAACTCATAGTTGTTTTGGCAATATACTTTCCTTTAAAATTAATAAGACTTTCATCTCTTTGCTTGCAGTCAGTTCCCTATGCCAGTAGTCACACCTATAATTCTTTCTTTGACATAATTCTTAAATCTGATTTGTTTCTTTTCCTTTTCATCACCATTTTTTTTTTCCCTCAACTCAATGACATTTACCTTAAGCCTTGGGTTAAAGGCCTGACTCAATCTGAACTTTGTCATATACCTATATCTTAAGACCCTTAATCATTCAAATAAAAATCTTATTCTCTAATGTTTGAGATAAGCATTCCCAACTTTTCAAAGATTAAAATTTCTGTTCCCTTTCATTCTTATGTGTACAGTGAATAAATCGTTCCTGTGGTCATATTTTAAGTAATAGCTTGCTAAAGAAAGTAACATCTAATGTGTGCTAATATAATTTAGTTTCCCTATCTTTTTTTGCTAGAGTTACAGGCTAGGAAGGTGAGGGTCTGTCTCCCAAGATATCAGCATCATTGTTACTGATTATTTTATCACTACTTAACTTGAGAATGTTTCCAGTCTCTGATATAGTTTACTAGTTTTCTTCTGTAAACGCCACAGATATTATATTTTTGGTTACTATCCACTGTATTAAAAATTTCTGTTTAACTTAAGATAACACAGTAAGAGATTAACCTTGAAATCTAAATGGCTTACCCCAACAAGATGTTTGTTTCTTGATCGTATATAATATAATGGTTGGAAGGAGCAGAGTGTTCTATTTTATAAATTTATCTGGAAGCCCAAATTAGCAAAGCTCTATTGGGTTCAATATATAATTTTCAATAGCCAGAAGATAGAGAAAAGGGAATGGAAACTTTTTATAGGCGGTTTATTTTTGTTTATTCTCTTTTTCATTATTTATATTCATGCTAAGAATCAAAAGCAGGCAAATTTTTGTCTCATCTGCTCCAAGAACATTTTCTTTCTTTTCAAGCACACTTTCTGGGAGGTTTTTATATCTCAGCTTAGAAATAGTACAGATCATATCTACTACATTGCATTGGCTTAAAATTGTTCACTTATGCACACCTAACTGTAAGGTAGCTGTGAGCCCAGAAAGATGATAGGTAGATTTTGACGAAACCATACATAACATTAGAGCATTCTTTGCTACAGTGACTGACTTATTCTTATTTTTTAAATTTTGTTTTACATTAGAGTGATATATTATTAATACATAAGGGCTATAAAGATTATATTCCATAAAGAACTATGATTTTCTAATTTCCCACATTATGATATTTAGTCTTAGTTAAAATAAATAACTTTAATTTTATGCATAGTCCATAATTTTATGGACTCCAAAATCAGAGACAAAGGTAGGATTTGAAGCCTTGTACAGTCTAGATGTATTATCTTGGGCAAAATATTTATATTCTTTACATCTAATTTTCTTGTTTATACACTGAAAAAGTTACATAAAGTGAGTGGTTCTTAACATTTTCTATGCCAAAACTTTATTGATTACTTTCTACCCAACTATCATTATATACAATGCAATGATTTACTTGACTGAAATTATAATGAATCAAAGATATAGGTAACTGCCAATACAGATCTTCATATCAACATGATATGCCATTATTATCATTATGATATATATGAGGACTATTTTGTTAGGTTTCATGATGACAAGGGACTTATTTATTCAAACAGTATCAACTTTTAAGGCTCTTGGTTCATATAGACAAATTAGCTTCTAGAAATTGTAAGACATTTTAAGTTAAATATGTACATCATATATAGTTGGTTATCATAATTAAGTAATCTTTCCTAAATGACAAAAAATCTAGCATCTTATTTTGTATTAAAATATGACTATGTCAGTTTATTTTGGGTCAGTTCCTAGGCACATGTTGTACCATTTCAATATGGATTCATGTTTCTTAGTAGAAGGAATTTTTCTTGGAATATAGTTTCTACTATTCATTCTATTGTTCTGATTTTCTTCATCAAGGACTCCTGCCCCCTCTCACAGTCTGGGAGCTCTCAGGGGTGGGAGGCGACACGGCGATCAGGGAAAGGCGACACCCCATCACACCTCTGCTGCTGCCACTGCCGGCAGTGCAAGCCTCAGCTGGCCCTGGTTACTTGAGCCTCGGGCAGCCCTGGGTGGCTGGGAAGCCACTATCTGAAGTTTGCCTGCACCTTGGGCCAGCCCTGGGCAGCTGAGGGGCTGAGGGGACTGGGGGACTCCAGAGGCAGGTGCGCAACAAGGCCGGGCCCATCTTGTGGCTGTGGGTATGTCAGTAACTTAGCATATCCCCTCCTTATTGGCTGTGGGTGCCTCCATCTTTGAGGGCAGGGCAGTCAATTAGCATATTCTCTCCTTATTGGCTGTGGGTGCCACAATCTTTGTGATGGCATGAGGGTTAATTAGCATATTCTCTCTTTATTAGATAGCACTAGAGGCCCAGTGAATGAAAATTCATGCACTTGGAGGGTGTCCCTCAGCCCGGCCTGCCCCCACTTGCAGTCCAGGACCCCTTGGGGGATGTCCACCTGCCAGCTTAGGCCTACTCCCTCGGGGTTTGGGCCTAAGCTGGCAGTCAGACATCCCTCTCATAGTTCGGGAGACCTTGGGGTTGACCACCTGCTGGCTTAGGCCGTGTCATAGCAACCAGTCATTCCCGGTCGTTCTGCTGTTAGGGTCAATTTGCATATCACCCTTTTATTATATAGAATTAGATTTTCTTTGTCATCTATTTCTATCTCACAATTTATTTATTTATTTTTATTGTTTTAAAAAATATGTGCCCTGACCTGGAATGGAATGTAACCTCCTGGTTCGTTGGTCCAAGCTCAACCACTGAGCTATGCTGGCCAGGCATTTCCATTTCTTTTATTTCTAATTCCTTTATGTGCTCTTTTAGCTCTAATCTTCCTATCTTCTGGCTGTCACATTTCTGAGATTTTTTAAAAATTGTGATTTGTCTTGTTCTTTGTAACTTTTGCCACTTAATTAATTCTTTTATTTGCTTTGCAAAATTAGGTCACACTAATATAAAATATGTAACCTAAGATATATATATATATATATATATATATATATATATATCCCAAAAATTTATACACACACTTTAAATAATTATAAAAGTGGTGTTTATTAAAATACATCTCATTTCAAAATTGAGCTATCAGCTATTAAAGTGTGTATACATTTTGGGAGACAATCTGTATATATATGCTATTTATGTATTTTTTTATTCAATGTTATTTATTTATTTAGATACTAAGGGTCTGGTGCATGAAATTCGTGCACGGGGGGGGGGGGTCCCTCAGCCCAGCCTTCACCCTCTCGCAATCCGAGACCACTGGCTCCTAACCACTGGCCTGCCTGATCGCCCCTAACTACTCTGCTTACCTGCCTGATGCCCCTAACTGCTCGCCTCCCTGTCTGATTGCCCCTAACCACTTGCCTGCCTGCCTGATCGCCCTAACCACCTCTGCCTGCCTGCCTGAGCACCCCTAACTGCTTGCCTGCCTGCCTAATCACCCCTAACTGCTCACCTGCCTGCCTGATCATGCCTAACCACCTCTGCCTGCCTACATGAGTGCCCCTAACCACTCACCTGCCTGCCTGATCACCCCTAACTACTGGCCTTCCTGCCTGATCACCCCTAACTGCCTCTGCCTGCCTGCCTGCCTGCCTAATCGCCCCTAACTGCTCTCCTGCCTGCCTGACCACCCCTAACCACTCTGCTTCAGCCCCCCTGTCTCAGCTTCATCCAGAAGGATGTCTGAAATTATGTCCAGAAGGTTGTTTGGCTGTCCAGTCTAATTACCATATTACGGTTTTATTATTTTAGATGGTGATGGAGGTATTCTGTACTTTAAGATCCGGGTCTGTGTAGGGGGTATGAGTGAGTCAGGATAGATTTTGTAGTATTGAGGTTACAGGGCTCCCTCTCTTTTCTTTTGTAACCTCTTATTGGTGCAAAGTATTAAAAATATTGTCTCTCACCTGCAAACCAATATTACATGAAATATTAAAAGGTCTTCTTTAAGAAAAAGAAGAAAAGACAAAACATATAAACAATAAAATGTCAACAGTTATACATCCATCAACAACTGAATCTAAAAATACAAGATAAACAAACAGGCAGAACAGAAACAGACTCATAGATACAGAGAACATTTTGATTATTACCAGATAGGAGTGGGGTTGGGAGGTTGGATGAAAAAGTGAAGGGATTAAGAAGTAAAAACTGGTTGTTACAGAATAGTCATGGGGGTGGGATATAAAGTACAACATAGGGAATACAGTTAATAATCTATATTTTTAAAAGCCAGCCAGCCAACCAGCCAACTGGCCGACCAGCCGATTGGTCAACCAGCTGACTGGCTGGTAGCTATGATGTCACTGACCACCAGGGGGCAGATGCTCAACACAAGAGTGGAAACCACAGGCATGGAAACATGGAACAGACTGATGAATCTCAGAGGGAAGGGGGAAGAAGGAGGATGAGAAGAGATTAACCAAAGATCATATATGCATACTGGAGGCCTGGTGCACAGATTCGTGCACCAGTGGGGTCCCTTGGCCTGGCCTGTGCCCTCTTGCAATCCGGGACCCCTCTGGGGATGTTGGACTGCCAGTTTTGGCCCGATCCCTGCAGGCCAGGCCGAGGGACCCCACCAGTGCATGAATCCGTGCACTGGGCCTCTAGTATTCTAATAACTGTGTATGATGTCAGATGGGTAGGAGATTTACCAGGATGATCATTTAGTAAGTTATATAATGTATGCTCACTGGGGTGTGCACCTGAAACTAATACTGTAATTGAAAAATAAAAATAAAGATTAAAAATAATTTAAAATATGGTCTCTCAGTATAATCATCTCTCTAGTATTTTCTGATATTTTCTTGGTTTCCTCCACCATTATTATCTGAATATACTCTTCTTTTTCAAATTTTTATTTTATTTTTCAATTACAGTTGACACAATATTATATCAGTTTTAAGTGCACAGCATAGTAGTTAGACATTTATATAACTTATGAAGTGATCCCCCAATAAATCCAATATCCATCTAACACCATGCATAGTTATTATATTATTGACTATGTTCCCTATGCTATACTTTACATCCTGTGATTGTTTTATTGGCAGCAATTTGCTCTTCTTAATCCTCTCCCCTTTCTCATCCATCCCCCCAAACTCCTTCCCATTTAGTAAACATCAAAATGTTCTGTGTATGAGCTGGTTTCTGTTTTGTTTGTTCTACTCTTCTTTATGCACTTAGTTTCTAACTTAATACATTTATGGTCATACCAAGAAGTTTTACCTCAGTCTAGGATTTTGCTATTTGCTGGGTATTTTTTATAGCCCTGTGGGCCCAGAATTTTTGTTACTTTCAGATCTTCCTGTCACTGGCTTGTACTCACATGCAAATTGGACTCTGCAAAGCATACTCAGATCTATCAGCTGAGTCATCTACTACATGTGGGTCCTTTCATTTCAGGTGAATACTTAGGAATTTTGGGTTACCCAGCTCTTAGAAATATCATTCTCTCTCTGTTTTCTTCCTCACAGCTGCAGATTACACGGGGCTTTTTTGTTGTTGTTGTCATTGGTTTGGCCCCATATGCTCATTTTCTGTTTGGAGGGGGATTTCTGATCACCTGGTTTTGTTTTCTGGAACTTTTTTTCTTGCTCTGGAGAAGCTGCCATGTAACAAGTTTCCATTTTCACCCTTGCTTTCCTGCAATGCATTTTCCATGCATTAGCCAGAGTAATATTTTTTAAAAAAATAGATTATACCATTTCTCTGTCTAAAAGCCTGCAGTGTTTTTTTTTTCATCACAATTAGAATAAAAACCAAAGTTCTTGCCATGGTCTTCAAAGTCTATATAACTTAGCCTCTGGCTGCCTCCTGGAATTCATGCTTTCTCATGTGCATGTGGCTTCAGCCACATTGATTTTCCTGCTACTCCATATACCCACCAAACCTCCATCCTTGCTTAGGGCCTTTGCAGTTATAGCTCTTCCTTCTGCCTGGAATAGAATCATAGATTTTTCAGTAGCCTTTTCACTCATTTCATTAAGGCCCCTGTTGAAACTAACCCCTGAGAGAGATCTTCCCGGATCACTATCTAAAGTACTTCATAGCGCTATGATCAACTGAAATTTTGATTAAGGTATTATATATTTTTCAGTTTGTTTCTTGTCTTTCTTCCCAAGCAGAAATAAAAATCTGTGACAGATGCTTTCCTTTATTCACTGCTACATCCTTAATATCCAGAATTGTGCTTGGCACATGAGAGATACTCAACAGTACTTTTGAATGACTAAAATAATGAATAAGTGGAATTATCTTTTATATGGTTTTTGCTGTGTCAATTACTTTGTATCTATTTGTATGCCATTTATAGATTATTAATATGTAGCCATCATCTCAATAGTTGTAAATGAATTTTCAAGTTTGCTCTTTATATATGTATGTAATATAATAATACGTATTGCATTTTATCTTCATTATATTTTCCATTACTTTTTACCTTAGAAACTTCTCTATCAGAAGCTTGGATAAATTTTCACCTACATTTACCTAATATCTTCTAATTCTCAGTCTGATTGTACATTCAGATTTATTCTAGGACTAACAGTAAATTCCCTAGATCAGATACTAGTGTCTGCATACTGAAATACCACTGGCATGAAGTTTCCCTCAAAGAGATTTGAACTATAACTAGTTTTCACTGGAAAGTGGACAGACCAGGGATCTTTCAAGAAGTACCAGGAATGCTTCCTATCAACCTAATTCCTTCCTTTGTTCTCTTCCTAGTTGAAGGGAGGAAGACTCTTCCCAGAATTGACAGTATGCTTTCATTCATTCCCCAACTGTCAGGCACAATGGAGCAGGTGATGTGTCCTTGATGTTACAGAGTAAAGTGGATGTTATAATTTTAAAGAAAGTCCAGGAATAAATCCCTTTTTGAAATTCCAACAGAGATTAAATGATATTTGAACACTAATGGTCTTTGTAGTGCTCTGTGTGTGTGTGTTGTGTGCGTGTGTTTGTTGAGACACTGCTTGTAGTTGTGCAGACTGAATGACTTTGGATGAATCATTTACCTCATAATTATAATATCTATATATATCTACCATCTATCTATTTATCTATCTATCATCTATCTATCTATCTATCTATCTATCTATCATCATCATCATCTATCATGTATCTATCTATCTATCTATCTATTTATCTATCATCTATCTATCTATCTATCATCATCATCATCATCATCTATCATCTATCTATCATCTATCATCTATTTATTTATCATCACCTATCATCTATCTATCTATCATCTATTTATCTATCTATCATCTATCTATCTATCTATCTATCTATCTATCATCTATCTATCTATCTATCTATCTATCTATCATCACCTATTATCTATCTATCTATCTATCATCATCATCATCTATCATGTATCTAGCTATCTATCATCTATTTATCTATCATCTACCAATCTATGTATCTATCATCTATCTATCTATCTATCTATCTATCTATCTATCATCTATCATCATCATCTATCATCTATCTATCATCTATCTATCTATCATCTATCTATCTATCATCACCTATTATCTATCTACCTATCTATCTATCTATCATCTATCTATCTATCTATCTATCTATCTATCTATCTATCTATCTATCATCATCATCTATCATGTATCTAGCTATCTATCATCTATTTATCTATCATCTACCGATCTATGTATCTATCATCTATCTATCTATCTATCTATCTATCTATCTATCTATCTATCATCATATCATCATCATCTTTATTGCAAAAATTTCCCAGCACATGCCAGTAAAGTGCCTTGACATTTGCCTTGTGCCTGACTTACACAAAGTCACCATGTGGGCTAGCTGTGGGGCTCTGCTGGATAGATGTGGTGAATGAGGAAAGAAAGAAAAGGGAGTGATAGGGTGGTAGAGGTTGACATGTAAAGAGAGCAACACTATTTGCATTGTGGGGGATCTGAGGACATCCTTAACATGTAAGAAAATGCAAAAATCCTCAATAGACTTAAGACATTCTATGGGATTGTGAAGAAGGGAGTAGAGGGCAAAGCTCTATTAAGGTAAAAGAGTAGAAACAAAAAGTTTTTGTTCTTTGTGGAATACTGTATTTAATTTAACTTTCACAGTATTTATTATTTTAAATTTTTCTAAATTGCGACAAAGAGAACATTTATAGAAATATTTTCATGCTCTAGGTTATTGTGGAAAGTATGCTTTTCTGATTTTCACTTTCAGAGAAGTATTTTTATCCTCTTGGATCACAAAGTTCGGAAGAAAGAGACTTCTCAGTCTGGCTATGGTACAGGTTACATCAGCAGGAAGGAAGTGTAAACCAGCTATGGAGCATTGATTTGGGAGCTAATTCTAGGAGCAAACAGAAGGTGAACAGACACAAATATAGTCAACATTACTTTTGCATGATGTTTATTTTTTTCTGGAAAAAAAAAGTTGTGATAACTATCCATTTCCAGGAATGTACCCAGTAACAGGAAGGACAAATTCCTGTAAAATCTGATCATAGTTGGCCCTTAAAATTTATGGGTTAAGGGAAGTTCTATTCTTTTAATTGTTTATAAACTGCTATCATAGTTTCTCTCTTTCCTTTTGAATATTTTGATTTCAAAATGTTCTTATGATTTTTTAAAAGTTTTTTAAAAATATATTTTTTATTGATTTCAGAGAGGAAGGAAGAGGGAGAGAGAGAGAGATAGAAACATCAATGATGAGAGAGAATCACTGATTGGTTGCCTCTTGCAGGCACCCTACTAGGGATTGAGCCAGCAACCAGAGCATGTGCCCTGACTGGAATCGAACCAGGGTCATTTCAATCCACAGGCCGACGCTCTATCTACTGAGCCAAACCAGCTAAGGCTCTTCTTATGATTTTGAAAGTCCAAATTATTTTATGACCTTTTCCTATTTAAAAAAGCAAGCAATCCTAGAAATTTAGAATATGAAAATATTTCTTCCTTGTCTAGGGATTATAAGGCTTAAATAAATTTAGCTTTCCCTTCATACTTTCTTATTTAAGATATTTTAATATCTTAGAAATATTAATTTAAAATGTAAGAAGTTTTATAATCAAATTTGTTTACTACCAATTCACATGTTGATTATTAGTAGAGAAAAAATATGTTCACATTCACTCCACTATATCATTCATTGATTATTCAAATGATTTTCAAGTAATAAGTTATGTCAATTACTGATGTGGTGCTGTCTGTAGAGATAATGAAATATGTTTTTGTCCTTCAGTACCTCACAGTTTTATTGGAGAGGCAGATATCACACATAAAACTTTCAATGGCACCTGCTTTAATAGAGTTAGAAAGAAAAGGGAATTGAAATTCAAAGGATAGAATAACTATGTGAAGAGTTCCTGAAAGTCTTTTGAGGAGAGATGAAATTTGAGCTGTTTCTTAAAAGCCCACATGGTGACTTTAGATGTTTCCAATTGGTGAAAGTAAAAAAAATGAAACATTCCAGAAGAGACAGCACACTTATTATTGTGGCAGGTCTTAATATGCATAGAAAATGGTGAGGACTTCAGTATAACTGGAACTTAAAGGCATGTTTGTGACTTGAAGGAAATGGACAAGAGTTTAGAAAGAAGTGGGAAGGGAACACTATGTCAGAAATAGATTGGAAGAGCCTTCAAACTACAATAAATTTAGGTTTAATCCTCTTGCTTTACAATCTCTCTTGGCATCAGATTTAATAGTTAGGAAAACAGCTAGTGTCAGTCAAGACCTACTGGCTTGGTCATGGAATTCTGAGACAAAGAGCTGTTTCAAAAACCCAGCAAAAAATTATAAAGTTCAGAATTAGGCAAATGGAATGGGAGAGAAGCCTGGATTTAAGATATTTTTGTTACAGATCCCACAAGAAAGACAATGTTTAAATTTTAAAACTTTTTTAGGAGAAAACACAAAGTGAAATGATCATATGTGAATTTAATACCAAGAATAAAAATATCTTAATTGAAATCTAGCTTTTTCCAAAGAAGCATATTTTACTATCTTAACCTTTGATCTGTGAGGTTATTTTTAAATATTAATACTATTCAAGAAAGAAGAGTTTTTTTTTTTTCAAAAAGAATGCTAATATTCACTTCAGTGCCTCCCTAACTATCTACAGCATGAAACAATGAGTGTAGACATAATCTGGGTCTCCCATAGTCATCTGTGCGTTTGATTTTGTAAGACAGAAGCAGTCCACTAAAGAAACATCGTTTCCCAGCGTGCTCACCAAACTAAGGCTCAAAGGGCACATGTTACAGTTGTCTCTTTTCTGAATATGATAGTAAAAAAGAAAAACACATTTGCTGGTGAACCATGTATATAGCCTCCTGGACTATAAAGATTTCAAGGTTTATAGCAAGTGTCTTTCTCTTTCAAAGTTAACATTTTTTTGAGAACAACACTGTGCAAGGCACAGCCCTGTGGAAAACAGGAAATGAGGTAAGACAGTGGGTGAGGTCTCTTGAACCTAGAGCTCATGCTTCTCTAGGGTACGTGGATCCCCAAGCCTACAGGCAGGCTACAGAAGGTTGAACAACTAGGATGGATGTATGAATTTTTCTGGGGAAATTGTTCATAGCTTTCATCAGATTCTTTAGCCTTAAAGAGATGACAACCTTTGATGATGTGACTGGACACTTACAGTGACTGTCAATATAGATCAGTATATAATAAGAGCAAAAATAGTGATTTGAGTAATAAGTTTTTTCTAATTCAGAAGATATAATTAATTTGTTTCAAAGGGCTTGGGAGTGATCTATTTAGTTAAGTACTTTATAAAGCTTGTTTAAATAGCTACACAACTTTGGGCATGTTCATTTCTACAAGTCTCAATTTTTTTGCATTATTACCTTCTAGGTTTCTTGTGAGGTAATTTATATAAAACAGTTTGCACAAATCTTGTAAAATATTTTAATATTTTGAAATATGTATGACAAATATGGTATGGCATTTGTTATGCATGTGTATGCATTGTAGCTATAAATATAAAATTTAGGCTTAGTGAATTGTTGAGGAATAGTCATATTTCATTTATGACCATCTCCTTTTAGAAACTGAAGAAAGTCAATTAATAAGAATGTTTCTGTTTTGCAACTACTGTTTTTAAAAGGCAAACATTAGGTTCTGGTGTTTACCATACTGCCATGCCATGAATGAAGAAGAATTTGAGTACATGACAAATAATCCCCCAAAGCAGCAACCTTTAAGGGAATGAGCCCAAGTGGCATGGTAAATTAACTAAACTTTGGGAGGATGTATAACCAGTATGGATGAGGCACCGCTTCTGATGGCACAGGTTGTAAGAAGACATTTTATGAGAAGAGTGAATCTTGCTTAAAGGCCACGGCTACTACTCGTCACATCCTGTTTGTTGGGTGATCCTGTGTGACCCAACTTGATTCTTCAACTTCCCCCAACACAAGTAATTGAAATGTGTGTGTGTGTGTCGGGGGCAGGGCGGAGGGGGGCGATGCACAGCAGGGCAGGAGGTCTGAGTCATAACGTTAGAGGGCTTGGTCCTTACTATGGCCTCCTTCACCAATGAAAAAGGAGCCCAGGCTGTGAAAGGGCCTTGCCTTAGGACAAGAGCAAGTAATTAAGGAAGGTGATTAGGACTCTGGCTCAAGAGCTTAAGTTTTGAGGATTTAACTTAATTGGAAGGACTGCGATAGTTGTCTTTCCTTTCTCCCAGGCCTCCTCAACCCTCCATTGTTCCTCTAGTAAGCTTAGAAGTTACCCAGAACATTTAGTGTCCCTTTTATTTTATTCCTTTGTACTGATGTATGTATATCCTTTCAGACAGGCTCTCCCTCTGACAGAAAAGCTTTTAAAAATATTTTGGTAAAACAAAACAAAAATACCTAGCTATAAGACAGACTTAGGATTAGTTGGAGATCTGTTTGAATGATATTAGCCAGCCCTAAAGCAGAACCACATTTTTCTCTGTGCTTTTTCATAAGTATTCATAAAGTTATATGTAAGTTGGATGGCTTGTGGTTAAAGCAGTGACCAAGGAGAACACATGTGTTGAAATGAAAAGAGCACAGACTTTGCTGCCAGACAGATTGGTTGAGTTCTGTGCTACAGATTCCTAGCTATATAATGGTGGACAATTTACTTAATTTCTTGGGAATGTCCTTGTCTGTGAAAAGGGAGAGGATAATACCTTATATGGTAGTTTTGTAGATTGAAGGTAAAGTGGGTAAATGCCTGGCACCAGTGAGTACTGAGTACATTAAAGTATTTTATTATTTTTGTTAATATTCAATTCTTGTGCAACCTTAAAGAAACTACATATCAAACACTTATTTATGCAACACATTTGTGTTAGTTATTTGCTACTAGAGGCCCAGTGCACGAAAATTTGTGCTCTTGGGGGGTGGCACCTCAGCCTGGCCTGCGCCCTCTCACAGTTTGGGACTCCTCAGGAGATGTCCTCCTGCCAGCTTAGGCCCACTCCCCAGGGAATCAAGCCTCACCTGGCAGTCAGACATCCCTCTGGCAGCCCAGGAGCCCTTGGGGAATGTCTGACTGATGGCTTAGCACTGTGGAGGAGGCGGGAGAGGCTCCCACCACCGCTGCTGCGCTTGCGGCTGTCAGCCCGGCTTGTGGCTGAGCAGAGCTCCCCCTGTGGGAACGCACTGACCACCAGGGGGCAGCTCCTGCGTTGAGCATCTTCCCCCTGGTGGTCAGTGCGTGGCATAGTGACCGGTTGTTCCTAATCATTCTGCCGTTAGTGTCAATTTGCATATTATCTTTTTATTATATAGGATGTGCATAGTGGTAGGTGTTGGGAAACAAAAAGAAGCAAAGCAGAAGTCCTACATTCAAAGAGATAGCAGTCTAAATGTTTTGGGGTGCTTGTGAATGTGCTAAAATGTAAAGCGTAACTTTATCTAAACAAAATGAAATCAGCGAGTTGGTATTTTTGCTGTGCCTGTATGCCACAACTACATGGTGGCTCCTGTTTAGGAATGTATCAGAATTCTAAGGGGCTAAATTCTGAATTCTGAAATACACCAGAGAAAGCAATAGTGATGAGCTGTATGATTGTGTGGTTCATAACTCCTCCATTTCCCCAATAACCTAAAATTTGTTACCTTGGATTTGTCACACTGAAGTAAATCTGGTTTGAATTTTAGTTCTAGGATATTCCTCTTCACTCATTTCTTTACAATATACTTGATGGCTGAGCCAATCAAATTCTGAAAATAGATTTACAAGTTTTTAAAGAGATATAATCAAGTTTTGCTTTACATCATGGTTTTGTCTTTTTTTATAATGTCCAAGAAACTTTTTAACACCTACTTTAAAAATGAGCAAGTGATCATCTATTTTTAGTATGGAAAATAGAAGAGGTGAGAAATGAGATGACTTGGCCCAAACTCAGGTTATGTGGGCATGGAAATTATTTGCTAAGTGATTTTGCCACAATCATAAAACTTTTGCATTGTCTTGGCTTTTCCATATGTTTCGAAAGAATAGTGCACTTAAAATCTTGTTTTAATTCGTGGTAATTATGTGTGTCTTTGGGATGAGCGGGGAAGAGGCATTACTGAGAGAAAAATGTTTTTAATACAACTTGGAAGACATAACTTAGCACATTGAGAAGAAAATGAGCAATAATCTTGTGCTATAATTGAAATGGATTTTAAAGATCATCTTGTTAAACTTTCATGTTTATAGTTGAAGGAATTGTGTTTAACTGTTTTGTCCATGGTAGGTCATACAAACGAAGATGTCCTGACTTCTAGATTAGGGCTTTGCTTCAGTCTCACTATTAATATATGATTACATTTCAGAATGATCTAAAAAGTATTGTCGCCCTAACCGGTTTGGCTCAGTGGATAGAGCGTCGGCCTGCGGACTGAAGGGTCCCGGGTTCGATTCCGGTCAGGGGCATGTACCTGGGTTGCGGGCACATCCCCAGTAGGGGGCGTGCAGGAGGCAGCTGATCGATGTCTCTCTCTCATCGATGTTTCTAGCTTTCTATCCCTCTCTCTTCCTCTCTGTAAAAAATCAATAAAATATATATAAAAAAATAAATAAATAAAAAATAAAATAAAAAGTATTGTCATGTTGCTATGATTGCTTGGGAAGATTGGATGTGTGTTTAAACAGAATTCACATAATACCTGATAAAGAAATCCAACTGCCCTAAAGTACGTGTTTAATGATGATGCTTGCTCTATTCAGACCAGTGAAATGAAAATACATCTCTTGCTCCATTAATACATTGCCTCCTTGAGGGCACTAAATCCTGCTCTTCCAGAAAAGCTCATCCACCTAACAGGTGTAAACAGTTTGCTTCTTCATGAATTTTGTTGTTTACTCACAATCCATAAACAAAATAAAACCTGTTTTGTGTTATTACTGTTATCACAAATCAGGTGGATTTTTTACAGGATTGGAATGAGGCATTTGTAAACTATTGCTAAAGTGGGTATTGGTCAGCACAGCTTAATATAAAAGAAGATTGACCAAACATGCTAGATTTAGTTAAATAAGTGTAATTATTTAATAGTGGTAACTTTGAATACTTCCCTAGTGATGAAAGCTTTTCAGATCTAGGTAATTTTACCTTTCAAAGTCACTGTGCATGGTTCAAAAATAAAGTGGTCCATTTAATAGATCATAGGTAAGCATTTCTGAGTTAAATTTTTTTTATCACACAGATAACTTTTCATTGGTATTTCCTATATTCACCAAAAGTATATTTTTCCTTTATTTCATTACATTCCTCAACACAATGACCTTTAATTCCTCCAGAGGAATTAAAGACTGTCCTTGTCCTTGTCTTTGAAAGTTAAATGATATGAAAGTAAATTTAAAAAGACATCAGTCAAGACTTAATTTATAAAAAATAAAAATGCATTTTAGCCAGAATTTTGTTGGTATTCTTCATTACTTTTTCTGTTTTTCAAACAATATTTTCTAATTATTGTAGTTAAAGCTGGTTAGATTAATAGTTCTATTTTAAAAATATATTTAAATCTCAAGTTCTTTCTTATTTTCTTTCTCTCTCTCTCTTTCTTTCTTCTTTATCAAACACAATATTCATGAACAATAAATAGTAAGAGATGACTATTTATGCCCTGGTTGCTTCCACTGGTAAATTCACTCTCATCCCCCTCCATGCCCTAATCAAAAGTTACAGATAAAAGAAAATGTCCAACCTTGTGTAAAATGTTGGAAATATTGCAACAGTGGTGGCTCTAATATAATTTTGAAGCACCAGCTCTTTCTTAAGAACAATTCATTAAAATTTTTCCATTGGGTCATATTCATTAAGATGGGATCTGCCTCTAACGGTATCACCAATAGATGATTCACCTGGGGAAGACTTGTTGTTTAGGCTGGGGTGGGTGGGTGCGTGGGATGTTATTAACCAAAGAAGTTGTGTACATACTAGTATACACATAACCCATCAACACAGATAATAGTGTAGTGAAGACCTGGGGCAGGGGATAGGTATGAGCTAGTCAGTGGTTCTCAACCTTCCTAATGCTGCGACCCTTTAATACAGTTCCTCATGTTGTGGTGACCCCCAACCATAAAATTATTTTCGTTGCTACTTCATAACTGTAATTTTGCTACTGTTAATGTATCGTAATGTAAATATCTGTGTTTTCCGATGGTCTTAGGTGACCCACAGGTTGAGAACCGCTGCTGTAGAGCCTAAGACCATCAGAAAACACAGATATTTACATTATGATTCATTAACAGTAGCAAAATTACAGTTATGAAGTAGCAACGAAAATAATTTTATGGTTGGGGGTCACCACAACATGAGGAACTGTATTAAAGGGTCGCAGCATTAGAAAGGTTGAGAACCACTGACTAGATGAGACAATGAGGGGGGGCATCTGTAATACTTTAATCAGCAATAAATCTGTAATCAGCAATAAAAATTAAAAAAAATACTGATCCTTTACATTCAGAAAGCTTTAGGTTAACTTAATAGAAAATTATGGATGGACCTACCATTTAATTTTAAACACATGGGCAATCTACTGTGTATTATTTATTTCATGAATTTCTTTAATTGTTAAGGGGCATAAAAGTATCTGAATATCCTTCTTATAGTCTCTTCACACTTTAAAAACTTTGATTATGACTGACCTTGTCCTTGTCTTTCCAGATTAAAGAGTTATATTTTTAAAAATGCCCTCACCATGTCACATTCTTGCCATTAATTTACTTTGTGAAGTTTCTGAGGTGCTCTTACAGCTCAAGCGTGGCCCCTTGTATTGCTATGTAACCAAAGTGTCAGGTACTCCAAGCCTGGAGAAAGCAGGATTCTATATGCTTTTAGTTTTATTCCAATAATATTTCTGATGGTCCTTTTTATTCTCCATGCCCCCCCCCCCCCCACCTTGGTGGCAGTCGTAAGTACATTGGGCTATAGAGAACTTAGAAGAAAAGCATCACATAGAAATACATACCCAAACTAAAGTGACAGGAATTGTTTAAAAAAGTAAGAAATTCAATCACTATATATTTTTATTATTTTTTAAACTTGATTTTATTTCTTAATGTGATTAAAATCTTTTATATTAATATCATAACAAGCTATTTTACTTTCAAGTCTTTACTGAGGTATACTCACAGACAATGACTCACCCACATGTATGTAGCCATGCAATCATTATCCAAGTCAAGATATAGAACATTTCTATTAAACCCCCTGCCCCCAACCTAATTTACTTTGTGCCTCCTTTACATACAATCTTCCCTATTCCCAGTCTCAAATAACCAGTGATATGTTTTCTGTAAGTATATATTAGTGGGTGTTTTTTTTTTTTTTTTTTTTTGCCTCTTCTAGAATTTCACATTACATTAACAAAATCATACATTATGCATGTGCCTGGCTTCTTTCACTTAGCATATTGGCTTTAAGATTTATCCTTGACATTGTGTACATCAGAAGTTTGCTACTTTTTATAGATAGGTAGCATTATATTGTATAATTATTCAACCACTTGTTTATTCATTTAACTATTGATAACCATTTGGGTTGTTTCTAGTCTGCAGCTATGATAGGACAATTAATAAGCCACTTTTTTAAAAAAGCAAAATATTTGACATAAAAAGATATGTAAATGTCCACAAAGTATGTGAAAATATGCTCAACATCACTAGTCATAAAAAAATGTAAGTAAAACCACAATGGCACATCATTACACATCCCCCAGAATGACTAAAATTAAGAGTACTGACAATACCCAGTGTTGGCTAGAATATGGAGCAATTAAACTACTTACATTGCTAAAGGGAATGCAAAATAGTACTGTCACTTTAGAAAACAATTTGATAGTTTCTTAAAAATTTAAACATTCACTTACCTTACCATCCAGCAATTCTTCTAGTTATTTGCCCAACAAAATGAAAACATATGTCTATAAAATCTTGTACAAGAATGTTCATAGCTGCAGACTATTTCCATTGTTTTAAAACTGATAAAACTTTTAGTTTTAAAAAAAGGAAAAACACAAAGTATATTTTGTGAAAAAATAGTGAAATTTAAAAAAATTTTATGCATTACTTCTGAAATAATTTTAATCTTCTTTTTACCTTCTTAAGATATCCAATCTTGTTTCTGATTAGCTCTCATTATTGCCCTGCCTTTGGCCCTTCCCTGCCCACTATCCCCCGAGACTGATCAACCATTGTTTTTATACCTTCATGTCAAGTACAGAGAGTTTCTAGCCTCTACTTTTCTTCCCTATCCATGAAAGTTCTAATCAGGCATTGTCACAGCTGTTTAGATACTTATTTATAAAAGCTCCTCTAAAATCCAGGAGGGCAAGGTACCTGGCATGCAGCAGGAACTCAAAGCTGAACAGTAAATATTTCCATGGGGAACACTGTGTGCCTTGAATATCAACTGCCAATAATTTCTTCACTTTCAAGATTTCTGGAAAATTTATGTTAAGAATAGGTTTATAAAAGTTTGTGCAGTAAATAATAGTAGAAATCATTTCATCCATTTACATCACTTTACAGATGAGGAAACTGAGTCCTGAAGAAGATAAAAATGACTTATCTATTCTGTGTTTCTCATTTATACATTTTAAAATAGTACAGTGACATTACTATATAACAAATTATATTCACAAAGAGCCAGGCAATATAATTTTTCATATTTTTATCAGCTTTATTAAGGTGTAATTGACAAATAACAATTCTATGCATTTAAGGTGTACAACATGATTTGATATCCTATCTAATAAAAGAGTAATATGCAAAATGACTGTACTTCTGCTACACTCACAAGCCACGCCCACCAGCCAATCAGGAGCAAGTATGCAAATTAATCCAAACCAAGATGGCTGCTGCCACAGAGAGAGCAGGAGGCTTGAGTTGCCCCTGGCAATGGAGGAAGCCAAGCTTCCCGCACACCCTGGCTGGCCCTGAACTCCACTCAAGGCTACAAAGTTTCAATTATAGAAGATAAATAAATCCCAGATACCAGGGCCTCCACTTGGGTCACCTGGGAGCGTGGCCGGCCTGCAAACCACCACAGGCCCCTCACCCAGGCTGGCCCATGCCCCAAGGGAACTCCCACCCTGATCCGGGACACCCTTTAGGGCAAACCAGCTGGCCCCCACCCGTGCACCAGGCTTCTATCCTACCTAATCCTATGTAATAAAAGAGTAATATGCAAATTGGCCATCATTCCAATACACAAGATGGCTGCCCCCATGTGGTCAAAGATGGCTGCCCCCATGTGGACATAAGATGGCCCGCAGGGGAGGGCAGTTGGGAGGGACCAGGCCTGCAAGGGAGGGCAGTTGTGGGCGATCAGGCCAGCAGGGGAGGGCAGTTGGGAGGGACCAGGCCTGCAAGGGAGGGCAGTTGGGGGTGATCAAGCCTGCAGGGGAGGGCAGTTAGGGGTGACCAGGCCGGCAGAGGAGGGAAGTTGTGGGGGACCCAGGCTTGCAGGGAGAGCAGTTGGGGGGGACCAGGCCTGCAGGGGAGGGCAGTTAGAAGCAAACAGGCTGGCAGGGGAGCAGTTAGGCATCAATCAGGCTGGCAGGGGAGTGGTTGGGGGTGATCAGGCTGGCAGGCAGGCGAGCAGTTGGGAGCCAGCAGTCCTGGATTGTGAGAGGGATGTCCAACTGCCCGTTTAGGCCCGATCCTGGTGGGACATCCCTCGAGGGGTCCCTGATTGGAGAGGGTGCAGGCTGGGCTGAGGGACACCCCCCACCCCCGTGCACGAATTTTGTGTATCAGGCCTCTAGTATCTATGTATTATGGAATGATGGCCACAATCAAGCTAATTAACATATCCACTGTCTCATGTTATTGGGCACCAACCATATGGCTACTTATAAATCAGAAAATTTACCTTTTGAACAGATTTGCTGTGATATCTATTGGATCATTTCTGAGTGCACAGTGTCAGGCTGGCTTACAGATGAGAGTAATAATACACAAGCTAAGCAGTGTGGTGACAGAGAGGGAGGAGGCTAAACATGGAAGCTTCAGCAACATGCCAGTAGGATCAGTGATCTTTGCCTCCAGGATCATCCAAAATAGGGTGGATCTAAGGGGAGATCTAATTTGGAAAAAGCAAAGAGGTGGGTCCTTGCAGACTTGAGGCATGGGAAAAATATATTTTCTCTTTTTATCTGATATTTGGGAGTAAGATGGAAAAGAGAGAATATAAAAATATCCAGGAAACCCAGACAGAAACTGGTCTGGTAGGTTGTTCTTTACATGGTAGTTTTGGGGGCAAATACTACACTCTCAAAGTGACAAACTTGTGTTGACACATTATCCTGTGCATCTAGAAGAAGAAGAAGAATTACCAAATTCTGCCATTTTGAGGAGTCAGAGTCTAGTGGTTTGAACTCTGAGAGATTCATGAAGGAAGCTGCAAAAGAGTTAGGATTTCACATACATGCATAGACAGACACACACACATATATTCATGTATGTACTTATGTAAAAATGTACACAGACTTAGGCTTGTTAATATTCTTCTATTTTTACTGTTGAAATTAGATATATAGTCATTAAAATTAAAATAAATTGAAATTTCCAAAAGACCCTGGAAACATTAATTTGTAGCATGTTGAGTGAAGACATTCAAATACTATTCTAAAATATCTTTTGTCCAACAAAATAACTATAATTCACAGCAAACTGCTTTGAAGCATGTGTTCTTGTCAAATAGGAAATCTATAACCAGTATTTCAATGTATGAAAACATATGTATATTCCAAACATGTTTCTTTATTTCATTTGGTTCTTTCATAGTTAGGTTTTTTTATTTTTGTCTACCATTTTATTCAATAAATATGTCTGAGAATAATAAAATATGTCCTTAGTTCATGAGTTTCTTGAAACAGTTGGTGTCTAAATAACTTTATCCTTGGCAGAAGTAACTTCCTGTTTTAAAAGAAAATAGCTTTAAAGGTCTTATAAGGAAGACTCATAAGACTTCTTGGAAATCAAGTGGTTCTTACAAAACATTTTGATGTGTTTAGGACAGGGGAATTAGGAACATATGGGTTACATTTTCCTTAAAATGCACATGGTTTTTAAAAATTAAGGGGTAATGTTCTTGGCAAAATAGGTTTTGCCAAACCCAAACTGTTTAAAAAATTGTTCAAGATGTTCAGCAAGGCCAAAAGGCCCCAGGCTTCCACAGTCCTAATAATAGAATCAATCAGGAAAACCAGAATGAAGTCACTAAACTCATTTTAAGAGTCTCTTGAAATAACCAACAAAAATAAATCTCAATGTAGTAACAATCACAAGCAATTAGAATATAATAACTTTTATGCTCATACTGAATAAAACCCCAAGCTGGTAGTTAAAATCGTGCTGGAAATTCTGGAAAGTTGGCAGGGTACTTAGCTTGACTGAAATAATTGATTACATCTATAAAAATGGTGAAGAGACTAAAAGGGACTGCACAGAGAAAGTACCCAGCAGAAATAATTTAAGAATTTTACATGGTTGTTTAAGGAATAGAGGTTTATGTGGTTGTTTAAAGCCCACACATTCTTTAGTAAAAAAGATGTATGTGGAGGCAATGACCACAACAATTTCATTAACCTGGTATTGAGCATGACTTGTCTTATCTGGATGATTCTATTAAATTGCTCAGTGATGTTCCCAGGGATGATGAGATGAAATAGTCCAGGACATCAGACCTGAGGCTGTGAATGTATATGGCAAGAATCAATTTGGTGCATTGTGAACTGTCAGAAAACAAATCCAAAAGGGATCCAAACTCTGTACATCAATATTTGCTACTCAAAACTCCTTAATTTGAAATGATATCTTAGTCTCACACATAGTAGGGTTGATTTGGTTTGAGTTCTTCTTATGAAAGTATCTTTATATATTCTTTTTCAAGATGCTCATTTCCCATGCATGACCTACTTCTGGGCATTATGAATAAACTTCTAGGGTTTCCTCTGCTGGTTGATTCCTTGGTGTTTTAAGAATAATTACTACAAGGCATAAAGTAATAATAAATATTTTTCTGTTCCTGACTCAGACGTTATATAATGACATCCAGCTAAAGACAGAAACATTATGTCTACCATTTGAGCCAATTGAGCCAATAAGTGAAAAGATTCTGGAGCCCTTCCAATTTCCTTCTCTCTGCTCAACATTTATGGCATCCTTTCCTGCTGAGAAGAATTCTAATTACTAGATAACTTGGGAACAGGTTAAACCCTATCGGTAGATTTTTGCATGGGATGTAGAGTTTGTAGAGAAGCAGAGTGCTCATAGAAAGCATTAGTGTCATTTCTTACTGTTCTACCAGCTCTCTGAGAAACCATGTTTTGGAAACAAGTGGAGGGTGTCACAGAGGAGGATTTGGGACTTATTTAGGTTAAGCCATAGGGACTGAGGTTGTAAGAATCATTGTGTATATGTAGGTGGAGGGTGCTACATTTACCTTCATCTAAATCTAGCCCCAAAGACATTGTGAGTGTGTGTGTGTGTGTGTGTGTGTGTGTGTGTGTGTGTGTGTGTGTGTGTTGGTTTTATTAGAATCAGTGGGTGGTGGTAGGGAATAAAGAGATTATTTCAAAAGGCACTAAATATGTATATATATGTTATGAATTCATTATCAGAAAGTGATTTAAGAGGAGTGCTATTGTTCAGTTGATTAAAGCTTTCCAATGGGAAATAGCCTTCAGATGTCAAAGAAAAAATATTTTAATTAGAATAATTCCAGACATCCCTCTTAGTGATATTGACATAATCTTTCCATTCACCATTGCATAGTTCCTGCCTTACTCTATCATAATCTACCCCACTCTATCCTGTCCAGTTTAAATCTTGGTCATAACTCCTTAAAATGATTTTATGACCACCAACATGTCTTTATCCACTGTTAGAAAAAAAACATTCTCTGTGAAGTTTTCTTTGGCAATTCCTGCATACTGATTTCTCAATTGTCTAAACTCATAAAACTTTTATCATTTCTATTACTTATTTGGCACATGCCAATATACAAAATTGTGGTTTAATCTGTCTCCCTGTCCCCACTTGGATTATAAATCACTTGAGAGAAGTTACTGTATGTTGTATATTTTTTTGTATCTCTCACAGTATCTAGTTAGCAACTTATATATAAAAAGTCCTTAATGAATATTTGTTGAGCGAATAAAGTCTATGCATAAAAATGTGCACACATAACTCATATAGAGGAACAAAAAGTAGTAGAAGGATTTAATAGTATGAAAGGTTTTTTTATTTTACCTTAGCAATATTTTATTAAAATTCTTCATATTAAGCATAGTCATATTGTCCTTTGACTTCCTAGGAGTGTAAATCTCAGTCAGCAGCTCAGATGTGTGCAATACATAATTTTCTTAATTTGCAAATCAATTTGATTTCATTTTGAGGACCAATTTCAACAGGGAAGCAGACTTAATCAGTTAATTTGGGGTTTCCCTACTCTCAGTTTTCCTGGGAGTTTTATCTGATTCTGGAGATCTTGAATGGTTCTATGACTGTGTGTGGTATTGGCTTTTGGTCATTTCAGGAAAGTCATTGCTGAGAAAACCCTCAACATGTCCACCCTATCTCATTGGGACTCAGGCTTTTTCTCCTAAATCAGTGGAGCCAGAGACTTATTCTGCTATTTCCCTTCATGCTGGGTCACATAAATCTCTAAGAGGCTGGTCAGCCCTCATCACTCTCTATTAGGCTCTTCCCTCTCTGGGGTTTGCCCGCTCTTCAGGGTCCTTTCAAGGGATCTGGTCCCGGTGAGGAAGGTTTGGTTATTCATTAAGAATGATGCCTGTGTTATTCACAGCTTGTTTGGTTTCCTGGTAATACGTGTATAAAATATAGTCCCATAGATTTGCTAGGTTTCACTGATTCAGTTGGATAGATCTGTTCACGCACTGAAAACAGTTTTGGAGTGATGTCTGTGTGTGGACAGAGTGTTGGTGGTGAAGAGGAAACCATGACAGGCAACAACTTGGAGGGGGTATGGAGCCAACATTCTAGAACTTGTCTCTACGGCATTCTTTAGGCTTTTACATATTAATTTCTTCCTTTTCAAACCTCATGGTAAGATTTTAGTAGAGATAACTGGACCCAGGTTTAGCTATTTGGTCATGATATTGGTGGGTAAGTAGGAAATACCCTGGACTGATGCCTAAATAGAAAATGCTCTTGATTTGATGCTTTCTGGTAACCAATCCAAATGTACAAGGCAACTCAAAACACCTAAGTCTGACATTTAGCAGCTGCAGGACTTGAGCCTCTTTTTCTTATTTAGTAGAGAAGGGGTAATGTTTCTTTTACCTATTTTGTAAGATTGCTGGGGTGGTGTTAGATAATTTCTAAACTGGAAAGAGCTATCTAAACACAAATACTGTTACATTTTAAGATGGTAGTATCTTTTTATAAGCCATGATTACTAGCTAAAATTGTTTAAACCTTCTTTTTAAGATCACTTTTGCCTTTCATGGCTTCTTATAAAATAAACTTATCTCAAACTTATGCTCTAAGAAACATTCAAAATATTAAAACATATGAGTTATATCTGTTAAGTTTCCTACCCCTACCCCGACCTCTCCACATAATGATATTAAATCACATTATGATGTGAGATCCCAGGACAGTGACTCTGTTAAATTTACTTCTGCAAATGATGATGAGGCGGGCATAAGAAAAACAGCAATGTCTTGAACACAGAAAAATCTCCCATTACCAGGCATTTGGGAAGATGAGGAAACTCAGCACAATCATGAATAGAATTATAATAACTGATTTTTACATCAGGCATATTAAAATATTATTATAAGCTTGTTAAAATTGTGAACTTAGATATACATGACTTTCACCTTTCTTCAAACATATTTTTATTTAAAAAAACACCTAAAATATTATGGCCCAAATGCTCATGTTTCCTGATATGAGCATTCTTACAGTGTTGGGAAATCCTTCTAGTTGAGTAAAACACTTGTCTTTTGGGGTTTTGGTGGCAGCTTGGCAGATCCCACCTGGAAATGCTGACCTGCTCATGATTCGCTTGGGCTAACTCTTCTGCTAATGAGAAGATGAGGAATCCAAAATATTGCTCAGGTTTTGTAGTTTGTATACTAGTTTATTTTAAAGATTTTCTGGGACTCTCAAGAGCCAGCCTGACATCCAGAGAGTAAAACCTTGGAAGGCTGTGAGAAAAGGTGAGATTTATATGGAGAAAATTTGAAGAGCTCAAAATTTGAAACACCAATTGCTTAAACCTTTAATGTTTGCTGTCTAAATGGGTAAAATTAGTTCAAGATTCTTGTCACTTTCTAGTTTAAGCCTCTGCTGCTTGATATTAGTTAAAAGCCTTTTAGCTGCAAGGGAATAAAATGCAACTCATACTGATTTAAGTAAAAACAAGTGAAAGCAGGGTGGTGGTAGGGGGACTTGTTAACACATGTCACTGAAATGTCAAGGATAGTCTGTAATCAGGCTTCACTGGATCCAAAGATGTGGGTAATGTTAAAAGCATCAGTAGCTTTCTCTCCACTCCACTTCCTGCATGGTTTCCTTATTTCAGGCAGGGTCTCCTTATAAAATGGTAAAATGGCTATTCTCAATCCTTGTCTTCTAAGCTTAGTATAAATAAAACCTCTTTTTTTCCATTGGAAGTCCTAAGGTTCGATCTTACTGATTGACTTCCTTCTGTGCCTGTTTCCAAACCAATCACCTTGACAAGGGGAGGCAATCCAGTGGTTAGTTCTGGATCATGTTTCTGCATAGCAGGTGGAAGATAAAGTGAGTATGGTGGTGGTAGCGGGAGGAGGAAGGTTAGACATCCAGAGCCACGTGAACTCACAAAGGAAAATCAAGGTACTATTGTCAGAGAGAAGGATAGCCAGCTAGCCAATAACAAGACATGCCCACTGTGTGTGTCTGAAAATTACATGAACCAATAACAGTTTTCCCATAATCTGACTATCTTCACATTTCTATTAACAAAGTAAATGAAATGCCACCAAGAGACAAAAGTCCAGAATACAAGTGCCAATGCTCTTACTTGGTATCTTAGTTGCTACAAAACTGAAGATGTGTTGAAAACGGAAAAACATCTTTATATTCATAAACGTGTTTTTAGTTGCTTCTCTGCTATTAATTTTTATGTCACTGTAATACAGTCAAGTGATCATAAAATAATGCCTCTCTCATGATTATCTGATACCTTAAACAAATTCCCATATTTGAAATAGAAGGATGGTTATTATATATATTGCGATAGTGCTAAGGCATAAGTTTAAAGGAGACATAATAAATCCCAGAGCACTGAACTACTTACTTAACACATTGAAATATATTGCAAGGAAAGAATTTGCCTTTAAAGTATTCTTCTTTCTTATTTTGTGACTGAGGCTTAGAGTCGCCTGCATAAACATGCCATTTAATGTTAAAAAATGTGAAGCACACATATAACTACATAAATATAGAAACTGAATATAGACAATATATTGTTGAATTATAGCTATTTATAGCATGTTACATTTCTGTCAAATTTGGAAAATAGAATATAGAGTTAGCTCTGGAAGAAAATACATTTTGTTTGATTATTTTGTTACCAGTATTTTATAAAAAAATTGATTATGGCCCAAACCCTACTCCATCACTAGTGAGCTGTCACCTTGGATTAAGTCACTTAATCTCCTTGGGTCTAGTTTCCTAATTTGGAAATGGAAGAATTTTATTATTTTTAAAATATATTTTTATTGATTTCAGAGAGGAAGGAGAGAGAGAGAGAAACATCAATGATGAGAGAGAATCATTGATCAGCTGCCTCCTGCACGCCTCCTACTGGAGATTGAGCCCGAAACCCAGGCATGTGCCCTTGACCAGAATAGAACCTGGGACCCTTCAGTCTGCAGTCAAAGCTCTATCCACTGAGCCAAACCGGCTAGGGCTGAAGAATTTTAATTAGATGCTGTATAAGGCTGACTCCAGCCCTAAAATTCTATAATTTATGCAAGTTCTACAAATGCCAAATCATAAAATGTCATGTATTTTGGAACTGGTTTAAAAAACCAAGGGCAGAGGCATATTTTAAAATAGGTCCCAGCATCTAATATGGTTAGTTGATTCTGGCCAAATGATTGTGAAGAAAACGAGGGTCATTACGTAAATATTTCTACTGAAAGGCTTACATTCTCAGATGTTCCAAGAATACACGTGTGATTTTAGACAGAAAGTTTGATTCAACCTTTTTCCCCCTGTAGGAATGAAATTCAAGGTCCGGATAAAATTGCTGGTACTATCCTTGATAAATCTGAAATGTTTCAAAAGCACGGGGATGGCTATTTGGGGTTTTATTTTAATGAACCAGTCACGCTGTCATGAGCTCTCTCCTGGTACCACAGATGCCAAATGTTTTGCCCCCTTTTCTGTGGCCATCCTCTTCTCTCTCTGGGAATAGGACTTCAAACCTTACCACTCTTTAGAGTTATTTTCTTTTTTCACAATCTAATTGACTCTACATGCTGCTATCCAAGCACAGCCTTCTGAGAACATTTACCAACTGAAAAAAACAAAACAAAAACAAAAACAAAAAAACAACCAACAACGCACAAACACAATAATAGGGATGGCTACAAAATATAATTATTTTTTTCTGACTATTAATGCATGGAGAAAATGTCTAATGGATTGCAGATTTCTTCCTAGTTGAATAGCGTGACCATGACAAATTGAAAAGGAAACCCTTAGATGAAGTTGCATTTCCTTAGTTCTCCTCCATCAGGACAAGGCTTGGGCATGGGTGATGGTTGCCTAGTGTTCTTTGTATGGAAAGATAAATGGTGTGCAAATGGGTAAGGGCTTCAGTGATTGAGAATAGAACGGGGTTCTTTAAACATTATTAAGAATAGGCAGCAAGACTCCACTTGTCTTGCTAACCGTTAAATATTTTTGGCTGACTGCCAGCATCCCTCAATATTTCTTTGAAGCTTTTTTTACTTACTATTGTAGAGTAATTAGAGTGGACCTTTTCATCTTTACTTAAACACACACATACACACATACGAGCACACACACACACTTCGCTCTGACATATGCTTGCTAGAGCCCTCCTTCTGAGACCGTGGATGGATTACACCTAGGATGGGTCCTACAGGTGGGGTAGCAGCATTGATTTCTTTGAGCTCCTTGGTTTCTGAATTTCTGTCTTTGAATATTTTCCTCATATATCTAAGGAAATTTCATCAGTGATTGGGAGCTCATTAGATTTAGTGAAGAAACTTCTCCCTTGGGTCAATTAAAAGAGAAATAAAACTCACCTTACCAGGTCAGATAGCAGTTCAAATTTTTGCTTCTCAATTTGGCATTTTAAATTTTACCTGATAATAAGATATTTCTTTGGGAAAGGTAAAAATTAAACATTAAAACATAGGTAAGCTTAAAATAGGTAAACCATTTGGACAGAAAAGAATATATACATTCTAAAAAATTACAGAGAAATTTTGCTCTCAAAATATGGTCATTACCACAACATATTGATAATGTTATTAATTTTATTCAAGAAAACTGTTTCTTTTATCTCTCCTTTCTCTCCATCCCACCTCTATCACCATAATAAGAAAATCCTGGGATATGAAAATTTCCTTTCTCTAAGAAAACTGAATATTGCATCTGCTATGTTAATACTAAGATGTTTTCTAATGTTTGATTCAACGAGTAGGCCTATGTGAAAAGTTAAAAAAAAAAGAAAGCTATTGAAGATAAAGCAAAAATGTGTGGAGGAGAATATAATTGTTTTTTCTTATATGATGCTGAGTAAACCACAGAATTTTTATTATACTTGACTTGCTATTTACCATCTACAATAGATTCATGTTGATCCCTAAACACATTTTGTGATAATGGTGACAAATCTGACTTGTATCATTAGACATGACAATCAGGCCCACAGTACTAGTATTAACTTCCATGCAGGTTCCAAGAAGCAGCTTGAATTCAGTGCTTCTCACGGGGAGAGAGGAACTCCTCTTTCCCTCCACCCCACGTGTATTCAGGTGTCTGAGAATGGTCTGGTGGTCTCACACAAATAAGTAACGTGCAAGGTTTCCTGTGGGGGAAGGAAAATAGATTAAAGGAAAAGATCGGGGGAAATTCCAGGCGGTAACTCTCAGATTACCTAGAAAACAATTGCCAGCTTTCTTCGGAGTCACAAGGTACTCTGAGGTGGCAACGTTCTAACAGAGTAAATTAGGCCTGTAAAGTTTTACTTAGAAAGGCAAACTATGGCACGGTTGTTTGCTAATTGAAGTGGCCGAGTTTCCACCTGAGGGTGGAGGGGCGCTATTTCAGGGGTCGGTTGTAGGCACAGTGCCAACATGCCCACTTTTGGCACCTGGCTGGGAACCAACCCGTTTTTATTGTCTCTGAGGTCCTGTCTAGGGACCTGGCATTGATTCTGATGATGAGATGAGGAAGGTGGCTGCCTTTGGGGGCTGGATTTTACTGAAATGGTTCTGGCCTACCTGCCTTCATGAGTCACAGGACCCGGACTGCCTGGAGATGCAGGTGTGTCAGAGTTGACACCCTACATCCCTGGATGATGGAACATTCAAACGATGCCGTGGGTAGAGTTTGTGAGTTTTTACAAACTGTGCGTGGTTCTGGCCCTCCATTAAGAAGACCATGAGAGCTCACAATGAGAAATGTCATGAAATGAAAATTGTTCTTACGTTGAGCTTACACAGAGAAAAGCGCCAAGAAGACATTGCTTTTAGCTGTAAAAAAACACACCTCAAAACAAAACAGCATTCAGCTGCCAATCTTGGATGTGTTTGTACTGTAAAAAGTATGTTAGTTAATATTTACTTTTAGTCAACAAAAATATTACAACATTAACATTTTAAGGGCAAATAAATAGCCTCAAAGACAAAGCTTTCTCAATTAAACTACTTCAATTTTCATCATTTGAGTAGATTAAGAATAATATGGATTGTAGCTGTGTCAATGCTTTCGACTGAAATCACTTTAACAAAACAAACACTATAAACCATAAAAAACAGGGGACCCACCTAATTAATAGATAGCCCAGGACTCAGATTTAGCCTTCTCTGATATCAAAATTAATTTTCTCCCCATAAGACTATATGCATGTGTATAGATGTGGGCAGTGGATATACTGTGCTGCTGAAGTTGATTGGCTAACACTTTATTTTTAATTTTTGCATTTTCATCTGTATGTGAGGATGATCTATAACTTCCTTCTCTTGTGCTATTCTTATCTGATTTGGTATCAAGTTTGTACAGGTCGTTAATGGCTTTGTGGATGATTTCTTGCATATTGATTTTCTTTTTTAAAAATTCTTTATTGATTAAAGTATTACATATGTCTCCTTTCCCCCCGGATTGACCTCTCGCTGGACACTCCCACGCCCCAGCACATGCCTCACCCCCCTCCCTAGTGTCTGTGTTCATTCGTTATGCTTATATGCATGCATACAAGTCCTTTGGTTGATCTCTTACCTGCTCCCCCCACCCTCCCCTCCCTTCCCTCTGAGGCTTGACAGTCTGTTTGATGCTTCTCTGTTTCTGGATCTATTTTTGTTCATCAGTTTATGTTGTTCATTATATTCCACAAATGAGTGAGACCATGTGATATTTATATTTCTCCAACTGGCTTATTTCGCTTAGCATAATGTTCTCCAGGTCCATCCATGCTGTTGCGAATGGTAAGAGTTCCATCTCTTTCACAGCAGCATAGTATTCCATTGTGTAGACCAAGAATGTCAAACTCGCAGCTGCATGCTGCCCACAATGAATATTTTTGTGGCCCAGCCAATATAACGGTATATAAAAAACATTTTAGTAAAAAGTTTGTAACTTAATTTTTATAATATCCTGTTATACCTAATCCTATATAATAAAAGCCTAATATGCAAATCGACCGAACGGCGAAACGACAGGGGGAACGACCGGTCGCTATGACATGCACTGATCACCAGGGGCAGACGCTCAATGCAGGAGCTGCCCCCAGCCCGCAGGACCCAGGCCAGCCAAGGCAGGTGCCAGTGGAGGCCCCCCAGTCACCCCGCCGGTCACCCCACAGATTGTCCCTGATCGCCAGTGAGGCCTAGGGACTCTATCCATGCACGAATTTTGTGCACCAGGCCTCT
Source organism: Plecotus auritus (assembly GCF_963455305.1). Lineage (NCBI taxonomy): Eukaryota > Metazoa > Chordata > Mammalia > Chiroptera > Vespertilionidae > Plecotus > Plecotus auritus. Next base: position 91,147,574 of record NC_137771.1, on the reverse strand, counting down.
AGTTATTAATAACAAACTACAACATTTGTTAATGACTGATTACTATAATCGTGTTGCATTCATTTACCTTACGAGCCTTATATGCAAGCACACTATTTCTCTCCACTAATACTAGCAGTGAATATTTTAGCAGCCAATTGACATGTCATTAGTCTTGGACTGACTTGTTTGGTGTGCGCAACAGGAAATATTTCACTTTCGGAGAACAAGAAAGATAGGTTTATTTGTGTTACGCTTATTAATTTGTGCAGTTATTCAGTGTCTACTAAGTTAATGTTCAAGAAAAAATATTAATTTTTATTAAAATGTTTTATTTTTTTATGTTAATGATTACTCTTTTATTTCAGCCCTTTGTATTCAGCATGTCTTTATCAAAATAAACCTACGTTTCTATGAAAATTGAAGGTTTTGGTTTTTTTTGCAGCCCACATAAACTTAAACCTTGTTTATTTGGCCCATGTTAGCCTTTGAGTTTGACATGCTCGGTGTAGATGTACCAGTTTTTTAATACACTCATCTGCTGATAGTCACTTAGGATGTTTCCAAATCTTAGCTTATTGTAAATTGTGCTGCTATAAACATAGGGGTGCATATATTCTTTCTGACTGGTGTTTCTTTCACATTGACTTTCTGTTGCACTCATTTTGACTCTTACACAGTATTATTATTTTTGTTCTTAAGTTATTTTAGTTTTACCTCATTCTTTTTTTTACCTTTTAAGTTGATAACTTTCTTTTCTCTCAGTCTATATTCTTATTTATTTTCTTTTTAAAAATAAAGACTTTTTTTGAAATTATATATTTACTACCAAGTATTTCTTTAGCTGCATTCCATAGTTTTTTAAATAACTACTTTTATTGCTCATTAAACACACACACACACACACACCAAAACTCATACACACAGACAACGATATGGTGATTACCAAAGGGAAAGGAGGTTGGGAAGGTAGAAGATGGAAAAGGGGGGACAAATGGTGAAAGACACACAGAGACTTGACTTATTGGGTGGAGAACACACAATACAATATACCGATGATATATGTAGAATTGTACACATGAAACCTATATAATTTTATTACCAATGTCACCCCCATAAATTCAATACAAAGGTTTAAAAAAAAGATTCTTATTTTTTTTTTTAAATGGTCAAATGAAATGCTGATACCAATATTATTATAATTAGGAAATTTCTTAAAACAGTGGCAATGAGGAGGAATTGGAAGTGAAATTAATTCTACCTTTTTGACTAAAGTATTTTCAGTATAGGCCTGAGATATTTCCACAGAAAATTCTTATCTTTTATAGGTATCCTATATAATAAAAGTGTAATATGCAAATCGACAGAATGGAGGAAAGACTGGTCACTACGACGCACAATGACCACCAGGGGACAGATGGTCAATGCAGGAGCTGCCCCCTGGTGGTCAGTGCACTCCCACAAGGGAGCACTGCTCAGCCAGAAGCTGGGCTCACGGCTGACGAGTGCCACAGCGGTGGCGGGAGCCTCTCCTGCCTCCTCTGCAGGCTGGCGGTAAGGAGCGAGGGGTGAGAGCCGAGACTGCGAGAGGGATGTCTGACTGCCGGCTTACATCTGGCAGGGTGTGAGCCAGCAGGCGGACATCCCCCAAGGGTTCCCAGACTATGAGAGGGTGCAGGTGGGACTAAGGGACCCCCCGCCGACAGTGTACAAATCTTGTGCACCTAGCTGCTAATGTAATATAATATTTAGAAGTAAAAAATATGTTTGCAATTTGTTTTAAAATAATACAATTGAACTAATAATGGTGGTGATGGTGGTGAGGGTTTAGATGAAATAAAATTGTGCTAATTGTTTCACTTTTTTTGTTAATTGTTGAAGCTGCATAATTAGTATGTGTAGGTCCATTATAAAATTCTGTTTTGGAAGACAGAATGTTTGTCAAAGTTCATAAAATATTTTTACTAGAATACTATAATTTACTTGAATACTTATTTATTGATTTCATTTATTATTTTGTACATATTTTATAACAAATATATCTTAGTAGCTACTCTTTTTCCAACTTCACTTCTGAGTTTCAAAAATCTTCAAAATTTGGAAAACCAGTTTTCAGAGTTCCCATGGTTACCCATTTATGAAGGGGTTAGTTCCTCTAAATTCCAATGTTTAGAGATTGGCACAGGGTAAACCAAGCAAATTTTTAATTTAAAATTATTTTTTCTTGATGTATTTCCTAACCTGTTAGACTCTACCCCATTTATTCAAATTCTCATATATTTGGTATCTAATACTCAGAAGTTTCATTGATATTTTTATTGGGGGAGAGATGTAATGTGATTATATCACATTAATTAATCTTGATGACAAAGAGAATGTGCTTGTTAAAATTATGGGGAAACAGGTGGAAAATTAAAAATGTACAGTTAGTACATATTTTTATTAGACAGTTGAGCAGGAGCCTTAACTTATTCATGAAATTTTCTCAGTTTTAGAATACTTCAACCTGACAAACAAGTAGAGGTATCCTGAGAATAATGGTACCAAAATTATGATAGTCCTTGTCCTGACAATGTCACAATCTTAAAAGTTAAAATATTCAGTATTATTTATTTTTCCAGTATTTAACTTACATATTTATGTTCACATAATGTAAAATATAAAGCCCTTCCTTTGTTTATAAACATATTACTTAATGATATAGAAAAATGTCATGTGATATATGTATATTTTTGTTTATTATTTTTTGAATACAGTTTGTTTTCAATACTGTTTTGAATTGGTTTCAGTCTGCAGCTTAGTGGTTAGACAATTATATAGTTTACAAAGTGTTTCCCTCAATAGCTCTAGTACACAACTGGTACAATACAAAGTTATCACAATACTAGAGGCCCGGTGCACAAAAATCATGCACTTGGGGAGGGGGTCCCTCAGCCTACCCTGCACCCTCTCACAGTCTGGGACACCTCGGGGGATGTCTGGCTGACAGCTAAAAACTGCTCCCCACAGAGAGTGGGCCTAAGCCAGCAGTCGGACATCTTTAGCACTGCCACAGAGGCGGGAGAGGCTCCTGCCACCACCGCTGCTCTCACCAGCTGTGAGCCAGGCTCAGGGCTTCTGGCTGAGTGGTGCTCCCCCTGTGAGAGTGCACTGACCACCAGGGGGCAGCTCCTGCGTTGAGCGTCTGCCCTCTGGTGGTCAGTGCGAGTCATAGTGACCGGTCTTTCTGCTGTTCGGTCGATTTACATATTAGCTTTTTATTATATAGGATTTTTGACTATTTTGTATGCTTTACTTTTCATCTTCATACTGATTGTTAGCCACCAATTTGTACTTCTTAATCCCTTCACCTCTTTCTCCCAATTCCCCAATCCCCCTCCCCTCTGGCAAACATGTCTGCTTTTTTGTGTCTATGAATCTGTTTCAATTTTATTTATTTATTTATTTATTTATTTATTTATTTATTTATTTATTTTTAGATTCCACATATAAGTGAGATCCTATGTTATGTCTTTATCTGATTGACTTATTTCACTGAGCATAATACCCTCAAGGTCCATCCATGCTGTAGCAAATGGTAAGATTACATTCTTTTTAATGTCTGAGTATATTCCATTGCATATATGTACCACTGCTTTTTTATCCACTTATCTATTAATGGAAAGTTGGGTTGCTTCCATATTTTAGATGTTGTAAATAATGCTGCAATGAACATAGGGGTGCATATATTCTTTCTAATTAGCATTTTGGGTTTCTTTGGATATATTTCCAGAAGTGGACTCATTGGGTCATAATCAGTTCCATTTTTACTTTTTTTTGAGGAAACTTCATAGTGTTTTCAGAGTGGCTGCATTAATCTGCATTCCCTCCTACAGTGCACAAGGGTTTCCTTTTTTCCTACATCCTCACCAGCACTTGTTTTTTTTTGCGGATTTATTGATAAAAGCCATTCTGGCTGGTGTGAAGTGATATCTCAATGTGGCTTTAATTTGCATTTCTGTTACAATTAGTGACATTGAGCATCTTTTTCATATATCTCTGGCCATCTTTATATCCTTTTGAGAGAAGTGTTTATTTGGGTCCTTTGTCATTTTTAATTGGATTGTTTGTTTTTTTTTGGTGTTGAGTAGTATGAATTCTTATAAATTTTGGATATTAATCCCTTAGCACATGTATTATTGGAAAATACATTCTCCCATTTAATAGACTGTCTTTTCATTTTATTGATGGTTTCCCTTACTGTGCAAAAACATTTTAGTTTAATGTAGTCCCATTACTTTATTTTTTCTCTTGTTTCCCTTGCACAAGGAAATATATCAGAAAAAAATATTGCTAAGAGAAATCTCAGAGATTTTACAGCCTGTGTTTCTTACAGGATATTTATGGTATTTAAGTTTTACATTTAATTCTTTAATTCATTTTGAGTTTATTTGTGTATATATTATAAGAAGGTGGTCTATCTAGCTTCATTTTTTTGGGCATGTATCTGCCCAATTTAGCCAACACCATCTATTGAATAGACCATCTTTACCCCATTGTATGTCTTCCCTTCTTTTTCGAATATTATTTTAACATGTAGGCCTGGGTTTATTTCAGGGATATCTATTCTGTTTCATTGACCTATATGTCTGTTTTTATGTCATTATCATGCTTTTTTTTTCTTTTCTCAATTCCTTCACCCTCCAGCCCAGTCTCCCAGCCCTGTCACCCCAATAGCTGTCAGCCTGCTCTCTATCTATGAGTCTGTCTCTATTTTGCTTATTAGTTCATCTTGTCCTTTGGATCTTACATTTGAGCGAAACCAGGTTATTTTGAATGTTATGGCCTCGTAGTACAGTTTAATATCAGAAAGCATGATACCTCCAACTTTGTTCTTCTTTGTCAATGTTGCTGAGGCTATTCTGTTTTTGGTTGTTTGTTTTGTTTTGCTTTTTATCTCTCTCTCTCTCTCTCTGGTTCTATGTAAATTTTGGGGTTATTTTTTCTGGTTTTGTGAAATACATCATTGGTATTTTGATTGGAATTACATTTAATCTATAGATTGCTTTGAACATTTTGATGATGTTGACTATTTCTGTTCATGAACACAGTATATGCTTCAATTTATTTATATCTTCAATTTCTTTCTTCAGTGCCTTATCATTTTTTGAGTATAGGTTTTTTACCTCTTTGGTTAAACTTATTCCTAATTTTTTAAATGCAATTATAAATGAGATTGCTTCTTTTTCTGATAGTTCAATATTGGTATATACAAATGCAACCAATTTCTGAATATTAATTTAGTGTTCTATTATTTTAGTAAATCATTTATCAGTTTAGTAGTTTTTTCATGGGAAATCTAGGATTCTCTATATTATGTCATCTGAAAATAATGATAGTTTTACTTCTTCCTTACCAATTAAGATAACTTTTATTTTTTCTTCTTGTCTGATTGCTGTGGCTAGGACTTCCAGTATTATCCTAATATATAAAAACCCAGGGTCTGTAACATCCAAAATGACTGAAGGCTCTACCGACCAGAAGTCAGTCGTGCAGTCAGTGCTGGGTTGCCGTGGTGACCCAGCACTGACTGCCAAGGGGGCTGCAGATCAGGCCTGGAGAGAGGCCTGAAGAGAGAGGCAGGGTCTGATTTGTAGCCTCCATGGCAGCTGTCGATCAGCTGTTGCCTTTCTCTTTCTCTCTGGACTTCGCCAGCAGCCGTGCCTCTGTTTCTCTCTGGGCCTCCAAGGGGGCTACTGATGAGCCCCACCTCTCTGATCAGGCCTGGAGATAGGCCAGGAGATGCTGACTGGCATAGAAACCGACCAATCAGAACCAAATCTGGGTGAAGTGCAAGGTGCCAATGGCTGCCTAGGAGGCAGAGCTTTTGATGCTGACTGGCATAGAAACTGACCAATCAGAACCAAATTGGCCAGCAGGGGAGAGCATGGAGTAAGATCAGGCCTGGAGGGGAGGACAGTTAGGGGTGACCAGGCAGGCAGAGGCAGTTAGGGGTGATCAGGCCGGCAGGGGAGGGCAGCTGGGGGAGAGATCAGGCCAGCAGGGAAGGGCCATTGGGGGTGAGATCAGGCTGGCAGGGGAGGGTAGTTGGGGGTGAGATCAGGTGGGCAGGGGAGAGCCGTTGGGGGCAAGATCAGGCAAGTATGCAGATGCAGGTAGGGGTGATCAGGCAGGCAGGCAGAGGGGTTAGGGGAATCAGGCAAGGCAGGCAGAGGCAGTTAGGGGTGATTAGACAGGCAGGCAGGTGAGCAATTAGGAACCAGTGGTCCCAGATTGTGAGAGGGATGTCCAATTGGAGAGGGTGCAGGCTGGGCTGAGGGAACCCCCCTCCATGCATGAATTTTGTACACTGGGCCACTAGTGTTAAATAAGAATAATGAAAGCAGACAACCCTGTCTTATTCCTGATCTTCTGGGAAATGCTTTTAGTTTTTTCCTGTTGAGTACAATATTGGCTGTGAATTTGTAATATATGGCCTTTGTTATGTTGAGGTATGTGTATTCTGTTTCCAATTTGCTGAGAAATTTTTTAATCATAAATTGGTACTAGATTTTGTCAAATGCTTTTTTCTTTATCTATTAATAAAATCATGTGATCTTTATCCTCCAATTTTTTATTTGGTGTTTCACATTAATTGATTTGCAGATATGGTACTAACCCTGTATCCCAGGAAAAAATTCCACTTGGTCATGGTATATGATCTTTTTAATGTATTGCTGAATTTAATTTGTTAATGTTTTGTTGAAGATTTTAGCATCTATGTTCATCAGATATATTGGACTATAATTTTCTTTCTTTGTAGTGTCTCTATCTGGTTTAGAAACTAGGATAAGAAACTTGGAGATCTTCCTTCCTCTTGAATATTTTGGAATAGTTTGAGAAGGATAGGTGTTAGTTTTTATTTGAATGTTTAGTAAAATTTACCTGGGAAGCTATCTGGTCCAGGATTTTTTACTGGGAGTTTTTTCACTACTTCTTCAATTTTATTAGTTGTAATCAGTCTGTTCCAATTTTCTAATTCTTCTTAATTCAGTTTTTGAAGATTGTATGTTTCTAGAAATTTATCCATTTCTTCCAAATTATCCAATTTGTTAGCATATACTTGTTTAGAATATTTTCTTATAGTCCTTTCTATTTCCATGAGACTGTTGTTACTTCTTTTTCATTTCTGAATTTATTTATTTGGATCCTTTCTCCGACACCCCTTTTGGTTAATCTGCTTAAAGATTTGTCAATCCTGTTTATCTTTTCTAAGAAACAGACTTATTTCTACTGTAATTTTGTTATTTCTTTTCTTATGCTCACTTTGAGGTTTTTTTTTTTTGTGTTTTTTTTTCTAGTTCCTTTAGGTGTAAGCATGAATTGTTGTTTTTTTTTTTTTTTTCTTTTCTTGAGGCATGCCTGTATTGCTATGAATTTCCCTTTTAATATTACTTATGTGGCCCATAGATTTGGATTTGTTGTGTGTTATATTTCATTTGTCTCAAGGTAATGTTTGTTTTCTTCCTTGATCTAATTGCTGAGCCACTCATTATTTATTAATGTGTTATTTAGCCTCCATGTCTTTGCGTGTTTTGCAGTTTGTTCTTGTGATTGAATTATAATTTTATATCATTATGGTCAGATAGATGCTTGGTATGATTTCTATATTTTTAAATTTATTGAGACTTGTTTTGTTCCTAAGATGTAGTCTATTCCAGAAAATGTTTCATGCACACTTGAAAAGATTGTATATTCTGCTGCCTTGAAATGAAAGGTTCTGAAATATCAATTAAATCCATTGGTCTAGTGTGTCATTTAAGGCTGCTATTTCCTCGCTGATTTTTTTTTTTGGGGGGGGTCTGGAAGATCTATCCATTGATGTCATTGAGGTTTTAAAATCCCCCACTAAACTGTATTACTATTAATCTCTTCCTTTATGTCCATCAATAGTTGCTTTATATATTTAGATTCTCTAATGTTGGGTGCATATATGTTTACAAGGGTTATATCCTTATGTTAGATTGATCCCTTTATCATTATGTAATGTCCCTCTTTATCTCTTAGCTTTTTGTTTTAAAGTCGATTTTGTCTTATATATTGCTATGCTGGCTTTTATTTTGTTTTCATTTACATGATATATTTTTTCCACATTATTCCATATTATTACTTTCAATCTATGTGTATCTTTTGTTCTGAGGTGTGTCTTGAAGACAGCATATATAAGGGTGTCATTTTCTTATTTATTCAGCTACCTTATGTCTTTTGATTGGCACATTTAAGTCATTTAAAGTTATTATTGATAGGTATGCATTTATAGCCATTTTATTCTTTATAACTATTTTTCTCTTTTATTTTCTTTCTTCTTAAAGAAGAACCTTTAACACTTCTTGTAATATTGGTTTGGTGGTAATGAACTCTTTTAGGTTTATTTATGTTTTGCCTGGGAAGTTCTTTATTCCACCTTCAATTTGCCGCATATAGTAGTCTTGGTTGTAGGTCCTTGCTTTTCATCACTTTGAATATTTCATGCCAATGCTTTTTGACCTGAAATGTCTGTTGAGAAACCAGTTAACGGTCTTATGGGACCTTCCTTGGCGGTAGCTAATTGTCTTTCTCTTGCTGCTTTTAGGATTCTCTCTTTGTCTTTAACCTTGGCCATTTTATTTATAGTGTGTCTTGGTGTGGTTCACTTTGTGTTCATCTTGTTTGAGACTTTCTGACTTGTTGGACCTATGTGTCTTTTCTTTTTTTCACCAGGTTAGGGAAGTTTTCAGCCATTATTTCTTCAAATAGGTTCTCAATTTCTTGCTCTTTCTTCTCCATCTGGTGCCCCCTATAGTGTGGATGTTGTTATGCTTCATGTTGTCTCAGAGGCCCCTGAGACTATTCTCATGTTCTAAAATTCTCTTCTTTTTGCTGTGCTGATTGGGTGTTTTTTGCTATATTGTCATCAAAATCACTGACTTGATCTTGTGCTTTATCAAGGCTATTGTTGATTCCTTCTGGTGTATTCTTCATTTCAGATATTGCATTTTTAATTTCTGACAGGTTTTTCTTTTTATGGTTTCTTCATCCTTTTTATGCTTACTGTCTGGTGAAACTCTCACTAAGTTCCTTGAACATCTTTATAGCCATTATTTTGAACTATGTATCTGGTAGCGTGTTCGTCTGCATTTCATTTCATTCTATTTCTGGGTATTTCTCCTGTTCCTTCACTTGGGACATGTTTCTTTGTCTTCTCATTTTGGCTTCCTTTCTGCATTTGTTTCTGCAAATTAGGTAGATCTGTTATGCCTTGGTATGTTGGCCTTATGTAGTAGGTTTTTTGTGGGGTTCAGTGGCACAATCTTCCTGATCATTTGAGTTAGGTGCTCCATGAATGCTCCTTTTGTGGGTTATGCAAGCCCTCTTGGTGTAGTTGAGTCTCTCTCTCTCTCTCTCTCTCTCTCTCTCTCTCTCATAAATGTGTGTGTGTGTGTGTGTGTGTGTGTGTGTGTGTGTGTGTGTGTGTGTGTAAAAGGCTAAGTGACCAGCCAACTAGCCAAATAGCCTACTGGCTGGTAGGGTATGATGCACACTGACCACCGGGGGTCAGATGCTCAATGCAGGAACTGCTGAGCAACAGTAACTTTGCAGAGTGCCCTCTTGCCCTCCGGGACCCCTTGGGGGATGTCAGACTGCCAGTTTCAGCCTGATCCCCGCAGGCCAGGCTGAGGGACCCCACCTGCTAGAGGGACCCCGCTCACTAGGTAGATGCCCTTCGAGCCCTGGCACTGCCCCAGGTGCAGCTGGCCAGTGAGGGACCCTGGGAGGTTGGCTCCAGGGTGTGTCTTGTCCATCTTGCCCAGTCTTGCCCAACATTTATATATATATGTTGTAATTTCTTTTCTTATTATCACTTTGAGCTTTGTGGTTCTTTTTCTAGTTCCTTTAGGTGTAAACATAGATTGTTTCTTTGATTTTTTTTTTCTTTTCTTGGGGCAGGCCTCTATTGCTATGAATTTCCCTTTTAATATTACTTATGTGGCCCATAGATTTGGGAAATATATATATTTCAGAGTGGAAGGAAGAGGGAGAGAGAGATAGAAACATCAATGATGAGAGAGAATCCTTGATTGGCTGCCTCCTGCATGCTCTACACTGGGGATCAGGCCTGCAACCCAGGCATGTGCTCTGACTGGGAATTGAACCAAGACCTCCTGGTTCATAGGTCGATGCTCAACTACTGAGCCATGCCAGCTGAGCTGTAGTTGAGTCTTGATTGCTGTTGGCCCATCCATGGACGGAGTTGCCCTCTGGTTGGCTATGAGAATGGACCCTGCCTGCAATGTCAGCTTCTGTGCAGGGGTTAACTTCACAAAGCTGAATTCACCCCAATAGGTCTGGTGTCTGCGGACATCTCCCTTTGTGTGTGCCACTTATGGAGCTAATTAAATCAGGCTTTGACATGATCACTGGGTTTGTTGGTTCTGTGTCCACTTAGGATAGGCTCCAGTGCCAGTTGATGTCCGTCCCTGCCTGTGACCAGCTCTGGGCTACCTGTTTAGAGCTGCAAAGCTATCCACAGTTTGTGGTTGCTTCTGCTGGACCTGGTTGAGCATGAGAGGAGCCAAGTTGTGCGCCAAGGCTGGGTTCCACCAGCACCAAGCCTGTAGCAATTCAGCACAAGGCCCAAGACTCCTTGAGATCTGCCTCACCTGCTAGCTGCCTGTTAGACACAGTCACAGAAAGAACCTCTGGCGATAGGGAAGTTGCCTGAGAGAGGTTCTCAGTGAGTCACCAGGTAGGGGAAAGTGGTGTTCCCTAGACTGATGTCAATTCAAACTAGGTGCCAGTGTTTGAGGCCAAAGCAACAGTCTCAGAGTGCTCCAAGGTCACTGTCACCTGCTGGGTGACCATGGACCTTTGCGTTGGGGCAGGATCTCAGTGATTAATCAGGGTGAGGTCAACATTGTTCATCAGGCCCAAACAGACCAAGATTTGGCTTTGTGAGGGGAGAGCTCTGAATAGGAATAATAGAGCCCATCTGGCATGCAAAGGAAAAATGACCCCACTCAAGAGCCACACAACTCAGTTTTTCCCAGTCTTCCCAGACCTTCTGAAGAGTCTTCTGTACCTGGGGACCATGCTGATCACAGCCAGCTGAGAATATTGCAGAGCACAAGCTTGGCAAGCAGGGCTCCTGGGAGTTGGAAGGGTGGAGCTAATGGTTCTCCCCTGATGGGGCTAGTGGATCTCCAATGGGGTTTGGGGTGCCTCTAATGTTCTCTGAGGGGGGTGGGGCAGATAGAGGGAGGAGGGGTCGGGCACTGCTTCTCAGGCACTTTGTAGGTGTGGTGCAGCTGCTCTGGTGCACTGTGGGTGGGAGGAGAAATGACTTCTGCCACAGAGCCACACAACTCTGTCTGATTCTCCCTGACTTTGCCCTCAAGATCCCTTTAAGAAAGTCTATACCACAGGCTCAGACTTCAGACTCTTATGCAGTGTGCAATCTAGGCAGGGCAGGGCAACAAGGGGTTGGGAGAGTGAGGTTGTGCAGTTCCCCCAGGTAGATGCAGCTTATCCAGGAAAGATGGCATCTATTGACCATGTGGGAGAAGGACTCAGCACAGAGAACCTGGTAGCTGTCCCTTCAGCTCTCTCCTGGGAGCCACACAACCCAGTCTGTACTTCTATGACTCCAGTCTCCTCCCCTCCAATCTTCCCTCCCTCTGCCTGCAGAGCCCAGGGTGAGTGGCTGTGACAAGATTTTGTGTACTGACCCTTTAAAAGGGCCCCGAGTTATAGCAGATTCCTGTCTCTCCCTGGCAGACAGAATCCCTGCTGATGTTCAGTCAGATGTTATGCTGATGCCTCTTCCGGGCTCCATTGCTCCAGGTTGGGAGCCTGGAGTGAGGTTGAGACCACACACTCCTCAGGGGGGTCCTTTGCAGCTGAGATATCCCTCCACATTCTCAGCTACCTAATGTGGGTGCCTGGCCAGCCCTTCTCATGTCTCTGGCCTTTCCACCAGTTTCTATGTGGCTTCTTCTGTAAATTCTTGCATATAAGACTTTTGTTCAGCTAGTCTTCATTTAGTTATTCAGGTTATTGTTCTATTTTTTAGTTGTATGTCCACTTTGAGGCTGGGAGCAGGTGAGTGTAACTTCCACCTACTCCTCCACCAGTTTCTTCCTCCTAAATGTATATGTATATGCTACAGCTGAATTAATATAAGGAATAATTAACCATTATTATTGGTTACTAGTAGCCCTGTGCACGAATCTGTGCACCAGTAGCTCTCTGCGGGGCCTGGCTGCTCTGCACCCGCTGCCCAGAGGCTCTTTGCGGCCCAGAGGCCCATCTACCTCCAGGCGCGGAACACTTGCCTCGTCGCCAGGGAGACAACACAAGTGTCCCCTCCCCCCGCTGCTCTGTGCCTGCTGCCCAGAGGCCCTCTGTGGCCCAGGTGGAATGCTTGCCTCATCGCTGTGGCAATGAAGCAAGTATTCTGCCAGGCCGCTCACGCCGCCCACGCTCAGTGACCACCCCCCCAGGACTGGGGGACTCCAGCGGGGCTGAGAGTACTGGGAGCCTCCATCTTGTGGCTATGGGTGCCACCAGCTTTATGATGGAGTGACGGTTAATTTGCATGTTACCCTTTTATTAGATAGGATAATAATAATCCTTAGGCATTGCTCAGTTTTTTTACTTGTAGGGGTGGATGAGAAAGATTTTGCTAGTGAGGAAAATAGCATCTGATCCACTGAGTATGAGCATTTAATCTTACTCTTTTTCCTCTGCACTAATAGGCCTCAGAACAGCAACTCTAAAAATTTAGCCCATTTTAAAATCAGATTATTATATTTTTTTACTATTAAGTTATAAAATTTCTTATATATTTTGGAAATTAACACCTTGTCTGATATATGGATTGCAAGTACTTTCTCCCATTCTGTATGTTGTTTTTTATTCTTTTCATGGGCTAGAGACTTGAATAGATGTTTCTTCAAAGATGGCACACAAATGGCCAACAAAGCTTAATGTCAATAATCATCAGGCAAATGCAAATCAAAACCACAATGAAACATCACCTCTTACCTGCCAAGATGGTTATTTTTATCAAAAACAAGAAGAATAGCAAAAAAGAGAAGAATTGTTAGCAAGGATGTGGGGAAATTGGAGTACTTGATAACTGTTGGTGGAAATGAAAAATAATGCAGGTGCTATAAAAAACAGTATGTATATGCCTCCAAAAATAAAAAAAATATAACTGCCACATGATCCGGCAATGACATGTCTGGGTCTTTATCCTAAAGAATTTGATGAGAATCCTGAAGAGATATGTTTATTGAACTCTCATGTTTATTAAACTCTCATGTTTATTAAAACATTAAAATAACCAAGATGTAGAAACAGCCTAAACATCCATTCATGGATAAATGGATAAAGAAAATATGATATATAAATACAATGAAATATTATTCAGCCTTAAAAAGAGGAGATTTTGCAATATTTGATAGCATGGATGAATCTTGAAGACATTATGCTAGGTGAAATAAGCCAGTTACAGAAGGACAAGTACTGTATAATTCCACTTAAAAGAGGTATCTAAAATAATAAAATACAAAGAATAAAAGACTAGAATTATGGTTTCCAAGAATTGAAGTGAAGGAAAAAATTAGAAGTTGCTATTCAACCAGAATAAAATTTCAATCAAGCAAGATACGTTTTTGAGATCTGTTATACTATATTGTACTTATAGTTGACTACTGTACTGTATACTTAAAATTTAGTGAGAAGGTATACCTCATGTTGTGTTCTTATTACACTAAAATAAAATTGAAAAACAAAATACCTATTTTCTATCAAATGAGATTAACATCCAGTTCCTGGTCCATAGTATCCTATATAATAAAAGCCTAATATGCTCTGTCCAGTCATCTGTTCAATCAATCAAAGCATAATATGCTAATGATATACTAAGGCTGCTCAACTGCTTGCTATGAAGTGCACTGACCACCAGAGGGCAGACAGTCGACCGGTCGACCAGTCGCTATAACATGCATTGACCACCAGAGGGTAGACGCTCTGACTGGTAGGTTAACTTGCTGCTGGGGTCTGGCTGATGGGGACTGAGAGAGACGGACAAGCTCTGGAGCTCTCCCACAGTCCCTCTCCAGCTGGCCAACCTCCCACGTCCCTCCCTGACCCAGATGGTGCACTGGTGGGGTCCCTCCGCCTGGCCTGCACCCTCTCACAATCTGGGATCCCTCAGGGGATGTCTGAGAGCCAGTTTCAGCCCAATTCCACTCAACACAGGAGCTTCCCCCTGGTGGTCAGTGAGCTCCCACAGGGGGTGTGCCGCTCAGCCAGAAGCCAGGTTCACAGCTGGCTAGTGCAGCAGTGATGTCAGAAGCCTATCCAGCCTCCATAGCAGTCGGACATCACCAGAGGGCTCCTGGACTGCAAGAGGGCACAGGCTGGGCTGAGGGACACCCTCCCTCCCCAGAGTGCACGAATTTCATGCATGAGGCCTCTAGTTACTGAATAAATGTTTGTTTCATTAAAAAAGTAAACTTGTCACACCTCTTACCTCAAGTAATGTTCCCCTTTGGCTTTAACTTGTATCTGTTTTCCAAATCTGAGAAACACAGGGAATAAGAGCTAGTTATTTTTCTTCTATTTAGATCATTATTTATGGAAAACTTTAAAAAATATTTTTCTTTGTTTCAGAGAGGAATGGAGAGGGGGAGAGAGAAAGAAACATCAATGAAGAGAGAGAATCTTTGATCGACTGTCTCCTGTACACCCCTTCTGAGGATCGAGCCTACAACCTGGGCATGTGCCCTGACCAGGAATCGGACCATGGTCTCCTGGTTCATAGGTCAACGTTCAACCACTGAGCCACGATGGCTGGGCTATGAAAAACTTTTTTTGACCCTATCTTTCAAAAGGCCAAATAGCAAAGTATAATACTAATTTTATTAAAATTTTTACCAATATTTATAAATACTCACATTTCTATTTCCGTTTTTCTCAGAATTGCCTATATAACTAATTAATTTTTCTCTACAAGTCTAGTTGGGATTTTAAACACGGCATCATTATTGTTTTCCCAGCACTGCCCATGATCAGAGCTGAACCATCCTGTTTCCTGAGCTGTCCTTTTTTCAAGTGTATGTCTTTGTGTAACCCAATCAAACTTTGACAATGAGGACCTCATCTCTATCAGACTTATGCATACATTCAACACTCATATATGTCCTATTCCACCTGTTTCTTTACCTTTTGTCTGTGTGGTTATCCTAAGGTATGTCTAGTTTTACTGAAAGCCAGTTTTCCACAAACTTCTGATTACAGTGTAGCCTGGTTAACACGGCAGTTACTCTGAACCCAATGCCTTTCATATTAATTCTATTTAATCATACTTAGTTTCATGAAATTGACATGAACAAAGGAGGAGAAAAGAACCCTGGGGTGAGTTGTGAGAATGTAATACGGTAGCCCCTATCTTTCATGGTTTCACTTTCCAGGGTTTCAGTTATTCACAGTTAATTCCTGCCCTAGCCAGTTTGCCTCAGTGGATAGAGAGTCGGCCTGTGGACAGCAGGGTCCAGGGTTCGATTCCAGTTAAGGGCAGCACCTGGCTTGCAGACTCCTCCCCAGCCCGGGCCCTGGTCAAGGTGTGTGCAGTAGGCAACCAATCAATGTGTTTCTCTCACATCGATATTTCTCTGTGTCTTTCCCTCTCTCTAAAATCAATGGAAAAATATCCTCAGATGAGGATTAAAAAAAGAATCCAGAAAGAAACAATTCATAAGTTTAAATTGCATGCTGTTGTGAGTAGCATGATAAAATCTCACACTGTCCCATTCCATCCACCTGGGGCGTGAATCATCCCTTTGTCCAATGTCTCCATGCAGTATAATTCCTCATCCATTGTTACTTAGTAACTTTCTTGGTTACCAAATAGACTGCAGCATCGCAGTGCTGGTGTTCAAGTAACATTAATTTTTACTGAATGATGTCTCATTCACCGTACTTCATCTCACCATATAGGCGTTTTATCACTTCACATCATCACAAGAATGAAGGCAATAAAGTACAATAAGATATTTTGTGAGGGGGGACTGCATTCACATAACTTTCGTTACAATATATGTTATAATTATACTATTTTATTATTAGTTATTATTAACCTATTACTATGCCTAGTATATAAATTAAACTGTATCATAGGTGTATATGTATAGTAATAAACATATGTAAGGTTCAGTGTTTCCTGTGGTCTCTGGCATCCACTGGAAGGGTTGACACATATCCCCTGTGCATTATGTTTTTAGAGAAATAGCAGTTGTTTTATTTTATTAAAAATATTTTTAAAAAGTAGTTTAACTCATTCACAGTTCTAACAAGGTCTCTTGTGATGTCTTGGATATAAAGAATGACAAAACGATGTATTGTAGGCCAAGGAGACCAGATATCTTGATGGCTGATCTGGTATTTCTGGCTCCTCTATTGATTGGTGTATAAGTAAGCTAATGTTATTGTCAATGCGAAGGTAGCCAAAATGGTTAGATATGTGGTCAATTATAAAAGAAGCCATGGTGAGGACCGAAAATCAGCACAGGGAGTTTAGTAGATTACTGGGTCATGGAGAATAAGTTACAAGCACAAATGCCCCTGAAGTAGTCTCAGTGATGAGCTTCACTGAGTTTTGTGTTTGTTATCCTTTTGGGCTACTACAAAAAAGAACCACGAACAGGGAGGCTTATAAACAGTAGAAGTTTATTTCTCAGGGTTCGGGAGACTGGAAACCCAAGATCAGGGTACCAGCATTGTCGGGTTCTGGTGACAGCCCTCTTTCAGGTTGTAGGTTGCAGATTTCCCATGGTATCCTCACATGGTAGACAGCAGAGAGAAAGCAAGCTCTCTTATGCCCCTTATGGGGGCTTCAGTCTCAGTACCTTATCTAATTTTAATTGTGCTCCACCTCCCAAAACTTTCACATGGGATGTTAGGGTTTCAATATACAAAGTTGTTTGTTGTTTTTTTTTAAATATATTTTATTGATCAGAGAGGAAGGGAGAGGGATAGAGAGTTAGAAACATCAATGAGAGAGAAACATCGATCAGCTGCCTCCTGCACACCCCCACCTGGGGATGTGCCCGCAACCAAGGTACATGTCCTTGACCGGAATCGAACCTAGGACCCTTCAGTCCGTGGGCCGATGCTCTATCCACTGAGCCAAACTAGCTAGGGCAACATACAAAGTTTGAGGAACAAAAATATTTAGTCCATATGTGTCCTAAATGTTTTTAGGGAAGATGCCATAGGATGCAATGTCCCGCACAGAATGAGTAGATAGAAAGTGTACAAACTGCAGAGAACAATATCTAGGCTACTAGTGGCCCAATGCACGAAATTCGTGCATGGGGGGTGGGGTGTCCCTCAGCCCATCCTGCACCATCTCCAATCTGGAACCCCTTGAAGGATGTCCTACATCCGGTTTATAGGGATCGGGCTTAAACTGGCATTCGGACATTCCTCTCACAATCCTGGACTGCTGGCTCCTAACTACTCACTTGCCTGCCTGCTTGATTGCTCCTAACCACTCTGCCTGCCAGCCTGATCACCCCCAACTGACCCCCACTGACAGGCTGCTTGCCTCCAACTGGCCCCCCTGCTGATCTTCTCACCCCCAACTGCCTCCCCTCTGCCGGCCTGGTCACCTCCAATGGCCCCCCCCCACCACCGGCCTGATCACCCACAACTGCCGTCCCATCCTGGCCTGATCACCACAACTGCCCTCCCCTCTTGGCCTCTAACCGCCTCTACCTCGGCCCCGCCACCATGGCTTTGTCCAGAAAAACGTCCGGAAGGTCTCCTGGAAGGTCTCCCAGTCTAATTAGCATATTACCCTTTTATTAGTATAGATAGAGGCCTGGTGCACAGGTGGGGGCCAGGCTGGTTTGCCCTGAAGGGTGTCCCGGATCAGGGTGGGGGTTCTCTTGGGGCATGGGGTAGCCTGGGCTAGGGGTCCGTGGTGGTTTGCAGGCTGGCCACACCCCAATGGGGTGAGGGACCCCGCTGGGGGTGTGTGGCCAGCCTGGGTGAGGGGCTGAGGACTGTTTTCAAGCTGGCCACACCACCTTCAGGGTGGGGGTCCCCACTGGGGTGCCTGGCCAGCCTAAGTGAGGGGCTGATGGCTGTTTGCAGGCTGGCCAAGCCCCCCAGCAGAGACCCTCACCCCATGGGGGTGTGGCCAGCCTGGGTAAGGGGCTAAGGGCCGTTTTCAAGCTAGCCACACCCCCTGGCGACCCAGGCTCCCAGCCACTCCTTCAGTGGCGGCCAGGGCAGGTGGGAAGCTTGGCTTCCTCTGACGCCAGGTGCAACCCAAGCCTCCTGCTCACTCCAGCTCCATGGTGGCCGCCATCTTTGTTGGGTTAATTTGCATACTCACTCCTGATTGGCTGGTGGGTGTAGCGGAGTGACAGTCAATTTACATGTTTCTCTTTTATTAGTGTAGATAGTTATGTTTTACACTGACTGAGAAGTATATTCCCAGGAGTGGAACAGTATGAATCTGGATTTTTGACATGACAATTGCACCTCTGAATTTCTAGCATAACAGAGAAATGATCCTGGGCCAGGCACTGGACTTTCTTGACAAGTTCATAGCCTTTCTGAAGCTTAACAAGTTAAAAGCATATTCTTGCATATTTTATATCCTGACCTTTGGGGATTTTATTTCTTATATTGAAATATTAAATGATATCATATTTTATTCGATCTAATTAAGTATAGCAAATATTTTCATAAACATATGTAAGAAATAAAACCTTTCTATGAACATTAAATTGTTTTATCAACTTAAAAGCCACTCATGGAGGTGAATATTATTATAAAATCTTTTATGGAGAAATTCTATAAGTGCCAAAGCCATTAAAATGATTAACATTTTCTCTTGGCTTCTGCTATTCCTGCAGCTGTCTCGATCCTCTGAACAACCATACTATTAAATCTAGCTACTAAAAAGCATAACATGCATCATACACCTGTCCAGAAGAAGAAAGTCCTGAAGTAATGCTTACACTTTCTATCTATTGATACTTCTCTTTTCTTTTATCTTTCCTTCCTTTTAGGAAAACACAAATAGTACTTTGGAACAAGTAGATTTTATTAGATAACACATTGATCATACCCCTAGCCTGGGGTTAGAGTGTAACTTCAAAAACAATAATAACTAAGACAATCATCTAATTTTACTGAAATAAAACTGATAATGAATACCTGACAAAATCATCCCTGAGACTACTTTGTGCATTTGTGCTTGTACTTTATTCTCAATGACACAGTAATCTACTAAAGTTCTTCTCTCGATTTTTCTCTTTGCAATCTGGAAGAACAGATTCACCAGTGATTGTGCTCATTTATAAAAGCATCCAAAACAAAATTGAACCCCAAGGCTGATAAGCTATAAAGATGCTGATCAGATCGGAGCAGAATGGACCATGCTTTGGGGCTCGCTCAGCTAAAGATGGTTCTAGAAGACTGATGGCTTTATATACACAGTTACAAACGCCACGGCTCTGTCAGATGAGTGGGAATTCATGAAATATGGGGCTGGCCCTTTATTAAGTAAAGAATGACATATTGTAAAATACTCCCTAAGATTTAGTAATTTTTTGGAGGTAATTAAATTCCCAACATTCTTTGATAGGAGACATAACCAAACAATCTTACAACAGAGAACAATCCAATAATATATATATATATATATATATATATATATATATATATATATATATGTATATATATATATATATATATATATATATATATATATATATTTGTTATAAAAAACGAAGGGTAATTGATTTTCTAATGGCTCAAGCTAAAAGGGATGAACCTTGTCAAATTTATATAATTGTTATCCAAACCAGTAGAAGTCATAATCAATAAGAAATTAGAAATATTTGTTCTGTCCAGAGTTCCTAGCCAAAGAGAGATTGAATATAATAAAACAACTTGAAATTACTGTGTTTTTTTTTTTGAAAATACAAATAGCTAAAAATGTAGTTATATTGAGGCAATTTATTAAAAAACAAGATTGAGGTTTAAGTACATTTATCAACTTGAGGTTTAAGTACATTTATCAGGGATGGTGTTAGTCCAGGAGACCAAGCTTAGGTAGATTTGCTGTTGATTACATCCTAGCAAGCCCTTAAGATTTTTCAGTTTTATATTTTGTAGTAAGACCTTGCATTTTCACTTATGGAAATTCATTTTGCCAAATTAAAGTTTTGTTCCTTGACTAAATGAATAAGTATGCATGCAAATTTAAAATTTCCTGAATTCTCCAGATTTTATTTTATAATTCTACTGGTGAAACCATGCTGAAAATTTATTATCAGTACCTGAACTGGCCTCATTTCTCTTTTCTGCTGTTAGCTTCTCTGTGCAAAACCTTCATGCCCACTTCATCCAGGTCCCCACAGATTCCATGGGTTCTCCTGTCTTCCCACTAAAGTAAACATACTCAGACTCTTAACTTGCACAGACATATACATGAATAATAGCTTCCTCTTGTAATAAAGAGAGAATGAAGCTAGAATCATCCAGGTCCTTAAACACTGAAAGGAACAAGTTTTGATAATCTCAGAGAATAATTTGAATTAAGGTGAGGGAAATTAGATACAGTCTTGTATATGTCTGAAAACTTTTTTTGAGAGATATTAACTTATTTTACTGATGTATAAATTTAATTTGAATTAAAATATCAGAACAAGGATATCTAAGACAGACTGGCTGTAAATATTTTCAAGGCCCCAGGCAAGAGTATACAAATGGAAGTTCCCATACCCTTATTTATAAGTATTTGAAAGTCATAAATCAAACTAACAAACACTCAAATAAATATGTCCTATCCTCCTACCTCCACAGAGATAAGTTATAACAACCTGACAGGCCAAATTTGAATTTGACTTGTAGAACCCCAGGAGCTTGTGCTGCAATGGGGTGCCCAGGAGGGCTAGATAAGGGCCTGTGGCCTGTAACCACCTTCTCCTCTTCTGTCTCTTCCTCTTGCTGTTGTTTGTGTGGAGATTGCAGTCTGCATTCCCAGCTCCATTTACACCTCACTTACCAATCTTTTGGCACCGTTTAGGCCGGGGTGTGTGTGTATTAATGATGCAATAATCTCAGGTGGGAAGAGTTCAAGGATCCAAAATGTGAGCTCTGGGCCACATGAGCAGGGACTTCCAGGGTACCGGGGTGTATGGTGTAGATAGAAGATGGAGGAGGACCCTTTCCCTCTACAGGCTTCTTACCAGCAAGAAGGTCATATGCCCGACTGGGAATCAAATTGTGACCTCTGGGTTATTGGGTCGATGCTCAACCACTGAGCCATACCAGCCAGGCATCTTTTATTTTAATGAGAGAAAGATTTGTCTCAAATAGGTTGTTCATGGTATCTTACTTGGATCATGGTTGAAAAAGGAAGTTGTATGGAATTTGTGATCAATATAGTCTATGGTTTATTAATTAAAAGCTATGTTTACTTAAAATATTGTTAAATTTCCCTGAAAAACTACTATTAAATCATATATAGGTATGTGTCTACATGTATATTCAAATTTTATATATAAAATTATGGAGTTAACAGAGGACAAAAAGTAAAAATAGCACAATAGTCAGTGAACAAAATAGTAATATAAAATGCAGATAAAAATAGGAAGGTGTGTAATCAGATGTTAGAAACTAAATCCATTTAAGACTTTATCCTCAAAATCAAGTGTAAAAATCAGGGAATTTGTATTAGCACGAATAGACTGTGTTCATTATCAAAGGCATTCTTAAATTGAATTTTCCTCCCATCCCCTGGCTTTCCCTTCCCCTCCCCCCCACTTTTTCTTTTTTTTAATCAAGCCTAAGGAAACCTATAGTGAAGTTCTCTAATAACAAAGTATAATGGGGCCTCCTGCACCACTGTATGCAGAGGGCTGTCTATTCTATTTTTAAAAGTCTCCAGGGAGGGAGCTTCTACAACTTCCTTGTGAATCTCTGACTTGATACCTGACAATCTTCCCCTCCCAGGGTCCCCAGGCTGGTCTTCCTCCCTTGCTTAAGAATTTATTATAGATCAAATTATTTTAGGGTTCTGAATATATTGTTATATTTAAACCATACTTTCCCCCAAAGGGCCTCAATTAAAAGAGTAAAGGATGTCTGTGCCATGGAGTGCTATCTACAAAGAAAGGTGTTCAGTTAATATAAATAGGTGAGAATTGGGGGATAAACACAAATCAAAATATTTCAGATAACACTCTTTCAAAAGTTTGGAAACAGCTGAAATCTGAAGTACATCTTCTCTCTCTTTTAATTCTTACTGGAGTTAAGAAATTATATGCTCCCTGCCTGAATCAGTCCTCAGGCAAGAACCTCAGTCACACTGTCCATTTCTTCCTTAGAGGGTGCTGATAGTGCTTACCTGCCTCAAATTTTTAATATGAACTAATTAATATTTGTATGGCATTTTAAAAATGTTAAACTTTATTAGGCACTCTAAGGGCTTAATATTGTTATTATTTCTGAAGGTGTTTTATCTCCATTTTCCACAACAAATTACACAAAACTGTGGAAGAGAATGATGCTCTGTTTTTGCCATATAATATGTTGGCATTTGAAAGAAGAAAGAAATTGATTTAAAAAAATTTTTCCTAGTTCTTCAATATTCTCTACTACCTTTATATTGACATTTTATCTTAGGAAAAGGTGCCATAATATAACAAGGAATTAGAAAAATATTTATATTGCTATTTATACTATCCATAAACTTCTAATTAAAACATAAATGGAGTTATCTAATTTAAATAGTGAAAAATATTAACTTATCTACTTAAGTTAACTCCTTTATGCTTTATTTACTTTGCTTCTTGGGAAAGGGATCTACCCTTATGTTTTATGGTTACTTGTAGTTCAGTTACAATAGGTTTTAGAAAAAAGACAAATTTAGATTCTAATTTTTGGGTTTAATTTTATTAAAAGGAACATGAGAGCAGATTTTAAATTAATTTCACTTTTCAAAGTTCCTCTCTTTTGCTTTTAAGCAAAGCAGGAAAGTTGCCATGATTATGAGAAAATTATGAGCCAATATTCTGATATATAAAAACCCAGGGTCCGTAAATCCAAAATGACTGAAGGCTCGACCAACCGGAAGTCAGTGCTGGGTTGCCGTGGTGACCCAGCACTGACTGCCACCGCTGAGGGCGCCCTGACCCAGCACTGACTGCCGAGGGGGCTGCAGATTAGGCCCGAAGAGAGGCCCGGGGAGAGAAGAAGGGTCTGATCCATATCCTCCATTGCAGCTATTGATTAGCACTTGCCTCTCTCTTTCTCTTCGGGCCTGGCCAGCAGCCACACCACTCTTTCTCTCAGGCCTCTGCTGGGGCTGCTGATCAGCCCCACCCCTCTGATTAGGCCCGTTAATAGGCCCGGAGATGCTGACTGGCATAGAAACCAACCAATCAGAACCTAATCTGGGTGAACTGCGAAGGCAATACCTAAGGTGGGGGCTGAGGAGGGGTTTTAAGAGCAAAGCTGTTTGGTGTAAAGTGTAAGAAAGCATTCAATTTTTTAATGACCAGTTTGGCAGTATAGTGCATATGGCTGGCTATCAGTCCAGATATAGGGATTATGTATTTTTGTTTGCCAAGATCATCTCCTCCTGATGAAAAAGGCTTTTCCCCCCATTTAAGCAATCTTATCCTATATAATCTATCTATACTACTAAAAGGGTAATATGCTAATTAGACCGGGTCGACTAGCCATCTTCTGGACGACTGACTTCCTTCCGGACAAAGCCATGGTGGTAGGGGCTGAGGCAGAGGCTGTTAGGGGTGATCAGGCTAGCAGGGGAGGGCAGTTGGGGGTGAGATCAGGCCCACAGGGGAGGGAAGTTGGGAGCGAAATCAGGCCAGCAGGGGAGGGCAGTTGGGGGCAAGATCAGGCCATTAGGGGAGGGAAGTTAGGGGCGATCAGGCAGGCAGGCAGAAGCAGTTAGGGGTGATCAGGCAGGAAGGCAGGCAGAGAGGTTAGTGGCGATCAGGGAGGCAGGCAGAGGGGTTAGGGACAATCAGGCAGAGGCATTTAGGGGTGATCAGGCAGGCAGGCAGATGTGCAGTTAGAAGCCAGTGGTCCCAGATTGCGAGAAGGATGTCCGACCGCTGGTTTAGGCCAGGTGGGATAGGGCCTAAACCGGAGGTCAGACATCCCCCAAGGGGTTCCCAATTGGAGAGGGTGCAGGCTGGGCTGAGGGAAACCCGCCCCCCCCCCCCCCCCCCATGCACAAATTTCATGTACCGGGCCACTAGTATTGGTAATAAAATACCAGGTTATTTCCAATATTTAAGGTCAACTTGTTTTCATGTTTGTCATTTATTTAGGGTAGGGACTTAGAAGTCTGTTTGTCTACACCAGTGGTCGGCAAACTGTGGCTCATGAGCTGCGGTTTGCCGCTCCGTTGACTAATGAGTTTGCCAATCACTGCATAAAGCATTACCCTTACCCAGAAGTTTTGACTTCAGATTAAAGACATTAGTACATTATTAAAATGTTTTTTAAGTGTTTTTCCTTAAGGCAATGGTCGGCAAACTCATTAGTCAACAGAGCAGCAAACCGCAGCTCGCGAACCGCATCTGGCTCACAAGCCGCAGTTTGCCGACCACTGGTCTACACCAAATTATCCTATATAATAAAGAGCTAATATGCAAATGGTCATCACGCCCTCATGCCATCATGCAGTAATGGCTCAGACACTCAACACTGGGGAGAGAGGAATGGGGACCAGCCAGGCACAAATGAGCTCTTGAGAGAGGAATGGGGACCAGCCAGGCTGCAGCTCAGGAGATGAACAAGCTGCCTGCCCTGCGGTCCTAGGTGCCAGTGGCTGGGGCTGTGGCCCAGGAGAGAGACAAGCCCCCGTCCCACGGTCTTGGTGCCAGCGGCTGTGTCTGCACCTGCGGCCTGGGAGAGGGACAAGCTGTCTACCCCGCAGTCCTGGGCACTAACAGCTGTGCCTGTGCCTGTGGCCCAGGAGAGGGACAAGCCGCCCGCCCCATGGTCCCGGGTGCCTGCAGCTGTGGCCTGAGCGAAGCTGCACGCCCATGGTCTTCTGTGGCTACAGCCTGCCTGGGTGAAGCCGGCCCAGGTCCTGGGTGCCTGCGGCCAGCCAGAGGGTGGGAAGCCCGGGTCCCAGGTGCTTGCGACTGGCCAGAGGAGGGAATCCTGGGTCCCAGGTGCGGGGCAAGGCAGAGGTGGTTAGGGGTGATCAGGCAGGCAGGCAGAGGCGGTTAGGGGTGATCAGGCAGGCAGGCAGGCAGGCGAGCAGTTAGGAGCCAGCGGTCCTGGATTGTGAGAGGCAGTCAGACATCCCCCAAGGGGTCCTGAATTGGAGACGGTGCAGGCTGGGCTGAGAGAAACCCCCTCCCATGCACAAATTTTGTGCACTGAGCCTCTAGTTGAATATATGATTGGAGCACTTTGGAAAGTGGGAGATTTTTCTCACTGAGCACACTTTTTGTCTTCTTCAGGGCCGCTACAGCTCCATTCTGGAGACAGAAGGAGCAGGCACCCCACAATTTTAAAGGTGTCAAATGTGAAGTACAGCAAAGATAAAGCTCTTGTTTGCTCCTCTTCCAATTCAGCTATACTATTAAGGTTATTCTAAAGGAACGAGTCTGATGTTTCAAAGGTATTACTCAGGTAACTGTTACTGTTCTCCCTTTCATTTGCATGTGCAGCAGGAACATAAAAGTGCTGGTTAGAGCACCAGGAAGAGTCTCAGTTTCTGTGTGCCCTCTGTCTGTCTGCCTGCTGTTGCTTCTGATCCTCATCTGACCCAGGAGGAGAGAGTCAGGGTGTTCGTTTCCTCTTTTGTTTTCCAGACACATCTTAGAGTCAGGGAAGAAGAGGGTTAGTACTAAAGGAAAACGTGGTATGGGAGTGGCTCATTGTACCAAGATCCACATAAATTAAAGTTCACATCACAAAAAATGGACACAAAGTTTCTCAGCTGTTTTTTCCTGAAATATTTAACTATTTTTCATCTTGGGTCTAGTACATAATGTCCATGCCTCATTTTTTGTGTGTCTTTAATAAAATGTAATAATATTCAATTTCAGAAAATATTTATAAAATGCTTTGTAATTATTTATGAAATGGGTCAGATTAATGCTTCTCTTAGACACTATTCACATCAGTAAATCATATTTTATCTTTTGTTCAGTAATAGTTTACCCAGCTTCTTAACAGATTGTAGTAGAGGAGCAGTGAGAGGAGGGAAGGAGAATATATTTTGTGTTTTACCCTATTATATAATTTGCTCAAGTATCATGTGTGTGTCTGTGTAATGGTTATCATTCTTCAAATAAATTGTTCAAACTAAAGTTACAATTCTTAGTGGATTATTAATTGAATGATGGAAAAAATTAGTTTATGCTTTTCCATTAGAGTGCAATTACAAATGTATTCTTAATATCAGTAATTTTGACATAAATTATTTTATATATAATACCTCATTTTGCTAATCTGATATTGTAACAATTAAATAATATTTTATTGATTATAGTGATATCAAGTCAAAGACAGAATAATACATGTAGATAAAAAACTTGTAATCTGTATTATTAACCGAAATACTTTTTTAAAACCTTGTTTCTGCCCTAACCAGTTTGGCTCAGTGGATAGAGCGTCGGCCTGCAGACTGAAGGGTCCCAGGTTCAATTCCAGACAAGGGCATGTACCTTGGTTGCGGGCACATCCCCAGTAGGGGGTGTGCAGGAGGTGGCTGATCAATATTTCTCTCTCATTGATGTTTCTAACTATCACTCTCCCTTCCTCTCTGTAAAAAATCAATAATATATATATAAAAACAAAAAACCTTGTTTCCTTGTATTAGCTATGTCTAGATCTAAAAGAAATACTAAATTAGGGTTTTGTTAATTTGAAATATGGAGCTAGTACAGATATTCAAACTTGCTTTAGAAAATAAATCATTAAGAAATTTACATGGAGGATCTATTTCACATTTCTTTTTGAGCTGAGCAAAAGCAAGTCTGCTGTGGCTGATACCACATAAAAGCTTATTGAGGAAAATGGTGTGATTTCTTATAACAGAAAATATTTTAAATGTTGGAGTTGAAAAACCTACTCAACATTTCTTAACTGCTCTAGCTTTAATTCATAATTACAAGCTTATTCCAATTTCTGCATAATGAAACCAGATTTTAGACCAACAGCTGTTACCTACTTTTTCTGTTAGCCTTGGGGTATGAATATTTTAATATTCATTTTCTATGTGCAGATAAACTAAATACTTCCTACTTGAAGTTATCAAATTAATCACAAAAATCTTAGTTGCTGTTCTTTCTTCCATGTAACTCATTTTTTAAAAAGCTGCTTACTTTATGCCCCATTTTCCATAAATTTGAAAATGGTTTTTAGAGAATGTAAAAAGTAGAATATGGAGAAATCTATGAATATAAAGGATCATGTGAACGATTAGAGCCATAGTGTTTTAGTGACCTGTCCTTTCATTCTCTTCCATCTTGTGCAAAGTCAGTTTAAGCCACAATATTTTGCTGACAGCAATGTTTTAATAGCTAGTTTTGTATTGGAAGCAATGATTTTCACTTACTGAAATGGCATTAGGTTATCACATGCAAACCGTATGTACTAAAGGTAGATCCCTCCTTTAATCTTTCATCATAATCTCACAAACAGCATTATGATAAAGCAGAAACCATGGTAATTTTTGGTTTTGGAGGGCAGTGAACAAATAGAAAAATTAGTTGCATAGCCTAGTAAAAATCTAAAAGCAAAGCAGTAGATAAAATGGTGGAAGAAGATATTTAAAATGAAATACAAGTAGGTAAATTTGTAGCTAAGGTTGGTGGATATCAATATTGGGGATGGTGAGGGTATGTTTTTCATATTTGTATGTACTTTGTAGGAAGATATTTTCCCCTATTCTGCATTTTAACAAAATGATACTACTTACATAATACAATAAGTAATATTTTTTAGTCTAAAACATAATCTATACCATTAGCAGATCAAGGTCAAATATCTCATTACAGTTAAATCATGACGTCTTAAAATATTTGAGGTCTGAGCATGATGATAGAAAAATAATGATAGAGAAAAAAGCCACATAAAATATTCTATGTAGTGTTTTTCTAGTTTCAAGGACCAACTTCTTTTGCGAATATTTAAATGGCCTTGGTGAGCCCATATGTGATGATCTCTGATGTGATCCTTATTGCTGACTTTATGTTCTTGGCTTTTGGGCTAACAGACTACAAACAATCAGGCCCTTGGTTTTCAAGAAACAGATAATTCTCCCCCGTCTCTCCCCCGACCCCTTTTTTAAAAAGTGGAAACATTTGATAGGTCTTGATGGTGAGAGAGAGGAGAGAGAAACTTCTAATCCTTACGTGTGCCTATGTCAGCTAAAAAGTTCATGCTCACCTCTTTGCGCATTCCTCCATCTGTCTGTATGCTTCTCTTCTTTTCCATACTCCTTTTGATTGCAACTTAAGAAGTCCCTGATACTGGGGAAATTTTGTTTATCTTAAAGCCTATTTCTCACTTTCATTTTTTTTCTTTTGCCTTCATGTCTTAACAGAGACTTACTTTTTCCTATGCCATTTTTAATGGAGTCCCAACTTTTTCAAAGCTCCTTCCATAATACTGCCCACTTACTCCATTCCTTATCTTTCCTAGCCCCTCAAATATCTCTTTACTGACTTTCCCAATTATTGCTGTGCCCTGTTGGGCTTCCCACGTTTGACTTCTATATTCCCAAGGATATTCCCAGCATTTAATGAGCAATTGCTCTGTGAGTACTTTGCATGCTTTACTTATTTTACTTGTCATAATACTTTGAGATGTCTGTTGTTATTCCTATGCAATAGTGGAGAAAAATAAACTAATATGGGTTGAATAACTTGTCAAAAGACAGACAGTTGTTAAGTGCTGTAGCCGGTAGTTAACCTTGGGTCTAGTTCAGAACTTTTGCTCTTAATCACTGTCACCATATTTGATCTCGGTGACATTGCCATTCCTTCTGTCAGTGCATTAAGTAAGTTTCACGGACTTACAGTTATAATATCTTTAGCATTCCACTGTAGAATCACGTGTAATATGCCACTATTCCATCTCTGAAATCTCCATTGTCTGTCATTCTTCATCTCTTCTCCTCTAGTGAACCTACTTCTGGGTATCTCTGATTCTCCTGACACATGTACTTCCAATTGCCCAATCTTTGACTTCCTTAACTAAACCTGAACACTCTGGTTACCTTGAGTTTTAATGATTCTTACCCAACTGTCAAGACTCCTAAAGACACTTGATTTTAAACAAGTCTTCAATATAAACCCCTGATCTAATATAATTCCTGAAATTACTTTATCCCCATCTTTCTTTAGATTACTAAGAAAAAAAATGATTCCCAGGATATTGTTGAGCCTTAAAATCTGTTTCTAAGAATATGCAGACTTGACTACCCAACATTGCTTCTATCTACACTTAGGCACTTGCTACTTCTTGGAAATTCTATTGATCCTCTCTGATTATTTATTGCTTTCACCTGAGACAAACCTACATTTACTAGTACTTCCTCCTTTCTCCCAAGCCAGCTCTAATCTTACCAGAAAGATTTGGTCCAACCTCCTCCTCTCAATCATCTCATCATCTCTGCCAAGTTCTCAAATTGTGACAATCCTGTTTAACATGACAATCACCTCACATATATCTAGGTTTTGTCCAGTTTTATTTTGAGACATCTCATGCTGAAGCTTATTCTTTTCCTTTACCATTATTTAAATCATTCGTATTATAGTGTTTCCTTTCTCCTTGCCCTCAAACACACTAGGGCTTTACATTCTTAAAAAGTTCTTTGCTGACAATCTGCTTTTGGTAGCCATCACTTTATTTCATGTTGGTTTAACTGCCTGTTGTCTTACAAATGAAAGTTCTTAACCCACTGTGTTTTTCCTCTAACAACCTTTCCTTAATTCCTTGAAATGTGACTTGTGTAACTAAGCACTTGCTGAAACTGCAGTCATCAGTAAAGTTATTCTTGCTACATCATGCTTCTGTCCTCAGTGTTCTTGATGCCTCAGTAAAAATTGTACAAGTAAGCTGCAACTCTTTACTAAAACTCATTTTTTTAATGTTCACAACAACATTATTAAAGTTTGCTTCTCCCAATTCTGGCAATTCCCTTTTGTTTGCTTTTTAATATTTCTCAAAGGTTAATCCTAGTAGTTCTAATTTTCTATTTCTATAATGGCTGCCTTACAGTTAGCTCTAACCTCTGTGATATTCACTTTAAAATCATGATTTTCTTCCCCAACTCTCATGTGGTGCATTTTCACTTGGTTTTCAAATGACCTTTTTTTTTTTTTTAAGGTGTAGAACTGAAAGAGTTCAGAAGTCATATTTTATTTAATGATTTCTTTCTAGTATATAGCAGTTGCCTGCTACTTATTAGGCACTCATATATTTGATATAATAGTATTAGAAATAGACTTGATTGAGTAGCTACTATACTGTCCTATAGATAATATAATAGATTTAGATATTTTATTTAATATTCTCAAAGATCCCTTGAAGATAGGTTGTGGGCAAGCCCTGATGATTGCTCAATCAAACCTTTACCCACAATTCCTTTTTCTTTAGCCACATTCTAGTCAGGGGTGGCCCAGTGTTGCAATTCTGAAGGATGAAGTATGAGGGAAAGTTTAAAGGATGGGTCTTCCAGGGAAGCTTTGGCTTTCCCAAGAAAAAGAGGCATGTTTAGCGCATCTGCCTCGTCACCCTGTGTTGCTTGCCAAGAACATGGATACAATCATTAGAGATGCCGTAGCCATCTGGTGCCTATGAAGCCATAGCATTGAGGACAAAGCAATGACTAAATACTGTGAAGGAGAAAGACAGAAAAACCTAGGTCTCTTATAGCATCTAGTTGCTCTTCTCTCAGATATTACTTTTTAGTAATGGTATCGTCATTCTCAGGAAGCTATGCCCAGTTCTTGCATTTTACTTGTTGAACTACCCCAGCATCTCATTCCCCGCCCCCCAGTATTTCATATTTGTATTTTTGCCTTTATTTCTTAACTAACCTGACTTCAGTCTCTCCCCATAAAAACTCATTCTGGTTACTACTGTCAGGCTAAACTTAAAGAGCTCTGTAGTAATGTTAAGAGTACTGATGGAGGTTTTAGCTAAGGCTAAGTTAATAATCATATTGCAATATATAAATGTATCAAAGTAACACATTGTGCATCTTAAACTTACACAACATTGTATGTCAATTATATATCAACTAGAGGCCCAGTGCACGAAAATTCATGCATTGGCGGGGAAGGGAGGTCCTTCAGCCCGGCCTGTGCACTCTCGCAGTCCAGGACCCCTCTGGGGATGTCCACCTGCCAGCTTAGGCCTGCTCCCCAGGGGATCAGACCTAAGCTGGCAGTAAGACATCCCTCTGGCAGCCCAGGAGTCCTTGGGGGATGTGTCAGACATCCTTAGCGCTGCCGAGGAGGCAGGAGAGGCTCCTGCCACCACCGCTATGCTCACAGCCGTCAGCCCAGCTTGTGGCTAAGTGGAGCGCCCCCTGTGGGAGCACACTGACGACTAGGGGACAGCTCCTGCATTGAGCGTCTGCCCCCTGGTGGTCAGTTAACATCATAGCGACTGGTTGTTCCCAGTCATTCCACTGTTAGGGTCAATTTGCTTATTACCTTTTTATTATATAGGATAAAAATTACATGTAGTAAAATGTTATGTTTATGTCACTAGCAAAAATATTGCTTTAAAGTTATATACAGCTTCTATGTAATTTATATAGAACTTCTATAGTGTTTATTCACTTATTAGTTATGCCATTTAATTTTTATAAAACTCTGCAAAGTATATTTTATTGTCATTAGTAATGACAATATTAACATCATTACTGTGAAGCAGAGACTTAAAAATGGTCAAGCCCATAGTCACTACCAGTAAATCTGAATTAGAAATTGAAACCAGGTTTGATATCAAATTTGATGCTTTTAAAACCTCATTGCTCTTTTCATGTTGTTTTGCAATTCACTTATTTTTGCTCAATAGCCTATTGGAGATGTTAACATTGTGATATACCAGTGCATTTTAAATATATTTTTCCATAATTTTTCTCTATACTCCACATGTAACTTTTTTTCTTGACTCCCAACATAATTCCCCCATTTTTTTCAGTCCAGTCTACATATAGTTTCTCACATTTGTTTGTGCTTTTTTGGCTTGATATTAATATTTTAAGTTCAAATTAAACCTCATCTAGCTTTTTTAAAAAACCTACCTAGCTAATTTGGTTCACTCTATTTTATATTTATTTAAAACTTCTCAGCAGTCAACCTTACAATCTCTTGCATTTTTCATAATTTTATGTATTGGAAACTTATCTCTTTAGTTATACTATATGCTAACATAGTTCTAAACTCAATGTACACCTCTTACAGGAACTTGTGGGACTCATTGAACACACAAGAACTTTTTTAAAAAAACACAGAAATCTCATCCTTTCTTATGCCTGAGTATTCTCTTATGGAGTAGTATTCCATTGTGCATATGTACTGCATCTTCTTTATCCAGTCTTCTATCGCAGGGCACTTTGGTTGTTTCCATGACTTGGCCACCATGAATAATGTTGCAATGAACATAGGAGTGCAGATATTTTTGTGAATATATGTTTTTGAGTTTTGGGGTATATACCCAGGACAGAGATTGCTGGATTATATGGTAGCTCTATTCTTAATTTTTTGAGAAATCGCCAGACTGCTTTCCATAGTGGTTGTACCAGTCTACACTCCCTCCAGCAGGGTTCCCTTTTATCTACAACCTCTCCAACACTTGTTATTGCTTGTCTTGTTGATAATAGCCATTCTATCAGATGTGAGGTGGTATTTCATTGTAGGTTTGGTTTGCATTTCCTTAATTGCTAGTGAAGGTGAACATTTTCTCATATATCTATTGGATGTTCCTATATCTTCTTGGGAGAAGTGTATTTTCAGTTCCTCTGCCCACTTTTTGATTGGGTTGTTTGTTTATTTGGTGTTGAGCTTTATAAGTTCTTTATGTATTTTGGAAATTAAACATTTGTTGGAACTACTGTTTGCAAATATCATTGCCAGTTTGGTTGGCTGCCTCTTTGTATTATTCTCAGTTTCTTTTGTTGTGCAGAAGCTTTTTAGTTTGACATAGTGTCATTTGCAACAATATGGATGGACCTTGAGAATATTATGCTAAGTGAAATAAAAGTCAATCAGAAAAAGCTAAGAACCATATGATTTCCCTCATATGTGGGATATAAAACTGAAACTTATGGACACAAACAGAAGTGTGATGACTGCCAGAGGGAAGGGGGTGAAAGGGGAAGGGGCCTCATATATGATGATGGAAGAAGATTTCACTTTGGGTGGTGGGCATACCGTGCAATATACAGATCTTGTTACATAGAAAGCTATACCTGAAACTTATATGATCATATTAACCAATGTTACCCCCATAAATTGAATAAAACATAAATAAAACAAAAATCTTCTTTTTTAAGTTTTAGGTATAAAATTTTATAATATATCACCTGTATATTGCATTGTATGCCCACCACCCAAAGTCTAGTTTCCTTCCATTACCTTATATTTGACCCCCTTTGCCCATTTTTTGAGAAGAAAAGAAAAGATTTTTAAATTGATTTTTAGAGAGAGAGGAGTGGGGGTGGGGGGGGAAAGAGAGAAACATCTATGTGAGTGTGAAACATCACTCATCTGCCTCCTGCATGCCCCACACCGGCGATTGAGCCTGCAACCTGGACACATGTCCAGACCAGGAATGGAACCAGCAATTTTTTGGTGCACTGGAAAATACCCTACCAATTGAATCTCACTGGCCAGGGCCTTTATCCTCTTTATCCTTCCCCCTCCCTGTTTCCCTCTGGTAGCCACAATACCATTGTCAGTGAACACACCATTTCTTGATTTTTGACTCCCTTCTTTTCTCCATCTGTTTCTCCTTCTCCATCTGTTTCTCCTTCTTCTTCTCTTTCTCCTTCTCCTTCTCTTTCTGCTTCTGTTTCTGCTTCTGTTTCTGCTTCTGTTTCTCTTTCTCTTTCTGCTTCTGTTTCTCTCTCTCTCTCTCTCTCTCTCTCTCTCTCTCTCTCTCTCTCTCGCTCTCTCTCTCGCTCTCTCTCTCGCTCTTTCACTTGCTCTCCCTTCCTTTCTCTCTCCTCCCTCTTCTTTCTTTCTTTTCTTCTTTCTTTCTTCAAATTGCTGAATGACGAATGAATTGTAAACACCCTACTTTTTATTATAAATGCCCCATACCAAAATCTGAAAAATCATCAACCTCAGTGGTTGACTTCAGCCTTTTATGATCTTGTGTTTTGTCCCTATTGCTATATTATTAAAGTCCATTGCCCAAATTTTGCCAAAGACTTTCATAATGAATGAATATAAACATCATAAAACAAACGTAGAGTAAGTTCCTCCAGTAATATGTGTGGATGTCCATTATCTCCAAACCCTGACTATTGAAAGTCGAGAAGCAGGATCAGTGACAGAATGCTGTCAGGAAATAGCTCACCTAGCCTAGATGTGCTCCATTTTAAACTTATAGTGAGTAAATATCTAAAAGTGTTTTCAGTTTTAGAAAATTAAATGGCTATATCGTGTGTTGCTGCACTTCATGGCATGGGCTCATAAATGTAGCATGATGTATGGAAAGTTGGAATGGTCCTAGCCAAGCATGTTTTGGGTTACAGCTCTGTCTTATGTGACTTGGGATGACTACCTTTTATTAGATTTAACAAATGTTTATGGAACATTAACTATGTGTAAGGTGATGTGTAAGATGAAGTGGAACGAGTTGAGAAGGCACAAGCAAACATCTATAATAATAAAAGGGTAATATGCTAATTAGACCAGACGTCTTCCAGACATCATTCTGGACATCCTTCCTGACCAAGTTGGGGCCAGAGGGAAGCCAGCCCAGATCCCAGGTGCCTGCGGGCAGCTGGAGGAGGGAAGCCCAGGTCCCAGCAGCTGGGAGAAGGATGACCTACTCTTACATGAATTTTTGTGCTCGGGCCTCTAGTTTTTATAAAGGCAGACAATAAAAGTTCTATAAAAAAGATGTTATGCAGACAATAATTATCCAAAGACTGAGAGACTAAAGTTAATATCATACAACAAACTGATTTAAATATTTGCTAATTTGATTAACCATGGACAGATCCCACATTGGAAGCAATACTGGCAGCTTTATTGCCACATGAAGCCTAGTTCTTGCCTGTTTCTATATCATCATGGTGGTTCCAATTTTCTTCTCTTCACTAGAAAAGTTTTATTCACCTCATGTCTTCAGTTAGATATTTTTATTAGGGCTTTATATTCCCCAAGTGCAGAGATAACCAAGTTTGCTATATTTTCTGTTTAGTGCACATGCTAATTAAACTCACCAGCCCTTTTTTTTTTAGTATCTAGACCTTCAGGACTTTCACAAAACCCTTGAATTATATAAGAAATTCCCAAACCTATGTGCATGTTAATTATCTGAAATAGTACCCAGTATTTTTTATCACTTTCAACAAAAGGCTTGTGTTTCTATAAACATTTTAAGAATTACTTGGAGTGGCAATTTGCCACATTTCTCCAGCAGCAGCTAGAATATTTATCAGTTTTATTAGATATTAGCCATTGCTCTGATATTCATGTTGACATATAGTCACACATAGACATACTTACGGAAATTCATTGTCACAGTATTTATTAGGACTGTGCTATGTCATATTTTATCACTTGAATTATCATATCCATGGTTGGTATGTGGGTATGATCAACACACCTGCCTTTTTTGGTTGTTAATCCTCACCTGAGGATATTTTTCCATTGATCTTTTAGAGAGAGTGGAAGAGAGAGGGAAACATCAATGTGAGAGAAACACATCAATTGGTTGCCTCCTGCATGTGCCCCAACCAGGGCCCAGGCCAGGGAGAAGCCTGCAACCAAAGTACTTGCCCTTGACTGGAATCAAACCCTGGACCCTTTGGTCCACAGACCAACAGTCTATCCACTGAGCAAAACTGGCTAGAACAACACACCTGCCTTTTTAATCACATGTGAAGGAGATGTGGGCATGTCTTCTTTGTTTATAAATCCAGGGCAGTCTGGAGTTCAGTCTGTGATTCACATACACTGGAAGCCTGAGGTGCTGAAGGCAGTCACAGTAACTCTATTGTGAGTAGTCTTGATGCCCAGAAGCAAATTGTTGGACACAGTTTTCAAACTGGTTTGGCCTAGAGGTGTTTGATGGAGATTGAGGAATCTATTTACCCTCACCCAATAGGACTTTTTTTTTGGCGGGGGGGGGGGGGGGGGGGGCGGTGGCTCTTACCTCAGGAGCAGGAGTAATCACCTCATTGATTCTGGAAATGTTGATTGCAAGATATCTATTAAGAATCCAGTGGGGATTTCAATTAGTAAGCTGAAAATATGAGATTAGCACATAAGAAGAGATCCAAACTGGTAATCTAAAATTGAAAGTCCTCATCATATAAAGCCATAATGCTACGTGAAATCAACTAGGTACTGAGCTGTAATAAATAGAAGTCAGAAGACCTTCTGAGGGACACTGGGAACCTTTTGAAAGACCACATCTAAAGGACCCAGTAGACATTAAATTTCCAGAGGTAAGGAACTGATGAAAATACAGCAAAAGAGCCTGAGCAGCATCTCCCAGGAGCGCTCAGATAGATTGCTTCTCTCTCTCTCTTTCTCTCTCTTATTCTCTCTCTCTTACACCCTCACCCACTCCTCACAGAATGCAGTCCTGACCCAGTGATGAAATCTAAAATGCTTCAGTATATTCCTACCATCCTGATCCTCTATGCCTTTTTAATGCCGCGACCCTTTAATACAGTTCCTCATGTTGTGGTGACCCCCAACCATAAAATTATTTTCGTTGCCACTTCATGACTGTAATTTTGCTACTGTTATGAATCGTAATGTAAATATCTGTGTTTTCCAATGGTCTTAGGCTCTACAGCAGCGGTTCTCAACCTGTGGGTTGAAATCCCCACTGGATGCTTAATAGATATCTTGCAATCAACATTTCCAGAACCTGTGGGTTGAGAACCGCTGCTGTAGAGCCTAAGACCATTGGAAAACACAGATATTTACATTACGATTCATAACAGTAGCAAAATTACAGTCATGAAGTGGCAACGAAAATAATTTTATGGTTGGGGGTCACCACAACATGAGGAACTGTATTAAAGGGTTGCGGCATTAAAAAGGTTGAGAACCACTGCTACCATGTTAATTTCCTCTTCTTCTGTGGGATGGCCAATGAAAGAATTATCTTTCTGACCTATACATCCTCCACTCTATTATTTTCTCTCTCTAGGAGAGTGCAGTATTCTGACACAGAATAGAGGCCTTGGGGCTTTGCATCTGCAACCCATTCCAACTGTTGGACCCTACAGGGCCAAGCAATCTGGCATTTGCCTACTTCCAAGGCTCTCCTCCCTTAGGATATTTCAGTGGCATACTCTGAATCAAAGATCAACATAAAGATCTTTTCATTTGTCCCTGGAATAACCTCATACTAGAGTCTACAAAAAATTTAAAAACCACAGCAACAAACAAATCTCCAATGGATTTAGTGTTTGCTGGTGGAACGGTACATAGACCTCCAATTAGACCAAGCTTCTCTTCCCCACCAGAAAGAACTCTAATTTCTAAAGATTTCCATGAAGTGAAGGTTAAGACTTATTTCTAGTTTACAATATTTCTAGGGAGATTGTTAAACTTCCTCAATTCATTGAACTCACATTGTGCTGTGGATACTTGGCTCTCATGACTTACCCAACACTGCAAGGCAGTGTCCCGAATTTCCCCCTACACTTCCAAAAATGATCACTGCTCTTAAAGAATGGATTCACTTTCTTTTTTAATACAAATATAATAGCCAGGTGGTCATAGAATCTCAGATGCTAACAAGAGCTCCTTTAATATAAAGTTTCAGCATTAAGTTCCAAAATATAACCCATGAAAAGCTGAACTGCCTCTATAGTCACCTGCACATTATCACATTCAAAAGAAACACCAGTCTGGCATTCCAAAAGGAATAGAGAAAGCAATTTATACCTACATCAGAGAACATGTATGAAACAGGGATTATATTGTGTAAAACAGTGCAGATAGCTTAAAAATCCTGTACTCACTCTTTCCAAAAGTGGTGAGTCAAGTATTTTCTTGATAATATGCAACAAAAAGAAGAAATAAACTTCCCAAAACAAAAGCGAAAGTGAAAAAGAAGCAAAAACATACAAACAAACATAAAAAGCAATAAAATATCATACATAGGTAAGATTGGTGGGGCTGCTGTAATCATTTATAACTTTCCATTACACTTTTTGTTTACAAAAATGCTGTCTTACTATCTTTATTGATTAGTGATATAGTAAGCAAGCATTATACATTTCCACCTAAGAAAATACATATTGAGTTATATTACATATTTTTTATCATCTTTACTAGGTGAAAATTTCAATTTAAGAATGTTTGAAAATCATGTCTTTAGACATTTTGTTTTATTTCTATATGATTTTCATAAAGTTCTCATTACTTCTACTATGTGAAAATGGGCAATGACAATTTATTTGGGCCAATTAACACTCAACTTTATAATAAGTTAACACTAAGCAGTGAACTAGATTTGTATTGGTTTCTAGAAATCTCTGGAATGACTTGTTTATATTGAATCTCAGTGACAATGGAAAGTTCTTCTATTCAATTCTTTACCTGCCTTCTTTCAGGTTCCTGCTTTAGTGTAGCCCATATTTCTTTTTCTTCTCATCTAACAAGTATCATTAATTCCATGCTAATGACTGGTTCCCACTAGGTTAGGACAAGAATTTGAGGATTTGGTATCAGGTTGTGAACTGGGTGGATCGTGAGGAAGTAGAATAGTGTTGAGGATAGTGTAGGAGGCAAGAGCTACAGCTTAATGGAAAGTTGTGGGCAATGAGAAATTTAATAGATATCAGAGAGACAAAATTAATTGAAATGGATAGAAGTCTGAAACAAAAGCCAACAACATATCTTAGATGAGGGCATAAATGTATCACTGTGGTCCACAAAGTCTTGATGTGCCTCCCAGTGAGAGGTGTGGTATATATAACCTCGAGTCTGGATTCTGTAACTCATCAATAAAAGTGAGGCCATTTCAGTTTCTGGGCCCAGGCCTTAGGAAACCGGCAGCTTCCACTTCCTGTCTCTTGACGCCTCAACTTAAAATCCAACAACCATGTTGGAAGGAAGCCTAACAAGCCAATGGGGAGGCCACATGTAGGTGTTCTGGTCAACAGCTTCAATTGGAGTTCAGTTGACAGCCAGCATCAGCCACGATACACATGTGTGCATGGGCCTCCACAGGACCAGTCTCATATGGCCAGTTTCCTGTAGCCTTGAGCCTCCTTAGCTGAGTGCCCAGATATCAGGAGCAGAGGCAATGCTTCCCCACTGCATCTTTTCTGAAGTTCTGGCTTACAGAATTCTAAAGCATAATAAATGATGGTTGTTTTATACCACTAAGTGTGGAGTGTTTATTTTTTTTTCTTCATGTAGAAATAGTAACTGGAACAACCATTATCTGCACAAATATGCCACTATTGATTAAAACCTAACTTCTGTTAATTGGTGCAAGTAATACGAGAATCTTATGAATATACAGATGTATATAAAAATGATTGACTTGAGGTTCCCAAATAGTAACTTGTAAATGTTTGACCCTGAACACAGAAATTCCTTTGAATAAGAACCTTTCCTAAAAATTATGATGAGTATTTTCTTTCTTTGAGGAAAAACTAACCAATCTATATCTATATATATAAAAACCCAGCGACCATTACAGCGAAATGACCAGGATGACCAGAATGACCGGTGGCTATGACACGCACTGCGGCAGCCAACCTGCCTGATCTGGGCCAGATCGCCTCTAACACCCCAATCAGGGTGGGGCCAGCCAGCCAACCGCCGTGGCTGGCAGAAATTTGGGGTCCAGGGACCTTGGAGGTGCTCGGTCTCAGGTAGCTGCATGGGCAAAGCTCTCCTTTGGTGGAAGTGGACCTGGGATCAGGGCGCCAGAGTTGGGGATGGGGTAGGAAGGCTTTCCTGGTGGCCACAGCAGTCCCCTGTGGGGCTGTGCACAACACCCGGATGTCTGGCTCTGGTTGGAGCAGTGGTAGGAATAGGGGCCATGGGGTGCAAGGAGCAGGAGTACACAGGAACCAAGAGGTGTGAGGCCTGACCTGGGCTCTTACCCCACCCACCAGAGCCCACAGCACTGGCAGGTGGGCCATGGTGTGCAGTGGGGTGCTGAGCTGCAGACCGGAGGGGAAGCGAGCCAGGTGAGCAAGGCTGGAGCTGGAAACCCCGGCAGAGTGGGCGGGGCTGCAGCACAGCACTTTTTTGGCCTTGGCCTTGGAATTCTGAGGGCAACCAGTGTACTGGCTACCAGTGCATCAGAGGTCAGCCCACTTCAAGAGAGAGGATGTGGTGGAAAGTGGCCAGGCCACAGGAGGGATGGGAAATGTTGTGGCCATCTTTGGGAAACACAGCTGCCACAGTCTTCTGTAACTATGAACAGATAATCTTTGGTCTCCATTCTACAGAAGAGGAAGCTACAACTCAAAGAAGGGATCCTTCCGCAACACCTCACCCACTTCTCAGACCTGACCCTGTGCAGCATTGTTTTCATTGAAAGTAGAAGATCCAAAATGTTTTTAGATCTTTGCCATTTTAGGAAGGAAAGAATTTAGCACAGGGAATTGGTGATTGGGAAATCATCGGAAATCTGGAGGAGTGGGTATTAGGCTGGGCCCCCAGGAAAGACGCCCTGGCCAGTGGGAGGAGCTGCCCCCTCAGCCACAACTGAATTCTAGGACACTCTGGCACAGCTGTGACGAGGGGATTGGGAAATTGATGCCCCTACAAGTGCCCTCCAGCTCCCACAAAACAGGTCACTGGGCACTGCCTCTGCCACAACTGCCTGTGTACAGCCTGGACTCCACTGCAGAAAATCTCTATATCTCTGCAAACATGATCTCCAGCAGCAAACAGCCCAAACTGCGGGAAGATGTCTCTGCCCCATTTCTGCCTTCAAAATATTGTGCAAGTGCATCCAATCGGCAGAAATAAATTCATATCCAGAAACCTAGCTACAGAGGAGTTTGGGCAATTTCAGACTTTTATCTAGGAGTGAGACCTTGCCAATGTACCTTATGTACCTGGTATTGGTAAAAATGGGGCCCGACTGGTGGGGCTCAGTGATTGACCATCGATCTATGAACCAGGAGGTCACGATATGATTCCTGGTCAGGTTTCAGGCTTGATCCTCAGTAGGGGTGGGCAGGAGGCAGCTGATAAATGATTGTCATCATTGATGTTTCTATCTCTCTCTCTCCCTTCCTCTGAAATCAATAAATATTTTTTTAATAAAATGGGGTCATGCTGTATACATGTGTTATAACAAGTTTTTCACTTCATAGATCACTAATGTCTTTCCTGTTAAAACCATACTTATAGAACATTATTTATTTACTAGAGGCCCCGTGCACAAAATTTGTGCACAGGGGTGTGTGTCCCTCAGCCCAGCCTGCACCCTCTCCAATCTGGGACCCCTTGAGGGATGTTCAACTGCCCGTTTAGGCCCGATCCTGGTAAGATCGGGCCTAAATGGGCAGTTGGACATCCCTCTCACAATCCAGGACTGCTGGCTCCCAACTGCTCGCCTGCCTGCCTTCCTGATTGCCCTTAACCACTTCTGCCTGCCAGCCTGATCACCCCCTAACCACTCCCCTGCCAGCCTGATTGATGCCTAACTGCTCCCCTGCCAGTCCCATTGCCCCTAACTGCCCTCCCCTGCCAGCCTGGTCACCCCTAGCTGCCCTTCCCTGCCAGCCTGGTCACCCCCAACTTCCCTCTCCTGCAGGCCTGGTTCCCCCACAACTGCTTTCCCCTGCAGACCTGGGTCCCCCCAAACTTCCCTCCTCTGCCGGCCCGGTTGCCATTAACTGCCCTTCGTTGCAGGCTTGATTGCCCCCAACTGCCCTCCCTTGCAGGCTTGATCGCCCCCAACTGCCCTCCCTTGCAGGCCTAGTCCCTCCCAATTGCCCTTCCCTGCTGGCTATCTTGTGGCAGCCATCTTGTGTCCACATGGGGGAAGCCATCTTTGACTACATGGGGGCAGCCATCTTGTGTGTTGGAGTGACAGTCAATTTGCATATTACTCTTTTATTAGACAGGAGGATCATTCATTTTAACTGATCTCAGGGAAAAGAAGGGAGAGAAAGAGAAATTGTTCCATTGTTTCCTGCACTCACTGGCCTGGGTATTGAATCTGCAATTTGGGCATGCGCCCTGACTGGCAATTGATCCACCACTTTCTGATGTATGGGACAATGCTATGCTGGTACCCTGACCCCAAATTCCAGCCTCCAGAACTGTGTAAAAAATACATTTTTGTTGTTTAAGCCACACAAATTTATGATATTTTTTATGGCTGTCTGAGCTGACTAATCCTATATAATAAAAGCCCAGTGACTGAATGGCAGAATGACCAGAATGAGTGGAACAATCATGGCCCCTCACCCCGTCCGGCCCCACTCCCAATTGGGTGGGCCTACTGGACCCCACCAGTGCACGAATTCATGCACCAGGCCTCTAGTATGTAAATAAGTGTTCAAGCAAGAGGCTATTTCTTTGCTAGTGACTTGTGGCTTCCCTTGTCTGAAACATGTGCTTCACTTTTGCAAACATTTTTGATAAGGGGAACTTTTAAAATCACTAGATTGCAGCTTGTGGCTGAGGTATCTAGATAGTTTAGGTGGCCAGTTTTGAACTCCTTTGTTATAGGAGAGTTGAAAGAAACAGCTTTATTTCTACTAGTAGGGTCTTCTGCCAAATTTCACTTGTACATTTCTAAATCACTTACATATTTTAAAGGATTAAAATTAAACACAAGATTAAAAACTTTCCTCTTGGCTTCAAAGAGAGAACCCAAATCTCCACAGAGCCTAACTGACAACCTCCTTTGCTGCTTGTAAAGGCAGAGGAAAAGCCCTGCTTGAAGCATTTCTTTAGTTCTTAACCGCTTGTTTTCCGGCCAGTGTTGTTCTGGAGTAAACATCGGAAAGCTGAGATAAACTGTGATGTTTACCTTGGTTTTACTCAAGCCTAAAGTGACATTTAAGAAATTGACACTGAATATTTGTCCATTTCTGAACTTGGCTCTGATGCCAGTCCTTAGGAAGGTGGCTAATTAGACATGTTGTGACAGACTTAATTTTGTTGCCATAACAGTACCATCCCCTAGCAAATTTTCCTCTCTGGAGATTTTAACACTTCAAAACATGATATAGAATACCTTTAGCAAACCCGAGGATGATAAGGTTTCATGTACGCAATGGAGCCAATTATTTTCTGAACCCCAACGTGCAATTATAGAGGCAAGACCAGGGAACTTTCAACATGCTTGCTAGTGGCAGAACTGAAGGTGGGGAGAAATGTCAAGTTGGGGTTGAGGTTCAAAGTTAGGAGCTGGTTTTCAGCTCTGCAGCTGCTATAATTACACAATTTTGTACATTGAAACCATTTATCTTCTGCCAACTGTGGTAATTAATTTTGCCTTCAGTCAGTGATGGGGAGATTGATCTCCTCTTTATGAAAAAGTTTCTCACACTAATGTTTTCCAGTGTTGAAATGTCGAATGGCTTTTCTCCTGTTTTACAGGTATTTACTGGAATCTGAGCTCATGATTCTCTGAATCCATGGCTAATGCAAGTCAGAACCCAGTTTATTGATGACGTCCATTTCCCTCCTTAGGGATCAAAGTTATTCAAAGTAGACACTGATTAGAGCTCTTAAATTATGTCTAAGCCTTTGTGCATGTAATGTAAGAATAGCTACTTATGCAAGTGAGTACCTGTTAGTTGCACAAACAAGAAATATAACCTTTTGCAGGATTACATTTTCTTTTATAAACATTTTCTTATAAACTTATAGTCCATGTGATTAACAGAGTTCTTTAACCAATACAACCCAGTGGTTTTGTGGGGTTTAGTTAGTACTAAGAAAAGGCTTGTAACTGAAAACTTGAGCCATAGCCTCAAACATTCTATCTGTTAAGTTTGTTTTAGTATGAGTGACTTTTGATATCATTTTCTTCCAAAGTGAGGAGACATTATTACGAGAGAGAGAGAGAGAGAGAGAGAGAGAGAGAGAGAGAGAGAGAAAACAGTGTTAAAGGACATGAGGAAATGTCTATGAATGGAATTATAACCTCTATTTTTGAATATAGCTTTTTTTATTTTTCAATAACAGTTGACATATACTATATTAATTTCAGGTGTACAACATGGTGATTAGACATTTACATAACTTATGAAGTAATCATTACAATAAATCTAGTACCCATCTGACACCATACATAGCTATCCTATTTAATAAAAGAATAATATGCAAATTGACTGTCACTCCAACACACAAGATGGCTGCCCCCATGTGGTCAAAGATGGCTGCCCCCATGTGGACACAAGATGGCCACTGCAAGATAGCCAGCAGTTGGGGGAGACCAGGCCTGCAGGGGAGGGCAGTTAGGGGCAATCAGGCTGGCAGGGGAGCAGTCAGGCATCAATTAGGCTGGCAGGTGAGTGGTTAGGGGGTGATCAGGCTGGCAGGCAGAAGTGGTTAGAGGCAATCAGGAAGACAGGCAGGC
Organism: Plecotus auritus; assembly: GCF_963455305.1. Lineage (NCBI taxonomy): Eukaryota > Metazoa > Chordata > Mammalia > Chiroptera > Vespertilionidae > Plecotus > Plecotus auritus. The sequence goes on along the minus strand of NC_137771.1, from coordinate 91,102,754 downwards.
GAGCAGTTGGGAGCCAGCAGTCCTGGATTGTGAGAGGGATCCCAGATTGGAGAGGGTGCAGGCTGGGCTGAGGGACCCCCACCCCCCATGCATGAATTTCATGCACCGGGCCTCTAGTCTATAATAATAAAAGCATAATATGCAAATCGACCGAACAGCCAAACAGCAGAATGACTGGATGACCACACTATGACATGCACTGGTGCCAGGCCAGCCAAGGCAGGTGCAATACGATTGGTTGGGGGGCCCACCATCACCCCACAGAGGGAGGCCCAAGCCACCGGACAGTGGGGTGATTGATTGGGAGGACTCCGTGATTGCCCCAAAGAGGGAAGCCCAGGCCACCCTCTGTGGGGCAATCAATTGGGGGGCTCCATGATCAATTGCCCCAAAAAGGGAGGCCGAGGTCACTGACTGGTGGGCTACGGTGGGTGGGCAGGACCTCCCTTTGCGGGGTGACTGATCATAGAGCCCTGGCTACCTGGCTGGTGGCACTGTGGAGGGTGGGTGGGGCCTCCCTCTGTGAGGTGATTGCTCATGGGGCTCCCAGACTGCAAGAGGGCACAGGCTGGGCTGAGGGACTCCCTCCCTCCTAAGTGCACGAATTTCGTGCACTGGGCCTCTAATTACCAGTGTAATACCATTGACTGTATGCTGTACTTTACATCCCAGTGACTGTTTTTATAACTGGCAATTTGCACATCTTAATCCCTTCTCCTTTTTTGACCATTCTCCTCTACCCCTTCACATCTGGCAACTGTCAAATGGTTCTCTGTATCTATGAGTTTGTTTCTTTTTTGTTTGTTCATTTATATTGTTTTTTGAGATTCCATATATATATGTGAAGTCATATGGTATTTATCTTTCTATGTTTGACTTACCGTGTTTCCCCGAAAATAAAACATCCTCCAAAAATAAGACCTACTTACAGGTTTCCTTCTGAGTGAAATATAAGGCATCCACCGAAAATAAGACCCCCAGGCTCTGTCTCAGAATGAAAATTAATTTACCGTAAACTGGTCGCTAAGGCCACCCTGACTGGTGTCTAGCAACCAGTGACGTTACACGGAGTCCTGACGTCACTGCTGTGTGGAGGCGGAGCGGAGGTCGGAGTGAGCGGTGAGCGCGGGGGCGGGAGAGAGGAGGAGACTTTCGCAGATGCGTGTAGAAGAACAGGAGGATTAGAGCGGACGGGACACGGCAAAGATGGTGAGTGCTGGTCTGTCTCTGGTGACACTACCTGATGCTCGCGGCCGCCTTCATGATGACTGAAGGTTCTCAGTCAGCGGCAGACCCTGCTCCAGCCCAGATCCAGGACCCAGCAAGCCCAGTGACAGTCCCCAGGCAGGCCCCAGGGGGTAAATGTCTGATAAAGGGGTAAGGGGGATGTCTGGTGAAGGTGTTCAGTGGCACAGGGGTGGGGGGAGGGGGATCACTTAAAATGACACAGGAGGATCAAAGGGGGCAATCAAAATGACACAGGAGGATCAAAAGGGGTTACTAAAATGGTAATCCCCCCTCTGATTCTCCTGTGCCATTTTGATTCCCCCCTCTGATCCCCTCTGTGTCATTTTGAGTGATCCCCCTCCCCCCACCTTGATATCCCAATTCCTTTTTTTTTACCCCTAGAAATGAGCGCAAAAAGAAAAAGCTACTCTGTGGAGTACAAGAAAGGAATCGTGGAAGACTCTTGGGGCCAAAATCTTACTGCTTTCTGCAAAGAGAAGATGTTGAGTCTCCGATTGGTCCGAAAATGGCGAGCAGAGTATGGTAACCTCATTGAACAAGTGGACAAGGGAAATGCTAAAAAGCGCAAGTGTGGATCAGGTGGGCAACCATTATTTTCCAAGCTGGAAGACTTGATCTGTGAATGGGTTGTTGACAGGAGAGCAAAGGCTTTGGTTGTGAATAGGGCTCAGATTCAAGAATTTGCCCTTGCAATGGCACCACAGTTTGACATAGCCCCCGAAGACTTCAAAGCATCACAACACTGGCTGGATAATTTCCTTCAGCGAAGTGAACTGTCTTTAAGAAGATCTACAACATTGTTTAGGTTGGAAGATACTCAAGTTATTAAGCGAGCACTTGCATTCAAGTCCTTTATTGATGATGCTGACTTCTGTAAATACAATCTTTCCAACATGATTGCTATGGATGAAACCGCAGTGTTTATGGGCCAATCATCTCAAACAACAATTGAACAGCGGGGTGCCTCCTTAGCGTACATTCCCTCCACTGCTTACGAAAGTGCACGTGTTTCCTGTATTTTGGCAATTCATCTGGATGCCACTAAAATCCCACCTTTAATCATTTCTAAGGGCAAGAAGGAAAAGATTGAACGTGTTTTGGGCGTTTTTATTCTCGAAACTGTAAAAGCCTGGGCCACACAAGCAGTTATAAGGAAGTGGGTCGATTTAATGCTGCCGCTTGTTATGCGAGGGAGCCAAAGAGGTCTGCTAGTCTGGGATGCAGCCAGCACTCACTGCGCTAAAGACATGAAGACATTTCTTCATGAAAGAAAAATAGATCAGATAATGATTCCCGCAGGAATGATGGCCTATCTCCAGACTCTTGATATTGCAATAAACAAGCCATTGAAAGACAATTTGTGCATGAAAATTAATGACTACATTGAAAATAGAATGGAGAGAAATCAAGGTGGAAACTTTGTGAAACCTAAAGTGCAAGAAGTTGTGACTTGGGTGAAGAATTCATGGGAGAAAATCACTGACAGTTGCATTGCAAATGCACTGCGAGCAGGCTACCTTGACAAGAAGTACTCATTTAAAGACAGTGCTATTGCTAAACATGAGAGATTTGGTCCACTGATTCTGAAAGAAATGGAGTCACAAGAAATTCACTAGGAAATTCAGTAATTGGATTGTTATGATGATGTTCCAGAAGATGATGACATGATTGTCATTGAATAAATGAGTAAATTCTTGATACTGTAGGATTCACAGTTTGTCTGGTTTGTGTTGACAACTACCGTACTACCATACCATATACAGGTAATAAATTTCCTTTATTTTCATTTAACAATAAATGTGTACCGTATTCTTCATGGAAAAATAAGACATCCCCTGAAAATAAGACCTAGCATGTCTTTTGGGGCAAAAATTAATATAAGACACTGTCTTATTTTCGGGGAAACACGGTATTTCACTTAGCATAACAGCCTCTAAGTACATTCATGTAGCAAATGGCACAATTTCATTCTATTTTACAGCTGAGTAATATTCTGTTGTATTTATGCATCACCTCTTTATTATCAATTTGTATATCAATACACTTAGGTTGCTTCTATATCTTGGTTACTGTAAACAATGCTGCAACAAACATAGGGATGCATGGGTATTTTCCAATTAGTGTTTTGGGTTTCTTTGGATGAATACCCAGAATGGAATTGCTGAGTCCTTATTTGTCTCATTATAGCTTTTGTTTTAAAGTCTATCTCTTACCCTTTGAGACAGCATGGAGGGACGTGGAGAGTATTATGCTGAGTGAAATAAGCCAGTCAAAAAAAAGACAACTATCACATGACCTCACTTAAATGTGAAAGTTAATGAACAAAATAAACTCATGAACAAAATAGGTCCAGAGACATAGAAGCAAGGATCAGACTGTCGAATCTCAGAAGGGGAGGGAGGATGTAGGAAGAGAATAATCAAAGAACTTATATGCATATATGCATAACCCATGGACACAGACAATAGTGCAGTGAAGGGCTCTGAGGAGGGAGTGGCTGGAGGGAGTTATTGCGGAGGAGAAAGGGGACATCTGTGATACTTTTAACAATAAAGATAAAAAATAAAATTAAAATTTATTTTAAAAAGGCCTACCCAAATTAATAAAGCCTATTTTGTCTGATATAAGTATTGCTACCCCAATTTTAATTTTCTGTTGCCATTTTCATGAAATATTATTTTCCATCTCTTTACTTTCAGTCTTTATGTGTTTTCAATCTAAAGTGAATCTCTTATATGCAGCATATATATGAATCTTGTTTTCTTATCCATTCAGCCACTGTATATCTTTTGATTGGAAAAGTTAATCAACTTATATTTAAAGTAATTATTGACAGGTATGTAGTTATTGTCATTTTATTACTCATATTTTTAATTTATGTTTCCCTTATTTTTCTTAAAGAAGCCCCTTTAAAGTTTCTTGTAATACTGGTTTGGTGGTGAACTCCTTTAGCTTTTTCTTATCTGGGAAGCTCTTTACCTGTCCTTCCATTCAAAATGATACTTTTTCTGGCTAGAGTAATCTTGGTTGTAGGTCCTTGCTTTTCTTTACTTTGAATATTGTGTGCCAAGCCTTTCTGGCCTGCAAAGTTTCTGTTGAGAAATTGCTTACAGTCTTTTGGGAGCTCCCTTTAAGTAACTAATTGCTTTTCTCCTACTACTTTTAAGATTCTCTCTCTGTCTTTAACCTTTGTCATATTAATTCTTATGTGTCTTGGTGTGGGCCTCTTCGGGTTCATCTTGTTTGGGATGCTACTTCCTAAACTTATATGCCTATTTTCTTTGCCAGATTAGAGACGTTTTCTGCCATTATTTCTTAAAATAGTTTTTCAATTTCTTGCTCTCTCTCTTCTTCTTCTGGTACCCCTATAATGCAAATGTTGTTATGCTTGATGTTTTTCCAGAGACCTCTTGAGCTATTCTCATTATGAAGGATTATTTTTCTTTTTGCTGTTCTGATTGGGTGTTTTCTGCTACCTTACTGTCCAAATTGCTGATTTAATACTTCACCAAATCTAATCTACTGTTGATTCCCTATAATGTATTCTTCATTGCAGTTATAATATTCTTCATTTCTACTAGTTATTTTCTATCTTCATTTTTATGTTGAAGTTCTCACTGAAATATTCTATTCTTCACCTAAGTTCATTGAGCATCCTTATAACTAGCATTTGAACTCTGATTGCTTATCTCCATTTTATTTAATTTTTTATATCTGGAGTTTTATTATGTTTTTGTTTTTGTTTTTTCATTTGGGTCATGTTTCTTTGTCTCCTCAATTTCGTTGCCTCCCTCTGTTTATTTCTATGTATTAGGTAGAATTGCTATGTCTCTTCATCTTGGGAGAGTGACCTTAGGTATTAGGGTCCAGTGGTGTAGTCTCCCTGGTCCCCTGATCCAGGCAATCCAGGTGTGTCCCTTGTGTGGGTAGTGTGTGCCTTCCAGTTGTAATGGAGCCTTGATTGCTATTGGCATGCCAATGGGAGGGATTGACCTTTAGGCTGATTGGTTGTGAAAATTAGTTGTGACTACAGTGGAGGAGCTGTTGTGCAGAGGCTGATCCCATGGAGCGGGAGTCACTTCATTGGGGCTGTGGTGCTTGCGAGTCTGCCCTTTGGGTATGTCATATTTGGAGGTGGTTGGGTGTTACTCTGGTATGGTCTGAAGTTGGCCATTGGGTATTTTGTTTTTAGGTCCTCTTGGGAGGGTCTATGGGGCAGGCCAATGTCAGCTGCTGCCTGTGCCCTGCCGGGGCTGTGTGGTATGAGTTACAAAGTGATTTACCTGCAGACTGGGTGGTGGGAGGGCTCAACAAAAGAGCAATGGCTTCTGCTAGCACTTCTGGGAGAAAGCTGCCCCTTCTGCTTTTGCCCTAAAGTCAGACAATTCAGTTCCTCCCCATATGTCTATGGTGCTTTTTGAGCTGCTTTCCCATAGCTGGAGCCCAGAGAAAGTGGGTCTGTCAGCAAGTAAGTCTATACACAGGACCTTTAAGAGGAATACCTGGGGCTCCAGTGACCTAAAGTGGGGCTGGGAACCCTCACTCCTTAGGAGGGACCTCCACAGATAAGATATCCCTTCTGATTTTTAATTACCACTCATGGGTATGGGACCAGCCCATTTCACATCTCTGCCTCTCCTACCAGTTTGGACATGGTTTCTTCTTTATATCCTTAGTTATAGTTCTGTTCAATTAGACTTCAGGTGGTTCTAAATAATGGTTATTCTGTAGTTTATTTGCAATTTTAATGTAGCCTTGAGAGAGGTAAATACAGTGTTTATCTACTTCACTTTCTTGACCTCAACTCTATAATCTGTATTTTGCTTTTTACAGAAATGCACTGTGAATAAAAGCCTGGATGTAATTTTCAATTGATTTATTTCTTGAGTCTTCAGTCTTTGAACTGCAGCTATAAAAGATCACAATGGTTAAGCAAATAAGAAAGTAGATGAATCAAACAATATGGGTGATAGGCATATTGCAATTGGGTTTAAAGATAAAGGAAATTTGGGAGTGCTTGGGGAGGAGGGGATAGTGACAGAAAGGTAAATTAAACAAAAGTTTACATTAATTTTTTTTTGTTAATTTCCATGTATCAGTATCAAAATTTTAGACTTGAAATGGGCTTTAAAAGGTGACCATCCAGTGCTTGCACTTCTCCAACTTTAATGTAAATAAGAATCTCTGCTTAAAATGCAGATTTTGATTCAGGAGGTCTAGGTTGGGGCTTGGGATTTTGCATTTCCAAAATCCTTTCTTCAACCACACTTTGAGTACCCAGGACCTAGTCCATACTTTACTTTTCCATCTCTTTACAGAGGAGAACAGTGAATGCTAGCGATGCTGACTTTCCCAAGGCCTCACAGCTACTTAGCGACAAAGATATGAGGACAATAAAGTCTTTTAGTCCTTCAGTCAGGTATTTTCTACATGGAACCAGAGTTATCCAGGCTTGTTCTATTGGGTAAAAAGCAATGAAATTGTGATGCTCTTTGCAGAATACTCCTAAACACTCACATACACAATTAATATTATATGACTTTGTGCTAAATCAGATAGCATCTTATAATAGATACTAATAATGGAGGTTCATTATTTAGTTTTAGCAGTGAACGTGTTGGTTAGCTCATAGTAGTTCTAGATTTTGTGCATTCTTAGGTTACAAAATTTGAGTTCTAAAAAAAGCATTCAAAGTTACAAATACAAATTAATATAAAAGTTCACATTTATTTAGAAAGGGAGATGAAATCTCAACAAGTAACGGAAGCATTGGAGATTCATGCCTCTGTCTTCTGAAATTACTTTATGCAATTCCCCAGAAATCTTTCTAAAGAATGCTTCCTATTAGCAGCCTAGCACTCACGCCTAGTACTTACAAGAGCCTGTGCCAGTGAGTGGTCCTGAAGTTTAATCTTCATTAACTTTCATGAAAAGCTGCCTCTGGTCTGAGACAAAGTTTGAGAACCAATATTGCCTCCACGAAGTAGGTTTTCGTTGTGCTATTGGTGCCCTGGGTGCAGCTCTAAGTGGTCTCAAGATCCAATCCAAACCCATTCCATGGAGGGAATAATCAGTGTGCTGGTCCTCCACAAGATTAGATCTTTTGAGGTTCTTATCTGGACACATTCTGTTAATATAACAGTGTATTGTGCTAATGCTCACTCACATTATTACCTACATGAGAGGAAGAAAGAGCAGCCAATAGAAAAACTAGGAAAGTAAAAGACAGTCAGCCAACTCTGAGCAAATGTGCCAGCTTTAGAATTAACTCTCATCTGAGCTCCACCATTTCCACTGTATTCTTTTCTCATCACCTGGACCATTCTAATCATGACCCAGCTTTGGACCCTTTGTTAATGTTCAACACTTCAGGTCAGCAGGATATTTATAAAAGTCGTGGAAACTGTGGAGTTGAACCATAAAACATATAGCCAAAATATAGCTGGAAACAATATGCATGTGTTTTAATGCTTCTGAGTGGTCTTAGAGATTGTTACTCTGAATGTAAAACTATTTTATGTTTATTTTTTAATACATCAAACCCTGTTTCAGAAGACATTTGCTATATTTCATTTTCATGTGCTAGACAATCCCCCTTGTACTGCAGTTTAGCATTGTTTCAGCACAACACATATGATTAAGTCTAAATTAGCAGAGAGCATAATGGATGTTAAAAACCTTTTGAGAGACAAAGTTAAGAACATTGCACATTTCTTTGTACTGATGTTATATGATGAATCATAATAGCACATTTCAAGCTGTTAATCTTGTCTTTCTGTATTTATTTAACTGGGATATGTAGTTTTGTTATGTTTTGCGTTTATGCCAGTTACGGTGGGTGCTATTTCACATATATTTAAAATTGGTTTACAGATCAAGATGATTTATTTAAAACAAGTAAACATTCACTTTACTTTATACTATGGAAATAAGCTTTGATTTTCTTTTTGTAGCCAACGTAAAAAAAACAGCAACATGGTGAATCATTTAGTCTCAGAGTTTGTGTTCTGAGAGATTTTCTCTGGGAAAAGAAGGGGAACCTTCTGCTAAATTGGGGATCTGGGTAACCAAGCATCTCTAGGAGGAACAAAGGAAAAGAACAGAGGGGCTAATTGTTTAATTAGTAAATGTCTGCTTGGTTAATGACATATTAATGAGTTTTTAAGACCGTCATATCATTTACCATAAAAGACCCATGTGCCTATCCCTGGATGTACTGTATAATTAAGTAATGTGGCCCAGAGGAGTTAATCATTTAAAACCCTGTCATCTTTTTCAAGTTTGCAGACAGAAAAGCCAGCACAGGAGGCACCTGCCAGGTAGAGTCAGGGTGGCACATAATTCTGAACTCAATTGTCTCTCTGCAACAGTTACACAGTCAGATGTCTGCCCAGAAGCAGATTTTTTTTTTTCTTTTGACAACTGATAGAGCTGCTAAGATACTGCCATTTGCTGCTAGGCACTAAGTTATTGGCAGTGAGAGTGTGAGTTTGCAGACTGGGGGCCATTTGAGCTGCTTTTGGGTACTTAAAAGAGTATGGAGGCTCAGAGGACCCTATAATTCTAGACTTGTGCTATCTAATATGGTAGCCACTTGCCACGTGTAGCTATTTAAATTGAAGTTAATTAAAATTCAATAAAATCAGAAATTTATTTTCTAAATCACATTAACCACATGTTAAGTGTTCACTAGTCACATGTGGCTGGTGGCTACTTCATTGGCAGCACAGAGGGAACATTCCCATCATTGTGGAGAGCTCTCTTGGACGGCGCTGTTCTTGAATGCAAATGGTGGGGGCCGAGTTCAGAACAGCAGTGAAGAGCATTCACTCTACTTACCCCACTTTCATGTCCACCTCTGAAGAGATGAGAAGAGAACACATTCTTCATCCTGGAAGGTCAGCCCAGTCCTCCATGACCAGCTCACATCCCGCTTTTATGTGGCAGAATACACACCAGAACACGTGCAGCCATTTGTTTAGACCAGAAGGGTGAAAATTTACCTTACCGCATACTACACAATTTGAGCTATATAATTTATGGTAAGTATAGAGCTTAGTTGCCCAATTTGCACTACGAATTTGTTCTCACCTGCTTCACCCAGACACTTTAATCTGCTCGTTGCCAACCAGCAGAATTGAATTCAAGTTAGAAGCTGAAGCATTCCACTGCTCCTGCATGTCGATGTGGTTTTCCCTTGAGTTAAATTTTGTGTCCAGAAACATTTGAATGTCTCAATTTCCTTGCACCTTCCACACTGAGTTGTCCAAATGGTTATTTTAAACATTTATATTTTACTAGAGGTCCAGTGCACGAAATTCGTGCATGGGGGGTGGGGTGGGGGCTGTCCCTCAGCCTGGCCTGCACCCTCTCCAATCCGGGACCCCTCGGGGATGCCCGACTGCTGGATTAGGCCCCCACTTCTAACAGATGACAGCTTCATTGTTGTTTCTTTATTTTCATACTTAAACCCATTGGAATTAGTAGGTATTCAAAGTGTGTATACATTTTGGAGGGACACCCTGTATATCTCTAGTCAGCAGGTTTGGAACCCCCAGACAGGGAACCTCGCTCACTCCCTGCATGTTTCCTCACTCTGCTTTCCACCTTTGCGGGCAGCGGGAGAATCAATGTTTTCTCTCATTAACTCGGAAAAGCACATCCTGTCTCCCGCTGCCCGGCAGGAGTGCGCTAGGCCCCAGTGAGTGAGGCTCAGTCAGGGCAGCCTTCGCTCATGGGTGCCGGCACCCCAAGTGCACATTCCTTCTCTGCAGTCGCCCCAACTATCCTCCGTTTCACTGAGAGGATGGAACTCCTCGCCAACTCTGGGTTCCCGACCTCGAACGCTGACTGAAGGCACCTCAGTGAGGGCCGCCCGCGCCCACCAGGTGTGTCTGTCCGCACCTGCTCCTGCCTCAGCACCTGCGTTAGCCCCAGGGAGGCGATCTCGTCACTGCACCGGCCTCCGCGGGAACAGGGCGTCACCACTCCGCCCTCTCACTGTCATCTCACAGCCGCCCACCCCAGCACCCAGACACAATCCAAAGGATGTGAGCGTGCTGGAGGGGACGTGTGCACGTCCTGTGGGGGACGTAGGCACGCCAGGGTTGACCGAATTGCGGCGGAAGGGTGGGGGGAACGTGTGTGTGCCGTGGTTCGGGACTGTTGCACCCACATGTAGGTGACAACGCGCTGGGGGACGTTCCCACACGAGGGGGTGGGGAGAGGATGCGCGCACCAGAGGCCTGCACCTGCGCAGATCTGAAAACCCGTGCAGCGCGGCCCGCCACCGTGGCTGTCCCAACCAGGGATTGCACCTGCAAGCCAGGTACTGCCCTTGACCAAGAATCAAACTTTCAGCTCTTCCGAGTGCAGGCCAATGCTTTAACCACTGAGACCACGGGCCAGGGCATGGACAATGATCTCAACCATTTCATCTGATGGTTGGGACACATGCAGGAGGTAACCAGTCAATGTGTCTCTCTCACATGGATGTTTCTCTCCCTGTCTCTCTTTCTCCCTTTTTTTCCACTCTCCCCCAAAATCAATGGGAAAATACCTTCAGGTGAAGCTTAAAAAAAATCATTGCTCACCAATGTCCACTGTGCCCCCACTTCATCCATGGGAGGACTATTGTACCTTTCCATTTGCCCTGTGATTTGCTTTATCTCCTCATGGAAGGCCTGTTCTTCCCCATCCCTTATTTGGGGCTTGCCCATGTGTTTCACTTTGGCCAAATGAATGTTATCAGGTGTAATCTGAGCAGAAACATAACTTGTCTTGGCAAAGTTGGGCTTGCACTCCTGTGCTCCTACCTTTTATCATGAGGAGAATATGCTTTAAGTAGCATGCTGAGAGGATGAGAGATCCATGGAAGAAGCTGGACCCAAGCTGAAGCTTAGACCCAGACCCAGTTGAGGCCAGATTACATCTGCTAAACCTCAGCAGGCATAGAGTGAGAAATATATGCTTATTTTTGTATACCACTGAGATTTTGGATGTGTCAACAGCTGAGACATTAGCTAGATTCTTTCTTTTAATTATCAATATAACAATATTGGTTCTGTGTGAAACATTCCATATGGAAACTGGGGTTGTGCTGGTACAATTGTCTGTTTTTTCTGCCTTTATACTTTACGGTTATAAAACACTTAGAGCCAAATCAGGGAGCATATTTACCTACACAGTGCCATCTTTGCATAGTGACTGTGATAGAGAAGATAGCCTTGGTGAGTCATGTCTGAAATCCAGAAGCAGGTGAAGATCTTCATTCTTTTTGTGCCCATAGATGGTAAGATGGTTGTGGTGGTCATTATGGAAATTTATAAATATTATATTTTTCCTCTTTTCGGGACCATGGTGTATTTGAAAGTCCACACTCTTCTTGAAGTTATCTTTGACCAATTACTTGGATTGCACAGTAAGTTGTAATAGATATATGTATTATATGTCACTTCTGAGTAAAAGCTCTGAATTCTATTGTTCAATTTACCCCAATGTTCCCCCTTGTTATTATAACAGGCCACTTTCCACATGGTAGAAGATAATACTATAGAAGTCAAGTTCAGAGCTGATGGATATATCCTGTATAATAAAAGCCTAATATGCAAATTGTCCCCTTGACCAGGAGTTTGACCAGGGGGTGGGGCCTGGGGCGGGGCCAGTGGTGGTGGTGGTGGTGGTGGTGGAGACTCTTCCCGCAGCCGGCAGCCACTAGGGACCCTACCCGTGCATGAATTTCGTGCACTGGGCCTCTAGAATTACAAAATAGAAATATACATTTGCAGTTGTAACCCAGTAAATTTTTTTGATAACTGCACTATAATCTAACCTATCCTGACTCTTACAATTCCTTATATTCAAGATGATAGAAATCTAGAAAAAGAGATTAGACACTGTACTATCCAAAGCAATATGAGACAGCACATATATGGCTCAAAATAAATTTTATCTGAATGTTGAAAAGAGGGAAATTGCTTCTGACCAAGGTGGTCAGGAAAGACATGATCAAAGATGAATAAGTTGAGCAGTCATTTGAATATGTTAAGAGCTGGATAGACAAATGGCAGTGGGAGGCACTCAAGAGAGATGAGATGTGAATAGAGTTGGAGAGCCCAAGGGATGTTTCAAAATGAAGAGCAGACAGATGGGCTGGCATTCAGGCTCCATAAAGCAGGATCTATGCACATAGCTGAGCAGTCTTTCAATGTAGAATCTTATGCTAAGCCCTTGGGTATAAGGACCATTTGGTAGGAAAGACCAGATATATAGGCCAAGGCAGAACATGAGAGCCTTGAATGTTAGACAAAGAAGTTTGATCCATGTTCTGAGGGCAATGAGAGTCATCAATTTGTTTTTGTTCAGGGAAGGTGTGTTATCAAAGCAATATGTTAAGAAGGTTATTCGAGGATGTTCTACATGATGAACAAAGGGGAAGGAAGGATTTCTACAACATTGTTTAGAGTGGAGTAAATGAGAAAATTCACTTTTTTCTAGTGACTGTTTAGCCCAGCCTTGGGCAAACTATGGCCCGCGGGCCGGATCCGGCTGTTCTATCCAGTTCTCTTGCTCTCCCCTCCGCTCCTTTACTTTGAATTTATATTAGTTCACACAAACACTCCATCCATGCTTTTGTTCCGGCCCTCCAGTCCAGTTTAAGAACCCACTGTGGCCCTCAAGTCAAAAAGTTTGCCCACCCCTGGACTTTAGCCTATATAGTAAGTCTCCAGTAACAGGAAGATACTATTATTTAAAATAGTCATTTTGGTTTCTTCCAAGGAATATTATGGTATTTTTAAAAATATATATTTTTATTGATTTCAGAGAGGAAGGGGGAAGCAGAGAGAGATAGAAACATCAATGATGAGAGAGAATCATTGATTGCCTGCCTCTTGAAGGCTCCCTACTGGGAACTGAGCCCACAACATGGACATGTGCCCTGACTGGGAATCGAACCGTGATCACCTGGCTCATAGGTTGTGGCACAACCACTGAGCCACACCAGCCAAGCATTATTTTTTTTCATTAAAAATTCAATTTGCTGTTAATATGTGATACTTTTTTTTTTTTAAAGAATTTTTGTGAGTTTATTTGAGCCAAACTGTCGACATATGCTGGGAAGCAGAACCTCAACAAATTGAGATAATGCTCCCTCTTTTTTATTTTTTTAAATATATTTTTATTGATTTCAGAGAGGAAGGAAGAGGAAAAGAGAGATAGAAACATCCATGATGAGAGAGAATCATGGATCGGCTGCCTTCTGCTAGTCCCCCACTAGGGATCGAGCCCACAACCCAGGCATGTGCCTTTGACCAGAATTGAACCTGGGACCTTTCAGTTCGCAGGCTGACACTCTATCCACTGAGCCAAACCAGCTAGGGCTATGTGATACTTCCTTAGGAAAGGAAGACAAACTTCCTCAAAATGTTAAACTATCAAAATAAAAATGAAAAAATGTACTTTTCTGTTATTTCAATATCACTCTTCCATTGGACCAGAAACACCAAGTAAGCATGACCATCAAGAGAGTGCTTTGTGCAGTTGGTAATTCCTTTTAAGGCCCTGAGGGAGGCTGGAAGGGAAGAATACTGAACAGGAAAGCAAACAAGATTAGGTCAGCACCCAATCTCCCTTTGGGGGGATTCACAGAACTGTTTTTGTTTGAATAAGCAAAGCTTTTGCAAAAGTCTGGTCTGTTTCTCACTGAATTCAAAACTGTTTCTTCAATCTTCAGTGAGTATTTTAAAATGTAAAGCAAATATTCAAAAAGGTAAAGTAGAGCTTGAAATAAAAAAATGGAAAAATTGCTTTTCAAAAGTTAGAGAAAGTCAGCAAAAATAAAACCTTCTTTAGCTGTACAATCTGAAAACTGGTGAGTTACTGTAATTTGTATGTGCCTCTTTTCTGCCAAGTTCCAACATGGACACATATATTCACTTCATCAAAATTAGTAAGGATGTTCTTATTCCATTATGAATATAAGGAAAGAATGGTTATATAAATTTAAAAGGTTGAAATAAAAATATGATTTCATTCATTCATTAGCTAAATGCAAATTTATGAGTGCTTATTTTATGGCAGGCACTGTTCAAAACACTAGGATATAACTTTGACCACAGACACAGATTTTAATTTCTAGCAGTTCAAAGTGTGGTGGGGGAAAACAAATTAAAAAAATAGCATCATGAGGGCTTTGAGAGCCAGACTCCCAGGGAAGGCTCCTTGAGTGAGGCAGTCTCAAGTTTGAGTCCTGCTGGTGACTAAGGGTTAACGTTAGGCATATGCTGCACTCAGTTTCTCCTCTGCACTCAGGACATTTTCATTGTGCTCCGCTTTTTGCTCTCTCTGCGGATTTCCTAGCTCTCTCCTGTGACACATTGTGACACATTTCAGGTGTCACAAGAGAGAGCTAGGCAGCCAAGAAGAACAGCTTTAGACCCAGCTCCCTGCAACCGCCTGCACTTGCAACAGGCTTAACTGCTAACCTTGACCCACATAAGAGACATATAAATCCCTGCCCTCTCTACTCTTGCTGGCTGACACCACTTTGGTCTCAGCCCTCTGTTCACAGATGTAACAATAAATTTATAAATTTTGCTTTTTAATTTCATTCAGCCTGGTTCATCTTGACATTGACCTAACAAGCATCTGCTAGGGTAAGAGGGCAGGGTACCAGGGGAGAAGTCTGTAGGTCGAGGTGGCTGGAGCACAGCATGAGAGTTGAGGAGTCCCCAATGACTGAGCCATGTATCATTAGGGTGACTGTACTTTCCTTTTTGGCTTTATCAAAATATGGCAAATCTTTAACCCTCCTACCACTACTTGATCCAAGGCATTACTATTCTTGCAGCAAAGAAGAAGTAAGTTTTTCAGTAGTATCACCAAGTCCTGAGAGACTGATTCAACCAGCTTGAATTCCTTACCAACATGATCTAGGTCTAGGGGAAAATGTAACACAGTAATTGGCTCCCTCATTAGTCAACACTGAGATCATATGAACTGATGATGAGTTAGATGCCAAATAAAAATCAATGTCTGTGTCAGAAGGTCACTGGGTTTCATTCAGGACAAACCACATACTTTCACTTTTCTTCTAGAAGTTTCTGAAAATTATTTTCTACTAGTGGCCCAGTGCATGGATTCGTGCACATTGAAAGGAAAATAATTAGAAGAAATATTTTAATATTACTATTTGCCCTTTCTCTATAATGGACACCGGTCGCTGTCTGTGGGGCAATTGGTGGGGCGATCAGGCCCTGCTCGCACCCGCCTTGGCCTGGCACTGCCTGCTTACCTGCTCCACCATCCCACCGCGGTCCTGCTCTCATCAGGGCCCATCAGGGCTGGCAGTGCTTCCACTGCCACCCACTTCCAGCTCTGTGTCGCCGATGCCCGCCATGTTCCATGCCACCCCCTGGTGGTCAGCACATATCATAGCGAGCAGTTGAACTCCCGGTTGAGGGGACAATTTGCATATTAAGCTTTTATTATACATAGGTATCTCGGCAACCCATCCTTGGATTTTTATGTGGAAATTAATAAAATGATAGCATCTATTATGATGCATTTTGTCCATTTTGCACTAAGTTTTGCACTATATTTTAAGAATATTAGCATAATACATAAACTTCAGAAATTATCAAATAGATTATTTTGGAGTTATTACTTCATGGCAATTTAAATTGAGGTTTTTCTTGAAATTTCTCTGATGATGATGACAATTATAATAACTAACACTTCTATAGGGCTTACTTTGTGCCAGACACTTTTAAAGACACACACACACACACACACACACACACACACACTCACATTCATGAATATATATTTTTAGAATTCACTTAGTCCTTACAACAGCCTTAGAATATATGTTGTTTTTATTCTCATTTTTCTTCCACAAGGAAAATCTTTGTTCACAATTTTTAAAATTTCTTGATAAAGGGATAAACTCTTCAAGGAAATTAAAAATTGTATAGAAGCCATAGTATATCAAAGGCGGGTAACAAGACACCCCCATTCAGGGTCACCTTAGCTATGAAAATTCAGATCTCCTATGTGTATCTTCCAGACTCAGTGATTTCCCAGAAGTGGCCTGTTGCTTGTAGATAAGTCCTTGGGATGGGGGTGGAGTAGTTCTGTATGTGATTTAACCTGCCATTCACAAAAATATTGAGGCTGATGCTTTCTAGGCATGTGAATCTTTCTTTGGGAATGTGAACAAAACTTTGGGGAAAGTATGTGGCAAAATAATAAAAAGCACCACACTGCTAAGCCAGTCAGCAAAATGGCAACACTTCTTTTTTTGTTTTGGGGAGTGTATTTTTTATCCTATTCCCTCACTTGTCAGCACTTCTCTCCATGATATAAAATTAAGAAAAGAAGTTAAGGTTTTAGGAATAATCCCAAACTGTAGAAATCAGCAAGTGAGAAAATTCTATCAGCCTCAATGGCTGTGTCTAATAGGAGCCAATTTTGAGACTTGCATTCACATAAAGGGAACATATTTTGCATAACTAGACTTCCAAGTAGTGATTATCCCTTGCAAGCTGTTTGTTTTTCCAAGTGGTCCTGCTGATTAGAGGCTCTGAGTGAAATCTGTGGTGGTTGATAACCTAGCTACCTTGGCTTTCTGCTGCATTAAACCCTTTTGGTCTGCTTTAAATGGCTAGCACTAAT
Source organism: Plecotus auritus (assembly GCF_963455305.1). NCBI lineage: Eukaryota > Metazoa > Chordata > Mammalia > Chiroptera > Vespertilionidae > Plecotus > Plecotus auritus. Next base: position 91,085,831 of record NC_137771.1, on the reverse strand, counting down.
GTCTGTAGTCTTTATTTACCTTCAGAAGCTGTATTTCTTTGCCAAGAATTTGTCTCTTGCAGGTCATCAAGAAGTGTATGATATGCTTTGGCAATGTTAATATCACAATGCAACTTTTAAGATTACAAAGTCTCAGTATAATATCATGTATTACTTGATTTTGTGGTTAAATTTTTGAATAATTTAAAATGTTTTTCATCATTACCATCTTCACACAATTGATATAGCATTATCTAAATTCTATTTCAAGGTATAATAGTCCTATTTGATGTCCCATGTTGAAAAGTAGGGTAGAGTAGAAAAAAAATGTCAGGGTAGAACATGTTAGACAAATGTTTGTAGATCTAAAATTTATTTTAGCATATCAAAACCTTGAAACATTCTCTTTTTTCCCCCATTTGACAACCTTTATCATTCTTTGGAACTTAATTTAAATGCAGCACACATTATATAATGTTAATTTCACAAATGCTTATTTGAGCCACGCACAGGTCCAGTTTATAGGATGATCATCTCTACATCATTGTAAGACACTGGGGATTCAGTATTTGTAAAAGGACAATAAAAATCTAGGTCTTTGATCTTATTTCTTGCACTGAGCCAGGGTTTGGAAATTTTTTTCTGTAACGGGCAATATAAATATTTTTATCTATGCAAACCATACAGGACTGTCAAAACTACATACTCAATTCTGCCCTTACAGAACAAAAGCAACTGTAGACAATATAGGAAACAAAATGAGTATGATTTCATGTATCAAATATTCTTCTTTTAATTTTTCTACCCATTAAAAATATAAAAATTATTCTTAGCTCACAGGCTGTGCAAAAACAGCTGGTGGGACCACAACTTGCTGACCCTGTTCTAATTACAATTGGTAAATGAGATGATGACTATGCTTCTTTCCACACTAGCCAGATGGGTATTCTATATTAATATTTTCTTATTTTTATTTTGTGTGTTTTTTGAAAATTCCAGAAAAACCAAATCTAGTAAATATATCTATCACTCAATACTCAATTTAAGTTGTACCAATTCAATTAAACTTTTCCTTTACCACTTATTTCATACTGATGTTTTTCTATATTAAGCCCAGTAGAATAATGCATGTATGGGCCATATCAACCACACTTCCCCTCTGATACTTTGTAATGCCTTTTCCTTTGCTACATACATTTTACTTTTTTAATTTTTATTTATTTTTTTTATTGATTTCAGAGAGAAAGGGAGAGGGAGAGAGAGATAGAAACATCAATGATGAGAGAGAATCATTGATAAACTTCCTCCTGCACGCCCCTTACTGGGGATGGTACCTACAACCCGGGCATGTGCCCTGACTGGGAATAAAACTGTGAACTCCCGGTTCATAGGTCGATGCTCATCCACTGAGCCACACCGGCCAGGCTGCTACATACATTTTAAAGAATAAAGGTTTTGTAGTCCAGAAATTTTTTAAAGCCCTGTTAGTGCAAAAGTCTATTCTTTGTTACTTTATCACTCCTTAACCAAACAAGCACACAGTTGTGTGCCTACTGGGTAATCAATAAACATATGTTATAGAAAAACAGACATTGTACAAATCATACAAGGCTGCATGGGTATTGTTCCTGTATATCTAGAGGTAACACTCAATTGCATATTTAGTGATATCAAATTGAAATTTAAGAGGGGTAGTAGTATGAATATTATTATTATGTTTGGATATATTCTAAGATGCACATCTAATGAAAAGGATAATTGGCTTTTCTTTTCATTTATCATTCATTCATTCATTCATTCATTCATTCATAATGCCTACTGACTTCCTATATTATGGGTCCCAACATTATATCAGATCTGAATGTTATTCTCATTGATGAAACATGACATCAACTTTGGATCCAGCTTCTGCTGAGTCTGCATCTGAAGCATCTCTCATATCAGTCCTCTCCTCGCCTGACCCTCCTCTCCTGCACTTCTCTCACCTATTGATCTTCTCATTTCTAGTTTTCCTATGTCTTCTATCTTATATGGGCATATCTTGTTATATTACACTTTATTGTCTTTCACAGATGTTGCATTTTTTTTTTTTTTTTTTTACAAATTAAATACAGATCCTCCACCAGCAAAAAGATTCTGACATATGTTTTATCATGATACTCACTTTATTGTGGTGGTCTGGAACCGAACCTGCAATATCTCTAAAGTGTTTCTGTACATGGTTTTCAGAATGCTATTTTTATAAAAATAAAGCTTATCATTAAGATATTGCTAGTTTCCTGGTTATAATAGACTGTAGGATGTACAGACTTCTTGGCATTTATAAAGCCACCCACAAAAAGGTTCCACACCCTCTCTCCAGTCTTGTCTATTAGTTTGCTAGAGCTGACATAACGAAGTCCCACAGGGTGGTGAGTTAATCAACAGAAATTCATTCCTCACAGTTCTGGAGTCTGGAAGTCTGAGATCAAGGTGTAGGCAGGGTTGGTATTTCTTGAAGCCTCACTCTGTGTCTTGCAGATAGCTGTCTTCTCCTGTGTCCTAACATGGCCTTTGTTCTGTGTAGCTACATCCCTGATGTCTCTCTGCGTGTCATAATATCCTCTTAAAGAACACAAGTCAGAGTGGTCTAGGGCCAACCCTCACAGCCTCATTTTACCTTAATCACCTCTTTAAAAACCCTCTCTTCAAATATAGTCACATTCTTAGGTACTGGGAGTTAGGGCTTCAATATATTAACTAGGAAGGAGGGACATAATTCAGCCCATAACACATCTCAGATTTTCTTCCTTCTTCCTGACAAGCATCATCCATTCCTGGTATTTTATGTATTACATCAAATAATTTCACATCTTGCCCGGCCAGCATGGCTCATTGGTTGAGCATCAACCTGTGAACCAAGAGGTCACTGGTTCGATTCCTGGTCAGGGCACGTGCCCAGGTTGCAGGCTCATTCCCCAGTTGGGGGCATGCAGGAGGCAGCCAATCAATGATTCTCTCTCATCGTTGATGTTTCTATCTCTCCCTCCCTCACCCTTCCTCTCTGAAATCAATAAAAATATATTTTTTAAAAAGAGTTTCACACTTTACCCTTTGCACACTCTGTATCCTTTGTATGATAGATCTTTTTACTACCCTGGGCTCTTTTTTATTTAATGAGCACTGATGATATATCCAGATTTACTTTAGATGTACTCCTTTAATTATTGTCTTTCCTGACCTCCTCGTGTCTCTGGAGACTTTCTGAGAGTACCTGTGGTATATTGTACTCTTGTGGGTGTGTCTGTACCCTGTACCTAAACTGTAAACCACAGCCCATTCTTTGATACTCAATGAAGGTTTGTTGAATGAACAATTTATAAAATATTTACTGGCCCTTTTTAATTTTAATTGGTTGGATAAATTGCTAGGTAGTAAGGCAACAGAAATGCTACAAAATTCTGGATTACAAAAGCAGTATCTGTGAAGACACCTATGCTCGCACAATAAACTGAAGAAATTTAAAGTACAGGCAAGGATATTCTCAAAGTGACCATCATACATAGTACATAAAGGTTGCCACACTCTGAACCAAGAAACTTTTACTTTTAATGAATTATTATTTTCCTAGTTTTATTTTAAAAAATTGAGTCGAAGTTTTGATTTTTAATCTTTTAAAAGGCTTTTGGAGTCTCTTTATCTTATTCCCTCCCACCCCCTTACAAAAAAAAAAAAAGAGCTTGCTTTTCCCTAAAGAAGTTTTATCCTGACAATTTACTTACTGAGATAATAAATAAATTATCCTTATTTTATATTAGACTTTTACTTGGTTCCTATGAATCTATAAAAAGAACTTTCTTTGTGCGAAAAAATATTTTGTGACATAAAGCTTTCAGACAAAGTTGTACCCATTTTCTAGTGAAATACACAGCAACTTTTTCTAAAGCTCATAAGCAGATGGGAATTGAAGAATTCTTATGATATTATTATATATTGAGCAATTTCATAAAGTATTAGAAAATTTATAATTCATTATTTACTATTACTTATGGCAAACTCTAAACAAGGATGTAACTAATGCAACTCAAAGGAGAGAAGTCCCTGCCTATTGGTGTGAGAACATCCAGGTAGGTAAATTATCTACTTCTCATTGGAAGAGTCTCAAGTCATGTCATTAAAAATGAAAATGCTAGACTCATACCTGATAGGTTTTCCCTTGGTTAGGTTTTTATTAAGTAAATCCATTAATTTATTCCCTCAGTCATTTAACCCATGTTTCCTGAGAGTTTGCTGTGTGCTGGGTACACTGCTACATTCACTAAGCAGTGCTTTATTGGACCTAGTTATTTACTCATTTATTTTCATGATAAGGTTTCACAATACAACTTTTAACACAGCTGGTGAGGACTTTCCACTTGAGAAAGCAACCCCCACTGGAAATGGATCACCAAAGTGCTTAGCTTCCGGCATAAAGCAGGGACTATGTATGAACACATTGTAAAACTAGATAGAATAAGAGCAGAGAGCCCAGAAGGGTCAAAGTTGTCTTTTAGATACAGTCATGGTGACAACCCAAGCAGTCCCCGAGAGGGCCAGAGGGTAAAGCAAACTAAACCAGACTTCAAGTCAACAGATATTTATTGAACTCCAGTTCTGCATCAGGCACTGTGATAGTTGCTTTTGGGGATACTAATATGAGGGACACATTATTTCTGCCCTTGAGGAATTTCTAAGGGGAGACAGAGACATACAGAACTGCACACAAGGCAGGATGCATTAAGTGTTTGAGGAGATACAGCAAAAGTACTCAGGGAGCTGGCAGGAGAAAGTTGTTCATTTTAGCATACATAAATATCAGGAAAGGCTTCTTGCAAAAGGTGGGCCTTGAGCCATTTCTGTAAGGTTACATCAGCTTTTCAAAGGCACAGAGTAGGGGAAAGAGCAAAATAAACAAGAAAAGTCATAAAGAAGACAACAGCAGTGCGTAGTACGCAGGATTGGATCACAGAAGCAGACACACTAGCAGTGGGAACCAGTTGAGCAGTTTCTGTGAGGCTGTTGCCTCAGTGTTTGATGCTGGACCCTGAGTCCCCAGGCCAGGCAGTCAGGAAGGCAAGATGGGTATAAAGTGGGAGATGCTCTATAAACTGGAGCTCCTAAGGCTGAGGTGCACTTCACAAGGACCCGCTGGAACCCACCTGCCTCTCTTAACACCTTTGAGCCTCCAACTTCGATTATGGGAGTGATCTGCAGGAGAAATTGAAACCAATCTTTATGGAACTAAATATGTACCATCCCCATGTGTGGGCCAAGCTGGAAGAGGAGAGCAGAAAGGAGGTAAGCAGCTGCACCTGGGTGCTTCCCAAGTCAACCAGCTGAGCCACATTGCAGAACCAACATGTGTGACCTACAACAGCACCTGGCACCCACACAGACCATCATAGCATACAAGGTAAGGCTGCTGCTTCATATTTCCATTCCAAAGCTGGTGCAAATGGTCTCTTCTGCTCTGCCCTCAACTCAGAGCTCAGAAGAGAAGGGAATCCTTGGAAATGGAGTTCCAGCTTGTCTTAAATACAGTAATCTCCCCTTTTCTGTGATTTCACTTTCTGTAGTTTCAGTTCCCTGTAGTCAACTGCAGTCCAAAAATATTAAATGAACAATTCCAGAAATAAACAATTGATAAGTTTTAAATTGTGCACTGTTCTGAATAGCTTGCTGAAAGCTGATGCCATCCAGTCCCCCCACCTCAAGACGTGAATCATCCCTTTGTCTAATATATCCACATTGTAGACTCTCCTTGTCTGTCACTTATTAGTCACCTCAGTTGGTTACAGGTGGACACTTTCTGTATCACAGTGCTTGTGTTCAAGTAACCCTTATTGTACTTAATAATGCCACAATCACATAACATTTTTTAAAACTTTTTTATTTAATTTATTGATGTGACATTGGTTAATAAAATTATATACTTCACATGTACAATTCTGTAATACTAGAGGCCCGGTGCACGAAATTCATGCATGGGAGGGGGTCCCTCAGCCTAGCCTGCACCCTCTCCAATCCTGGATCCCTCTCGCAATCCGGAACCTCTGGCTCCTAATGGCTCACCTGTCTGCCTGCCTGATACCCCTAACTGCTCTTCCCTGCCGGCCTGATCCCCCTAACTGCCTAACTGCTCTCCCCTCCTGGCCTGATCCCCCCTAACTGCTTAACTGCCACCTTCTCCCTTCTCCCTTCTTGCACGGTGCTGGCCTTCTCCCTTCTCCTGTGGTGCTGCCTTCTCCCTTCTGCCTTCTTCCTTCTGCCTTCGCCTGTGGCGCTTTCTCCTGTGGCCTTTGCAAGAGGGACTGTGGTGCTGGACTGGCCCTCACAGCTGCCGCGGCAGCAAGGCCCTCAGCCCTTGCAGCTGCTGTGGCTTTGTCTGGAAGGATGTCCGGAAGACATCTGGTCTAATTAGCATATTACCCTTTTATTAATATAGATTATCACCTGTATAATGTACATAACTTTTATTACAGTATATTGCTACAACTATTCTATTGTATTAGTAGTTATTGTTAATCTCTTACTATGCCTAATTTATAAATTAGACTTTATGATAGGTATGTATGTACAGGGAAAAAAACATAATATATTAAGGGTTTAGTGCTATCCAAAATTACAGGCATCCACTGGGGATCTTGGAACATACCTATTGCAATTTTACCACACAGTGCAAAAAAAAAAAATCACACAAGATTATATTCTACCTTTTTGTGTGTTACTAAATATTTTATCTTCTCAGAGACCACATAGTCTTCTTAGGTCATCACAGAAAATAGAATACCCATCAGACCTAGCTCACAGTCTCCACTGTTCAGGAAAGAATTTATTTATTTGCTAAAGATCAATCAGATTGTTCATTCTTGTTTAGGTTCTAAAGCACTGAAAATTAACACAAGGCAGGTAATAGAATGAGAGTAAAAGATAGAATTGTATCATGTTGCTTCTTTTATAGGGAGTAATTTTTACCATTAAAAATGGAGAGACCCATTCTTCATTTTTGCTCAGCAACTTACACATTCTAGACACATCAGAACTCTTACATACAGATATAGAACAACCTCGTCTTGCCCCTAAAAATAATGTTAAAACTAATAGGGCAGATAGTAGGTAAAATGATTAATGTTTGGTGGTGAAAGTCCCCTTAAAAGTCTTTGTTTCCTCTTCTTAGAAATCCATGTACATTGGGTAGTACATTGGAAGACACCCTGAAGTATAGGTGAGAAGATGCTTTGCTTCAGTCATCACAAACAATGATGACAACAATAGTAACTCAAGTCAAGCAAGAAGTTTACGTCAACAAACTAAGAACAGAGTTGTTTTTTAAGAAACACAACTTATTTTCACTCTCTTCTTGAATTATGTTGCTTGCAAAGAGCAAGGTTTGAAAGGACTAATACTACATTACCAAAACTAAGACTAGAATTAAACTAAATTAAAATAAAATAGACCTTGTATATTCTTAATTCATCCTCTCAATTGGGTCCCCCACTTTATGCATTTGTCTCCAGAAACAAAAACTTTTTCAGGTAGCTATAAAACACAGACACATAGTGATAGAGAGGGGAGGTTGGAAGGCTATATTAATGTGCTTACTCAAAAGAAGGGGCTGAATCTATACTTCAGGATCAAAGATGAAATTTGAAACAAGTTGACAGGGAGTAGAAAAGAAGTGCTGAATTCCTAGTTGTTTTTACTGCTTCCTATTTGAAGCAAGAATGAAATCCAGTAACTAGAGCAATTATCACAATTTTGTGCTATTGTTCTATATCTATTTTAGAATTCAGTTGTGTTATTTCCAAAAGCCCAGCAAAAGAGTACAAATGTTTGACTCTAAATCTGGGAGTCCTCTGCACTAGCCCTGTGGTAGGTTAAAATAACTACTACTACCACCTTAAATTTAAACATCACTCTATGAAGTGATTTCACATAAAAGATATCTTTTGATATAACTGTTATATGTCATATCTTCCATTTTATGGACAATGTGAGATTTCTGGTGTGTAAGATGAGTTGAAATAGGAAAAGGAACAGAAAATGTACAGACCTATAGAATAATACTGTATTCCGCAGTGGTGTATTCTTTATAATTATCCTGGCTGAATAGCACCATCCAAAGTTCTTAAATCATCAACAATGCCATTTTTACTGTATAGAATAAGAGTTATGATCCTTTGACTCTTTAAATTTTTTTTTCCTTGACAAAAGTGATCTACCTCTCTAGCCAATCTGTCTTGATGATCCATAACATAGCTAGAATGGTGCCAGAATGGATGTGATAGAGGGCTCCTAAAAGACTCTTGGTATGAGGAAAGTGTTGCTTACATATAATAGGAATCTTGTGAAATTTAAAAGTGGGAAGATGCTAGTTAATTCAACTGAATTTACTTTTACAATGTTAGCACTGCTATTTTGGTGATTTATGACTAAGATTTTTAAAGAGTTTGAACATGTCAATGGACATTTTCCTACTCTATTTTCATTGAGAACTGTACATGACACTAAAGTAACAGTTGTTGAGCAATGACAAGAGTTATTTACCCTTCCTCCCTGCTCTAATCAATTACAACATCCAGTCATTTCTTCTTATTTTAATTATCACTTCTTGTATGTAGCTGGTGCTCAGTCAAAACAGTCCAAGGTGTGACCAGATTAGCTACATTAGTTAAAACAAATCCTTTTCAACTACCTACTAGATTTCTCATTCTGAGTGCTCTATGGGCCCATCAAATTTCTCTCTGAATGACCAGAGAGAAGCCATTATCTTTTTTTCTCAAAGCTATACCTTTACATATTATTTTAGAAACAAGTACTTTTATTTTTTAGAAAGCTGTACTTAAAAAAAAAGATTTCTTCTGTTAATGGAATCCCCACTCACTGAATCTTCCAAGATAGCAACTTTCTTAACTGTAGTCATTCTTAACTGTATATTATATAATTCATTCTGTTTTGTCAAATCATAAATGTGCTCAAACCCAATTGCTTCAATTTATTGCTGCTCCAGATCCAACAATTCTGTGCTAATAAAAGTCATTTTTATTTATTGTCTGGTCATTACTACATTTTTCTCAGTGGTTTCTTTTTTGATAATCTCTCACTATTTGGGCCCTCATGGTTGCCAATTATCTTCCTTTAATTTTAGTGGAATACTTTTCTGTGAATGGATATTACTTAAAACAATTCTCAGATTATTTATATAAATGAGGATGGCTTGTGAACTGTTTCCCAGAGGGAAAATGGCCCTTTTCAAACCAGCCCATGAAGCAGGTTCAGAAAAATGGAGCAATGATCATGGGGGTAAGAAATGTGCTCTTATATATGGGGAAGGGAATTCAGGTATTGGTAAATGAAGGAAGGCTGCTAATGGTAGTTATTATTATTATTTTAATCCTACAAGGATATTTTTCCATTGATTTTTAGAGAGAGCAGAAGAGGGAAAGACAGAGAGAAATATCGATGTGAGAGAAACACGTGGATTGGTTGCCTCTTGCACGAGCCCTGACCAGGGCTCGGGCTGGGGAGGAGCCTGCAACAGAGGTAGGTGCCCTTGACCAGAATCGAATCCATGACCCTTCAGTTAATGATGATTATTAATAATGCAAAACAATGTATCTAAGCTGAGGGTGAATTCTAGGAGAACCTGTGTTTGCTTTAATGGGGCATATTAACTAGGTAGTGAGCCTGGTATACAATCATCCCTCAGTATAACCTGGAATGGAATCCGTACCTTACTCAATTTAATGTTTGTCTTATTAATAAAACAATAACTATTAATTCATTAACTTATTCACTAGACAAATATTTACTTAATTCTGGTTAAATTCTAGATACTCTGTTAGTTGTTGAGAACAGGCCTATAAACAAAACACATAGTCCATGCTGTCAAGGAGCTTCCAGGGAATGTAGCTATCTCTACAAGTAACACTAATGTCGATGTCATTTACCCTGGGTTGTTTTGTGAGCACAGAGGAGAGGGAGTCACACTCTAGAGCCTTATATATGTTTGTGGTGTTTCACTTTTGAAAAGTTTCTTGTAAAGAATAAAATATGAGATTTTATTTTCATTGATTTTTTTAAGAGTCTGCCTTGTAGAGGGGGAATTCAGAGCTTTTATTTTTTATTATGCCTGTTCTACCTTAGTCATCTTGATTTAAATAAAAGTATAAATCAATTTCTCTTGTATTATTCTTCACAACAATTTGAAAGGTAGCCACTCTTTTTTTCATTGTACCAGTTGCTGTTTTAATTTTTTCCAAAGGAACTTTAAACATTTTATTCATGTAACTGTCAAGGTAAAGAGCAAAGTAGCAGCTTCTAACTGCCCCTTTGAGAAGATGAAAAATTCAGTACTTTATTTTTCTTTCCCCATTAAATTAAATCTTGATCAGTGTATACTAGAGCCTAGAGTGTGTGTGTAAAATATAGTCTTAAACATTGTGGTTTAAAAGACCAAAATAGGTATTCTGTCTTAGACAACTACCTCATCAAATCCTTCCTTGTCATCTAAGGAATAGTATCTTTCTCTTGAATGGCAAAGAACATTCCTCTTATTAAATCATGAATTTTTCAAAAACACTCTTATATGTACTTTAAATAAAGATACTTGCATTTTCTTCTGATTAGAAGATCAAATGTGCAGGCCATGATATATATGTATTTATTTATCTTTATTGAAAATGGCTATATTATGCATTGTCACCAATCCTATATAATAAAGATGTAATATGCAAATTAACCCTCACACCCTCACAAGATGGCTGCCTATGACCAGGCCAGAAGCGGGGTTAGTGAGGGATGACCAAAAGACTGAACCAGCAGGCTGCATGGGGCAACCAAGTCAGCAGGGGGAGTTAGTAAGGGACGACCAAGCGACTGAACAGCAGGCTGCGTGGGGTGACCAGGCCAGCAGGGGGGCCATGAGGGGTGACCAGGCCAGTGGGGGGGACAGTTGGGGGCAACCAGGCCAGCAAGGGGGCAGTTGGGGATCACCAGGCTGGCAGGGGGGGCAGTTAGGGGTGACCAGGAAGGCAGGCAGTGAGCAATTAGGAGCCAGCAGACCAGTATTGTGAGAGGGATGTCCGATTGCCAGTTTAGGCCTGATCCTGGGCCTAAACTGGCAGTTGGACATCCCCCAAGGGGTCCCAGATTGGAGAGGGTGCAGGCTGGGCTGAGGGGGACCCCTGGCCCCCCATGCAAGAATTTCATGCACCGGGCCTCTAGTCGTATATAATAAAAGCATAATATGCAAATTAACCAAACAGCAAAATGACTGGTCACTATGATGCACACTGACCACCAAGAGGAAGACGCTCAACACAGGAGCTGCCCCCTGGTGGTCAGTGAGCTCCCACAGGGGGAGCGCCGCTCAGCCAGAAGCCGGGCTCATGGCTGGAGAGCACAGTGGTGGTGGCAGTGGCAGGAGCCTCTCCCGCCTCCACTGCAGGTGGGCAGTAAGGAGCGAGGGGTCCCAGAATGCAAGAGCCCTGGACTGCGAGAGGGATGTCCACCTGCCGGCTTAGAAGATTGGGCCTAAGCCAGCAACAGACATCCCTGAGGAGTCCTGGACTGTGAGAGGGTGCCAGTTGGGCTGAGGGGGACCCCCCCCCCACAAGTCCACAATTCTTGTGCACCAGGCCTCTAGTAGAAAATAATAACAGTATCAATTTTTATATACAATAGTCATTTAAAAATGAAAGTCCATAGTGACTTAATATGAAGTTATTTAGACTATGGCTCTCAAGGGGAATCATACCGCTGGGAAGAGAATCATACCATTAGGAATTAAAAATTTAAAATCCAGGTCAATATTAAGGTTTGTCACTGCTAGTGGGAATGCAAACTGGTGAAGCCACTGTGGGTAACAGTATGGAGTTTCCTCAAAACATTAAAAATGGACCATTTGATCCAGTGATCCCAGTTCTAGGAATATATCTTAAAAAACCTAAAACCCCAATCAGAAATAATATATACACCCCTATGTTCATAGCAGCACAATTTACAATAGCTAAGATCTGGAAACAGCTCAAGTGCCCATCAGCTGATGAGTGGGTAAAAAAGCTGTGGTACATTTACATCATGGAATACTATGCAGCAGTAAAAAAGAATGATCTCGTATTCTTTGAAACAGCATGGAGGGACCTGGAGAATATTATGGTAAGCGAAATAAGCCTGTCAGAGAAAGACAAATATCACATGATTTCACTCATATGTGGAATCTAATGAACAAAATAAACTGATGAACAAAATAGATCCAGAGACATAGAAGCATGGAACAGACTGTGGAATCTCAGAGAGAAGGTGAGGGTGGGAGGGTGGGTGGGGAGAGATTAACAGGGAACTTATATGCATATATGCATAGCCCATGGATACAGATAATAGTGTGGTGAAGGCCCAGGGTTGTAGGTTCAGGGTGGAGGCAGAGAATGGGGGGACAGCGGGGACAACAGTAATTCTTTCAACAATAAATTTTTAAAAAGACTAAGGTTTGTGAACCAGAGGGTCCAGCCAGCTTTAAAAGCAGCTGTTCAGTCTTAGGGCAACTTAGGCACCAAATGACTTCCTTGTCATCCCAGAAACTTTAACATTCGAAAGTGGCATGTATGGCAGCTTTCACGCTGAGGTATTTTAAAGACTGAAGGGCCTGAGAGATCATCTTGTCTGAGCAGTTCATTGTTCATGTAAAACAATGGAGGTCCAGATCAGCAGTAGAAGCTGGACCGAGACTGCATGTCTGATTCAGACTTCTTTTCTTTACCTCCAACTGCTTCTCCTCTGTGATTACACCGCAAGTGTTAGAAATTTCTCTCACAAACTAGATCAGTCAATGCAGATCAACCAAATGTTGATCTCTGATATTTCTTCTACTAATAACCTAGTCTAATAAATTTAGCCACCTCTCCTAACATTAGTAATCAAAATGTTTTGACTTATTGAAAGTTTTGACTCAAGAGGAGCCCACAATGATCATGTATCCTAAGTACTCCACAGTATTTGAACAAACAAATGCAAGTTATCATCTCAGTGACAACTTTTGTCCATGAAGCATAATTCTTTGTTCTCAGTTTAATACATTGGGGGCATTAAGTTCTCAGCACTACATTTTATTTCCCTTCTATGGAGTAATAATACTGCATATTAACATTAAATCTCAAAAACACTCATGGAAAAGCATTTTAACCTACATTAGCAACATCTTTAGATAGTCGTGTAACTTTTATTCTTTCCCCCATACAAGATAAATAATTAAACTTTTAAATTGGCTGAGGCATAACAATGCTCCAAAACAAATGGATGCATATAATGATCTGGTCTTTACTGAATATATACAAGGTGTGCGATCCAATACAGTCCCTTTCCAAAACAAACTAGGGAAGTCCTTAGTATACCTTTATCTTTTAAAGCATTCTTTGTCATTGGCTCCAAGCCAGTGATCACTGTATTAATTTGAAGAAAAATAGGTGTCAAGATGATTTTTCTGTTTTTGTGGGGATGTCTAGATTAATTATTATACAACATAAGAGTAATTACTAGTGTCCCTCAGTAGATGGCAACCCTATGAATAAAATTTTGTGAAACAACTTGTTCGGTATATAATGGATTCAATTACGTTTATTAAATTGTTCAGAAACACACCTGTGGCACTATAAATTAACAACCTAAAGTGCGCCAGCTCTGACTTAGGGAACTCCCATAACAAAGTGCAGAGCAGCTGTCAGGAAAGGAGCCAGGGTGGTGGTGTGCATCAGCAGATCATTTGGGAATCCATGTCACAGGAGCACAATTCAGAAGGGACAGTGGAATCCCTAAAGAGCTACCAGCAGAGAAATGAATGCTGGGACTGCACCCCCCCCCCTTTTCTTTCTTAAGAAATAAAAGCTTTAATGAGCTAAAAGAAAGCAAATTTCACGAGCCATATGAGTTTTATAAATAAACAGACCAGCCTTCCAGTGGGAGCAAGACTAGAAGTCAGCTTCCCACTGAGAAGTACCACAGCAGTCATGTTTTATGTGCAAAGTTAGCTTCACTGGACTCCGTGTGCTTCCAATTTTTCAATGTGGGGACCAGCAGACACCACTTACAAACAACTCCTTCACATTGCCTGGAATGCGGTCCACTGGGGACTTATCTAGATTTCTGAGCAAATATGCCACAGAAGATTAAAAGTAGATAACCATTGACCTTGATGAGAATGATTGGCACTTTCCTGTTAATATTTAACTAAACTGCAAAAAGTTTTTTAGAGGAATAGATAAGGCAGAGCAAAGCAAGGAGGCAGAGAACAGTGTCAGAGTGCACCACCTACTTCCTCCTAAGGTGTCAGCTGGAGAACAGAAAAAAAGAGAAGGACAACAGGGAAAGAGTTAGGAAAGGGAGCTATATTGGGCCCCTACTAACAACCTGTTGGTAACTCACTGGGCCACCTACTCTTTTGCCCCCAGTCCCACCAATTTTCTTCGCTGTGGTGGAGATAATGCTCCCTATTGATAACACTTCAGGGAGAGGCTTCCTGGGTTTAGTCATGACACATGAAGTAAGCAGAAGAAACGTGTTGAGGTCGTTTAGGTCTCAGGTTCCTATAGTCCCTTGTTGCTATTCCCTGGAGGACTACTGGTCCTGTTCTTCCATATGAAGCTATCAAGAGTGGGAATCAAATCAGTTTTACTATGGAAAGATTCCCCCCTTTATCTATAAAGCCTAACCAGAAAGCCTGGCGTAAAGATGTATTTGAAACAGATGAATCTAACTCCCCTGGGAGGTGGGATCATAACCTGAATATATGACCTAAAGACCTTGTGACCTTTTTTGGGCATTTCTCCCTGTGGCTCTCAGACTTTCCCATTTCCAAGAAGGGGGGATTAGATAGTAACAGTAAGAATACCAATGTTGAATGCTAGCCCTGTGGTCCCTTAATCCTCATTAAAATAAGCAGGTATTATCACCCCCCTCTATATAGGAAAGGAAACCAAGGCTCAAAGCAGTGAATCTGAGTTTATGCATTTGATGGAAGCAAGAAATCCATATTTATACTTTTCCAATTAGATTAAAATCTATTAGGTTCCTCTGACTCACATTCTCTCAAAGTCTGATTTTATGGTCTATATTGTACAAGTCATTATAAAACAAAATACAATGTATAGTTTTAAGGAACTTACAGGTTGAACTTAAGGTTGAAGATCAACAGTAAGAGTGCAATGCAGTAAAATATCTTAATTGATATTCATGAAAAAATATAGATATATAAAAATATTCCATGATTACATCTAAGATTAAATCACAGCATTTTTGGTGTTTTCTTATTTTTTATGTTCATTTGAAACCCCCCTCACCTGAAGATATGTTTATTGATTTTAGAGAAGGAAAAGAGAAACATTGATCAGTTGCTTCCTGTATGCTATCCTACTGACTGGGGACCAAACCCACAACTTAGGTATATGGCCTGACTGGGAATCAAACCCATAACCTTCTCGTGTATGGGACGATGCTCCAACCAACTATGCTACCTGGCCAGGGCTATGTTTGTTTTGATAATCCATTTCAAATTAGAATAAAAGTAAACCCCCTTTAAAAAAACATTATCAACTTCCCCTTTGTTTTAATACATATCCTTCTCCTTTGTTTTAATATAGACATGAAATGAATAAAGTTTGGTGTTTAGCAAACTCTGATATTATTTGATTCAAGTACATGAAATATTACTGGTAAGAACAAAGTCTCAACTATTCTGAGAAGCTTAAAATATTAAATGTCCAATTATTCATGAGTCATTTTATTTTTTCTTGACTTTTCAGTTACCACCTTAGGGCAAATCATAATATGTGGGGATTTAGAATTAGTATTATTTAAATAACCTTAGGAAGGATGAATGAGTTCTTAGAGGTTATGTGATATACCTATATGTTCCACATGGAACAAGTTAATCACAAAGTCAAATATATAAAATTAAGATTATGTTTTGTTGTTCAGGTAATTACAAAGAACAGAGCATAAATGGAAAAAGAGAGCCATTGAAAAAGGCACATTCGAATAACATCCCATTTATGAATCCTTTTGTTCTCTTGATGCCAGCAGTTGGGGCTTCCCAATATGGTATTTGATATTAAAATTGATGGGGAAACCCCAGATTTTACCGCCAATAACTTGTTTTGCTTGGAGAGTTTCTTCTTTAATAGTACAGATGTACTATCAAATAAAAGTGTATCTGTCTTTTCCTATTCTTAGATTAATTCTTAGAAGAATATTGAATTTCTGACCAATGCTCAATGGTGTAAAATTCTGCTTTAAACAAGTCTTTATTATTTTACAACTTGGATAATCACTAAGGCAATGATATCGAATGGATACGGTCTATATGTTTTCTCTGAAGGTGTGTAAGGAACATTGGATTTTGGGAAATCCCTTATTGGGACACTCTGCTAAGACAGGAGGTGGAATGAGCCAGGGTCTAGGAGCCAGGGGTCTTAGGCCACCAACCAACTCATGACTCTGAATGAGGCCATCTTCATGCTCATCACCTCCCTATCCCATTTCCCCATATACAGAATGAGAACGCCAGTAAGCAGTGGCAGAAAACTATCCAGTTCTAAATATCTGGGACTCATAATAGATTGAGTAAAGAAAGTGATTTTCAGCTTTTAATCCTATTAAATAATGGCAAAATTGGGGAGTAGAACATTAGAATGATTTTTTTCTTTATAATAGAAAGAGTATTTTTAAATATATATATTTATTGATTTTTATAGAGAAAGAGAAAGGGAGAGGGAGAGAGAGAGATAAACATTAATGTGAGAGTAAAATATCAATCAGCTGCCTCCTGCACACCCCCCTACCAGGGATCGAGCCCACAACCCAGGCATATGCCTTGATGGGGAATCAAACCAGCAACCAGAGTGACTTTTTTTTAAAACAATTACCAATTGTTCAGAATTGAAAATCACATTTCTTTCATTATTCAGGAATATCAGATGGTAACTTTACCTTCGGAAAAGGCAAGTCCTGCCACGGTTAAGTGAAGGCTCTGCAGTAGGACTGCTGGTGTTTGAATGCCAGCCTCACCCTCTCTAGTAGGTCATCCTCCATCTACATTCCCAAATGTTACCACCAGGAATGTGTTCATTGAGCCTAAATACCTTTTAGCTCTGAAGGGTATTGGAAGGTTGAAGGTAGATACAGCCAATTTCAAACTGAGTGAGAATTCAGTCAATACTAGATTCTGCATCTAAAAGCATCTTCTCTTTTGCTTCGTTAGTACTTGATTTTACTTTAGGATGTTTGGTAAATTGTTCTGTCTCAAACAGATAGCCTTTGTCTATTTGATCACCATTTGGGGAATGTCATTCCACAATATCAATAATAACACAATTTGTCATTGAAACACAAGTATATAGATTCAAAAGTAGCTATCAATCTTTTAGGTATCTTCCCAGGATTTGAGTTTCTTTCTCAGCTATGTATTTTTATGTATTAACACTGCCAAACTAAGTTCACAGCAGCAATTCAATTAGTAAACTCTGAAAAACTACCTCCGTTTGTGGCTGCTAATGTATTTGCTATAGATTTTAGTGACAGGAATAGTGATATTAATGTCGTCAACAGCCATGTCACTGCTTGCAGGCATCATGTAAACCAAAAGGTTACATTTTTAAATTATGAAAGTCTGGGTTAAAAAAACTCTTTCATTTTTCTGACTTGTCACATTAGAGTTTAAGATTATGTTATAGGTGCTCAGAATTAATCGTAACATGTTAGGCTATGTAGAAATAAAATATAAAGAGGAAAGTCTATATTGTTGATTTACAATATTTTAAATGTTAGGCTACAGTCTCAATAATAAGATACAATTTCATTTTATAAATAGCCTCTATATTTAGCCAGATAAATTTGTTTCTGTTAACCATCAGGCATATCATCATTAGTGTACATTCCTTTGCTTTAAAATCCTGAAAAATACAAGTTTTAGGAAAAATATTTAGATTTTTTTAATTAATCAAAACAGCATATATACACATATGTGTGCATGCAGGAAGTATAGACATTTCATATTTATGAGGTGTCTGACCATTCAATGTTATAAGCAATCTTATGGAGCTGGCATTGTTGGCCAACTTTAGAGATAAGAAAGCATATTAAATCACACAACTATGAATTGGTGGTGCTAGGGTGACATGAAGGGTGACCAGTCTCTAAAATCAATACTATTACATATGATTCACACACAGACTTCTAACTATATTCATAACTATGATTCTTAGCTATTATTTCTATGTTTTTTGACACCAGTTTTCTTTCTACTGGAGAATACCATTGTTATATATTGTTTTGAGGATAGAATTGAAAGTGGTGCAGACTGATTCTTTGGGTGGTGTGGTAGGGCAATAATAACAACTTTCTGAGGATACTTGAAGCTGAAATCATCTGTCTGTGTTTATGTTGATTCTTTATAATAATTAACATTACGCTTTGAAAGCAAAGGCTCAAGTGGCTTTTGGCTTCTTCCTTTTATCTCTCTTAAAACTATAAAGTATTAAAATAAATGATGAACCATTCGTTGTGAAACCTACAGTGCTTTAAAAAACTAACAATGGGACCTAAATGTTTTATTACATAGAATTAAGAAAGCTGAACCAGAAATCCTGGTTAGATTTCTGCTTGAGAAATTTCTTTTTCATGTTAGTTTAGTTAAATCTGTTTCCCACTCTCACATTAAATATTTGGGAACTATAACCCCTGTATTTGTAGGAACTTTTTTCAAGGATATGAATTTTTAAAAAGTTGTCCATCACTTAATAAGGAACAAGATTAGCTAAGATATTTATTCATTTTGTGTGCTTGTTCACTTATCAAATATTTACCAGGTACTACTACAGGCGGGGCATCCTGCTAGATGCTAAGGATAGAGAGTATTAAAAACAAAACTAGTCCGAGAAAGCCAGATTGATACAGATTGTTGCTTAAAATAACATAATTCTCTAAAACCTAGGTAAGTGAAATGAGAGGAAATGTCTGCAGCTTAGAACTGAAACCCTTGAAGGCCTTGTTCTAATAGGCAGCCAGCCTCATTGCAGGTCCTGTTATCTCCAGTAGGGAAGCTTATTTGCATGACAGTATGGAATCTAAGGATCTATTAATAAGAAGTGAGATCTGATTTTAGTTATCTTAAAAATTAGTGTGAAGTTTTGTTCTGTTTTTTAACACAGACCAAAGACAAATTGGAAGCTATACACAGAAAAGCAGAAATAGTTCCATGGTTTTGACCAGTTGCTTTTAATTTATGTTTCAGGTCAAGATTTAGTGAGTGTGGAATTACAGATATCTCAGCATCCTGTTTGGATTCTTACATTAATACATGCTACTTATGGCTTCGAATGAGGTGCTCACAAAGTTAAGAGAATCAAGTGTTTTGAGCCCAGTGTTTGATTAAACAACTCAGATATTAAAAGAATGCATGAAGTTTCACTGTATTCAGTCTATATTTGGAGAAAAATCATTTATGGAACAATTCACATGTCAGTGACTTTAGTATTTTCCAGCTCTGAATAAAATAAGTATAAATGCATATTACTAAGCCATTAACTAGAATTTTTTCTGAAATTCCCAGAAACTGAACAGAGATCAAGGATATTTTGTGGGTTAGTTTTTGAAGTCAATCAAACAATAAAGTGATTGTAACATTTGGCATCTAAATGGTATTGACTTTTGGCTGCTGCATAGATTTCACTAAATTCAATGAGATTTTTGTTATACAGAAATTTTCTTTTGCCAAATAAAATTTGCATACCAGAAAAAAAGTGGTGCTGGAATTTATTCATTAGCTTTTTTACCCACAAAGGTTTGATTTTGGATGGAGTTCATTTGGATGTGTCACCAGTAAGGGTATCTTTGTGTTGCAGCCTGCCTAAATTTGGAAGAATTCCGCCCCATTGATTTTCTATATTCCTTGCTGATTCTCACGGGAATAAAGTGGTCTCTGAAGGTTGATATGTAAATAATGTCACCATTTCAAGGGCTGTTGAAGGCCTACAGTTTCAGATCAATCTAATCCATGGCAAAGTTACCGGGAGATGGTTTTATAGGTATTTAGTTTTTTATCATTATCCACAGCACTTTTTCTTTTCATGTTTCTTGATCATTGTATTTTACTTCTAATTAAATCCTTCAACTCATTGATGGTTGTTAAGGAAGGCATGATTGTAGCCTTTGGGTTTTGTTGATTGATCTGAAAATGACAAGGTTTTTGTTAGTTACACTGACTGACCCTTTACATTACTATTTAGTAACTGCTTTTCTTTTGCCTGATTTCAGAAGTGACCTGAAAAAACACAAAGGTATTACTGATGCCTGTGGTTGAATGGAAGCTGAGATTGGTCAATCAATCCTTATCAAATTCAGTTTAGAATATTATGTTCTTCCTTTTCTGAAGTTACATCAATTAAGTAATATACTTTTTCAGTCATGATATGTTTAATTTATGAAAATTATATTGCTTTTGAAAAAATAAATTTTGTTTTCTAAGCCCCTTTTGTGTCATTAGATTTGTCATTATCTCACAAGTCTTCTGAGGGTGAACCTGATTGATAACAAGTCCCTTTTAGATAGTGGGGAGGAGCAGCCAGAAAAAGCATAACCCCAGTTTCTGGATTCACAAAACAGTCTAGAGAGAATTAAACCCAAAAAGAGGCTGAGCCCACTGGTGTCTTGTGGGCTGAGATTCCATAAAAGGTCCCTCCTTCTGAGATGGAAGTATGGGGCAGAGAATCGCGGCAGGCTTCAGAACAGAGTGTGAGGCCGAAGTGTGGGCCTTGGGATGGAGTCAGAAGCCAGAAGGAGCAAGGGCTTTAATCTCACTCAGAACTGGGTACCACAACCTCAAGCCCAGGCTGCTGTGTTTTCTAGCCCTGGGCCAGAACCCAGAGGTGAAAAAGACAAAGGGAAATGGGCAGAGTCTGCACGTCTACTAAGAATGGTAGAGCAGTTGGATTTGTGAAATTCAAGTTTTGAAAGAGACCAAGCATTATTTTTCTATTTGTTTCGATAACTGAAAGCAGCAGTGTGCATTTGAGCGAGAGTCTGTGGGATGACTCGGAGGGACGGAATGTCCGCAGTGATACGGGTCAGCCACAGACTGCAGAGCGGTTCTGAAGCACGGTGCACTGTTCTCAGTCCCCCAGTCTTCAATTTGTCTCCCTATAATAAATAATGTAAATAATGCTAAAATTAAGTGAAAGTCCATTTCACAAGAAAACAAACAAACCCCTAAACATTACAATGACAGAAGAGTCCCCAAACAGTGGAAAGCCCTGGAGGGGTGGCCTCACCATGGTAAAACTACATCATCGGCACACGCAGGCTCTAATAAACCATTCGGCGTGATAAAGGGGCACTATTATGTTAGAGAGCCCAGAAGGCTCTGCCATTACAACTACCCGAAGTGAATAGGTTAAAGTAATTTAAGTGGGATTGCCATGGCTTTCTAAAGTAAAAAGTGCAGGGCTACGGGCAGATAATATGCCTTTAGTAATGTACATAATAGGACACTAATACAAATTAGAAGTCTCTGCGATGTTAGACAATCTGGTTTGCCTCACTCGAAAAGATAGGGGAACATAGCCAGAAAGAAAATAAAATTTACAGAAACAATTCCAATAAATGTATTTTTGGTTAATGAATTAAATGTTCTTGTTGAATAGAAGCTTCTAAAACAAATGTAATTGATCAATTAATGTTCATTTAATAACTTTTGAGTACCTACAATGTGCCAGGCTTTGGAATAAGTACTGGTACCCTTCAAAAATCCAGATGCTTGTTTGCTATGTAGTCTACTGCACATCAGGCCAGCTGGGCAGACATTTAGTCTTTCTTTTCTGTTGTTTGTATAAAAGCCAATGAAAAGCTTCAAAACAAAGGCTATTTTTTTTTAAGTTTCGCATCCATTATTTTGACATTTCTCTTATTTTTTGTCTGTATCATTCTAACCACTTTCTGACCTTTAGCTGTGGGAGGTAAAATAAAAAATAAACAAAGTTAAAGAAACAGTAACAATCATAAATCTGAGATGTTATTCTTGTGCAACATTATTCATTATGTGAGAGATTGTCATCACTTAGCCAATCACTAAAATTAATTGGTATATTATGCAATGATGTGACAAGGAATTTATTATAATATTTGCAATAAGAAAGGAAATGAACTCTTTTGTATCATTTTGATATAATCTCCTGGAAATAGAACCCTGGAACTGTGCTACAGTCATGCTTTTAATTATGTTACTAAAGTCTAACGGAAAATGAACCTTTATTCCCATGGTACCCTGTCCTATTGTTTCCTAAGTGGGTTTCGGGAACAAAGATACAAACATGAATGGTGTTATTTATGGTATTATACTCTCTTCTTTTATGCTTTCTCACATAATATAAAGATAAATGTTGTTGCTTATTTTATTTGGGAATGTTTTATTTTAATAGTTGAAAATATAATTAAACATAATGACAGACTTTCTTGGAGTGACTCATTATATTGTCAAGCTTCCCTTATGGAACTACAATTGTCCCTGAAGGAGGTAGTTTATTTATTTTCTTGGGGATATACTAATGGGAGTGTGCTGATAACCCTGCCCTCATTTGATGAGCTATGCTTGATTAACTCTATATTTGTTCTCTCAACAGTGCTTATGTGAGCACGTGTGTGTGAACTTGTGTGTGTATATTTGCGTGTGTGCGTAGTTGAGAGAGAAGTTCAACAGATTATCATTGATCCTTAATCTTTCCTTAGAACTGGCATAACTTTAAAGTGGTTTCCAAATGGCATGAAGTGATGGTTAAGGGGTCTTTGAAAAAGCATACAAGGATAAATCCTTAGGGATAAAAATATTTCTATCATTTTAATCATAATACACTAACATCTTGGGTTTGACTAGTAATTGAACAACAAGGGGCCTGTGCATTTAGATTTGATTTGGCAAGGCCTTTATTCACATAACCTGTAACTAGTTTAAAATGGTAGCCTAACCTTGAGAGACTTTGTGTAATCACAAGGGTCAAAAAAAGAATTCTGTGTGTGCTTATCTGTGTAAATACATTTCAAATCAAAATTTTCTATTTCTCAGGTTTAACATAGCATGTAGCTAGCAGCCCCTGATATAAAATTTTCCAAGTTCCTCCTAGATATGCAAAGCTAAAAATTGACAACAGCAAAGCAAACAAAGAAGAAAAACGAACAACACTAGCAATGATCCTATTTCTGGAATCAGGAAGGATGATCTAGTAACTGTAAGGAAGATGTACTTGGACTGAAAAAGCAAACATGGTCCAACCTTAATAAAAATAACTCAGTTTAAAGTGTGGAGATCTGTTTCCCCCCAGTGTCTACTTCCTTGTGAGATAATTGTCTTGTATGATCACCACTCTTTGAAGCAGTATATGGGCCACCAGTCTCATTTCTTCACGGTCAGAAATACAAAGCCTCACAAACAACCAGGAAGACAGCAGCTTGGGGTTGGATAATTGACATAAATATATTGCATTTTGAGTAGTGTAGTTGCCACAAGAAGAGATTGGGTGGGGTGTGTGTGGGTGACATTTTGTACTGACTATTATAGCATTCTGTGGTGAAAAGAACTAGGTAATGGATATGAAGTTTAGAAATACTCCACCAGACAAAATTCTACTGGAAACTGGTAATCAGACCCTATAGATTCAAGAAGAGCATGCAACCAGAGAAAGCAGGTTAATAGGCAGAATACTTTTGCTGTCCATTGATAAACATTGAATATGTCTGCACAGGTATCTCCTGATTACTGGATAAATCAGCAGAAAGCAACAAAAACAAAACATATGTGGGAACTATATAAAACACTGTCACATCAAGGTAGAGGAATCATAATTCTTAAAAGTCAGACTAAGTAAATTATGAAAATAATTTGTGTGAGTAATTAGATAAAATAAAACCATTTAGGTATCAACAGTATGATAAATGAGGATTCAGCTTCTCTGGAATAGTCCCAGAAAAGGACAGGAAGAGGAAAGGCTAACTGAAAGGCAAACAGTGCACACACAAGACAGGTAAGATAAAGATGAGTTTCTGTACCATGATAAATTGGGGAAAATAATTAAAATCTGTACTGGGTGCAGAGAAGGGCAGAGCTGACACTTGGAAAACTATAACATTGAGCTGAGGAATGCATTTGGAAAGAACTTCTATAAAGCAAGTAAACAACTAAAATCAATTTAAATATTTCAAGAAGATGACCTATCTGAAGACTACAGAATGGACATATAAACTTAAGAACTATAGCTATCCATAAGGGGGAAAGCAAACAGATATGCAGAATCATTGTTGACAATTTCACTAGTGGAAAAATGATCTAAAGATGCAGATCAAAGAGTTTCCATGTGTGTTTCAGTGAAACCCAGTATGGGGGATAGAGACTGCACAAACTTAATTGTAAGAATACCTTAAAAATAAATCCTCAAAGCATCCAGGCAGAACAACAACAAAGTTACTATTAAAAAGGGGCAAACAAGCAGATTCAGACATTTCTGCAAAGATAAATGGCTAAAAGAGTGGCAGATTGGCCATTGAACCTTGAGAAAAGGTTCTGTCTCAACAATTATATGTCTGGCCATGTTGTCTTTCTTTTGTCAAAGTCAAAAAAAATATTTTGCATTATACAAGTGTTTATAATATATTATCTTGTGTCATATAAAAAGTACTTCCATTGATGTTGGGATCAATCCATATTAAAATCTAAAAGCAGGGAAGATAGAAGACTATCTCAAGGAAAGAATGATAATGTAAGCAATGGTATTGATCATAGCTACTTAATGATTATGAACAGCATGAATGTTCAACATTAGGACAGATTTTCATACAAATGGGCAATGCAAGCATAAATTTATCACAGCAGAAAGGTTTCCCTTGGCATAGAAAAATGCTTGCAATGTAATCAATAGACTGTGAACTTCATGAGGGCAGCCCCTTGTTTGTTTGGTTCTCCATTTTATCCCCAGCACTGGCACAATAAATGTTTGCTGATTATAATATGTAAATAATGGTTAAATGTGTCAGATTATAAAATTGCATATAGAGTATCATTTTAAGTATGTTTACCAATGGGATAAAAGTCGCCTCCTCTAGTTCATCGTTAGGGTGGACACATCAGCAG
This sequence comes from Plecotus auritus, assembly GCF_963455305.1. NCBI lineage: Eukaryota > Metazoa > Chordata > Mammalia > Chiroptera > Vespertilionidae > Plecotus > Plecotus auritus. Next base: position 91,060,672 of record NC_137771.1, on the reverse strand, counting down.
CTGGGAAGTCCCATCCAGGGCTGGTGGGCAGAGGTGAAGGTGTCTGGCACCAGGTGTTGCTCATGACATCAGCAGGAGGGACAGACATCCATGGCATGTCATGCATGTCTATCACCACACTTAGAACATATTTGCAATTATGTGTAGATCAGTCTAGAATGTGAAGCTCTTCAAGTACTTTGTCACAAAAAAGTATTTTGTGCAGTTTAATCAAGTTTGTGCAGTTAAAAAAGTACTTTGTGCAGTTTAATCAATTCTAATAGGGGGATAAATAAATGACTTATTGGGCATTACCTTTGTAATAGAAATGTCATTATGAATTAATGTTATAGATAACATATTTGTGTTCCCTCACAATTAATAGGTTAAAGCCTTAGCCTTCAATGGGACTGTATTTGGAAATAAGACCTGTGAGGAGGTGATAAAGGTTAGATGAGGTCATAAGGGTGGGGCTCTGATCCCATAATATTGGTGTCCTTATAACAGTGGTTCTCAACCTTTCTAATGCCGCGACCCTTTAATACAGTTCCTCATGTTGTGGTACCCCCAACCATAAAATTATTTTTGTTGCTACTGCATAACTGTAATTTTGCTACTGTTAGTGAATCATAATGTAAATATCTGTGTTTTCCAATGGTCTTAGGCGACCCTGCTAGCAGTTCTCAACCTGTGGGTCATGACCCACAGGTTGAGAACCGCTGCTATAGAGCCACCTAAGACCATCAGAAAACACAGATATTTACATTATGATTCATTAACAGTAGCAAAATTACAGTCACGAAGTAGCAACGAAAATAATTTTATGGTTGGGGGTCACCACAACATGAGGAACTGTATTAAAGGGTCGCGGCATTAGAAAGGTTGAGAACCACTGCCTTATAAGAAGAGACTCCAGAATGCTCAATGCTGGAAATGCCATGCCCTGAGGACAGGCCGTGTGAGACCAGCACAAGAAGGTGGCTGTTTAGAAGCCTGGAAGAGAATTCTTACCAGAAACCAAATTTGCAGACATCTTGATCTTGGAATCTAAGTCTCTAGCACTGTTATATAAACAACCCGGTCTGTAGTATTTTGTTATGACAGCCCAAGAAGACTAAGATGATTAATTAGTAATCTGTGCTAAGGTATGTGGAATCATAATTTTATTCAACTCAAATATCTCCAGAATCCTGAGGTCCTAAGCTGTGGACCCTCCATTTTGGTTATGATCTAGCATGGTGTCTTTCACACAATGGAGAACGGCTTAGTGAGTAGATACTGAATGGTGGAAATGGAAACAGAGCAGAAGTAGGTAGTATATGACTTGAGCGCTGCTTCTTTCTATTTTTGGAACATTGAGTCTATCAGCTCTGATCCTTAGTTTTTTCAATGACATCTACCCTTTTTTACATCATGGGGTCCTTGCATGACCAAATGAGATCATATGTGTGAGACTGCTTCATTTATCATGAACCCTGTGCAAACGTAAGGGATTTATAAAAAGTCCCACTCTTGCCCTGTCAAAATGGCTCAGTTGGTTGAGTGTTGTGCACCGAAAGGTCAGGACACATATGGAATGCAACCAATCGATGTTTCTCTCTCACATCAATGTTTCTCTCTCTCTCTCCTCTCCCTCTCCCTCTCCCTCTCCCTTTTCTTCTCTCTCTCCCGCTCCCTCTCTCTCTCTCTAAGCATATCCTTAGGTGAGGATTACAAAAAAGGTCCCACCCTTGGACCTGGCAAAGGAAGGCTTGGACTAAATGAACATGTTTCAGAAGATCTACTTTAACATATTCTAGTCCTGCCCCACAGCACTACAGTAAGAGGAATCCTTGGGGTTAAGGAGAAGTGCCCATCCAGAGCCCAAGCACCAGCTTTTATATTATGATCTAGGTTTCTGGGACCCTGAATTCCCTACCCAAAGAGGCCTTTGCCCTCAAAGCCTACCTTGACATCCAAGCCTGCACCATGGAGAGGTTTACTTCTGAGGGGAACACAAGACGGGGTGGTTCTGGGGAGAGTGCTTGGGCAGACCTTGGATTTGTGAGTTGAGATGTGTATAAGAGCTTGTGTGGCCATGTGCTTGTATGCAGGGGTGTGTGTATGTGTGTGTGTATATGTGTGTGTGCATATGTGTGTGTGAGTTTGCCCTCATGGTGCAGAAAGAAGCTTGGGAAGAGAAGAGAAGGGAGCCAATCAGGCTGGGGGCTGTGGCTTGTCTCCTTTTTGCCAAGCCCTGAATATATTAGGGCAGGTTTGTATAAGAATCCTGGGTTCAGTCTACCTGTGTGACTTAGGGCTAATTAATAAACATATCAGGGTCTCAAATGTCTTAAATTATACAAAAATATATAATTTGAAGCCTGTTAACAGATTTTGAAACATGAAACTTGTGATATTTATAGAGTTCTGCCTCAATTCTACTTCTGCTCAAATCCTGGTTTAGATATTAGTTTCTAAACTCTTATTTATAAAATAAATCTACACATCAATTTTATTGGATTTCAAATATCCATTTTATTGCATATATAAAAATCACCTTTCTGTTTTTTAGATGTTTCAATGGACTTCATAGATGGTCTTCCTTCTACTTTACCTATTATGAATTTTTCTTTGTTTTCATTTTCCAGACTCCAAAATTAGCTTTGGAAATTGTCATCACATATATATTTTTATCAATAGTCATTATATCTGAATATGTTATTTTAAAAATAAAATAACATTTTTCTTTTAATCTCTGATTAGTTTATAGTTCACTATTTCTTTTTTAATGTTTTAATAAGATTTATGCCACATTTAACATCCTTTTAAGTATAGCTTGTCTGTGGCACAGATTATTGTAATGCATTCAAAATTTGAGATTTCAAAGGGTGAGTTGAGATTGATTTTTTTGCTTAATTTGGTTACCATAATTGGGGGTGTTTTATGAATAAAATTATAACATAATCAAAAATGTTTTAAATGGGTAACTTTGTTTTAACTTAAATTGACATAAGGGAGTCTATGAGGTGGCCTAAGATTCACAGCACTTTTTCTTTAGGAGAATCCCAAGAGGTCAGTGTATAAACAAGTAATTATTGAACACACCCAAGAGAATCTGGGTTTTATTCCCAGATCTGCTATTAAGCAAATTGCTTAATACCCTGTCTTCATTTGTACAAGGTTGCACTGAGGATAAAATTAGAGACAATAGATGAAGTGATACATTAGAAAGCTGGAAGAGTCTGCAATTATAATTTGTCATTACTATTAATAATAAAATTATTACAGAATGCTCATAATGCATAATTTAACCAAGGCCAAACTAACATATTTTTACTGTGAAAATATTTTACAAATTTAAAGGCTCTATTGTTGAATATGTAATGCAGGACTTACGATTTCCTGGCCTGTTTAAGAAGTCAGCTTAGCCCAACCATCATGGCTCAGTGGTTGCGCATCAACTTAGGAACCAGGAGGTTATGGTTCAATTCCTGGTCAGGGCACATGCCCAGGTTGTGGACTCCATCCATAGCAGGGGGTGTGCAGGAGGCAGCTGATCAATGGTTCTCTCTCATCATTGATGTTTCTATCTCCCTCTCCCTTCCTCTCTGAAATCAATAAAAATATATTTTAAAAAAGAAGTCAGCTTTTTCATGCAGTGTTTGACTTACAGGAAAGCACTCTTCCCTCAGCTCATATGATAGATGAAGACTACACTGTTAAAGAAACTATGATTTTTAATTATTTTTTGTGCATTACAGCCATAAATTGGTGAATAAAAGTATAAATGAAATAATACTTACCACATGTTTGATCTTGGATAAAGATCTTGTAGACTCGAATTGGAAAAGCTAATAATGCTAAGACTACACACTGATGAGCCAGACTGCTCACATTTGAATCCCAGGCTCACTACCCACCAGAGGTGTATTCTTGGGCAAATTTGTAGCCTCTTCATGCCTGTTTCATTATATACCAACTGTGGATAATACCAATAGAGCCCATAGATTAAGGTTAGAATCATCTAATATATGTAAAATGTCTTAGGGCCTGGCACATAGTATTGGGTCTATAATGTTAGTATTTTATGGTTAATAAATTAGAAAATAATGGACTTTCCTCTATAGACCTCAATATTAAAAAAATTGTTTGAATAGTGCTAAAAAACACAAAATATAACATTTATAATTTTAATCACTTTTAAGTGTATAGTTCAGTAGCAGTAAGTATATTTACAATACAGGGGTGGGCAAAAGTAGGTTTACAATTATTTGTATGGACAATACAATAAGAAATAAATAATAGTACCAGAACAAACTCTGTGTTTTGTGTACTCACAACTGTAAACCTACTTTTTCCCACCCCTATATTGTGTAACCATCACCAGGATCCATTTCCAATCATTTTTATTACTCCAAGCAGAAACTATGTACCTGATAAACAATAACTCCTATTGTCCCTTCCACCCAGCCCTTGGCACCCACCATTCTACTTTCTGTCTCCATGAATTTGGCTACTCCAGGGCCCTCACATAATGGAATCATACAGCATTTGTTATTTTGATCTCAGCCATCCTGATTGGTGTGAGATGATATCTCATTGTGGTTTTGACTTACATTTCCATGATGTTTAGTGATATGAGCATCTTTTAATATGATTTTTGGCTATTTGTATATGCTCTTTAGAGAAATACTAGATATTCAAGCCCTTTGTCCATTTTTAAAATTAAGTTTTGTAGTTGTCGTTTTTGTTGTTGAGTTGTCAAGACCTTACCATTATTAATTAAGAAAATATTGTCTTTATAGTTATCAAGATGCCTTGTAATATCTAAGAAAATTTGGCTTAGCAGAGGATAGTATACATTTCTAAGTTCTTGTATTAAAATGTATAAATATTGCAAAACAAATATTTTAATTCAGAGAAACTTTTTGACAAATACTTTGTCTTATCAAATAACTTATCTTTTTTGTGATTACTTGAACCATTAACCAAAATTAGATATTACAAAGTAAAGCATTTTTTAATTTTATTTCATTCTCATATAGCGTATAAATTTGTCTAATTAAAATATAAATTTTGTAAGGAAACTCCATACTGTTTTCCATAATGGAACTGCCATTTGACCCAGTGATCCCACTTCTAGGAATATATCATAAGAAACCCGAAACACCAATCAGAAAGAATATATATACCCCTATTTCATAGAGCACAATTTACAATAGCTAAGATCTGTAATTAGCCTAAGTGTCCATCAGTAGATGAATGGATTAAAAAGCTGTGGTACACTTACACCAAGGAATACTATGCAGCAGTAAAAAATAAGGATCTCTTACCCTTTGAGACAGCATGGAGGAACCTGGATAGTATTATGCTAAGTGAATTAAGCCAGTCAGAGAAAGACAAGTATCACATGATGTCACTCATATGTAGAATCTAAAGGTCAAAATAAACTGATGAACAAAATAGATCCAGAGACACAGAAGCATGGAACAGACTGTGGAATCTCAGAGGGAAGTCAAGGGTGGGTGATGGATGGGTGGGAAGAGATCAACCAAAGAACTTGTATGCATATTTGCATAACCCATGGGCAGAGACAATATTATGGTGAAGGCCTGGGGCGGGGGCAGGTGTGGGTTAGAAGGGGTCAATGGGGAGAAAAGGGGACATCAACAGATTTCTCTCTCTCTCTTTCCATATACATATATTAGAGGCCTGGTAAATGAAATTCATGCACAGGGGTGTCCCTCAGCTTGGCCTGTGCCCTCTCTCAATCCAGGACCCCTAGGGTAGGGTCTCTAGGCAATCAAGGCTTATGGGGGCTTTCCTTCCCCCAGCTGCCAGCAGCTGGCCCTGCCCTGCTGCTATCACTGCTTGCCATCTGTACAGCCCTGCACCCTTGTCCCCTGCCACCTGTCGCCTCCCTCTGTTGGTGACAGGAGTGGGGTGTAATTGCTTGGCTGGCTTGGGCCTCCCTCTGCGGGGCGATCACTGGCCAGCCTCGCCCATCTGCCACAGCGTTGCTGGCCAGTGACCAGGGCCTCCCTCCTTGAAGCGATAGATTGCGGGGCTCTGCGATTGTTCTCCATGCACAGGGAGGCCCTGCCCACCCAGTGGGGCTCCACAATTGATCAATGTCCACAGGGAGGCCCTGCCCACCCAGTGGGGCTCCATGATTGATCACTGCCCACAGGGAGGCCCTGCCCTCTCGGCTGGGGCTCCACAATTGATTGCTGGGCAGAGGGTGGCCTGGGCCTCCCTCTGTGGGGTGATCATGGGTTGATGACGGGCCCCCCGAACCCTGACCAATTGCATTGCATCTGCCTTGGCTGAACTGGCACCAGTGCATTTCATAGTGTGGTCATATATATTATTATAGAATATATACTAGTATATATATGTGTGTGTGTGTGTGTGTGTGTGTGTGCAATTTCCATTGAGATTTTTTTAGATGAGATATTTCAGAGAAACTTTAGAATTTCAAAATGTAACCTATAATAATAAAAGTGTAATATGCTAATTAGACCAGACAGCCAAACAACCTTCCAGATGAAGCCGTGGCTTCGAGGGCCGAGACCCTTGCACAAATTCCATGCATCGAGACTCTAGTCTTATATAACAGTTTAACTCTTATTTTAAAATTTATTCAGTTACTCCCTTACTTTTTGAGGACACATTTTGATGACATCCTATTTTCAATAATTGCAATTTGAAAAAAAGTTCAAATCTTGCATATCCTGCTGGATCAGATACACAAAAACAGCATATGACCTGCCCTTTGTGTTTAAGAAACTAACTGTCTAGGGCGGCAGGAGGCATGGGTGGATGGGGAAGAAGGGAAATAACCAAATAATTACAGTAAAATATGGTAATAAGAACTCAAGAATTTCAAATTTAAACAACATGATAAACCAACTCATTGTTTTCTTGTTTAGTCTAATGGCATATTATGATGCAGAAAATTCTACTCTCTCTGGAGTGCTGATGTCCTTAGAGATACAGTTGAATATTTTATATGAGGTAGGATTTAGGACATGAGTTTAAGACAATGAAGCAAGTATGGAGACCAATAGTAAATCTCACTTTAGAAATGAGCCAGGGTTAGAACTAGGAATTTTGAATTCCTCAAATTAAGTAACAGTTTTTAAAGACAATAGCACAATTGAGAAGTGGAGATAAACTAGGAAAATAAATAAAGAACACTCAACAAGTTCATCTGTGCTCCAGCATGTCAGTCCTCACAGGGTTAGGATCACTGTTGTGAATGACATCACTTGAGCCCGTGGAGATCATCCTGGGCCCCTGTGGTGAAATGCATCCTGGACACTGCAAAGGTTCTGAAGGGCACCCATGTCCAGTAACCAATTCCAACGTTCTTCTCTGAAGAATGCTCAATTTCTTAACACCACCTAATCTCTGAGAAGTGTAGCCTACCACATGTTTACAAGAGAAAGTGAATTTTAATTAATTATAAGTAGTATGTGTTTTAGGAATTGCTTCCGATATTGTCACTGCTTTTGTACTCCCTAGAACTGCCCAAAGTGATCTCAAAATCAGAATAATTAAATTCAGGCTATCCTGAAGGATTGTCACAGATCTTTTCTGAGAGAAATTTTGAATCTATACATTATTATTTTGTCACTGCTAATTTTTAATATGTGAGGGAAAAGAAAAGTGCTACATGGTATTCATAAACTATTGTACATAAGAAATCTATGATCTGCTAGATTTTTCTTTCTATGAGCTAGACATAGGAAATCTGATGCCAAGTAAAACTAATTTTATTCAAATTTTTAAAATATCCATCACACAGAAACTTGATTCTATTAGAAACACCCAGTGGCCAACAGTTAAACAGAGATCTTTCAAATTTTAGGAATGAAAATGTAATAGGAGCAGTGTGATACGTGGCTTCTTGCATTTTAGTCATTATACACTGGAAAAAATATCCTCCCTATTCTGAAACAGACATTTACCATAGGAACAAATTTTAGTAATTAAAGTCTGACAAATATATTTAATTTATGTGTGTATATATATGCAGAAACATATGTAAGCACACATATATAATCATATATTTCATAAAATATATTAATTTTTCCCCAATGAACATATTTAAAATGTTTCAGCAGCCTATGCTGGTATTGTGCCCATCAAATTACTCAGCTTTTAATACTTGTAAAAAGAAATGGAAGCATAGTTCCAAAGCGTGGAGAGATCTGAATTTATAGATGTATTTTCCCAAGAGTTTGTCAATTATTCATAAGCTTAAATAGGCAGTTTTAAAAATATGTATGAAATTATCAACCTAAATCTGTAAATCTTCAGCCTATTTGCTTAGAATTTGCTGAGCACAGCCCTTGCATTGATTAGCCAACTAAAAAGAGAGAAGAGCATGTATAACATAGTGATGTCAGCAAGAGCTAGGAGAGCTGTGGGAATGAAGAGAATAGGAAGACTTGAGAAAGATCAGAAGGCCGGACTGAACTTGTTGTTTGATTGTAAACAGGTAAGTGAATGAGGAGAAAGACTCAGTAAATGATGGCAGGGTGTCCAGATTGGATAAGCTGGAGTGAGTATAGTTACTGTATCTAAGAAGAGGAAACACATGTGGGAAAGCTGGTTTGGGGTGGGGGGTGGGGGATGATAAGCCCAGTTTTCATCTGCTGAGTTTGAGGAGCTCATGGGATAACAGCAGAGATTCTAATAAGCAGATCTGAAGCTTATAAGACAGATATGATCTGGAATAAAATACTTGATATTCAATAGCTGGTGGATAGTAAAGTATTGGAAATGATGAAATTATTCAAGAAAAATATCTAGAATAAGAATAGAAGATGGCATAGGGAAGGACCTGAGGAACATCAATACCTAAGGCACCGACAGTGGAACAAGAACCTTCAAAAGACATTAAGAAGGTACGAGGCGGGAGAAGAGAAAAAACAAGAGTTAGAGTATCAAACAAAAACAAAGATGTATAATATTTTGGGTTTTAGAAAACATAATGCCAAGGAAGATAGTGCAAAGAATAAAATATATCTGACTCAAAGTCAATAGGAATTTATCTTTTTCTGTGTGCATCAGGGATATTATGAAAACTCTTGCTAGATAGATCAGAATTATTATTTATCATGCTCACTAAACATTAAGTAGAATAACTGATAGATCCTAAGTTTATTTATTTTTGAAAGTTATAAATGACTGCCTCTGATTGGAGAACATATATGGATTAGACACAAATTTTGCTTCAAGGAAGTTGCAGTTAGGTAGAAAGTAATCATATAGAAAAACTCACACTGTCACACTGTGGGATGTGCAACAGATATGTGTGTGAAGAATTATATGGAAATATTTTTGTAAAGGTGATGCTGATGTTGATGAAATAGAAGGACCCTTCTCATCTCCCAATGAAATAGGTTATGCAAATGAGCGATGTTGGAAAAACGTCTGCTGAGCCATCACTCACTGCTTCTTTCAGTGATTTTTAATTTGGGGGGATCATGGGTGCCTTTTTTGGACCCACATTTAGCCGTGACATATTTGTGGCTCATTATCAAGAGCTTATGTCTCTTTCTCCACTGTTAAATCTCAGTTTGCAGATCCCACTTGAGTTGCCACACTTATGCTAACACAGGCTGTGTATTCATCAAAGTATGGTAATATGGCTCTGCAATTAAATAGAAATTTGATCTTGCTCTCTCATCTAAGTCATTTTTTCACTCAAAAAGGACATATGAACTCTTTGGGGACCACCTGATTATAATTAACAATTTTCCTAGTTTTATAACTTTAAAGATGTTCCCTTGTATTCTAGTGGGGGTCTCTGAATTTTGGGATAACTGTTAAAAGCATAATGTGAGAGCATTATTATCCTCTTACTAAAATCCTGCAACTCGGAGATCATCTATGTTGGAAGAGCCATCTTTTCTTTAAGTACTTATTGATTTTTGAGATGGTTGAGGTTCTATTTGTCATCATCACAGTTGATTTAGGTCTTTTGATGTTTTAAACACAAGAAATGGTCTGGTAATGCACAACTTCCTCTTTAAATTGAAGAGATGGATAGTTATTAGCAACAATGAAAACAAGGCTAGGAGACAACTTATATAGAAGTCATCAAGAAATTCCAATAGTTGTAATTATTTTGGAATAAATGCATATTTATAGTCATAGAATAATACAGTTTCACTCAGAGTCTAGGGAGGAGGCCACCATATGCCATCCAGAGCCACATCGGGTTTGCACTCAGGAGCAGAGCAACCCAGGAGAAGCTGTGAGGAGTAGACTGTAGGAACAAGAAGGAAAGGTGAGCTCTGGTCCCTGGGGGAGGCTATGATTGACTTGTTTGAATAATTCCCAGGCTGGCAGACCAGTGGAACCTGTTAGGCTGAGGAATGAATGGAGTGACAGGGGAACTAGCTAGGTGGGTGTCCTTTCCCCTGGGGGCAGCGGTGTCAGGTCTGGTGAGTGCAGGGGAACTCATGGTGGAGCCTTTGGGGCCTTGTGAGGCTAGAAGATGTCAAGGCAACACCTGCAATTTTAGAATTCACTACACTGAGAAGTATTAAGAGTTTGATTGAGCTGTAAATACTCACCTCAGATGGAAGCAAACAACATCTATTAGAATAATAGCTTAAATGTTATGAAGTGTGACCTCAAAAAATTAAATAGAAAATTTAAACTTTTTCCATATTTGGTAATCTTTAAAAAAGCAGGTCACTATAGAGAAGGTGGTTGATCTTGCATTTTAGTGTGAAGTGCTTCTCTATGTAAACAAATGGAGTTTTACTTATACTTGTAAATATTTCATATTGTAGGTAATCACGGTATTCTGTGTTTTCTAATTTTAGACAAGATCCATAAAGATTAGACTCCATGACATTGAAAAATTGTAAGAGCCTCCAGGGATGTTTCAGATATAAGAAAGTGCAGTGAGCCTGTCTATATAACTGATCACACCTCAACTGGGCTGCTTATTCAGAAATCAATGCCATGCACAGATATAGTGGCACAATTTCAGATGAAAACGGGATGGATAAAAGATATGCTGTAGTTACTTGGTGGCATTTAGTTTTCAAAATCTACATATGACAATTGAAATGGATGTTCTAATATGATATGTTTAGAGAGAGAAAGGAAGCCTGAGTTTATTTGCATAGAGCAATATGTCAGTAGAGTGAAATATTAAAATAAAAATTAACAATTGCTTCAAAGTCTTTACTCCAGTATTATAATTATACAGAATTAACTATTTGAATATTTTTAAAAGGCATCTGGATAGGATGTCTGTGCTTTTAATCAGATAAGTTATCTGATTCCACTGGTAACTCACATGTTATAACAGCCAGCAAAGTCAACTTTCAATTATTATTAGTCTCTTTTTCTCTCCCTATTAATTTCAACAGATTCTAGCTTCCAGAGCTTTTATTGTATTTATTGCAATTGTGGTAAGTTTTTAAAATATTTTATTCATTTCATTTTACATAGATTCCATGTAACCTAACATCTAATTATAGGTATATCCCCACTTTGCATAACAAATGTGCTTCTGAGAATTATAAATCGAATGGTATTGTAAATGCACTCAGGAAACTAATTATTTGAAGCACACTGTGGTAAATTCTTTAGTAATTCAAGTCTTATGTAAGCTAGTACTACTGTGGATTGAATTTCATTAAAAATCTTAGTATGAGCACAGATAAAAGAAATAATTTATAGTAGACTATAAATGTTTATGAAAATGAAGTGCAGAGCATTTAAATAGGGAAAGGATACTTTCAACACTAAACTATGTTTAAACACCTGCCTGTATCAAGGAACCTTAAAATCAAGTTCAGGTCTATTGTCTCCCTTCCTTATTTTGAAATTATCTATCTTTCTAGTTGGGCTGTTGACATAAGAAATGTCCAAACCTGTAGAGAAATTTTATGAGTTTATTTGAGCCAACTGATGACATGTGCCAGGGAGCAAGATCTCAAATGCTCTCAAGAATGGCAGTTTTGCAGCTCATACATTAGCATCAAAGGAGAAGACATGAGTAAGGTGCATGCAATCTATTGGTGGTCGATTAAGGAAGCAGGAAAAGCATAGCAGAGAAATCTCTAGTAATACTTTAAACAATAAAAAAAGAAAAAAATGGCAAAATGGGGAGACATATTTTTTAGATTGGTGGGGACAGGACAGTTAACATTACAGCACACAGAGGTGGCATGTGTGGAACAAGATAACAATGAGGGGTTCTGTGGTCTTATGCTCTGGAGCCTGCGGAAGTGTCTTGGCTGGGTAGGAAAAGAAAATTACTTTGACATTTCAAAGGTATGCTATCCTAAATGCATAAGAACAATGGACAGGACTCATTTAAGGAAAGACTGATCTTTGCTAAGGCAGCTATAGGCCTGGGATGTGACTACACACTCTGATCTGTCCAGTTAGAAATTTGTGATCAGACCACCCTGTGTGGTTACTTTTGGTTCCTGAGCTTGCTAGACCTGCCAGGTGGTTCCCACAAAACCTGTCAGGTCTGATACATGGCCTCTTTTCTGTTCATAGACTTCTATATAGTCCTCGCAAAGCAGGGGATTGCTCAAATGAATTTATCTTCAAGTCTTTTATTATTCTTTTACAGTTCTAACAAAGACATTTTTTAAAAGCCCTTTTTTTACACAGAAAAAAGTGAGATCTCTAAAATCACATCTAAAAGAATTCTTTAAATAAAATTTTTCTAATAATTATCATTTCATCCCAATTTTATTGACTACTAGTAAGTTTATATTTTGTTGCAATTAGATTGAAAAATACCTGAAAAAGTACTTTTTAGTTTTTTGTTTTATAATAAGACTGAAATTATTAACTAATCTTCACAATGCCTCCCCAGGGACACCTGATTTAAGGAAGATGGCTGTAAAACTCTATGATATCCTACATTTACCTGACAAATAAAATGTAAGAGATAGGAATAGATTAGAATTGCAACCTAAGGGTTAATTTTATTTATGAGTTTTTTAATTTAAATTTTATTTCTAAAGGACATATTCTTTCTAATATTTTAAATGAGAATATATAAAGCCATCCAACACATATTTATTAATTTCTACCCTGCTATTTGTTAGATTCTGTGAATCACACAATGATGACTATGGCATGGTACCTACCTTCAGAGAGCAGAGAGTAAGTCAATCCACAGAGGAAAGAAAAGCACATGCAGAAATAACAGAGTATTACTGCTATTAGGAGATGGAAATATCCTGCCAGAGAAGGGAGACATTACCTGCAGCTGTAGGAAACAGCAAAGAGTTCCCACATCTGTGGGGAAAGCATTTTCAGTGACGACCAGCCTGTGGGCAAAGGCTGAAGAGACCCAGGTGGGAAACCTCTGGAAAGCAGACAGGCATGAATTGGGGGAGTGGGAGAAAATTCAGATCAACGCCAAGCTGAACAATTTTAATAATTGTCTATTCAGTGGCAAGTTATAGAAGGTTGTTGAGCAGGAGAGGATTATGTTAAAGTATAAGTTTCAAGGAAATTAATCCTATGAGGTATAGCATGAATGAAGAAAGGAGAAAGGGAGACTCACAGCTAAGGAGACAGTCAGTGGATATCTCTCAGATGAGAAGAAATTAGAACTGAATAGGGAAGGCAGATGTGTGTAGGGTAAAGACACTAGGGATCAGAGTGTTAAACAGCCAAGGGGATTCAGCATATTACAGGAAAAGTGGAGGGAGAAGCTAAAAGGCATTTAAGTACCCATTTCCATTCCTGGGAGAGTGAAGGTGATGTGGCATTAATAGAAATGGGAATGACAGGGCTAGAAATAAGCTAGGGAGTAGAAGAGTAATCTTACAGATTCATAATCTTGGGTTATATGCCTTACCCAGTGTCTGATGTAGGTGGTTCATACTTGCTGCAAAATATATATATATTATTATTATTTTCACATTTTATTACTCAAGCATTTATATAAATATATTTTTTGTTTCTTTCTAAAATTATATAAGGATTATTTAATTTGCTAAATTACATTGCTGGAATATGGCAATTATCAATTATTGAAAACTCATATTATTACCCATCCTAGATATTTACCGCCAATCAATGCCCACATTTCTAGCAACTAAACTTCTAATTAGAGAAAATAATAAAATGAGTGTAAATCACACTCCTACATTTTGAAACTCTGTAATCTATGTGGTTCCCCATTGTAGAATTACTTAAAAGGTATCCTAAGAAGTATACAGATTAAATTTATCATGCACATGTGAATATATGATGGACTCAGCAGATATTTCATTAGAATAGGATTGCCAAATTTTTCTGTAATTTTGATTTCTCTGAAATTTTTTGATGAGTGAAGAATAGACTACACGATTAGAGGTATTGCTTATAAATGTAACATTTGCATATAGAATTATCTATAAATTTTTAAATAATGATAATGTGTTAAATCTAAACCCCAGGCATAAATTTGCATATCACTGTGCAAAATAGTAAAGAAAATAGTATATATTCAATTATTCAGCAAAAGCCCAATGAACTATTTAAAAGGGTTGCCTAAGCATATTTTAAAAAAAAAACAACAAAAACAAAAACACCAACAAATTAACATTTTAAACACCCTCTGTGAATAACTCCAGCATAATAAAGTAAATCAAAAGTACTGAGATTATGTTTATTATTTAAATGGGCTAAAACACAGATCAATCCTTATTGATCGTGATAGACTGTCTTTGCCCTTTTCTTTTTATTTCCTCTTCTCCTTTCATTTTCTACTTCCCCTTTGTTAGTGATAACGTATTGACAACAAATGGGAAGATTCTAACACTGGTTCCCTTGCAGGAAAGACATGCAAATTACAAGGCTTTCCCTAACCTCATTCCTAATCCATAAACCATGAAGTGCTGCTCAAAGGGTCTACTTTGAACCACTTGACAAAACTCTCTGAGCCACAGGATTGACCTTGATAGGATTTTCTAAGTAATTGTGCAGTGTTGGGACAGTGCCCACCTGAGCATTGTATTTGATAAAACTGAGTTATGATCCCTATATGGTACACCTGCATGTGGAAAATCTTTGTTTGGAGTTCCTGAGAAGATAAGCTGTTTCACAATTAACTTCATAAAGAGAATATGGAAACATTAACACATATCAGGGATCACTTATTCACTTTGGTAATCTTAAATTAAAATTTTTATTAAAATTTAGGAAAAACACCCGCACTTATTAAGTGCTTAACTTTTTGTAGTAAATACAAAAAAAATAATAAGAATAACAAAAAGCCTACCTCAACCAAAAAGCTTACAAGTACTTTTATATTGAGTAAAACCAAATGTGTTCCATAGATAATGTATTTCATTACTGAAATGCAGTTGATCTTACTGAACATAATTCAATAAAAGTAATGCCGTTTTTCTACTGTTTCAATTATATTTTAATACTGGAAGAAAAGTCTGAGATTTAGTCAATCAATTCTTCCATGATTAAAACTTAATTCCACATATTAATAGTCATTGTATTCTATTAAGCCTGGTAGAAAAGATTTATAATGTCATTTATTTCTATTCTTAATCATTAGAATAAAATAGAACATATTATGCTTCTTAAAATACTTGGATTTGAATTAAATACAAAATTACCCCTGGGAAAAAGTACAGAAAAAAAGATGTTTTTAATAGTTTACTATAAAATTAACAAAAAGAAAATAAAGTAGTGATGGTTTGAGGTTTGGTTGTTTTTTCCTGCCTCTCTCCCTCCCCTCATCTGTCTATCTCTCTCTTCTTGAAAATCATTTCAAACACTTTCTCAATGAGATACAGTATATTTTGGAAGCAATAAATATAACCTTACTTGGTTATAACTTAGCAACAAATAAAAATTGTTTAGACACATATTATAGAAGAAAACAATGGGATTATTGTTGACATATACACTCTTTTAAATTAAACTTTTTATTTTAAGACTAGAGGCCCAGGCACAAAATTCATGTGCAGGTAAGGTCCCTAGGCCTGGCCTATGATCAGGGCCATCTTCCCCAGCTGCCCGCAGCTGACCCTGCCCCCCAGTTCACCATCGGGGGATCGGTGCCTGATGGCCGGGGGAAGGGACCAAGAGGTTGGCTGTTCCCACCCACTCGCCAGCCCCACTCCTGCTGCGGGTCACCCTCTGTGTGTGGGGCAACCAGAGGGGTGGGGGCCTTGGCCTGGTGCCCCCATGTCCCCCACCACCCACCCCTGGTTTCCCATTTGCCATCAGGCGATTGGAGCCTGCCAGCCGGGGAAAGGGGCCGAGAGGTGGTCAGTGCACCTCACAGTGATTGGTCCATTCTGGTCGTTCCACTGTTAGGGTCAATTTGCATATTATCCTTTTATTATATAGGATAGAAGCCCAGTGCACTGGTGGGGGCCAGCTGGCCTGCACTGATGGGAGCCCCGGAGCCCTGGGGTGGGCATCCCTGCTGGGGGGCAGGGACGGCCAGAGCAAGGGGCTGTGGGCAGTTTGTAGGCTGGCCACACCCCCAATCATTCTAGTCTCTGGTCATTCTGGTTGTTCTGCCATTTCAGTCACTGGACTTTTAATATATAGGATAGGTGTAGATTCATAAACAGTATAGGATATAATATATGAAGATTCCATGTGCCTTTTACTCAGTTTACCGTAATGGTAACATGTTATAGCCCTATTGTACACACTCCCAGCCAGGGTGTTGACATTAATACTGTTAAGATAGAAAACATTTTCATTACCACAGGGATATCATCATATACTTTTTATTGCCACCCTCACTTCCCTCCAACCCCCTCTTCCTCCTTAATCCCTAGCAACATATATATATAATAGGATATATGTTTTATATAATTATATAAATTATTTTTATATAATTTATTTCTATATTTTATATAATTATATGTGTTTATGTATGTGTGTGTGTATAATTTAAAGACTATTCTTTTAGAGCAGTTCACAGCAAAGTTAAGAGGATGGTACAGATGTTTCCCATTATCCCCTGTCTCCCTAAATGCATGGCCTTCCTCATCTATAATAATAAAAGTATAATATGCTAATTAGACCAGACGACCTTCCAGACAAAGCTGGGGCTGCGACGGAAGCCCGGGTCGCGGGTGCCAGAGGGAAGCCGGTGCAGGCAGCCGTGGGAAGGAAGGCCTACTCTTGCATGAATTTCGTGCATCGGGCTTCTAGTTGTCAACATTTACCACCAGAGTGGCACATTGGTTACAACTGGTGAACCTACATTGACACATAGTTACTCAAAGGCCATAGATTACATTATAGTTCCAGTTTACTCTTCTGTTATACATTCTACAGGTTTAGTGCATAATGATACATATCGTTCATTATGGTATCATACAGGGCATTTTCACTGCTCAGAAAGTCCTTTGTGCTTTGCCTATTCACTCCCCTCCTCCCTACCCTCCAACCACTTGCAACCACTGTTATTTTCACTGTCTCCATAGCCATTAGAGAATGTCATATCATACAGTACGGAATCATGTATGTAGTATATAGCCTTTTCAGATTGGCTTTTTTTCACTTAGGAATATACATTTAAGTGTCCTCCATGTCTTTTTATGGCTTGATAGCTCATTTCTTTTTAGTTATGAGTAATATGCTATTGTTTGGATGTATGACAATTTATTTATTCATTTACCTACTAGAGGATATCTTGTTTTCCTTTATGTTTTGGTGATTATAAATAAAGCTGCTATAAACATTCACGTGCAGGTTTCTGTGTGATGTGAATTTTAAATTCTTTTGGATAAATACCAAGGAACATGATTGCTGGATTACAGGCAGGAATGTTTAGTTTTATAAGAAACTATCAAACTGTCTTCCAAAGTGATTGTATCATTTTGCATTCCCACCTGCAATAAATGAGCATTCCTATTACTCCACATCTTCACCAGCTTTTGGTGTTGTCAGTGTTCCAGATTTTGGGCATTCTAAAAGGTGTGTGGTGGATGTTTATTTATATAATATTTTTATTTCAAGAATGTTATATAAATGAAATCATATAGAATATGACCTTTTGAATTGACTTTTTTCACCAGCATAATATTCTGGAGATTCATCCAGATTGTTACATGTTATGAATTGTGGAGAAGCATGGGACTTGGTTAGAAAGTTTGTAAGGAGGAAATTCCGAAAGGTCAGAACCTCCAGGGGGAATTGACTGTAGGCGATCGTCCCTGCTTTGACTTTTCCAAACAAGTCTTAACCCCTGGGTGTTTACTGGAATCTTTATGCTTAGTCTTTAGACATCCTTGCTTAAAAGACACTGCAGATGCATCTATCTTCTCAAGGATGCTTATCCTGCTGATACTATCTAATAATTTTAGTTTAAGCTGTTGTTACAATAAAAGCCTAAGGAGACAGGTGAACAGGGCTGTTTGGTTTCTGGAGCCAAGCAGTCCCTTAGCCCTCTCTTTCACAGAAACAAGTGTCAGAATAATGATTCATCGGTCGCTCAAGGTCTGCTGGTCAGCCCTGGCAATGAATAGCCTGTTCCTTTTTATCTCTGGGTAGTACTCTGTAGTGTACATAAACATAGTTTAACCACTGACCCATTGAAGAACATCTGGGTTGTTTCTAATTTTGGGATATTATATAATAAGTTGCTTTGAGCAATTATGTTTAGATTTTTATGTGAGTATGCGTTGTCATTTCTTTGAGGTAAATGCCAAGAGCACACTTGTTAGGTCATGGGAGTGTTGCATGTCCTTGATAACCTACTCTGCACTAATACATATATAGTCCAGAGGGAGCAAATTATTACCTGTGGGGCCATCCTCAAAACAATGAGAAATGGGAACCAATGTATTAACAAGATCCTCTTTTGTTTCACAGGCAGACAAATTTGTGATGCTTTTTAAAGTCCCCTCAGAAGATTCTGATGAGATCAAGCACCTGTTTATATATATAATGAGCTGACTCTTGTGATTATGGAGGCTGAAAAGTCCCAATATCTGTAATCCAAAGGCCTGAAACCTAGTAGAACCAATGCTATGTGTAAATTCCAGTCCAATTCCTGGTCCAAAGTCAAGAGGAGACAAATGTTCCGGCTCAGCAGCCAGTTAATATTCTCCTTTTCTTCACCATTTTGTTCTACTAAGGCTCTCAAGGGATTGGATGAGGTCCTCCCACATTGGGGAGGACAATCTGCTCTACTCAGTCTATGAATTAAAACGTTTATCTCATCCAAAAACATCCCCCACAGACACTTCCAGAATACTGTTTACCGAAATATCTGGGTACCCTGGGCCGTTGTCATGTTGACACAGAAAATTAGCCATCATAATTTCACAGCATGTGATTCTTCTACCTGAGATCACATGCCTCAATGAGCAACTACAAGCAAAACTTTGTCCTAGGCCTGGCTTCCGGAGAAACCCATGTTAAGAATGAAAAGATGTCCAAAGATGCCTTTAAATTGGAAGATGTCATTGCAAAATAGGTATTTTATCTTTCAAAATTGTAAATATTCTTTTTAGATTATTATACAAAATAAACATTGAATTTTTAATTTAAATTCCTAGACTCCTGAGTATTTGTGGGCTCCAATTTGAGAAATAATAGTGCAAAAAAATAAGCTGTGGGGAAGAGAAATTAAAAGACTGAAAGACCAATAAGTTGATGAGAGCTATGGTAGATTACAGAAATGGTCATCATAATTCCCTACTCCTCCCTATATCCATGCACTTTACAACTTTATTTTAAAGCTCTTTTACCAGGATTTGCCTATTTCTCCACTCTCTGGATGTGGGCTGGCCTTGTGACTTGCTTTGGCCAAGAATATGTGGTAGACTCTGTGGCAGTTGCAAGCTTAGGCCTTTAGGGATCTTGCTACCTGGAAACTCTGGGCCAGTGCCACGTACCTGTAATAGGCAGCTGTGGCTGAGAGACCGTGTGGAACAGAGTTGATCCAATATAGATCAGCCAGCCACTATTCACAGAAGCAAGAAGGAACTGTCTAACTGAAAAGAGGACAAATCACTTAATATCAAAATTGTGCATTAAATAATGATTATTGTATTAAGTTTTTGGGTTTTGCTGGTTAAGCAGCTAGCTAATCTATAACACCATAGGTTTACCTCTATTTGAGGTAAGTACAAATTACTAGTATATAGTATCCTCTTGTTATGTTGAAACAAGAATCTGGAATAGAAGGGTAGTGATAAAACCAGGAGAGAAGAAGCTGATATACAAACCATGTCAAATGAAAGAGGAGTAAAAGAGCCTATATACAACAGTTTCCATTTGCCACATCTGTGCCGATTCTATATACTTTATCTCATTTAATTTTCAAAGGACCCCTATGAGGATATTGTTTCCTGCACTCCTACGTATAAAAGATTAAGCTTTGAAGAAATTAAATAACTTGCACAGGTTTATTTTAAGTTAAAACTTAGATCAGGTCTGACTTGAGAGCCCTTGCTCTTTCTCCCACACTATAACCAGAGGAATATTAAAAATGTTACTATAACTCCCAGCCTTGCTTGATCTTTGTCTGCACCACGGGGTCAGCCTTCCTGAGTTTTAACCTGTGTGTTGGCAACTGTAGACTACATAGGTTAGAAACCCATGAAAGGTTATTCTGGTTTTCTTGTTAAAGGCTAAGTCGACCATGGTAACAGGAAGCAGCCGATGAGGAGATGGACAACATAACTATTTTATGACACAAAGAGGCAAATCTCCCATTCAATATATATAAGCTAGTGGAAAAAAATATACTCTTCTGGAGGAAAAAGTAAAAAAGAAAGGACAAAATGAAAGATAGGAAATTTTCACATTCAGTATACAAAATGAGACATAGGAAATTTGCACATTTAGTATTTGTGGGAGAGAGAAAGAATACTCAAAATCAGCATTTGGGTAACTATTTTCAACTTATTCATAAATGTGCTCACTTCTGAGTTACACACAACAGTAAAGCTCTATCTACCAGGCCAACTCTGAATAGTCTAGTATGCCAGGTTGGTTGAATAGCAGAGAATGCAATCTTGTTCAACCCTCATGCCTCACAAATATATATCCAAATATTTGCAGAGCCCAACTTAATAAGCTACAGAGAAATATAATACTAAACTTGTAAATGTCACATTTCTATTACTTCAATCATAAGCTATACTATATATATATATTATTTTAAAATGGCATAATTACATACAACATTTTAACTTTTATGGTGGGGAAATATATCAGTTAGAATTGTTTTACTGCATACCAAAAGAGGACAAAAACCCTAAGAAAATACCTAAAAATATAAGAATTTTTATTTCACACAAAAATAAGAGCAAGCATCTTCTATTAAATTATCGGGTACCCAGGCTCTTTCATTCTATATTGTCATTTTTAGCATATGGTTTTAAATATCAAGATTGCCTCATAGTTCAAGGTGGCTGCTGGAGATCCAGCTATCACATCCACATTGAAGGGAGAAGAGAGAAGGGAAAACAAAATAAGCATAAGGAAAAACAAGTCCTAAGTGAATGCCCTTTTTTGAAAGAGACTTTCCAGCAGTTTCATATACCTGCAGAATGACCAATAATCTAAGCTGTGGATCACAAGTTAGTCATTTGTTCACATCTAGCTGCAAGATGTACAAAGGGGCACAGCTCCACTGTTCAACTGCTTAAGAATATGGAAATGGCTACTGAATGGGCAACTAGCATCTCTTAAAATGGGGAAAGAAGTAATTAATATTAAAACTGCAATGTTTCCCAGAATTTTATTAAATATTTATCCTTGCTCAGAACTAGATATAGCTACATGTACTGATTTTTAAATAATGTGTTCATGACATACATATGATTAATAGTTTAAAAATAAGATTTTATATTTCAAAATTTGTCTAGTTTCTTCATGTTTTGATGTGACTTGGAACAAAAATAAAACTAGCATTTAGCTTTAATGATGCATATGCCGTTAAATGTATTAGCATGATGTTTCAATATTAGAAATTAAGAAAAAAAATATAAAAAGCTTTTGTGTGTTTGTGATTTGCATTAAGTAAACTAAGAATATTTTTTTCTATTGGTTATTGGCAGATGTTAAAACAATTGAATTATTAACACATATCTACTATGTAACATATTTAGATTTATAAGAGAGAAATTCAAGTACAGACAAATCAGACAAAGGATAAACATGAATTTTAAAATATTGGAAGAGAAAAATCAAATCTATGAATAAGAAAAATAATAATTACCTGATTGTTGTGAATGATCTGAATATGGTTTACTAGAAATTATTCACTCTGAATAGATAAAAAATACAATGACTCCCACTGGGTAAGAGAAA
The DNA here is from genome assembly GCF_963455305.1 of Plecotus auritus. Lineage (NCBI taxonomy): Eukaryota > Metazoa > Chordata > Mammalia > Chiroptera > Vespertilionidae > Plecotus > Plecotus auritus. The sequence goes on along the minus strand of NC_137771.1, from coordinate 91,038,406 downwards.
AGCAATAAGATCTATTTTTTTTTTTGAAACCATTTTTTTTATTAAGGTATTATATGTGTACATATCTTACCATTGCCCCCCCCACCCCACTCCCATACATGCCCTCATCCCCCAATGTTTTGCATCCGTTGGTTACTCTTATATGCATGCATATAAGTCCTTCAGTTGATCTCTTAATCAAATGTTCAAATCTCTGTAGCTGGGAGCTGGCTATATAGGAACATTCAGAAAGTTGTGTGTTTGTGTGTGTTTTTTTCCTCAGGTCTCAAATATTGCTTTAAAGATCTCATGGAGGACACAATTATATTCAACAGTTTCATATTATGTAACTAGAAATTCAAAGCCAGTAACACATACTAGTATTTTGTCCTCTTTCCAAACAAAGAATAATATCTCTATTGACTGACACAAGGGATTCTTCTGAGCACGGACTGTCTCTTTAGGCTCTAGGACCACTCATTTTCATTGTTTGCATGCAAACTTTAGTTGAAATTACGACCCTAATTGACAGGATTTTTAAATTAGAGCACCCACAGGCCACTTTGCTACATCGTCATTTTCTTCCACATTGAATTAATTTTCAATCAACATTGTTTAAAAAAATGAGCGAGTAGAAACTGGCTACCAATACTCTAATGCTATTCAAATCCCGAAGCACAAGGATTAATTATGAACCAATTAAAATAGAGAGTATATGTCAAGAGAAGATAAAGAAGATATGATGAGGTCAAGGTAAAAGTCATTTTTTTGTTTGTTTTCTTTTGTAGCTCAGATATATCACAACTATAAAATTGGAGAGAAAATAAAACATTAAATTGCTGAGTCTGCGTTATTTTTAAGAAATACAAATTGTCTTTGATGTTACTTACCCACAAAATTATTACAGAAGAGAAGGCATCAGAAGCATTTAAGAAACACCTCCTATAATTTCTACTCAGGAGTCAGCAGAGTGGATCGGAGTGTAGGCCTTGGAGTGAAGCTACCTGTGTTCAAATCCCGGCTCCATCTGTGTGGTATTAGGCAGTATGTTAAGCTCTCTGGGACTGGTTTTCTTACTTGCAAAATGTACTTTTAACAATTTCTATCCATGTAGCCTCTGTGAGAATTGAATGAGATACTATGTGTGAAATATTTAGAAAAGAAACTGGAATATAGTAAAACTAAATAAATATTATTCTGGTTATTAATTAATTCCAAAATATGGATTTGATGAGAACTATGAAAAGATATTAGATGAAGCTGAAGCACTGTACTGCCTTTAGGGAGTATAGATTTATTACTATTTTAATGAAATTTAATTTATTCTATTTGAGGTAAATCCTTTTGTTATACTGAGACAAATAAGAAAATGGTAGTGTTATTTTAGCAAGTTTACTTCTTATTGTACTTATTTATTAAAGACAAATATTCACACTAAAATGCAAAACTGAGGAACTGGGTCTCAGATAAGGATGTCATGCATGGGGTAAAATGGAAAATATACCCTGGATTGCAAAAATGTGTGGCACAAAAGTCATCATTTTAAAGGAAGGAAATAATTTAAAAGACAGCATGTACTGAGATAAATTGGATAAAAATGAGATCGGAATGTGAAAGAAAACTGCACATGAGTATTCAATTTTTGAAAAAAAAAAAGATTAAATCTTTAAACATTAATGAACTGCAGGAGAGCAACCTAGCTAACGTTGTCTTCATGAGAAGAGCATTGGACCAAGCAGTTTGGGGATCTGAGGGTGGGTAAGTCGGTTCTCTGAACCCAATTTTCTTATTTGTATAGCAGAAGTATTTCACTTGATAATTTATAAGACTTAATATTTCAACTGGAAAAGAAATAAGAGCAGAAATGTTGATGTGTAAATATATTCTTGCTTTTTTCTTGAAAACGTAGCAGACTTGAAAATGCGCTTTCCAGATTTCCGGCTTCATGAATGACTCCTAGAGGGCAGCTAGGCTATTCCCCTCACCATGAGCTTTAGGACTGTAAAGGCATGAGGACATGCGTGTTAAATCACTATACACGTACCCCACATCTGGCCAGGGATGTCTCTGGGTCTGATTTGTAAACAAACTTTGCCCTGGAGTCAGTGAATAAGCCCTGTCTACCTATTCTTGTGTGGTGTAAAGCCAGGAAGGCTTTTCTCTCTGACTTGGCTTGGTAGTACATTGGTGCCTAATTATAAATCATGCAATTATATTGCAGCAAAACCATGTTCCCAGCTGCCTTTGCCTCTGCTTCTGACACGCTCTTGGTTTATAGGTTATCTGTCGTGGACAGCACTGAGAGAGACCTGCACTCAGTGCCATCTGGTACTCTTTCCCTGGTACTTACACCTTCTTTTCCTAAATCTTCTCTAACAAAAATCTCTGAATGTGGGTAAAAGTAAATTTCCGTTTTTATATTTTTTCCTTCTGTTGATCTTGTTTTAATTTTGTCAGGCATTGAACAGATATTTGCTGAATGTGTTCTCTCTACCTGCTAGTATTTGAGTTGTACCAAGGAACTGATTTTAAGCTAAAATCTGGAAGATGAGAAGGAGGTAACTTAGTAAACAAGAGAAGAATGAATGCACAGAACTGAGGGTATACGCAAAGTCCGGGCAGTAGGGATATGCATCCAGGTGTGAGAAATGAAAAATTAGATGTCAGGGTATGAGGACTGGGGAAAAGAGGGAGAGCGATATAACATGAAGCTCACAAAATAATCAGGAGATAGGCTTTTCTAAGCCATGTAAATGAGTTCGTTCCTTATTTTAGGGTCATGAGCTTGTTCCTTATTCTAGGGTCAATAGGAAACCACAAAAAATTTTTAAACAGCAGAGTTACATGATCAAATCTGGGTTTTTAAAATCTTTTTGTTTGTTGTGCGGAACAAATGGCAAGTGGGGAGAGGGTAAGGTTTCAAGGAGGCCAGTTGACTTGTGATTGAAGTTTTTCAGGACAGAAGTCAAGTTACTTTGGTCTAGATTTGGGCGATATAGTTGAGTAAGATGATATTTTTGAGAAATACTTTGTAGGATGAATTGTACATTATAAACATCACATTTAATTTTTTCTTGATCAACAAATTTCAGTCATCATTAAACAGATGGATGGGGGGGGTCTCTTTATTTTATTTTATCTTATCTAGTTATTTGTTTTGTTGGAAGACATTTCTGGACATTCCAAAGTTATACTGAGGGTGGAGTGACTATTGACACTATGTATGAGTCATGCCTTTGTGACTCAGTTGAGATTATTACAGCGCAGTTCTTCTCAACAGTGTCTGTAGTAGCATATGTTTTTGGTGGTATGCTGAAGGCGAAAGGAGGGTATATAAAACCAAGAAAGTGAGAGAAGCTATTAAGCTTTTCTAGTAAATTATAAGGGATTAAATGGGTGATTGCCATCATTATATAATTATTAATTCTTTCTATTGTTGTATTTAATACATATTAGACCAGTTTTTTAAAATCTTAAAATATTCCTAAGAGTGGTCATAAAACTTGTTTTTTACAACTAATTTGGAAACCTAACTTGTGTTAAATAACTATTTACAGTGTGCTGTAAAATTGAGCTGCAAAGGTTATTTTATATTAAGAGAGTACTCAAAGGCACATTTAGTTTGGCTTTGTATTATATTTTATTTTCTATTTGTAGCATATTTAATGTTTCATTAATATTAGTGATGTTGCTTTTCTGACAGTTAAATAACCAGTTATTCTCCTGGTGTTTGTTGTTGAATTCTGATTCTCACACTTGAATGTGAACATTTTAATTAGTTACTAAAAGAAGAAAAGGGTGAATTTCAATAATATTAAATTTTAAATATATAAATATTTAAAATGTGTTTTTTTCTGAGTTTGCATGAGAAATAACTAGGGCACAAGATATGAACCTATGATAAGATATATATTAGAATGCTGTAAACTATGTAAACATATATAGTTTTACAAATGCATTATACTGGAAGTCCTAATTGTGTTCTTAGTGTATTTGTAGCATAAAATGACAACTAGGTGTTCAGAGTTTCTTTCAAATTTGTGTAATGTATATATAAGCACAACAAAACTTCTAGAAAATACCCATTATTGACTAAGAATTAGTTTCAGTGTAATATCATTCAAGTTTGTGCCAATAAAAAGTTAAAATCTTCTTGTTCTTATAGTTCTTATCTATATATATAAAAGCCTAAGTGATTATTCGACTGGTAGCTATGATGCACACTGACCATTAGGGGGCAGATGCTCAATGCACAGGCATGGAAACATGGAACAGACTGATGAATCTCAGAGGGGAAGGGGAGTGAAGAGGGTGGGAAGAGTTTAACCAAAGATCTTATATGCATACTAGAGGCCCAGTGCATGGATTAGCACACCGATGGGGTCCCTCAGTCTGGCCTGCGCCCTCTCACAATCTGGGACCCTTTGAGGGATGTCGAGCTGCTAGTTTTGGCCTGATCCTCACAGACCAGGCCAAGGGACTCCAATGGTGCATGAATCCGTGAGCCAGGCCTCTAGTACATCTATAAACATAAAAATTACAAATAGCAAATCAAAACCCATAAAACTTAAGGTTGTTCAAAATTATGAAAACAGTAGTATTTGAATTACTAAGATTGATTCATTTGGCAGATGATGCTTTGCTGAGACTAAATCATCTTTTGTAATGGGAACATGGAATTGGGTGTTACCGGAGATTTTCAAGTTTGACATGCCCATTTAATTTGCCAGAAATGGGTAAATTTCCTCCCCATTTTGATCCATCCAAATAACTATGGAAACTTTTCTCTGTGTTGTAATGTCCTTTAGCCTTCACTTGTATTCATGCACAAGTTCCATGTTAAGTTCACCTCTGTTTTCACCTTTCTAACCCTTGACAATAAAGGTGGAAATATATCTTGTGAATAAGATCCTAAATGCAGACAAAAATGAAAATAAAATGAGTATGGTGAATTAAAAGTCAAGTGAAGAAAATCTTTCCAGAAATTGAAAGGAACTAACTGTATTGCCTAGTAGGATAAGTGCTGGGAATTGGCTGCTGATTTTACAATGTGGGCATTATCATGAAAACCTTGAGCAGTTTTGGTAGAGAAAACTGGAGTGATAAAACTGGATTGGGTACAATAGGGAATAAAAACAGGCAATTTAGGGACAGAAAAAATAGACAATTCTTTTGAGGAATTTGCAGTGAAAGGAGAAGAGAATGAGGTGGTTACCTAAGAGGAAATAGGGAGAATTAGGTTGTTTTTTGAAAATGGAAATAATGGCATGTTTGTATGTTAATTGGAATTATTCAGGAGAGAGGAAAAACTTGATTATGAAGGAAAAAGAGAGGGTAGAATTACTAGAGCAAGGACTTTGCAGAGGATATCTAGAGTACAAACGAAGGTACATAGACATTTCACTGATGGCAGCAGAAGGAAAAGCAAAGGATATGCTGACATATTCTAGTTGGTGTGTAAATGTGGGGTCATTTCTAACTTCTCCTTATTCTTCATCCACAATATAATCAATCCTGTCTCAGACCAGATAATGAATCACTCTACTTCTTTCTAGCTAGAATCATTATAACTTATTTGGATTTCTTATCTTTCTCAGCTTCAATTGAGTGATTTTATTACAGCTAGAATAAACTTGCCAAATCATAATTCTGATTATGTCATCGCTTAAAACCCTTTAACATTAAAATAGTAATATGATGTATCAGCATTTTTAATGCCCAACCCACCCTGATTTTTAACTCATCGAGTTCCTGAAGTTGTGGATAGTTTTTGGCAAGCTGGTGGATTCCCCTATCAGGCAAATGATCTATTTCTGCTAATCCCTACATGAGGGCTTTCCCTAGTACAATGGCAACTAGCTCAATGCTCAGTGGCCCTTCTAGGGCCACCCTTAAACAACGAATAAATGCCCCAGCCATCCCAGCTTCATCACCTTCCATGGGATGATTCTCAGACCTGTTGCCCATAGCCATAACCATCAAATTATTAGACCTTTTTTTTGATTTCTTATTTTCTTACCTCACTTCCACCTCTTTCTCACTTGTGTATCCTGAAATCAACTCTTCAATAAACTACCCATATCCAAGGTCTTGTCTCAGGGTCTGTGCTTAGGGAAACACAAACTATGAAATATGACTTATAATATATCTGATGATCTACCCTTTACTTCACTCTCCAGGTAATTTTCCTCAATCAACAATCACTTCATTCCCACACTAACCTTATTTTCTGGCCGTACTAATTTCTCTAATTGTCTTTCTAACTTTATAAGCCTTTGCATACTTTTGCCTATACCTTAAATGTTACCCCATTTCCCTGTGGCTAACCAAGCACCTTGTTCAAACAGGTGTTCAGTAGCGAATGCTCATTGAAATAATGGAGTCTGAAATTTATACTTGATCATGAAATTCCACAGAGAAATCTTTTTTTCCAGTTTATTGAATACAGTATGTTATGGGAAGCTTGCTAAAATTCCGAGAAAATATAAAAGCAGAATAGTAATATATATTAATTTAAAAAATTCCAAATATATGTTTTTCTTCTTTTTAATGGGCTTTCAATTAACCAGGTGCAAACTATCAATTATTTTCATTTGGAGGCGATGGAGCATCAGCTGTCCAGAGAATAAATTTGTTTGAATAACACAATTTTTATAAGCCAATATTAACTTAACTTTTCTTTTTATAATAAGTCAAGTTCTTTTTTTATGGTGGATTATCACATCATTGTGCTTAATATGGCTTTTCTGCCAAAAATGTTCCCTAAAAGTAGCATTTGCTTGGTTTTAAACAAACTTTTAGGTTGTGCTAGCAAGAGCCAAAGTAACGATAGAATTAGACTCATTACGCTTTTATTTTACAGTAATAGTCTTAGCAAGAGTTATATCTGATCCAGAGCATATAATTAGAGTATTTTTTAAAATATATTTTATTGATATTTCACAGAGAGGAAGGGAGAAGGATAGAGAGCTAGAAACATCGATCAGCTGCCTCCTGCACACCTCCCACTGGGGATGTGCCCGCAACCAAGGTACATGCCCTTGACCGGAATCGAACCCGGGACCTTTCAGTCCGCAGGCCGACGCTCTATCCACTGAGCCAAACCGGTTTCAGCTATAATTAGAGTATTTGAAGTAATCCACGCTTTAGCATGATTTGAGACAATAAATACCAGTTATAATAAACATGTTACTGCTATTCCTTTTACTACTATTCCTTTTCTCGTTCTCACAACTAAGCACTCACTAGTAACTTTTTTTCCTACAATGTTTTAATTTTGATAAGATTAACAAAAATCTAGACTTCCCGTTGAGAAGTAGTATCTATTAACCTGATCACATTTGGAAGAACATGTGGTCTTCTGGCTCTAGGCCAACATTAATTAGTGGCATTACTTATACTATAAATTCACATATTTTATATTTCATATATAGGAAAGTTTTCATTTTCATATTCACTTATTTACAACTTAGGTCTGGAGAATTCCCACTTATTGCTCAGAACTCAAAGGAACATTCCATGCCTGCCCACACTGCTATAGCAGACCTGTGGGTTTCTCCTTCACAGTTCATTTTAGACATTGGTAATTATGTCTTTAATGTATCTCTTCTCCACTAGGCTACAAACTAAATGAGAATCCAAACTGCATCTATTTTTTTTTTTTTTACTGTTCATCCCTAGCTCTTAACACAGGATGCATCTCTGTTTATTTTTCCAATATACATAGGCCTTCAATTGGTTATTTCATTCATTCATACTTTCATGCATTTAAATTTACTTAAAATTAATTTATTTTACAAAGTTTTATTAAATTATTTGCTATTGGATTAGGCCAGTACATTAGACACAAAAGACAGAATCCTTTCATGTAAGAAGGGAGAGAGGTAAAAGATAATCTATAATAATAAAAGCATAATATGCTAATTAGACCAGACAGCCGAACAACCTTTCGGACGACCTTCCAGACAAAGCCAGGGCTGCGAGGGCCGAGCCCCTTGAGGAATTTCATGCATTGGGCCTCTAGTTAAAATACAGTAGAGTGAATAAGTAAGAAAGAAGATAAATGAAAAAAATAAAAAAGACATATCCCTAACTTCTTGTTTCTCCCTTCTAGTTCTGATATAGAATTGAAAGTCTTTATTGTTACAATATAGTTTATGGTTCAAAATAAAGGAACAGTAACTACTATACATAGTTTACATAGAAAAAATAAGGAGTACTTTGCTGAGATATTTCAGAAATATTCAGAATAATGGTAACATAGTCCAGTCTACTGTTATGGGCAGGGGTTTCCAAAGTGATTTTATTCTAAGTCAGTGGCACTCCAAGTGTGCTCTAGAGACCATCACCTGGGAAGTTGATAGAAATGCAAATACTAGGCCTCTCCTCAGGCCTACTGAGTCAGAGACTCCAGAGTTGGGGCTCAGCAATCTGTTTTAAGAAGCTCACCTGGGGACTCTGGCGCTCACTGTCTCATGTTGGGGAACACTGGTTTAGATGCCACATGCCATCATCTTTCCAATATAGATTTCTTCCATCTGCAGGTACTACCTAATCCAGAGTCAAGTCTGACTCAGTTCTAGTTCCTGAAACATGGGATCTTGTATAACAGTTGCACAGCCCATTGCATGGTATGATTTTCGATCACTAGCTGGCCTCTTTACAGGCAAGCCTGGAGCCAGCAAATCCCTCCATGTCCTGTCTGACCTCCTTCCCCTGGCTTCCTGTTTTTTCCTCTATTTTATGTTAGCAAGTTCTCATAGGTGAGCCTATTTATGTCATATATAGACTTAATTAGTAGTAAGGAGAGTAGAATTCACTAGTTAAAATGGAAAGCAATAGGAATTTAGAACAAATTTAGCAGATAATAGTTAGTAGTAGAGATTTTCAGCAAATAGCATGATGGTGATGTCAATGATATGAGTTTGAACCCATTAAAGGCCATTCTTTTTCTTTGTCAATTTCAGAGTTATTGACTATAATTTTAACCCATAGCATCTTGAAAATGTGTAACTATAATTAAAATGGGAATAAATGAATCTATATAGATTAACGTAGATTCCTTCCTGGAATAACCACTGCACGCACACACACATATACATACACAGACTCTATTTTTATTATTTAATACATAGCGGTTTTTAAAATATATTTGTCAGTTGTTTCAAGATTGTAAAAATTGTTTGCTCTATAATGAGTGGCCTAAAAATCTTAGTTTGCAACTCTGGAGATTACTACTTTTCCCTTATTGCTCAATTGTGTTTTTTCAGAGAAGAAAGTCTTGCTTTATTTTAACTCAAAACAAATAAATGTATCTTATTGTTCTATTTTGAACACCTTTTCAAAAGCACACTTGATAGGGGTTAAAATGGTTTTTTGAAAATTAGAATAGTAAAAGTATGGGGAAGCTTTAATTAAAAACATCTTGTTTTGTACTTGTGTGAGCTCTTTTTTATTTACCAGGACATTATTTAAAGTTAAAATATTAATGTCAATACTCTCTAGAGAACACAAGTGCTATCATGTAGAGTTGGATTTCCTAGTAAGTTTCAGAGAATATCAATTTATGATATGTTTGAAAAATGCCAACTTTATGCAAAACACGGTTCTAAATACTATTTATTTATTTATTTATTTATTATTTACTTATTTATTTATATTGATTTCAGAGAGGAAGAGAGAGGGAGAGAGAGATAGAAACATCAATGATGAGAGAGAAGCATTGATTGGCTGCCTCCTGCACGCCCTCTACTGGGGATCGAGGCCGAAAACCCAGGCATGTGCCCTTAACCTGAATGGAACCTGGGACCCTTCAGTCTGCAGGCCAACACTCTATCCACTGAGCCAAACCGGCTAGGGTCAAAACACAGTTCTAGATTCTGGGGTGGAATTGGAGGTAGCATTTAAATTAAATGGAAAAACACACATGAAAAGCCAAGTTATGATATCAATATTAATGATAGTTTACTTTTGTCTAGCTTATTTAAATTGTATTATTTCAACCAATGATGCAGGAAGAGAAATAATTATTATCTTTCTATTCAAGTAGTAAAACTGACACTGAGATTTGCAAAATAAGTGCCTTACTCAAAGTCATAAATTCCTATGGTAATTGGCAGAGCCATGATGAAGACTAGATCTATGGGCTCCTAATATAGAACTTGTTTTATGTCTCCATGATGCCCTTCATAAAGAACAGAACAAAACATAAGCAACAACAACAACAACTAAGAGATGGTGCATGATGAAATTGTGAGTGAGTAGCAGAGTTGGTATACCACAAAATACTTTTATGTGGCAGTGATGGTTGGGAATTCCCTCTTTGAAGGATATGATGGTGCAGCTGGTTTGGGGCCAGCTGATCTAAAAGTGGAAGAGCCTTTGCCTGCCCCATGTAGCTCAGTGGTTGAGCATCGACTCATGAACCAGGAGGTCATGATTCGACTCCCTGTCAGGGCACATGCCCAGGTTGCGGGCTCGATCCCTAGTGAGTCATGCAGGAGGCAGACGATCAATGATGTTCTCTCATCTCTCTTTCCCTCTCCCATACTCTCTGCAATAAAATAAAAATAAAATAAAATAAAATAAAAATATAAAATTTATATATATATATATATATATATATATATATATAGATAGTGTGTGTGTGTGTGTGTGTGTGTGTGTGTGTGTGTGTGTGTAAAGAGAAAGAAAAATAAAAGCGGAAGAGCCCAGTCTTGGGAAATGATCTCACCAGTGGTGAAAGGAGGAAATTGATTGAGGAGGCTCAAATAGTCTGCAGTGAGTGAATGCAGCTTTACATGTTGATGGCTAACTGACATTGCCTAGTCCTGGCCATCTATTTATGGAGACTCTTATTAGCTGCCAAGTTCTAGTATGGTTAAAACTTGAAGGCCACATTAATGCTAATGAAGTCCTGTAATTCTAAGCATCTTTGTTTTCCTATAGTTAAAACAATGAAGCAAAGATTCTCAGTCAAGATCTCTTGGGTCTATTGTCCCTAGATAATATTTGGTGGTTCTAATTATTTTAAAATAAAGATAATAATATTTTTACCTCACATGAGGTTGCATAGTGTGGTTTTGGTCCACATACATTTTATATGACTCTGTGCAGTGAAAAGTAGTGTTGTTGGTGAACATAAAAATGGTCATATTCTTTTATAATTAAAATCAGACTGAAATGAGTTCATGAGTAATCTCAGGATGGCCAAAGTGCTGTGTTCCTTTTTTTTCCTTTTCCTTTCTTCGGAGCACCAGGCATTAGACAGTAGATGGCAGTGTGAGATGGGGAATTTAAGTCTTGGCAGTGATTTGCTTGAAACTAGCCCAGTAAAAATGGCTTTTTGACTTGGAAGCATTTATTAAATGAACCTTCCGTCAGAGTTTGTCTGGCAGCCAGGATCCTGTCCTGGAAGGCTCTGGCAACCCACAGGTGCAGCTGTGTAAGTGCTTTGTTTGAACTGGGGCTGCTGTCCTGCTCAGAAGCAAGGAGGGGATCATTTGTGCACAATTCATGCTCACAGAACCAAGCAAACTGCCACTCAGCTGTCTTTGACTCCTGTCCCTCCTGGTGAAGTTAGTGCCTCTGACCATTGCCTTTCTGAGAAATTCATTATGTTTAAATGTATAAGTAGAAGCTTTGATATGTACCAAAGGTTAATGGTGCTTCAGGTTTTTAGCGAATTTTCACCTTTCTTTCTGCCCAAAACCTCTGGAAAAGCTGAGGCAGGGAGTGAGGTGATTCCAAACTGAAAAGGAAACTATTACATGGGCAAATTTCTCAGCCCATCTGAAAGGATACCACTCCTTAGGCTTGTCAAATGGTAGATACTTTTCAGAATTTTTAAGACATCATGGAAAATAAGAGTTTTTAAGTTGGTTTGTTTTTCTTTTCTACTGCAGACTCTTAGAAGTTGGTTACATAAACTTGTATACATATAAAATATTTTAAAACAAGTAAGTGTATTTTAAGCAGGGAAGGAATAGCTAAAACAGTTTACTTAATGGAGAAGGAGTCAATAATTCTGAGGAATCTTTGCTTTCCTTGCAGTAATTGTAGCATTAAAATAAGGCACATTATCAGAATATTATAATTATTCTGCTTTGTGGAATTTTGTGAAAACTGCATTTCCCATTTTTAGGTGTAAATCCTAGTCTAGCTAATTTCAGCTCTGTACTATTCATTACTTAACCTTGCTAAACTCCACTTTTTCCAACTGTAAAATGGAGATAATAAAATAAAATTCTCCACAGAGTCTGCCACCTGGGAAGCATTAGCTATTATAATACAGCCTGACACAATAAATATTCCATTATTGATATATAGATATTGATGAGTGTAGATATATTTTCCAACACATTTACTTTTTCTCCACGTCCCCCTCAAATACAAAAATATAGTGACTATTAATAATACCATAAACCAAACAAAATTAGGTGGATAAATTTATCTAAAATAGAATGCACACCAAAGGAAGTGCAGGAAAATTTGGGGTCATCTATAAGAACACTAATTTCATCAATTTGCTGAAGAAGAGAAAAATAAGATGTTATATAAGTCTTCCTGTGTGTGGGTTTGTGTGTGCTTATATATTTTAATTCATTACTTAACCAATGATTTGGATAATCAGTGAGAAGGGTACATTTTCAGGAAGATTGGGAAATAAAGGCATTAAAATAAAGTATTTGCCAGAAGTCACATAAACCTCTTCCTTTTAATAGGTAGAGCTTTTTATCATGTGAGAATGGTGGTCAGAACATAAAGAATTAGTGTTTGGGCATTAAAATAATAATCACCTTCTAACCCTAAAATCTTCTTTTGTAAAAGGTTTTTAGAGAGCAGAACTTGTTTACTAGGAGAAAAGTAAGTTTAGAGGAGCTGACCCAGTAAGTTGTGTTGAAGTATCAAGATCTTTCCTGTCATGGCCCAGTGGCTCATTTGGTTGGAGTGTCTTCCTGCAGGTTTAATTTCTGGTTGTAGCTTGTACAGGAAGCATCAGATTGGTCTCTCTCTCTCTCTCTCTCTCTCTGTTCATTCCTTTCTCTCTCTCTAAGATCAATAAAACATATCCTCAGATGAGGATTTAAAAAAAAAGTCTTGCCTTCCCCCCTAAGAGGACACAGCAAGAAGGCACCAGCTGTGACCCAGAAAGTTCTCACTAAAAGTTGACCATGTTGACACCTGGATCTTGGACTTCAGCCTCCACAGCTATAAGCAATAAACTTCTGTTGAAAAAAAAAGTCTTTCCTAACTCAACTACATTTTACTTTCTAATATTTTCCTCAAGTTCTTTATTTTATTTTGTTTAGTTTAAAATAACTTTTCCAAGGCAATATGTCTGAGTTCGTCTGGCTCTTCCATTCCCAAGGTTTGAGATCTTGGGCAAATTGCTGAATGTCTGTCTGTCTTCACATATAAAAATAAGAAATAGTAATACTTCAGGTTCTTATGAGATGAAATTAGTAAATACATAAACATGTTCCAGCTCAGTATTGGGACATGGTAAATCCACATCCAATAAAAGACAGAGAAAACAGTATCATTTGATATGACTGTTACAGAATTAGAAAACTATAAAATAATGGCTGAAAGAAGTTAGGATTAATCAAAAACCCTTATTTTACAGATAAATAAGTTAATTTCTAGGAAGGTTAAATAAACATTAATAATACTGATTGTATTAGTGTTTTTCAGAGAAACAGAACCATTAGGAGACATTGATAGATATATAGATAGATGAGAGATAGATAAATATAGATTCATTATAAGAAATTGATTATGGAGACTGAGAAGTCATAAGCTTGGCAATTGTTATGGTGCAGGTTACAGTGTGAAACCCTTCAGGCTTGATACAAAGGAGGAGCCATGTTTCTGTTTGAGTCTGAAGTCAATACGGTCAACAGGAGAGGTGTTCTATCAACACCTTTAACTGATTGAGTAAGTCCCACCACATTAGAGAGGGCAATCTGATTTACCAAGTCTATCAATTAAATTATTAATTTCATCCAGACACACCCTCACAGACACACAGCACACACAAACACAGAATAATGTTCAACTAAATATCTGGACACCCAAGCCCAGTCAAGTTGACACAAAATTAACCATCACACTGATTTAAACCCAATTTGTAATGATATTTAAACTTTTAAAGCAATCACCTCAAGGAAAATTCAGGAGTCTAGTTGTCCTATTTGCTAAAGTATAACATTTGAATTCTATCTTCAAGAAGTTAGACTATTTTCTTTTAAAGATAAATTCACATTCTTAGGCTTTGAAAATGTTGCTTTGGCCGAAACCGGTTTGGCTCAGTGGATAGAGCGTCGGCCTGCGGACTGAAAGGTCCCGGGTTCGATTCCGGTCAAGGGCACGTAACTTGGTTGCGGGCACATCCCCAGTAGGAGGTGTGCAGGAGGCAGCTGATCGGTGTTTCTCTCTCATCGATGTTTCTAGCTCTCTATCCCTCTCCTTTCCTCTCTGTAAAAAATCAATAAAATATATTTAAAAAAAAAAAAAAAAAAAAAAAAAAAAAAAAAAAAAAAAAAAAAAGAAAATGTTGCTTTGTTAATAGCTTCCCTAGGGTTTTGTTTTTGTTAAATGGTTTTGAAGCAAAGCAGTTCAACCTGTACAAGGCCAGCCATAAATCTGTATATAGGGGCTTTCCCTAAAATTTTCTCTTTTTGGAATTCTCTTTTTGGTATTGTCTCTGTCTTCAAGTGGCATAAAGAGACAGCAGCATGTGGTGTTTTCTATCTGCTAAAATTCTGGTCACCAAATCCAATGTGTGGAGAGGGCAGAGTTTCCCCCAACCAATAAGCAATTCAGTTCTGACACCACCTACCTAGAGATAGCATCAGATCCTAGGGGTCAGGGGACTTAGTTGCATAAGGCTTTCTTTCACTTCAGAGACAATTGCAAGCCCTGGTTGTTACCTGTGCTTCTTACCAACTGGCTACAGATTAGAGGTTTCCACAAGTCACTTCTTGGAATTTCAACACCAGTTAGTCCAGGTTGTTATCTGTACTTTTGACTGGTTATAAGTCAGAAGTTTCCATGATCCCCACTTTGGGTTTGATTAATTTGCTAGAGGCTCACAAAATTCAAGGAACTTGTTTACTCACTAGATTACCAATTAATTACAAAGGATATTAAAGGATACACATCAACAACCAGATGAAAAGATGCGTGGGAAAGATATGTTAGTAGGAGTACAGAGCTCCCATGCTGTCTCTGGGTGCACCACCCTCCCAGCACTTCAACCTGTCTACCTACTGGAAAACTTTTCAAACTCTATCCTCTTTGACTTTTGTGGAGGATTTATTATGTAGCCATGATTGATTAAATCATTGGCCATTGGTGATTGATTCAACCTCCTGTCCCACTTTCTTCCTGGAGGGTGGGGGGAGAAGGGGGAGTGACACTGAAAGTTCCAATCTTCTAATTACTTGTTTGGTTCTCCTGACAACCAGCTCTCATCCCTATGTGTGGAGACAAAAGTCACCTCCTTAACATAACAAAAGACACCTTTATAGTTCGCATTGTTTAGGACATTCCAAGGTTTTTAGGAGCTTTATGTCAGAAACTGGATGAAGATCACAGTATCATACCTGCCATAGGGAAAACTCAGAATTGGTTGAGAGAACACTGAGATGAGAGTCAGAGAAACTATGAATCTCTGAGAAGACATTTTGTTGAGAAGAAAAAATTGATTGATTAATTAATAAGTTAATTAATTAATGGTTACTTTTGGTCTTTGAGTTTGTTAGACCACCATGCAGGCCTCCCCTGAACTTGTCAGGTTTAGTATCTGGCCTTTTTTTGTCCACAGAAGAGATGCACAGGGCAAGGTATAAGAGAGGTCACAGAGCTTCCTCTCCATGTGCATGTCTCTCCCCAAACCTCCATGTGTTCATAGACTCAGATGCTCTCTGAACCCAGTCTTTTTGGATTTTGATGGAGGCTTCATGGCATAGGCCTGCTTGGTTAAATCATTGGTCAGTGACCACTGATTCAACCTCCAACTCCTTCCACCTCCTAGGAGGTCAGGATGTGGGACTGAAAATTCTAACTCTCTCTCCCTCTCTCTCTTTTTGTTGACACTGTTACAGATGAGAAGAGAAAATTTATTTTGAGAGTGAGACTTGTCCTCAAGTACTTGAAAATCTATTACGTAAAAGAAGTAGACCTGTTTGGAGAAGAATTTCCAGATGGCTTACCTGGGATCAATGTGTGGATACTATAAAGAGTTATATTTTGATTTAATATATAAAGGATTTTCTGAACTTTCTGACTATTTGATTTAACTGACAATAGAATAAGTTAACAGGATGAAATAAGCTTCCGTTTACTCATGATATTCACACCAAGTGAGAGGGCCATTGATCCTAGAGAATAGACTCATTTTTTTCAATGACAGAGTGAGCTATGTGATATGGAAGGCTTATGAGTTTATTAGGAAGTTGGTGAACCAGTGGATTATTTTGATTGAAGAGAGTAGAGTACCAGTCTATTAACATGTATGTTTGAAAGCAGTGGGCCTGTTTCAAATCAACTTGGAACATCAATTAAAGAAAAAAAATCTCTGGCATTTTCTCAATGTCATTTCCAAGTCAAAGCAGATTATTCATAGTTTCCTTTAATGTCTGCTATTCTGTTTATGAGGAATGACTCAGGGGAAGTTTTTCTTTAATTCAAAACAAACAAATTTCTTACATGTTGAATAGCCATGATACTTAGATGTTTCCTGAGAATGTTTACTGCTTGTCAGGTGTTGTATTACCTGAACTTTTGGTGACTCATGAGAAGGAACAGACACCAGGTCATGAACTCTGGCTACTGACTTTTAGATCACTTCATGAGCTAATTATAAATTTGCAGAGGAAAAAGAAATCCTTAAAAAGCATCACAAGCAACTGGTGGTTTAGCAAACCGTTAAATTTCAGGGTGGACTCTCATGACTTAGAGTATTGATAAGGTGATGCTTATACCTGTGTGTCTGAAGCTTCTCTTGCAGGAGGCTCAGAATCACATTGCATTATTTTTCTAAAGGAAAATATGGACTAGGAATTATGAAGCATTAAGTTTGGACCAGATTATCTGTTCCCTGTTTTCCTCATTTAAGATCTTATTTCAGAGGCTACTCCCATCTTGGCTGAAGGGAATGAAAACTAGAGAAACTGATGTTATTAAATCATGTGGACACTTCAGAGATGGTGACTCTAAGCACCCTTTCTTTGTTCTTCTCCACACACACTGCTGAATATAAAACCTGGTCAGCCAGCAAAGACTCAGATACCATAGTTGTTTACTTTTATTATTAGAGGGTAGAGAGCTCAACAGAAACAGAGCCAGAGAAGTGGACTGGAATCATGGATTAAGGCTGTCTGACATAGTAAAGGTCCCCATCATCTTTAGAGCTGTGGGCCTGCTCAGAATTTTTAGGTGAGGAAAATTTAAATTCTTAAATTCTTCCCTTTTAAATTCTAATCAGGATATAAAGAGGAAAAACCAACCTTTTAATTTTTTTGCATTAAAAAAATTGAACAAGACTTCCAGTAAGATTATTTATTTATTTTTCCAAAATCAGTAACTATAAAATCTCAGACTACCAGAACGGGGAACTATGACTGTGCAATTATATGAAAGGGTTATGGGTGGAGTGATGGGAAACATATCCTCGGGAAAAAATATTAGAAAATTGGGAATCTTTTATATTTTATATTTCCTGAATAGTCTTATATAAATATAATCTGCACTCACTGGTTCCAACAAAAAACCTGCTATATTCTTCAGGTGTCTTTGAATACTTGGAGGTCTGGATCTGGCTTTCTGTTCCAGAAGTGGTTGTAATAACTCTAAAAATATGTGTGTGGTGGGGGAGGAAGCATTCTTTCATAAGCACAGTTTCTCTAAACCTTAAAATTGTTCCCAACCAGTGTATTGGATAGAACTGTAAACATGGACTCAGTATGCAGGGTTCCCAGGTCCCTCTGCCACCAGCAGCCAACTCGACAGGATTCTCAATCACTACATCTCTGGGCTGGTGTTTTCCTCAGTGAACATTCAAAAGTGAACCTAGCTGATTCATCTTCCTGCAAACTCTAACATCTATGTTTCTATACTGACAGCATTTTTGTGGAACAATAAAGCGGCTCTTGAGAACAGAATGTATTACATAGCATTTAAAAACAAGACTGTGATTACACCTAAGTAAAATTTTAAACAATCTTTCCAAGTAACTAAGTAATACCACAATAATTTACCTGAGTGGGTGGGAGGTAATCAACCAAAGACCTTGTATGCATATATGCATAACCCATGGACACAGATAATAGGGTGATGAAAACCTGGGGTGGAGGGCAGGGGCCGGTTGGATGGGGTCAATGAGGGTAGAGGGGGGTATATGTAATACTTTCAACAATAAAGATTTATTTAAAAAAATAATTTACCTTTGCAGATACATTTTCACAAGTTTGCTTTGTGGGTTTTCTTATTTATTTGTTTGTTTTATTTTGCATTTTTAATAAAAACATTGGTAAAAGAATGAAAGTCTCAATGTCCTTTCAGATAATGTTGTTTGTTGAAGTTATAATTGAGGCCTGACTGTTTCTTAAGGTTTTCTGCTTCAGCCACATTTAGAAAGTTTTGTTTATTTCAGATTTATCCTCCTAGGCCAGTGGTCGGCAAACTCATTAGTCAACAGAGCGGCAAACCGCAGCTTGCAAGCCGCATGTGGCTCACGAGGCGCAGTTTGCCGACCACTGTACCTAGGCTGTTTATCCTGGAGAAGAAACATTAGAAGGGAACAGATGATTATCCAGATAAAAATCTCACCCTTGTCCTCCTAAATGTTCTAGCAGTTTTTCATATCTTTTTACTTTTTCAAATACACCAGTGACCCACCCTGAACCTCTGTCTTTTTTTCCATTCCGAGACTGAAAGCACCATTTGATGTTGGTTCAAGAGAGCCACAAACACAAGTACAGTAAGTCCTTGCTTAACATCTTAATGGGTTCTTGAAAATTACAACTTTAAGCAAAACAATGTGAAAAAAAGAAGTATTTTATCATAGGCTAATTGATATAAACAAGAGTTAAGTTTCTATGGCATATTTCTGGTCACAACAAACATCACCAAACTTCCAAATAAACACTCAAAACACTTCTATTTTTTAAATTAAATTTATTTGGGTGACATTGGTTAATAGGAGCACGTAGGTTTCAGGTGTGGATTTCTACATGACAAGATCTGTATATTGCACTTGTGCCCACCTCCCAAAGTCAAATCATCTTCCATCGCCATTATTAGGCCCTCTTCACCAAAACACTTCCCACGTTAAACAGTGAAATAAATGTGAGCTATACATCCATTTAAGAACATTTAATTAAAACAAGTAAGATACTTTTTTTCAATTCCCATATTCAAATTCAGGGTGGTGGCTGATCAGAGTCTCTCCTGGAAGCTTGGAGTACAAGGGGGTCCCCACCCTGCAAAGGATGCCCTTCCCTGGAAGGGCCACTCACACACACCCACTCAGATTGGACAATGTGGACATGCCAGTTCACCTCACAGGAACATCCAGAGGACCCAGAGAAAACCTATGCATTGTGGAGAGAACGTGCACCCTCCACAGAGAGGGGCCCCAGCTGGGAATCAAATTATTGTTTTCTTATCAATGTTTTAACAAAAGGCTGTTGAAGAAAAGATTATTCAAGAACCTGCTGTATCTGACTATGCACAGTTTGGACTGAGAATTAACTAACAAGCACCTGGCTTCCCCCAGTTTTCCCGGGGAGTTCTGTGGGCTTCCTGTGTGGCTTTGTTTCTCTTAAGTTAGGTTCTTTCTCTTCCCAACTCCACAATTCCTCTTTGGTAGTAAATTATCGGTCAGGTGCATACTCTCTTTTGCAAAACCAGAGGATAACACGTATGTTGTGATTGCTTTGAGTCTCTTGGTGTTCTGTCACCATTATCTCCTGTTGGCACTAAGCTCCCTCCCCCCCTTCTCTTCTTTACCTCTCTCTCCGTCACTGAGTTCACAGTCTGACTCACTGCATCTGTTTTCACTTGCCCTTTTCACTATTTTAGGAACAAAGTAATACTTCTAATCCCCACAGGGGTCAATTACCTTGGCTGCTTACCACCACATGTTTCATTTCCAACCCAAGCTGCCATTTTGCACTTGGCTTGTTCACATCATGGTGAGGGGAGGAAGGGAGGTTTGGAGTCAGAGGGGAGGCACCTATTTTGGATAGATTTGTACACATTTGTCAGTGCACCTGGAAAAACTATAAAGCAGAGTAGACAGAGCATAGATATTAGAATCAGAAAACTGGCATTCAAATCTAGGTTTTTACTACTTATTAGCCGCTTACCCTTAGGAGGTCACATAAACTCAGTTTTGTTATGTATAACTTGTAGACAATAATAACAAATGTACTGAATTGTTATATGGAACAATAATAATAGATAACTTGTTGAAAGTGTCTGCCACTTTAGAGAGAGGCACTAAATAAATTATACTAGTTATTATTAATACTACAATAAGTTAACACCATCTCTTTACTTATGATACAATAGCACAGTCTGTAATGCAATTTCACAATTATTCACTGAATACCAACTGTATGCACTAGTCTATGTATTAGGTTCATCAGGCATATAAATTAGGTGTACCGGTGTAAATTGTAGCTCTTCACCTTTGCCTCATGTTCAGTTCTGCCTACTGTACAAAGTCCAGTACTTAGCAAGATATTAAAGCTCTTCTCAACTTGTCCTTAGCCAATCTTTCCAGTTTCTTCCTCTCCCCCTTGCTCCCACAGTCTGCATTCTTGCCAATCTACTTAACTTACACCCATTTGCCCTCTTGTGTTCCCTTGGGCTTAAAACAGATCAGAATAAGATGAATCCTACTTAATTTAAGGCCCAACATTAATGTGAATTTCCCTATGGAGTCTTTTTTGACCTACCTTTCTACCCTATTCTCACAGGAGAGGTGACTTATATAAAACAAACAGCATAGTAAGCCCTTAATAAATATTGTTCCCTTATTTCTCCTTATCTCTATCACTTATCTTATTCTCTTACCTATCACTCTTTTTTAAAAAAATATATTTTATTGATTTCTTACAGAGAGGAAGGGAGAGGGATAGAGAGTTAGAAACATTGATGAGAGAGAAACATCGATCAGCTGCCTCCTGCACACCTCCCACTGGAGATGTGCCCGCAACCAAGGTACATGCCCTTGACCGGAATCGAACCTGGGACCCTTCAGTCCGCAGGCTGACGCTCTATCCACTGAGCCAAACCGGTTTCAGCTACCTATCACTCTTGTAAGTTTCAACTTGCAAGACCTTTAGGAGAGGAAGCAAGAAGAGAATTCTAGCTCCATTACTTGGACATGTTCAGAATCTGTTTTTACATATGTAAGTGGAGGTTGTTAATGACTCTCATAGCTGAACTGATATTACATTAGTTTTTAAATATGAGACAGTGGCATCTCTATGTTAATTTCTATGTGATTGTGTAAGTAGGTGCCTGTCACCACATTTGAGCTCATCAAGGCCTGGGGTAATACTTTATGTATTACTGTAGCTACCTTACAATCACAGAGCCTACCAACTATTGGCTCAAAGCATGCATGCTGCAATGTCTTTCCTTCTTCTCTCCAATAGTACTGTGCCACTAAGGGCTCTCAGTGGCTCCAGCTGATAGCGAGGTGTCCATACACTTGTTTCTTCAACTCAGCATCTCATGTAAGCTCACACCACCCTCTGGAACTTTTATATAGTCTTGTTGGTTCTTTATTGTTCCTAAAATTAAAGTAAGAATGTTTAAGTAATTCCTCATATTTCCTTTTATTTCACTTCAGTTCCTTCACTCAAAGGGATATCCTTTTGGGTTCTTTAAACAGGGTTCATGTAACTATATACCTCCCGCTTCATGGGAAACTAAAATTTTGGTACAAGCTAAATAATAGGCTGCAATGGAGAAATATAATTCAAAACAAAGAACAAAGCAGGCTAACTGATTACCTTAGCTCACCATAAGAGAAATTAAAGTTCTGGAATTGATTTGAGCAAAATAAATAAAAAATACTTTTCTGCATTCTGGCTTGGAGAGTTTTGTGGCACTGTTTTGGTGTTTAGAGCCAAATGGAAGAAGATATGCAAATGAGGAAAATGTTCATTAAAAGTATCAAGGGCATTTTAATAAACAGTTATTAAATACACAGTTTGTCTCTAGTTCTGAAGTTTTCATTCACTTGGATGGGGTCACACATTTTTGGAATGTCAGCATGTTTTTCTCTTAAGTGGAATCAATACAAGAACTGGAACTCCACAATCCGAAGTAGTTTTTACTTGCATTTTTTTTGTCAAAGGACTTGAGTTAATTCAATTAATTTTGGCCCCCGACTGAGTTCCATTTTCATCTGAACCCACATGGCAAAGCTGTAAATGATACGTGCAAATAAGGATCCATCTCTAGGGAAAAAAGCCTAAACAAATGCCTGCTCTCACTTTGTGAGATGCTAACCATTTAGTAAGTTAGGTTTCTGGGCTGTGACCCCAAGAAAGGGAGCTTGTTGTCTTTTCCCTTTTCTTTTAATACTAGGGGCCCAGTGCATGAATTCGTGCACCTTGAAAGGAACTGTGGGCCACGAGGCTGCAGTAGGCATAGGGGCGAGTCTCGGCCCATCCTCTGTACCTCCTCTCAGCCCCTACCCCTGTAGCCCCAGCCCCACTCCCACCGCTGCCACTCCTACACCCTGATGGCACTGGCCCCGCTTGCACCTACTGATGATGCAGAGCAATTGGGGCCAGCACCAGCGGCGGGTGTGAGCGGGGCCAGCGAGGTCAGCAGGTGCAAGCAGTGGCTGCTGCCCCGATTGCCCCTCAGGAGCAGGGGAAGGTGGAGACGCAATCAGGGAAGGTCAGGGCTGGCAGCCGCCGCTCCCAGCTGCTGATGGTGCCGAGTGATTGGGGCCAACTCCAGGCACAGGCAGTGGATGTGAGTGGGGCTGGCAACTGACAGCAGGTGTGAGCACTGGGCGGGACCTTGGCACACTGGAGCAAAGAATTTTCAGTAACCACCAGAGGCTTACCCCAATGACAGTGACTGATGCCCTGCCTTGGTCTGGCGCCTCTGCTCACCTGCTCCACCATCCCACTGCAGTCAATGCCCACCATGTTCCTCACACGCCCCCTGGTGGTCAGCGCATGTCATAGCAACTGGTTATTTGGTTGTTCTGATTGTTCTGCTGTTCAGTCTATTTGCATATTAGCCTTTTATTATAT
The DNA here is from genome assembly GCF_963455305.1 of Plecotus auritus. Classification (NCBI taxonomy): domain Eukaryota; kingdom Metazoa; phylum Chordata; class Mammalia; order Chiroptera; family Vespertilionidae; genus Plecotus; species Plecotus auritus. The sequence continues at coordinate 91,015,130 of NC_137771.1, read as the reverse complement.
AGTATTAGGGTCAAAATATTGCATTTTACATGTATTTAAAGAACAAGGTGTGACTATGAAAAATGTATTTCTATTAAAATTAAATTGAGGGACTGCCCATTTCAGGATTTTTGTTGGTAGTATATTCTGTTCTAGCTTAGTAATACTCCAGGATATGTAAGAATATCCACTGGCTGGTGTGTCTCAGTGGATAGAGTGCATGCACCAAAGGGTCTCAGGTTCCATTCCTAGTCAAGGGCATGTACCTGGGCTGGGTTGCTGGTTTGATCCCCAGCATGGGTGCTGGGAGGGGGGGGTAGGTTAGGTGTCACTCTCACATCAGTATCTCTCCTCCCTTCACTCTCTCTAAAAATCAATGGAAAAAATATCCTGAGGTGAGGGTTAACCAAAACAAACAAACAAAAAAAGTCTTTATTTTGACTCAGGTGTCACCAAAACTCAAGCACACATATTACACTGGAGTCAAATCTTTCTAGCTGTTGTTGCTTTTCAATTAAAATAATATTTTATAAATATTGGTATTATAATATACTTGACCTCAATATCATTCATTATCAGCCTTTATATGGAAAATATTTTTCAAGACACAGGTAAGATTTCACATTATAAAGAAACCAAATGGAATGATAAATGAAGATTTTTTTATTTGATTCATGGTTCTTTAATTTCAGGTATTAGACAGCACATCTAATCGTGACAGAGAGCCTCCTGAGTTTCAGTTTTCTTTTAATTTGCAAAGTGAAATAAATACCACAGTCCTGTTAGTATTTCACTGGGGCCCAAAATCTGTTTAGGGCAGTGGTCGGCAAACTGCGGCTCGCAAGCCACATGCGGCTCTTGCTTGTGGCTCTTCCACAAAATATCACAGCCTGGGTGAGTCTATTTTGAAGAAGTGGCGTTAGAAGAAGTTTAAGTTTAAAAAATTTGGCTCTCGAAAGAAATTTCAATCGTTGTACTGTTGATATTTGGCTCTGTTGACTAATGAGTTTGCCAACCACTGGTCTAGGGCATCAATTTAGATTTGTCACTAAATTTAAAGTTAGAACTCAGCTTTACACAATACATTACATGATGACCTCCAAGACAGACAAACTGGGCTGCTACCTAGTGACTGTGATACATTGATCAGCTTTCTTATCATCTCTGGGTTTTGCTTTACCATCATAAATGGGTATTCTAATGCCACTTTACTGAATAGCTTTGAGAATCAATATTCTATGGCACATAAATATCTTCAACAGTGTGTGAAAAATAGTGTCATGGGATAGTGTGGACCTTGGACGCGCAACATGAGCATCATCTGGCAAATAGTCAGAAATGCAAGTTCTTGACCCCACACCTGACCTGATCAATTAGATGTCTGGGAGTGGACCCAAGCACCCACATTTTAACAAGTCTTCTAGGTGATTCTGATGCATGTTTAAGCTTGAGAAATTACCACAGTGTGTCATGAACTAAGGACAATTTTCTAACTCAGGTAAACAGTGGTTTGGAATTATCCTAGAAATTCAGTAAATAAGGTGGTCCATACATGTTTTTGAATGTTATAATGGGAAGAAAAATCTTCTCACAATATAGAATCTTCAGATATGGATAAAATAAATGTTAATTATTGATAACATTAAGGGTCTGTGACAGGTGCAGTACAGTAAATCTTTTTTATTTTGATGGAATTGCTGAACATTCACAACTATATTAAAATTTTCTTTTAGTTATTAATTTCAAAAATGGCTTTATTGAGACATAATTGATATAGAAAATGTACATATTTAATGTATGCCATTTGATGAGTTTGAACATATGCATACACCCATGAAACCATCACCACAATTAAGATAAAAGGAATATCCATCACCTCTATAAGTTTCTTTGTGCTTCTTTTTTTGTCTTTTTTTTGTTGTTGTTGTAAGAATAATTAACATGAGATCTATTCTCTTGACAATTTTTTAAGTGTATAATACAGTATTGTTATTTTATTCCAATTTAAAAAATCCATCTACAGGAAGTCTTCTATCTACAGTCTTCTGGAATTTATTACAATCTTTATTGTACTTCAGTGTTTATAAACACACATTCATTTTTATATGTGTTGTAGGTATGTTTACATATGTGTGTATGTATGCATAAGCTTCTTGGGAGCAGAAATTGCATTATTTTTATTCATCCTTTGTAGTTCAGTGATTAGAACAATGCTTGGTTCACAGTGTACACTCAGTAATGACTAAGTTATTGGATGAATGAGTGAATGAACGCATCTCCTGTACTCGTGCTGGTAAAAATATCAAAGACCTACCGCTTTAGAAACCAGGATGTTTTTTCTAGTCCTGTTGATCTGAAGGAATTGTGGCTGAATCTCTATTTAGAAAGCAGATACACTCATTTTAATAATTTTAATATTAACATGGCTCATGCACCAAGTCATCAGATCATTGTGACATTTCTTTTCGCCATTACTCATAGTGAAATATATTTTTTGGTTGAAAAGGCCTTGAGAACATTTAATCTCTCCTTTTGCAGATTGGGAATTTGGGCCCAGGAGTTAAGTAACTTGTTCAAAGTTAAACGCTGGTTAGATGTGAGGCTGGAAGTGATGCTGGAAGCTGCTCATCCTGACCCAGCACTTTCCTCCCTCTAGACTGTCCTAATATAATTGCACCTGACCCTGTCTGAGTCTGGGCATGTAATATGTGAAATGGAGTTACATGCTACCCACCCACAATACCATTTAATATGACTGAAAAATGCAAATTGAATTTTCTTTCAGTGTGATCTTCAACAAATTACTTTAACATTGTTGCACCACAGTGTTCTTATCTTTAAGTCTTGGGAAAATAATAGCACCTGCTTCACTAGATTATTATGAAGATTAAAGGAGATAAACTGTGTAAAGTGTTTAGAACGGTGCCTGGTACCTACCTAGCAAGCTCTTTGTAAGTGATAACAATTCTTACTTAGATTATTTTGGGAAGGCAAGTGTGTCATTTTCTTTCTTTTTTTGAGTTGGAGTTTTATGTGGATGGTAGAGGGGTAAAGTGAAGGCCTGGCTGATTGGTGAGTTCCCATAGAAGGCAGACGAGCCAAGTCTTCCCAGTTCCCCTCTGGACCAGGGGCAGTGCTCCTTCTTACTCTCATTCCCACCTGATCCCATGAGCTGGGAGTGTTTGTTCATGCTATTTATTGAAAGTGTGTGCGTTGGACACATTTGACTAAGTACAATGAAACAGGCTAAATGACATGACCTAAATTCTTACCAAAAGTTTTGGATTAGAAGCACAAATTCCAATTGAAATGATCAATACACATAAAAGCAATTTCTATGTCTGACACTGCTCAGTTGGCACATGAAAAAGAAAAGTCTCAGGTAAGCATGCAGTTTATGATGAACAAAGTAAGCAAAGGTAAACCTTGATCAGGAAAATAGGCATGTTTATGAAAACTTGTCAATAAATTAAACCTTTAAAAAAATCATGATTTAAGTATTTCTATGGAGCTTTTTATTTATCTAAAAATCATAGTAGAAATGCATGCTATAGTTTTCTCTTTATTCTGAAGCTAAATCAAATTCAACTTATTTGGAAAGATTATAGAAGTACCTTATATACAACATCATATACAATATGTTATATATTATACATATAGCATATGTATGTATTTGTTTACATGTACACACATATATTTGTGTTTGTGTCCAATTTGAAAATGCACCCATGCTCATTGTAAAATATATTTTTTAAATGAGTTGAAGCAATGAGTTTATGTTATTCACTGATCTGTAAGATATATGGCAAATATAACAGATTGATCAGGTGGAATTGGTAGGAAATAGACTAAAGCACTCTGGTGACATTTGCCACTGCCATTATATTCTCCTAACTAGAGACCCAGCACACGAAATAGTGTGCAGGTAGGGTCCCTAGGCCTAGCCTGCGATCAGGGCCATCTTCCGCACAGTTGCCAGTCCCCAGTCTTGCCCTGACGCCACCCAACCCAGTTCCCCGTGGTTCCCCGTTCACCATCTGACAATCAGAGCCTTAGGCTGGGAGGGAGGGACTGAGAGGTGGTCAATGCACCTTATAGCGACTGGTCGAGTGGTTGTTCTGGTGGTTACACCATTATGGTCACAGGACTTTTATTATATAGGATTAGGAGATTGTAATGGTTTAAGTTATTTGAAGGCTGGTCAATTAAGGCATTCACTTCAGTAGAACTTCTTATAAAATGGAAAGTGTATTTAAAAATAGAATGGCTGCTCAGAATCTGACTTAATTACTTCTTTCTTTAAATAAAGAGAGATAAAATAGGTTTCTGGTTTGTTTGTTTGAGGTTTTGATTCTGTATAGAAACTTGACATCCTTTTGAGGACCCTGAAAAATGCACACTCATTTCTCATAGGAAGATCATGTTTATACTCTCAGACAGAGAAAAGACCATTTCGAAGGCTGCCCTTTGCTGCACTGGCACAAAGTGGAAACTTGAAAATTAGTTCTGTAGCTTCCATTAGAAGAGGGAATTGTCAATTATCCATAATTAATATTTACTGAGGACTCACAGAGGTTGTAGCAGTTATGAGGGAATGTCAAATACACCCACAAAAAGTTATGTTATTTCAAGTTAAATATAGATTTGACTGCAATGTTTTCCCACTAGTATCATATTTTTTCATTTCTTTAGAAATCTAGTTATATATTTTTAAAGAAGGGTTGACTATTTATTCTTTAACTTGTTTCTTTTTACTTCTCCCTGCGGCAAAAAGAAGCAGAGACAACAAAAATAAAAGTTTTTATGATCCTGCTGAATCAAGGTATTAAAACAGGAGTGAAATGAAGAGGTGTGGTGGTTTTAATGAAGAAAAATAAAACAATTTAAGCATTGTCAGGTAGAAAATGGAATGTGTAGAGGGGGATAGGGCATGTGAATGTCTGTGAAGACAATTTCCAATGTCAGGAATTTGCCATGGTCTTTGATCTGCAGTCTAATTTCAGTCTTGGTCTAAAAGAATAAATTGAAGAGGAAAACTATTACTTGTTTATTAAGCTTCACCTGAGGATACTTTTTTTCCATTGAAATTTAGAAAGTGGAAGTGGGGGCGGGGGGGGGGGGAGAGGAGGAGAGAGATAGAGAGGAGAGACAAACATTGATGTGAGAGAGACACATCAGTTGGTTGCCTCCCACACACAGCCTCCATAGCTGGGGATTGAATCTGCAGTCCAGATACATGCCCTTGCCTGGGAACCCAGGAACTGAACAGGCGACCCTTTGGTGCCTGGGCCAATGCTCTAACCACTGAGACCTGCTGGCCAGGACACTATTTCTTGTCTTAAGAGAAAAAAAATCTCACTGAACTAAGACTTACTAAGAAAAAGCAATCCAGGAAAAAAGGTGTTGATTTAAAAAAAAGAAATGAACTTGAAAAACAAAAATCAAAACAGAATACTCCTCTCTCTCTCTCTTTCTCTCTCTCTCTCCCTCTCTCTCTCTCTCTCTCTCTCTCTCTCTCTCTCTCTCTCTCTCTCTCACACACACACACACACACACACACACACACACACACACACACACGAATCACCCCCAAACATCACCACCACAAAATGCTTAAAATGCTTACCATGTTGTTTATCTAAGGTTACACTATTATTTAATATTCTCTGAGTAACTTTTCAATGAATAGAACTTTTCTCTCTCTTTTTTAAAAAATATATTCTATTGATTTTTTACAGAGAGGAAGGGAGAGGGATGGAGAATTAGAAACATCGATGAGAGAGAAACATCGATCAGCTGCCTCCTGCACACCCCCTACTGGGGATGTGCCCGCAACCAAGGTACATGCCCTTGACTGGAATCGAACCTGGGACCCTTCAGTCCGCAGGCCGATGCTCTATCCACTGAGCCAAACTGGTTAGGGCAGACTTTTCTCTTTTGAAGATTAGCCATTGCTTCTATCTGATAGCTATTACTCACACATTTCACCTTCTACAATTATTTTAACACCTATCTGCCTATGACCTATGACCCTTGGAAATGTTTCCCATTTCCATTTTGCTGTTAGAATATTTTCTGATTTTGTCGATAGACTGGCTTTTACATATAAAAGCCACATTGATGGTAAAGAAAAAGAGACAGCAGCATTTTTGCCTCTCTTTGGTATGTCTATGGCAGACAAAGCTGACTTGGGAAGGTACCCTTTTTCCCCTAGATAGTATAAATAGGAATTCTGTATACAATAAGGCCCTATTAAAGATAAAAAGTGGCCTGAGCTCAAAACCATCAAAGGGAAACCTTGAGTTGCCAGAAATGGAAAGGAAATCGAGAGTCTGAGGAATGAGCTATAGTTTGTGAGCAGGGTTTCAGGGGTATCAGGCTAGCTGCTTTTTTTAGTTGCTGGGTTTTAGTACTAACAGAAATCAGGTTTAAGCTGCTCTCTGGAACTAGGAATGGCTATTTTATCTTTTAACTGGAATCAAAACACCAAATTGAATGTTTGTGGAAGTCTATAGGAAGCCTTACATCCACCTTTAATCATAGATGGAAGCAGAGTCCTCTGTGAGAAACTAGAATTTGAAGCCCACTGTGTGATAGGTTCAGTGACATAGCCAAGAAGCTAACACTATAAACTAAAACCCGAATGGAAACAAAAAGGTAAATGCAACCAAAAGGAAAATCCTTACTCTTAGCACTATGGTTAACAGAGAAATCTGAAAAGAAATTTAAATAATATTAACATTTTTCATAGATGAAAACAATGGATGCTATTGATATTATGGAAACAAAGAAAGAAGATTGGGAAATAAATCAAATAGAAATTTTAAGAGTGAATTTAAAGTTAACAATTTAAGAGTAAAAATATATTCCTTGTGTGTGCTATTTCATATTATTCTATATTGTAAAATAGAACAATATTTTCTCAATTGAGGATATTCTCTTTAATTTTTTATAAAACCATATGGGCAAAAATGTATTTAAATTATTTCTTTCCTTAATAGGCTTCAGATACTAACATTTTGATTTCTCATGACTATAATGTGTAGCATTATTTCTAATGAAAAAAAAAGAGATGTGAGAAGATGATGGCTCTATTTTTATTTTTCTCTTCTGCTGGGTGTCAGTTCTGGCTTTTGATTTTACCTAGTTTATAAGTCATTATCATTTCATGAATACTCACAGAAGACATGAGACTGATAGCTCAGAGACAAAGGACTTTATTACAACACAGCAAACAGCATGAGCATCAGTATATTTGCCCAAGTCTACCCTTATCCCCAAGTTTCATGGGATAATGCAGAAGGCCTACACGTGTTCCTGCACATGCAGTGGGTTACATTATAAGAGAGGAATTCTAAACTTGGGAAAGCACAGTTTTGTAGTGAGCAGGAAGCAATCCTGCTGTTTTTCCTAATGGAGGATGTTGCCTCATCCCTTAAGGCTTCTCACCTCAAACATGATCCTGTGAAATGGCCCTGGTGGAGTGGTGACAGTCCTGCATTTTTAGCAAAGCCAGCAAGATGCAGAGGACCTCCAGAGAGCCATGTGAAATGTCTTCCACAGAAGGAACATCCTTTAGCCTCTTAGATTCTCAATGTCTGTGTTCCCACACTAGTTAAATGGATCAATAGAAATTAGTTACCTCCAAGAACTGTACCAGATCTAGCGTCCTGTGAATCTTTGTTGAGAAAACTTTTTGTTCTGATAAAAAGATGTGTTAGAACTGGGAATGGAATCTTGGGTTCCTGACTCCAGTATAGAAAAGAGATAAACATTCAGAAGAAGACTGTTCTGGTAAGGAGAAAAGATAAAATATTTTAATAAAATATTACTACAAGTCCTTCGGTTGATCTCTTACCCCCCCGCCCCCCCGCCCCCCTGCCCAACTCTCCCCTGCCTTCCCACTGTAGTTTGACAGTCTCTTTGATGCTTCTTTGTCTCTGTATCTATTTTTTGTTCATCAATTTATGATGTTCTTTATATTCCACAAATGAGTAAGATCATGTGATATTTATCTTTATCTGACTGGCTTATTTCACTTAGCATAATGCTTTCCAGTTCCATCCATGCTGTTGCAAATGGTAAGAATTCCTTCTTTTTTATAGTAGCGTAGTATTCCATTGTGTAGATGTACCACAGTTTTCTAATCCACTCATCTGCTGATGGGCACTTAGGCTGTTCCCAAATCTTAGCTATTGTAAATTGTGCTGTTATGAACATAGGGGTGCATATATCCTTTCTGATTGGTGTTTCTGTTTTCTTGGGATATATTCTTAGAAGTGGTATTACTGGGTCAAGAGATCAACTGAAGGACTTGTATACATGCAACCTAGGTGTACCAGTTAATGCAGATTTTTTCAATAGATGGAGTTACACATATGTTGATATATATGCGATTTGATATGTATGCTATTTTGTTGTATTGACAGCAAGCTTCAAAACTTCATATGTCAAATTTGCTGAAGGTGTTAACATCATAGGTATTTTTACACTTAAAAATGTTGAATTTCATGTGAAAAAAAAAGAGCATTTGCGGGAAGTTTTAATTCATTACTTTATTTTGAAGAAAAAGTTATCATATACTTCGGGACGCTTATGGTGAACATGCTCCATCTCAAGATACTTGTGAACACTGGTTTAAACGCATTAAAAGTGATGATTTCGATGTGAAAGACAAAGAACGTCCAGGTCAACCAAAAGGTTTGAAGACCAACAATTACAAGCATTATTGGATAAAGATGCATGTCAAACTCAAAACAACTTGCAGAAAGATTAAACGCTGCTCAGCAAACAATCCCCGATCATTTACAAGCAATGGGAAAGATTTTAAAGGAAGGAAAATGTGTGCCACATCAACTGAATAAATGACAAATGGAAAACTGAAAAGTCATCAGTAAAATGTTGCTTCAATGGCACAAAAGAAAGTCTTTTTTATATCGAATTGTGACTGGTGATGAAAAGTGGATTTATTTTGAGAATCCCAAATGCACAAAATCATGGGTTGATCCAGGTCAACCATCAACATCGACTGCGAGGCCAAATCACTCCGGAAAGAAGACAATACTCTGTGTTTGGTGGGATCAGGAAGGTGTGGTTTATTATGAGCTTCTAAAACCAGGTGAAACCATTAATACTGATCGCTACCAACAACAAATAATCAATTTGAACCATGCTTTGATCGTAAAATGACCAGAATGTGCCAGAAGACACGGCAAAGTAATTTTGCTTCATGATAACGCACCATCACACACTTCAAAACCAGTTAAAGGCACGTTGAAAGATCTTGCCTGGAAAGTATTAACCCACCCGCTGTATTCAGCAGACCTTGCTCCTTCAGGTTACCACTTGTTCCGGTCGATGGCACATGCACTTTCTGAGCAGCACTTCAAAATGTACGAAGAAAATGGAAAATTGGATCTCTGAATGGTTTGCCTCAAAACAAGAAAGGTTCTATTGGGATGGTATCCACAAATTACCTGAAAGATGGGGGAAATGTGTAGCTAGTGATGGACATTACTTTGAATAAAGCACTTTTGATGTTTCTCTTGAATTATCGTGTTTTCTTTGATTACAGAATCCACCATTATTAACTGGTACACCTAGTATAAGCATAACCAATGGACACAGACACTGGGGGAAGGGTAGTGAGGGCATATGCTGAGAGGGGGGGTGGCGGTTGGGGAGGCTAGGGGAAAGTTAAAGGGGGGGGGAAGGAGACATATGTACTTGTATATGTAATATTTTAAACAATAAAAAAAAGAAAAAAATGTTAGTACAATTAGAGGAATCAAAGTCATGAAGCATTGAATCATAACAGGAAGTGATACACTTATTTTAATGTCAGTGGTGATTTGGATGTATGTACTGTGGTAAATTACTAATTTTAGAGATTATTTCTTTTAGGACCTAAAATTTTAGTAATTAATTATTCTGATTAATTTTTTTGTTTGATGTGGACAAAAGAATAGATATTTCATTTTGCAATTCTAGGCTTATCCAATGATTTTTTTCAGAGTTAGTTTGCAAGATATATGCAAATTTGTTTCTACAACTTATGAACCCATAGGTTCATACCACCATCTTTTGCTCTCTTGATGTTCCTTACAATGACCTACTTTAATTCACATGATTCAGGAAGGCCATTTTGTCTTGAGAAGAAGGTTTTGGTTGCCTGTACCACACATACAGGCCCTTTCTTCACTCCTCAATGCCCAGTTGTCATCCTTTCCTCCAGACTTATAATTCACTAGTTTATGCGTTATGATGAGGAATTCTTATAGTTTCAGATGATCTCTTTGTCTTGATCTTCTCTGAGAACTGAGTATGGTTTCTCCCTAGTCTATAATAACTATCAAAACATGTCAAATAGCTTATTGCTAATAAATTTTTCAGGCATTGTTTTCTATTCCTTCCTAATAAACAAGGAGACTGAAATAAAGCAAATCTGACATTGCATATCTTTGTTCTATTGTGCATTTATTTATTTAATATGTTTTTATTGATTTAAGAGAGAGGAAGGTAGAGGGAAAGAAAGATAGAAACATCAATGATAAGAGAATCATTGATCGACTCCCGGCTCCCTCCTGCATGCCCCCTACTGGGGATCAAGCCCGCACCTGGGCATATGCCTTGACTGGGAATCAAACCATGACCTCCTGGTTCATAGGTTGACACTCAACCACTGAGTCACACTGGCTGGGCTCCCCTTTAGTTTTTATGAGAGAACCAGAAGTTTTGTTCTCCCCTGAAGATAAATACAATGTTGTGTTATATCAAATGTTTGGCACCTTTCTCTGCAGCTCTGAAGCGGCCCAAATGTAGTTTGACCTAACTCATGAAACACACTTTGTAAAAGGATATTTATTGCCTTCAAGATAGTAAAAATATATCAAATTTATTGATGTCCAGGGAAAGTAACATTATGATTGTTTAGAGTGAACTTACTAGCAATTGAGTATTCACGGAAGTGAAAGCAGACTGTTGGTATGTGCTTAAAAACAACAAATGAGAAAAAGGACTAGAAAGAAGAACCTGCATACAGTGTAACTACTTTAGCGGGAGGTGTTTAACACAGATTGCAATATAGAACTGAACTCCGGTGGGGCAGAAATCTTTCTTTAAAGATAGGCACAAGCCTGGTCGGTGTGGCTCAGTGGTTGAGCTTTGACTCATGAACCAGGAGGTTGCAATTCAATTCCTGGAGAGGGCACATGCCCAAATTGCAGGCTTGATCCCCACCCCTGCATATAAATGCATATTTTAGCAAAACAAAGACTGAAATCAATTATCTAAATATCCATATTAAAAAGTATTATATACAAATTTAAAATATAATATAGCAAAGTATGTTATGGCAAGTGAACCTTTTATCTCTATCTGTCAAAGACTGAGTTCCTTGAGTCCAGTTGAGGTTTTGGTATGGCTTCTTCAATATCTGGTCCACCCTGTCTCCATGGGATAATCGGCAAGAGAGTTGGGTGTTTACTAGAGTCCCCAAGTCCTTGGTGGGTTCTAACCTACAAAATTTATTTTCTAAGCCCCGTAAAACTGCTAAAAACTCTGTCTGATTTTCAGAGTACCTCAGCTTAGCTTCTTAACCTCTTGCCTCACAGCTAAACAATTCGGTAAAGGCCTTGAGGAGAAAACCACAAAGGTTTCACTCACTTTTTACCCATCCCATTTCTCCCAATTCTAGGTTGTCTTGGATCCTAAACTCCAATTTTTGTCTGTCCATTCTGTGAGACTGGCAGGTGCTTTGCTGGCCCTTTGCTTCCTGGCTGAGATGTTGCACTCAGATTTTCAACTTTCTACCCATTTGAGCAAATGCTCCAAGGTAAAAAAGGAGCCAAAGAGATAGGCTTATCTCTCTTGGGTTTCATTCTCTCTACCTTCTTGGTCCCCCAATCTGTGGTTGTCTTAGAAGCTTTGTGATGTCTTCCAACTCTTGACTGTGTGTTTTATCTGACTTTTCTAATTGTTTTTAGTAGGGGTATCCTTATACTGCCATGTGCTCAACATTGCCAGTGGTAGGACCCTGACATGAAAAAATTCTTCACCCAGTTGTTCTGAATGGTATTTGCAGTGTTAAGGTCTCTTTTTATTTAATTACTAGAGGCCCAGTGCATGAAATTTGTGCATGGGGGGGGGGGCGGTCCCCTCAGCCCAGCCTGCACCCTCTCCAATCTGGGACCCCTTGAGGGATGTCCGACTGCCCATTTAGGCTCCTGGTGGGATTGGGCCTAAACGGGCAGTTGGACATCCCTCTCACAATCCAGGACTGCTGACTCCCAACCACTCGCCTGCCTGCCAGCCTGATCACCCCTAACCACTCCCCTGCCAGCCTGATCAATGCCTAACTGCTCCCCTGCCGGCCCAATTGCCCCTAACTGCTCTCCCCTGATGGCCTGGTCACCCCTAACTGCCCTCCCTTGCCAGCCTGGTCACCCCTAACTGTCCTCCCCTGCAGGTCTGGTCACCCCCAACTGCCCTCCCCTGCTGGCTTGGTCACCCCCAATCACCCTCCTTTGCAGACCTGGTCACCCTCAACTGCCCTCTTCTGCAGGCCTGGTTGCCCCCAACTGTCCTCCCCTGCAGGCCTGATTGCCCACAACTTCCCTCCCCTGCCGGCCATCTTGTGGTGGCCATCTTGTGTCCACATGGGGGCAGCCATCTTGTGTGTTGGAGTGATGGTCAATTTGCATATTATCTCTTTATTATATAGGATAGGTGACTTTATGTTCTTATTATTTTGATAAATATTGTGTTACATATGGTCATAGTGAACTTACATTGTCTAAGTGTATAAACAAGGATCTTTAAAACTTGTAGATTTAAAGCTTCGACCTCTCCCTGTCCACATGCCCACACATAGCCAAGGTTCCTTATTGGGAGCCTTGGGCACCATTGCCCACCTATTGCCTCCCCTGCCCCTCTGCCCTGGGTCAGGGGCAGTGTGGCATCTTTCATCTTCTCAGGAAATAAAAAAGCCACTGCTGCTGCCATCAAGCCAGGATTTAGGTTTAGGTCATGGATGCATAAGTAAATGCTATACTTGGAACTGCCCACAACATCAAAATTACAAGTAAGCTACAGATCAACCATCATTCAGAACCACCTGAAGAAGGCCTACAACTAAGGATATAAAGAAGAAGCCACATCAGATGGGTAGAAAGGTTGGAGACATGAATGGATGAATGGGCTGGGCCCATACACATGTGTGACTGGAAATAATCAGGAGGGATGTCTCAGATGCAGAGGTCCCCTTGAGGAGCAGGAATCTCAGCTCCCCAGCCCAGGGTTCCAGTGCCAGGAAGAGGATTCCTCATAACTTCTGGCTATAAAAACCAGTGGGGATTGTGACTGAGTGAGATGGAAGGCTTCTGGAGTCCTAGGCATTCCTCTTAAAGAGCCTGTGCACCAACTTACTTGGACTCACTCACTTGAGCTCCAGCACTGGGGCACTAGGGATATATGAGGAGGAAATGGGTTGTCTGGGATCAGGGCAAGAGCTGGAGGGGAAACTTTCTCTCAGAGAGAAGTGTTGGCAGAGGCCATTCTCCCTTTTCTGATCCACATGGAACAGCCAGAGAGGCACCATATCTGAGTCTCCATCAACCTGGCTAACACTGTGAGACCTGCTCTGATGATTCCTTGAGACCTTTCCCCATCCAACATGTGGGCCAATTTAAGCCACTTCCAGTGGCTTTTCTACAAACAGCCTGTTTTGGCTCATGCTTCATATTTTCCCAGAGTATCTCAAACAAGCAATATCTGGCCTTGACTTGCCACATGCATTCTCCTAAGTGGCCCCAGCTCAGCACTAGGGGCAGCCAGCCTTGGCTCAAAGATCTGTCTCTTCTGGGCACCTCCAAGCCCAGCCAAATATTCCTTTGTAGCTCATGCCTGGTGTCCCCAAGCAGCAGCTGACCTTGGGCCGAACCTCCTGGAAGGCCCCATAAGCAATACACCCAGTGGACAGTTTCAGACCATGTTGAAATACCACCCAATCTCCTTCACAAGGGACATGCTCAAGGGGCAGACTCAGCAGGCCCACTGAAGTAATTCCTGCTTTGTGATGTTGACAAAACTGATCCTTTTGTGGCGTAACTGATCCTCCATGGTGATCACAGTGGGTCCTTGCAGCCAATCAGCCTGGGGATATGTCCTTCCCTTTGAGGTGTCAACAGCAATCAAAGCTCTACTACAATAGGAGGATGTACACAACCCACACAGGAGAGGGGTGCACCTGGACTGCTTAGTTTGGGTGATCAGGAAGGCTGTGCCAATGGAACTAATAAGACACTTACTCCATAAGGCCCCTCTACCAAGACCCAGAGATGTAGCAGCTCTACCTAATACATAGAAACAAAAGCAGGGAGGCAGCCAAAATGAAGACACAAAGAAATATGTCCCAAATGAAAGAACAGAGCAAAACTCCAGAAAAAGAACTAAAAGACTATTCTGTTTACACTGGTTATAAGGATGATCTATGAACTAAGGGAAGAGTAGATGAAATTAGTGAGAACTTCAACAAAGAGATAAGAAACATAAAAATGGAGATAGAAAACATTAAAAAGAGCCAATCAGTAATGAAGAATACACTATTTTTAATGAAGAATACATTACAGGGACCCAGCAGTGGACTAGATGAAGCAGAGGATCTAATCAGAGAGTTGGAAGATAAAAAAGCAGAAGACACACAATCAGAACAGAATAAAAAAGGCAACATTTGGAGATACTATAATGAGCCTCTGGAACAACTTCAAGCATGCCAACATTCACATAATGGAGAGGGTGGGGTGCCAGAAGTAGAAGAGAGAGAGAGAGCAATAAATTGAAAATGTATGTGAAAAAATAATGATGGAAAACTTTCTTAACTTGGTGAAGGAAATAGGCATACAAGTCCAGGGAGCAAAGAGAGTCCCAAACAAGATGAATCTGAAGAGGTCCACAGCAAAACACACCATAATTAAAATGCCAAAGGCTAAAGACAAAGAGACAATCTTAAAAGCAGCAAGAGGAAGGCAGTTAGTTATTTACAAGGGAGCTCCCATATGACTGTCAGCTGATTTCTCAACAGAAACTTTGCAGGCCACAAGGGATTGGCAAGAAATATTCAAAGTGATGAATAACAAGAATCTACAACCAAGATTACTCTACCCAGCAAAGCTATTATTTAGAATCAAACAATAGATAAAGAGCTTCCCAGGCTAGAAAAAGCTAAAGGAGTTCATCACAACCAAACTAATATTACAAAAAATGTTAAAGGACATTCTTTAAAAAGAAAATTAAAAAAAAAAAAAACCACAAGATAAAATGTGAATAATAAAATGGCAATAAATACATATCTATCAAAAATAATGTTAAATGAAAATGAATTAAATGCTCCAATCAAAAGACACAAGGAGACTGAATGGATAACCAAACAAGATCCCTACTTATACTGTCTACAAGAGACTCACTTCAGATTGAAAGATAGACTGAACATGAAGGGATGGAAAAAATCTATAATAATAAAAGGGTAATATGCTAATTAGACTGGATGTCCTTCCTTCTGGACAAAGCCGCAGCGGGTGGGGCCATGGCAGCGGTGGAGGGCGGGGGGGGGGGGTGTAGGGCCAAGGCCCTTGCATGAATTTCGTGCATTGGGCCTCTAGTATATTTCATAATGATGGAAACAAACCAACAACCAAAAAATGGTAGGTAGCAATACTTATACCAGATAAATAGACTTTAAAACAAAGTCTATATAGCAAGAGACAAAGAAAGAACACAGCAATTCCAGTTCTGGCTATTTATCCAAAGAAACCCATAACACTAAATCAAAAAGACATATACATTTATATGTTCACTGTAGCATTAGTTACAATAACCAAGACATGGAAACAACCTAAGTATTCATCCATATATGAAAGGAGAGATACATACATACAATGGGATAGTACTCAGCCATAAGAAAAAAATGAAATATTGCCATTTGCGACATGGATGGACCTTGAGAATATCACCTAAGCGAAATAAGTCAGTCAGAAAAAGCTGACAACTATATGTTCTCACTCATATATGGGATATAAAACTGAAACTCATAGACATAGACAGCAAAGTGGTGATTATCAGAGGGAAAGGGGATGGGAAGTTAGTAAAGGTTAAAGGGGGCCAAGTATATAGTGATGGAATATGATTTGACTTTGGGTGGTGGACTCTCAATTAAATATACAGAGAATTGTACACTTGAAACCTATATAATCTTATTAACCAATGCCACCCAATAAATTTAATTTAAAAATATATGAATAGATAAAGAGGAAATGGTGCATATATACAATGGAATATGGCTCAACCATAAAAAAAATCTTGCCATCTGCAACCACATGGATGGAACTAGAGGATTTTGTGCTGAGTGAAATAAGTCAGACAGAGGAAGACAAATGCCATATGATTTCATTTATATGTGCAATTTAAATAACAAAATAATCAAACAAATAAAACAGAAACAGACTCATAGATACTGAGAATATTTTGACAGTTGCCAGATGGAAGGGGGTTTGGGGAATGGGCAAAAAGGTAACAGACTTAGGAAGTACAAATTGGTAGTTACAGAATAGTCACGAGGATGTAAAGTACAGCATAGGGGATATAATCAATAATATTTTAATAACTACATATTGTGTCAGATGGGTACTAGAGTTATAGGAGTGATCACTTAGTAATTTATGTAATGACTAATTACTGGACTATCCACCCAAAACTAATACAATATTGTGAATTGTAAATGAAAAATAAATAAACTTTAAAGTAAAAAACAAAAAAGATTTAAACCTATAACTTCACAATGGTAAAATCCCAATCCATGTATATCAAACCATTCTAGTTACAGCCCTAATTTTATGAAAACTAACTTTTATTAAAAAGCTACACATTGAATTTATTTTGAGATATTATTATTAAAACTATATTGTTATTAACAAGCCCTAGTTCTATTCCAGCATCACATTTTTTTGTTTTATTTTACTTTAAAAAAATAAATTATCTTTATTGTTGAATGTATTACAGATGTCCCCCCTTTTTTCTCATGGACCCCCTCTACCCTGCACTTGCCTCACCAGGCCTTCACCACCCTATTGTCTGTGTCCATGGGCTATGCATATAAGTTCCTACATAATCTCTCCCCATCCACCACCCACCTCCACTTTTCCCCTGATATTCATCAGTCTGTTCTACGCTTCTGTGTCTCTGGATCTATTTTGTTCATTGGTTTATTTTGTTCATTAGATGCCTGCCACATATGAGTGGGATCATGTAACTTTCTCTGATTGGCTTATTTCACTTAGCATAATACTCTCCAGGTCCCTCCATGCTGTCTCAAAGGGTAAGAGATCCTTCTTTTTAATTTTATTTTTAATAAGCCATATCATATCTCAATCATTACCCATTTTTCAGGTTGATATACAAATTATTTATTCATGTTATATTAACATGTCAAAATAGAAACAGTAGAAAATTAACTTCAATCCCTGATTTCTAGTATAGTAACCCATTAAATCGGCTTTACCTATATAAATGTGGTATCTTTCACAGGCTCATGGACAAAATTTGAAAGCCACAGGAAAGTGATAACAGAGAAATCAATCAAATTTTAAAACCAGTGAGATCTATATCTAGAATTTTGAGATAAAGATCCGATGGAAAAAGATTAAACAGCCCTATGTTAATTTAGCCAGCAGTATAGCCCTATTGCCTTTGTTTGAAAACTATTGATTGAAGCTGATTGATGCACTCCATGGATGGAAAGAAAAACAGATTATGGGAACCCAATAGATTAATTCATGGAGCTAGGCTCATTCATTAGAAAGATATAAAAAAAATTTTACTACTTATATATGCATCCTGGTTTGCTTCAAATATGGTTTTATTTTAATACTAGAGGCCTGGTGCGCAGATTCCTGCACCAGTGGGATACCTTGAACTGGCCTGTGGGGATCAAAGGCTGTGTAAATATCTGTGTTTTCCAATGGTCTTAGGCTCTACAGCAGCGGTTCAGGTTGAGAACCGCTAGCAGGGTAGCCTAAGACCATCGGAAAACACAGATATTTACATTATGATTCATAACAGTAGCAAAATTACAGTTATGAAGTAGCAACGAAAGTAATTTTATGGTTGGGGGTCACCACAACATGAGGAACTGTATTAAAGGGTCGCAGCATTAGAAAGGTTGAGAACCACTGATTTAAGCCAATTAAATATTACTATTAGAGATATCTCTATGCTCATTCATGATTATATTGTATGTTCGTTCATCAAAACATATCATTTTGCCATTTCATTTGACATCATTGGAGAAAATACAAGCAATTTATTTTTTAATATAGCTGCCATGACAATGCAAGTAAAGACAGCATATTATTACTATTTATGCACCAAACCAACTAACACTGTTACATTACAGAGTATCTACTATGTACAGAATATCAGGCAGACACTGGGGTCTATAAAGAGAGAAACTTAAAGCCTGCTGTGCCCACTTGAAATCTACGCATGCTTTATATTTACATCAAAACCCCATTTTGTCTTTTAAGAAAATTACTACTAGGTCATAATAATCCAGATTTGAACCTTCAATTTTACATATCCCTTCCCATCAACAAATAGTGTCACTAGTGGCCCGGTGCACATTAAAAGGAAATTAATTAGAAGAAATATTTTAATATCATTATTTGCCCTTTCTCTATAATAGAAGTGCCAACCAAATTCATGATTGACAATAACAGATCGAAACACATGTGTGTTATTGGTGCCAGCAAGAGCTTTATGTGTATCATGCATGCATGAGTCAACTTAGCCTTTTATATATATAGAATAAACTTGATTAATTAGACCTGCTTCCTGATTTAGCTAAACTTTTTCCAGCCCAGTGAAGCACCCCAACTTCTCTTTCAGGTAATTGTAAGAAACACAGCAGTAAATATCAACATGAAGCAGATTATTGTGGTAGATTATGCAAGGAGAACAAAGGATAAAATACTTAACTGCAGCAATGTTTGACTATATTCTGCACAGTGAGAAAACCTGAAGTCATTTTCAAGTTTCACTATTTCTTACTTCTTTTCAGTCAGGTCAAGTTTCTAAGCTTTCTAAATCTCTATTTTCCAGTTAATGAAAAGAAAATAGGATTCTACCAAGTCTCCTATCTACCTACTCTAGGACTTCTGTGAGGATTTAATGAGATGAGGCATGGGAAAACGCTTCACATACATTTGGTTAAAGTGTAAAACGTTTGCACCTGGCTATAAAGCAAGTCATGTTCCTGGGCTGAAGAAACTGCAAGGAGGCTACTTGCTAGGGAGCGGAAGCCAGGCATTGCTACATGACATCATTACCTGGTGCCCACAGTGACTGTTTCTGGGCTGGGCTGTGGGCCGCATTTTGTGCCATGGGGTCTAAGTAGTGTTAGCTGCAATTTGGTGGGCTGTCACTCCTGGGTGGTGGCGGGGCCTGGATCCCACTTGGGGGAAGCTGAGTGTTGCTTTGTGGGCGCCAGGTCCACAGTGCTGTTTCTCTGTAAATGGCCAGTGCGCATCACGGCAGCTCCTGCATTGAGTGTCTGCCCCCTGAGGGTCAGTGTGCATCATAGCAACTGGTCAGATGGTCGGACACTTAGCATATTAGCCTTTTATATATACAGATTTTCTATGGCCAAGAAGAAGCAGAGAACTTAGGCCATTAACTTCAGTTTTGTCTAAATCACAGGGTCCATTTCTTTTTGCTTCATTTGCACATTGAAGAGGATGTTTAGAAAAGTGGCAGAAATGATTTTCTCCTCGAAAGTGCCAAGGAGGTTTTATAAGACGCTTTCACTTTGTAAACAGGTGTATATGTGGCTTACTGAGCACTTCTTAGTTTACTGTGCTACTGTGACTGGTGCTCTGTTTAAATTTCCCTTCTATCCTGTGAGGAAAATGACCTCCTGTGTTCAGTTACTTTAGCTATTATAAAATTGTGGTCTGAGTGATTTAGGCCAAAATAAGAAACACCAGAGAATTTGAAAGAGTTAACTGGGTATTAAGGAGGGAAGTCTTCCTACTACTCATGCACCTAATAGCATCTCTAACTTCAGGATGTGCCTTAGGGAAAGCCACTAGAGAGGAGGGGGAAGTCAATCTGGTAATCAGCTCTTCCTTTCACTGCCTGCACGAGTCTTAGTAGTATCTGGTAAAATCTTACTCTGCCTCTACTGTCACCTCCTTACCCACCACCAAATTATACCTCCAGTCTCTGGATACACCTAGGAGAGAGTTCTGGCCTGGCAACTGCAGCTGCCAAGATTTAACTGATGGAGATGCTATTTATTACGTTGATGGTGAAGAAAATACCAATGGCCTGGGAAATTAGCTAAGTGATAGCCTAGCCCAGTGGTCAGCAAACTGTGGCTTGCGAGCCGCAGTTTTCCGCTCTGTTGACTAATGAGTTTGCCGACCACTGGCCTAGCCTAAGCTGATGTTGGAAGCAGAGGGTTGGCAAGTGAAATTTGCATGAGTTTAGATGTTTTTTCTTTCTTAAATTGAGTTCTTGGTGGATGGCCAAAAAATAAATAAAAGTGCAAGGAGCACAGAAGATAATCTAGTTCCTAAAGTTTCCATGGTAAACAAAAAATGCAACATAGTTCAAGTTCAAGTGTTTACAGATCATTTTATTTAATAAACACATGACTAGAGCTTAACTGGTGACATGCTCTGTTCTAAGCACTCTACCAATGTTAACTTATAACAGCTCTAGGTAGATTGGTCCTGTGATTGCCCTTAAGTATGGGGAGGAAACTGAGGAATTAAGAGGTTAAATATCTTCCCAAGATACAGGGCCAGAAAATTGCAGAACCAGTACTTAAACCGAGCAGACTGCTGCTAGTGTCTATGAGCTCTGAATCACTTCACTATGTGTCAAGAAGAGCCACTAAAACAAAAGGTAGGGGAGCTCAAGTAGAACAGACAATTTCTCCTAGTTTTTACCATTGCTAAAATGATAATAAGAATTGCCTGGGTTCAAATTAGACAATGTTTATGAAAACGTCTTACTAACTAAAAGGGTAAATGATTGCAAAATACCACAAAAATGGATTGATAATGGCTGTGGAAGGCAGGCCGTGGAAGTCCACAGACTTATGCCATACACATACTTACATTGTCATTAAGTTACAACTTATCTGAATGGAATGTTAAATCATTCATAACCAGTCAATTAATACACTGTAAATATATGTGCCATTCATACACCATAAGTACAATGAATTGGGGCGGGGGGAGAAGAGAGTAGTTTACAAAAAGGGTTTTCTAACTAGATAGTTTAACCCTTTGTACATCATAAGCATCTATAGACGCAAGGATGGTCTCAGTTTTGGACGCGTGGCAGTTAATTGGTTAATGAACTGGTCAAACCTTTATAAAGAAATTGATTTAACTAATTCATAGGACATATTTTGACAAATTTAAATTTTTTATCTGATTTAATAACTAATAAACTCAGACACTATAGTTTCCTTGCCACTAATTGATATAAACTTTGAACACATCATTTAATCAGTGGATAGTTTGCCCTTTCTTCCAATTTAGAAAATTCTTTAGATGATTTATTTTCAATTCAAAATTTGCTTACTCTGTGCTTTTTGTTCATTTACTTATTTATTTAATTTCAAGAATCAAATTTCTACATTTATTTTTTGGTAAAACACCTACCAATGAACTTGACTTCCTTAACCAAAAGCTGAGAGCTATGAGAGATGGGCCTCAGAAATCTGCAACAGCAAATAAGCCATGGATGTTTGCTTCTGGATCATGTCAAACTGCACTAAACCTAAAGAAGCTGTTGCTGTCCTACTATCAACCATTTTCACTGGCCATTTTCCTCCCCCCCCCCTTTTTTTGGTGGTGTAAAGTGCTTTTTAAAACAGAAATTAGTTTTTCAAATTGTTTTCTGCCATCTAGAAATACTAACAAATTTTGACTGATGCCTGCTAAGGACAAATGGTAAGAACAGCATGTGAATCAGAAGATTTTCAAAAAGGGATTTTGCAGTTAGCATGTGGTCCTGTTTTCTTCCAGCAGGTAGTGAAAAGAGAAACATCTAACAGTGGGGTTCATATCTCACCAAATATCAAGCAGACCAAAATTACTCCTTAGAATCTTGGCTTCCCTTTATGTCTGGGGGAGATCTTATAAGTTCCCCTCCTGGGCATGGAAGAGAAAACACTCTTCTTCCCAGGGAGAAATGGAGGCCTGGCGATGGCAGCGTTGCCCAGGCTCACTGTGAGGCAGGCAGGTGGCCACCCTCACGCAGGCTCACTGTGGATGCGCGGTGTGCAGAAGCGTGCAGGCAGTAGTCAGACAAGGACAGATCTGTATGCTGCATGTGGAACTTTATTCCTTGTAATTACCGTGTTTCTTTGATTCTTAAAATCCCCTTCTGAAAATGTGAGGAATCATTGCCTCTCACTGTTGGAACATTGTGAAAATGCTTGAATCATGGAGGAGCAAAGGAGTAAGTACCATTTAAGTTTTAATTAAAATTTGAAAAACATTCAACCATATCCTGCTTCTTCTTTCCATCAAGGATCCGACAATTATTAAATCTGGCTGGTGGTGTCCACTTTCAGAAACTTGAATTTTTACTGGCAAACAATTTATCTTTTCTATTGTTGGACATCTTCTTGGTGCATTTTATGGCTATCATCTTTGGCCAAGCCAATCTGGTTTTCTTCAGCCACAGCTCTGCTCCTTAATCCGTTTAAGATTTTTACATAGATTCTCCTTGTATGGTGAGTGTATTACCATGGAGTTTTTCTTTCAAGCCACTGAGTGCAGCTTATTTCTCTTTTTTTCTGTCCGTAGTATATGTTTGTGACACTCCTGCATGCTACTAGCCTTTTTAAAATTTATTTTAGGACTGGCTGGGATGGTATTAGATGAACATACTCATACAATGGATATAATTACAGAAAGTTTTGTATCTTTAAATTGATTTAACTTAAATTTTTTTCTTACTTGGATAGAAATTATCTACACATTATGTATTTCTTTTTCTATGCCTAGTGCCCTTCTAAGCACAGTGAGTCTCTCTCTCTCACACACACACACACACACACACACACACACACACACACACACAAACTGAAAAATATGATACCATTTTAAAACTCTACTAAATGTACAAAGAATTAACACAGTCCTTCTTGAACTCTAACTAAAAACAGAAGAGAAATAAATAGTTTATAACTCATTTTGAAGCCAGCATTACCTTGATATCAAAGCCGGACAAAGGCATCACAAGAAAAGAACCACAGACTAATATAACTTATGCAACAGAGATGCAAAAAATCCTCAATAAATACTAGCAAATTGATTTCAATAACATATTAAAAGGATTATACCAGTGGGATTTATCCCAAGAATGCACTGGTGGTTCAATACACTAACATAAATCAATGTAATGCACCACTTTAATAGAGTGAAGTTTAAAAAATAAAAAAAACAACAACTCATGATCATCTCAGTGGATGCAGATAAGAGATCTGACACAATTCAACACCCTTTCATGACAGGAAAAAACATAACAAACTAGAAGGAAACTTCCTAAATAAAACAAAGGACATCCATGAAAAATGCACAGTCATTAGTGAAAGAGTGAAAGTTTTCCCCATAAGACCAGGAACAGGGAAAAAATAAGTGCTCTAGTCACTTCTATTCAATATTACACTGGCCCTTACAGCCAGAGCAATTGGGGAAAAAAAGAAATAATCAATCATATTGGAAAGAAAGAAGTAAAACTAACACTATTTAGTGATGGCATGATCTTATATAGAGAAAATCTTCCCACCCCTACAATAAAAAACTATTAGAGCTAATACACAAATGTATAAAAGTTGCAGTATACAAGATTAATATACAAAAATGGGTTGTGTATGTTGGTGTGGTTCCATTTTTTGGAGTTTTGTCAGGTACACCAAAAGGTGGTGGATTTGATTTCCAATCAGGGTACTTGAGGGAGGCAACTGATAGATGTTTCTCTCTCACATCACTGTCTGTTTCTCTCTGTCTCTCTCAAATCAGTTTTTTTTTTTTTTAAAAAAAGGTTATATTTCTGTAAACTAACAATAGACAATCCAAAATTAAATTTAAAAAAATTCCATTTACATTAGTATCAAAAAGTACTAATTATCCAGGAATAAATTTTACCCAAAAGTGCAAAATTTACACACTGAACACTATATAACATTGATGAAAAAAATTTTGAAAGACCCAAATAAATGAACACACATCTTGTGTTAATCGATTGGAAGATTTAATATTGTTAAAATGACAATACTCCCCAAATTGGACTATGCATTTAATATAACACTCATCAAAATTCTCCAATATTTTTATTCAAATATAGACAAGCTGATTTTAAAATTTGTGTGGAATTTTAAGAGACCTCAAATATCCAAAATAATATTAAAAAGTAACAAAGTTGGAGGGCTCACATCTCACAATTTCAAAACTCACTATGAACTATAGTACTCAAATCACTGTAGACATAAAGATAAATGAAATAAATTTGAAAGCCCAGAAATAAACTAACTTTATTTATTTATTTATTTATTTATTTTTAATTTCTTTATTGATTAAGGTGTTACATATGTGTCCTTATTCCTCCATTCCCCCCCCATTCCCCTCACTCATGCCCTCACCCCTGTTGTTTGTGTCCATTGATTAAGCTTATATGCATGCATACAAGTCCTTTGGTTGATCTCTCCCCCTTACCCCCACCCTCCCCTATCTTCCCTCTGAGGTTTGATAGTCTGATTGATGTTTCTCTGTCTCTGGATCTGTTTTTGTTCATCACTTTATGTTGTTCATTATATTCCATAAATGAGTGAGATCATGTGATATTTATCTTTCTCTGACTGGCTTATTTCACTTAGCATAATGCTCTCCAGTTCCATCCATGCTGTTGCAAATGGTAAGAACTCCTTTTTTACTGTAGCATAGTATTCCATTGTGTAGATGTACCACAATTTTTTTAATCCACTCATCTGCTGATGGGCACTTAGGCTGTTTCCAAATCTTAGTTATGGTGAATTGTGCTGCTATGAACATAGGGGTGCATATATCCTTTCTGATTGGTGTTTCTAGTTTCTTGGGATATATTCCTAGAAGTGGGATCACTGGGTCAAATGGGAGTTCCATTTTTAGTTTTTTGAGGAAACTCCCTACTGTTCTCCACAGTGGCTGCACCAGTCTGCATTTCCACCAGCAGTGCACGAGGATTCTTTTTTCTCCCCATCCTCACCAGCACTTGTCGTTTGTTGATTTGTTGATGATAGCCATTCTGACAGGTGTGAGATGATACCGCATTGTCGTTTTGATTTGCATCTCTCGGATGATTAGTGACTTTGAGCATGTTTTCATATGCCTCTTGGCCTTCCTTTTGTCTTCTTTCGAAAAGTATCTATTTAGGTCCATTGTCCATTTTTTGATTGGGTTGTTTATCTTTCTTTTAAGTTGTCTGTAAACTCACATTATTTAGTCATTTCATTTTAGACTCAGGGGCCAATACCATTCAGTGGATAAAAAAATATCATGTGAACAAATGGTGCAACTGGATATCCACATGCCAAAAGTGAATTTGAACCCGTATCTAAAACATTACACAAAAATTAACTCTAAATATATACATGACTTTAATATAAGAGCTAAAACATAAAATTCTTAGAAGAAAGCATAGGAGTACATCATCATGACTTCAGAATTGGTGATGGTTTCTTACATATGACATCAAAAGCAAAAGCAAGAAAATTAAAGTTATATAAATTGGATTTCATCAAAATTAGATACTCATGTCTATTAAATAACACTTTCAAGCAAGTGGCAACAAGCAGATGACAAAAATATTGCAAATCATATATCTGATGAGAGTCTATCATCTAAAATATTTGAAGAACTCTTACAACTCAACAACAAAAAGGCAAACAACTCAGTTTAAAAATGGGCAAAAGGTTTCCATAGCCATTTCACCAAATAAGATACAGATGGCCAATACATAAAATGATGCTCAACATTATTAGTCATTAAGGGACTGCAAGTCAAAACCATAAGCAGATACCACATTGCAGCCAGTAAAATGGCTATGATAAAAAACCTGAAAATAGCAAGTGTTGTCTGTGATGTGGAAAAATTGGGACACTTATAAATTGTTGGTGGGAATTTAAATTGGTTCAGCTGATACGAAAAACAGTTTGATGGTTCTAAAAAGTTGTACATAGAATTACCATGTGTCCTAGCAATTCCACTTCTAGGCATAGCATTCAAGAGAACTAAAAACATATTCAAATGAAAACATGTACACGGATGTTCAGAGCAGTATTATTTGAAATTGCCAAAAGGTAGAAAACAATATCCAAATATCTTGAATGCATAAATTAAATATGGTATATCCATACAATAGAATATTACTCAGCCATTAAAAGGAATGAAGTACTGATACATGCTACCACATGGATGAAACTTGAAAATATTATGCTACATGAATGAAGTTAGGCACAAAACTTACATTTTTTTGTCTGATTCCATTTATATAAAATGTTCAAAATATGCAAATCTATATATATATAAAGTAGATTAGTGGGTGGCAAGGGGCAAGAAAGAGGGGGAATGTAGAATGACTGATTAATGGGTATTGGGTTTCCTTAAGGTGATGAAAATGTTATTGAACTAAATTGTAGTGAAGGTTGCACAATATTGTGAATGTCCCAAAAGGCACTGACTTGTATATTTTAAAGTGATTGAAATGATGACTTTTATGTTATGTAAACTTTACCTCAGTTTAAAAAATTATTAAAGGCTACCTAACATTCTCAAGTAGTTCACAGTCAAGTTGAGAAGAAGACAGAACAAAGATACATAAAAAATAGAATAGAAGTAGTCCTCATTTTCCCTGACAGTGTGAACCCATAATATGGATATGTAAGCTGAAACTATTTATGCAAAAAATCGTGGGGTTTTTTTTTTTCAGTTTCATTGGGGTATAGTTGACAAAAAGAAACTGTATTTAAGCTATACATTGTGATGATTTGATATACGTATACATTGTGGAATGATCACCACAATCAATTAGCTCACATAATTCCTTTTTTTTTGTGGTAAGAATGCAATATTTACTCTATTAGTAAATTTTAAGTATACAATACAGTATTGTGGACTATAGTAACCATGATATGCATTTGATGTCTAGAATTTAGTTAACTTGCATAACTAAAACTTTGTACTGTTTGGCCAACATCTCCCCATTTTCCCCTTTGCCCCTGGCAACCACCATTTCCTTTGGTATATACCCAGAAGTGAAATTGCTGGATCATATGGTAGTGCCAGTTTTAAGTTTTTGAAAACCTCCATACTGTTTTCCACAATGGCTGTGCTAATTTACATTCCCACCAACAGGGTTCAAGGGTTCCCCTTTTTTCCACATTCTCACCAACAGTTTTGTCTTTTTGGTCATTCTAACAGGGGTGAAGTGACACATTTGTGGTTTTGATGTGCATTTACTTGATGATTAGTGATGCTGAGCATTTTCCCTCTACCTGATGGCCATTTGTATATCTTGTTTTGAGAAATATCTATTCAATTTGTTTTCTTTTGCTGAGTTGAGTGCCTTGTGTATTTTGGATATTAATCTCTTATCAGGTACATAGTTTACAAATATTCCCTATAATCGGGCAGATTGCATTTTCACTCTGATTATTTTTTCCTATGTGCTACATGCAAAGAGATTTTAGTAATCAATAGAAAAAATTACATTGTTCTATAGCATTAAAACATTTAGAACTCTTGTACTGTATAGAGAAATAAAAATTAGTAAAACTGATATTTTTTAGTACAGTGTACTTGAAAACATTAAAATATTATGAATAAAAGTATTTATTTATTTATAAAAAGGTATCAAGTAGTTTGGACAGTACTTGCATTGTTCTCCTAGCATACCCTTCTCTTCTATGACTTGGCAAATAGTCATGCTCTTTTCTAAGTTTGGATCAGTTTCTCATCTTTTATCCTTTGCATTTTTTAAATATCTGTGAAGTTGTGTGGGTTTTTTTGCCAGCTCCTTCATCCTTTCATCACAACCACTTTCTTCACCTGTGTCAATAAGTTATTCTTCGCTAGGTTTTTCCAGCTGTGTATGTAGAACATGTTGAAAAATAGCAGTGCCAATATTCTCAGGGTCGGCTATTTTTTCCCTTAACTCCATTTATATCTGATTCTACTTTTGCTTTCGGTGTTACCATTTTTTATTTCTTTGCTACATGTTCATCTTTGCTAATCAATTCCCTCTTTTAGGAAATGGTTATCCATTTTTGTAAAATGTCACTTGGTTTTATCACTGAGAAAAAAGGAGTCAATACAACCACACGCTTTGCTGTCTTTTTGTGTACTGGTAACAGATGCATAGACTCCAAAGAAAATGAAGGGGTTGGTCACTGATCACCATGCATATCTGCTATTTACATATCGATTTATTAATTAGAGAGTTAGCAGCACTTTTACTTTATGCAATTACTCACAGCTAATATGCCACGTTAACTGAAATTAACGTTGTTGTTGGGGAAATTGGTGTTATTTAACTAAATAAGATCATTGTAGTTTTACATATTGGAGCTGTGCAAAGCAAGGAAGACACATACTAAAATTGGGCAGTATTGAGTAACATGTAGCAGAATTTTAGGGATTGGATTCATGATGAGTTGGATTTACTTAAAGATTAAGGTATTACTTTAGGCTAACAGTATGGACATAGGCATAAAAGGGGGAAGAATCATGGTGTAAGTGTGTCATTAAGCAGGTTTACCTGAATATACCAAAGAAAGTGCCTATATAATCAATGAGTAGACAAAAGTTGACAGACTGTGTAAGGGGCTGCAATTTAGGCAGAATTATAAACTGGAAAACAAATCTACTGAAATGGACAATTATGGTCACTCGAGGCAGAAAACGTAAATTTTTATGTAGGCTTTGTTACTCATTTTATTTCTGATCTTTGGCAAGTCATGGGCATCATTTTCCTCATTTACTAAATGAGGATAATTGTATTCGGTCCACATGGCTGAGGATAAAGGTTCTTGTAAGTGGAAAAATACCCAGAACATATGTCTATGTTCATTCTTTAAAAGCTAAGTACTTGCTTTGAGATAGGAATTGGGCTAAACATTTCTGTCACAGATGATAGAACATTGTCTTGTGATCTAAGCACTGGGAGATGGGAGGAGGGAATAAATAGATATGTAAGCACAAAAATTACCGAATTATCCGATAGATGCTGTAAAGGAAATAAATTGAACCAAAAGCAATCATGGTAAAATATTATTTCATTTTAAGAAGAATTTTATGGCAATTCTTTGTAGGATGAATTAAACAGGATGGATGTCTAGTTTTAGTAAAGGCTTTATAGCTCCTGTTTATTGATCCAGATCTAGGATCAAGCCACTGGAGTAAGGCAAGGAAGTGTACTGGCGAAAACATTTGGTGTTAGGAAGTTCACGATTCTGAAAGTCCAGGGTGTTTCATGGATTATCTACATACATAGTAATGTTCCCAAGAGTGGTGACAAGGTTAGTACTCATGTATAAAGATATCTTCTATGGAAATAAATCCTCCATAATTAATGGAATTGATCTCAATATGTGGCTAGTTATCATAGCTTGGAAATAGATTCCAGGAAGCAGCAAGAGTACTCATTACCTGTAGCACACTACATTGTGTTTTTCAAACTTTAGTGGGAATAAAAATTACCTGCAATCTTATTAAAATGTTACTGTTTCAGTAATTCTGTAGTGGAACCTGGGCTTCTGCATTTCTAAATATTTCTCAAGTTAACTTCACTTGAGTAGCAAGATACACATTTTCCAATGATAGCTTTGAGTTAAATAACATCCTCCAAACCATTTCTGTGGTCATAATTTGGAAAGGGGAAGAAAAGCACTTTGTTTCTTATACTACAGCGTAATTATCACAATTTCATGAATAATCATTACTTTTTAAGGTTGTCATCATAGTAAGCACAGGTTTTATTTTATAATGTCTACCAACAAAAGTTATTACTTTTGTAATATTGCTAGAAACAATATTTTACAATTTTTGAATGGAATAATATTACTTCACTATTATTTTTATTATGTGTTTAATATTCTTTTGGGCATCGTAGTCACTTAACTGTTAAGTTGTCATTGAATGCATGTCATATAAACTTATACCTATTGATAAATCTAAATATTTGTGTCTATTTTAAGTATTCATGGTCTTTTTAAAACTCTAGAATGAATTCTCAGAAATGGGAGCTGATAAAAGTTATGGGTGTTATTGTGACTCTTAGTTTTTATTGCCAAATTAGATTAATTGGTTATTATATCTTCTAACTGCAATAAATAAATTTATTTATTGGATACTAGAATCTAAGTGTTTACTAATTTAATGGATGACAAGTTATGACCTGTTTTATTTTAATTTACCTATGATTCTTTGATTAATAAGGAGATGAGGCAGTTTTCATCAGCAAATGTAGTGGTAAAGAACAATTTCATGAGCTATGCATTCAGACCATTTGAGTTCAAATCCTGACTGCCAATTACTAGACTGTATAATTAACTCCTCTGTGATTCCTTCCTTGTTTGTGCAATCTAAATATTTATAGCACCAATGTCATATAAATATTCTGTGTATTAAATCAGATAATGTATATAAAGACCTTACAATAATGCTTAGAATATATAGATGGTAAATAGTTGTTCTTATTTTTATATTTTCAGTTATAAATTGTCTGTGTTCTTTGCTTGTGTGGTTTGTTACTGAAAATGTCAATACTAATTAATTATTAAAAGTCAAGGATGGAAGCAATTATTTATATTTGTACTGTCCAATACTGTAACCATTAGTCACATTGTCAATTTAATTAAGGTGATTAAAATAAAAATATATAATAAAATAATAATTAAAATTAAAAATTCAGTTCTTCAGCCATGCTAACCACATGTCAAGTGGTGTAACCACATGAATCTAGTGGCTATTTTGTTGGACAGTGCAGATTTAGAGAAACTTTCCTCATCACAGAATGTTCTATGAACAGTGTTGGTATAGATAATTCATATTATTAAGATTAAAGTAACTTTTGAAACTTGAATTATCTAATCATTTACTTTCAATTCCTATTTCACTTTGTTACTATAGTTTCTTCTAAGGTATCAATTCTACTAGAATTCTTGGGGTTTAAAAATGGGTTATATACCAAAGAAAATTTACAAATATTTGAAATGAAATCTTGACCTCTAAAGGGGATTTTTGAATCACATTTCTCCACATTATTAGATGCATATATATTAAGAAAAATAGAATACTCATAGTAAAGGTGACATATTATAAGGATGCAAAGGTGGAAGCTAATCAAGTCATTTAAGGGAATCAAAGAGTGATATTAGAACAAACTAACATTAGAAATGGACATTAAAGAATGGGGAAGATTTTCTCATGAAATTCAAGAATATTATTATTAGCTCATGGCTTTTTATTTGATGTGTTGCAACCTTTTCTGATATTATTCTTTTTGATTATCTAGAGTACTATTTTTGGTCAGTGAGGACCCTTTTTGTTGCTCCCATGTCCTAGAACATGACCCAACTAGTCCTTCATGTCTTCCTTGCTTTTCTAACAAAATACCAAGCTTATATTAAATATTTCCTTTTCCAGGCTTGGAAACATAATTGTCAACATTTAAAAAATATGAAATAGTGGAAAAAAGCGTTGGAAGGTAGAGGAAAGGACACGAGCAAAGACATTAATAAATGTTGAGGGAGGAGTTGAGAGAGGGAAATGCTTCTATTGTCTACCTAAAGAAGCAGAGAATAGGTAGGTTAAAGACAGTGTATGATCATGGGGAATTGGTTAAAAAATATAGGCAGTGATTAAATATTTTATTATCATTCAGCACCTTTAAATACATGGATGATTTCATTGCAATTGAATTTTAAGAAGGCAAATTTCAAGATAAAATGTTGGATGAGAAGAAACTGCAAAGAAATTAATTACAAGGCTATTATAATAAATGCAATGAAAGTTGATGAAATTTCAGTAGAACTGGGCAAGATGGTATGTATGTGAGCACTGTATTAGATATAAAGTCCACAATACTTGTCTACTGATTGAATATAGAAGTTTGGCAGAAATTTGGAGTCAAATGCTAAGGAACCCTGGAACCTTGGGGGAAAAGTCTTCCTACAGATACAGAAAGGTCTGAAGGAGTAATTAGATGTGTGTGAACACTAACATGGAACATATTGAGGTATATAGATATCTGAATGTAAATGTCCACAAGGCAATTGGAAACTTAAGTATAATGCTGAGTAAGGAAAAGGGAGATGTGGCAGTCTTTGATATTCAGATTGCAATGAATTTATTGGGTATATTAATTTAAGAGAGAGAGAGAGAGAAACATGGCGTGGTAGAGAATCTTGCATAGTCTTTTTGGTTTAGGGAGAAGGAAGACTCTAAGGAGTTGTTGAAGGTGACAAAGAAAGATAATTCATAGAGTTAAGAGAAATGAAGATAGTTTGGTAGCATGCAAATTAAGAATTGAGGGGTTCTCAAAGATGAAGCTGTACTCAGTGGAAAGATTCAATAGGAGAGGAATTAGGAAATATTTTATTTTTCAATTGTGTACTCTGACTCAATAAAATGTGCAATATAGGTAAAAAACCTCAAACATGGGGCTGATCAGGAATGAGGGTACTTGTGTGAAGAATTAAGAGGTTGAACCCTGGCCCTAGCTGGTTTGGTTCAGTGGATAGAGCGTTGGCTTGAGGACTGAAGGGTTCCAGGTTCAATTCCAGTCAAAAGCATGGACTGTGGGCTTGATTCCCAGTACGGGGAGTGCAGGAGGCAGCCCATCAATGATTCTCTCTCATCATTGATGTTTCTCTCTCTCTCTCTCTCTCTCCCCACTTCCTCGCTGAAATCAATAAACATATATTTTTTAAAAATAGATTGAACCCTGGAAATCCATTACAGGTAGTAGTACCTGAAAGATTATGTATCTGCAATGTTTCTCATAGGAGGGCTAATAACTAGCATGACCAGCAGCCAAAGACTGGATCTAGGATAGCAACAGGTGGTCAAGAGCTACAGACAAATTTAGAGATGGGGAAATTCTCAAGGCAAGGAATGCACAGACTAACAAATGTCAAGAGATTAGACATATCATTGCTAGGTGACATGACTGAAAATTCTTTAGTTGTCCTTTAGTGCCACTACTCAATAGGAGTTCATGATTCTTAAGCACAGTTTTGGAAGAGTTGGAGAAGAAGTCTGCAGTAAGCAGCTGAGACAAGCTAGTATTAGCAGGACTGAATTCTTTTGCAAAAATGAAGGGAAGGAAGAGAAACAGGATCAAGGAAAGCCTTTTTTATTAGATTACAGGGGTGTTGAAATTGTTTACAATCAGAGGAAAAGGATTCTGGAAAACAAGATGATATGAAGATGGAAACAAGAGGTACTAAGTTTGGAAAGAGATAGGAAGCACTAGCAAACAGAAAAACATAGCCCAAACCCATTTATTTTTTCAAGCATTGGGCATTATTTTCTCATTTGATTTCTAAAATACTATGCTGCTTATGGAGCCATATTTATGGGTAGACTTGGTTTGTTTTAAAAGTATCATATGGCAACTGGCTCAGATTTCTAGGTGATGATGAATTTGCAAGAGCCAGCCAAAAATTCTTATTCAATTTTCTTATAGACCATGGCCATGAATATTTTGTTAATCCTCACCGAAGGATATTTTCCCATTGATTTTTAGGGAGATTTTTAGGATAAGAGAGGGAAAGACATAGGAAACATCAATGTGAGAGAAACATATCCATTGGCTGCCTCCTTCTTGAGCCCTGACCAGGACCCGGGCCGGGGAGGAGCCTGCAACCAAGGTGCGTGTCCTTGACTGGAATCGAACCCGGGACTCTTTGGTCCACAGGCTGACACTCTATCCACTGAGCCAAAATGGCTAAGGCATGAATATTTTGTATAGTTGCCTGAAATTTTGGTATACTCTATGGTCATGAAAGATAAAAAGGGAACTGTTCTTGTTAGAGACTGAATATGAAAACTGACCTCAGGAGCATGCTGTCTTGTCCACCAGGCTGTTTTCAATGGGAAGTAGGAAGGTATTAGGATCACATTTCAACCACTCTTGAATATGTCAACCAGAATCATCATTTAGCTGATACACAACTCCTAATTTAATTAATTAAAATATACTTATTTTATAAATCATATACTCCAGAGAAAGCTTTCTGGATCATTCTTCTTGATGTGAAGTTTAAACTTAACCATCTGAAAAATGGCTGTGTCCAACTAGGTTGAAATATTTACCTAACCACTTAGAGTGCATAGTTCACTTGGTAAGAATGGAAATGCTAGGAAATATTCACATGAACAAAAATTATCTTGTATTCTTAGATTTGGCTTTCCAATATACTAGAGATTTCTCACTCTGTGAGAGAGAAAAGCTCTTCTTATCGTGTTTCCTTTTTTGCTGGTGCAATTATCTGTATCTCAAGGGAATCCTGGTATCAGCAATTACTCATTGGAAAGACAAAGGTAAATCAGTTTTCTCCAGCAGGGGTTTAAAGTTCATTGAGAAAGGTGATGACCCTGGACACTTTTTAAACTATCTGGTAATCTATAGGCACTCGCAAAGGATATAAAAACAAAAGCCTGAATAGAACAGTCTTCTTCCATGCACTGTGCTCATTTCTTTTTAGCCAAGCTTAGCTGAAGTTGCTGGTGGGGTTAACTCCTTGACTGTTCTGTCAAATGTTAGGCTTCAGTATACATACGTGTGTATATATGAACAACTGTTTTTTAATAACCTGCCAAGCAGCTATAATCTTCCATTGTGGCTCCCCTGGGATTTAATTAGAATAGTTTTCCACAGCCTGACATGTTTATGAGGCATAGGTAAAGAGACAGTTCATAAAACTGTCAATTTTCTGAGAAATTAAAGAAAAATTGGACTGCTTAGTGCCTTGGCAATTCTGTGCTGCTTATACTAGTATTGCAAACAATGAAATCAAAGGAAACATAACAAGATACTGATGCATTAGATATGGGCAGGTTAAAAATAATGTACAAGGACATTTGTCAATTTGAATGCATAAGGAGGCCAGGGGAGAAAGCAAGACATAATACGGGAGTAGCCTGACTTACTTTGGGGTATTTGGGAATAAGGAGGTGAACACTGAGCAACAGTTTATTTGCATTTGGAAGATTAGGCAAGATCAATAGGTGAGTTCTCAGACAAGATCAATAGATGAATTCTCAGGAGGATATAGAGTCTCCTGAGGGGAATGGTAAGGTGATGAGCAGTGCTTTCATTTGGGGATTCTTCATTTAAACTATATTTTCCTCCTTAAGGTAAAAATTATTAATCTAACATAGACTTTGTATTGAGAGTCAAGTTTATTGGAACAGATGAAACAATTGTACCCTGGTCAGGCCCCTCTCTGAACTCTGTCTTTAATAAAATGTACTCACTGTCTTTTCCTGGGCCTGATCTGTGGCAGCTGCTCATGATCATGTCACTAATTTGCTCAGGTACTGCACCTGGCTGGCAGTAGGAAACAGAGCACTGTGGTGCACCACATAATTTTAATTATGAAACACAACCTAGGAATGGTCTTACGATTACTAGGGAAGAGCTAATATTCAAGAAAGGTCTACTTTACCTTAGGGGCTGTATTGGGCAATTTTTATGCATTTTTCCATAGATAATAGCATTGTTCTGAGCCACTTAAATTATGTGTTGATGCCATCAGCCCTGTAGGTGAAATAAAACACAACAAAAAAACCAAATACTGCTAATTTCAAGTATAAGAAACATAAAACAGTGCTGGCAAAAGATATAAAACCAATGAGGTAATTTAATTAATTCTAGAGTTACTTCCCATGACAGAATTCCATTGAGTTGTTGAGAGAAGGAATTTGGGAGAAAAAAAGTTTATAGCAGAACATTATCTTGGTTTAAGAAGACATTAGGAATTTATACCAAATCAGAGACACTATGGATTAATAAAGACCATAGTATAGCTTTCTAGCAACAACAATTGTGCATGAATTCACAAATTAAGAGGCCTGCCAACACTGAAATTATCTCCAGAGTTAAATGCCTTATAATTATAGTCTATGTAAAACTATAATTAATGCAATGTTATACTTACAATTTTGTAATGATGATTATAATTTAGATGCTGTACCTTCTTCCATGTAAGGGTCTAAAAAGGATTCATAATTATTAATTAATTAAAATTCTTAACAGCATCCCAAGGATAAACTAAATGGACTATTCAAAACTCAATGTTCACTATAAAGTCATTTTAGTTTTCATTTAAAACTACTAAAAAATAAATAAGAGATGGGGAGGAGGAAAATAAATGTGTTTATTTGGAATTGATCAGATTACTCATATTAACTTATTGTATACCAGTATGTATCATTTCTAGCAAGTTTTCCAGAGCAAAGTTGTCCTGATTTAAAAGGAATAATGATCTCGCAGAATAGTGACTGTATTATGAGTATTAGGTGTCATCTATTTACATATGGCAAATAATGAAGTCTTAAACTTTATTGAATAATGTGATAATACCTAAAAGTTTTTAAAATTGTTTACACTATTACAGTCATCCCCCATTCCCCCCTCTTTGCCCACCTTAAGTGAAATGTTTTGGCATCAATATGTGATATGAAGATAGGGGCAATGACATCTTTTGTTTTAACTCCTGACCAAATTATAACTTAGTTCTGGATGTATATTTATTACCTGACTATTATACAAATAACTTATTTGCAGTTCTAAATTTTTAACATAGTTTACTATTTTTAGTATAATCCTTGGCCAAAAGTGAATTAGGTTTGTGATGTTTATAACTTATTCCTGCATGCAGATAATATGGAAACATGTATTCAAAGACTGTTACTGTTCTGAGTCTATTTTAAACAGAAATTTATTCTCCCCCTCCAGGAAAATTATTTAGCTTTTAAGAATGATTTTAAAACACGATGAAAACCTGTTAAAACTTTTAAACTGTTCATGTATTTTCATCTGTTTTGGAAAAAAAGTTTCAAAAATAGTTCTTGCTATTCTTAGATATGCTTTTAACCCATGATACTAGTACAAGATACAAATGTATTGCTCATTGATTTATATTATTTTTAAGCAATGGGTTGCATAAATTTGATATTAAATGTAACAATAAAATATTTAACATAGCATAACTGCTAATTTCTCATACTGCCCTTACAATTCTCAGCCATTCTTCGGGATTAAACAGCAGAATCCACTTTGTAGAATTTGTTTTCTCCTTTTTCTTTTTTGGTTCATGTATAACCTTTTTATTTCTATTTTACACAGAGCACTGCATTTATTTTCAGTATACTCTGTTGTGTCCCTCTATATTTTTTTTTATCAATTTCTTTTTTTTTAATATATATTTTATTGATTTTTTACAGAGAGGAATGGAGAGGGATAGAGAGTTAGAAACATTGATGAGAGAGAAACATCGATTCAGCTGCCTCTTGCACACTCCCTACTGGGGTTGTGCCCGCAACCAAGGTACATGCCCTTGACCAGAATCGAACCTGGGACCCTTCAGTCTGCAGGCTGACGCTCTATCCACTGAGCCAAACCGGTTAGGGCTATCAATTTCTTTGAAGGTTTAGAATCATTATTGCTACTCCTAGGAAAAGTTTAAGTCATTAGATATACATTTTGGTGATTTTCCTTTATAAACCACAAACAATTAAAGGGAGAATACTCAGGAAATTATATTTTTATTTCTTGTGTCTTTATCATTTTTTCAAGTTATTAAACCACTTATTTGTTTTTATGCATTCAGAAAATAAAACCAACTAAATAATGGATCTCTCTCTCTCTAGTTCTCTCTCTCAGTGAAAATGAACGTTTATAGGCAGAAATAGAATAAAATAGAAAAGACTAGAAGTCAAGGAGAGATCTGGTAGGGGTCACCAAAGTAATATAGAGAATTCATTCAGATCAAAGGAAGTTGGGAGTTATTTGACAGTGTTTAATATGAAGCAGCTGCTTTGGGAAGTCTTCTATAATAATTTATTCCTCTTTTGACTTGCAGAGTACTGAGCTGTGGCCAAAGAATTCAGATCATTGAATGTAGCCACGCTTTCCTGATTTCCTTCGCCTATTTAGTTCAGGAGATGTGATGCAATGTGATGTATCAACGTTTGCATGATCGAAGTATCAGTCTCTATAAGGACTCCACTCCTGAATCCTGAGGTAAAATACTACAAAACCTATTTTTGGTGGAGCAGGAAGAGTGTTGCCTTTCCCACGGCTGTTGTAGATGGAAAGCAATGAATTCAGAATTCCCAGGTTGGTCAGGCCATCTTCTCAGTGAGCTTTGCCTCAGGTGCCCTGGAAATGCCACATGAAAATTATATTTCATTTGTTCTCAGGTGTTTGCAAGTAAAGGGCCATGTTTTAGGGCTGAAATCTCTGCCACAAAACCAACCTTACTAGTTTCTACTCACCATAAAAAATATCCATCAGAATTTGCTAGAAGTTATTTCAAGGATGGCCTTCTGTTTCATGAGTTTCCAATGATGGGAAGCCTGGTTTTGATCAACTATCCAATTAAAGTAATAAATTCAAGTCATTATCTAATAGTAAACAAAAATCAGTAACAGATTAATGAACAAACTTTCAATCACCAAAAGATGATTCTCAGAGAATATCTGTGAGAGCTTCTACTAGATATTGTGAGAAATAGGGGGAAAATTATGTAGTTTACAGTGAAAGTAATCACTGGCCTTCAAAGTAATTACCAAAAAAGTCTGAAATTCAAAAGGTAGGAGTTCTATTCTCTGTCACTGACATCAAAGACTCAAATGTGATGGACTTGTAGGAAGAGACTTGCAGATCATCTAGTCAACCCCTTTCCTCATTTACCTCCCTTTTCTCAGAGACAAAGAGGTGAGGTGAATTGCTCAAGGCATCCAAGCTTCCCACATTCCCTCTCTTTCCCCAACAAATAGATATGAAAGTATCCTCACACTTTCTTCTTTTCTTGTCTCCCATTTCAAGAAAGAAGTGTTCTTCCTCAGGTGTAAAGTGCAAGGTTAACCCTCCCATGGAGCCCTGGTCCTATCCTCTCCTACTTACTCTGGGGTCTTCCACTGTCTATGACCTTTTCTCCTTTATTTAACTTCTCATCTACTTCCCCTTAAAAAATCAAATTGCATTTCATTCAAATTCCCATCAGCTTTGTGATCTTTGGAAAATATTTTTTAACATTTTATTATGGGAAATTTTATGTATATACAAAAGTGGGGAGAATAGAATAATGACCCCCATTTATGCAACACTCAACTTTAACAGTCACCCACTCATGGCCAATTTTGTTTCATCTATACTTCCACTGATTGCCTCTTGTCAGATTATTTTGAAACAAATCCCAAATATTATATCATCTCTAGTATTTATCACAAAAATAAGGGACTCTTTTATTAAACACTAGAGGTCTGGTGCACAGATTC
Organism: Plecotus auritus; assembly: GCF_963455305.1. Taxonomy (NCBI): domain Eukaryota; kingdom Metazoa; phylum Chordata; class Mammalia; order Chiroptera; family Vespertilionidae; genus Plecotus; species Plecotus auritus. The sequence goes on along the minus strand of NC_137771.1, from coordinate 90,975,531 downwards.
GTGCACCGGTGGGGTTCCTTGGCCTGGCCTGCAGACATCCCCCAAGGGGTCCCGGATTGTGAGAAGGTGCAGACCAGGCCAAGGGACCCCACCAGTGCACATGTGGACCAGGGAGGGACCACTGGAGGGCTCCAGGGCATGTCCAGCCATCTCTCCCAGTCCCGATTGGCTGGACCAGTCGGAGTGTCTGCCCCCTCGTGGTCGGTGCACGTCATAGCTACCGGTGGAATGGTTGCTTAGGCTTTTATATAGTACTAGTGACTTGGTGCATGAAATTCGTTGCACATTAAAAGGAGATTAATTAGAGGAAATAATTTAATATTCCTATTGCCCTTTCTCTATATATAATAGAAGTATCAGAGATGAAAGAAAATTAGTAAAATGTATATGAAAGCCTTCCTCCTGTCAGAGTCTGGGGCTCACCATGGGACCCAGAGTCAAGTCCCCACCCACCCACATGCACCTCAAAATCACATGAGACCCAGACCAGGCTGCCCCCTCCCCCCGTTGGGCTAGATCCAGACCCAGCCAGTCCCACCCTTGTTAAGCCCTGCCTTGCAGGGGGCATAGCCTCAGGTCCCCTGGTCCAGTGCCAGGACAGGGAGCATGGCCTGAGGTCCCCCAGCCCAGACCAGGGCAGAGGGTGTGCCTTGAGGTCTTCTGTCAAGCCCTGCCAGTTGGGGGACATGACCTGAGATCCCCTGTGCAGCCCCACTGGGCAGGGGGCATGGCCTGAGGTACCCCGTTAAGGCCCGCCAGGCAGGAGGGCACTGCCTCAGGTCCCCCGTCAAGCCCCGCTGGGTGGGGCACAGGCTGAGTTCCCCCTACCCAGTACTGGGTGTGCACCTTGAGGTCCCCCGTCAAGCCCCGCTGGGTGGGGGGCGTGGCCTCAGGTCCCCTGGCCTGGCACTGGGACGGAGGGGTGTGGCCTGAAGTCCCCTGTCAAGCCCCTCAATGGCGGGGGAGGGCATAGCCTCAGGTCCCTGCTGATTGCTCATTAAGGCTCCTTATGGGAACTTGGCCTCAGCTGTGGGTGCAGCCATCTTTGTGCTGGAGTGATGGTCAATTAGAATATTCCCTCTTTATTAGATAGGATAACAAAGTCATCGTCAGCCTATAAAATTAACAATATGCCTTAATAACCATTAAATGTATAAGTACTATTCAAATTTTCTCAATTGTCTCAGATAATTTTTAGAGTGTTTGAATCAAGATTAAAATAAGATTATACCTAATTATTTAATATATCAATTATTTAATATATCTCATCTCTCCCTTCTCTGTTTCTTTCTTTTTCTTTCTCTGTCTCTCTCACTCTGTCACTCACCAATTAATTTATTAAAAATCTGTATCATTTGCCCTAACCAGTTTGGCTAAGTGGATAGAGCGTCGGCCTGTGGACTCAAGGGTCCCAGGTTTGATTCCGGTCAAGGGCATGTACCTTGGTTGCGGGCACATCCCCAGTAGGAGGTGTGCAGGAGGCAGCTGATCAATGTTTCTCTCTCATCTCTGTTTCTAACTCTCTATCCTTCTCCCTTCCTCTCTGTAAAAAAATCAATAAAATATATTTTAAAAAAAAATCTGTATCATTTGTTATTTGGAGTTCCTCATAGTTTGAATTTTTCCAATTGTCTCTTATGATGCCATTTAGCAGGTTCTGAACCCTATGCTTCCTGCAAATTGATAGCTGGGTCTGTAAGCTTGAGTAGATGAAAGTTTGTATTTTTCCTCAAGAAATACTATTAAATAGTGTTCTATACTTTAATTTGGAGATTATAATATCCAGTTGTCTCTTGTGTGATATTTCAGCCAGATTCCCAGTTACAGAGTTATACCACTAGAGGTATAAGCAGGGGGTACAGCCTGTTCTAGAGTGCAGAAAATAAGGGGTGCATTGATTATAGTAGTTTGAATCCTAAAGAGGATTTAAAATCAACAATAGCCAGACGGCATGGCTCAGTGTTTGAGTGTTGAACTATGAACCAGGAGGTGATGGCTCAATTCCCAGTCAGGGCACATACTCAGGTTTCAGGCTTGATCCCCAGTATGGGGCATGTAGGAGGCAGCTGATCAATGGTTCTCTCTCATCATTGATGTGTCTATCTCTCTCTCCCTCTCATTTCCTCTCTGAAATCAATAAAAATATATTTTTGAAAGAAATTCCTCTGAAAGCTAGGTAACAAGGTCTACTAATTCTTTTCCTCTTTTATTTACATTGAAATGAGGAGACACATAATAGAAATGTGATCATTTCATCCCTCCATCCATTTGTTCATCCACCAATCCATCCATCAATCCAATTCATCCATCCATCAATTTATTCAATTATTGCTTTACCAAGCACTCAGAATTGCTCCACACAGTGGAAAGAAAATCAGCCTTGGGATCACACATCTAATATTAAAATGATATTTTGCTAGCTGTGTGCTCTTTGAAAACTTACTTAACCCTTTTAAATTTCAATATTCTCAAGTGAACAATCAGATTAATAACACCTTCTTTTAGGTTGGTTGAACAGAAATGTATGGAGGACAACAAATTTCTTTTCCTCCAGAATAAGGTATGAGTGTAGCCAAACACAAGTTTGTCTGGGTCTCTATTTAGTTCCTTCTGGCTTGGCTTTGTCCTATCTACAATAGGGGCATTACAGACTATAGAGCTGGAAAAGGCCTTAGATCTTAACCTGTCCAACTTTCTTATTTAATAGATGAGAACATTTTGGTCCAGACACAGTAAAATAGACTTGGCTTAAAATCAAATTTGCTAAACTATAATGTATTTTATTGTTTGCACTTTTATTTTTCACTTTATCCTTTCCTTCTTATTTCACAATAAAAATGAGTACCTTTACTTATCTATCTTTAGAAAATTACCTTTCTTTGACATTCAATACTCAAGAAAGGTATACTTTTTATCCACTTTATTCTTTTTACAGTATCTTTTAGGATATTGAAAATATCCCATTTTTACAAATAAATCAATAAATTTAAAGAAATGCCTATCTAAATATCCAAAATACACTCTATGAAACTTTATAAGTAAATTGTAATGAATATGTGGAGGAAGGAAGGCATAGAAATATGCAAAAAAAATTAAAGGACAAATGAGGGGGAGCTTATTCTACACATACAAAAATATAATATAAAACTGCAGCAAATAAAATAATGTGGTTTTGGCATAAAATTGAATAATAAATAGATCAGTATAAGAGTCTAGATTTCAGAGACTATGACTATGATAAAAATGGCATTTTAAATCAGTGGGAAAATCATTTAATAAATGATATTGAGATACTTGAATACACTTATGGATAAAAATTTACAACCATACCTTATATATAATTTATATAACAGAGCAATATACTGTTAAAAAATAAAGAATAAAGCAAAAATTGGTCCTATACATATGTGATGAATATTGCAATCCAGTGTGCATTTAAAGTAGCATGTGTGTGTGTGTGTGTGCATAATGTCAAGTAAGGACATCTTCAGAGTGAAGAAGTTTAGAGAAGCTTTTATTCTTTTTACTCTCTATCTTATTACTAGAGGCCCGGTGCACAAAATTCGTGCACAGTTTAGGGGGGCTGTCCCTCAGCCCAGCCTGCACCCTCTCCAATCTTGGACCCCTCGAGGGATGTCCGACTGCCCGCTTAGGCCCGATCCCGGTAGAATTGGGCCTAAATGGGCAGTCAGACATCCCTCTCACAATCCAGGACTGCTGGCTCCCAACTGTTCACCTGCCTGCCTTCCTGATTGCCCCTAACTGCTTCTGCCTGCCAGCCTGATCACCCCCTAACCACTCCCCTGCCAGCCTGATTGATGCCTAACTGCTCCCCTGCCAGCCTGTTTGTCCCTAACTGCCTTCCCCTGCAGGCCTGGTCACCCCTAACTGCCCTCCCCTGCAGGCTTGATCGCCCCCAACTGCCCTCCCTTGCAGGCCTGGTTCCTCCCAACTGCCCTCCCCTGTTGGCCATCTTGTGGTGGCCATCTTGTGTCCACATGGGGGCAGGATCTTTGACCACATGGGGGCAGCCATCTTGTGTGTTGGAGTGATGGTCAATCTGCATATTACTCTTTTATTAGATAGGATAGAGGCCTGGTGCATGAGTGGGGGCCAGCTGGTTTGCCCTGAAGGGTGTCCCGGATCAGGGTGGGGGTTTTCTTGGGGCGTGGGGCGGCCTGGGTGAGGGGCCTGTGGTGGTTTGCAGGCCGGCCACGCCCCCCGGCGACCCAAGCAGAGGCCCTGGTATCTGGGGTTTATTTATCTCCTATAATTAAAACTTTGTAGCCTGGAGTGGAGCCAAACCTTCTGCTCGCTCTGTGGTGGCAGCCATTTCTGTTGGGATTTATCTATCTTCTATAATTGAAACTTTGTAGCCTTAAGCAGAGGCCAAAGCAGGCCAGGGCTGCAGAAACTTGGCTTTCTCCATTGCTGTGGGCAACCCTAGCCTCCTGCTCTCTCCAGCTCTGTGGCTGCCGCCATTTCTGTTGGGCTTTATTTATCTTCTATAATTGAAACTTTGTAGCATTGAGTGGAGGCCTGTGCCAGCAAGGGCAGGCAGAAAGCTTGGCTTCCTCCATTGCCAGGGAAACCCAAGCTTCCCTCCTGCTCTCTGTGGCTGCAGCCATCTTGGTTGGAATTATTTGCATATTCCCTCCTGATTGGCTGGTGGGCATGGCTGGTGGGTGTAGCAGAGGTACGGTCAATTTGCATATTTTTTTTATTAGATAGGATTTCAATTTTTAATATTTTAAATTTTCTATTGTGCTTGTAATTATACAAGAAATAGTCCAAAGCATAAAAACATACCACTGAATTGCAGAGTTTTAATTTTTTTTTGGCAAATGATATATTTATTTGTCCATTTTTGCAAACCAAATCACATTATAAACTAAGTATGGGAATTTTTGGTTTTTGAAAAATTTTTTGTTCTTTTAAAAAAAGTACAAAGCATTCCCTTATTTCTCCAGTTCTTGGTTTTAGGATTTGGTACATTTGATTTTCTTTAATCATGCTTATTTCTGATAGTTGGGTGACCTGATGTAGATTAACCACATAATGCTGACTTATGAAAGATGAGGTCTGTCATGGAATCTGTTACCTGTTTCTACTTAAGCTTTTGTTGAAGAAGGTTTTCTGAAGCTAAAGTGAATGTTGAAGCCTTGAAGACCCAGTGGAGCATGAAATGATGAAGTTATGATGTATAAATATTTTTTCTGTCATGTTGTGTGAATAAACTGGTATGGATAAATAACAAAGCTAGTTAAAAAGTATACTATTTAAAAAGAATTAAAAATTATATGTGGAAGACCTATTCCTCAAAAAACACTATGAAATTGTTTTAGACATGAGGAAACTACAGCACAAAGACATTGGTAACTTGCCTAAATTCATAGAGCTAGTAAGTATTGCTACCAGGATTATAGCCCAGGCAATCTCATTGCCCCATTTACTCTCTAATTATAGCTAATAATGCAATAAATATTCTTAGGTATGTTTTCTTATATCCACATCCAAGGCTTCCCCAGTGCTTGGATGTGGTTCTAGCATTAGGGAAGCCTTGGTCCTAGTGCTGGTTTGAAATCTTGGGAGTTTCCAAGGTGAAATTTGAAACTAGTCCCTACATAAGGAGAGCAAGAAGAGATTGAAGATAGAGGCTCTAGTTTGATAGGTGGCAGTTTCAAAAAAATAAGAAAACTTACATGCAAGGCTTGTAAGTTGGATCAACTATAAGACAAATAGATATCTGCACCCACCCACCAGAATCTTAAGAGTTTATATAGAGGTTTTAACAGGGCTCAGTCACGTATTTAGTCCAGATGTTCTGAACAATATATTGCTCTCTCAAGGCTGTATCTTTGGAATGGATCTTAATGTAGAACTGTAGGTGGAAAGTACATTCTAAGGACAGGGGAGAAATGAGGAGCCTCCTATGGCCTAGGTTGAGCTTAAGAGTCAACCAGAGGTCATGTCCTCTTGATGACCTCCTCCCCCATGTGGGTTATACCCTTTTGCAACTCTACTAGATTTCTACTATTTCTCCATATCCTTTTTAACACTTTAAAACAACTTTTTTAATATTGGCCAGTCTGATTATTGTGGAAAGGTATTTTTAATTTTTATTTCACTTACAACTAGAGAGGGTGAAATGTTCCTTTTGAGCCTTTTCTGTAGATTTTATTTTTATACTAGAGATGCAGTGCATGAATTCGTGTATAGGTGGGGTCTGGCTGGCCCAGCCCCAATCTGGGCGGATCGGGGCCCGGCCTGTCGGGAGGAGGAGATGGCGGGAGGTTGGCCTGCCGGCCCGCCCTGACTAGGGCCTGATCAGGGCCAGGTTGGCTGCGGAGAGAGGCAATGGGTGATTGGCCAGCAGGCCCCGCCCCTGAAAGGTGTGGGGAGGCAGATTGGGGGTCAGAAGCTGGGGGAGGTGCCTTGGGAGGTTGGTCAGCCAGCCCAACCCCTAACTGGTGTTGTGGGGGGGGGGAAAGCTGGCTGGGGAGAGAGGCCGTGGGCTGATTGGGGTGGTGGGGCTGATTGGGAGCAGGGCCAGCTAGGGGGAGAGGCTGCAGGAGGTTGGCCACTGGCCCAGCCCCCTATTGGGCTAGGGGGGTGGCAATCAGGGGTGGGACCGTCTAGGGGGCAGGCCTGTGGGAGGTTGGCCAGCCAGTCCCATCCCCCCATTGGGACTGTTTGCTGGCCGCAGTGGGTGTCATAGCGACCAATAGTTCTGGCCATTACGGCGTTCTAGTTGCTGGCTTTTTATATATGTAGATTATGAATACTAAACCAGATATTCCATATAAATGTTGGGCTCTTTGTTCTGTTCCTTTGGTCTATTTTCCTAGCCCTAAATAAGCACACATTTTCAGTTACATTAGCCTTTTTTTTTTTCCTTCTTCTGCTTCTTTCCTCTTCTTTCTTCTCCTGGAACATCTTGTATCTGATAGGTCAAATTCCTCACCACTTTCTTTTTCAAAATAGTATTGACCATCAGTGGCCTTTTAGTTCTTTCATATAAAGATTAAGGTAAAGTTATCAAGTTCCATAAAATAAATTAGTTTCATTGAATATACAAATTAATTTGGGATAATGCCAGCCAGCACTTTCTACAAATGTTGGAAGCTATAATTAAATTTGTTATTGTATCTTAATAGTTGGTGGATTTTACTGTTGTTGTTTTTTTCAGTAGCTGGTTGCCAAAAGGTTAATAACTTCTAAAGTAATTACATATTGGCATATCCTCTGTCAGATGTCAAGTGCTGTGGCTAAAGTTTAAAAAAATTATTGTTGTTTTAACAAATATTGAAGTATTTATATGTTGATGCTATTGTTGGTGTTGCTCTAGAAGAATATAAATGTTGTAGATACCAGGAAGCCACATTTGGGCACTGATAACCACTATTATTTTACTCAGGGTCAGGTGCTTGAGCTTATCTAATAAATTATTTGGCACCGATCCATACACTTTGGTGACCTTGAGCAAAGGCTCTGCTGAGCTGGAGCTATATGTTGTAATGCATATTTTTAGCATTTGTTGATGTTGAATGATTCCAACTTAGTGATTAGAATTACATTTTGTTGTATATATTTCAAAGTTATTTACATTTAATATATAATGCAACGTTATGTCAATTCAAGTGTATATGATCTCAGATAAACAGGCTGAAAAATCACACAAAAACTCTGCAGGTTTATATAGATTGGCTTTGCTACTTTCAAACTCAAATAGAGAAGAAAAAAAAATTCTGGAGTTGTATCTTTTTTTTTTTCAAACTTATGAACATCCTGCTGTTGGAAAATAAAAGGTTACCATACACATGTCAATTATCCTACACTAGAGGCCTGGTGCACAAAACTCGTGAACGGGGTCGGGGGATCCCTAAGCCTGGCCTGCACCCTCTCCAATCCGGGACCCCTCGGCAGATGTCCGACTGCTGGTTTAGGCCTGAACCCTGCAGGATCAGGCCTAAACTGGCAGTCAGACATCCCTCTCACAATCCAGGACCACTGGATCCTAACTGTTCACCTGCCTACCTGCCTGCCTAATCACCCCTAATCACTCTGCCTGCCTGCCTTATCACCCCAAACCCTTCTGACTGCCTGCATGATCACCACTGACCACTCTACCTGCCTGCCTGATTGCCCCTAACTGCCTCTGCCTGCCTGCCTGATCGCCCCTAACCACCTATGCCTGCCTGCCTGATCGCACCTAACTGCTCTCTCCTGCAGGACTGATCACCCCCTAACTGCTCCCCTGCATTCCTTATAGCCCCTAACCACCTCTGCCTCTGCCCCCACTACCATGGCTTTGTCCAGAAGGACGTCCAGAAGATGTCTGGTCTATCCAGTCTAATTAGCATATTACCCTTTTATTAGTATAGATAATAAAACCCAAATATGCAAATTGACCAAACAGTGCAATGACTGATTGCTTTGATGCACACTGACCACCAAGGGGAAGACGCTCAATGCAGGAGCTGCCCCCTGATGATCAGTGTGCTCCCACAGGGGGAGTGCCACTCAGCCAGAAGCTGCACTCATGGATGGTGAGCACAGCAACGATGGTGGTGGCAGGAGCCTCTCTGGCCTCTGCTGCAGGCAGGCGGTAAGGAGCAAGGGGTCCCGGACTGCAAGAGCCCCATACTGCAAGAGGGATGTCTGACTGCAGAGGGGGATCCCTAAGCCGGCAAGCAGACATCCCCCGAGGGGTCCCAGACTGCGAGAGGGCGCAGGCCAGGTTGAGGGACCCCCTGTCCCCAGTGCATGAATCCATGCACGGGGCCTCTAGTCTATATATATCAAAGCCTAAGCCACCAAATGACTGAACTACCAGTCAACCAGTCACTATGATGCGCACTGACCACCAGGGGAGAGACAACACACAGGATCGGGCTCCTTCCTGTCTGGATCAGGCCTGCGGTGATCAGGCCAAAACTGGCTATCCAATATCCCCCTAGGGGTCCCGGATTGTGCGAGGGCACAGGCCAGGCTGAGGGACCCCACCAGTGCATGAATCAGTGCACTGGGCCTGTACTTTAGATTATAAACATTACCACTCCTTTTAAAATGAATCTTGGGCCATGGCTTTCAGACAGTTTCTACCACATGCCAAATTCTGTGTTTGACCATTTCATATCAATTACCTTATCTGAAATTGTATACATTAGGTATTTATCTCTAATTTATGGATGAGGAAACTGAGACTTAGAAAAGTTTCCTAAGTCCTGTAGCTGAGAGCAACAAAATTGGGTTTCAAACACAGTTCTGTTAAATTCAATTCTGCGTTATTTCATATCATCCCATTTGTTATTCCATTGGCTGGAACTGAATGATAAAATGCAACAAAAATCTATTTAAGTCAGGTACTGATTCTTGAATTAGGTACTAACTTCTAAAATTTAAGAGCCCTGTCTTTTAGGCAGCCAATGATGGTCCAACACAATGTTTATTACTCTGTGAATTTTGTTACTTAACTTGCTGAGACACCTGCTCCCCTCCGCCGCCACTGGTCACCATCTGCAGGGTGATTGGCAGGCGATCAGGCCCCTGCTTGCATCCTCCTTGGCCTGGCGCAGCCCGCTCTCCTGCTCCACCATCACAACACAGTCCTGCTCTCATCAGGGCCCATTGGGGCTGGCAGCACCTCCACTGGCACCCGCTTCCAGCACCGTGTTGCCAATGCCTGCCATGTTCCGTGCTGCCCCCTAGTGGTCAGCGCACATTATAGTGAGCAGTGGAACTCACAGGCTCCCGGTCAAGCTCCAGGAATGACCTTCGGAGGGGACAATTTGCATATTAAGCTTTTATTATATAGGATTTTTCAGCAATATAGTTCTTTATTATCATTATTAAGTATTATGTACTGTATATAATTGTATGTGCTATACTGTTTTTTAAATTTAACTTCATTGTTGAAAGTATCACAGATGTCCCTTTCCCCCCACCCCCATTGACCTCATACCCTTTCTCAGGCCTTCCCTGCCCTATTATCTATTACTAGAGGCCCGGTGCACGAAAATAGTGCATGGGGGGAGGGGTGTCCCTCAGCCCAGCCTGCAACCTCTCCAATCTGGGACCCCTCAAGGGATGTCCGACTGCCCATTTAAACAGGCAGTCGGACATCCCTCTCACAATCCAGGACTGCTGGCTCCCAACTGCTCGCCTGCCTGCCTTCCTGATTGCTCCTAACCGCTTCTGCCTGCCAGCCTGATAACCCCCTAACCACTCCCCTGCCAGCCTGATTGATGCCTAACTGCTCCCCTGCCAGCCTGTTTTGCCCTAACTGCCCTCCCCTGCAGGCCTGGTCCCCCCCAACTGCTCTCCCTTGCAGGCCTGGGTTCCTCCCAACTGCCTTTTCCTGCAGGCCTGGTCGCCCCCAACTTCCCTCCCCTGCAGGCTTGATCACCCCCAACTGCCCTCTCTTGCAGGCCTGATTGCCCACAACTACCCTCCCTTGCAGGCCTGGTCCCTCCCAACTCCCCTCCCCTGCTGGCCATCTTGTGGTGGCCATCTTGTGTCCACATGGGGGCAGGATCTTTGATCACATGGGTGCAGCCATCTTGTGTGTTGGAGTGATTGTCAATCTGCATATTACTCTTTTATTAGATAGGATAGAGGTCTGGTGCATGGGTGGGGGCCAGCTGGTTTGCCCTGAAGGGTGTCCTGGATCAGGGTGGGGTTCCTTTGGGGCATGGGGTGGCCTGGGTGAGGGGCCTGTGGTGGTTTGCAGGCCGGCCACACCCCCTGGCGACCCAAGCGGAGGCCCTGGTATCTGGGGTTTATTTATCTTCTACAATTGAAACTTTGTAGCCTGGAGCGGAGCCAAGCCTTCTGCTTGCTCCATGGCAGCAGCCATTTCTGTTGGGATTTATGTATCTTCTATAATTGAAACTTTGAAGCCTTAAGTGGAGGCCTGGGCCGGCCAGGGCTGCAGAAGCTTGGCTTCCTCCATTGCTGGGGGCAACCCTAGCCTCCTGCTCTTTCCAGCTCCGTGGCTGCCGCCATTTCTGTTTGGATTTATGTATCTTCTATCATTGAAACTTTGTAGCCTTGAGTGGAGGCCTAGGCTGGCAAGGGCAGGTGGAAAGCTTGGCTTCCTCCATTGCAGGGGAAACCCAAGCTTCCCTCCTGCTCTCTGTGGCTGTAGCCATCTTGGTTGGGTTTATTTGCATATTCGCTCCTGATTGGCTGGTGGGCGTGGTTTGTGGGCGTGGCTTGTGGGTGTAGCGGAGTGATGGTTAATTTGCATATTACTCTTTTATTAGATAAGATTGTCTGTCCCTGGGCTGTGCATATATGCATATAAATTCATTGGTTAAACTCTTCCTACCCTCCAAAAAAAACTCAGTCTGTTGCATGCTTCAATGTTTCTCAATCTTTTTTTGTTCATCATTTTATTTTGTTCATTAGATTCCACATATAAGTGAGATCATGTAATATCTTTTTATTTGGTTTTTATCTGGAAATCAAAGGGATTATATTATACTAAATGCCAGGTGCATGAAAATTCATGCACTGCAGGGGGGTCCTTCAGCCTGGCCTGCCCCTCTCAAAATTTGGGAGCCCTCAGGGCCGGGAGGCAACCTGGCGATCAGGGGAAAGCGATGCCCCATCACACCTCTACTGCTGCCACTGCTGGCAGAGCAAGCCTCGGCCTGCCCTGGTTACCTGAGCCTCAGGCGGCCCTGGGTGGCTGGGTAGCTGCCATCTGAGGCTTGCCTGTGCTTCAGGCTGGCCCTGGGCGGCTGGGGGGCTAAGGGGGCTGGGGTCTCCAGAGGCAGGAGCGTGGCTCGGCAGGACCTGCCTGGGGGTGGGCCTGGCCTTGTCACATGCCTGGCCACCTCGCTGGAGCTGAGGGGACTGGGCGCTGCCATCTGTGGCTGTGGGCGCCGCCATCTTTGAGTGCATGACATTCAATTAGCATATTCCCACCTTATTGGCTGTAGGCACCACCATATTTGTGAGGGTGTGGTGGTCAATTAGCATATTCACTCTTTATTAGATAGGATGACTTAAACTCAATAATGAAAATCTAAAAACAATTTTTTAAAATTCGCAGTTATTTTGTATGAATTTCAAATAAAAGTTGGCAGAACACTAGGTTTAGCTAAGTGGGGATAAGATTTATCTATATTGATAAAATCAAGAAATACTCAAGATTATAATTTAAGCAAGTTGTCAGATAATTTCCCATATGTTTGGGCACCAGTCTTTAAGCCATCCTCAGACTGCAAAAATATATCTTAAATTTTTAAGATTATAACAGATGTTTGGAAAATCAATTTGTTCAAGAGTCTTTCAATGTTGTTGCTTAGATTTGCTGGGACATTTTAAATATATATACCTCACATGGAAATTATTTAAAATCATAGGGTAGACCCTTGTCAGCCTGAAATGGTTTGTCCGTAGCTCTGCTTGGAAGCTGGGGAATGGATTGTGAGTTCTTTAGTCTCCTGCATGTCCCAGGGTTATATAGGTAATTGTTTTAAACCATGCTTGAACAGCACATGGTTTGAGTATAGAGTAGGCAGAATTTGACCCTGGGAAGACAGGCATAATGTTAATTTTTTTTTTTAAATAAGAGCACTTGAAGAAAGCCAGAAATAAATTTAGAGTTACTATAAACAAGGCAGAGTCTTACTCATCACAGGGAAAAGTCAGGCTCACTAAAGAAGGTAATTATTACCTCTGACATACAGAACTGTGTGCTGCTTTAAATTAAGGTTCTTAACGAGGCATTTCATTGTATGTACTTAAATGAGGGATTTAAGGAGGCAGCCTTTCTTCTAAAGTCAATGTAAATGGGAGTTCTACGTTCAATAGTTTTACTGGAGAAGAATATTTCAGGAAAGAAAATTTGGGAATATTAAATACACAAACATGCACACAATTTTAGAACAGATTGCTGATGAATACCATCCAAGCCACATGCTTGCAAGTAAAGATGTAAACTTTCCCATGTGCTAATGATATGCTAATGATATTTATGTTAGATAGATAACTAAAGCAATGTCTTTGTTCCTTTTCCATTAAAGAAATGAATCAGCTTGAATAAGCAGTTTTACAGTAAAGTTGTAAATGTTTATATTTTCCTCATTTTAATTAGTTTCTGTTTATTTGACTTCTTTTGCTCAAAAAACATTTTTCTTTTTTCCCTTCTCCTTTTCTGTTCTGTATTGCTTATAGGATTCGGGATGGACTGACTGAATTTTGAGATTTTAACATACTCTAATCTTCTCATAAGATAAGAATTTGTCTTAATCACCATAAAAGAAACTATACCTGGCTTTAAGCAGTCCCTTTATCAAAAAGTCTATATTGAATACCAGTGACAAGAAAAATGAATTGCTTTCAGTTGAATACATTTATTTTAAAAAGATGCACTTTCTGGCTCTGCTTTCCAAAATTTAAAAGTATCTTGCCAAGCCACACTGCCATGATAGGAAGTGGAAAGGGGGTGTTTTTCAAATCTAAAGTTTGCATTCTACTCTTTTTTCCCAAGCATATAGCTAAATTCTGGAAAACCTGTAGCCCATTAACATGATTTCTCTAAGGATAGTTACCTGTTCCATCTAAGAGTAAGTGATAGTATAGCAATTTTTTAACCTCATTTTCCCTATCAGAAAAGTAACAATGTCTACTGAATACCCAGGAGATATACCAGTCCAAGATAGAATCTATGATCTGTACCTACTATACAGAAAAAAGCTTAAATCACTCTAAACTTCAGCATGCAAGAGCATTTGAGTGTGACCCATAATATTACTACCTGGTTAAAATACATTTCCAGCTAAATTACAAAGTCCTATTGTTATTCACACATACCTTACCATGGGACTTTAAAAGTTAGGTCATGTCCTTGGTAAGCATTCCAAATGTTCTCAAAAGTCTTATATACTGTGACATGAACTATTACGTCAGTGTTTGATGCTGACCTAGCCTTAATCAGATTCTATCATGATGTCATGCTTATAATATGTTTAGTCTGTTTTAAAAATAAATACATCATTTTTTTGATGTTTTACATGCTATCTTTCCAATCTTGACAATTGCTAGAGTCCTTATTCTTCTCTGTGGTCCTCTTTGCATTATTTGTAGATTATAGGAGAGATGTCCTATCATTGGGCATTTTAATTAACCCAGTTTCTCCAATCATTAAAAATTGAAATTCAAAATATAAAATTTGTATTAAATGTTATAATTATCAGGAAATTTGGAGTAGTGATGAATATACTCAGAATATTTTAAAAATATAAATAAATGCATAAGCTCATGATCTATGCTCAATACCTCAGTTACTTGATTTTTAATTGAGTTTAGCTCTATTCCCATATAATCTATTCATTTAAAGGGATTTATTACTTTAATCAATGGCCACATCTTCAGTTCTAAATTTGGGAGGGCACCTAAAAACCAGAACCTCAGGGAAAGCATGATTCAGATATGTATCTTCAAGAATATTCCAGTCAACTGCATATTAATAACAATTTCATTCAATTTCAATATTCAGTCACTGAGAGATTTTATTGATCTCTCCCATTCTCCCCACAGTTATCATATCCTTAATCTAAATCATATCCTTGTCTAAATCATATGCCTACATTCCTTTATAGGTTACATTTCTCACCTGTGAGCTGAAAGTGTTGTAAGTGCCCTTATTATATTTTGGAATTATTGAAGGATTCCTTTGATGATGTCCATTTATAGAAACAGTTATGGCTGTAAAAGCTAATAGCTCATGGGGTTCTAATTTACAGATGAGATTATGAAAATTCTTAAGAGTTTAAGATGAATCCCAAATGAATATCAAATTTTATTAATAGTTTACATGAAAGAAGAAAAGCATGTTTTAAATTTCATGATTCTTTATCTTCTGATTTGTTGTAGTAAAATAAATCTGCATTTATGACAAAGTATCTAAATTATTTAATACAGTCTAATGTGCTTTTTCAAAACAGACAGTCTTACAGTTATCAAACATGATAGTAAAAGCTCATTTCCATGTTTTTGGAATTTTCATTTCTTAACAGTTTCTAAAGCTATTTTGGCAGCTAAATTTTAGAGCCATTCCACGAATGGTGAAACATTAATTTTTGAGATTAAAAAAAAACCCTTTCATTTTATATTTTTCTCACTTCCCAAGCACAGTTGGTGAAGCTTGAGAAAATCTAAAGTAAGCTCTCCAAAAGACCTTCAAAATCACCTTCACATGTAACTGTCCTTATATTGGGCAATTGCCATATCACTTGTCTCTTCACTTTTGCTCTGTGTCTCATCTCTGAAGTTCTTTCAGGACCTCATCTACAACTGCATCTCAACCATCTATGGAATCCCTTCTCTCTTTAATCTAATCAGCTTTCATTATTCTGAAAATCAAACAAAACTTCATTACTTAATATTGCTATTACTCATTACTACTATCATGGCACCATCATTTTCCTTCTTTCTTTTCTTGCCAAATTAAAAAATATTCCTTAAGTCATTGGTATATTGATTCATTTTTTTTGTTTTGTTTTTACTTTATTTTATTTTTTGCATATATATTTTTAAAGTTATCTTTGTTGTTGAAAATATTTCAGATTTCCCCTCCCTCCCTCCATTGACTCCCTTCTCCCTGCTCTTGCATTCTCCCCAGGCCTTCACTGCACTATTCTTTGTGTCCATGGGTTATGCATATGAGCATATAAGTTCTTTGGTTAATCTTTTCCCTGCCTCCCCCCACCTCCCCTCACCTCCTTAAATAAAATACTTTACTAAGATGTCTATTCAAGATCTGGCACTGTGGTAATGCACTGGAGAAAAACCTGTGTGTATGACACTGTCCCTGCCACCAACATATACTTAGCAGAGTGCTTAGCATATATGTAGCATAGTCACATTAAACAAGCATGCGTTCTTCTGTTCACCACCCCCCTATTTTCTCTCCATATTCACCAAATCTTTTTGCTGTTTATTTAAATTTGTTTTATTGAAGCAAAGCCATTCTTTCTTTGTGTAAATGTCACATATGCAAATTATAGGCAGATTAAAAATATTATTTATAATCATACTATCTTAATACAACTGTTTGTTTTTTATCATCCTTTCCAGGAGTTACTTAGATGTATACATACTCTCATGTCATAGCTTATATTGAAGTCATTGTTGCCTTATACTCATGTATGCTAACTTTTGTTTTATTCTTTTTGAAAAAACAACAGAGAATAGTGAAAACAGAGTAAATATTAAGTGAACTTTACCATGAGACAGCATCTCAGTATCTTAAAGATGATGATTTTATATATTTCCCTATACACATTCACATATAATTTCATATGCATTGAATATTATTTAAAATCTTCAAATATTTAAAAATCATAGTTATGATATTCAAAAACATTGTAAAAATAAAAAAAAATGTCAAGTAATCAAACCTATATTGAGTTGAGTCAAAATTCCTCCCATTGGGTCACCATCCCAGCTTGATGTGGTTCCTTATAAACCATTTTCAAGGCAAAAACATATGTAAGTAAATGTCTAAATATATAATTTAACAAAGAAACTGGGATCATACAACTATATTTTTCTGTAATTCACTTAACATAACTTCATATCTTAAATATAGTACCACATCAATGAATTTATATATACTTTATTCAATGTTTTCAATTTTTTATATTTGGCTAAATACCCACTACCATAAGGGCTTAAAAATAAAAAACAGCAATTTATGGCCCCATCCCACCCTAAACTGCTCTTCAGAAATTCTTTTGGACATTCTTTTTGAACTGAAATCTATTTTTCAAAATAACACTTATTACTGCTATTTTTGGACTTCCTTATTTGAAAGACTGTCTATTGATTTCTTACAACAGAAGAATGCAATTTATTGTTTCAAAGAAGCTTCCCAACCCCTGTCATCTTCTTCTATTTCCCAATCTGCTATATTTCAATCGCAATTTTTGTGTTATTCACTAGTCACTGTTTACACCATTACAACTATATGCATATTTTTCCAGTTAAGTAATGTAGAGTACTACAATTAAATCCTTTCTTATACTGCTCTGTAAGTTAATAATTGGGTTATTTTGTATTGTTTCCTTACTTTCCCTGTATATTTATAATTAATTTATCTTCAGATTATCTGAGCGGACTATCACATACCTACTAATATACTGAGGTTTCCTTTGAAGACATCCAACTGTGAGCATTCAAGATCTTTTTCCTCTGGTGGCCTAAAAATTTTTAATGATGCATTTTAGTTGTGTTCTTTTTCATTTGTTGAGTGTTTCACAGACCCTTCAATCTGGTAATTGATGTTTTGGGTTACTTTTAGTTCTGAGAAATTTACTTGAATTATATTTTGAAGAATTTCTTCCATCTGTTTGTTGTTTTCTTGTCCTGTAACTCCTAGATTGATTCTTTTCTTATGCATTTTTAAATTTTCATACATGTCTGTTCTACCTTCTAAGAGAGTTCTTCAATTTTATTTCCCAGTGCTTACATTTATTTTTTAGCTTCTCTTGTGCTAGTTATTAATTTCCAGGAGCTATTGTCTTATGCATATTTTTAAAATAGTATTTGGTCCTCCTTTGTTTAATAAATCTTCTCTCACTTTATTAGTTTTTGTTTTTTTTTTTCCTAGCTCATCAATTCCAAGGACTTTTTTATTATTTGGTTGTTTTTTTTTGTTTGTTTTTTTTTTCAGTTTTCCCTTTTTTCATGGTCTTATTTTCTCTGTGTTTCTTTATTGTTGTCTTTCATTTCGGAAGCTTTAAAAATGTTTTCTATCTCTGGCTCTCTGTTCATATTTCAAATGCTACAGTGATACACTAACAGGAAGTTCTAGGTGAGTGAATGGGTCGGTTTGTTGAATGTATGGGAACTCAGCCTATTGGTTGGAGGCTTCCAAATACTAGTCTGTATTGGTATTACCTATTGGACTGGGATATTTTCCCAGAAAAAAAAAAAAAAACCCACTCTCTAGCCTGAGAGGTTAGAGTAAGGGTGGCTAGAGGAGAGAATGTAATTTTAGTTTGGCTGCCAGGGTCCTGAGTGCTAGACAAGGGAAAGAAGAGTTTAACACTCTCATTCATTCTCCCTCTTCTTGGTGTTTTATCTTATGCTCAACTCTGTCTGCTGTCTGTTAGCCCAGAGCTTTTCAAGTTTAAAATATTTCCATTTCCATTTTCTGTAGGGTGGCAGAGATGTAGGAATCATATGGAGGAGGGCACCTGGGGTGTGGTTACTGTTTATATTAGTAAAAACCAATCTCCCTTTACTTCTTCCCATCTTATGTCCTTACCTTTATTTTATTTTGTTTTTAATTTTTCCCCCATTAATCCTCACTTGAGGATACGGGTGGTGTTTGTTGTTGTTGATGTTGTTGTTGTGTGTGTGTGTTGTTATTGTTGTTGTTTTTAGAGAGAGAAGAAGGGAGAGAGAAACATGGATGTGTGAGAGAGAGACATCAATTGGTTACCTCCCGCACGCACCCCCAGAAGGATCCAACCGAAACCTGGGTATGTGCCCTGACTGGGAATCAAACCTTCCACCATTTGGTCCAACCAACTGAGCCACATGGGCCAAGGGTGTCCTTGCCTTTATATGTATCAGCTGCCTCAAATTTTTGAGATAATTCTGGTAAGAATTAACTTGCTTCCACTTGAAACCTTTAATAGAGTGGAGGGTCATAATACTTATAATGCTTATCACATAGCTACTGATTTTTCAACTTTCTGGTATTCTTAAAATTTCTCATTTGTTATATTTCCCCCAATATTTTTTATTTTGTGGTGCTTTTAATTTTTATAGTCATTTTAATAAATTTTATGAGAGCAAAGATAAATATCTCTGTTTACCTTGCCATGATTAATCAAATGTCTCCATTCCATTCCTTTCTCAAAGGTTAACACATGGCTTCTTTCTCCTCAAATCATTGCTTCACTACCTTTTTAATTTCTGATCTTTGTATAGCCCTTGATATCACTTATTTTGCCAACAGAAGTTCACTGCCACCAAGCTAAAGCCAACAAAAGTCCCTAGTCTGAGGTGCAGAAAAAGGATAGGCTTTGTTCAGGTAAACAGTTTGCAAACTAGGGAAATACAGCTCCCAGAGGAAGCCAAAAGTGTGCTCCCCTTAGAGAAAGAGGAGGCCCACTTTCTTTATAGAGGAAGTGGCTACCCTGGTTCCCTGATTAGCCCATTTAAATGCAAATATGAAATCCACATTTGCACCCTTTGGTTGGTTCCAGTTGCACTGTTCTGATTGGTTGGGATCATGTGTTCTGATTGGTCACTATGCAGCCACTCTGATTGATTGGTAAATTTGCAAATCTGTATATAGCTGTGCAACTTTTATTGGACAGGGAAGGTCTCAGCCCATTAATTGAAACAGATTCCAGAAACTCTCTTTTAAGGATTGATTCACAGCAGGAGCACAGTGCAGGAGGCTGGCAGCTTAGTCTGTGGATTTTTCCTGAAATGCAGAGTGCACAGGGGCCTCTACCAGCAATAGCTGAGAAACTGAGATTATGAATTTGAGCCCAAATAAGTACAAGGAGTAATTCTTGGAAGGTATGTTTCTTTTCAGGGTCAATGCCATTTACCTTTGAGTTGCATGACCTTTAGTTCTCCCTCCATGTCTATTCATTCTTGGTCTCTTTGGCAGACTTCTCTTCAACTGTTGTAGAGTTTCCAAAGGCCCTCTTTGGAAGAGCCTTCCTTCTCACTTCTCACTACATCCTTCTTACTTCTGAGGAGTAAATTATATAACATATAAACCACTTACTGTGCTGTGTATCTTAAAACAGGAGCTCAGTAAACAATCCTTGGGACTTACCTCACATGAACTTTTACTTATCCTTATTATAATAATTAGTAAATTGGGCTATAATTTCTTTGAGATCCAGCTCTATGTTTAATTTGCCTTTGTGTTTTCAAAATCTAGAACCATGACTAACATGTTTGTGCATAAAAACATATAACATGTTCTGTGAAGGAAAGGAATATCAGAAAAGCCAAAGAAGAAATTGATATTATTTGCTAAATTTATAACTTAACCATGAAACATTTAGAAATAATTATGATGTTTCTTTGGTTTGTAAATTATAAGAAAACACAAACACATTTTGGGGACTCTGTTATAGATATAGGAGAAAATCTTACCAGAATTGTTTTTATTTAAATTCTTTGTTGTTGAAAGTATTACATATGTCTTCTTTTTCTCCATTGACAACTCCCCAGCTACCAAGCACATGTCCCTGTCCCCCTATTGTCTGTGTCCTTTGGTTATGCTTATATACATGCATACAAGTCCTTTGGTTGATCTCTTACCCACCCCATTCCATCCTCCCCTGCCTTCCCTCCAAGGCTCAGTGGTCTGTTCAATGCTTCTATGTATCTGGTTCTATTTTAGTTAATCAGTTTATGTTGTTCATTATATTCCACAAATGAGTGAGATCATGTGATATTTATCTTTCTCTGACTGGCATATTTCACTTAGCATAATGCTCTCCAGTCCATCTATGCTATTGTAAATAGCATGGATGGACCGTTCTTTCTTACAGCAGCACAGTACTTGGAAAACTACAGGTCTTTGAAAAAAGAGATAGAGAAAGATATAAACAAGTGGAAGAACATACCGTGTTAATGGATTGGTAGAATATCCATACTACCCAAAGCAATCTATAGATTTAATGCAATCCCCATTAAAATACCAATGGCATATTTCACAGATCTAGAACAAAGTCCAAAATTTTATTTGGAATAAATAAAAGACCCTGAATAGCTACAGCAATCCTGAAAAAGAAGAACAAAGTTGGAGAAATCACAATACCAGATATCAAGCTATATTACAAAGCCACCGTTCTCAAAACTTCCTGGTATTGGCACAAGAACAGACATATAGAACAATGGAAGAGAACAGAGAACCCAGAAATCCACCCAAGTCATTATGCTTAATTAATAGTTGACAAAGGAGGCAAGACCATACAATGGAGTCAAGACAGTCTCTTCAATAAATGGTGTTGGGAAAATCAGACAGACACATGTAAAAAAAATAAAACTAGACCACAACTTACATCATACACAAAAATAAACTCAAAATGGAGAAAGGACTTAAATGTAAGGCGGGAAACCATAAAAATCTTAGAAAAATCCCTAGGTCCCAAAATACCAGAATTTTTATAATGACTTATAGAGAAACATTTGAAGTTTCATTCAGATTCAAGACAGTCTCACTGCTGCAATTGGTTTTACTCTTCTATATTTGTAGCACAAAGTATGTCACCAAAACATACACACACACACACATAAGCACATGCAACACCACTACCATCATCCACAAAACAAAATCTTACAAATTAACTACAACCTATTAGGAATACTCCTTCTGCCATTATTTGAACAACATGGCTGGGCCTCTGGGCACCTCAGATTAGGCATTTAATGAGGCTTCCTCCATGAAAATGACATGCCTTCGGGTGAGGCAGCTCCCATTAGGGCCAGATACATTCTCAGAGGGGATGGATACCTTGGCGTTTCCAGTGCAGAGATGATCAGTGGTGTAGTTCAGCACTCATCTCAGGAAGCATGTGGCTTGTGTCCATCTGACAGAAGCAGATCCTGGAAGAGATCTTTTCATCCTGGGGATCATTTTCATCTGGTGAACTTTCTTTTGCATATCAGCAAAGCAGTGTTTCAATTAGTCAAATGCGTGAGAAATAAAAAGTGATTATATAAAGTTTATCATTTTAAAATTGCATTAAAATGGCTTACTAAAGAAAAAATCACATAGAGAGCAGGCTGATAGCTGTTGAGTAGAGATATTGAGCAAAATAAGAAAAAAAAAAAAAAAGAAAAAAAAAAGAGAGCCCTAGCTGGTTTGGCTCAGTGGATAGAGCGACGGCCTATGGACTGAAGAGTCCCAGATTTGATTCCAGTCAAGGGCACATGCCTGAGTTGTGGGCTCAGTCCCCAGTAGGGGGCGTGCAGGAGGCAGCCAATCAATGATTTTCTCTCATCATTGATGTTTCAATCTCTCTCTCCCTCTCTCTTCCTCTCTGAAATCAATAAAAATATTTAAAAAGAGAGAGAGAAAGGACTCTGACATGAACAACAGTGGTGATAGTGGGTAGAGGGTATGGGGGTGGAATAAATGATGATGGAAAATTAAATTTTAAAAAAGGAATTCCACATATAAGTGATACCATACCAAAAAAAAAAAAAAAAAAAAAAAAAAGATATAACAAGATAATATCTCCCACTGTACCCTGGGAAGAAGTCATGGAAATCACTCCTAGAGGGTAAGGGTGGCCAGGTCAGGTTCCTCAGTGCTGTGGACAGTAAGTTGTAGATCTCATGAAGGGAACCTACTATTGGATTTATTAAAATGTCAACATCAGGCAAACAAATATAGGATACATTTCCCATCTGTATCTACTGAAAGCATTATTTCCCATCTATATCTATTTGAGCATTATTATTGTTATGAGTGCACTTTTTAGTTATTTCTTATCCATGCATCTTTTCTCTTTGAGGTGTTTTGCCATTGCTTCTTACGCACAAAACGAATACTTAATAACCTAATAAAGACACCTTTAAATATGCTTCCTCCCCCGTTAGTGGGAATGGCCTGGATATTTTGGCAGAAAACTTCTAGGAAAGGGCAGTTTATAATATGTTAGAGCAAGTGAGTTCTGTGAAAGGAAATATTTGGAAAAATCTTTAAAATTCCTGTAATGTGAGTCTATTCCCAGACCAAGAAAAGAGAGGCATTTATACTAATTTTCATGATTATTAATTTGTCAATTTTTTTTTGGATTAGTAGGGAAGCTATGGGTTTAAAGGTGGGCAGTGTATTCTGTCTCCTGTTTTTCCACTGGCATAGTCTATAATTTGGGAGTTGAATTGGCACCAACAGGTTGTCAGAGTTAGCATTCAACACTGACCAGTACATCCATGTGGAATATTTAGTAGAAGACCACATACCAGTATATCTGAGGAAGGAGCTCAGAACACTCTCTCCTGAGAAATTCAACTTCATATCAGCAGAGGAAAGTGGATATAAGAAAAATGCCATGTGTGTGGAGAGCATTAGGAAAGGTCATATATTTCAAAAAAGAATATTGTTTACAAGGAGTGTTAATAGGTTTCAGGGGAAATGTTAATTTTTTTTTCCTGGATGAAATAGCTACTGTAAGTTTTTAATGGTTAATCATTCATTCCTGAATTTTTATATTAAGCATTTTATATTACTTTATTGACTTAACTTTTATGCTCTTCTTCATTTTGACAGTAAAGAATGACCAGGCAATACTCTTTGAAAATTGGAGACCATTTGCAGCTGCTCTGTGTTGAGGAAAGTGAATAATAGGGTGCCCTCAAGGAATTTCAAAGGTATCACTCAACAGAAACTTTTGTGTCTGAAGAAAACTAGATCATTTTATCATGGTAGGCATGCTGATATGTTTGCTTTAATAAAATGCCATATTTCTGCCTTTAATCTCTTGTCAACCAGCTATTAAAAAGCCCCAAAGTGCATGCGTGCAGCACATGTAAACACTTGTGGTTTTGAGGTTACTACAGAACACACTAATAAAGCATGTAATTTGTGTTTTGTGCACAGACTGTAATAATTTATTGAGTGATAGAAAGAAGCTAGGAAAGGATTTGCACTAACTTTAGCCAGCAAGTCAATTTAAATTTAGGGCTCTATGCAGAGACGCATGTGTACACATGTTCATACAATGAAATCATGTTTAAAGAGCATCAGTGGGGGGAAATGTAAATTAATCTCACACACCAAACACATTCTATCAAGTATTCTAATGATGCTCCTTTAAGCTAATCAGCTAGGAGGATGTGATACAAATTCTTCCCAGAAGGAGTGTGTGTGCATGTGTGTATCCCATACTGACAACACATTGGCAAAGTGTAACTTAATTCAAGTAAATGAAGACAAATCATGATAGCAATTACTCTTTGAAAGGTTATGAACATTATCTCCATAGCCCTTATGGAAAGAGGGCAGGAAACAGTTTTGTTCCTGTTTTTATATGGAATAACAAGTTGTGGAAAGGTTGAGCTACTTCTACAGAAGAGCTCATTGTCCAACTAGCCTCTACCTTACTTATTTGAGTCGCTGACATCTATTTATTCAAGATCCTTAGGGGTAAGGATTGTATGTTACTCAGCTTCATGGTCCCGCTATTTCTTTCAACAGATAGTCAGTGCAGACCATTTGAACAGAACGGTCCTGAGTGTATGGAAGAAATGAGAACCTTACTGTATACATGCCAATTTCTGGGAAACTTAGGGAAATTCTGTAGTTTGAAAATAAAGCTACACTTCATTTACTCAGACAAACAAAAACATGCTTAGTTTAGAGAGAATGTCTATTCTCAGAAAAAAAAGATGTGTGTTAGGAACTCTAAATATGTTTATTCCAAAAATATGCAAGACTTCTCTCCTGGAAAACAATTCAACTTCCTTTATGATTTTTAGAAAATGTGTGTATGTAAATATATATATATATATATATATATATATATATATATATATATATATATATGTGTGTGTGTGTGTGTGTGTGTGTGTGTGTGTGTGTGTGTATGTATAATCTCTTTCTAAATTTGAGGACTAATTAAAACAAATCCTTTTGTCACCTTTAAGCACTAACCCAATTCTTCATTTCTTATATTTGCTTATCTAATCAACCAGGTCTGACTTAAAACTAGGGTCTGAAGAGCTTCCTTTGGCCAATGGAGGACAGAGAGGCATTTTGAAAATCTTTAAGAAGACAACATATAAAGAGCCATGTGTGCTGAGGGTCCTTGTGTTGGAAGTAGAATTGAAATTGCACCCAGTTATGCAAGGCAAATCAAACCTAGAAAGGAGTTTCTATAAGGGACTAAGCCAGTGTTCCAGTCTTCTGAGAAGGAAACCTGAACTAGTGGCCATTCTATCACTTCTGTGGTCTGAGCTACTCCACTATGTAATCATTTGCTCAACAACAGGGACATGCAATGAGAGGAGCCAGGAAGAGGAGGGGCGGGTGGGGAGCTCAGTAGAAGGAAAAAGATAACAGGAAGAGGAACTAGAAAGCCACATCATTCAAATGTTCACTTGTGCATGTTAAGTAGTATTTCATTGTGGTAACAGAGATACTGGAGTCAATATTAATGAAAAGTTAGGAACATTTTTAGATTGATAACAGTTATAATTTGGAAGATTTTTGATTGGCATAAAATGTGACAGATATAAAAAAAAAGTGAGATTAGCTATTTAAGTAGCTAAATCAAAACAAGATTAATTGGGACTCTTTTGCTTGATATCCTCTTTTACTATTTATCTTAGATTTCTGTAGATGTCAAATCATCTTTCATTCAGTGTCTTTTAACTGAACCAATTTCTTTTAAAACACACACACACACACACACACACACACACTCATGAGGAAGGGCGAGTAGATATAAAAGATTCACAGTCAAAACAAAGACATTTCCCCAAGTCACATTTAAATCTGTAAAACTGTATGGCTGCAAAGATTCCTGCATATTAAAACTTACTTTAGTTTAATATGATCACCAAAGCAGCTATTGAAACGTTTTATATTAGATGAAAATGGGCAGATTTGAAGAATAAAGACAAAAATGAGTCAATATAGAACATTAAGTATAAGATATATTTTAAATTAAAATTATTTAATAATCAAGTCAGCATTCATTTTCTTATTTAGGATTTTTATCATTTTTTTAACAAAAAAGTCTCACATAAATGCTATAATTTCTTTTTAAAATGGTTAATTTAACATTACCCCATGATTGCAATAGAACTGCAAATGAAACCAAAACACAGCATTGATATCACAGGGCAATATTCAAGTTGTAACTCTACTCATGCCACATAAATGTAAGACCTGTCAAAACCAGATTTTTCCTTATTAAAATAGATAAAGGAAAGACAATATCTTTATTTTTTTATTCCCACTGAGCATTCATACACGTATATTTTACAATCAGAGCTAGAACTAACCGAAGAATGAAAATCCAGAGTTAACATAGAGTGCCGCATGTCCACATTCCAAGACAGTTAGATGTCATTGGTTTGTCAATATCTTGTAGTAATCATTGATTTTTTTTATAAGAATTTGTGCATTTGATATTTTTGGATCACAATCTTTCAAGGTTTGAAATTAAATAGATATTAAATATTTAGGTATAGATTCTGACACATAATGACCTATATCTTGCTGGATGCAACTTCTGAAATACAATTACTAACTGCATTTGTTACTTTCTTTAGTGTTTACCTTTTATATTTGAAATAATCATTAGCTCTGAATGAGCATTTACAAAAATCACTCTAAGCTCCATAAGTTTTGAGGCCAAACTGGTTCAAAATATTAATAAGTTCATGTGTAAAACTTCCTAAATTCAGTATTTAAAAACTTCATTCATTCATTCACTTAATTCATTTATTCTTCCATGTTCTTTTGTTAGGTTCTAAATAAATACTTGCTGAATGCAGAAGAATAAATGAATATGAGTGAAATTATATACACCTGGAATATACCTCATATATGATAATATCATTAGCTCTAAATAAACAAAAATAATCAGTCTAGATATTGGCAATTATGTAGTAAACATAATAGATTAACTTCTTGTCCTTGTGGGAATTACATTGTAATGGTGAAATTTCATCAAAAATATGTGTTTCAAACTAAACTCCAAGGTAATTGAGAAGATAATCTTTTTCTTTTTTAGATGCTCATGGTTTCCTTTGCCCTTTACCAGGAACAAGCTGTGGATGCCTACAAGATTAGTATTGGCTCATGCTCAGTTTTCTAGGTGAGGGCTCTGCTGTTTTGGCAACAACTTAGCACATGTCAATGACTGTCTGTGTGTAGATGTCAATACAAGGCATGTGTTACTCTTCTCCGAGATTAGACTGAAGTTGACCACATGGAAAGGGGAGAAAACAATCTTTTTCTGTAACATCTACTGAAAGGGCAGGGAGACTCCATGTTCCTTTTGTTCCATGTCTTCCACCTCGTGGAGTCAGGTTCCCGCCCTAGAACCTCTCCAAGAGTCCAACCCACACCTTTGAATTAGCCAATAGAAATGCAAGGGAAAGTAAGCCTTGCCCTGCCCCCATGTGCAACCTGACCCCGACCAATCAGCGGAGGCCACACTACCTCACCCCTCCTACCTCTCCCAGGCCCCCTATAAATCAGCGCGTTTGGGGTCTTGGGCTCTCTCTCTCTCTCCACCTCGCCGCTGCGCCGGTGTGTGTGTGGGGGGCACTGGGCTCGAGCTAGCTCGATTAAAGGCTCTTTGCTTTTGCATCGGACTCGGCTCCCTGGTGGTCTTTGGGGATCATGAAATCTGGGCATAACACTACCATGGCTTCCTCTACATTTTTTTTTTTAATATTAGTAGTAGGTACACTGGCTGCTTCTGGAAATGATATTTTATTTTTCTAGTAAGGATATTTGTGCCCCAGACTCATGCTTGGGATTTCACTGACTTGCATCACAAGAAGAGGAACATCACGTATATGGGGACCCAGGACTCAGCCATGTGGGGCCAACCTAAAGTAGCTTTATTTGCAGGAGGTAATAAAGAGTCTTCCTAACACAGCTCGCCCTCAGGATGGAAGAAATCAAAGCACAGAAGTTGAAGCCAAGGAAAATGCCTCATGTTCAGAAAAAGGGTGATTCTGAGATTAAAAGAGGGTTTGCCATCCAAATCACCCCTTGGTCCAACCCTACGGGATCATGCCTGAGTGTTAGGAATGAAAGAGGGGGGAAAACCTCAGAAATATATGTTTTTATGTTGTGGGAACACAGCTGCATGGCTGTAAAGGCCTTGGAGTGGGTGATCATGTGGTAGCAACAGGCTGCTCCTAGGTAGCAGAAAGCTCAATTTATAGGCCCTAAAGGACTATCCCTGACTTAGAGGCATCAGTGGCTACAGCCAGGTTTGCTTTGGAGAGTTTCTGGTTTCACAAAGTAAGTGCAGGGAAATTTTAGCAGCATCAAAACCAAGGAAAAACAATTAAGAGGTAAAAACCTCCAGTTTGTAAAACAAGTCATGGGGATATACTTATGTACCAGTTAATAATGCGGATTTTGTAATCCAAGAAAACACAATAATTTCAAGAGAAACATCAAAAGTGCTTTAGTCAAAGTAATGTCCATCACTAGCTACACATTTCTCCCATCTTTCAGATAATTTGTGGATACTGTCCCAATAGAACTTTTCTTGTTTTGAGGCAAACCATTTAGAGATCCAATTTTCCACTTTTTCGTATGTTTTGAAGTGCTGCTCAGAAAGTGTGTGTGCTATTGATCAGAACAAGTGGTAATCTGAAGGAGCAAGGTCTAGTGAATATGGCTGGTGGGTTAATACTTCCCAAGCAAGATCTTTTAATGTGTCTTTAACTGGTTTTGAAGTGTGTGATGGTACGTTATCATGAAGCAAAATTACTTTGCTGTGTCTTCTGGCACATTCTGGTCATTTCACAATCAAAGTGTGGTTCAAATTGATTATTTGTTGTCAGTAGCAATCAGTATTAATCGTTTCACCTGGTTTTAGAAGCTCATAATACACCACACCTTCCTGATCCCACCAAACACAGAGCATTGTCTTCTTTCCGAAGCGATTTGGCCTTGCAGTCGATGTTGATGGTTGACCTGGATCAACCCATGTGCATTTGGGATTCTCAAAATAAATCCACTTTCCATCACCAGTCACAATTCAATGCAAAAAAACCGTTCTTTTGTGCCGTTGAAGCAAAATTTAATGACGACTTTTCAGTTTTCCATTTGTCTTTTGTTGATGTGGCACCCTTTTTCCTGCCTTTAAAATCTTTCCCATTGCTTGTAAATGATCGGAAATTGTTTGCTGAGCAATGTTGAATCTTTCTGCAAGTTGTTTTTGAGTTTGACACCCATCATTAATGCTTATAGTTGTTGGTCTCAAACTTTTTTGGTTGACCTGGACGTTCTTTGTCTTTCACATCGAAATCATCACTTTTAATGCATTTAAACCAGCGTTCACAAGTATCTTGAGATGGAGCATGTTCACCATAAGCGTCCCAAAGTATATGATAACTTTTTCTTCAAAATAAAGTAATGAATTAAAACTTCCCGCAAATGCTCTTTTTTTTTTGCCACGAAATTTGACATTTTAAGCGTAAAAATATCTATGATGTTAACACCTTCAGAAAATTTGACATATGAAGGTTTGAAGCTTGCTGTCAATACAATAAAATAGCATACATATCAAATAGCATATATATCATATATCAACATATGTGTAACTCCATCTATTGAAAAAAATCTGCATACAGCATAGGCAAAGTAATTATATATGTATATATATATATATGTGTATATATATATATATATATATATATATATATATATATATATATACTGGTTTAAATGCTTTAAAAGTGAATATATATAAAAGGCTAAGAGTCCATCCATCTGACTGGTAGCTATGATGCCCACTGACCACCAGGGGCCAGACGCTCAACACAGGAGCTGCCATGACACGACATGCACTGGCTATTTACAAAGAAAAGGCACCGCGGATCTGGCACTGACAAACCAACACTGGACTTCCCCCAAGTGGGACACAGGCCCCGCCACCACCTTGGAAGGACACCCCACCAAATCACAGCCAACGATACTAAGACCCCATGGTGCAAAATGCAACCCATAGCCTAGCCCAGCCCAGCCCAGAAACAGTCACTGTGGGCACCAGGTAATGATGTCACATAGCAATGCCCGGCTTCCTCTCCCTAGTGATGACTAGCCTCCTTGCAGTTTCTTCAGCCCTAAAGCTCTTGCTGGTGCCAATCGCATGCGTGTGTTTCTATCTGTCATTGTTGATTGTGAATTTGGTTGACACTTCTATTATAGAGAAAGGGCAAATAGTGATATTAAAATATTTCTTCTAATTAATTTCCTTTCAATGTGCATGAATCCATGCACTAGGACACTAGTTATCTATATGTATATAAAAGCCTTAGCGACTGTTATGACTGGTCAGCCAAACGACTGGTTGACAGGTTGCTATGAGGATGCACTGACCACCAGGGGGCAGATGCTCAACACAGGAGCTGCCCCCTGGTGGTCAGTGTGCTCCCACAGCCAACCTCCTTTAGGCCAGCCAACCTCCCACGGTCCCACCCCCTGGTTGGCCAGCCCCAATTGGCCCAGATCGCCAGCCAGTTGGAGGGACCCCACCTGTGCATGAATTCATGCACCGGATCCCTAGTTACTATAATAACTTTGTATGGTGACAGAGTTTACTATTCTTGTTGTGGTGATCTTATCATAAAAAATATAAAGGTTGTACACCTGAAACTAATAGAATATTGTATGCCAACTAGATTTTAATAAATAAACAGAAAACAAACACTAAATCCAGGTAGGAAGCTGGAGCAGAATATTGAGAATAGCCAGTAAATGAGCACTGATTATGCACTGGGAAATGCTCTAAGTGCTTTCCCTGTATTGACTTTATAATACTCTAAACAACTCTGTGGCTGGTCTTTCTATTATTTCCATTAGATAAGGCAATGGAGGCATAGAGAGGTTAAGTAACTTTCCCATACAGCCAAAATGGAAGAGCCACTATTTTAATCTGGGTAGAAGAAGAAAATGGTTTATTTTTTTCTAGGATCTGAGAAACATTTGAGGTGCTTAGGAAAGATTTTGCTTTGAAGGTGGCATCAGGGCGGGGACTGAAATAGCCTGGGAGAATGTACAC
Source organism: Plecotus auritus (assembly GCF_963455305.1). Lineage (NCBI taxonomy): Eukaryota > Metazoa > Chordata > Mammalia > Chiroptera > Vespertilionidae > Plecotus > Plecotus auritus. The sequence goes on along the minus strand of NC_137771.1, from coordinate 90,944,761 downwards.
CTGCTTTTTTTTGTTTTGTTTTGTTTTTTTTTGTTCTAGGTGAATGTGGCCTGACAGCACTGCTCTAGACAAAGGAAGCAACAAATACCCTTCCTGTACTCACCCCCTCCCTGGGAAGTGCACTTCAGCTAGTGACAGGAGAAAAGGACTGGAGAGAAGCATGTCTGAAATGCCTATCAGGAGTCAGGCATCAGCCCAGGTGTGTTACCACTCATTCAAAGCTCACAGCAATCCTCACATGGACTGTTTCCACCTCTGTTTTATAGTTTAGAAAACAGTGAGGCAGGAATTTTAGGGGGATATAGGCAGTTTAGGGATTTTTTAGAATTTGGGTTCCATGGGAAAAAGCATGGGGCTGCAGACTGGGAGAAGGTACATTTCCATAACACAGAAAGCCAGGTGCAGTTACATTTCCATAAGTCAAGGGAGCAGCAACAGGTATATTTACATAAGACAAGGGAACTGGAAGTAGCCAAGAAAGGTCACATTTACAAAATAAAGAGAAGGAAGCCCTTCATTCAGGAGAAGAAAGCCCAGAGGGAGGAGTGGGGAGAACCTCATGAGTTCCAAGTGAGGTTCAACCTTTGAGCCCAGGAGTTACTATAGTAACCAATCTAAGGAAATAGTGACCAATCAGAGGGGATATCAAGGCACCAGGATTTTTCAGCCTATATAAGCCATGGGGAAAAAAAGAACTCAGTGGGACTCTTCCCCCTCCCCACGTGGGAGTCAGTTCAGGGACCCTTCTCCCCCCCTACTTGGGATTCCATTCTGTGGGAGTCTTCCCTCTCCCCACATGGAAGGCTGTACTTATTCTTCAATAGATCACCACCTTTGCTATACCACTTTCTGTCCGTGGATTCATTCTTCGATTCTGGCGGACAAAGAATCCAGGTTCTAGTCCAAAAATTCGGTATCAACAGGCTCAGAGAAGCTGAGAGGAAATTTCTGGAAGTCCCACAGCTACAAAGTTGCAGAAATAGGATTCACATGCAGGTCTGAGAAACTCCAAAGGCCAAGCTCTTTTCAGAGTATCCTATTGCTCCACCCCAGAAAAGGAGGAAAAGTGAATTTAAAGCACCTTTTGTTTTAAAAAAAGTGAAATCTATAGCAAATATTCAATTATTAAATTAGTAATTCACTTGAATTAAACCATTGAGATCCTCAGAATGAGGAGGAAACTGGTCTTGCAGAACTTGTTATTTAAATGCAGAGGCCATGGAACTGTGAATAATGCACTGCCCTGGAAGTGGCGGGGGAGGGTTTTTATGCTGGTGCCAGGACAGATTATCGATGTGGCCTGGGGGCCTTCCTGTAAACCCACGAAAGGGGGCGGAACCATATCTGCAAGACAAAGACCCCAGGAGGTTATAAAAAGTGAAGCCCTCTGTGTGCTTCTTCACTCTGATTTGGAAATTATTCCCAGAGTCCAATAGTGTTAATAAACAGGGTCCCTCCCTTTCTCTAGGAAGGGTGCTTGGTTTTTCTTTCGTCTTCTACAGTATAACAAGAACATCACTGAGATCCTATTCATCTATCTATAATTGCAAGGAAAGAAAATCATAACCAGTGTTGCAAGGTCCATTGTTAGCCAGAGGTTCTGACTAAATGCACCTGTGCTGCTTTTGATTAGGACAAGGACAAAGCTAAGGGGTGAACTTGCCCAAATGCTTGGGAAGCACTTGTGAAATCAAACTATAACTACTTTGTACAAACTGGTAGAGTTTGTCAGAACCTCTGATGCACAAAGGCTGCTGTCAGATTCACTCATGTGGTGATTTTCTGAAATGTTTGTATTAATGCAGTGGTTGCTTCTGCTATAAAAGGTTTCCCTATTCCTCCTCCTTTAGCCCCAACACCATGTTACATGTCAGGTATGACAGTGCAGAGAACAGTTCCTGATTTTAATGGTTTATATTTTCAAAGTTGTTTGGGAATCAAACCCATGGTCTTGGAAGATAATGTTATAAAGATGGCTAAATTTGAAGTTAGTCCACTGAAACCATCTGGCAGATTTAGAGGCAGTCTGAGGAAGTAGAGAGAAGATGAGTTTGGTGTCATGAGAACAAGGTTCTCACTAAATCATGTTTCATAAACTTCATTTGTTAATAATAATAACCATGCTCTCTTTTGATGTGTCAGCCATGGTTATTGGTATTTTATGCATGTTTAAATACTTACAGTTCTCTAAGGTAAGTACTATAATTTTATTTAGAGAAACATGAGACACAGAGAGGTTAAATAATTTGCTCCATGTCTCATAGCTAGTAAATGGAATTAAGATTTTTAAAATGGAAAAATTTTTTATCCATCCTCAGATTCAATGTAAAGATATGTGTGAAAGTTTCCTCAGAAAACTCTTAAGGGTAATACAAATTATTGTTTTGCTTTGTTTTGTTTTGTTTTGTTTGTTTTTTAGTTCCAAGTAAAAATGCAATAAAGAATAAGATGGGAAAGGAAAATTGTCTCCTTTTTGGTGAACACAGAAACAACCCTAAAGACGAAGTTGACATGAAGTTCATCTTTGGAAATCTCACTTTGCCCTGTTAGCATTTTATCTGCAAACCTCTGAGTGCCTTGGGCCCCTCCTCATGTTCCCCGTGTGCTTATGAAGATCCCCACAAAAGGCCAGATTCAACTCCTAGGGAGGACAGAGTGATGGGAAGGGAGAGATAGAGTTCAGGTTTTTCTAATGTTCTCACATGAGTGAGAGAAAAATATACCAAGTGCTAGATTAGTGGCTGATCCTGAGTTTTCCCTAGGCAATTCCCATAACCACAGCAGCCCCGTCCTGAGCAAGGCCTCAGGGAATGGGGTCCAAGGTGCAGAGAGGTGGTCATGGGGTGTAAGTTAGGAAATAGCAGTGATATTTCCAGTTATTTTTCACCACCTGAGTTAAAATGTAAACATCTTCTGATTATTTAAGAACTCAAATATGAAGGCTGATTTAGAAGACATTCTATTTGAGAATAAAGTTGCTCAAATTAAAATTTTAACCAATTATAGCTCATACTAACACTTGACATCCAGAGACTACAAGACTACATTTTCAACTTCATAGATTCATAATACTTCCTCTCAAGAGGAAGACATAATCCTCTTCCAAAACAAGTTCAACAAACATAACATATACTATTTAGATATTTTGAACACTGTCCCATTTCACTGTATCACCTACTGAAATCAAGATAATTCTCTTGGTTAGTGAGTTCAATGTGTGAGAGTAAATCCCATTACATGTGAAGAGAGCTTTAAGACTAAGTTTAATATTTATTTCCTCAGATAATCTTAATTGCTGAAAGGAGAAAACTCAATTTTTCTCTCTGGGTGATAGATACCAATGAAAAATTTTAATGTGTGTATGAAAATGAACATTTATTACAAACCATCTTCTCTAATCTTTCCTGAGAGGAAAATGGCTCACTATAAAATATGTCTATGTTTCTTTTCTTGGATTCACTGGTAAACCTTTGAGTACCTCTACTCAGTTATTTCTGAGCACCATATTAAGTTTTCAAAAATAGTTGCCACAGATAAGGTAGGAAACATGGACCTAGAATGGTTTCTCTCCCACACCCTTTTATCTTTTTGACTAAATGTTTATTTTATTACCCTAGCAATAATTAAAGAGCAAAAGACCAAAATAAAGTTGAAATAAAACAGGAAATTTTCTTCATCGTGAAAGTGGTGAAAAATCCTCAAATTAATACATTTAAATGAATTCTGGTGAAAAATGAGTGGCTATATTTGGCACCAACAAGGTGACTAAGGACCATTTGAAAATTTGTAATGCTCTATGGAGGAACACCATAAGTTATTGTTTTTTATAGTGCATTTTCAAGAATAAAGCTCTTTTAAGGATTAATAGGTATTTGAAAAACAATATTGGTTTAGCTAAGTGAAATTTCTTAGAGAACTGTTACTAGATGCCAAAAAGACATGATGGCCTGGGTCAGAGTAATCTAGTCAACTTTGGTCAACCAGACTTCCTGAGCTCAATGCTCATAATATGTTGCAACAGCTTTAAGTGAGAGAAACAAACAAGCTCATGAAACATCTATCCGTGGCCACCCAGAATACTGGAATTAAGTATTAAGGGTGTAATGGGTTAAGTGTCCAATGCTACAGATTTCTGAGGAGCTATGAGTAAAATTCTCAGAATAAAGCAACAATGCCTAAGTCTTCATGGTAAACTTCAGCCTACCAAAGTCCTAGACATTTGCCTACAGATTGCTGGGCACAAATCTAGTATGACATTGAAAGTTTATAACAAATTTCTGAAAACGTATTTTAAATGTGTTTTTTTTTTTTCCTGCTACAACTTTAAAGCTACTCTTTTTCTATTGAATTTATATGAAAAGGAAAGGGTAGATTCTTATCTTTCACCAGGGAGCTTTTTGGGTATATAAATAATAGTCGCAGCCATGTGTTTGATTGATGGCTCAGACCATGGTAGCATTTTGCATGGCTATTGGTTTAAGGCCAATCAAACTCTCCACCTCTCACCACTTCAAGGTTCAAGGTTTAAGTATTGCATGTCCCCTAGTGGGGCTATTATATTTTAACTACCGTTCTTTTATTTCTTCTTCCCCTCTATATTTGATCTCAGATTATACCATAAAGGTAACCAGCAGCAAAAATGAATGAGTGCCCAAAGTCCTGTGGAGTGGATAATCTGAACGGGCAGATAAGATCATCAGAGCAAGACCAGAGGGCAGTGTATGGTTTGTTTTATGCTCACCAGAGTGCTCTTTCCTTTCACACCAGTTAGTCCTGTTAAATTGAGAACACAGTGATCTGAACTGTGTAGTTATAATGTGTAAGCAAGACTATTTAGCTTAATTATAAAAACATGATGATGCCAGAAATCTGATAAGTTATCAAGATATTAAAAATCAGGTTTGAGGCATGTCTATTTCTCCTGATGCTTCCAATTCCATTGGAGAAACCATGTACTGATAAGTTAATCTGGAAATGCCTCTGGGCAAATTCAGTCCTTTTCTCAGTTCCATTCAATACCAGGATCATTTCATAGCCATGGATTATTTGTGCAATACTTTTCCTCCCTAAATGAGTCAGTGAAACTAAAGCCTCTACATTTACATCTTGCTTCTACATTGATCCATTTATCTTTTCCCCTCCTTTCTTTGGAGGAAGTTAATCCAGGGAACGGTGTCTTTGTCTGTGACAGCATGACTAAAATAAATCTCAGTTTGGTGAGAGGGGCAGAAAGTGTCTGGAGACATGTCCTTATCCCATCTCTGCCAATAATTAATTGTTTGATTTAGAAGAGGCATCAAGTGTTCTGCCTCCATTTCTGTTTTTTGCAAGGACTATTCTTGTGGCTAAATTCTTAGGGAGGATAATGTGTTACATATGGATGATGAAATACACTCAGCTGTGGAACCAACTCATTTGTTTCCACACTTATATTTTCTATTTTTCTACTCAATTCACTTATTTATCTTTCAACAAATTATATATATATATATATATATATATATATATATATATATATATATATTTGTTTTCCAATTTTGTAGTAAGCTCTGTGCTAAGCACTGGAGATAAGACATTCCATTTATCAGATAATTTACTTTTTTTCAACAAATATAAGCAAATATATGGATCAAATAATAAAATGTTAGGTGCCTTTGTAGGTTCCTTTCAGGCTACTTTAGGAGTGCATGGCAGGCCTGTCTATTCCAGCTGAGAGTATCAAGAAGTCCTGGAAAGGGGCGTTTAGACAGACACTTAAGAGACAAGAATTAGTCCAAAGGAAGTGAAATGTCTTATACTGAGGGAAATGGTTTTGCAAAAGTGTAAAGGTGAGAGAATATGTTCTAGGAAACATAAGGTAAGAGAAATTTAGAACATGAATAATCTATCCTATACAATAAAGAGGTAATATGCAAATTGACCCTCACTCCTTCACCCTGTCACAAGATGGCTGCGCCCACAGTGGAGGCAGGGTTGCAAAACACAAGATGGCTGCGCCCACAGTGGAGGTGAGGTTCCTGTAACCAGCCATAACAAGCGATCAGCAGGGACCTGAGGCTGCCTGGCCCTGGGCCGGGGCGGGGGGACTGAGGCTGCCCCCCTACCCCCCCGCCTGGTAGGGCTTGACAGGGTACTTCAGGCTGCGCCCTCTGCCCAGCACTGGGCCGGGGGACCTGAGGCTGCATCCGTCACCCTGGCACCAGGCCAGGGGACCTGAAGGTGCACTAGGGCACCTGAGGCTGTGCCCTCCGACCCAGCAGGGCTTGACAGGAGACCTGAGGCTGCACCCCCTGCCTGGTGGGACTTGACGGGGGTGGGGACAGCCGGGTCTGGATCTCGCCCAATGGAGGTGGGGCTAGTCAGGTCTGGGTCTCATGCAATTTCGAGGTGCAGGCTGGTGGGCGGGGACTTGCCTCTGGGTCCTGCGGTGTGCCCCAGACTCTGACAGGAAGAAGATTTTCATATACATTTTACTAATTTTTGTTCATCTCTGACACTTCTATTATAGAGAAAGGGCAAATAGCAATATTAAAATGTTTCCTCTAATTTATTCCTGGTGCATGATTTTCACGCACCGGGCCACTAGTATATATATAAAAGCCTAAGTGACCCGTCAACTGCTCAACTGGTAGCTATGATGCACACTGACCACCAGGGGGCAGATGCTCAATGCAGGAGCTGCCCCTGGTGGTCAGTGTGCTCCCACAGCAGCGGGAGGGCCGCTCAGCTGACCTATGGGCACCGGGCTCATGGCTCCCAATCCCGGCATTGGGACTGACCGGGCGTGAGCCCACGCTGCTTCTCCAGCGCCGTGTGAGGAGCCAGGCTGTGATGATGAGTGGCTGCACAGTCATGGGCATGCCAGAATCACCCTAGGACAGGTGCAGAGACCACAGCAGAATGGCAGCCAGCCTACCGAGCGGCGGCAGCAGCAGCTGCAGCAGAGGCCGGGATGAGCAGGAGTGGTGCAGTGCCCGGCCCGGGCTCGGGCTCCTCCCCGGCCGCCTGCCGCTTCACACACACTACTTCATGCTATGCGGGATCATCATGGACAGCGGGCTGGTAAGGCTGGGCTGCGGCAGCACGGAGGTCCACTGATCCCTACAGGTCAGGCCAAGGGACCCCACCAGTGCATGAATCTGTGCCCCAGGCCTCTAGTAGAGTATAAAAGGGAGAGTGGTGAGAGGTGGAGAGTCTGATTGACCATGATACTGAGAGGACTTTGAAGGGTTGAACTGGAAGAGCTTAATTAGGTCTAAGTTTGAGAATGTTATCTCTGGACGTGGTGTGGAGAAAGAGGAAGTAGATATCTTTAGGTTGCTTAATAAACATTGGTTGGTGCAAAGTACCCTTCAAAGCCTGAAGACATAAAAATCTTCATATTCTTACACAAGAGTTATTGGAAATGGATTCTTGGTCTAAATTTTTAATTATATTTTTCAGATAAGTGTATTATGGAAACATTTTTATTTTTTCCATGATACCAATAAGAAAAGTGCTCAAATGAGAGGCACACCTTCATGAGCATATTGAGGTTATTAAAATAATTTGTTTGTTCATTTGTCATTTTCACCTTCTTTATCATTATCATCATTGCAGCATAGATAGCTCCATAGATGGGTTATATAGGTTAAGATGTGCTTTGGTGACACACAATGCCCATTAAGTTTAGGTATAGCTCCTCCCCCTTTTCTACTACTTTAAATATTTGTATCAAGACTGTAGCTAAGAATTGCAGTTTTAGAAGTCCCTATATCTTGCATAATTGGGGACTGTTCTAGTTATCTTATCTTCTTTATAAGCTGATTTATTTTCTACTGCTTTATATGTACTACCTGTGGTAACTAGTTTTGATACACAGTATATTGCTGATTCATTAGGTATCTGCTGCAATCTATATTCCTTATTTGGCTTTCTTTAAGTCTTGGCTCTGATCATTTCATATTATTTCAATTGTTTGGACAATGCTGGTCCCTGATAGGGCAGTTCAGTGTCTCATTCTCATTCATCTTCAATAAATGAGAAAATAGAAAACAAAAAGGCTGGAATAATGACTTGGAAGTGGTCTTTCCTCTCACCCTTATTCTTATTTTTTCTTTATCAGCTCTAGTTTGTGTTTTCTGACATCCCTTTTTTCAGAGACAGAAATAGTGAAAACATGGAACCAGTATATGACCATTTAAAAACAAAATAAATAGAAAAGATTTAAGTGAAAATAGGACATAGTTCTCACAAAATATTAACTTGGAATTCTGCATAAATTAATTCAGTTATTAACAATGAAAATCTTAATTTAGAAAATATATTTAAAGTTTTTATTTGAAAATGGGTGTAAGCTCATTTATTTTAGGTCCTGTATGTACCTCAACAACAAAACTGTAACATAAAGCCATGTGAAATGGAAATTATAATCTTGATTTTTTATGGCTTCATTTAGTTTATTAGCCTGAATAATTCTATATAAAATATAACTAAATAACTCTATCTATCTATCATATTATATACAAATTACATAAAGTACTGAGGTTCAAAATAGAAAAGTTAGGAGAATTTCATATACTGCAAAAGCTTTCTTTATTCAGCAATCTACAAAATAATGGACTGAGGGTTTTTTAAATAAAAGAATAATTTAAAATTATTTAAAATACTTTACATAACCATTTTACACATATAGAGCCTTGGATTTGGTAGGAAACATCAAGATTATTTAGTAGTACAATCTTACCAGATGAATGAGTACTCTCTATAACATTCATAATAAGAGGTCATTTTATATTCCTAGTGATGAGAAATGTACCCTCTCTCTTGACAGCCAGACATATTTTCAGGCAAAATAAATTTTAGACAGTTTTCCTTTACAAGGAGTTACTAATACTATCTATTGGCAATTTTTACCTGTTTGGTTTTCATTCTACCCTCCAAGGGTCTCAATAAGTAAACCTAATGTTTGTTACACCTGATAATGCTTCAGATATTTGGAAATGGCTCTTACATTTCCATTATTTCCCTTCTCCTATTAAACATCCTAAAATTTTTCAACTGTTATTCAGAATTTTGTTCCTCAAAGACCTGTTGAATCCAGACACACAGAACTGACACAATGATCCCTGGGTAGTGGAACCAGAACAGTGTAGTCATCACCTTCATTGCTCTTGAAATAACAACAAAACAAACAAACCACAATGTTTTTGTCATCTTTTATAATTTGCAGAAATGGTATCTGTTGGATTAAAGTGTCCTTCCACTTGTGGTTTTGTGGTTTCTTATTCAAGTTTTGACTTTTAAAAAGATTTGCATTTTATAAAGTATATGATCAGAAACCAACCCAGCCAGCTTGGCTCAGTGATTGAGTACTGACCCATGAATCAAGAGGTCTTAGTTCAATTCCTGGTCAGGGAATATACTAGGGTTGTGGGCTCAATCCCCGGGAGGGGGTGTGCAGGAAGCAGCCATTTGATTATTCACTCTCATCATTGATGTTTCTATCTCTCCCTCTTCTCTCTTCTTCTCTCTGAAATCAATAAAAACATATTAAAAAAAAAAACACAGAGAAAAAAAAAAGGGGAATCAGATTATATTAGGTTTTCATACAAATCATTGCTCAGATTAAAGAGCTTCTTATAGGAGTTTGTTCTTTTAGGTTGTTAAATTGAAAATAGAAACATGTAAAATGTTTCTTTAAACATAAATGTACCTTTAAACATAATAATTTTATAATACGTTTTTCTACATTTTTGCTATTTTATCTCTGAATGTTTTTAATTATTATTTTAATTTATAAGTGAGTCAGTAATTTTTTTTATTTTCTCTATTTTTCCCAACCACAATTGAATTCATTCCTAGTCAATGTATATTTTTAAAACTCTGAGTTGTATTATTTTTAATCCAGCAAACTTGCCTTACTAACTTTAAATGCAATCACAAATCTAGTTGCTGTTCTTAAACTCACACCTGAATATTATTTCAATTGTGCTTTTCATTTCTTTCTTTATTCTCTTCCCCAACATTCTTTCACTTTTAGGATTTATCAGCCTCTTGCTTAATTGTTTCAAGTTACATTCTAGTAGCTGTAGCACAAATCTAATTTAATGGAACAAGAATATTCTCCATCTTATCTGACAATTAGGGGATATAGTGTCCTGCTCTCCTGGTTTATACCTACATGGGAGAAAGACGTGAAGAGGTATTAAATGAGAGAGGGTATCTATTATAGGTAGACCTCTTAGTGATAGAAAAATAAATATGCAGAGAATGTTGGCATGCACTGGATAAACTGGTAAGAAAATTGGTTTATTATATTGTATAGTCTTACAAATTTTAGGTGCTTTGTATACAGGGTATAGAAAAGTAAGTATACACATACATGCACTAATTAAAGAAAAATAGATTTTTTTGAAATTTCTGGATACACTTTCTAATTCATTCTATGAGGCCAGTATTACCCCAATATCAAAAATAGATAATATAATATAAGAAAACTTGCAGACCAATATCTGTCATGAACATACTAAGAGAAGCAAAACCTCAATAAAATACTAGCAAATAGAATAGAACAGTGTATAAAAGGAAGTATACACTTTGACCAATTGAATTTATCTCAGGTATGCACACTAGTTCAACATCTGATAATCAATTAATGCAATCTATCATATCAACAAGTTGAAGGGAAAAATCATATGACCCTATCAATAGATATAGAAAAGGCATTTGACAAAATCCAATATCCATTCATAACAAAAAAAAAACCAAAAACAACAACAAAAAACAACTCTCAGCAAACTAGGAATAGATGGGTCTTCAACTTGATAAGTAATGTTTATAAAAAAAACAACCCTACAGCTAATATCAAACTTAATGGTGAGAAACTAGAAGCTTTCCAGCTAAGATCAGAAATAAGGCACATACAAACATATGTCTCCTCTATAGGGCCTTGAACTGAAATGTTGAGAGGGCAGTTCAATTGACTGGTGCAGTTCAAACCCATGTTTGTTCAAGGGTTGGAAATCTATGTGGAGGGCTGACTTAAATTATGCATAGATTTTCTAATGTGCAGGCAGATTGTACCTCTGTTGTTCAAGGGTCAACTATATATGGAAAAGCAAGAAAGAGACTAGCCAACACAATATTGAAGGAGATAAACAAAGTTGAAGGATGGACACTACCCAACTTCAATACTTACTATAAAGCTACAGTGATTAAAACAGTGTGGTATTGATCAAAGACTAGTCAAATAGATCAATGGAATGGAATAGTGAGTCCTGACATAGACCCACATAAATATAGCCAAATGATCTTTACAAAGGAGCAATGGCAATAATATGAATAAAAACCTTTTTAAACAAATGGTACAGGAACAATAGTAAATCCATGTGCAAAAATATACATTTAGATACAGACCTGACATTGTTTCCAAAATTTAACCCAAAATGGATTATACATTTAAATATAAAATCCAAAGCTATATAAATCCAAGATAACATATGAGAAAATCTAAATTACCTTGGACATGTTTCAGACTTTTTAGATACAACACTAAGAGTACTCATAAAAGAAATAATTGATAAGCTGGACCTCATTAAAATTAAAAACTTCTGTTCTGTGAAACACATTGTCAATAGAATGAGAAGACTTGGAAAAATATGCGCAAAAGGTGTATCTAATAAAGGATTGTTATCTGAAATATGCAGAGAATTGTTAAAACTCTACAATAAGAAAACCAACACCCCAATTTTAAAATGAGCAAAAGACCTGAGAGACCTCATCAAAGAAGATATACAGATGGCAAATAGCATATGAAAAGCTGTGCAATAGCACACATTGTCAGTGGACTTCTAATTAAAACAACAATGAGATACCACTCTATACATTAGCATGACCAGAATCCAGAACATTGATTTACAACATCAAATGCTGGTGTGTATGTGGAGCAACAGGCACTCTCATTCATTGCTGGGGTGGATGCAAAATGTCAAAGCCAATTTTAAAGACAGTTTGGCTGGTTCTTATAAAACTAAACATATCCTTACCATACAACCTAGTAATTGTGCTTCTTGGTGTTTATTCAAATGAGTTGAAAACTTGTGAGCACACAAAAACCTACACACAGATGTTTAGAGCAGCTTTATTCATAATTGTCAAACTCAGAAGCAACAAGGATGTTCTTTAGTAGGTGAATACATTTTTAAAATCTAGGACATGCAAACAATGTAATATTATTCAGCATTAAAATAAAATAAGGTAGCAAGCCTTGAAAAGATGAGTAGGAACTTTGCATGTTTACTACAAGGTGAAAGAAGCTACACAGTGTATGATTCCAACTCCAGGATATTTTGGAAAAGGCAAAAGGATGGAGACAGTAAAAAAGATCAGTGGTCAGGGATTAAGGGGAGGGAAGGATGAATTGGCAAAGTACATAGGATTTTTAGGGCAGTACAAACTATTCTATATGATTCTAAAGTGGTGGGTACAGTCATTACTCATTTGTCCAAATGCATAGGATGTACAAACACCAAGCGTGAACCCTGATATCAACTTTGGACTTTGGGTAATAATGATGTCAATGTAGCTTCATTGATTGTAACAAATGTATCACTTTAGTACTGATAGTAGGGAAAGTTTTGCATATGTGGGGAGCAGAGGATATATTTTCTGCTCAATTTTGCTCTGAACCTGAAATTGCTCTAAAAATAAATTATATTTATAAGAAAAAATAAAGAATTAGTAGTAACTTAACAATAGCTTAGATGGCTCTCAAAGGCATTATGCTGAATGAAAGAGGTAATTATAACAGGTTATATAAATGCAGGCTCCCATTTATATAACATTATATAGTATTTTTAAAATGACGAAATTATAGAAATGCCAATTAGTGGTTGTCAAGGTGTAGGGATAGTGGGCAGTGGCACTGGATATTACTATAAAGCTGTAGCATCTTCATGGTAATAGAATAGTTCTGTCTCTGGATTGCATGGAGGGTATAGGAATCTTCACATGTAATCGAATGACATAGAACACACACATTGATGTTAGTTTCCTGGTCTGAATATGGCACTATGCTTATGTGAGTTGTTACTATTGGCAAAAACTGGGTAAGTATATATGAGACCTCTTTATATTATTTTGCAACTTTGTTAAATCTATAATCAGTTCAAAATCAAAAGTTAAAAAACAAAATAAAACAAAACAGGATGCTTCAGGTCTTGGCTAGAGGTAACTTGAAAAGATTTGAGGGGCCCTCTGGGGCACTCAAGAGGGGTGTTCATAGAATAATAACCAGCATCCTACTGTGTCCCAATGAGCAGAGTATCAGGGAAGGAAGCTAGCCACAGGCCTGAAGCCAATGTGTCTTTTCTGAGGAATGTAGGTAAATAAAAGCTGTAACCAGTCCTCATATCTTCAAAATGCCCCTGCTGTTGATAGTCTATTACCTGGAATAGTTACTGGGCACAATTCTTTGCCCTAAATTTTCTATTAAAATCTGCTATTTTTGTGTCCAGTCGTCCTCCTCCTCCTCTTTCTCCTTCCCCTCCTTTTTCTCTCATTTTCAGATTTAGTCAACTTAGAAGATTCATCTGATTGCACTACAGGATGGACTTTAGAAGATAAATTGCTTCCTGGTCAGGATTCCCAGAATGGCAAAAACTGTATATTAAACCTTTGAAAAAGAAGAAAAAAATTAAATCCATTACCAGAAAGCAAGTGAAGGCATCTTAAAAATATAATTGTCAATTAAACAAAGAAAGACCAGAGCAGTGCTCAAAGAATCCATGTTTGCAGGAGAGAATAATCCTGTAATTGCCACTTGTCAGAAAAGGTCTCTGTATGTGTGGGAGAAAGCAATTATTTAAATTATGGAACATTACAGATCAAAGGTGTTCTGTCAAGGATGTTTAGTTGCTTTAAAACATATAAATCTATAAAAAAATTACCAGACTTGTGACCAAGATTTTAGCAGACACTGAAGAAAGGAAAAGAGAATTTCTCTCTTTGAAGAAAGAGAAACAAACTTTGTATTTTTAAGTCTTTTCTATCACATAAAGAACAGAGTCCTTTGTGATGATGCATGATGCAAAAGAAACATTTCCTAGCAGGAGGTAATTGTATTGCATCTGTCTCTTCATCATTTGCCTGTTTCCAATATGGGCTCCTTTATTTGGATTTGCCACATGTTCGTGGACATGCAAGTAGAGTGAAAATTCCATTATGCCATTTGCCTCTAAAATCCCACAAATATCTTCATGCCTGCCATATATTTTTAAATTTTTAAGCCTCTTAATATGAAATACAAATACTGTCAAAATATCTCCTCTTATTTCCCATCTCTATTTCCTTCAAACTTGGTGCTCTGGTAATTTGATTTACTCGTGGCTGTTTGAGTCACCATGTTGATTCATACCTCCATGTATGGGCACATTTTCTCCCCTCTCCTCCCCCAGAATACAAGGCACTGCTTCACTCCCTCTCAAGCAGGTAATCTTAGTTGGTTTGGACTGCTGTAACAGACTACTGTAGGCTGAATGGCTCATAAACAACAAATAGTTATTTCTGACAGTTTAGAAGGCCTGGACGTCCAAGATAAAGGTGCTGGGATATTTGGTGTCTGGTGAGAGCTTCCAGTTGAAGATATCCATCTTCCTACTGTGTTTTCACACAGCAGAAAGGGTGAGAGAGCTCTCAATCTTATGGGCTCCACCTTTATGATTTAATTACCTCCTAATGGCTCTACCTCCTAATACCATCACATTGGGCCTTAGGATTTAACATGACATTTGGGGGGGGGGGCACAAACATTCAGTATAGAGAGCCAGGCTAACTTTTACTGATACTTCACACATAGTGAGCCATCCCTGAGCCCTTCTGGGTGCACCGGTGTTCCCAACACATCCCTATCAAAGACCTTCCAACAAGCAGCAAGAATTACCTATTGACTCATCAAGCAGCACTCTAGATTAAGACCCCTATGAGCCTGGCTAGTGTGGCTCAGTGTTTAATCCTTAACCCATGAACCAGGAGGTCACAGTTGGATTCCTGGTCATGGCATATGCCAAGGTTGTAGGTTCAAACACCAGTACAGCCAGCCAATCAATAATTCTCTCTCATCGTTGATATTTCTATCTTTCCCTCCATCTCTTTCTAAAATTAATAAAAACATATTTGAAAAAAAATGAAGTTCCCTAAGAAAACAAAGCCACATTATCCACATTTCTCAACAACTTAGCACACAGTAACCATTCAATAAATGAAATGAATTTAATATTTTAAGTTATATTAGCTCCTATCTTTGCTTTATCAACTCAAAAATCAGTCCAGTCTATTAGAAGCAAGGACATTTTTGGAGCTGAATACTCTGATTATATATATATATATATATATATATATATATATATATATATATATACACACACACATATATATATATATAATATAATATAATATAATATAATATTATATATATATATATATACACACACACATCACACACACACACACACACACACACACACACACACACACACACTAGAGGCCCAGTGCACGAATTCATGCACCAGTGAGGTCCCTTGGTCTGGCCTGCGGGATTGGGCTGAAACCAGCTCTCTGACATCCTCGGAAGGGTCCCGGGTTGTGAAAGGGCACAGGCTAGGCTGAGGGAACCCATCCATGTACAATCGGGGCTGGGGAGGGACACGGGAGGTTGGCCAGTCAGGGAGGGACTGAGGGAGGGCTTCAGGGCATCTCCAGCATCTCACTCAGTCCCAATTGGCCGGACCCCAGCAGCAAGCTAACCTATTGGTCAGAGCATCTTCCCCCTGGTAGTCAGTGCACGCCATAGTGAGTGGTTGAGTGGTTAACAAATCATTAGCATATTATGCTTTGATTTGTTGAACAAATGACCAGACCACCAGACACTTAGCATATTAGGCTTTTATTATATAGGATATATATATATATATATATATATATATATATATATATATATATATGATGATGATCTCTGAATGCATAATAATCTGGCCACTCAGTATATATATATATATATATATATATATATATATATATATATATATATATATATATAAATTTTAGGGTTCCTGGGAAACCCTTGGGTGTTACTCATGTGATCTCTGTGATGCTCCTTTAAACAGTAATTAAACATTGAAACTAACTTTTAGGAGGGTATTTCATAGCAGACTTTTAATCTTTCTGTTGAGAATATAGGTTCTTAGGCCATCAAGATGTCTCTGGTAAAGGTGTTTGTAAACATCCCAAAGTTGTCAACAGGATTTGTGGGTATGTGCATTCTCTGGGGAGGGAAACTAGCTTTCTTGAAATATTCCAAATTTTCTGGAAACAAGAAAAAAAAACGTAATAGAGAAATTACCAAGTCCACAGGATTTTGGAATAGGTGCATTTTCAGGAGAGAGCACCTATAGCTTTCTTGATATATCCCTGCGGGAACCATGCCAGAGTCGCCAGACAGCCAAGGCTAATTAGAGTATAGAGGCCTTGTTGATAGTAAGCCAGATGGCCAAGGCCACTCTGAATATGGGAATCTTAATCAGAATGTTCAAGGCTAAGATGCCATACACAGGTGCAAGGATACATGGTACATTGTGTCCTTCTATAACCCAAAAATATGATGTTACTATTGGCATGAGGCCTCTTTTGTCTAAGTGGTATAATACATGGTACTGACCAGCCAGCATACTGATGTAGCTGCTGCTGTGAGAGGAGTGAGGAAAGGCTGGAGAGAGGGGAGAGGCCAGAGAGGCAAGAGCAGAGAGCTCCGGTGCTGCTACTGTCTGAGACAGGAGTCTAGGGGCAGCGTGTGGCTGCTCAGATAATAGCTGTGGGTACAGAAGCTAATCCTGCTTGTATGGGAAAGATGTATTTTGTTCACCAGCTGGTGTGCAGCTACCTGTTTTATGGACTGCTTGAAGAACTGTTTTGTTTGATATGGCTACTGGCTCCTACAATAAAGACTCATTCTTATACACCCACAACTTCTCATGGCTTCTCTGTCTAAGAGCCGGCATCCAAAAAGATCCAGTCCATGGTAGAGGGGCTTGGACTCAACAGTTAGTGTAGCGAGCAGGGTTTGAGAAGGAACTTGCCCTGACAGTTGGCATAGTCATTAGGAGGATTCGGAAGGATCTATGGACTCAGAGCACCAGTGCTCATGCTGTACTCCTGCTGTGCCCTGACAATCCCAAAGAGTCTGGAAAGAAGAAAAGAAAAAGGAGAGGAAAAATTACCAAATAGGAGGGAAGGGTAGATATTTAGAGAATGCAGGAAGGAGAAATGATGCTCAAAAAGTATAAAATGATACATAAAAAGAAAATGAATAAGGCCATGGACAAATCTTGCTTAGTCAAACTTTGTCCAAACTTCAGTGTGGCATGTCATTATATACTTTGGGGGAATATATGTGTCTGAGTGTAAATATATTCCTTCTAGCCCCACTAGAGTGAGAAATGCCAACAAAGGGCTTAAAATATAGCACACAGAACTTCAGTATCTTGGTAACTTATTTTTCTAAGTTACAATATTCAATGTGTCTCCATAAAGATGGCATATTATTTATAACATACTGGTTTTTGAGCAAAATGAATATAAAATATTTGGCACCTGGGCATAACTATCTTTAGCAGAAATATATTCCATTAAAAAGTAACTAAAATTAACATATCAAAAGCCTTGCTTTTTTAGAGAATGCAGGAAGGAGAAATGATGCTCAAAAAGTATAAAATGATACATAACATTTCAAAAGCCTTGTTTTTTTTCCTCAGGTGCAATACCCATGACCATGATGAGGACAAATTTCCCAGTGACAGCAACAAAGGAGTCCATGAGCACATCCCACTATGACCTGTGCAGACATTTATTCTGGGAAATCTCCAGATATGAAGGTTTTTGTAGCTGTGGAGGAACTGTTCATAGAATTTAAAGTTCCAGAGAAAAAGGGAGAAGTGAAAAAAATGTCTAAGATGTCTGCCTTAATTAAACACAATTAATTATGAAACCAATTCATCCTAAATGAGTTGGCAATTTTAACTCACCATTGAAAACAAACCAAAAAAATCAACAGATTTTCAAGATTCCCAACTTAAGGAGGAAAAGCACAGCATTTATAAATGAAAGCCAAGACATTTATTTAACCCCAAAACCGCATTGCCTGGCTCTTTGGAGAATTCTCACAGGCCACTGTTTGGTTGAAGGCAGGTTGAAGACATTTGACCACAGGATTTAATTTACTAGATTCATGTATGTGTCAGTCACCCAAGTAAGGAGGCCAAATAGAAGTATTTTTAGCAAACATTCCTACAGTGAGCATCTTAATTTGCTGTCTCATAAAAATTAGAAATGGCAAGGCCTGTTTGCAAACATTCTGATTTTACATGCATTTTTAATACAATATGTTTCATAAAAACCTTACAGAATGGTTACATCTCGCTAGCAATGGTCCTTCATCTTGAATCCCTGGAGGGTTCTTTATTCTGAGAAAAGAGAATCTAGACACCCTGGGGTACTATTTAGGAGAAATGCTTGCATGATCATCTACTCCCATGTCAGTTCATGTTAAAAAATTTTTATGGCACTGTCAAAATTTGGTCAATAGCAAATAACTTATTGTCATAGTCTATTGCAATAACAAGTAAATATTTGTCAATAATAATGCAAAAAATAGCTTGTCCATCCTGAGTTCCTGTGTGGGTGAAGCTAAATCAAATGTGTATAAAGGGAAGAAAAGAAGAGGATGTCTAAGATTAAATCTGGCTATGGAAGGTATTTGATACCTCCGTGTCTAGGGGAAGATTCATGTCCTTAAATAACATAGAAAGAGAGCTTTGAGGAATGAAGAAAAATAAGCATATGAGTAAAGATCTTCTCAAATAGAGCAAAGGAGGTTTTTCTTAAAAGTACTCAAGTTAGGAGAGTATTGAAAATCTTTTAATGAATTAAAAATACTATTCTATATACATACTCTTCACAGTGAGGTTATTTTTTGATGCAAATTTTAATGAAATTATAATGTTTTGTGTGCACAGTTGCCAGGGATAGAGAAACATTTTAGTCAGGAACTCTTTCTTTGATTATCCATGCACGCTGCTGTCACTTTGCCTTGTGATGGTCCAGGAAAAAAAGTCTGTACCTGAGCCTGTCACTGGGGCTCTGAGAAATGCATGGGATATTTGCACGCTTCTTGCCCTTAGATGTCAAATCTATTATATAGTACTACCTCCCGAGACTCGGCAAAGCACTCTAAGGCATTAATTCCCTGAAGCATGATCAGATCATAAAGTCTGAGAGTTACACTGGCATTTGGGGTCATCTAATCCCACACTTCTCCTTAAAATAAGAGTCTCCACACCCGCCCATGTGCTGGCACGGCAAGCAATCTCTAGGAAAGGTACTGTCTGTTAGTTCTGGGCAGACATTTTTACTGATGCTCAGTCTCTCAGTGTGGAAGAGATCTCCTTCTTTCTATTGATATTAGTTCAGACTATAGTTACATCTAAATTCCCATCTTAGCCCTTTAAGATAGCTATTAACTCTCCCCTGCCCCCCTACCCGGGCCCTCAGATTTCCTCCTATTTCTCCTTATATAGCTCCTTTTGTAGTGTGGTTTCCAAACCCTTTCCCATTTTGGTGACCCTCTTCCGAACATAATTCAATTTTATGGTGCCACTTCACACTTGGAGCCTCATTTTCCATGTGTATTTTGACCATTGAGAGCTAAGCATCTCCACCTTTATTTATTCAAGCGCTATAATTACAACAGAAGTTTCCCTTATCTTATTATTAGTTATCTATGACATAGATTCGCGGGTTACTAGTGATGTGAACTCTACAAAGAGTGAGCCAGGTCTCTGTGTTTCTCAGTAAAGACATTGGATATAGTGCCAGCATAGGAACTCTAGAATATGGACACAGGCACAAGCCCCATTAGGAGAAAGAAAGAACAGGGTGTGAATTCGAACCCAGGAACAATGCACAACCTTGTAACAGAACATTGCCTCAGAGTCTGGCTAAAAGAAAACTTTATTGATTAAAGATATAATTTTAGTCATAACAATAACCAATTGCTATTTTATAACTTCATGTTTCATCTACTTGATTGCTTTTGAATACTTATTACAATACTGAGAGGTAAGTATCATTATCCTTCATTTATAAGTAAGGAAACTGGACTTCACAGTAGTAAAGTACATGACCAAGGTCACACGGCTTGTCAAGCTGGAACCCAGGAAGGTCAATGTGTTTCTGGAGCCCTTGTTCATAACCAGAGTGCCCAAAGCCTCTTAAGTATGGCTTCTCGCTTTGGCATTGATCCAGGGATCTGGAAGCTGCCCTGAGTGTAAAGACAGGTGTCTGTGGATCAGAGCTGGTTAAGCAGGAAGAATGTAGGAGCTGGGGACCTGTGGAGCCTGAAGTTTAGCACTTACCTACAAGGTAATTTATAATCACATTAGTCAATGTGACATTACTGAACCACGAGGATGACATGGAGTGCCTTGTACAAGACAAACCATTAACACTCTTACTTCCTATCTTGTGACAACTTAGAATGTTGGCTTCAGTGGAAGAGGTTAGCATCAGTATGGTTAAAAGAGAAATATGTCAAAAGAAAATTTCTCCTCCACCCACACAAAAGGAAGGATATAATCTTTGTGATCAGAAATACAAAGACTTTATTTATTTATTTATTTATTCATTCATTCATTCATTCTTCACCCCAGAATATGTTTTTCATTGATTTTAGAGAGAGAGGCATAGGGAGATAGAGAGAGGCATGGATGTGAGAGAGAAACATCATTTGGTGCCTCTTGTATGTGCCCCGACCTGGGACCTGGATCCAACCCAAAACTCAGGTATGTGCCCTGACTGGAATTAACTAGCTACCTTTTGGTGTACTAGACTACAAGTCACCTGACCAGGACAAAATGCAAAGACTTTTAAAAATAAATTGTCGAAAACTTTCAGCTCATCACTTTAGGAATAATATTTATTCTTCAAGCCAGCAGTTATTATGTGCCTTTTACTGTTCTATGTGCTTTTCATGTTTTAATGTATTTAATGCTCCTGATAGCCACATGCACTAAGTACTCTTATCATTCTGGGTAAGCTGAGGCACAGACAGGCTAAGCTGCTTGCCAGAGTCATGCAATTGGTGACTCTGGAACTGACACTTGGACCCAGGTGTCTCCAGAGCCCCCTTTCCTTATTCCTACATTATTGAGTCCTTCTATTCTGCATACTCGATTTTTTCAATCTCTTGATAGATATTTCCTTGGGGAAAATGCTCCTATGAGACACCGAGATAAATCCCCACTGAACTTTGGAGCTGAGCTTCCTCTACCCTCTTGTCCCCTGTCGCCCACATGTAAAAAGATAGATGGTCGAGTCTCTGGAATAAACATGTGATTTGGGGCTGGCTAGTTTTAAACTCTGGATGTAACTAAATGATACCCTTGCTATCTTATTTTTTAACATACAGTTTCTTTATGAAGAAATAGCTGATGCCCAAATGGTCTTACACATTTCTCCAACAAGTCTGTTCTGTGGTAGTTACCAATACTATAGCTATTTTGGGATTTTTTTCTAAGTTAACTTACATCTGCCTTTTGTTAATTTTATTGACTTCAATTTCCATTACAATTTTCCCCTAAAAAATGATTCGGTCACTTATTTTGATTTTTTTATTATTTAAAGAGTACTTCAAAAATCATTGTAATAATAAATTTCATAAGAAATGAGCAGGTAAATAGTTTTAACTGTGGTCTGTTTGCTCTTTTCCTTCCTCCTTCTCTGCCTGGGCCTATGTTTATTGAACTCCATAGAATGCCAAGACAGCATTTGTAACAGGAATTTATTTAACTCTGGGTGAGTTGTACAAATGCAATAATGTGGCCCAACTCTTGTTTAATTTTGAAGGCTTTATCCTAGACAACACTGCTCATAATGGACGATTCAAGCTAAATTATCCATTATTGTTCCCAAAGTTTACAATTAAACTATCGATCAAAACTGGCAGCGATTCCTCCAGCAGCCTGAGCAAAGAAGCGCTGTACTGCCTCAGAACCTGAGTGTGTGCAGCCAGGAGAAGGTGCCACTGACAGACAGGTAATAGACTGACAGACAGACACACCCTCCCCCAGTCATCCTGGGACGCAGCCTGTGGGAATTTTCCTTGAGCCAAGAAGCAGGCTGCAACCACGAGTACCTAGTGTGGGTGTGCAGTTTCAATAGCCAGAGGTCCCCGCAATTTGTGACCCCTATCCCTGGCTGTAAAAATTGGAGTTTAACAGGTTAGGCTCCATAGGGAACCAACCTCAGCTTTTAGGCTCCTTCAGATACTGCAGAATGCATCTTTTCTGGGGAATTCCACAATAAAATGACTGTTATTTATCATTACAAACCTCTTTATCATTTAGTCAATAAAAGGCCTCTCTCTCTCTCACTTTTTTTCCTGTGGCGTGCTCAGAGTCAGAAATCGGTATTAGTCTCTCCTGGCCTGAAGGCAGGAGATGTCAAAAGCTAAATCATGATCTACCCTGGCTTCCTAGCTAAATTGTGTATGAAGGCCTGAGGCAAAAAGGTGCTATGCTCATTATTTGAAACAGAGAATTTTTTCTCTCTCTTTTAGTTTTTCTTTCTTTTTCTCTTTCCTCTTTTTTATGTATTGAGACATGATAAATACATGTATGACTCAGAAGACAGTGGACGTGAGACAAGGCAACAAGAGCTTAACGTGTTGCCTTCATATATTTCCTGATCAAGAAATAAAAAGTGGATTGTCATTCAAACAGAAAAGAACAGTGGATTTTATCTCTAGAACTTTTTGATCTGAGTGAAAATAAGAAGTGTTGTTTATGACTGGGTGTCAGTAAAAGGTGCCTTCAAAAAGGAGAGTAAACTTTTCAGTAAACATTAGTAGTATTTTTACTAGCATGGAGATCCTGCTGTGGACAGGTAAGAGGAATCCATTCCTTTGCACCTCCAAACAGATTTTGCCTCCAGGATTTCTCATTTCTCATAGCACCTAAATGGTGGCCATGTAGTGTGTGGTGCCAGTGTCACACAAGGTCAGTAGGAATGTCAAGGTCAGAGTGTCTTGGGGTATAATGTATCTGGGGAGTTCACGCTAAGCCAACTATCCTGAGTAGGGTCTGTAAACAACACAGTTTAACAAAAAGTACAATTTGGTGACCTTAGATATCCTTTTCATTAAATTGCTGTGGGTAAGCTCTCTCTCCTGATTTTTACAGATGCCAAATAAAGACAATACTCTGGAAGGGCCTGGGCTCATTCATTTCTTTATTGTCTTATGTATTCAACACATATTCTGAGCTCATCCTGTGTGCAAAATGCTATGGCAATACAGTTATGAACAAATAAGGGATTATTGAGCACAATGAGATGAAACCAGAAAAAACTCTTAATGATTGCAATTATATAGATCTATGTCCAATACTTCATTTATAATAGGTCAATTTACAAATGAAGAAATGCAATTTCACAATTCCTCTGTTGCTAAAACGTGATAGTTCCCCCTGTATATCTAATTCCTGAAGGAAATAACATTTAGAAGTATGGTAACTGATATTTTTAGAGCTTAAAATACTTAGAGAGAATCCTGTTCAATACTCCTATTTTATAGGGGAAGAAATCAAGGCTTAAAAAGATAAACCAGGAAAAGAAACCCCAACAAAATCATATGAACATTCAACTAACAATAGCAGCATAGGATCTGAAACTACATCTGGATCATTTCCTATGTATCTTCACTCTTATCTTTTTTGTATAGCATTTACTGAAGATGTGTTCAAGGTTTGCTGACAATGACCAAAAGACAGAGTAAGAGGCTGTCTCAGTATATCAAATACTTGGATTTATTGCCATCAATCGCTCATCTGTGTTCTTAAGGATGAGCAAGAATGTAAAGGTCTAATATGGCTCAGTTGGGGAGTTCAGGTTAGCTACAGACTATATTTATATTTGACATATAATTTTTAATTAATTAATAATAATATTTATTATTCTTTGTTTTGCTTTGCTATTGGGCAGGTCCCTAAACATCCTGATGCTCACTTATTACCCCTGACATAACATGAACTGAGATTAAAAATATTTGCTCTCATTGTGGCCTGCCAACCTTGTTTTATTGGCCTGTGAGCTGCTCTTGGACATAATTGCCAGGATAGAGCAATTTAATAGAATTCTATTCTGCAAGGCAGAAGAGCCAATCCCAAAATAACTTTGTTTTAAACAGATCCCTGCTAATCTTTGGGGAACAAGTCTTGGGGAGAAAACGGATGGTGTTGTATGGACTCAAGAAAGTGTAAAGCAGAACTTCCATTTGGTATAAAATGATGTGAAGTCAAACACTTTCTCCTGCTTCTCTGGAGACCATAGGATTTCCCAAAGGAATTCAATCATAGTTGTCAATCTTTCAGTTACTAATTTATTTGTATCTAAAAAAGCCTGGAATATCTTTAAAATTTTGATTTTTAAAAAATATGTTTTTATTGACTTTAGAGAAAGGGGAAGGGAGAGAGAAACATCAATCGACTGCCTCTCCTATGCTTCCTACTGGTGATCAAGTCCACAATCTGAGCATGTGCCCAGACCAGAAAATGAAAGGGTAACCTTTTATTAAGGGGGAGAGATCAACCAAAGGACTTGTATGCATGCATATAAGCCTAACCAATGGACACAGACAACAAGGGGGTGAGGGCATGAGTGGGGTGGGGATAGGAGGGTAATGGGGGGATAAGGACACATATGTAATACCTCAATCAATAAAGAAATTTTAAAAAATCTAGAGGATAGAATTGAATCTAAAAAAAAAAAAAGAGTGTGTTGTTAATATTGGAAAATAATCTATAAACAGTTGGTGTGGTGCTGGGGGGTAGGAACGGCTTGGGAGAGGTCAATGGGGGAAAAAGGAAACATATATAATACTTAATGTGGGGGAGAACTAACTGCTGATCATCGAATAAAGTTATAAAACTACAAACCAATAAAAATTAAAAAAAAAGAAAGGGCAACCTTTTGATGACCAGGATGACACACAACCAATTAACCACACTGGACAGGGCCTGGAATATCTTTAAACTTTTATGAAAATATCGCTTCTTCTTAAACCTTATGTTCTCATTTCAGAGTGAAATCTTATGACAGGATATAAACCACTTCAAAACAAGATAGTTTATGATAAGAATGCAATGGAAGGCTTCGAAAAACCTCATTGCAGCTTGACACTCCTAAAGCAAAGAGGGCAGCATCAGATTTGTACTTCCTGAGCATCAGAGCTTACCTTTAAAGAGTGCAGGATTGGAAAAAAAAGAATAAAAATTATATGTATTTTCATTCCTCTCACCTGTTTTCTTTTTCTTTTACTCTTTGATGCAACTTTTTTCAAGGCTCTGACTTGAGTCTGCCAGCTCTAATTTGCAAATCACACAGTTTTCACATTCTAAGTAGTTTAAAAATTATTTAAATTATTTCCAAGCTTATAATTATGCCTATTTTATCATTTAATTCTAAGTCCACATCTCTTAGCTATACCTGCTGCACAGGCATGAAGACATGGATCTTCCACATAAGCAGTGAATAAGAGAATCTTAAGAACATTAGTGAGTTTATTTAGGTGTTTCTCACTTTCCATTTTAACAAGTGCTTATACCTTCCTCAAATCAAACATTGACTTCTATGGCCTCCTGTGGTGTGCAGCTTACACAGGTGTGGCTGTGTTTCCTAACAAAACGAACAATATGTATTTCAGGTGTCAGGCTGGATGGTGGCATTTGAGCACCTTCCTGAAGGTTGGTGAGCATATTTATGATGGGGAGGAAAAGGCAGCACGGTGGCTTTCTCTAGTGAGGAGGGCAGCCTTTCTCTGCCATGGATGCTGCTGGGGTTTCTTCAGTGGGACCTGGGCACCCAGCTCTGTCTCACTGCCATGTGTCTTCATTCCCTTTTAAGAGTATGTACTGTTTCATTTATTTATTTATTTTAATTTATTAATTTTTAGAGAGAGAAACATCGATTTGTTAGTCCACTTAGTTAAGTGTTCATTGGTTGCTTCTTGTATGTGCCTTAACTGGGGCTTGAACCCTCAACATTGGCATATGGAGATGATGCTCTAACCCAGTGGTCGGCAAACTGCGGCTCGTGAGCCACATGCGGCTCGCAAGCCGCGGTTTGCTGCTCTGTTGACTAATGAGTTTGCCTACCACTGCTCTAACCAACTGAGTGAGCTAATGGGACAAAATTTTAGGTTTTTATTCTTGCTAGATACATTTTACATTATATTAAAAAATATATGCATGCATTTTTTTTAAGTTCCCTTTATGATCAACACACCTTACTCAGTCTAGAAATTCCCTCAGAATGGAATAGTTATACTCTCTGATAGGTGCTGTTATTTCACTCAATATCCTTACTTTTTCCAGTACCCACTCATTGCCATGTGACATCTGTGCCTCCTGTGGGCTCCAGAAGTTGAACCTGGTCATGGAACTTGCTTTAGTAATGATAGTGAGCAGGCAGTTATAAGGCATGTGTGGTAGAAATTTGGTAAGCCAGTGTATGTTTTTGCTAGTTCTCTCGCTTTTTCTCTCTGCCATGAGGATACATGTCCCAAATAAAAAGTGTTCCTTTAGTCCAGAATTTTAAGTTGCATGGAGAAGAACTGCAAGAAGCTCAGCTTCTGACATTTGACATGACTAAGAAATAGTAAGTAAAAGCCACTTAAAATTTTGGGGTCACTTTTCTTATAACAGAGATGACTAATATACTTATTTATTTATTTATTTAAAATTAGATTTTCAAGACAGATACAAAAAATACACAAAAAGAGTTATCATTCCCCAATAAAGATGGACTTTGTTAATGTGTTTATAGAATTTAGAAAATTGAAGCCAAACAAAAAAATAAGTATATTTTTAATATATAACTTAATTTTGTTATGGTAATATGTATCTTCTTTTTTATTTCAATATATTATCTGACAATTATAACTCATTAGACAATTTGTCCTCATGTTTTTATGTATAATTTATCTGACATTCCTATGTACAGTTAATATTTGAAAGAAACAAATTATGACAAATGGGTGTTTTATTATGTTTATTATTTACTTTTGAAAACTGATATGGTACCAATGTTTGTACTGTCTATATTGGGGAAACATGTTTATCTATATAAAAAAATGAAATTTATTTTGATATTGTTTTAATTTATTTCATATAAACTAAAGTTTTTATTCTACCATGAAGGAAATGACTTTGCTTGCTTTGTTTTTGTTTGGCAAATAATTATTTGAGATTTTGAAACTGGCCTGACCCTTTATTCCAAAAGTTGGGTATCTTCCAAGAAATTTCATTACAATTCCAAACCTGACTCTTACAGATATTGTGATAGGTTTGCAAAGTAATGCCAGCAGAAAGTCTTTCCTTTTTTCTAATCTTTCTTTATTGACTCTATATCTTCCTTGTCAAAGGATTTTTAATTAATGAGGATCCATTTCATTTCCTGCATGCACATTGCTATATGCATACAGAGTGTTATATTTATAAACCTTTGTCTTAGAATAATTGAGTTGGAACCATTACCTGGTGTTAATGGGCAAGGGTGTTTGAGGATTTTCTGAGAACTAGAAAGTGTGCATTTTAAAACTGAACCTGGATTTTAAGCATTCTACATACAATACATAAATAGACAGACAGATAGGTAGATAGATAAATGGGAATAAAGATAGATATATAAAATAAATATCCCTATATATAAAAGCCTAAGCGACCACCTAACTGGTAGATATGACATGCACTGACTACCAGAGGGCAGACGCTCAACGCAGGAGCTGCCGAGTGACAGCAACTTTGCAGAGTACCCTCTCACACTCCGGGACCCCTCGGGGGATGTTGGACTGCCAGTTTCGGCCCGATCCCCGCAGGCTGGGCCAAGGGACCCCACCTGCGAGAGGGACCCCTCTTACCCCGCAGATGCCCTTCGAGACCTGGCACTGCACCGCCCCCCACCTTCTAATTCATTTCCTTTCAATGTGCATGAATTCATGCACCAGGTCTCTAGTATCTATATATATAAAGAGCCAGGGTCCTAACATCCATGATGACCAGAGGCTCAACCGTTCACCAGGCTGCACGCTCAGCAGGCAAGCAGGCTGAACTGCTGACCTCTCGGAGAGAGAGAGAGATGGGGCTGATCAGTAGTGGCAGCAGCTGCTGGCAAGGCCTGGATAGAGAAGAGGGTGCAGGCCAGTCCGAGGAACCCCTTCTGTGCATGAATTTCATGCATCGGGCCTCTAGTTATATATAAGTTATATGTACTTATATAACCTATCTAATAAAGAGGGAATATGATAATTGACCCTCAAGCCATAGCAAAGATGGTGACGCCCACAGCCAATTACGAGAGAATATGCTAATTGACTGCCCCACCCTTAAAGATGGTAGTGCCCACAGCCAATAAGCAGGGAATATGCTAATTGACTGCCCTGCCCTCAAAGATGGTTGTGCCTACAGCCAATAAGGAGGGAATATGCTAATTGACTGCCATGCCCTCAAAGATGGTGGCACCCACAGCCACAAGATGGCAGCACCCAGTCCCCTTAGCCCCTCAGCCACCCAGGGCCAGCCCAACGCGCAGGCAAGCCTCGGATGGCAGCTGCCCAGCTGCCCAAGGCTAGCCCGAGGCACAGGCAAGCCTCAGATGGTGGCTGCTCAGCCAACTCCCAAGATGCAGGCAAGCCTCGGATGTCAGCTGCCCAGCCGCCCAGGGCCACCCAAGGCTCAGGTAACCGGGGCCGGCCAAGGCTTGCACTGCCAGCAGTGGCAGCAGCAGAGGTGTGATGGGAGCATTGCCTTTCCCTGATCGCCAGGTTGCCTCCTGCCCCTGAGGGCTCCTGGACTATGAAAGGTGGCAGGCCAGGCTGAGGGACCCCCCCCTCCAGCCCATGAATTTTCACGCACTGGGCCTCTAGTATTATAAATAAATATAAAGAGTTTGAAAAGTAAAAGTGCCTATCACATTCTCTTGGGTAATGATTATTCCAGATCTTGTACTTATTTCATGTTTGATCACAGCTGACTCTTCTCAGAGCAGATTATTATGCTTGCAAGACATTTAGTTCAGTTTTCATCATTGGTAGTATCTGGTTTTGTGTACATATACCATCACTCCAAATTCACTATAACATCTTTGAGGACAAGAGCTATGTCTTATATAGATATATGACTACATAGCTATGCTACATGTCTTAGCACAGTTCTTGGCTTGTAGTGGGTTTCAATTAATAATGACTGATAATTATGATAATATGTTGTATTTTTATCACATTGGCTCAATCAGAATCTATATAATAAAAACCCAGTGGTCATAACACCATAATGATCAAAGACCGGTCACCAGGAGGTGCATTGATGGGTCCTGCAGCACCAGCGGGACTTGATGCTGGGTCCCACGGTCTGGGTCTCATGTGATTTCGCATGCTGGGCCTCTAGTTATAAATAAATCCAGAAGCATAATTTCCGGGCTCATAGTTTTCTGCTTTGAATCATTAAAGGAAAGAGAAGAATAAAGTACTTAAATTTATTATTTGTAGTTTCAGGGAGTAGAACAACAACAAAAAAGAATTCAGCACAGGATAAAAAAGAGATTTCTAATATGAAGACTTCCCAAGTTACTCTTTATTTGTCATGCCCAAGTAAAATTAAGATGCCCATTCATTAGGGGCATCAGAAAGTGGATTTCTATATTATGCTTCAGGTTAAACTAAGTGACTTGTAGTTTCCTCCAAGCATTTTGAGTTGTTGTTTCTAACTCAGTTGATTATACTATATATTTGTTGAGTATAAAGATCATGTTTTATATCTGTTGGTATCAGTAGTCTCTAAACTGCCCCACATAGCAGTTGCTCAGTAAGTTTTATGGAATGAAATTATAGAAGACTCCTCAAAGATAAGGCAAAATTAGGATAGTGTGTGGCTCCCTCGTGGGACTGGGAAGAGCTGAACATATGAAGGAACACATGAAAGGTGGCACTGTTATTGGAAAAGGGGGGCAATGAGTGATTTTCACTTGCCTGGAATTACATCTCTGGGCTTCTAAAATCCCATTTCTCTTAGCCCAGTCATAGATGAAGTGTAGCTGGGGTTTCAGTAAAGCCAGAAGCAAGTGAGAGTCCACAGTTTCTGTTCCATGTTGCAACCAGGTTCAGTACAGCATCAGGGTAGTTGTATCCATAATTCCATTGTGTGGGGGGTCTGCATGGCCGTGGGCCACACAGAAGAATTCAGGAGAGTGCAGCCCATGTAGCAAAAGTCCCAAGGGTCCCAAAAGCACAAGAGAGTGAATTCCTTTGTTCAAGGGATTAAATATCCCAAATCTATGAGTGCTTGCAGTGGCCACACCCATTCTGGCCAATGACCTTTGTTCCCATGTGTGATTGACAGACAAGTGTTGCAGGGAATATGCCTATAATACCTGGCCTTCCTTTTGCTCATTTCCTGTTATAAATAACTGGGTTAATTACAATGGTATCAGTACCTTTCAAAGGGATGGGCAGTAGGAAGTGTCTTGCATAAGATACAGATCTAAAGAGGAGATTATGGATTTGATTTTGGACTTGTTGAGATTGCTGTGCCTGAGGAAGATGAACAGTAGGGATCTGTGTAAATATTATGGAATTTAGGAGGAAACACTAATTTGATAGGTCTGAGGTCCAGTCCCGGTTCCAACACTGATTAGTTCTGTGTCTTTACACAAGTTATCTCAATATTTTAGGTCTCAAGTCCTCATTTGTAAAAGGAAATACATTTTTTTTGCCTACTTTTTAGAGCTGCTATGGAGACATTTTCATGGTACTTCCCACACAGTATCATTTATTGCTGTTTTTTTTTTTAAATCATTGTAATTATTGTCATTATTAGTTTTTATTCTAGTGATAATCATTTCAGTAAGTTGAGTGCAGAACCCATAATACAGTGGCTGAAACAACCAAAATTGTTGACTAGTCCTTCTGAAAAAAACTGAAAAATGGGATGATTATAATAGATGCAAGCAAAAGAAACCTTTTTTATTTTTTCAGATGAGAGTAATAAGCATTTTTATATGTGGAAAAGGAGCAAGAAGAGAGAAAAAAGTCAAAGAGAAGAATGAATTAAGGGAGAAAGATCTGTTGAATTAAAAAATAAGTGAATAAGGGGCATGATCCCCAGTAAATCTAGATTGATGGGCTTTGTCTAGGAGGAAAGGGGTCACTTTTTGGTGCTGGAAAGTCAAGGGGTGGGGAACAGGGAGTGAGGAGGTAAGGGATTTTTAGCTTATAATGTGTTCAATTATTAAAAATAAACTGTCATATTCATATTTTGAATTAGAATCATCTTTATTCCTTTTATAGGAAATTCCTTACTCTTTACTTTTTAAGAGACTTGATTTCTAAATAACTATGGAGTTAAAAAGAGGGCAGTTAATATTTTGTCCTTTTATTAGTGAAGAAACTGAGACCCAGAGGAAAAATGTGACTTATCCTAGATGATGAAGGTCCCTGCTAGCCCTGGAACTGCAAGCAAATCAAACCCATTTCTGAACTACACACCTGTCATTTCATTCCCTCATCGGTTGGTTCTGACCTCACTTTGGGACTTTACCTCCCACCACTGACTTCTAGGTTTGGCATCTGACTTTTGCCTCCTCTCACTCTTTGGTTCTCTCCCCTCATCCCTCACACCTCTTCCCCACCTTGCAGTCTTTTCCTGGCCTGCCTTCTGGATTTTCCTTCTTATTTGTCTGGCAGAATAACCTTAGATTCAGCCCTGTAAAACCTAAACCCAGAACCTGATCAGGCCAACCTTGAGCCTCTCTCTGCTTGATAGAGTAAGTATGGTTTTAATTTACAACTAATCTTGATTCTCTAAACCCACTGGAAGCTTGGACATACATCATTTTAATATACATTCATAGCTATTTGTATCAGCCAAGTTTAAGGGGGCAAGTACCAATGGAAAACTCTGCCATTTACAATTTGAATAGGACTTGGCTGCTTCCATGCAGAGAGTGAGCCAATGGTTAGCTGATCTTTTCTGCATTTGTTTATGACTTCCTATTTCTAAAGATAAATACTCTTTACCTACTTGGATAGAAGGGTTGCTTTTCTTTTGCCTTCTTTCCTGACATCACCCATTCTACTCTCTGAGAAGTTTGGATTTATTCAAATTAGATGTTGCTCTGGAAAGGGTTTAAAAGAAGACTCTCCCATCCATACTTGGGCAACACTGCTAACCAACTCACATGCCCCCATGTACAAATTGGTATCATTTAAATTCTGATCTTTATATCCTCTATGTGCCTAGGAACAGTCTGCTAAATCAAGTTGTATTAAAATTATAACATTAAGATACTACTTGTGTTTAGCAGTGACCAAATTATTAGGCGCCATGAGAAAAATGCAGAGAAGTAAAAAGACCCCAGAGTAAGATTTACATCATCATCTACAAGCATGAGAAAATGTTCTATTCTAAAGTAGCTATTAAACTTTTACAACTTCAGAGTATCATATAACTGTAAAATTAAAGTTTCTTAGTTTTAGTACTTGTGAATGACTGAGGTCTCAATTGCTCTAATTCTACTTTTCCAAGCCTATAGCATGATTAAGTTCATTTCTTTATTTGATGAAATTCACAATGTAAACACTTATAAGATTTTTTTCTGCCCGAAACCGATTTGGCTCAGTGGATAGAGCTTCGGTCTTCGGACTGAAGGGTCCCGGGTTCGATTCCGGTCAAGGGCATGTACCTTGGTTGCGGGCACATCCCCAGTGGGAGGTGTGCAGGAGGCAGCTGATCGATGTTTCTCTCTCATCGATGTTTCTAGCTCTCTATCCCTCTCCCTTCCTCTCTGTGAAATATCAATAAAATATATTTAAAAAAAAAAGATTTTTTTCTGACTAGCAAAGTATATTGTAGAAAATTTAAAAGCAAGAACAACAAGTTAAAAATAATTAATAGTTCCACTTTTTGGATGTAACATTTTAATTTAAATAATTACAAATAATTATGTTAAACTTTTCTCTTACCATTGAAATGATCTGAGTTAGTTGAATTTCATCTTTCTTTCTTCTTAGTTTCTTTATTTTTGAAAGTATTGGAGATGTCCCCCTTCCTCCCCCAATGACCTGCTCCACCCCAGTCCTGCTCCACCCCCAGGCCTCTGCACTATCATCTGTGTCCATAGATTATGTATATATGCATATAAGTTCTTTGGTTAATCTCTTCCCCTTTCCCTCTGATATTCATCAGTCTATTCGATGTTTTCATGTCTCTGCACCTGTTTTGTTCATTAATTTATGTTGTTCATTAGATTCCACATGTAAGTGGGATGATCAATGGCTGATCGTTGACCTATGAACCAGGAGGTCATGATTCGATTCCTGGTCAGGGCATATGCCCAATTACGGGCTCGATACTCAGTGTGGGGTGTGCAGGAGGTAGCTGATTAATGGTTCTCTCTCATTATTGATGTCTCTCTCTCTCTCTTCTATTCTGAGATCAATTAAAATATATATTTTTAAGTTTCATCTTTCTATACATAACTTTTAATGATAACATAGTATTTTTTTCAAGTTGTGATCTTCAATTTCTTGAACTAATCTATTATTGGTAACTATTTTATTTTTTATGTTTCAGATACACAACAAATAATTTTTAAAGCATAAATATGTCCCATAAAATATTTAGGTTACTGAATTTTTTTTAATTTTAATTTGAAATTCAAATATAACCGGACATCCTTCATTTTATATGACAATCCTAATTGGTGACTTTATATGTCACCTCTGCAGAAAGTTGGACTTTCTATTTATTTATTTATTTATTTATTTATTTATTTATTTATTTATTTATTTATTTTATTGTTTGAAGTATTACAAATAGTAGTACATATGTCTCCTTTTTTTTGTTTCCCCATTGACCTCCACCCCGGCCTCACCTACCCCCCAGTACATGCCTTTTCCTGCCCCCCCCCCAGTGTCTTGTATCCATTGGTTATGCTTATATGCATGCGTACAAGTCCTTCAGTTTATCTCTTACAGCCCCCCCCAACAACCTCCCCTGCCTTCCCGCTGTAGTTTGACAGTCTGTTCAATGCTTCTTTGCCTCTGTATCTATTTTTCCCCATTTCTTTCCTTTAAAAAATCTTGCCTCTGCAGACTAGAAATAAACATATAATAACAAAAAATGTTTGAGTCCCAATTTCAATGTCCAACAGTTCTGATTCCCCATTTCAATGTCAAACAGTTCCTTATGTGTACAATTTCTTAATGTAGCCCCAGAGGTGTGTTGTGCCTGATTCAGATGAGCCATAGGGATGGCAGTTCTTGAGCCTTGCAGCAGGTGGCAGGGCACCTCAATTCTTACCTCCATTTCACTCCATGAGTTATATATATCTCATTTTCTGAGCCTCAATTTCCTTATTATTATTGTTTTTGTAAGTGAGACCAGTGCACTAGATGGCATCTACTTGCCCTTCCTGTTCTAGAACTCTCTTACCCCTTTACCTCATCATTCTATACAATGAACCTATGTTGATGAACTTTATGAACCCATCTTCAAATAGCAAACATTTAAAAGGAACAATCAATTAAAATGTCTATATCCCTAACCCTATTTCTATCATTATATCTATACCATTAACACCCAAAATAATATGGTGAAAGGAAACAAAACAAAACACTGCGATCTCTTCTCTGGGATGACCAGAATGATGAGAGAATAGGATATTTTAGAAGAGTGTGGGGTCAGATTTTAGTCATCACTTGTCCTGGCTTAATTAAAGGAGTGAGATATGCAGAACTGCACCAGATAGTATTCACTTTCTCAATATGCACTTTAATACCAGGGCCACATCTTTTGCTAGCATAACAAGACTTTCCTAGTAAAACTGTAGGTCCCATTACATCTCAACATATTTTCCCCAGTATACTTCCCATATGCAGGTTGAACTCTCCCAGAATACAGGCAAGAAGCACCTGGGAGTTCAGGAGTCATGTTGCTTACACAGTATTTGCAATAACTTAGACCCGACCCCTACTATCTGAGTCTAGGAAATAATTTAAAGACAAATGCCACTGCTGCTTTTGTCAGTTGCTCTTTGGCTGTTGTCATGCTATAAATAATTTGCCTTGGAACTAGAAATTCTTGCTTCTACCTTAAAGACTTTTCTCCTTTCATCCAAGGCAAAGCATACAGCTCCTAGGGCAATGGAAACTAAACAAATGGGACTACATCAAAATAAAAAGCTTCTGCACAGCAAAAGAAACCATCAACAAAACAACAAGAAAGCCCACTGCATGGGAGAACATATTTGCCAATGTTATTTCAGATAAGGGTTTAATCTCCAAAATTTACAGGGAACTCATACAACTTAACCAAAGGAAGATAAACAATCCAATCAAAAAATGGGCAAAGGACCTAAGTAGATACTTTTTGAAAGAGGATGTACAGAAGGTTGAGACATATGAAAACATGCTCAGAGTCACTAATCATTGGGGAGATGCAAATAAAAACAATGAGGTACCATCTCACACCTGTCAGAATGGCTATCATCAATAAATCAACAAATGACAAATGCTGGTGAGGATGTGGTGAAAAAGGAACCCTCGTGTACTGCTGGTGGGAATGCAGACCGGTGGAGTCACTGTGGAGAACAATATGGAGTTTCCTCAAAAAAAATGGAACTTCCATTTGACCCAGTAATCCCACTTCAAGGACTATATCCCAAGAAACCAGAAACACCAATCACAAAGGATATATGCACCCCTATGTTCATAGCAGCACAATTTACAGTAGCTAAGATCTGAAAACAGCCTAAGTGCCCATCAGCAGATGAGTGGATTAGAAAACTGTGATACATCTACACAAGGGAATACTACACAGCTATAAAAACGAAGGAACTTTTATCATTTGCAACAGCATGGATGGAACTGGAGAGCATTATGCTAAGTGAAATAAGTCAGTCAGAGAAAGATAAATATCACATGATCTCACTCATATGTGGGATATAATGATCAACATAAACTGATGAACAAAAATGGATCCAGAGACAAGGTAGCACTGAACAGACCATCCAACCTTGGGGAGAAAGCAGGGCGGGGGGTGGTTAGAGATCAACCAGGACTTGTATGCATGCATATTAGCATGACCAATGGACACAGACACTAGGGAGGTGGGGGCTTGCCCTCGTGGTGGGAGTGGCAGGGGGGTTAATTGGGGAAAAAAGGAGACATGTAATACTTTAAACAATAAAAAGAAAGTAATCTCATAAACAATCAAGAGAAGGTGGGATTCAAATAGATGACTTGGTGTAATAGAAGTTAAATGACTGAATTATCTCATTTTTTTAAATCAATTAATTTGCTAATCAAAATAATGAATAATTCTCAATTCTAAATATAACAGTTAAAGAGGTAAGATATGTTCATTCACAATTTTAACAGCATTTATTATTTTTTTCATTATATATTTCATATATGTACATTAAAGCTATTGGAAATGTGAATGCCAACTGATAAATGTAGAAGGAATAATGCAATTAGAAAATCACCATTTAGGACAACCATTATAGAAATACTTGATTCAGACTAGGAAATGGATGCTAACACTAGTGGCTGATGCTGATGAGATACATGATATTTACATATCAAACATTTCTAAATATATCAAAATATTGCTCTACAAAGCATTTGTTAATTACAAAGGAAAAATAGCAACTTTACAGTAGAGAAAACTGGCAGACATCTCCTTAGCCAAATAATTACAGCTGAAGCCACCAGAAATGGGACAAATGTATATCATGTGGTTCTTGACATATGAGTGAGTAGGATACAATATCACAATAATTTTATATTCTTTTACTTCTCCTGTTTTAATGTGTTTTAGTGGGATCTATAATGTTCTCATATAAAGATTCATGGTTTAAAAAACTGTTCTGGTTTCATAAGTGAATAGAGTTTCTTATTAGTTTAATTTAATGTATTAAATCTAAATATAAATAATGTTTAGTGATTGTATTTGTTTATGATTTTCCTTTTTTATGCATCCTGTTTATTTTTTAAATGTTAGTGATTTTTAAAATTAATTGCTATAAATTATTTTTTAGATAAAGATATCAATCACATTTGTTGCAAGTAAACAACCTGTATACTCGTGGAATTCTACCGGCTTTTAGTTTGCCTCTTGTGTGCGTGTGCTAGCCAGGCTATTTGATTGGCTGAGTGAAGAATCACAAGGTCTATTCCTTGCATTAGATGCTGAAAATATTTAAAGATATAAAAATAGTAACTTCTTACTTTGGGATAGGCAAATCCACTGATTATAAGCCCAGGGGTATTTCTTCAGTTATCTGAAAGCCAGTGAGAAAGGAGATTGATTATTTTCATCTTAGAGGCTCATTTCCTAGCCCAAGATAACAAAACAAATAAATAAAAAATGAAAACCAATCAACTAAACAAACACAGAATAACAAAAATAACCCTGACAACACAACAGACAACTCTGTGCTTCTCTGAGCTTTATTGATATTTCTCTGTATGTGTATTTTGTTTTGTTTCATTTTTTCTTGTATTTTACAGCGTAGCTGGGTTTTTACATGTTGATGGAAGCTCTTAGAAGGCCTGAACACATATGTATATGTGTTCCCAGCACCTAGTGCCTAGCACTTAATGCCAAATGAATTACTAATCAATAACAGGCATACTGGACGGGGAAAATGAAGACATCTGAGAGAGGAAAGTTTGAAAAGAAAGAGGAACTGAGAGAGATGCCAGAAAGGTGACAAAGAGAATCTTGACAATTTTGCCTAAAGCCAACTCTACTCTCAAGTTTTAACAAGGTTTTCTTTCACTGCCCAAATGCCTAGGATTCTACTTCTAATATTTTTGTTTTGTGCAAATAGTTTCCACTTGGGAGAGGGAGGAAATTCAGTTGAATAACAATGAAGAGACTTTAATAGAAGATAGTTTGGCTCAGGCTTTACTCTGTAATTTATTTACTATCCCTTGGGATCATCCTTATAAATTATTCCATATCTCTGCTCTGTCCTTTCTATAATGTAACTTTTGTCAAAAATACACAATTTTACAAAATTCACAGATTTCCATCTCAATCAATTTATTTTCATGAAACCTCAGTTTATGCACAGATTGTATCATCAACAGCTACAGGATGAGCATCTGTTGTCAAGCACAGGGAAAAGGCAGTGCCCAGTGTCAGAAATAACCCTGGACTGGAGTCACCACGCTTGGTCCCCAGGGAGGGAAACAAAGCACAGGCCTACGGATCAACTGCTCAGCCTCCTCCTGGGGTAGAGAACACCCCCTTTATCTAGGGAAACCACTTTATGGGCATTGATGATAATGGAAGAGGCCGCCTCCCTTTTCTACATTTCAAGCACATTCTGAATGATTAAAGCTAAATCACTCTGGGTCTTAAAGTGAGAGGTGCTTTTGATAGAAGCTGAGGAGTCTGAAGGAGATGTTTTCAAGGACTAGTGAAAGAGAAGGGAACGCTACTAAGAACTAAGACTTCGTGTTCAGAGGAAACGGGTAAAGGAAGTGACATGAGAACATCATATGTTACATTCATTGAGTGTTTACTGTGTTCCAGACATTTTTCTGATCACTCCGAATAGATCACTCTTTTAACCCCTGAATAACTTATTTGGTAGGTAATATTGTTTCTATTTTACATATAAGAAAACGGAGGCACACAGAGCTTCAGAAACTTACTCAGAATTACACAGCTGTAAATAGCATATTATGGATTGAAACACAATCTGACCCTGAAAACTGGCTTTTAAACCACAATGCTATATTGCTCTGAGTCACCAATAGTAATCTTAGGGAGAACATTAATTCTCCCACTGTGCATGGGATGGTGACTCCAGCTATTTTATTTTGTTTTTAAAGGAATGCACAATTTCAAATGTCCAGAGGGATTGGGACCATCCAAAGAGTATAACTGGGTTATATGTAGATTCATCTATTTATTTTTTAGTGTTAATTGGTACACTAGACTATTCAAAAGTTCTGCCTTGATTCTAAAAAGACATTGAGTTATTTATTTTTCAGTCTTCATTATGGGTAAGAGCTAAGTGACGATTTCATTATATGATTTCTGTTGTCTTATTAGATGACACTCTAATCCCAGCTCTTAAAAAGCAGCTTAGGGGAAACCTCAGTGACCCCAGCAGATAGTAAATTATATTAGGATGAATAATAGACTGGAAATCAAGAGCTCTGTGTGTAACTTGGCTCTCCCACTGATGTTTGACTAATATTTATATAGTAAATTGCCTGCTTGATGTATTTTTGAAAGTCCTACAGGCATCCAAACTTCATAAAATATAAATGTCCACCAACCCTTTATGCTTTTGCTCTTAAATATGCTTTTTTTTCCTATGTACCACCCTCTACCTAATCGTCCAAATAAAAAATATTGAATCCTATTGACATTACCTCTCTATATTTCTTCAGTGTGACATCTCATATCCATTTTTATTCTCATTGCTTTTATTCTATGCCTGCGTGACTGCACCAGACTCTTAATTGGACATAATGACTCCTTTCCAAATCTGACCTCTGCTTCACACCACTATACCATCTCTTCCATTTACTGCAGAAGCAGATATGGTCTGTCCACTTCCATGCTGAAAACTACCCAGTGGCTGCCATTGCGGAGTCTAAGCAACTTGTCATAGTATCTAAAACCTTCCCTATCCAGGCCTTTGTTATCTGTGCAGCCATTGTCCTCTCTTTGTGTCTCTTCATGCTTTAGTACATCAGACTGCTTTCATTCCTTAAACTCTATGAACTTTCTTGCATTCATACTCAAGCTAGATTCAGCTTGTATGAAATTTTCCTCCTCTTCTGGTTAAATTCTCATGTCCACTCTTTCTGTTTCCATAGCATGCTGCAAATTTTATCCTAACCTCACATCTTAAAGAAGTTGTCTTAATTCATTCTGTCTCTGTGATAGATGATAAACTTTTCAAGGGCAAGGACCTCATTCTAGTCGTCTTTTCAACACCACTGTATAACCCAGTCTAGGACATGGTAAGTGCTTAGTAAATTGTCATAAATCTTCAAACTGAAATGGTCATAAATGAGTCACTTTCCTTCCCAGGTCTCATCCAATTAAAAAAATGAATACCATTATATATTGCAGATAATATCCTGCTTAGAATCATATGTAATATATTATTTTCAAAATCCTTTATGTATAATTATATGTTTGAGTGTTCAATTAATAAGACATATTTTATATTTTTACACAATCTTGTTTATCTTTTTTTAAGTTTTACAACTCACAATATCCAATGCATATGTAGTCACATTTATTTAGTGATGTCAAACTCCTTATATTTGGCATTTGAAAAGTTTACAGAAAACTTTCAAATCAAGTAATAGTAATGAAGAAGTTAAATAAATGTCTTAAATATGCAACATTGGTTGGCATTTGAGATTTAAAATGCAATAATATTCACTTAAAGTAGTATTAGAAACCTGTTGTACTCAAAATGTATATTAATATTATGAGCTCACAAATTTTGAAGTCAGACTTAATTGGTTAAAATATACAATCTGCCACTCATCACCAAGTTAACCTATGCAAGTTAAAACATAAAAAAAATGAAAATTATTCCTATTTTTAATTGGGACCATAATACCTCTCTTTCGAGAGAATATTAAGCTTTAGAGATGACTTTTAGTAGCTTTACCACAGTTTTAATATTGATAATGCTGCTAGTGATACTGGTGGTGATGATGATGGTGGTGGTGATGATGGTGCTAGCTCTTCCTACCTCTCTGCCTTTTAAACATGGATTTACCGCTGTTAAGATAAGTTCCCTCGCCAAAACCGGTTTGGCTCAGTGGATAGAGCGTCGGCCTGTGGACTGAAAGGTCCCAGGTTCGATTCCGGTCAAGGTGTGCAAGAGGCAGCTGATCGATGTTTCTAACTCTCTATCCCTCTTCCTTCCTCTCTGTAAAAAATCAATAAAATATATTTTAAAAAAAAAAAGATAAGTTCCCTCACTCCAAAGGCTATCATTCTTTCATTCATCCTCCTTCTCCTAAGTCTTACTTTATCTTTAGGTTTTAGTCTAACATCGTTTTCTCAGGAAAGCAGTCCCTGATTTCTCAAACAGTCCCTATTTCTCTCTTGGAAAGCACCTGTACTCTTCTTTCATTGTGCTTCTTACAAACATAATAAATTTATTACTTACAAAATATTATTGTAAAATCTTCTCCAACTTGAGTGTGCTCATTTTTATTTCTGTATCTCTAGTTTGGTACTGTGCTGATAACTATCCAATTGAAATCATTGTGAAAGGAAAAAATGGTCTTTTATACTCAATTCAAAGAGCTGCAACAAGTGACCATTTCTGTCTGCAGGTTACAAGCATTCCCAACATGAGAGCCATTTTAACTAAGAGAGGATTTTTAAAAATCTATATACATAGACTCTCAGGTGAATCTAAGTGGTATATTACTAAAGGCATATTGTAAAGAAAAAGAAAACAAAATATTGGTGGAGGACTGAAGAAAAGTAATTAAAGAGAGGCTCTCCTGTTGTTCTGCCTTTTTGGTTTGCTCCATAGGAGGAAAAGTCTCCTGATAATAAGG
The DNA here is from genome assembly GCF_963455305.1 of Plecotus auritus. Classification (NCBI taxonomy): domain Eukaryota; kingdom Metazoa; phylum Chordata; class Mammalia; order Chiroptera; family Vespertilionidae; genus Plecotus; species Plecotus auritus. The sequence continues at coordinate 90,903,060 of NC_137771.1, read as the reverse complement.
GTGACTGAGGGACAGTGGGGCATTGCTGGACATCAGTGAATCCCTCTATGCTTTACTGTCTTAGGCCACAGTTGTTGTGAGGGCAAGAAAGGTCCATAAAGATGACATGTTTGCTTGGCGGCTCCCTGTTGGGGCTCCAATGTATTACCTGGATCTAATTATCTCATCTCCGGCTGACAAAGGGGTTTGTTTCCATGGAACGTTTCAATCACTCCTGCCTCAGTCCAGCTTCCAGGGAGCTGTCTAAAAGCTTGATATATTTTTGGATCCCCTGCTCATTGGATGAACAAGCTGAAGCAAATATGTATTGACCTCAAAGCATTTATAAACTGTAGAACATTATATTCTCATCAGGGCCATAGGGGCAGTAAACTATAGTTTCTCTGCTGTGAAACATGGTTTTGCTTATGCACTGTGTTACTGGGGTTGTACCTAAACAATAATACATCATTTGTGGCACATGTCGCCTTCTTTATTGAAAGGCAAAACAAAGAGTTGAGGACAAAAATCATTACTTCTTTAGCAATTTTTCACAAAATGCTTTTCTTTTGTACTTGACACACAGATGGGACATTGTACTGCGAGGGAAATGATGTATGGCAGTGTGACAAATTTCATTTCCCTTCTAAAACCAGAATCAGAAGGATACACACATTTTAGAAAGTTGTGTTTTCTTAAAAAATTAAATAAGCTTTAAAAAAGAAGTTGGGGGATATTTAATGGGCTTCCCTGGGGAGGCATTTGTATGCTTTAATTGAGTTGTTGGGTATTGATCAAAGTGCTTAAATGAAAATATTGGTAACAATAAATCGGCTCACGTAAGAGTTTCTGTATCATCTTGGAAAAGATTATCCATGACTGAGGCTGGAATTAACAGTGTGAAGCAGCCCAGTAGGACTTGGACAGACAATGGCAAGGACCCCAATTAGCTTCCCTGGGCCCCAAAAAAGTTTTATGTGAACTTTCTGAATGGTAGAAAAAATAAGGCAGCTGCTTTCAGCTCTTGCTGTTTCTTCTCTATTGTTCTCTTTTTTCTCCACTTCACCCTACATACAGTGTTTCTCAAAGTTTGTCCACCTACCACCTGCTTCTAAGTCACTGGTATGCTTCCTAAAAATGGGAGATTCCCAGCACCACCACTGTGCTTCTGGATCAGGGTGTGTAGAGTTGGGCCCGGGGAGCTGCATGGTTCATATATCCACATGGTGATTTTCTGCCCTTCTAAGCCTGTGAATCACTGCCACACATCTTATCCCAGGCTGCTGTGAGGAGGAATCATGATTAACATCAACCGAGGACTGCCTTATTTTCTCTCAGGGTCACTTTCTTTCCCTGTGTTACATTGTGACTTTTAAGTGTTCATAGCTACAGCAGTTTTTCCAATAAGTCCTTTTGTTCAGGGTCATTTCACTGTAATGTTGATGAGATGCTGTAGGAATTCAACTCTTGTTTATATCCATCAGCTTATGATAAAACTGTGGTTTCATTATATATCTTTCCCCACCGTTCCAAGAGCCTATTGACAAAGTGAAGACTTTCGGTATAAGTTAGTGCCACTCTTCCACACAACATGTTTACATTTTATCAGGATCTTTCTGCTTCTTTTTGCATCATTTCATAAATTGTATTAAGCATTCCTCTAAATAAAAATAAATAAATAAGTGGTTTGAATAGATTTAGAAACTATGGGTTACATTTAGTGAAATATTTATGTCTACAGGACTTGTCAGGTCCTTTAATATAGGCATGCACACCGGGAATCTTCAAATGGAGTTTCTTAAACATACTTGACAGGAAACTTTTTGTCTTAAATGAATTTCTGTAGATTTGTATTTCTAAAAACCAACTGTGGAAAATACTGCCTAGTTCAGAAGGAATACTAAAGCGTAAATGGAATCCTGGTGGAAATGTGACAGATTGGTTGTGGCAGAAGAGATATCTGATGCCTCTTAAATATTACCACGTATGTGACTATTTATTATGCTCATAGAGAGTCCTGCATTTATGCGAAGAAAATTACTTGGTGATGATAAATGAAAAAATACATATATCTTAGTCTTTTGGGGCTTTTATAACAAAAATATTGCAGACTGGATAGGCATATAAACAGCAGAAACTTATTTCTCATGGTTCTGTGGACTGGGAAGTCCAGGATGAAGGCACTGGCAGATTTGGTGTCTAGCAATAGCCTACTTTCTGGATCATAAATAGCTACCTTCTAACTGTGTCTCACGTGGTGGAAGGGGCAAGCGAGCTCTCTGGGTTCCTTTTACAAAGGCTCTAATCTTATTCATGAGGTCTTCACCCTCATGACCTAATCACCTCCAAAACACCCTACTTCCAAATACCATCATATAGGGGATTAGGTTTAAACATATTACTGTGGGGGGAGGGACAAAAGTATTCAGTTTACAGCAACATTTTAGAGAATTTAACATTTGCCCCAAATTGGTTCACACTACTAGAAAATATTTCCTAAGTAATATTGTAGTTGTTTAAAAAAATCAAGTTGCTACACTTACCTTAGTACAGATCTATAATACTTAAAATACTGTAATTTCCCTTTTATTTTTTGAATGTCTCATCAGTTACTTGAATTATTAAAAAGCCAGCAAACCTTTGAACACACCATGTAAATACTGGGTGATGGGGTGTGTTTTCTTCTGGGATACTTCTGAAAATATTGGGTCTGCTTTAATTTCTGTAGTTTCTAACAATCTTGGGATCATCATGTACTCTTTAGGGATTTCTGATGATACTAATGGGACTTTCCTCTAAACATTATACATTCACATGCAAAACAGTCTCTGCTGCATTTTCTAGGGCTCCATGAATCATCATCAGAAGTCTACACCAGATGCTGTAAAGACATCTTTACAAAGGATCCTTGGGCCAGCATTTTCCTCAGGAAGATAGATTCTCTTCTAACTTGCCAAAGTCCATAAACTTTCTGCTTAGGTACCTCAATTTTTTTTCTTTTGTGCAGTTTCAGGTAATTGAAGACCCAATCTGTATCTATAAATGTTCAGTTATGACTGGCTAAAACTTCAAGGCACTTTTTTTTTTAAATCCTCACCCGAGGATAATTTAGCATTGATTTTTAGACAGAGTGGAAGAGAGAGGGAAAGACAGAGAGAAACATTGATGTGAAAGAAACACATCAATTTGTTGCCTCCTGCACGAGCCCCAGGCCGAGGAGGAGCCTGCAACCAAGGTACGAGCCCCTAGAGTCAAACCCAGGATTCTTCAGTGTGCAGGCTGACGCTCTATCCACAGATCTGAGTTCAAAGGAACATTTCTAGGTACAGTACGTGGCATAAGGGTTAGGTTCAGGTTTTGAAAGTATATTAATCACATGGGCACTTTGCTATGGTCCTTACACAGTGTCTGGTTCCAAGTGTGCAAAATTTGCCTTTCTCAATCATTTACTTTGGTGTCATGGGTCACTGAGGTCAAGTATCTTATCTCATCTACTCATCAAAGCTTTCAAGCCTGTATCAGCAAAAGTAAGAATGCATTATTTTCTTGGCTCAGTCAGTTGGAAATGCCTCTAGCACCTGAGTGGTCAATTGTGTCAAATACAGCCACTAATTCCAGCAGGAAGGTGTCTATATAAAGTCATTGGCTATTTTTGTTGTTGTTTTTTTCTTTTGAAGGTCCAACTCTACTTTTATCTTTGTTGCATTTATTTCAGATTTATTGCTTCCCAGTGTTGCTCTTGGTATGCCATCATTCATCAAAACAGGACTCCCTGGTTACAAGTATAGTTAAGGATGATTTAAAAATTACATTCAGTATTATTTTTATCATGGTTAAACCAGTTATGTTTATATAGTTAATGAAAATGCTAAGAGGTCAAGAAACAAATGCTATTTGCACAAAGTAGAAAATTGTTACTTCTTTTTTTGGAAATATTGAAATATGAATCTTACTTGCCTTACTCATGGTCCAGCTATTGAGTTGTGCATGGTTCAGTTAAGATAATATGTATGCTTATTGTTTTTTATACATCAGTTAATAAAAATTAAACCCATTAGGACTATAGAATTTAGACAAGAGAGAATGATATTTTTTAATGTCACACTCAAACCACAACTCTTTTAATCAACATCTGCTCTGTGTTAAGCTGCCTATAAAATCTGGTGACATGTTGACAGTGGAAGATGAAAACAAACAAACAGGAAAACTATAAAAGGCATGGTATTAACATCAAAGTAGAATAACCCTGGTCTCTTCCTTTGGCATTTGAAAAGCATCTTTATTTTGACCCTAAACAACTGATTTTCTCCCCATTAATCTTGATGTTGTAGCTTTGGATAAATAAGACTTGCATGTGAAACATGGATGTACAAGGGACTGTTTGAACACATTAAACCATTTGCCATTGTAAAACCTCCTTTATTGCTTGGGACAATGGGAAAACAGATCCTCATTTGTTTGTAGATTAAACTCATGCTCTTTAGCTGTGATGACAGGTACCATAGAGAAGGCAAACCAATTCCAACTGTAGTTTTATAACCCTGTAATAAAGTGGGTCAAAGGTTTGGGACTATGAACAAGAAATAAGAAGTTGCTTGGATTTTTTTGGATACTGGAGTTCAGGAACTTCATTCCCTTTTTTTTTTTTTTTTTTTTTTTAATTGAGAGTGATGATCTAGATTTGTCTTAATACTTTATGATTGTTTGTGTCTATACTAAAATCAAATAAAATTAATGTGTGGGATGTCTCACTTTAGAGTGTGGCTGATTATGGTTATGTCCATTCTACAGGGATGGTGCCTATTATGAAAAAAGCATGTATTAAAGAATGCCTTACATGGAGTACAATCATTTGCCATATATTTGTTTATTAAATTAATAGTTTATACTATTAGCCCAGTAGTATGATATGTGTCAGGGGTATAGAGATAAATTGCAATCTCTTATCTTATGGAGTTGGTGAGAGAAAATAAACTAATAACCATTCCTTAGGACAGGGACAACAAAAGAATTACCATACAGGCTATGAGAAAGGATGGAGAGCCTTCCTCCAAGCATGACATTTCTCAGAAGGTGGCACTTTCTTCTCTCATCATGTGATTAAGGGATTTACATATGATCTATGGCAGGATAAATTAGCCACTAAAGAGTATAAAGCATAGAGATCAGTTTTCCTTTCAAAAATAAAATTTGAAAATTTTCACTTTATTTAATAACTTTGCATTTCTCTACCCACTGAAAGGATTTTACCCAACTGTATTTGCAGTGCATTCACTATAAACCCCAGTGGAATACATTTACAGGGTTATTCCAAATTTGTCCTTCTAAGGATCACTGCATTCTAAGACAATTCTTTCTCCTTTTTTAATGTCTTCAAAGTCTCTTTTGTAAAGGCTTTTATAGACTGTCAATTGGAGGGCTGTAGTAAACTCGGGTTCTTTTGAATCTTTTTAAAATATATTTTTAATTGATTTCAGAGAGGAAGGGAGAGAGAGATAGAAACATCAATGATGAGAGAATCATTGATCGGCTGCCATCTGCACGTCCCACACTGGAGATCAAGCCCACAATTCAGGCATGTGCCCCAAATGGGAATCCAACCATGACCTCCTGGTTCATAGGTTGACACTCAACTACTGAGTCACACTGGCTGGGCTGTATATTTTGTTCAAAGAAATCCAAGGAACCTTCTTGGAGGAGAGTTGTGGGTATTCATTAAACACACGGGCTGGAGCATAGATGTTAGAGTGTCACTTCTAAGACCTATTCTCCTGTTGATCACTCATTTTCCTTTCTTTTGCTGAGATAAAATATGTTTCTCTTACCCACCCACATGTCTTCGGATTTCCTATTATAAGCATGGATTGGGAGAAAGCCATGGGAGGAGGCTGGGAGCTGCAGCCAGGAAGTCCAGAGAGGATGGGAAACATGTTTTGTAGAAAAGAAGGCAGGTGGCACAGCAGGCATTTGAAAGGTCAAAGGCATTCTGTGTTGTTTTATTCATGCATTTCTTGAATTTCACCCTTGGTCTGGGTCTCTAATGGGCTAGTCATGTAATTGAATTAATTCACCCTCACCAATTGGAGTTCTCCAGTTTAGTGCACCGGTATGGTGAGTTTTGGTGCTGTGGGAATAGTGACAAGGTGGAAGGAGTGGAAATATTTCACAGGCCCTTAAGAGTTGCTGGTATGGGACCCATAAAAGTCACCTACTCAGAGCGATAGCTGTAGCTGAACTGACTGCACCAATCTTCTCAGATTTTTCAGCTACTTTTTAAAATCACTGCCCTGGAAGTCTATTGACTTCGGGGTGCATTGCCGTCATGCTTCACGGGCTGCATTTCCGTTGTTCAAGGAGGGCGATCTGGGAAACCGCTCAGCCGCACCAAAGGCTGTTCTGTGTGAGGTGTTTATTTTCACATCTTGAAGTAAAGCTTCAACTTTAAAAACAGGAGACATTATTATACTCTAGGTTTGTTTGTTTTTTTAATTATAGAAGAAGAGGAATTTAGTGCTGTTAAAACATTCATATACCTAAAGATACAGATAAACATGCATGTAAAAATAGATATATAGATATTATGTACCCTAGATGTGAAAGATAGCTAATCTGTGTTAATGCTTTATATATAGTTCTCACTCATAAAACCAATTTAATCTTTAAAACAATCTGCTTCTCTCTCCTGCCTGCCTGAATTCCTGTCTTTACTTCTTTCTCTTTCTAGCTTTTCCTATTTTTTTTGTTCTCATTAATTAAACAATAGCAATTAGGCAGCTACCGAATGTATAAAGTCCAATTCTAGTTTCACAACCATACTAAGAAAATATAAAGATTATATGTATATCTATTAAGAAGATATTAAGATTATATGTATATATATGTACATACAATATGTTAATAAGCCTATGCAAAATTATAGCATTCAATGGGTATGAATACCCAAGAGTTTTCCCCACTTAATGTTACTAGAATAAGCCTCTCTCTAAGGTAATCCATTTTCCTTCCTGCTATTTAAAAATAAAACAAAGTACATTTTTAAATTATGCACGTGAAGGCAGGCAATATTCAGCTGGCTGCTTAACATTCAGAGGGGATTTCTGTGATCCACGCTGTCATTGCCATTCCCGCCTGCTCTCCACAGTACAAGAAAACACTGTTATTTACCCTGGGACACAGGTGACTGAACTTATAAAAATCACTACAAGACAAGATGTATTGAGGCCTGGCATGGAATGACAAATTCTGGTGAGGTTCACCAAGAAGAGACATATTGATTCTTAAATGATTAATAAGGAGAATATAATTGTATTTCATTAAGATGGATGGGATTTCATTTAGTCTGTCTTCTCCCTTTCCACTTCAGATGCGAGAGGAAATCAAGTCATCATCAGTGGCACCTCGTGTTAGCCTGCCATGGCAACAAGCTCATTGATTGAGCAAAAGAACTTTCAGATGCACTCGCTGGTCTTTTAATGGGTTGCTGAAAGCACAGATAACACAGCCAAGGGAGCCAACTGGGTTTCCATGGATATATAAAGAATGGACATTCATAATAAGATTTCCTAATGGTTTCTAACAGAGTTAGCCATTTTATCATTCAAAGATTGGAGTACAAAATGATACCTGTTTCATTCATTCGGTTACAGCTATTACATGGGGGAGGAAGGAGGATGTGCCCTGTAGCATAGTCAGGTCTCTGGATTAGCAGAGCACTTTGCACTAGGATTTTACTCTATTAAATTTGTTCTATAATAACAATATAACAATAATGGCTAAGATATTCAGTATGTATTGGACATATTTTGCATAATCTCAATTATTTGTCAAAATAGTCCTCACTGCTGGGTACCATTAATATCACCATTTTACTGAGGATAATTTTGAGGTTCAGTGTATCTTCCACACAAAAAGGGTTAGATTCAGCCTTGAATTTAGCATATTCTGATCTTGTTTTTAAAGTAATACTTGGTTTCTGAGGGCAGCAATGTGGTGGTTGAATGAGTATACTTCGGAGCCAGACTTTCTGAGGTTAAGGCCAGCTCCACTACTTAACATCTATACAAACCATTGAGATACGTACCTTATGATGTCTCCATTTCCTCCTCTGTAAGATAGGACTGCTGTGAGGCTTGGGTAAGTTAAGGGGTGTATGTGCTGTGACTGTGCTACCTCAGTGCATGGCACACAGTGAGCATGCAAATTGTGTGAACATGCCTGGGTTCCTGAGTTCTGCTGTTGCAATGACACATGCTCAAGAGGAAAAGCTAGCCTGTGACAGTGCATCTCAAGCCCAGCTTCCCCTGTTCTAGTGCAAGTTCTGAGGTCAAGCCAAAATTCAACGTGCAGGGGAAATACAGCCCTTCAATTACCTATGACATCAAGAATATTTGTTGAACAATAATTCAAACTATCCAATTGCTTAATTTTTCCAGGACTCAATTTTGTATTCTTTGAAAGAAAATGTAAAAATGGTAACCATCACAGCTGTGACAGATATATGAGATGAAGCATGTAAACTGCTTAGCTCAGGGCCTTGGACATGGTAAAACTCCACAAATGTTGGCCATTAACACAATTACTATTGTTATTATTATTAAGGCATCATAGTATAGTAGTAACAGTAAAATAAAAAAGATCTACCTAATCCAAAATTCTATTTGGTAAGAGAATTATTAACTAGAGCTTCCATAGTTTCCAATTTTCTAGGAAATAGCATTTAAAAATATACTCAGTGCCCTAGCCAGTTTGGCTCGGTGGGTACAGCATTGGCCTGTAGACTGAAGGGTCCCAAGTTCAAGTCTGCTCATGTGCACATGCCCAGGTTGTGGGCTCAATCCCCAATAGGGGGCATGCAGGAGGCAGTCGATCAATGATTCTCTCATCATTGATGTTTCATCTCTCTCACTATCTCTCTTCCTCTCTGAAATCCCTTCTTCACTGAATATATAATCAGTGATAAAATTGTACTGAATATCCTAATATATATAAAGAGTTAGGTGGCGTCATGACCAAATGGGCAACCGGTCACCATGAAGTGCATGGAGCACCTCTCGGTCCCCCCTCTCCTTCAGCCCCCAAGCCGCTCACCATGAGGTGGGGCTGGCTGCGGGGCGGGACTGGGGACTGTTGAGCAGCAGTGGCGGGCTGCTTCGTGGGGTGGCTGTGAGCTTAGCGGAGCAGTCACCTAGGTGGCAGCGAGTTTCTCGAAGCAGTCATGGGGTGGGGGAGTTTCGTGGAGCAGTTGCGGTGTTGGGGGAGCCTCACGGAGCAGTGGCGGGGTGGGGGGAGTTTCGCGGAGCAGTCAGGGGTGGGGGGAGCCTCGGGGTGTCCAGGGGTGGGGAGCTTCACGTAGCGTTGCAGGGCAGCAGAGGCCATGCGACGGAGGCCAGGCTAGGCCTAGGGACCCTAACCGCGCATGATTTCGTGCGCGCTGGGCCTCTAGTATTAAAATAATTTGATGATGCAAAATATTTTTAGAATTTATCTATTACAGTTTTACTTCACATATTCCAATGCATAACATAATGAAGTAGTCAACAGATAACATGCTGACTAAACCAACTTATAGTAGAAACAGTTTTTCAGGTTGTCTTAAAGCATAGGGTAATAATATGGAAGTATTTAAAAAAATTAAGCAGCATAAAAACAGTACAATTCTTATTTTAAAGTTATTATAAAACCATTTAAAATGAGACAAAAAGAATAAGAAGACAGTATATGCCTTTTTGCTGGGAGGGAAACTGAGGCAGGGAGGATAGTGATTTTTATTAGTGTTGAAGCCATTAGTGCACGCTGATCCTTATGATTCAGTGCTTGGAATGTCTCCATATCCAGAGGTTCTGGTCTATGGAAGTGCATGCGATTCTGACTTTTGCTTTATTTACAAATAACTTTGGAGAAACCAATCCCTCTTTCTGAGGCCCTGGGATGGTAGAGGAGTAAGAAACAGAGTAGTTGGGCTTCTCAAATCAGTACCCTGCGGCCTGGATGGAGATGCCTTTGGAGAGATCAGGGCTTCCTTAGCATGCACAGCAGCTAGGCAGCCCTGCAGGAGTCTTACAGAGCAAACTCCTGAGTCACTGGACCAGCTACTGTGTGCCTGACCTCCCAGGAGGGAGGGAGTGACACCGAGCATTTATCAGAGAATGAAGAATGTCTGTGTTTGAGTGTCTGGCAAAGTAAAGACAAAAGAAGGACTTCGCAATTAGCTCTTAGTGCCTATGTTTCAAAGAGGAATTCACTCATCAAGTGAGGTAAAACTGCTCACCAAGGGAAATTTATACCAGCGTGAAATGCAAACTGGTCTGGAATCACTTCGCCCCCGGTTTAGAACCATTATGGGCAGCAGAATGGGGCTTGTCCCAAACTGCATGGCGAATATACACTAGGCAACAGAGAGTGCACTTTCTAATAAAAATAAAATACAGCTAAAATGGCACAAGAGTCTCCTTATATTTAAAATGGTTCCCATAAAGTAACATTTTGATGATTTAAATGGAAATGAATCATAACATACAGATTAAATTTCCTTGAAAAACACATTGGCTTCTATATTTTTTTTATTAAATTTTCATTTCCAATATCGAAGTAGGCTCCAGGAAAAAAATTAAAAAGAAAAGAAGGATAACAAAAACATGTATTCAGCTCTGAGCATGATGTTGTTTCATAATATTTTCAGTAAGAGAAATTGAAAAAAATTAAGCTGGTATGAGTGCTTGTTGTACAATATATACTGCTGATGCCATTGAAAACAAGATGGACTTGGAATATAACAGAAAAAAAAAACCTGGTTAAGTATAAAATTTCATATATAATATTTTAAAAACATGTAAATTACCCTTTTTATTAAAGAAACATAACTTCAAGAGATTCTCTTATATTGGGACATTTTAAAATACTATCCTCATGATAGATTGAGATAGTTCAAATTGAAACCAGGTTTTGTAGACTAGAATGGATATAATGCTTAATAGAGGAATTTCCCTAATAAAATAATCATCAAAGGACATTAAAAAGAGAGGCTTATGAAGATAAATAGTGATGTGCTAGCATGATCATTATTTACCAAATATTAACTCAATTAAGGAGCACTGTCCATGATCTCATTTTATCTCACAATGCCAATGTTGTATCATTGATTGTTATCTCTGTTCCACTAAAATGGAAGCCTAGGTTTATGGAGATAACACAATATGCCCAAGTTTGTGAACTTAGCAGGGTGTATACTATCTAGTTCCCACATTATGCTATGAGCAGCCTGCCACACAACCCCTCTTTCTTGATTTAGCTCCTTTGTTTATGTATAGGAAAAGCATTGGAAATTTTTTCAGCAAGGAGGCATGGTAAGCTATTGTGCCTTCTGGGCATGAAAATATCTTTGATTTGCCCTACACATGATGAGTAGGTTACCTGGGTATAGAATTCTAGGTTGGAAACTATTTTTCTTCAGAATTTTGAAACCGTGTTTCATTATTTCTTAGCTTCTATACTGCCATCAAGATTATCCCAAGGACATTCTTAATTCCAATACTTTTTGTTTGACTTGTTATTTTATCTGAAATGTTTTGGTATTATTTTACCCCATTTTTTTCTGGTCTACATGTTTGGAAGCTTTATTTTGGGGAGTACTGAATTTCCTAAGCTGCTTATCTAATATTTTTATCTTTTATTCTTCTATATTCATCTCATCTCTTATTATTCTTTTTTGGTAAAAATTCTTTAACTATCTTATAACTCTTTTGTTGAACTTTTCCCTTTTGATTAATTTTTATAAATGCAATTTCTGAGAGCTCTTTTTGTTGTTGTTGTTTCTTTGTTTTCATTGTCCCTTTTTAATAGTATTTTGTTCTTATTTACAGTTGCTATAATTAAAAAACACGAATCTTTCTGAAGATATTAACAATGTTTTATTGGAAAAAGATTTCTTCTGCTTGCACAATTTCAGTTTCCCATGTGTTTTGTTTCCCTGTTTGTATTAGTCACCAAATTCTATGTCAGTGACTTTCCTCTAATATCTATTAGACCTAATTTCATTTTAATGTCCTTAAAATGAGGATTAAACTGGAACTTATGGTCACCTGGTGGAGCTTTTCCACTCTAAGAGCCACTCTCTTTGAGTGTCGGACTCTCCAGGAAAGCCTCCAGTCTAGATGACAAAGGCCTGTCTGGGGCCTACGCATTCAATGTGCACATGTTCACTTTTGCTCTGTACTTTAGCTATCAATAGTCAACTCCACTATCAACTGGGTCTTAATCATCCAAACAGAAAAACTACTTCATCCTCTGTGAAGAATAACTCCCAGGGTTCTGCTGGGCTGAGTGGGAGGAGAGTCTACCAAAATTTGGCAGGAGAGTATTTATGGCTGGAACTGCTCCTTAAGAAGTCATTTAGTGATTTTTTTCTTACTTTAGAACAATCTCTATTCCCTTTTAGCACATGGTACTAAAAACCCCTGAAATATCTGCATATTATTTATTGTAAATGTTACTAGTTATTAGATTTTCCTTCATTGCTGGTGTAGGATTCAGCTAAGTTGAATTTATTCATCATCTGATTTCTAGTTTCCTCTTTTTTTTCTTTTGATTCTCTCTTATTTTTCCTATTCTTTCAAAAAATAACTCCTTTACAATAATTTTAGTGAAGTTTCAAGAAAGCAAAATAAAATCTATGTGTGTAATTACCCACCTTTAACTGTAAGCCTGTGAATGTGCTTTCTTCTTACAGTTTAAAGAATTCTTGAAGGTAGATAATGTTCACTTTCTGAATCAATGTATATGTCACAGCTTTAAACACAGAAATTTGTATATAGCAAGTGCTTAATAATATAGAATGTATTGAATTAAAGTCTATAAATATGCAGATAGAACCTCAGCCGATAATCAATTAAACTGAGATTTGGCCAATGATAAAATAAAGTGAATTAATTAAATGAATTAAAATAAATAAAATTTCTCAAGATACTACATGCACTCGGGCTGGGGCGGGGGGTGGGGGAAGGGTTTCCTCAGCCCAGCCTGCACCCTCTCGCAGTCTGGGACCCCTCAGGAATGTCCACCTGCCAGCTTAGGCCCTATCCCCCCAGGGATCAGACCTAAGCCATCAGGTGGACATCCCCATCACAGTCCAGGACACCTCACTCCTTACCGCCTGCCTGCTGGCTGCTCCTTACCACTCGGCTGGATGCTCCTTAGTGCTGCTGCGGAGGCTGGAGAGGCTCCTGCCACTGCCGCTGCGCTCACCAGCTGTGAGCCGGGCTTCTTGCTGAGTGGTGTGCCCCCAGTGGGAGTGCACTGACCACTAGGGAGCAGCTCCTGCGTTGAGCGTTTGCCCCCTGGTGGTCAGTGCACGTCATAGTGACAGGTCGTTCTGATTGTTCTGCTGTAACAGTCACTTAGGCTTTTATTATATAAATTATTTGGTTCCTGTGTAGTGACTGCCATCTGGTAGGTGACCCCTCAGTTATCTGAACTTACTATGTAAATGAATGAAATTTTATTGTACATAATATGCTATATTAGGTGTCTTAGTTCATTCAGGCTGCTATAACAGAATATGGTAAAATTAGGTGGTTAATAAAGAAATTTATAAAATAAATTTATTTTGCACAATTCTGGAGTCTGGAAGTCCAAGATCAAGGAGCTGGCAGATGTCTGGTGAGAGCCCCCTTTCTAGTTCATAGACCTCTTTCTTTTCAGTGTCTTCACATGGCAAAAGGGGAAAGAGAGCTCTCTGGGGTGTCTTTTATAAGGGCACTAATTCCATTCATGAGGTCTCCACCCTCATTACCTAATCACCTTCTAAAAGCCTCAGCTCCTAATTCCATCACATTGGAGATTAGGTTTCAAAACATGAATTTGAGAAGCATAAAAATAATCAGTTTATACCACCAGGTGTTTGAGCAACTAAAACATTTTTTGTGACTAATTATTCTTCTCTGAGAGTCTAAATAAACCGAGGACCTACTGAAATTTTGTGAATTGAATAGGGAAATCAGTAGCCTTTAGGAGGCTTGTAAACTCAATATTAAATGTCCCACACAAATAATTACTGAAGCTTAGCCCTTTCATTCTCCCTGCCTTCACCTCACCAGCTATTTTCATAACAAAGAAAGAGGAGAATAATATAGCATGGGCCTTTTGTGAGTGTGTTATTATTGTATACTTGGACAAATGCTTGGGATTTTTTGGTTCCACATTCCCAGTGCTAGAACCCATTGAGATGGGCCTTGTCTTTAGGTACATTCGTCCTTATGGGCAGTGAAGCATGCAGACATTGCATAATAAAGGATCAAATACTTCAGACTTACAAATGCATCCTTAACTCTAACAGCAAAGGTGAAGAGTATTTAGCATCTCACAACGGCCCTGAAGAGCTAGGCATAGTGTATTTCCAGGACAAGAATGAGAATCTGAAACAGGATTAGAATATTCTCTCTGACCTGGACTAGTCACACCTTCACTTTAAGTAATTTATTATTTTATGCCCATGTTTTAATTATCTGTGCTCTGCCCATGCATCAGAGGTGCACGATGAGGAGTAATTATGTGCAAACAAAGTTGCCGAATGGGTAGTGGAAATAGAAGTTTCAATTATTTTTTAACAACCTGTTTACCAATTTTCTGATGTTTAGTATTTTTCAGGCTTATTGGTTCCTCATTGATAGCTTCAGGCAAGAAACCAACAGAAAATTGATGGAGAGGATCAAGGATGCATGGGCAATATTTTTCACTCCAGAGTGTGATTACAACCTCTGAGTTTTACAGAGTTTTTAAACACAGGTGCAGAGGTTTATACTTGTTTGAGCACCGAAAGTACCCCATTTGGTAAAAAAAAAATGTAGCTCTCATTTGAGTGAGAGTTCTTGGCTTGCCATGGCATGAGTCTCGCTCAGAAGGCATAGAATATAACTAAGTCATAGCATATCCCATTCAGGCAGTAATTAGTCATTTGAATGCTCTATTTATCAGCTAATGCATAAAGAATTTAAATTACGTTTAACCCTCTAATAAAGAAAATAAAAGCACTCTTTAAAAAAAGAATAGCAGTTATTTAGTGTGGAATACTGATGTATGCATACATTATTTTTCCTAGAAGTAATATATATGATATTTGAAATGTATATTTCATTCCCTACTAAAATGTTTATAAACTTTCTATAGCTTCCTATATTTGAATAAGCTTTGGGGTATTATACTATACATCAGAAGTCATAGCACACATGGGAAGTATAATCCAAGCTAATTGATTACCAAATAAATGTTCATGTGAACACACAAAACTAATGTTTTATTTTGACAGCATCAATAAGAGTAGTTTTCCCTTAGTAGTGAAATGTATCAATAGTCAAGTCTGAGTTCTTAAGAAAGAGATTCTCCATCTTAGGATAATACAGGTCCCTTTTTTTGTTTTTCTTTCCCCTTCTTATATGACTTGAGGTATTTTGTGATGTTTCAGTACTTCTCTTGGATGGTAGATTATATCCAGGGTGCTTAGTATGTTAGCAAAGTCTCATAGTGCTTATTTCTGCTTTCTGGCAGGGGAAGCATGCTGCACTCTAGTGAACTTGGAATAGGAAATTAACCGCAGAACTCTGGTCCAGACCTTTTCTCAACGCTGGCTCTGCTATGTTCCTACTGTCAATCAAGAGGCAAACCATGACACAGTTTGTTTCCTAGGACTCTATGTCTTGAGAGTAAATGCACCCCTTAATTCTGCTTTGGAGCCCTGTCTCTCCACACACACGCTTTCTCTTTTAGTCAATAATTTGTTTTATTGGTTACAGTGCGACTCCACTGTTTCAGACTTTTCCACAGCTGAGCACAGCTGCTCATGTTGGCTATTGATTCCATATGTTAGCTCAAAATTGTATAATAGTTTCTTCTAATAGTTGCCTTTGGCTTTTCCTCTCTCCCACTCGGAAAAGTGCCCTCTGCCCCTGGCCTGGTATGCCAATAACTAGAAATGGATCCTAATTATATCAACCATTTTTCACCAAAAAAGCCCAAGTAGCTGTCTCATGTTGGAATAACTTGCAGTGGTTTTGGTTTACATGGCTTCATGCTACTCTATGGAAAAGCTTCAAAAAGCCAACACTAAATCTGTTGGCAGAAAGAAAATGTTGCAACTATGGAATGTTTAGTGACCTCTCACTATAAGGCAATTTTCTTATTAAATTAATGCATGAGAATTTAAGTGTCTATTCTCTCCAGTTATCTGCATATCTTCTCATTTTCTTCTCTCTTTCAACCTTGTTCCTTTATTCATAACTGTGAGCTGCACATTCAAATTGTACATTAAGCACAGAATTTACTCCCGAGAAGACAACTTGGATAGCAGCGAGTGAGTTTCCCCTCTGAAAGCTTTATGGAAGCTGCAAGCTGCTGCACACTCTGGAAAACTCCAGCCGTCCCGCAGCGAGGCTTTGCCTCAGACTCTTCGCATCTGAGTGATCCAGAGGCTCCTAGTCAGGGCCACAAAGAGCCTTCGTGATGTTTCCTCCTAGTGCTCCAACAGCTTCTCCTGTCTTAGGGAGAAATGAAACAAAACACTCCCTCTTGCTCTTTGAGCCAAGGTTGCTGAAATAACAAGGCATCCAATGCCACCAGGTCCAGGAGGACCTCTTCATCAGACAAATAAAACAAAGTTCTGATCTCTCACAACAGCCTCTCTAAACAAATCTCAATGAACAAAGGTCTGCAACGTTCGTAGGCAGATCCCTGAGTCAGAATCAACCAGCTGAAAGAAAGGAGGGGAGCAGAAATTGAATGCAGTTTTGCAAGCAAACTTGGGAACTGGCAGATTTCCAAGATTTTAGAAAGATTTAAGAAACCAAAGAACCCACATCTTGGAATTAGTTTTAGCATATTTTGGTTTTTTGTTTTTTTTTTTACATATCCCTCCAGTTTCTGAATTCAAATCCTATGGATTTTTTCTTTGCTATAGTCACTGCCACTTCCCATGTGTAGGTCTGTTTCATCTCAAATCTAGATGAATAAATGATTTACCACACATGATTCTAGCCTCAGTCCCCTTTAGTTACTCTCAGTGGTGAGTAATCAGATTAGCCTTTCCAAGATATACTAGTGGTTATGCCACTGTTCTGCATAAAAACCCTACAAGTGTGCATGTGTGTGTGCGTGTGTGTGTGTGTTGATGGAGGTGGCAGCAGGTTAAGCAAATCACCCAAAAGAGGCTGGGTTCAGTGTAAAGTCTCACATATTATCTGAATCATGCTAAACAGGATAACATTTAAATCGGTGCTCCCATAAGCAGTTCCTGTGTATCCGATAGCTGACTGCACAGGCTGTTCTAGGCTGTTCTCCCACTCTCACCTGTCCTGCTGTGCACAGCGTGCACAGACTTAGACTTGAAAGCCAAACCATCTCATTTGAAAGCTGAATCTCTATAAGTTGGTCCTTGGTCCACGCAGTTGTTGCATGACCATCCTATGCAAACTTCCCTCCTGTCTTTGCTCATTTCATTGTTTCTACTTCAAGGGTTTACTAATACCATCCATTTAAAAATAAATACAATCCTAATTACCAAGTAGAATAGTCTGTTATTTCACATTTGTTTTTTTAAGAATATTGATCAAATCTAAAGTGCTGACTGAATACTCTAAGTGGATCAGAGCACACAGGTTCCTGAGGAATCCACAGATTCTCAGCCAAATAAATGTGCCAATATTCTACAAGATTAAGAGGGGCTTGGTCATAAAAATATACATCATTCCACATTTTAATTCCCATAAGTGCTTACATTGTTCCTCCATCAGTGCCGCCACAACTCTTTGTTAAACTTCAAGCACTTTTAGATTTTTCTTTGTCATTGGGCATAAAAGGCTCAACCAGCTCAATGCTTTGCATGAGATAGGTGCTTAATAAAGAAGTCATGAAATATATTGAATGAAGAATAACTATAGAGTAAGGATGCATTTTAAAGGTTATAGAATGTTTCAAAATTTGCCTGAGCCTAAGATTGACCTGTATGGGGGTTTTGAAATTAGACATTCTATCCACAAGGAAACTCTATAGTTCCATGAAAAGGAAGGCTATTGTTGAGGGGGCCAACATACATTAGATGACTAGCTATATGCATGGCAGATGTGCCAAGCTTCTAACAGCAGAAACACACCAAAAGGTTCTTGTAATATTTTTAGGAAAATAAACCATTGAGATACACTTTACTAAATATATATTCTGTTAAAAAATTCTCATCTTGACCTTTCTAATGTATTATCCTCACTTCAAATATATATATATATATATATATATATATATATATATATATATATATATATATATATGTTTTAGACAGGTTTTTCCATAAGTAAGATAATTAAGGATCCTGCCCTTTCAATTTCAGAGAAATTTGAATTAAACATTTTATGAGACCATGTGTGTACAGTTTGAATCTACTAAAGAAGGAAATTGAACATTAAGCATTAACACCTTGCTTTCCCTCTACCACACCTTCCAAAGGCTCGCACACAGAGAACACTTGTGATGGAGTGCCAACTTTCTGTGCCGCTTTGCATAGCCAGCTTACATTTAGAGCTCCTATTAAGTTGAAAGAGAGTTCCAGGTGCATTCAAGTTCTGCTGAAGAAATGGAAATTTGGAAGCTTTATTATTAGCTTAGGCCATTTTCAACTCATGTGAATAAGAGATGGAGAAAAGTTATTAGAATTTCTTTCTTATAACTAGTGCCCACAAGACTGATGTAAAACTGAACAAAGATGTGGGTGCCTATTTCTTTTTGTCTGACAAAACAATATGAGGTGTTTTTTTTTAATTTTTCATCAACACGGGCTTCAACATGACTTTTAAAATGAATGTTAATATAGATGTAAAACTTCAGCTATTTAGCTCCTAGGTAACAGGAATGATTTGGCCTTAAGTAGTAAAAGTCTATTTGAACAAGTAAAAATGGAGAGTTTGTTTGAACTCTACAAGAATAGCTCACAGAATCCAGGTAGGAGGTGAAACCAGAAACAAAAAAAAGTTACAGGACCCACACAGCTGATGATATCTCTGCTTTCTAAATGTGCATTGAGTTCCTTTTTCTCCGTCCACGGGGAGGTAGGTTGTTTTCTCAACAACGTCTGTACATACACAGCATTTATGTAGCTGCTATGGTACCAAATTTACTAGGTCTCTTAGTTCAAGGGAGAAGAAAGACCACCTACTTTTCTTTGTGTTCAGTCCAATCTTATACTCTAAGATATATAATTTGATTGGTGTAGTTCAAGGTTCAAGTCAAACAGCAAATCTTTGTCAAAAATGGAAGGAGCATTGTTATGTGGTACATATATGGTTGCATGAAATTTTATCTTTCTTCCTTTCTTTTTCTTTTAAAGGTTTCAATTGCCTATTCCAAAGGCAACCAGTGCCAAAAAGAAATTTGCACTTCGCATAATCAGAAATGCTGCACAAGAACAGAAGTCTCTTGAAATCCATCTCCTCCCCAAAGCCTTTGTTTCATTTTTTCTCTTATATCTTCTAGAACTTCTGTGTGCTGGTGTCTGCATTTTCAGCCTGTTACTCTCATTTCTTTTCTCATCTCCCATCCCTTTTGTCTTTCCCTTGTCCTTGTCAAGAAAAACAGTGATTCTCAAACTGGAGCTTACATCAGATCCACCCGGAAGTCTGGTTAAAATGCATATTGCTGCCCTCCCCCACCCCCCGAAATTCTGATTCAGTAAGTTTGAGGCAGAACCTGAGAATCTGCATTTTGACAAGTTCCCAGGTGATGCTTATGCTGCTAGTCTAGGATCCACACTTTGATATCTGTTGGACTAGAGAGTGAAAAGAAGTTACTGAGATTCAATCATCTATATATATATATATGAAACCCTAATATGCAAATAGATCAAATAGCGGATCAACTGAACAACCAAACAACCAGTCGCTATTACGTGTGTTGACCACCAGGGGGCACACGCGGAACATGTTGGGCATCGGCAGCAGGCGTCAGAGTGTGGAACATGGCAGGCATCAGCCATGGCAGCATGGTGGAGCAGGTGAGCAGGGCGCCTGACCAAGGCGGGGCACCAGTCACTGTCATCAGGGCGAGCCTCTGGTGGTTACTGAAAATTCTTTGCTCCCGCACTCCGGAGTCCCTCCTTGCTCTTGCATCCAATGCTGGCGATGGCCCCATTCGCACCCACCCAGACAGGGGACCAGGGGTCACGACAGGAGAGGCCGGGTGGGGGCATGGAGGATGGGCAGAGATCCACCCCTGTGCCCACCACAGCCTCGTGGCCCACAGTTCCTTTCAAGGTGCAGGAATCTGTGCACTGGGCCCCTAGTTAAATTATAAAGGATTATCCTCAATTTAGCTCTGTTTTTCAGGTTCGTCATTAACAACTACTGGTTTAGAAACTATTGTATTAAAGTGAGTAAATCTATCAGCAGGATTAAGACACTTCAATATTTCATTAAAGAAATAGGACAAAGCTATCTTTAGATCATGGTACAGTTGGGCTATTCCTTCCATTGTCTAGGCCAGCGTGGGCAAACTACAGCCCGCGGGCCGGATCCGGCCCGTTCGGCTGTTCTATCCAGCCCGCGGAGCCGAAAGAGTGGAGGGTTCTCTTGCTCTCCCCTCCGCTCCTTTACTTTGAATCTATATTAGTTCACACAAACACTCCATCCATGCTTTTGTTCCGGCCCTTCGGTCCAGTTTAAGAACCCATTGTGGCCCTCGAGTCAAAAAGTTTGCCCACCCCTGGTCTAGGCCCTAGACTCTAGGGCATCATACTTCTGTTAAATCAGTCTTTTTTGTCAGCTATAAGCAAGAATGATAAATAGCATCTCTACTTTGCAGAGTATTGTGGGGATTCAAATAGGCAATACATATGTAAATTTGAAAGTGCTAATAAATATTAAATATTATGGCTTGTTTCTAATGTGCTGAAAGCATCTGGTTCTTAGTGTGTGGGTTCCATGAATCTTCTCCCTGAGGGACAGCCCTTAGTTCATCTTCTTGTCTCCTGGCTATTCTACTTTAGGAGAATTTCTGACAACCCACTAGTATTTTTCAGAGTTGTTGCACTCCTGGATTTTCACTATATTCATCCCTCAACCCACTTCTCTAGTCCTCTGTAACCTTGGTCTTCCTTAAGTTGACAAGTTTTTCTTCTCAATGTTTATTTCATTTCTTGGTTTATCTCCCCTGAGCCCTCTCTACACAGCAGCCACCGCGATCTTTTTCTGACACAGTGAGGTGGTATAACTCCCCTGCTCAAACTCTTTAATATAAACTTTTCATTGCTGTTAGGTCTACAAGATCTTGTGTAATTTGGATCTTGCCTTATTTCTCCAACGTCATTCTATATCAACCTTCTTGCTCTTTGTGATCCACTCAACCCTCACTTCTGTTTCTGGAACAAAATAAGGCCTTTCCTTATTCAGCTCTCCCCGCTACCTGGAAAATTATTTTTCCAGCTTTTGCCATAGGTGATTCATTCTCTACTCTTGTGACTCAGTTCAGTGTCACCTCCTCAGACATTTCCTCTATGATATCACCATACTCATTTTTCTCTCTAGATCATATCATCTGTTTTTATTTATTTTCTCTTTTTACTTATTTACTTTGAGCTCCCCTACTAGACCCTTGAGAGAAGCTATCAATTTACTAAGTCACAGCAGCCACTCTGTGCAGAATGATGAAAAGATGACTATTCCTCTCAAGAAGTGGCAACTAGATAGCCATCGACTATCTCCTCATTTTAAGTACTGCTTTCACTGTATCACTTTCTATATAAAGAGTCCCTCTCCCTCTCCCTCTCCCTCTCCCTCTCCCTCTCCCTCTCCCTCTCCCTCTCCCTCTCCCTCTCCCTCTCCCTCTCCCTCTCCCTCTCCCTCTCCCTCTCCCTCTCCCTCTCCCTCTCCCTCTCCCTCTCCCTCTCCCTCTCCCTCTCCCTCTCCCTCTCCCTCTCCCTCTCCCTCTCCCTCTCCCTTTTTCAAGTAGCATATCAAGTATAAACTCTCACAGGTTTTCAATGTGAGGGTGAGGGTGAGGGTTAAAAACTGACTTTGAGGTTTTTAACTCTTTGACCTTCAGCAAATCATATAACCTTTGTAAGCTTAGATTTTCTCTCCTCAATGGGGAAAAATTCATGGGTTATAGCGAAACTTGAATTCAACTGACATATGTAAATTCTTTAGCATGCTGCTACCAAGCACAGAATGAGGGCTAAATGGGATTTAGCCACATACTTAGCATACATATCTGCTTAAAATTCAGATCTCCCCAGCCTGGCTGAGTATGGCTTAGTGGTTGAGCATTGATCTATCAACCAGGAGGCCACGCTTTGTTTCGTCAGGGCACATGCCTGGGTTGCAGACTCGATCGCCAATAGGGGGCGTGCAGGAGGCAGCCCATCAATATGACTCTCATCATTGATGTTTCTATCACTCTCGCCCTCTCCCTTTCCCTCTGAAATCAATAAAAATATATTTTAAAAATCAGGTCTCTCCACCATTCAGGAGCCAGTTACACTTCTCCAGTTGCACATCACTTCTGCTATGTTGGCTCATGTTCTTCCCTGACCTAAGCAGTAATAGCCACTTTCCTATGTTTTTTTGTTTGTTTGTTTTTCCCTAAATTCAGTTCATCCTTACACAACTTAAATGCCTTTTCCACTCTAAAGCATACCTGCAACCCACAATGATCACCCCCAGCTGAAAGCTGACAATTTGGTCAATGGGAAGGAGAGAAATAATTTTTGTTTTGTTTTGTTTTGGGGGCGGGGGGTGGTAAGAAAGAGTTTTATCAGCTTCTAAATTTTTACTTTGTATCAGATTCAATACAAGAAGATACTTCCATTTGTTTTATTTTATGTTGCCTCAGTAAGTCTTCACAATAGTCCTGCTTTATGGATACTATTCTCCCTGGTTTCCAGATGAGAAATTGTGGCTCAGGAAATGAAAGGATGAGCTAATAAATGGCTCCAGCCCAGTTCTAACCCAGGCTTTAATGACAAATATAAGGAAATCCATCACCTAATTATAAGGTTTCATGATTAAAAATAAAATAAATAAAAACAAGCTAGTTTAGTGGAGAGTCAAAGTGCCACAACAAAATGCCCAAGAACAGAGAGCAATCTGGAGTCAGGTTAGGTCATTAGACTGTGGTTACACAGACACACACACACACACACACACACACACACACACACACACACATTGACTGTAGATGAAGCAGAGGATCTAATCCAGAATGAAGACAAGAGCACAGGAGTTTCAAGTTAGATTTTTAAGCCAAAGGCAGGACAGTAACAGAGTTAGGGGGAAGCAGCAGGCCTCGGCCTCCCACACTGGCACATGGCAGGGGGAGGAGGGGCTCATTGGGTCACTAATGCCCTGGCTCTACTTCCCTGCTGAACCACGGGTCACTTGACTCGCTTCTCAGTGTGGTCTTTACAATTTAGAGCTGGTGGACTGTTAAAAAATAATAACGTGACTTTAAAAGAAACCCACCTACCCTTTTATATGGTTGAAAATCTGCTATGCAGAGGTTCCCCAAATGTTCTAAGGTGTTGGATAGCAAAGCTGAAGCTGGAGTTTGAGCGCTTTAGTGCTTGGTGCAGTGCCTTCCTTTTCTAGGCTGGTGCCCTGCACTGGCATATGAATACATGGGCAGCAGAACCAAGGATCGGGAAGCCACCAATTAAAAGATAAGAGTAACAAAAAGGGAAAGCAACAAAAAGAGAGAGAAAGCTGAGAGTGGGAGGAGAGAAAGGTGGATGGGTATGTGAGGACAAGGGGTATGGTAATGGGACAGCAATGAAACAAGCAATGGGATGTTTTGTGTGCTGAGCTGAAAAAAAAATCACACAACTTTGAGTTATATCAGTGAATTTCATCCCTGTGTGCACATTCGAGTCATCTGGAGAAAGCATTAAAATGCCATTTTCTGCACCCAATAGAATACTCATTGACTTAGTCCAGCTTGGAGTTCAGATGTTAGAGTTTTTGTTCTTTTTTAAAATTGATTTCAGAGAGGAAGGCAGAGGGAGAGAGAATCATTGACCAGCTGCCTCCTGCACAACCACTACTGGGGATGGAGTCCGCAACCCGGGCATGTGCCTTGACTGGGTATCAAAATGTGACCTCTTGGTTCATAGGTAGATTTTCAACAACTGAGCCACACCGGCCAGGCCAGATGTTATAATTTTAACATTCCCTAGGTGATTCTAATATCAAGCCAGTGAAAACTTTTTAGTTATAGGGGCACTAGCCCAGTAGCTCTAAAAGTTTGGTTATGGGACCAATAGCATCAGTATCACCTGAAAACTTGTTGAAAAAAATGCAAATTTCAGCCCCCATTCCAGGAATACCAAGTCCAGAATCTCTAGGGTGGTGGCCCAGGAACTGTGTAAACAAGACCTCTGACTGATTTGAATCAACTGGAAAATTAGGAGATGCTGCTTAGGCCAGGAGCCATACTGTTTAGTCAAGTTGTTACTACACTTGACTAACTTGATGCATTTTATATTTAATAAAGGTCAGGGCATATTTCTTCTCCTTATTCCAAAGTTTTATAAAATCCTTCATTAAAAAATTTAGATGACATCATCAGAAGGGAAACTAATGGACTCTGCAATTGAAAGTATTTTATCTGTAGAATGCCTCCCTAAAAATGTTCATATCCTGAGATCAGCAGTAGATATGTGTGACTTTGACCTTATCATTTGAACAAGGTGGTTGGTTATAAGTCAACTGTAGTTTCTCCTGCCTTTGAGATCTTTATACTGTTTCTTAAGACCTATATCCTATGGATTTTCATTATATAATAACTTAATTAAACAACTTGCATCTCTTTGGGTATCTCTAGAAAACTACTAGGAACCTTCAGTACCTCCAGAATGATGAAGTAAGCTGTTATAAAAGAATACATTTCCAGGAGAGAATTTTGTAAGTGTACTTTTAGGCATCACTTAAGGTGCTGATTTCAATCACCTCAAGGTCTTTTTATTTTCCAGTTCTTAAAAGCATTTTAAGAAATATAAACAATATTAGGAAAATTCCAATGTAAATCTCTGTTTGAAGTGAATCAAGTGCATACAAATCATCATTTCATTTTAAAATCTCTTGACAGTGTTGTTTTCACATGACTTTCTCTAAATGATAATGTTTGATGGTACTATCTCCTAGTTCCCTGAGACAAACACATCAAGGTGAGTAACTGATGTAATATAAATTACTTTCTTAAAAAGTTATATATTGTCTTAGGTTCTTTAGCAAACACACAGACACATGCACAATCTTATTAAATTTGCCATTGGTGAACCTCTTTTTTAAAAAAACTTATCTCTGTATTCTACTCTCTCTTCAGCCCCTTTAGTACTAGGTTTTATGTTCCCTTAATTAATGCACAAAATTTTGCTCTTTAATTTTACTTTTCCCTGAATGGAGTAGCAACCCTCTTGAATTATTATTTTTTTTTACTTTTTCTGATTTAAAAGATAATCTTCAAGGATTAAACATACTAAGTAATATAATGCTCTTACATAAATCACATAAATATCAATTTTTAAAAATGAAAGGCCAGATAAAAGAAAATATTTCATAGAATGCTTATGTAGTAAGGTAAACTTAGTATGCTTCATCTATTAATACAAAAAGAGATAAAATGCAAACATAAAATTAGCCCTGGAAATTGATCCAAATTGTGTGTTGGGTGAGATGGTTTGGTGGTCAGTCTGAAGCTGAGATGAATAGACTGGAGGACTTGTAAAGCATTCAAGCCTGGAGCAATGCTTTATGAGACTTGTCCTCCTCTCAGATGTCTCCATTCATGTTAATTACATTATAGAACTGGGCACGTTGGCCTTTTGGATAAAAGTGGGATGATGTATCTAATGGACAAATGTTGGTTCTATGATATATTTGTTGAATTTGATTCTGATAAACATGATCCTTGCCTTTGAAAATTTTAAACTACCAGAGAAAGAAAGGGTCAGCAAGGTATCCCTGTGGTGACCTCATCATTCCTTTTATTTGTTTATTTAACAAATCTATATTAAGCCCCACCCTAAGTGGCAGGGTCTGTGCAAAGTGCTCAGTTCCTACCCTAAACCAAAGACAGGAGTATAAAGTTATAATTGTACTTTAATTTCTCTTGAGGCCACACCAGACCTCTAAGAAGTATATTGGAGCCACCGCATAGCAAAAAATATCAAGGGACAATGCTGATCTTCTACTTCATTGTAGCATCACAAGGGAGAGTGTTCAGGTAGTTCATCTTACCTGAGAAACAATTCTCTCGACTTCTATATTGCTATGAACTGAAAATTATGACCACAGAATTATTTCATTCCAGAATGAGCTCCCCCTCCCCACACCTTGCTATGTGTCTTTGCTGCTCTTTTCATCCAGTGGTGGAGTTTATTGCTCCATCTCTTAGTTCCAGATTGGACTTGTGACTGCTTTGGCAGACAAAATGTGGCAGAAATGACATGGTACAAATTCCAAGGGTAGAACTTAGACTTGGGACACCCTTAGAAATGCATTTAGTTTTCACCTCTTTCATCTCTTTTAATCCACCACATAAGGAAACAAGTCTAGCTTCTTGGAGAACAAGTAACCAAGGTGCACCAACAGCTATGCATGTGAATAAAGCATCTTGGACCTACCAGCCCAGCTGATCCTCAAGCTGCTGTCTATAGCCATATGAGTGAGTCCAGGCAAAACCAGCAGAGAAACTGCCCAGAAAACACTCAGAATCTATCTGCTTTGTAATAATATCTGCTTATCAGCTTTGTAATATCAGTTGCAGATATCCTTATATTTACTTAAAGGGATCACTCTGAAATCAATCTCTCCTGCCACAAATCCTCATTTCTTTTGGACGATAGCTGCCAATTACAATGCTTCTACAGCACCATTTTTTAATGAGAAAAATCAAGGCTGTGGTGTGTGTGTGTGTGTGTGTGTGTGTGTGTGTGTGCGCGCGCGCGCGCGTGCACATGCATGTGTGCATGCATACATGCATGCGTATGAGTATACATGTGAGAGTAGGTGCTTACACTGTAAATTAGAGAATGTGAGAGACATGGTGGGTTTACAAAGCCCAGATGAGTTTTGAGAGGTGACAATAGTTGTGATCTACTCTTCCTCTCCAACATTGCTCCAGGGTTGAAAGTAGCAAATAAATGTTCGTATCAAGTCAAATAGAGTCTTCCAGGAAGGTGTTCAACATCCCAATCTATTTTCAGACTTGTCAAGGGTCTGTGGCAGGGTTGGGCAAACTTTTTGACTAGAGGGCCACAATGGGTTCTTAAACTGGGCCGGAGGGCCGGAACAAAGCATGGATGGAGTGTTTGTGTGAACTAATATAAATTCAAAGTAAAGGAGCGGAGGGGAGAGCAAGAGAACCGGATAGAACAGCCGGATCCGGCCCGCGGGCCGTTGTTTGCCCACGGCTGGTAAGGCCATTATTAAACGCAGTAACAGCAGGGTAGATGAAGACTTGTAAAACATGTGCTATAGCAGCATCAACTTTCCGTGAAAGGTGAAGTCCATTTGCACTCCTTATTTAGCCAATGAGAATGAGTCATTTGCTTAATGGATAATTTTAACTTGATTTCCAAAAAGTGGATTAAGTCATTGAACAACTTTAACACACAGCAGAATAGTTGGTGTAGCATTTGGGAAAGAAACCAGAGCCAGGTCTGTCAGCAACTTAAGATGGAAAATTCCTATTAGTCAACCTATCAATAAGGCTTCATTATTAAACAACATTCTAATGGCTTGGCTTC
This sequence comes from Plecotus auritus, assembly GCF_963455305.1. NCBI lineage: Eukaryota > Metazoa > Chordata > Mammalia > Chiroptera > Vespertilionidae > Plecotus > Plecotus auritus. The sequence continues at coordinate 90,875,315 of NC_137771.1, read as the reverse complement.
AGTGCTGACACGCTGCAGGCATTTGCACTATTACACCAAGGTTGTAGGCTATCCTGATAGGCCTCATGCTGTTAGTACACTTTGTTAAATAGAAGTTGATTTTATATTTAGCTGTGCATGGAGTGTGCAGATGAAACAAATCACTTCTATAAGCTCAACAAGATGAATAGTTGCTGTTGAAAGCTAGCAAGGAGCTGGATGCAAGATTAATATGCAGTCCCAAGTTTCACTTCCCACAATTTTTATTGATTGTGTGAAAAAGTACTAAAATTCATGATTTCTTAGGTGAGTGAGATTGAAACTCTTGCATAGCTATAGTAGATGTAATTTCTCTGAAATGTATCATTTGTCTACAAATATAGCTGTTCATTTGGGACCACATGCAATGAATTCTATGATGAGAGCAAAACCTTTTTGATGGCACGCTTTGCCCCAAGTACCCCGTTCCCAGGCTAGATTCTCTGTGCTCTTTGGTCTTTGCGAAATTGCCTTCCTGAGAGAATTTTCTAAATATCCCCAGCTACCATGGTCCAAATACCAGGGCTTATTTGGTGTTTGCTTTTCCATTCCCACAAACCACCAAAGATTAAATGTTGACATATTGTAGAAGATCTCTCTACTAACATCTGAATGACATTCCAGCTATTTCAACACAGCATTCCATCTTCTTTCAGTAGGCTTGAGGAAGAGAGAGAGAGGATATTAAAGTCTGCCCTTAATTATTTTACTTTTATAATCTAGACCTAGATTTTGGAAGAATAAGAGAGAGAATTAGCTCAGGTTTGGTTCGGGGCATATGTTCCAATTCTGTTACTACTCAGTAATTTTAGAAAATATATGGATACATTTCAACTAGTATACTTAGGTATTATTCTTTCTATTGAAATCCATTGTTTTAGTAAATTCTTGAATTCAATTATCATATTAAATTTTAATTTGGTGGGGTTCATGAACCAGTATTCTTTCCCATGATTTGGTTATATGGTATAATGCCAGAGGATATTGGTGGAATGATTGTTCTCCCCTCATATTTTTTCTTTTACAATGATGGTATTTGATTCAGAGCTTCCCTGCGTCAATAAAGGCTCAAACCTTTATTGTATATAGAGCCCCTGGATTCTTCAGATGAACCAAGTTTTGCAATAAATTCGGGATTTGATTTTCCTAAAATGTCCAATACATACACTGTGAAACTTGAAGTTCAAACTATCCCTTTGGCTGAAAGTCCAGCTAAGGTATACATTTTTCCTGAAGTTTCAGCTTTGACTATGTAACAGTTTTATTCTAAGACCTGACTTCTAAAAATAGTATTGAGACATAGTGACCATAGCTCCTATATTTCCTGTCTAATAAGTCCACTTCTGTTTTACTTTAGATGAGAGCATTTTTGAACCCTCTAATTATATAGCACATTTATGGTTTCTCTCAGGCCTAGATACCAATGCAGATTTCAAAGCTAGTGATAATCAGTTCTGACAACTGAGATAAGACACTGAAATAAGAGGATAAGATACTTTTTTTTAAAATCAGTGATAGTGCTTTAGCATCTCTTCTCATGCTTTGGGAGGGGTTAGTGCTTCTTGAATGTGAGTCAGAGGAGGTATGGATATGAGAAACCATTATCACTCCACATGAGAAATAGCTGCTGAAGGGGCAGCTGCTTGGAGCAGTCTGGCACTGCTGCACAGGAAGTGCTGAGCATGGCTGATCTGTACTGAAGGCTCACTTGGTCTCTTGACTCGGCAGGAGGTGATTGAATGGTACACTGAATCTCCTCTGAAGATGAACATCTCTGTGGACCATGAGCACTGTGATTTGAATTAGAGACTTTTCTGATAGCATTTCCCACTTCAGCCTCTGTTCTCCCCTACTTTTCTGGTCCTCAATTCATAATACAATTTAAAGAATGTACCTATGCTTTAGCACTCTGATTCCCAAAAGTACTAAAGCTGATATTCTAACTCATGCATATTTAAAATCGAACTATTTATTTGGTTGGGTTAGTGGTCCCTTGATTTCTTATAACTGAATGTCATATTTTTTAATACTGAATGTGTGAATATATTATAACTAGAGGCCCGGTGCACAGATTCATGCACTGATGGGGTCCCTCAGTTTGGCCTGTGGGGATCGGGCCAAAACCAGCTCTCCTACATCCCCTGAGGGGTCCTGGATTGTGAGAGGGTGGTTCTCAGGTGACGCACCCTGGAATCGGCCCCCTCCTCTCTGGTTCTGGGTGCGTCACCCGAGAACTGCGGCTGCCAAGTCACCACAGCTTGGCAGCTCCTGCATTGAGCGCCTGCCCCCTGTTGGTCATTGCACATCATAGTTATCAGTCTGATGGTTGAATGGTCTGTTGGTCGCTTAGGCTTTCATATATATAGATACCCTTTCTTAAATGGGACCTCACATGAAGACATTTTAGTTCAGCTGGATGTTGCTGAAAAATGCTGCCTCCTCTCTATTCTCTACATTAAATTATGTATTAAAATTAAACTATATTTTAGGAAGACTTCTCCACCTAAAGATTTGAAAAGCATTGGGCAGTATACAAATCACCTAAAAGGTTGCTTGTTTCCCATATTGTCTTAGTGTGCATCTCTACAGAGTTCTAAATGACTGGTTTAAATGGGCCACTGTTTACATGGTGGAAAGATGAATTAGTCTAGTTTAGGCACACATTTATAGGAAATGAAAAGGCACTTGTATACACATAATAGGTGTGCTTTAGCTGTAGAGACAAAACACAAAAATAAATGCACAAAGTAAATCTGTCCCAGGAGAATTCTAATTTTCCCAAAACACATTTTGCACAAATATCACATTGAATGCTCTTCATGCTCATGTTGTTATTAAAAACATGTTGCTTTGTTATTTGATTAAACTAAGATTACTGCTTTTAGTTGCTTATGTGTTTATATGCTTATATTAATGTTATGCACAGTACATAAACCATTTTAGATATGTATATTCTATATTCTATATATATAATATAATATAACATCATTATATAAAATATACTTGATTGATTCAGGACCTATCATGATATTGAAAATATAGGCAAATATAAAACATTCAATGAAAAATCTTTTGATGTATAAATCCTGTGCTATATCCTAGTCAAGCGGAATCTACTCCAAATGGAATTGCTTTATCTCCCTCTCTGTCCCATGTTGCTTCTTTCTACAATATTTGGTAGCATGGGAACCATCACAGAAAATGAAAGATATCTGAGGCCACTTGTAAACCCAATGATGTTAACTTATAATTATCATGCAAGAGATTGTTGGGCAAATCTGTTCCACTTTGTCTGACTCTGGGTTGGAGGACAGTAGTACTAAAAATGCTAATTTAAACCCCATTAAAAAACACACATTTAGAATTGCCTGATATCTCTCTCTCTCTCTCTCTCTCTCTCTCTCTCTCTCTCTCTCCTCTCTCTCTCTCTCTCACACACACACACACAACACGAACAGAAGCCAGTGGAGAGATCAAGTGTGAGCCTTTCTGCTACACAAAATTTAGCAGCCATTAAACAAATAATTGCTTTATTTTAGAAGCTTGTTCTAATTAAACATTAGTCACACACTCTCCCTTGACCTCTGCTTCCTGAGTTAAAATGCACCATCCTAAAAAGCTTACTTTATGCATTTTGTAATTATAAAAAGTTCCCAGAAAACTATGGTTTTATTGTGTTGTTGCTTTTTGAAAAGGAAAATATATATATATACATATCTGTGTGTATGCATGAATTTATATGTGCGAAGATACATGATTGTTTTTTACAAAATTTTTGCAGTCATATTCCAAAAAGCCCAAGAGAGATGAGAGAATATGGGTGATGCTGGGAAAGAGAGGCTGGAGAAAGGAAAACAATAGGTACAAATTTCTACCAGTTTCCTCAGGCATCCATAGCAGCTGCTTAATGATACATGTATCATTATATCCTGGAGTAGTTGGAGGGCAGAAACAGACTTGATTACACTACAGACAATTGTTTCACAATAATTCTGGGCCATTTTTCATTAGCTGTCTCCCCTCACAGCAAAACACAGGGTAATTTTTTTAAGAAACAAAACAAAACAAGATACCCTTATAACAGGGGAAGGTTGTCCAGCAGTTAAAGATTTTTAATAATTCATCATGCGAAACATTTTAAGCTAAATGCTAAATTTCTCAAGTATGACAACAAAGATGAGCAGGAAAAAAAACAAACCCAGAGCTTTACTCAATTTTATAAAAACAATAGGGTAGATAAAAGAAATTGCATCCTCACTTTTCATGATTGCACTATACATTCTTTTTATTACCTTGCTTTGTCTGATAGGCTTTGTCACTGCTAGATGGAATGAAAAGGGGTTGTTTTGAGAAAATTGATTAAGAAGCTGATTTTTTTTTAAAAGATGCATGGAAAACTATCTCCTGATTGTCATTTAAGTAGTTTCACATATCAGCTAACTGGCATCATGCCAAAGCCCGCTTTTAAATTTTCTTTCTAAGGAAGATGAAGAATTTCAGTCAATATGTACTAGTATATCTTTCAAAGAGCAACATTACATACATTAGGACTTTATTTTTACTTGAGATTATAATAATAATAAGTAACAGTTGTAAGGAGCTATGTCTCAACTAGCTATACTATCAGAGTACTTCATGTGTAGGTGCTTATGTGATCATCACGACCACCCTCTGAGAAAGGCACCCCCACCTCTCCCATATAATAGACTAAGTTGGGGCCTTCAACCCATCTTATGCATGGCCCCCTGGGCAGTCTGGTGAGGCCCTTGGAACTCTTCTCAGAATCATATGTGAAATGTATAAAATGTATCTTTGGTACAATTACCAAGAAAATCAATTTTATTTAGATAGTTAACAATATTCCCAAATTATTATATAGTTATATGTAACTTCATTTAATGCATCCAATAAGAATACCTATGTGGGAAGTCTAATAACAACATTTCAAAGCAGTGATAAATATAAGCAGAATTTTAAGATAACTTCAACTCCAATGGAATAGACCCCTGTGATTTCTACAGCTGACATAGTCACAGTGAATCTCATACTAATGTGACTTTTTTGTCTACTAACATAATCAATGGGAATCCTAACTTTTGGTTAAAGATTAGTGAAAATGAAAATGTACTCTTTTGTCCATGCAAGTTCATAGATAGATCCCAAAATTATAAATGTTAATAGCCTCATTTCATGCCCCACCCTGTATCAAACTCAGAGAGCAAGTAAATTAAGCATCAGATTCATTAAAAAGGCATGGCAAAAGTGTTAAGTAGACATGTGTAAAGAATTTGGGGGCCATTTTTATAAAAAAATACAGCAACCAGTGTAAACAGTTTCTACTATGGAAGCTTTCAGGTTTTTATGTAAAACATGATCTCATTTCTATGCATTTTCATATCCTTCAGCATGTGGCATTTTTTATGAGAGTGAAAGAACAAGAAAGGTATAAATGCCAAAGGTCAAAGGGCCAATGCTGACTGAAAAGGTTTTCTGGAATTTGGCTGCCCTTTACTTAAGAGGCTCTTATTCCGGCTGTTCTCACCAATCTGGCTGATGCCCTATTCAGTGCCCTAGGTGTCTCATGCCCAGTCTTACCCCTCTACTCACCCTTTGTATTAGTCTCATCTCCTCCTCAAAGCCTCTTTGACAATCTCATCCTTCCTTCATCCTCTGCTTTCCCCATATTATTTCTACTGTTTGGAGCAGGTATTTTGTACTTGATGATGTTGTCTTGTGTTTTTTTGCCTAATGACAGTCTTTTTGAGGTTATCAATTAATTCCATTATATATTTCCTATGCATATTTAGCAGAGAAGACATATGGAGATGTCCTGCTAAATTTTGACTTGCAATCTTGATTCACAGAGAATTTTATGTCTGATGTAAAGTTAAGCAGTTTATAATTTGTGGTTTACTAGTAGTCTATAAGCATAATGTCAGTCTCATCACCAAATTTTTAATTAGAGGTACAAATTTTATTTCTCTACTCATATTTCAAACAATATACTTTTTGTTTCCTGCTTTTTTTACTTTTTTAAAACTCTGTACAACATGTCATTAATTCCATCAAAATGCACATCTCAATAGCATGTGTCCTGTGCTGAATCATGTTAAAGACCTGACAAGAACGTGCTCTCTATAGTTTGGCTTCCTCCTAGTTTCACCAATATTTGTGTCCCGACTGCAGTCACTGTGTTGGGTTTCCATACCATCTTTAAGAGCAAGATGACTCTCTTGAGCAGGGGAGATTGATTCTCTCTGGGAGTCAAAAATGGTTAGTGAGGTTCATGTAACTGGATATTCAAACAAGACCTGAAATATTAAAAACGATTTTGACTGTTTCACATTAGAATTGTGCATGGTGTATTGTTGGCATTCAGTAAATATCTGTTGAAAGAATAAATGAAGAGGTACACAGCTCTGTTTTGATGATGTTCTCCCATTTATAAGGTCAATTCTTCCAATAAAAAAATAGACATCATAATTCAAATTTAAAATGTTATTTTCAGTAAGTGCTTAATCTCCAAAATTTATAGGGAGGTTATACAACTTAACAAAAAGAAGATAAACAATCCAATCAAAAAATGGGCAAAGGACCTAAATAGACACTTTTCAAAAGAGGACATACAGAAGGCCAAGAGAGATATGAAAACATGCTCAAAGTCACTAATCATAGGAGAGATGAAAACCAAAATGACAATGAGGTACCATCTCACACCTGTCAGAATGGCTATCATCAACAAATCAACAAATCAACAAATGACAAGTGCTAGAGAGGATGTGGAGAAAAAGGAGCTCTCGTGCACTGCTGGTGGGAATGCAGACTGGTGCAGCCACAGTGGAAAACAGTATGGAGTTTCCTCAAAAAATTAAAAGTGGAGCTCTCATTTGACCCAGTAATCCCACTTCTAGGAATATATCCCAAGAAATCAGAAACACCAATCAGAAAGGACATATAGGAGAAATCAAGATGGCGGCATAGGTAAACACCTAAACTGCTGCCTCGCACAACAATTTCAAAACTACAACTAAAAGACAGAACGGACACCATCCAGAACCACAGGAAAGCAAGCTGAGTGAAAATTCTACAACTAGAAGGAAGGAGAAAAGCTCACAGAGAATTGGAGGTACGGCAAAGGGGCTTTGTGCGCGCAGAGAGGAAGGGCGGCTGAGAGCCTGGCTGACTTCCTCTGGCGGAAGGGGGAAGGAAGCCTCCGACCGCACTGAACCCCAGTTCTGACTGCACTGAACCCCAGTTCCGGGCGAACCCCTGGGGACCCACGCTCTTACGGGGGGAGTCTGGACTCTCGGGCGGAGACTCGAGCTGGGAAAGGCAGAAGTCTGAAGGCGCACGCGGGCCAGTGCGCACAAAGGCTGCGGGGGTTGCCACAGGCTTTCCCTAGTGGAGGGGAGTCAGAGGATTCTGATTACACTGAGCCCCAGTTCTGACTGCAGTGAACCCCAGTTCCAGGCGAGCCCCTGGGGACCCACGCTCTTTTTTTTTTTTTTTTTTTTTTTAATATATTTTATTGGTTTTTTACAGAGAGGAAGGAAGAAGGATAGTCAGTCAGAAACATCGATGAGAGAGAAACATCGATCAGCTGCCTCCTGCACATCTCCCACTGGGGATGTGCCCGCAACCAAGTTACATGCCCTTGACCGGAATCGAACCCGGAACCCTTCAGTCCGCAGGCTGACGCTCTATCCACTGAGCCAAACCGGTTCTGGCGGGACCCACGCTCTTGTGGGGGGAGTCTGGACTCTCGGGCGGAGACTCCGGAGCCGGGGAAGGCGGAGGACTGAAAGCCCACTCACGCCGGTGCGCACAAGGGCTGCGGAGGTTGCCACGGGCTTTCCCTGGTGGAGGGGAGTCAGAGGCTCCTGACGGCACTGTGCCCCAGTTCTGACTGCAGTGAACCCCGGTTCCAGGCGAGCCCCTGGGGACCCACGCTCTTGTGGGGGGAGTCTGGACTCTCAGGCGGAGACTCGAGCTGGGGAAGGAGGAGGACTGAAAACGCACATGTGCGCAAGGGCGGGGCTGACAGGAAGCCAAGATTGAGACTCCACCCCATCCAAGCTGAGCACAGAGGCTATTGCAATTTGGCAAGTCTAATCCTATAGGGCTGTCTCCAGCACAGGGCTTCTCCCAGCATAGACACAGCTGATCCTTACAGCCAACTGGCCCAGAGGTCAATTCTTCCCAGTGATACCAACAACAATAAAGACTTAATTACAACAAGGCTGTACACACAGTCCACAAAGGGGTGCACCAAGAGTGTCCACCTCAGGTTAACTGGGGAAGCAGACCCACTGGGCCATATTGGAAACCTAGCACAAATATCTACCTTACCAACTCAGGGAATCACTGAAAATGCGGCGTCAAAGAATCAGATCACAAACGAAAGAAATGGAGGAAAACAAACGACTGGATATAGAATTCAAAACCACCGTTATAAGACTTTTTAAGAATATCCTAGAAAAGGCCGATAAATATAACGAGACCCTCGAAGATATGAAAAAGGACCAACTAGAAATTAAACATACACTGACTGAAATAAAAAATATTATACAGAGACCCAGAAACAGAATAGAGGAACACAAGAATCAAGTCAAAGAATTGAAATACAAAGAAGCAAAAAACACTCAACCGAAAAAGCAAAAAGCAAAAAAAAAATCCAAAAAGTTGAAGATAATGTAAGAAGACTCTGGGACAACTTCAAGCGTACCAACATCAGAATTATGGGGGTGCCAGAAGAAGAGAGAGAGCAAGATACTGAAAACCTATTTGAAGAAATAATGACTGAAAACTTCCCCCACCTGGTGAAAGAAATAGACTTACAAGTCCAGGAAGCCCACAGAACCCCAAACAAAAGGAATCCAAAGAGGACCACACCAAGACACATCATAATTAAAATGCCAAGAGCAAAAGACAAAGAGAGAATATTAAAAGCAGCAAGAGAAAAACAGTTAATTACCTACAAGGGAGCACCCATACGACTGTCAGCTGACTTCTCAACAGAAACTATGCAGGCCAGACGGGAGTGGCAAGAAATTTTCAATGTGATGAATAGCAAGAACCTACAACCAAGATTACTCTACCCAGCAAAGCTATCATTCAGAATTGAAGGGCAGATAAAGAGCTTCACAGATAAGAAAAAGCTGAAGGAGTTCATCACCACCAAACCAGTATTATATGAAATGCTGAAAGGTATTCTTAAAGAAGAGGAAGAAGAAAAAAGTAAAGAGAAAAATTATGAACAACAAATACATATCTATCAACAAGCAAACCTAAAAATCAAGTGAATTAAAAACCTGAGGAGCAGAATAATCTGGTGAATATAATAGAATCAGGGGCATAGAAAGGGAGTGGACTGATAATTCTCAGGGGGAAAGGAGTATGGGGGGTTCATGAAGAGAATGGACAAAAATCATACACCTATGGATGAGGACAGTGGGGGGGAGGTAAGGGCAGAAGGTGGGGTGGGAAAGGGGTGGAGGGGAGCTATGGGGGGAAAAAGGAGAAATAATTGTAATAATCTGAATAAAGATTTATTTAAAAAAAAAAAAAGAATGGACATATACACCCCTATGTTCATAGCAGTGTAATTTACAATAGCTAAGATTTGGAAACAGCCTAAGTGCCCATCAGCAGAGGAGTGGATTAAAAAACTGTGGTACATCTACACAATGGAATACTATGCTGCGGTAAAAAAAAGAAAAAAGGGACTCTTACCACTTGCAACAGCATGGATGGACCTGGAGAGCACTATGCTAAGTGAAATAAGCCAGGTCGAGAAAGATAAATATCACATGATCTCACTCATTTGTGGAATATAATGAACAACATAAACTGATGAACAGAAATAGATCCAGAGACACAGAAGCATCGAACAGACCAACCAACCTCAGAGGCAAGGCAAGGGGGGCGGGGAGGGGGTAAGATCAATCAGAGGACTTGTATGCATGCATATAAGCATAACCCATGGACACAGACAGTAGGGGTATGAAGGCATGTGCTAAGGGATGGGAGTGGCCAAAAAGAGGTCAATGAGGGAAAACGAAGACATATGTAATACTTTAAACAATAATTTAAAAAACTATTAAAAATGCATCAGGGGCCGAAACCGGTTTGGCTCAGTGGATAGAGCGTCAGCCTGCGGACTGAAAGGTCCCAGGTTCGATTCCGGTCAAGGGCATGTACCTTGGTTGCGGGCACATCCCCAGTAGGGGGTGTGCAGGAGGCAGCTGATCGATGTTTCTCTCTCATCGATGTTTCTAACTCTCTATCCCTCTCCCTTCCTCTCTGTAAAAAATCAATAAAATATATTAAAAAAAAAATGCATCAGGGATGGTTGTGGCTACTAGTTTTTTAGTTGAAATGATGGTTAAACTTTCTGTGGTGCTGGATGTAACTATTTTCTCTCTTTTCCAGGTCCAGTGCAGCTAGAGAGCGAGTCCAATTCCTGAGTAGAGGCGGCTGGGGATTGAGAAATAAAAGAAAGAGACAAGACACAGAGATAGAAAGAAAAGCTGGGGCTGGGTGGTCCGCTGCCCTCTTCTGATGGAGAGACAGTGACCCAGAGCTGATACACTGTGTTTATTTTATACCCACAATTAAAAGGAAGTTTCATCAAAAGGTCAAGACAAAGAAGATTATTTGCATTCTTGAGTAGGCCCTGAACATTCCTGGTACTAGACTGAATTTAGATATCAAAACCCACTTTCCCACACCATGGGCTGAAATGAAGGTCAAGCTGACAACATTTTGGCAAGGCGTGTTCCTAGGGCGTGGCTTTGCTGACACCACTGGGTTCAGCTGACAATAATTAAAGAATGCCCATGTGCCTTCCCAGGGGGCCCTCTACAGTTGGATGATGTTCTTAATAAACAAAAATCTTACATAATGTTTCATTCAGCTGAAAAGTACTTTTTAAAGAAGGTAATCTTATAAATCTGGAGCAGCTTGGATGTGTAACCTGTCCCTGTAAAACCTTTATCCTGTCATTAGAGGACCAGTACTGTGGACCTTGATTTTCCTCACAGCAACATTATTTTTTTACTTAGTACATTTTTTTTCATAAAAATTGTCACTCCTCATTCTAAGTCATTGCTATGCCATCCAATAAAGTTTTGCAATTTTTTCATAAGGTTCCTGCACTTTTTGGTAAAAGTTAGTTTTAATTATAGCTGTTGTTATTGTGAATAAACTTATATAATATTTAATTCTATCTTTTTTGAAATATTGAATTAAAATTGTACCTTTTCCACTTCTCTAAAATAAACCGAAGTGGCCCAGTTGACAAACTAGCTGAACCTTATTAATGGTAACTAGAGGTGAGAGATGGAGAGGAAAAACAACAAGAACAATTGAAAAATATGGTATGATCGCTAAGGAAATATTTTCAGAAGCAATCCTGAAGGCTCCTGCAAGATCTCAGCCTAATGAAGGATCATGTTTCAGAATTATTGTTCTACTTTAAAGAAAGTTCTGCCTGTCTGTCCCTAGGTGAACAATTGGGAATGAACATGCCCAGCTCTAGTTATGAGGATATCAGAATTCAAATCAGGCGTCCTCAAACTATGCAGCCCGCCGAGGACATTTATCCGGCCCGCCGGGTGCAGCTGCCTGTCCTGCTTAGCAGCAGACTCGTCCCGGGCCGCAGTGCGCATAGGAATTTGTTCATAGTGTTTTTTTTAAACTATAGTCCGGCCCTCCAACTGTCTGAGGGACAGTGAACTGGCCCCCTGTTTAAAAAGTTTGAGGACCCCTGATTCAAATTAAAACATGGCAGGGAGTGGGTGTAGCAATATGGTTCTTAGTTGTATTGATAGTGAAACTTGCTTTGATTTTGGAAAATACTCTCCAGTTTACACTGGGCAACAGACATGAAAACAGATTGTTAAGGCACTAATTACACTAATGTTTGTAATGTGGAAGGCAAAGAAGCAGGGTGGTCAACCAAACCTTAGCTGGAAAGTGGTGACTCGCTATGGAAAAGATGCCTAGTGGAGTATGCGTGAGGCTTAGCTAAAACTGTAGCGGTAGCCCCAGGCTGGGTTTTGAAGTGCCTCATCAGCCATGCAAAGTAGTTAGCCTTTTTTTTTTTTTTTTTACAGAAAAACAAAGACCTAATAGAGATCTTGAAGCATCAGAGTGAAATAATTAGACCTGCTTTATTAAAAGACCTTAGCAGCTCTTTATTGAAGCATTTTAAAAAGTATGTTTCTGGAATATTTTCCCCAGTTCTCTGCCACCCTCCATCCCCCACCCCTCAACACATCCTTTCCCTTTTTCTCCATTCATGAAGCCAGAAGCAAGCTGAATACCACAGCAAAGGCAAAGTCATTATCTTGCCACAAAAAGTAATCTTACGTTGTCCCCACCATTGAGCCCACTGCTTTTTACTCTATGGTTATGACTCACAATTGGGTCAGCAGCTATCAGCTGAACACCAACTTCTATTTTGTGTACTGTCTGAGAAGCCTTCCAAGTTTGGCTTATAGAGTTTGGGGAAAGCTTCATTATGACTAGAATATGGGGTAACTCAGGAGACCTGAAATTTCAATGTCTCCAAATAAATTATTGGAAACCAGTTCTTCACAAAAGATAACTAAGTAGTAAATCTCTGTTCTGAAGAATTGAAGGGGAAGTTATCTAAGAAAAGCAGTTATTAAAGGTGTCAGACCCAATTTGTAACAAAAAGGGAAGCTAAGTCAGAGAATTTGAAATGTAAGAATGTAAGAGATGACAGGATAAGAGAAATAAGCATATTTCCTAACTTTATTCATTAATTTCTTACATATTTGCACACATGCCTTAGATCAGTGGTTCTCAACCTTCCTAATGCCTCGACCCTTTAATACAGTTCCTCATGTTATGGTGACCCCCAATCATAACATTATTTTTGTTGCTACTTCATAACTGTAATTTTGCTACTGTTATGAATCATAATGTAAATATCTGATATGCAGGATGTATTTTCATTGTTACAAATTGAACATAAGTAAAGCATAGTGATTAATCACAAAAACAATATGTAATTATATATTGTGAAATATTTATTTCTAATTACAAATAAATAAAATTTTGTCTTGAAGTATGGTGTAGCATGGGTAACAGTCTTAATATAACAATAGTAAACTACATTGCTACACTTTGCGACAGTATGCGTAAAAAGCCAACGTCTGTGCGAGGGTTGAGATTGCTTCTTTCTCACCAGATCAGAAATTCTCGGGGCAGTCTTTGCAAGAGCACAACGAAGATTATCTTCCACAACAAGTCTATTTGTGTATTTAGACTTGATAACCAACAAGCTGGAAAACCCTGTTTCACAAAAATATGTTGCTGGAAATGGAAGAAGAAGGCGCAACACAGTCTCAGACTGCAAACACTTGATGCAGAATTTTGTAACACATTGTAGAGAAATCAGTTCTCACTGCATCGCTGTTATTAAGTTCAATGAATTCCTCTTTCACTGTCTCAGGAACATCTTCAACTTTGACTGTGAATGGGCTTCTGACAAGTGCAAATGGGGTGTCAGGTAGATTTGGAAAGTACCATGAAATTTCATCTGCAAGCATGTGCAAGTGTTCTTTCACAGAAATTATCATCGTAATCCTTTTGTCTGGTTCAATGTCATGTTCCTCAAAGAAAGCAGATAAGGTAGGCAACATGTAAATTTTATTTTCATCCAATTTTTTTTTGCCAAAGCTGAAGTTTCATTTGCAATGATTGGATCTTTTCAGACAAATCGAGGCATGTTGCATTTGGTTCTTGCAGTGATAAATTTAACTCATTCAAGATGGCAAAGATGGCAACCAAGTAAGCTATTTTCTGTGGTTCACTTTTACCGCTGAAAAGTGCTTTGAACTGCGGTCTTGCTTTCTGATTAAAAATCATTTTGAGTTCATCACGAAGCTCAAAAACACATTTTAAAACTTTTCCTCTCGACAACCATCTCAGTGTGAAATAGCAGAGCATTGTTCGTCGCATCCAACTCGTTGCACAGTTGCAAAAACAGTCGACTGTTTAAAGTGCTAGCCTTTACAAAATTGACAGAACTTGTAACGCTTTTCATTACTTCTTGTAACTCTTGTGGCAGCATCTTCATTGCTAATATTTGCTGATGAATCATACAGTGAGTTCCGATGACTTTTGGTGACTCATTCAGTACCAAACATTGAAATCCAGATCAACATCCTAGCATAGCTGGAGCACCATCTGTCCAAACACCACAAACCTTTTCCCAAGAGATCTTATGCTCTTTCAGAAATGCACCCGTTGTGTCAAATACATCACATGCAGTAGTTGTCGTTTCAAGAGGTTTGCAAAAAAGAAACTCATCTTTAAAGTCGCCATCATTAATATACTTCATGTAAACCAGTAACTGAACAGTTTGCAACGTCTGTAGATTCATCAAGCTGGATACTAAATATTGGAAGTGGAGCAGATTTAATTTCCTGGATTACCTGATCAAGAATATCAGCAGACATGTCATCTATTCTTCTGTGGACAGTGTCGTTAGATAAGGAAATTGCATTCAATTTCGTAACAAATTCATCTTCAATCATAACTTGAACAATGTCTTTGGCCGCTGGCAACAGTAAATCCTCAGCAATGGTGTGAGGTTTCATAGCTCTGGCAATTCTGAGTGCCACCAAATATGAAGCTTCAATGGCTGCTACATTTTGTTTGTGGTACTTGCCACCAGTGTCAAGTCTGGCTTTCTTGAGTCCATCAGCTTTGCTTCTAAAATAGTTGGTATCCTTGCCGGCAAAGCTCGGATGCTTGCTATCAAAATGGCGTTTTAGTTTGTTTGGCTTCATAGATTTGGCTGATAGAACTTCACAACAAATAACACATTGCAGTTTCTCAATTCCTGCTATAATTATTGAGGTAAAACCATACTGTAAAAAATCCTCACTATATTTTCTTTTCTTAACGTTCTTCTCTACATGATCCATTGTCATGGGATGGTTTGCTAATGAAAATTATATATAACAATAGCTTTAATAATACAAAAGATGATACATGGCATAGTTCAGTCAATACAGTTCATTAAAGTTTCCTATGATTTATCATTCTCTGTGTTGTTTTTTTTACATACCTGTTACTATCACAAGGGGGCAGTATTCACATCAACCTCGGCTGAATATAAAAAGACTGATCAGCATCCAGATTAAGTTCCCATGGTACAGATTTTTTTTTTTGCAGTTGATGATTTTACAGTACATGATTTTACATTTACCCAGTAATTATAATTCATGAAGTGTTGTTTTACCTCCAATACTGCTGCTTTCAACACAGTAGCTGCTTTTAACAGAGTAGCTGCTTTCAACACAGCAGCTGCTTTCTACATAGCAGCTGCTCTCTACACAGTAGCTGCTCTCTACACATGTGTGACTGGTCCACATAAGTACATTATGGCGCCAACCCTATCACATACACCTGTATTTGTACGGGGTGTATGTGATGGGGTTGGCGTGATGATGTTATCACGCCGGGTACTCGTATGTGGGCGTATCTGCATGTGGGCGGACCCGCCTGGAGACGGATAGAGTAGCAGTGTCTCAGTTCCTAAGACCATTGGAAATATGTGTTTTCCAATGGTCTTAGGCAACCCCTGTGAAAGGGTCATTCGACCCCCAAAGGGGTCATGACCCACAGGTTGAGAACCGCTGACTTAGATGCTGGGTTTGGTTTCTTTCAAAACAAAATTTTAAAATATTAAAACAATTCAAACTAAGCAATTGTTTAGAATATCATACTTAACTAGATATCCTAGAGATAGTACAATACAAATGTTAACAATAAGTTGCCCTTAATTTACATCAGATGATTTGTAAATGACAGATATTGCTTCCAGTTGGGCTAAAAAAATGCAACAGCTGAGTGCGGGAATGAGAAAATCCAGGTGAGCACTCTGTCTTCTTTATGGCAATACCACCAGGCTTGGAGTGGCTCTGATGGACATTCTCTCCTCCGAGAGGTCTCCCTTCTCTTTGTGAGAGCAGAGTCTCTGCCCTGAGAAGGTAGGTCAGGCGGCTAGAAGTCCAAAAGAGCCTGTTCTTTCAGATTTCTACACCTGTGGAGCAAATTGTAGGTGCTCTAATATAGCTAACAGGAAGCCTAAGAAATCTGCAGGTAGGGAATGAGCAGAGGTAGAATGTAGAGGTAAAAGTATAAAGGTCTGAAGCACTTAGTAAGGCTCAGAGTAAGAACCAGCATCTTTGACCTGATGAAGAACAAGTGTGAGAAGTTAGGGAGAACTCTGAAGCAAACATCATGTTTAATAGCCTACAAAACTCTTCCCAAAATCTTAAAAGGATGCTACTTTTTGACATGTATATGACATACCTAATAACAACCTTCTCTGTTTGAGTCTAGGTTTCTGAATATAGCAGTGGGATATCTGGATGCCGCTCAGTATAAGTAAAAATTTTGTGTCATACTTCTGCAATAAAAGCTGTGGGAACCCCTTTCACGTCCCGCATGGCTCAGGGTTCCGGTTCAGGGTTCGGGTTCTGGAGAAGGCCGCACACAAATGAAAAGAGACTTGGAAAAGTATTAATTTGGGAATATTGGGGGCCAGGCGGGAGCCCACTTCTAGTGGAAGGACTACCCTTTGCTCTGGCCTTGCAATCCCTTTTATTGAGACTATGGGATACGCCCATAACCTTTAGGCAGGAAATTCCAATAACAGAAATTTACATAGGAGAAACAGAGTTGGAGGCTGCTTCAGCTAACAATGTTTCAACTAAACAGTGAGTGATTAAAACATTTAAGGTTGTTGACCAGCCTTCCCAGTTTCCTGTCCACATCTTTCCATTAGTGGTAGAATGATTGGTTTCCGGCAAAAAGCAGCATAGATGCTTCATGTGGTGTCTGGGAAAACTCTGAGTTCCCTGAAAAAAAAAAATCTAGTGTCAGAATGTTCATGAACTTGAGGGTATAGATTACTTTAGGAAGGTGTTACCTTTCATTTAATCAGTAGACATCAGGAAAATTTGTTTTAATGAGCAGACCAAGAAGTTACCACATTCTTCACAACTTACAAGCATATATCAAATCTCTGAAGTCAAGGGAAAAATAAACATTGTTAAAATATTCTGCAACAGGAAATCTCATAAAACCACATGATGCATTTGAGCTGAAGTTATTCACGAGCTACTTTCAGGAAATCAGAGACCTTTTTTCTCATGTAATGGGTTTGCTAAACCATCTTCAGCTAGTGTGCATCAGTGTCTTCTGCATTTATCCTCATTTAGCATCAAGATACTCATTGGCTTCTCTGAGCACCTCCCAGAACAAGGGAGAAACAGGATAGCTGCCTTCATCTTTGCCCTGTAATTTAAGCTGACTCCCCACCGCCCCGCCGAGAGCTAGCAATAAGGTAACCACAGAGAACTGTCTCTCCCCAAGAGTTATATTTTTTATAGCCTAACCAACTTTACACACATACACACACACACACAAGCATACCATACACACATAGTAGGGTGGCAAGGTTCAACAAATACAAATAGGAGACAATCAGTCAGATTTGAATTTCAGAATAAACAGCATATAATTTTTTAGTTTATGCCCTAAATATCATCTGGGCAGATTTCAGGGATTTTGCTTATACACATACATGTGCACCATTTGAGCAGGAAACCATGCTTGGATAATGGCTCAGAATTGTCTGAGAAAGATTTGGGGCTAGGATACAGAAGAGGATGTTAATATTGATATAGGGTGGTGATTAAAACTAGACAGAGTGGCTTTTTTCCAAGTTCTGTCATCCTTATGAAATTTGGCAAGTGATTTAACTGTTCTAAGCCTCAGTTTTCTTATCTGTAAAATAGTGATGATTACAGTGATAACAACTAACATTTTCTGACCACTTAATAAGTAGTAGGCACTATTCTATAGACTTCACATGTAGTGACTTACTTTATTTTTACACCTATAGTATGAGGAGGATATAATTATGAGTACTATTCCAATTTTATGTCTAGGGATCTAGAGCTCTGACAGGCTAGGTGACTCACCCTGGACAGTGTGGATTCTCAGTGGTGGAGCTTTGATGGATTCCAAACCAGGAAGAAAGGTTAACTGTATAGGATCCTATCTAATAAAAGAGTAATATGCAGATTGACCATCACTCCAACACACAAGATGGCTTCCCCATGTCATCAAAGATCCTGCCCCCATGTGGACACAAGATGGCCATCATAAGATGGCCAGCAGGGGAGGGCAGTTGGGAGGGATGAGGCCTGCAAGGGAGGGCAGTTGTGGGCGATCAGGCCAGCAGGGGAAGGCAGTTGGGAGGGACAAGGCATGCAAGGGAGGGCAGTTAGGGGTGACCAGGCCTGCAGGGGAAGGCAGTTAGGGGTAAACAGGCTGGCAGGGGAGCAGTTAGGCATCAATCAGGCTGGCAGGGGAGTGGTTAGGGGTGATCAAGCTGGCAGGCAGAAGCAGTTAGGGGCAATCAGGAAGGCAGGCAGGCGAGCAGTTGGGAGCCAGCAGTCCTGGATTGTGAGAGGGATGTCCGACTGCCCGTTTAGGCCCAATCCCATCGGGCAGTTGGACATCCCTCGAGGGGTCCCAGATTGGAGAGGGTACAGGCTGGGCTGAGGGACAGACATCCCCGTGCACGAATTTCGTGCACCGGGCCTCTAGTTTAGAAATAAAGTGTGTATGTTACCACACCAGTGACAGTGCCCAGTCAGTGCTTAATCTGTGATATTTCCAACCTTATTAGAGGGACATATTTGCTTGGCCCTTGGGAAAGGTAATATTTAATACAGAAGATGATAACCAAAAAAAAAAAAAAAAAAAAAAAATTAGAGCTCCCTCCCAGCAGGAGTGAGTGACCAAAATCCAAAAGGGGATCCTTATGATTGTTCCGACCCCCCCGCCTCCCTCTCCACACCCAGCAACCCTCATTAGCTAGGTCAAAGCAAAGCCTAAAGGCTGGAGATTTTGCTGGATTCCTTCTGACCTGAGAAGACCCTATATGATCATAGTCAGTTCTAACCTGGGTTTCCTCCATAACATGCACTTAAGGGCATGTGGCATCAGCGGGACGTCAAGGGCCTGCCCTTCAGTGTTTTCATCTTATCTTTTGGGTGTTGTTTGTTTATTCAAAACTATTGATTAAGATCCTTGTATGTTACTCATGTTGAGTGATGGGCTAGATTTTCAGAACACCCATATACTAGTAAACACAGCAGACCTCTGGCCATGATCACAGTGTGTGGGAAGACAAATCTGTAAATATTCGATGTCAATGCAGGGTGATGCATGTAACCACAGGAGAGGTGGCTCAGAATTCAGAGGGACTATGTCTGCCTGAGGTGGAGGGGAGGGTTCAGAGGGGAGGTGGTGAGACCAGAAGAGATGCCACAGGAGCAATGATGCTCAATATAACTTGAAGGGAGGTTCTAGTAGCTGACATTTTTTGAGCTCCTATTATGTCAGAGTCTAATAGTTTACATGCGTTAATTCATTTAATAAGAAAGGCACTGTTCATATCATCATTTTGCAGATGAGGAAAAATGGAAACATAGAAAACCAAGGTAATGTACCTTGCCCCAAATTACACAATTATTATGCAGCTGAGCTACAATTTAAATCCTGCCATTTGGCTTTCAAGTCTAGGCCTTTTGCCATATACTATGTTATTCAAATAAGAGGCTTCCTGCTTAAAAATGAGGACCAGTTCTGCAGCCACAGACTAGCAAATGCACATGAGTGGGGTGGCAGGACATGATCCTGAAGAGGTATGCTGTGCAGGGTCTCTAGATTTTAACTTGTAAACTTTGAAATGTCCCAGAAGGATTTGAAGCAATGCTTAAAAGTATCAGGTCTGCATTTTAGAATGATAACTCTCTGAAATAAGAAGGACACTGGACAAAGGTTTTTCTGGAGACAGAGGGACCATTTATGAGGTTCTTGTAGTGATCCCTCCAAGACAGAAGTGATGGACTCACATCTGTCTGTGAAGTATCCAGCAGTGCACCTAGTATGCAGGGGTCTTTCAGTGATAGGATGTTATTTGAAAGGACTGTGAAAATGAATGAGAATGCATGTGAATTTGTTGGCACTTAATTCAAGAATTCTACTTCCAGGTGTCAATGCAGTACGGCAATTAATTGTAAGACAAGATGATCCAATCATTGAAAATATATCTTATGCAGTTCACTTCCAGTTAACTATAAACCCTTAATCCTGTCTAAATGTAACTACAAATCTTTTTTGCTTTTCATGAGTACTTAATGATAGGGGATTGTAGAGGAAGGATATATTTCCAAAATCTTAATTGCTCTAAAAAAGTATCTGCAGACCTAAGCTGCCAAAATGTACTTATCAACCTACATGATAACTGAGATGCAAGTGATGCTCTTCTATTCTTTGGGTGGGTAGAAACAGATGATTGACAGCTTTAGTTAGATACAAGTTATCTTTTATAGATAATGCAATCCAATCCTTCCTTTCATTAGCAGGGTGTAGAATTTTCCATTTTTTCCCTGTAAGTTTTGGTTTTAGATATTCACTCTTCTCTAGTCTACATACATTCAGAGCTCACTTTAAAAGTCATAGGTAACTATCGATACATTGTCTTTAGTTAGTCTTTGTTATACTCAATTCATTCAATAAACATATTCTAATCATCTCTTTGGGGCCAGGCCCTATTCTAGTCCCTTAGATAAACAGTGAACCAAACAGATAAAGTCACTGTCCTCATCAGATTTGGACTCAGGGAGGGAAAACACAGACTAAAGAAACCAAACATAAAAATATGGAAGCCAGACCACACAGACAATGTTAAATGGATGAAATAATCACCAAAACTAAGATTAGTGCTCCTTGATATTTCTCTTGATTTTATTTAATTATTTAAAAGAGTATGAATGGTCTGGAATTGGCAGGGATTTGGAAGGTACAAACACTAGACAGAAAGTCAAAGGACTCTCATTGTCTTTCCTACCAACAACTCTAATTTATTTTAAAGTAGCTATTGTTATTTTATTTTAAAAATGTTGTTGTTATAAATGTTCCACATTCCATCTAGATAGAAATACCACCCCCAAACTCAAATTTCTGTAGTACTTGAAATGGCAACCAATATGTTCACAGAAACAATCAATATTTCCCAGAGAAACTATCATGATTCAAAGTTAATCTGTTACAAGGAAAGGAACTGGAATTGGTTACTGACATGCAATCATTCATTTCTTATTTTACCAACAGTAATTAAATTGCCCGGAACTGTTGTCATTTAACAGCCTATTAATTGACTAATGTGCATTACTTGCATTCAGTGTATAGGTAAAATCCAGGGATTAAGCAAGAAAGAAAGAGATTTGCAAACTCTGCCTGTCATCTTCAAAGGGCTAAATTTACCTCCGATGGGAAGGTAATTTATAAGTGCACCCATAGCTTGTGTTTCAGAAAAGAGGAACATCTCAATCTGAAATTACAGAAGCAACAAGGAACCGACAGCTTCCCTGACAGCCCTGGACGTGGGTCTCTTGAAACCTCTCTTATGAGCAGAAGGATCCACCATCCTTTACCATCAACAAGATGCCTCTTCTGCTGTAACTTCTTTTCTCATGAAATATTTCATTCACCCTTGCCAATTCATCAGGTTGCTTCTGAGACATTATTTTGCATTCTTAATTGGGGTCATTCCTAACTTTTGTTAACACTGACATAGAACTCTGCTGCACATCACAGTTTACTTCCTTTTCCAGTGTTCAAAGTTTAAACATAAATGGTTTACAGGAGCCTGTAGCATATTTTGAGGTTCTAGGCTGTGTGTTTGTCAAAGCCTGGGATCTCTGCATCTTTGAATCTTCAGTATTCTAAACAAGTCTGACACATGGAAGATATTAAAAAATGTTCAATTAGGATAGGAAATAATTTACTATAAGTTAGGTTGAAAGGAAGCAACAAAATTAACATTTGTGGGAATTATTAAAATTTTCAGTTCTGGCATCTCATAATCTTATATTGCTAACAACTCAAAGGCAAGGGAGCATCTCTTTTGCTCATAAAATTTTTCTTCAAAGAATCGCATTCCCAAACACATTTCTATAGGATTTCTCTCAGAGCACACTACAAATCCTTGTTGTCTTTCTGAAACCAGAGAACTTCTTGCTCTTCTTGGACTTGAGGCAGAAATTCCCTCTAAAGGTCACATTACCCTTGCCAGGAAAGCTTCTGGCTGAGGCTCATTAGAGTCCTAGGAAGCATGTATTCTTTCTCTTGTTTCAGAGCACTGTGTTCTGTTGACCTTGCCGGAGTAATGTCTCCCCAGAAGCAAATGCTCTTGCTTCCCAATACCTCAGTTTATTCTCTGAAAAATGGAAATAATTACACCTTTCTAATTTTCAGACACATAATATAGTTGGAAAATTATTTTGGCCGAAGGTATGAATAGGACAGACTAAAGCAAGATGCCATCGTTTTTCTTTTCTTTTGAGATCCTTAATAAACCTTGCCCTTTTGCTTCTCATCCACTGTGGATAACATTGACTGGTCTCACTTATTTCTCCAATAGAACTGGCCCTTGGAATATTTTATAGTCTGTTGTTTCTGAACATTGGTTCTTTGGTGATAATGTATAAGTAAAATACAAGGTTTAAGATTTCATTCTAGTCCCTCACACATAAATTCAGAATTGACTTATTTACCCTTAATTCATTGTCACCCTCCAGTGGAAAGATGCTTTATTATAAACAGGCAACTTGAGTGGTATGGTAGGTCTGAATTAGTGTAAAATAAGATTATAAATGTATCTATGCCTACTTAGGCTGATGTGTGATCTTTGGTAAATCTGAACCTCAGTTTATTCATCCATGATATGACACGGTCAAAATGGGTGACCTCTAAGGAATTCTTCTTCTATGAGTCTTTGAAAATTAAATAGAATTGGTTGTGTTAATGGAAAGAGAAGTCAATTAGGTTTGTGCTTTTCTCTGACACCAAGTCCATCTTGAGTCAAACTTTTCTTTAAAGGATATAATATTTTTGGCCATATTTTGTGGATTCTATGCAAAGAATTTTAATGCTCCTCACTTCTCCAAGCCAAACTAGCCATAAGATTAACATTACCAGACTCTCTGTCTATATATCCAAACTATTAACTTTCTTTTTTAAGGTTAATTTTATGGGACAATGTAAAATTCTTATTAGCTTGTCTGTGAAAGGCTGGTAGAAGAGAGAATAATGATTAAATGGCCTATCTTGGATCCCTTCAAAACATATTCTACTAGAAACAATAATTCTGAATCCCTAATTTATATAGACTGGAGGCCCATTGCAGAAAGATTCCTGCAAGAATAGGGCTTCCTGGGGTGGTCTCCGCCGCCCTGCCTGCTTCCCTCCTTTCTTCGCCGCCCCGATTGCTTGCTTCTCCACAGTTTCGCTCCCTTCTGCAGTGCTTGGCTTCCTTCTATGCTGTCTTCAGTCTTCGCTCTGTGCCTGGATATGCAAATTAACCGCCATCTTGGTTGGGTTAATTTGCATGCTCTCTCCTGATTGGCTGGTGGGCATGGCTTGTGGGCGTAGCGGAGGTACGGTTGATTTGCATGTTTCTCTTTTATTAGGTATGATTTCCTGTGATATGTCAGAGAGTTTCTGCTCAGTGACATCTTTCCATTACATAGCACTCTTTAAATACAGATTTTGAACAAACATGAATATACCTATCTATATTCAACTTTTTAAATAGTTGAAGAGAACTTTTTGCAATACCTACTACTAAATAAACAAGATGTTGTGTCAAAGTACTTAACATATGTTGTCTCTGCTCAAAGTCCAGAGTGGGCTGCATAATTTCTCAATGTTACTTCAAAAGTATCGTAGAATTCTCATGTCAATAGCTTCTTCTTTCAGAGGCATTTGATTCTGAGCCTTATTTGTAATTATGGAGTGAAAGTTAACTTCATAGTTCAGATATGGCTGATGTCAGGAGAAAAATCAGGCATTCAAAAAAGGGCTAAGGGGCACTTTCTCATGTGCTGGGTAGTAAGCAGAATAGATCCTTTCATTTGCCAAAGGCCAAAGGCATTCAACACAGGAGAGTGTTGCCTGATTTGGTGCAATCTCATTAAAAGCAATAGAGAAACATATTCAGTTAATATCTGGATAGTATTCTCAAATTTAAATTCAAAGGACAACACAGTGTATTTCATAACAAATTACTGACCTCAGAATTTTCTAGAAGAACCCACTGTGTTTCATAAATTGGTGGTTCACTAATGCCTGTGTGGAAATATGTTGACAGAACAGCCAGACTGGCCAGCTTACAATTGCAACATTATTTTTCCTAAATCCCCAACATTCATGATTTAACTTCAGTAAAACAGTAATTTAAACAATGACTAAATGTGTAAGAAAAAATACATTGAAGTTATGGAACAATTTATTAATAATGGTAGGACATTTTCTGCAGTACTTTTAATTCATCACTTAGGACTATATTGATTCAGCATCAAAGTTCTTGGAAACAAGCCTCTTACCAATATCTAAGATCCTGATCTTGTAATTGAACTAGAAAATGTAAGATTTCTACTGTTTCTGCTGAGAATTCTTCCCAATAAATGTATGTTTTCCACTGGGGCTAAAACCACTGCTACTTGTGTTTTTAATTTTTCCTCCTGTTTCTTTTTCATATTATTCTGCTTTCTTTTTTTCTCTCCTTTGCCAGAAAAACAGATATATTAGACACTATTTATTCCTCTAAGACAACTTGCACTTTAGGGGCCCATTTGAATGATAAACTTTGTTATAACTTATAGCCAGAAAATCACCAGTGTGCAGTATGAAAGAACTGGAAAATGTATTAGTATTTAACTCTATATGGTGGCTGAGTAAAACTCAGCAGAGATGAACTTTCACTATTTATTTTATTGTTATATGTGTTTTTCTGTAAAAAGTTTAAGAAATGTCTCAGCTTGCAGTCTCACTGAGGAGACACGACATTTACCTCTGAACTTAATGAGTTATATTTTATAGCACTACCATCACACCATTGTTTGCTGAAAGAAAAAAGAACACTCAACTAGGGTTATGGTTTTTATTTTAGTGCTAAGTAGATGTGTGGCCTTTGGTAAGGTGTTTCATCTTTGAGCATCTGAAAACAAATGGACTGGCCACCGTGATCTCTAAGTTTCTTCTATTACTGTTATATACCTTGGCTGTGTGTTATAAAGCAATAAAGAGCTACCTGAAGACAGCTGACTAGAAATATCTGACATTAGGATAATAAAACAATTTCCAGGGAAATGGAATCATCCTAATAAGAGGAGTACTTTGGGTGAATTGTATGATGAGTTTCACTGGGGTCAGAAGGAGTATGGCTCACTCTTATGACAAGATGGATGTAGAACTAATACTCTTCATCAGGGTATTTGGGTCATATTTTCTAGACGTAGTGGATGCTGTAGTGTGCTGCTCATATGCCCCCTTCAGTAGAGAGACATTTATTCATCAATGGGAATGTTGGCTCCCCGTGTTTCAAGTCCAGTTCCTCTCTTAGAATTACTCTTAGCTTAAGGGAGTTGCTTTATTCAAGGTTATACTCTCCCTGGAGATACTCTGCTTCTGATAACTGTTCAATGTACAGAGAGTACAAAGGCTCAGCCCCCTTGCCTCAATTTGAGATAACTTTGAAGGATCCTCTCAGCTTAGGGTGCCCCACAACACTGTGTGATGCTCTGAGGTCTCTGTTGCAAATGCATCACAGACTACTTGCTTTTCTCATTTCTTTTTGGTTGGTGCACATGAGAGCACTATACAATGAATCTCCTATGCCCAAATTTTCCTCTCAGAGTCTATCTCTGAATAACCCACCCAAGGAACCAGAGATGGGAAATAAAAGTTTAGTATTAAATTCAGTATCATTTAGTAAAAAATACCCATTGAGAAATGGGTTTAAGGTGGGAGAAAGAGGGGTGACAAGGAAGGATAGAACAAAGAAACACTGAAAATTTACTAGATTCTACTAAAATTGAGTTAGTACAGATAATGTATTAAGATAAGGTACTTTTTCTATCCAATATAGAAATAACCCACTTATAGCTTTTTAAGGCCTATGTTAGAAGTAGTGTACTCTGTTAGAAGTGAATAGACATTTTAGTAGAAGGAACATGAGAAAACAGTCTCCAGTGATTGCCATGGTATTTTTAACAGACAATGAAGTCATAGAGTGAGGAGAGGAGCCCAGGGCTTCTTCCGAAGAATGGAGTTCATGGAAGCTCAACATTCCCGAGGAAGAGCAAAATGCAAACCATCAGGATGAGAAGCAACAGCATTACAGAATCCCAACAACTGATGTCAAGAATACTCGGGATTCTACACCAGAAAGTCATTAGTGCCCACAGAGACATGAGGAAGGAAGAGAGAGAGAGAGAGAGAGAGAGAGAGAGAGAGAGAGAGAGAGAGAGAGAGAGAGATGGGAAAGATGGGAAGAGACTTAGAGACTTATTATTCTATGAATAGTGGGCAGGAGTGTTTCTTAAGGAAAAATCTGTGGAGACATATCCTTTTCCACTTTCTTTTCAGTGGATGTCACTGGAAGAGCTGGTTAAAAAAACTGATATTCAAGTATCAAGCAACTTGGGAAGGGAAGATGTATGGTGTGGGCACATTCAGGGATTATTATTCAACTTCCATGTAAAAAAACAACAACACTGTGGTTAGTCAAAACCTCCTGCCTCTTTCTTCCCCATACTATTATACTTACGTAGCTGTTTTGTGTTCATATAGTATTTCATATCTATCTATATAAAGAGGTAATATGCAAAATAGCCAGAATGCCATAACAGTCACGACTGGCTCAGGAGGAGGTTGTGCATGCAGATGGGTGGGAGGGGACTGCTGCGCTGTGAGGCAAGCCATGGATGACTTAGCCCCAGAGTGGAGAGGCAGGGTGGTGTGCCCAAGCCGAGGCCACCACCAGGCCCCAGCATGCCTGCCTCTGTGCATGAGCTTCAGAGGAAACACCTTTTCTAACTAAGCTCCTAGCATGCCACTAAGCTCTTGGCTAAGCTTCTGGCATGCCACTCACAGCATTCTTGATAACTTGGGTAATAAGAATCCAAGAAGGTGATCTAGGGTTTTTCCACCTCACTCCTGGAGGAAAAAACAAATGTCTGCTGCTGGAGGGGTTAAGAAATGTCATATCCTCGCCGAAACCGGTTTGGCTCAGTGGATAGAGCATCGGCCTGTGGACTGAAGGGTCCCGGGTTCGATTCTGGTCAAGGGCATATACATTGGTTGCGGGCACATCCCCAGTGGGGGGTGTGCAGGAGGAAGCTGATCGATGTTTCTCTCACATCAATGTTTCTGGCTCTCTATCCCTCTCCCTTCCTCTCTGTAAAATATCAATAAAATATATTTTTTAAAAAAAGAAATGTCATATCCTGCCCTAGCCAGTTTAGCTCAGTGGATAGAGCCTCGGCCTGTGAACCGCATGGTCTGGGTTCAATTCTGATCAAGGGCATGTACCTAGGTTGCAGGCTCCTCCCTGGCTGGGGCCAAGGTCAGGGCTCATGCAGGAGGCAACCAATTGAAGTGTTCCTCTCACATTGATGTTTCTCTCTGTCTTTCCCTCTCTATTCCACGCTCTCTAAAAATCAATGGAAAAATATCCCCAGGTGAGGATAAAAAAGAAAGAAAGAAATGTCATATCCTATGAAAGAGACATCTTGAAAATGTCTAAAGAAAGTTGTCATTTTTTCATGGTGAAGGGACTGGAGTCTGTGTTGATGAAAATACCTTGGTGGCCGGCAGTGGCAGCAGCAGTGGGGAGATGGGGGTGATGTCTTCCCCTGATCAGCCCACAGAGGGGCTCCTGGACTATGAGAGGGGGCAGGCTGGGCTGAGGGACCACCCCCCCAGTGCACAAAGATCTCTAATATATCTACCTAATAAAAGAGTAACATGCTAATTGACCATACCTTCACAACACCCACCAGCCAATCAAGAGTGAGTATGCAAATTAACCCAACAAAGATGGAAGGTTAATTTGCATACACAGGTGCTGAGCGGCTAGGGGCGGGGCAGGATGCTTGCATCATCGCCATGGCAACGGCTCAGATGTTCTGCATCACCCCAGCCGCTCCAAGCCTCTGGGCAGTGTGGGAAGGTGGAAAGGTGGCTCCGGGCCCGAGTGAAGGTGCTGCTGGTAGCCAGGGGAAGGAAGGCCCATTCTTGCACGAACCTTTGTGCATCGGGCCTCTAGTATATATATATATATTTACTATATTTCATCTTATTATGTTTGGACCTTGATTCAAGCCAATTGTGAATCTATTTCATTCTGATTCAGTTAGTCACTGTGTTCTGTAATCCATGGCCTACTCCCACTCTTTCCCCTATTTTGCTTTGTGCTGTCCATAATTTCATTAAACATTATACTTCAGATATCCACTAATAATAATTTAATTGATTACATTGCTTGTCTTCAAAAAACTATCTCTTTAGATAGTTAAAACACAGAAACAAACACACACATGATTTTTATCTTCCCTCTAATCATAGCATCATAGCCCTGGATATTTTCCTTTCCAATTTATACCACTGCAGCCACAGGAATCCGGAATCTCACACACATACCTATGTAATAGTGAAGAGTTTTAGATACAGACAATAGAAGACAACTCTTATTCATTTAAGCAGAAAATAAATTTCAGATAATCCATAATATAATGGGTGATTGGAGGTATATCAGGTGAGCCCTAGAAATAATGAGATATTGGAGAATTGGTTTCAGGAAATGGACAGGAATTCAGAGAAGTTAGACACCTGGCACACAGCTGAGGTAATCCTGTGGTTACATTCTGTTTAAAGTACCCCTGCAGGCACTACTCCGTCAAGGCTAGAAGTTAATGTTACCATTACTGCTCAGCCCCTTTGTGTTGGATGCTATGACTGTGAATGGACTCACCCAGTGGGAATTCCTCACAATGGGAAGGGGGTTTCTAGCAGGCAGCCAGTGTCAACCACAGTCAACCTATTTAGTTGTCCAATCTTCAAATACATATTTCTCCTCAAAATTATATTAAAACAAATCGTTCCCAATATAATGTAACTCCATGGGCAACTAAATATATTTATCTACCTTTCCCAGGAGAGATATCCCAATTTCTCATCAGTATTTGCTATGGCTCCAAGTTATGACCTCCTAGGTCATTGTCATGCCTTTCCTTATTCTGCCATGATACTAATATTCTGAAACCCATGAAACATGTAAAGTTAACCAGAGCCAACAATCTCTATATACAACTATGGGGCATAGGGATAGAAACAAAAATGGGAATTAAGATATATGAAAGCATATATGTACAACAAAAAGAGGAGTTATAGAAAAAGCTCCAGTAGTTATGGAAAACAATGAAGGATAGCTGGTATTTAGTACTCCCCTTTTCTCCACATCAATTGCATCTACTTAGCACCTCATTTGATCAGATTTTTTATCCAGTGTGGAAGCCCAAATATTTGTGACCTTCTTAATATGGGATTGCAATGGTCCAACATCTTTTGCCACTGGGCAGAGTAGTATGATAATAACCCTAAAGGCTCATCTAGATTCCATTTACATGTCCCTCTGCATTGTACAAAGCAATTCTAATTCTTTTATGTAGTCAAAAATCAATAACAGAAAACAATAATATAACAACTATTATGTTGTGCTGGTGTACTCATGAGTTTAGGGTGTCAGAAATGTATAAGTAGGAGTCTCAGATTCTAATTTAACGAAAGCATTGTCTTGTATCAGTGGAAGTCTCTCCTGATTACTGAAACCTCTAAATTTCAAAGAGCTCAACATAGAAAAAGCTGAATGAAAAAAGTGTGTAAATGGCTCATTTCCCTGAGACTGAATATTCACACTTCTATCCCTGAAACCTATATTCTGACTATGGAAAAACAGCACCATACATTGTTTATGGTGTCAGAGTATATATTGCATTTTATAAGACCACTTCCCAATTTGAGAAGGGGTTCTCTCCCTGATGAGAGTCTTACTGAGTCTAATACAGATTATTTCATCATTCTTTATTAATCATAAAGTCATTTGCATCTGGTTAATTATGTTTTTTAAGACCCTAGATTTCATGGACATCATCCCACAGACTTAGTTCTTTAACTGTAAAGATAATTCCTACATGGATTTCTATGTTTTGTAATTGTGTACAAAGTGTCCAGTAGGTTCATGGGTGATGTTGCTTGAAGGAAAATGCTGGGATGTACGAGAAATTTAAATCCAGAATGCCTGTATTCTTGTGAGGACAAATTATTATCCCTTTCATGACTGAGTAAGGCCAAATAAAATCATTGTGCTGCTGGTACCATCGAAGAGGAAGCTCTGACTTTAATATTGCTTGTTGGGAATTGCACATTGGGAAATGGGGTAACCATCTTGGTCAAGTTTAAATCCATGTTATTGAGTCTATACTTAGCCTTTATCAATGTCACCATGCCCCCTTTGTTCATGAGCAAAACACTGGAATGTTTGGGGAAGGGAGCTGACAGATATCCACAGGGTAGGTCATCTGTCCATGTATTCATTTTAAATCATTTATTTTAGGCATTTTTTTTCAGTACTCATAAGACATACAAATATTTTCAAACTTTAGACCCATTCTGAGAAGTCCGTCATGTACTTTTACCTTTAGATACTTGTTGCAAGTTATTCTGTCTTGCTCTAGAACACCTGTGGAACCATCAGTTACTGCCAATGAATCCCTCCAAAACCTTATCCCTAGATAATCTCACTTTTAAGGTAGAATAAATGAGATATAATCTACTGAGGTTCTACTCAATGTATTTCCTGTCTCCACATCTTCTTGGGCCACTTTTGAATGTGGCTGAAATGCTGTGGATAAATTTTGTCTAGTGTCAGCATCACTGCCTATATGTTGAAATAAACATATTTTTATTATCCTTGGAAAATTTTCAGGAGGGCATAGGTAGCTTAAGAGAAGGAAGAATTGTTGTAGGAATAGATATGCTAGGAGTGTGAATCACATGCATGAAGCTTTGTTGTGCCTTTCTATGTGGTATTTAATATGATCTGCCCATATTAAATACCACATGGATCACTTCAATTTAATGATGGACTGCTTCTGGCGAGAGTTGAATTTGTGAACAGACAAAGCTGTCTTACTAGCCAGCTCACATTGCCTAGTCATTCTCTATCCCATGACCAGTTTCAGTCTCCCATAGAGCACAGTTATAGGCCAAGTGCTACTTATCAGAGAGAAAATAGTTAGTTTCTGAACAAACATGGATTTATTCTAAATTCTAGTATTCTTTGTGCCTACCCAACCATTTTGTTGTATGGATTCTATAATAAATTAACTATTTCCAAACACTTCTGTGAATAAAATCATTAAAACAAATTTTTAATCCCCACTCGAGGATATGTTTTTATTGATTTTAGAGAGAGAGGAAAGGAGAGAGACAGAGAAAAACATCGACTGATTGCTTCCCACTTCTGTGCCAACCAGGGATCAAAACCACAGCCTAGGTATGTGCCCTGACTGGGAATTGACCCTGCAAACTTTTGGTATACAGAACCATGCTCCTACCAACTGAGCCATCTGGCTAGGGCACAAAATCATTTTGATTGCCACACTGGTCATGTGACTTCTCTGATAATTATTCCTACTGTGCTTCTAGTGGTTAAGGGCTGTCTACCTTGGCTTCTGACAGTACTCACAAGACATACAGTTTGTTGTTTCAAAACTGCTGGCTTTCCCCTTGATTTATTTCTTATTGTTTGGGAGTGTGAACAGGAAAGTAGCCTGCATATCTAGTTCAACATTTCTGTCCTCCAAAATCATTGAACTTTCCTGTTTTTTCCTTCCTAATTATATTGAGAAATAATTTATTAATATAATTATATATATTTAAACTGTACAATGTGATGATTTGATATACACATATATATATAATGAAATGATTGCCAAGATAAATATCGTTGACACATCCATCACACCATGTAATTTAGTTTTTTGTGTGTGGTGAAATTGCCTAAAATCTACTCTCAGCATATTTCAAGTATACAACTCCATATTATGAACAATAGCTATTATGCTATATAGCAGATGCTTAGAACTTATTCATCTTATAACTGAAAAATTGTTTCCTTTGACCTGCATCTTCCCATTTCTCCTAAGTTTGTTGCCACATCATTCACAATATCCAAAATAATATGGAAACAACCTAAGTGTCCATGTGTCCATCAATGGATAAAAATATTATATATATGATATTATTCAGCCATAAAAAGAAGTAAATCCTGCCTTTTGCAACAACATGGATAAACTTGGAGGGAATTATGCTAAGTGAAATTAACTAGGAGGAGAAACACAAATACTGCATGTTATCTCTTACATGTGAACTTTCTTCTCTATATTAAGCCAATACATTTTTGGCAATTTGCCTTTACTTAGGATGGGCTATTTGATATTGCTTAGTGTGGACCACACTTACACATCAGACACTCTCTGTCTTGGGTTTAGGGTTACATTTGTACATTCTACTTTTGGCATCCTCAGAATACACTCCCATTAGTAAATTTTGTAATAATCTAAATCAGCCAAGTACAAGAATACATCAGTGTATATAAGATTTCTCCTGCTCAATTTGGCTTTTAATTAGCTCCTTGGAGCATGTTAGGCTTTGGGTTTGATTACATATATGGACATGTTTAAGGTGCTGGTACATTAGCACTGGCTTCCTTCTGAATGGAAAATAGCCACATAAGACAAGGGGATGCTTTTCAGGAAAATACTTTTCTTGGGCTTTGTGGTTTCGAATGCTTTTCAAAATCTAGAAGTTCTACTCACCTTAAATCAGTGCCCTTATTTTCACCAAGAAATGGTAAGGTGGAATTCAATTGTTGTAATTCAGCAACTAGTTGTTGTAATTGAGTTTAGCCTCAGCAATGTAAGACATGTTATGAGACTTAAGATATGTGGGAAAGCTCTATGCTTTAGTGAAGTATGGGGACTTGAAATTGTTCTTTTCTTTCTTTAAGCTGTTATCTTGTTGTTCTTAAATTCTTAGACTCTTTTTATAGCTTTTTTGAATCCATTATGTGGTTTCTCAAAGTCTTGGTTGTAAGGAATTTGATTCCAAGTTACTTATTTTTTTATATATATTTTATTGATTTTTTTTATGGAGAGGAAGTGAGAGGGATAGAGATTTAGAAACATCAATGAGAGAGAAACATCCATCAGCTGCCTCCTGCACACTCTCCACTGGGGATGTGCCTGCAACCAAGGTGCATGCCCTTGACCAGAATTGAACCTGGGACACTTCAGTCTGCAGGCTGACGCTCTATCCATCGAGCAAAACTGGTTAGGGCCCAAGTTACTTATTTTTAATCACTGTGTGTCATAGGTTTCATGTTACCATCCTGGAATATTTATGACTTTGAATGTCTTTTGTGTCAGCTAGGACAGACAACCAATGTCTTAATCCTCACATGTTTCTGAGGTTTTCTTTTGTACAACTCATGCAGTAGTTTCATGAGTGCAAGCAACAGAACATGGCCAGAGTAAGTTAATCTGAAAACTAACTTGTTGGAACATTATTTAGTAGCTTACAGAAACAAACAGAATGCCCATAAAATTAACAGAAACTAAGGAAGACTAAGTGGTAAAAACAGAAGAGTTCTACTAAAGAAACAACCAGAATAGGGTACTCCTATTGGAACTTTTCCTCTGGACACTCCAGCTACCACTGCTCAAAACTGCTTTGCCACTCTGACTGCTGTGTGCTGGAGTGATTAATGGATTCTAACTCTGACTTCACCTTAATATCACTTATTTAAGTTTCAGAGTTTTAGCTGGGAACATCTAATTGTTCTCTTCCAGGGCACATGCCTGGGGTGAGGAGATGTATAGGAAGGTGTGACTTCCTTTCACAAAGATTCTCACAATGGAGATTTCTCCAAAATAGGAATGAGTTCATATGCGGGGAAGCCCAAAATGACAAATTTCCACTTCATGCACAAATACTATTATAAAGGTAAGAAAGATTAGTTACTTTCCTTCCAAATTAATCACTACAACTACTACAGTTTAGTAGTTAACCATTGAGTAGCTGCTGGAGAGGCAATTTATTGTAACTTTGATACAAATATGTCTACCTAATAATGGTAATTACATACTACCATGTCCTGAATCTGCTCTATGTTATGCCACCTATCTAATTTCTATCAAGATTAACTGGACACTTTTTAAAACTTTTCTATATGGTACAGAGAGGGCTGGTACCTTACAGTGCTAACATTCTGAATTTTTATCTCAAGTAATCTTTCTTTCTGACTGTGATTTAGGCTGGTTTATGAGGTACTGTGGGCTCTGAGCATGGACTGCAGTGGGGTAAATACAAGATCATTTTGTAGGGGCTGCTGATACCCACATTCTAGAACCCAAAATTGAAGGTCTGTACCTCAAAAATATGGTTTCAACTTGGCCTCCCATCATTCTTCCAAGATGCAGAACTGCACTCTAAACCTACTTGTGATGAGAGAGTGGGGATGATTTATTTAGTTGCAAGCCCATCAAGATTGGAGGGTAGGGAGAAGCTTTGAAAGCAAATTCCTGTAGTGGGAAAGAGTAGGTGCCATAAAAATTCAATTTTACCAAGGGCTAAATGAGTGTTATGTTTTTTTTTTCCTTATTCTGAATTAAGTTTGTTCTGAAATAGAAATCCTTCTCTTTTTTCTTTTACTTCATTCTATTCTCAGCTCTTGTCTAGGGACCCTATTTAGGATTAAAATAAATGGACCGTTTCAGCATAAATGTAGCAGTGCAGGAAAAAGTGTGGAAAGTGCTTACTGCATAAAACACATCCCTTTCTGATTCATTACATCCCTTTTCTGGTGTGCATAAGTGGACACCTTTCACTAACTCTCTACAGGGTGGCTGTGCACATGCATTCTGAAGGGAGGAGAAGTCCCTTCCCAAAATACATAGGACTAAACTGTGAATCAAATAGACTTTGTCAAAATCAATCAATTAACAAAAGGGGCCTTTAAAAACTTGTCTCCGCCAAGCTTGAAACTTTATTTTCCTGCTTAGTAAGTCCCAGGGACAGATATGTTTTCATAGAGGATGAGCATTCTTCATATCCAAGAGATGCTGTAATTAGAAAACAATTTATATGGGAAAAACTGATCATTGATTGTAATTAGCTTTCCCAAGGAGTAACATTTTGAAAAAGTAAACTAGAAAATGAAGTACGAGATTAAACTGAGGTAGTGAGGCAATTATTAATATATCTGTTGCCTGCATTTTTAAGTTTGTAATACTTTTCAGAAATATTTGGGTAGATGCCATTAAAAATAAAGATCTCAGTAGAAGCATTTTTGAACTATTAACATAAAATTATTTTAGTGAGGAATGTTAAAGACACATAATAATGTTTAATCTGATTTTAAAGTAAAATGCAAGAATATACAAAGACAAAAACATGGGGCTAAGATAATACCTACATAAATATGTATAGAATCCTATAGTTTTCAAATATAGTTGTCATATGCTGCATTCAGTGACAATTCCTGAAAACAGTGACTATTACAGCAGACCAAATTTGTATTTATCCAGGCAGGGAAAGGCAGAAAAACTTAGAGTGGAAATATTTAAACTATCAATTAATCAATAGGCTACATTTGGAAATATATCCATTTCAGTCAGCAGTCCTACCTAAGACTTGCTAGGGGAAAAAATCTTGCAAATATGTGGGAATCATTAAAGGTTTTCAGTATTGTGATAGTACACATGAGCAATCTAGGCTTTGAGAACCTGGAACCAATGTTTACATTGAAAAACAAAAAATAATAAACAAACAAATAAAGCAAACTCATAAATACACACAACAGAATGGTGGTTACCAGAGGGGGAGAGGGGAAGGGGAAGACAAAGAGCATAAAAGGGATCAAATACATAGTGACTGCCTGGTGATGGATGATCAGGCTTGGGGCAGTGAGAATGCAAAAGAGTATATAGATGTCCCATTATAAAGTTATACACCTGAAATTTATATAATACTAGAGGCCTGATGCACAAAATTTGTGCCTGGGTAGGGTCTCTAAGCCTGGTCAGCAATCAGGACCTATCTGCAGGGAGAAAAGCGGGGCAATCGCGGGGGGCCCCCCGCTGGCACCCACCTTGGCTGACCTGGGGCCTTAGGGTTGGGGGCAGCTCCTGCATTGAGCGTCTGCCCCCTGGTGGTCAGTGTGCATCATAGGGACCGGTTGTTCCACCTGTCATTCTGCCATTCTGTCGAATTGCATATTAGGCTTTTATTATATAGGACTAGAGGTCTGGTGCATGAAATTTGTGCAGGGGGGGTGTCCCTCAGTCCAGCCTGCACCCTCTCCAATCTGGGACAACTCGAGGAATGTTGGGATCAGGCCTAAACGGGCAGTCAGACATCCCTCTCACAATACAGAACTACTGGCTCCCAACCACTCTCCTGCCTGCCTGATTGTCCCTAACCACTTCTGCCTACCAACCTGATCACCCCCAAACCACTCTCCTGCCAGCCTGATCGACGCCTAACTGCTCGACTGACAGTCTGATTGCCCCTAACTGCCCTCCCCTGCCAGCCTGGTCACCCCTAACTGCCCTCCCCTGCAGGCCTGGTCACCCTTAACTGTCCTCCCCTGAAGGCCTGGTCACCCCCAACTGCTCTCCCCTGCTGGCCAGGTCACTCCTAACTGCCCTCCCCTGCAGGCCTGGTCACCCCCAACTGTTCTCCCCTGCAGGCCTGGTCCCCATAACTGCCTTCTCCTGAAGGCCTGGTCCCCTCAACTGCCCTCCCCTGCAGGCCTGGTCACCACCAACTGCCCTTCCCTGCAGGCCTGGTCCCCTCCAACTGCCCTCTCCTGCAGGCCTGGTCTCCCCCAACTGCCCTCCCCTGAAGGCCTGGTCTCCCCCACCCCCCGCAACTGCCCTCCCCTGCAGGCCTGGTCCCCCCCAACTGCCCTCCCCTGCTGGCTTCGTCACCCCTAACTACTCTCCCCTACAGGCCTGATTGCCCCCAACTGCTCTTCCTTGTAGGCCTGGTCCCTCCCAAGTACCTTCCCCTGCTGGCCTGATCGCCCATAACTGCCCTCCCCTGCCAGCCACCTCATGGTGGCCATCTTGTGTCCACATGGGGGCAGCTATCTTTGACCACATGAGGTCAGTCATCTTGTGTGTTGGAGTGATGGTCAGTTTGCATATTACCGCTTTATTAGATAGGATTATTAATCAATGTTACCCCCCAAAGTTAATGAAAAAAATGACAAAATATAGAAAAAATTATGAAAAAAATTTCATGAATTTCCTTTAGAATAAGAATTTACTCTGTTGCTGTCCCAACTTGGAACAAATAATCCTTATTTATATAATTTCTAACATTTTTAATGGCTCCCCTTGCCATGCAAACTGGTTGTAATGGATTCTGTACTTCTTCTCAAATCACAGACCACACATGGAAAGCATAACTCATTCATACATGAAAATACCCCCAGCATAATCTTAAGGAATTTTGAAAATTCATGTTGATTATATTGATTAAACTTTCTTATCCTCACAAATAGAAATTATAATTCCTTCATCAAATCTTTTCCTCTTTATTTATGTCTCCAAATTTACACATACAGTATAACTAAAATATTTAAACTCAATAT
Source organism: Plecotus auritus (assembly GCF_963455305.1). Taxonomy (NCBI): domain Eukaryota; kingdom Metazoa; phylum Chordata; class Mammalia; order Chiroptera; family Vespertilionidae; genus Plecotus; species Plecotus auritus. Next base: position 90,837,607 of record NC_137771.1, on the reverse strand, counting down.
TATTAATGTTAATGCTGTTTCTTTTTTTTAATACATTTTTTATTGATTTCAGAGAGGAAGGGAGATGAAGAGAGAGATAGAACCATCAATGATGAGAGAGAATCCTTGATTGGCTGCCTCCTGCATACCCCCTATTGGGGATCGAGCCTGCAACCCGAGTATGTGCCCTTGACTGGAATCAAACCTGGGACCTGCCAGTCTGCAGTCCAATGCTCTGTCCACTAAGCTAAAACAGCTAGGGCAGCACTATTTATTTTTAACCCAAATTTCCAGAATCTCCACACTATGCAACTATACTGCATTGTGCATTTTATTTCTGTTGTTGTTAAGCATTTCTTAGTAATAGTAAAATTTCTAGTTCTGTTTTACTTTAAACATCAGTGAACATTTGAGCTGAAAAAGAACTTGGAGTAATCAACTAGTTTATCTTTCAATACCTAGACATCTTAGACTTCAGACCATCCTAAAATGATATGTTACTCTTGTTTGATGTGATTACAGACTATGTCATTCTACAACGATAGATTACTCTTTTCTGACATGGGTACTATATATTGAATGAATAATGGACATTCCTGCTATATGCCATTTTTGTCATTTCACATGTGCTTTACTTTTATTGCATTTCTTACAATTAATAATTATATACATGTAATTATTTTTGTCTTTTTGCATGTTTGTATATTTCATATTATATATGTCATTAAAAACATGTTAGTCTTATTAAAAATATTTTTATTGATTTTAGAAAGAGAGGAAGGGGGAGAGAGATAGAAATGTCAATGATGAGAGAAAAACATCAATTGGCTGCCTTTTACATGCCCCCTACTGGGGATCAACCCACAAGCTGAGCTTGTGCCCTGACCAAGAATCAAACCAATGACTTCTTGATGCATGGGAGGATGCTCAACCAACTGAGTCATACAAGCCAGGCCAGGAAACAAGTTAATCTTATATACAATCTAACCTTCTTCCAATGTACAGTGGGTTGAATTGATTGAATTATGTGCCTCCCTCCACAATAAAAAAAAAGACATGCTGAAATCCCAATCGCCTGGTATCTGTAGATGCAATGTTACTTGGAAATAGGGTTTGTTCATGCAGATGTAATCAAGTTAAGATGTAATTATACTTGATTAGGAAGGGCCCTACTTCAGTATGACTGTGTCTCTATCAGAAGAAAATCCGACATGAAGACAGAGACACTCAATGACAATACTATGCAACAACAGAGATATTGAAGTGAGGCAACTGAAAACCAAGAAACACCAAATGCTAATGGCCACCACCAGATGCCAAAAAAGGCAGGGAAGGGTTTTTCCAGTCTCAGTGGAGACATGGCTCTGCTGACATCTTGAGTTTGGATTTCTAGCCCCCAGAACTGAAAAATTATTTCCTGTTGTTTTAAGCTGTGAAGTTAGTGACAGTTTATTACACCAGTCTGGGTCTATACACCGTGTAAGTCACAGTTAGTTCCTAATAGGCGCTCAGTTAATTCTTGTTAAATGAATGCATGATGAGTAAATGAGTGAGTGAACGTAATTACACAGTATAATTTTATTTGTATATTAAATTTCCTTGCCCTCACAAATCAGAAATTATAATTTCTTCATCAGATCTATGCCTATTTCTTCATGTCTCTAAATTTACAAATACAGAGTACCCAAAATATTTTGAAATCAATATTTTTAATGATATCATTGTGTTTTTGTTGTTGTTGTTGACATAGAGTTAACCAAGAAGGAACATTCATAAATACATATACAGTATACCTGAATGGGTTCACATATGAGGTGATGGTGGGCTACTTGTATAAAAATAAAGCATGGCTAAGCACAAGCCAGACGTCTATTTGGTGGGCTATTTGGTAAATGCTTTTTCAATTCTCCACTACCAATGAATGATTGTTCTTAAGGCACTTTCTCTATATTCAAATAAGACAAGTGGATTTTAACTTTAGCTAAGCCAAATCCTATATAATAAAAGGGTAATATACAAATTGACCCTAACAGTGGAATGACCAGGAATGACCGGTCATTATTCCATGCACTGACCACCAGGGGGCAGATGCTCAGCACAGGAGCTGCCCCCTGGTGGTCAGTGTGCTCCCACAGGGAGAGCTCCTCTCAGCCACAAGCTGGGCTGGTGGCTGCAAGCGCAGCGGCGATGGCGGGGGCCTCTCCGGCCTCCTCGGCAGTGCTAAGGATGTCCCAGGCTCCCAGGGGGGTATCTGACTGCCAGCTTAGACCCAGTCCCCCCGGGAGTGGGCCTAACCTATCAGTCGGACATTCCCTGAGGGGTCTTGGACTGTGAGAGGGCACAGGCTAAGCTGAGGGACCCCACCTCTGAGTGCATGAATTTTCATGCTCCCGACCTCTAGTATAACTATAAAATTAAAAATGATCTGACTATCACATAATGTTTTTAATGAAACAAAAATAGGAAAATATGAAAATCAGAGAAACAAATATGTACTGTTTTCCATTTGAGAATATGAAAAAAATCAGTGACACATAAGGGACATTAGAGTGGTGGATGCTTTGCTATTATTATCCTACATTTGTCTGTGAGGAAATATAAATGTTTCATATATAAAACACTAAGGAATTCTTTAAATACTTATTTCCATTTTATAGGTAATGCAACTAAGGCATTTTTATTTCTAAATTAGGAACTAAACTTGTCAAAACTAGGTCACATTTATCTTCAATTTTAACACCCATACGACAAAGAGAGACTTGTTTGATAAAGAGGATACTGCAGAATCATTGTATCTCCTTAAACAATTTTAATAACTGGATAAGCTTAAAACAAATTAGCACAAATAGTGTCTGCTCTGTAAGGTGAGAAAATGAGATATAAGGACCAAAACAGACTTGAAAGTGCAAAGATATAAGAAACACACACACACATACACACACACATACACACACACATACACACACATTAGGAAACAAATTTCTGGAAAGCAAGGCCTATATTTTATAACTTCTAAAATATACTGTGTCAGGGGTTTTGAACTTAATGAGTGCCGTCTAGTAATAACCTGCATATCAATAATCATATTTTCTAATCCCTATTTGTTCTCTTTGAGCAATAATTGACTTGATGATAGGTAAAAATTCTACCCACTTGGAGGTATTTTGCGTCTATTTTTTTCATTATTGCAATAAGCGTAAGAGATATATATTTTATAAATAAACTCTAGAAATTTTCCAATAGGACAATAGGAATTTTATAGCTTTGCATGATAGCCTTGGAAATAAGTTCCCCTAAAAGGTAATGTTATTTGGCTAGAGGTACAATGGATAAGTAAACTGCTGGCATTGAAATATCTTGAGGAATAGAGACATTATTGATCTTTGGCTTGAGGTTATTTTATGGACTTTAGGAAAAACTCATTCTTATTAATGTGCAAATATTTACCATTACATTTTTACTTGGAAATTTATTCTCTGGGAATTTTATATGTACCTATTAAATAACGAATAGCTATTTTATGGCTGATGTTAAAAATGAGTACCTGTTATGTCTGATGAAATATACAGAATCATTGTAGGGAGCAGATGGTTATATCTGATTCAGAGTGGTTCCTCTAAGGATGGCTCCCCAAGGATAGAACCCAGGGCAAGGAAAGAATTTACCTTTACTTGTGTCTGCTACCAAAAATACCTTGTCTTTCTCCTCTGTAAAGTGTCCTGATGTTGTCAACTTATACTGATCTCCTTCTTCTCATTGATATCTAAAATTTGTAATTAAATTTATTGGGGTGACATTGGTTAATAAGATTATAGATGATCTCTCTATAAGTACATTAATAACATTTTATCTATCATCTATCTATTATCTATCTATCATCTGTCCTATATAATAAAGAGCTAATATGCTAATTAGACTGGACGGCAGAACGACTTTCTGGAACGACCTTCCGAAATGACCAGTGGGCAGGAGGTGGGGCTGTGGGGCCAGGAGACAGGTGGGGCCACAAGGCAGCCAGGGCCATGAGGCAGCCAGGGCTGCAAGGGCAGAGCCCCTTGCACGAATTTCGTGCATCAGGCCTCTAGTATTTATATATGTGACCATCTTGTTCTGTTTGTTGCACCTGTCTTTATCTCAGCATTGTAACCAAATGATAAGCTCCCATGTGCCGTGGCTGATACTTCCCTTATGTCCCTCTCCATATGCAACACAGTTCCGGTCACTGAGTACACATTCAATACATTCCCATTCAATGAGTGACTTATGACATAATTCATTTCTATGTCACCACAAAGGGTTTTTCTAGAAAGCCAATGTGGTTTTTTTATTTTTATTTTTTTGTGGTAGCTCCAAGCAACTTGTTCAAGCCATTAGTGGTACACTGGCATGTACAAAGTGACAGATCATTGTGACCACAGAACCCAAGGAATCTGAGAGCATAGTGGACCCCAATTGTTTTAAAATTTATCAGCTGCTTTGTACTCACTGTGTTCAATGTGTGGCAAAACTAATAATATTTCTTTTAAGTGTGCTTGGTGGAAGTACAAATTTTGGGAAAACATCCCCTACTGTTTTCCATCTGCTGCCCTCTATGTAGAAGGCAAAAACAACAGTTTTATTATTGAAGAATGTGAATGGCTTACCCATCTGCTTGCCTGTGTGCAAGCATGGAGCACACAGTGTCCTTTAGTTGCACTGGAGCCCAATATGCCTCAGTATTAAGCTCAGAGGGGGTTAAAAGCTTTGGTTTTTCCCTCAGTAACCATTTAGAGGTACACAATGCAAGTCAACCATCGTTTAATTTATTTTGCTTTGTTAGATGGTGGCGTTAATTAATTTTGCTTTGTCGCCTCGCTTTCCTCTTGATAACATCATTCTTTTTAATAGCAATGGAACCTTGCAAATGTCAAGCAGCCTGCCCCAATCACAACAGGCTGCAACATAAAAACACATTAGAGTTTGGAGTCACCACAAATAACTACTTTAGGAAAAAATGTAATAGCTGTAATTATGTTTGTGCCTGCCAGTGAGCTGCCCTCCTCCTTCCTCTCTCTCTCTCTCTCTCTCTCTCTCTCTCTCTCTCTCTCTCTCTCTCTCTCTCTCTCTCTCTCTCTTCTTTTTCTCTCTCTCCTCCGCCCCCAGTGTCCTTAATGGATTTTTGTTGTACAAAACATCAGCACCTTTTGTCAAATGCTCAGTGGTCTCTGCCTTTTGGACAGTCAGCTATTTATATCTGTGTTGAGCCACCTGCTACATTGTTACCTCCTGGGTGCTCTCTGACTTCCCATACTGGCTCTATTTGATTGACCTACTTCTTGAACCATTTGGTATTGTCTCCAAAATTTCAAATGTATTTTTTCCTTTATTATATTAAAGCCTGCTTGTATCCCCAAACAATATCAGGATTAACATGACATTTCTGCTCTATGTAAAAGGCTCTTACAGGTCCTTGTGTTCCTAGCAGGTTCTTATCCTTTAGTTTGTCACCAAGAAGGTAAACAGAAGGAATAATTGCTCCCATACCTTAATCTTCAGAGATCTCAACCCATTGCCCAAGTGTCATGCAATATGGTCTGGCTTTGCCTCCTAGGAGTCTCTGAAAGGTGACAAGGATATTAGTAAGCTCAGTACCCTTCCCTGGGCCATCAATTTGTTACTTTCTGAGTAATAGCTGTGGAATGGTGGTGAACGCAAACAGTAGCTGTGATAACAGGGAATGTGAAGGAAGCCTTGCTTATATGTTCAGGCATAAAATTAGCTGAGGGTACAGGGGGGAAAGTTCTGGTGTGCATGTGTGTGTGTGTGTGTGTGTGTGTGTGTGTGTGTGTGTGTGTGTGTACAGTTGACCCACACTGGGTTGGTGGTGATGACCCTTGCAAAGTAGAAAATCTGTATATAACTTTTCACTACACTTAAATTTAACAGCTAATAGCCTACTCTAGAACAGAAGCCTCACAGTAACATACAGTTAATTAACACATATTTTTATGTTATATATATTATATACTCTATTCTTACAATAAAGCAATCTATAAAACAGAAAATGTTATTAAGAAAACCATAAGGAAGATAAAATATATTTACTGTATTTATTGAAAAAATATGCATGTAAGTTGACCGGTACAGTGAAACCCATGTTGTTAAAGGGTCAACTATGATGGCATAACTATAGATAGATTGGATTAAATAAATGATATAGATACAGATTATATAGATATAGACACAAATGTAGATATATATTTGTGCATGTGTGTGTATATCTTATTATGGGACAGGCTAGATACTAGGAATATAGTGGTGGTAACCAAGACAAACTCATCCACTGCCCTAATGGATCTTCTAGTCTAGTGGGAATGTCTTGATCAATTTTATAAAAGGGCTTGATGCATTTGGTACCTATGTTCTTCTGGCATTTGATAGATATGGCCAACAATAGGAGATATGCCTGGGGGTAGAAATGGCACAAGTAAGACTTATTGATAAGAAAGTTTCAGGCATGTTGGAGCAGTGAAGTAGAAAACTGATTGATGCAGAGAAGGTTTGTGTCCACAGGTGTAAAGAGACACAGCTATGAAAATGAACCAATCTTTTTGGGGTCTATTTGAGGATCTTGACAATCATGTGAAAGGATTTCTGTGTTGTTCTACAGGTAATAGGAAGCAGGAAGTCAATTAAAGATTTTGAGTAGTGGAATGACATGAGCAACACAACAATTTCAGAAGAATAATCTGGAGTCAGATGAAGTACTTAGTGCAGGGGAAGCTGTTAGAGACAATAAAATGTGAAGCAGTTGTGTTATGAATAAAATGTACACTATGCAGGGAGTCACTGTCAAAGATGAGGCTGTTTGGAGAATAAAGTAATAACAACCAGTAAACAATGGAGAGGCTATCTGGTATAATAGACAGGATTGTAGTCTTCAGAATAAGACCAAAGTGGAGTCAAATCCCTGCTCTACCCTTTACTTGCTCTCCGAGGCTAGGGAAAGAACGTGCCCCATTGATACTCCTTGCCATACATACCTGTGTGTACTTAGGTAAGTGCCTGAAATCAATATCCTTGGATAGATCTACTACTCAGCTCAGCTCCTGCCACACATTAAGCAGCAAATCACTGCTGGCTGTTATTGTCAGACTAGAGACCCAGTGTATGGATTCGTACACTGGTGGGCTCCCTCTACCTGGCCTGCGGGGATCAGGCTGAAACTGGCAGTCTGACATCCCCTGAGGGGTCCCAGAGTGGCAGAGGGCACTCTGCAAAGTTGCTATCACTCAGCAGTGCCTGCATTGAGGGTCTTCCCCCTGGGGGTCAGTGCACATCATAGCTACCAGACGGTTGGCCAGTAGCTATGACACACACTGACCACCAGGGGGCAGCTCCTGCATTGAGCATATGGCCCCTAGTACTCAGTGTGCATCATAGCTGGTCGGCCATTTATATATATACTAGTGGCCCGGTACACAAAATTCGTACACGGGGGTGGGGGGGGTGTCCCACAGCCCAGCCTGCACCCTTTCGCAATCTGGGACTGCTGGCTCCTAACCGCTCGCCTGCCTGCCTGATTGCCCCTAATTGCCTCTGCCTGCCTGCCTGATCACCCCTAACCACTCTGCCTGCTGACCTGCTAGCCCCCAACTGCCCCCCCCCGACAGCCTGATCGCACCCAAATGCCCCCCACTGGCTTGATCACCCCCAATTGTCCTCACCTCCTGGCCTGATCGCCCCTAACCAACTCTGCCTTGGCCCCGCCACCATGGCTTTGTCCAGAAGGATGTCTCCCAGAAGGTCTCCCAGTCTAATTAGCATATTACCCTTTTATTAGTATAGATAAATAGGTCTTTACAATGTTCAAACCCTCACTTACATATTTTCATTTCACCATTAAGACTATCCTTTTACAGTTTTCCTGACTTTTGAAAAAAACACTGATGAATAGAAGGGTTAACTAATTCTCACTAATGAGTTTCAGAGGGAATGTGGGAGGGGGAAGAGAGATTAATCAGGGAAACCTGTACATGCATATATGCACAGCCCATGGACACAGGCAATAGTCTGGTGAGGGCCTAGGAGGGGCAAGTGGGGGGGCGTGGAGGGGTTCATCTGTAATACTTTCAATAATAAAGATAAATTTTAAAACAAACAAAAACAAAGTACTGACATCCAGATTTTAACCCAGATTTTCACAATCTTCTGAGACCCAACACCACCTCCCTTTTTCAGAGAATAACCAAAGTATGGTTTTGGCATTCATTCAGAATATAAAGAGAAAAATAATGGATCAAGAAAAAAACAAGTAAAATCCTGGTGTCACAGATGTCATTGATGTAGAAAAGAACTTCAAGCTAAAGGGAGTGCCGGTAGCAAATAATTGATGGGTGTTAGCATTCCAGGTAGGATCTTATCATCCTCTCTTCCCTGCCAGAACAAGCTGTGGATGGACTGCTTTCATCCTGTCTGCACCAAAGGAGAGAATCTTAGTGACTCCCCACTGCCTTAAGACAAAAGCTTTACAACCTAAAGTGCCTTTTGAAGTCTTCACCTTGGCCCTGGCCTTTACTTACAACTGTATCTTCTAACTAACTCCTTGGAACATGATTTGTACTGGACCATTTCTTCCACCACAGTCTTTATGGGTCTACCACCTAAAATGTGTCTGTATGCTTCCCCATAGTCATCTCTTCTTCTCTGAGTACATGGAGCTCTAGGAAGTGATTAAGGGGGGTGGGGGTGAGGGGACTCTGAAACCTGACTTCTGAAGTTCTTATCCTGGTTCCATATTGCCTGGCTGGGGGAATGTATCCAAAAGACTCAATCACTATGTGCCTCAGTTTCCTCATCTATAGAATGGATATATAAAGACGCAATCTCAGAGTGTTGCTTTGAGGATTAAATGACACAATTCTTGAGCAGAATTTAGAAGTATTCCAGAGACTGTGTAGAAAATTAATGACTATTTGCTTCTATTATTATCTTTGGCTTTATTTCAAAGTCCAGGACAAAATCACTTCATTTTAAATGCCACACTTGACCACTCTAGCCCTACAAGTACCGCCACCTCTGAATTCCTCAGATTTTCACATAAGTTATTTAGCAGTTACACCACGTCTCACATTGTTATTTAGTGAATGTATTCTGCACGTGTGTTCTTAATTAGATTGTAAGTTACTCGAGGGTGGAATGCTTTCAAATAATTTTCTCCAACTTTTAGTGAATGGAATATAGTCCTTTCCAAGTACTAGGCTCTCAATGACTATTTGCTGACTGGGGCATTAAAAGTGTTCTGATAGCCCGGCCGAGGTGGCTCAGTGGTTGAGCATTGACCTGTGAGTGAGGAAGTCACAGTTTGATTCCCAATTAGGGCACATGACCAGGTTGTGGGCTCAATCCCCAGGAGGCAGCCAATCAATTATTCTCTCTTATCAATGATTCTCTCTCATCATTAATGTTTCTATATCTTTCTCTCTCTCCTTTCCTCTCTGAAATCAATAAAAATATATTAAAAATAAAAATAAAATGTGTTCTGATAGATGATCCAGAATATTAAACATTATTTTGTCAGGTGTAAACAAAAGTAATATATAACTAACATGGAAAATCTGAGGAAGGATATTCATCAGCCAATGAAAAGAGCACTTCCAACTTGGCCTATGTTTACACGAGCCTGACATTTAAATGGCTGTATCAGGTCACAGGAAGAACTTTCTGAGTGGGGCACAGCCAGCTGCTGCATTGTTTTGATAATTGCAGTGTCCTGAATAAATGTTTGATGTCATTTACTCCATATTGTTCTCTACTCACCTTTTAATTTCTTTTAATAAAGAAATCTATTTTTAATGATCAATTGAAATTAAAGGAGATCACAGACATTTCAAATCAAATATCTTAATTAAATGCACATCTGAGAACCTTAATTTAACTATTACCTAAAGCTCCATGCTCTCAAGACATCTTAATTTACACTGAGTATAATTGTACCTTATTCTTTCATTTCAGGCAGTTAATGGTGCAGGTAGCTTCTTATACTCCTTAACGGAGAGCAAGATTTCTGTTATAAAACAATAGTACACATGCAAACAGCCTCTATTGATTTTCAAATAGAAACTGCTTATCCTAGGCAGGTTATTAAGACTCTCTAAAAAACTTGAGGTACCAAAACCACACATTCATAAACAAAACAGAACATTATGCATTATGATTTTAAATTATAGGATAATCAATAGTGACTTAATTAATTGAGTAGCTAATGTAACCTTAAAACTCCAGTGGTTTTTTAAAATTATATTTCCTCAGAGCAAGAAAAAATATTTTACTGATAGCTAGAAATATGGATAATAAGAGGATATATCATAAGAAGACATTTACTAAATTCTGTATTTGCTGCAAAGTTAGTCTTATGTTAGCATGCTAATTTTTAAAAAGCAAAGAAAAATACTTTCATATAAAAATTTTTTTAATGTAGGATGGTTGTTTCCTATTGGATAAAATAAGACTTCCACACTTCAAATTACTAAATAGCTTTTTCTCTAATACTTGTGCATTTCCTACTTTCTTTCCTCTCTCCATCCCTCTCCCTCTCCCTCTTTCTTTTTCTTTCTATATAGAGAATCATTAATTTTTAAATAATTCAGTAAATTATATCAATGTCATTGCTACTACTTTGGCAATCAAAAATTTTACTTTACATTTTTTTGCAGGTACTTAGATAAAATAGAATAGGAAGCCAAAGGAATGAAAGATAATGCCCTAATATAATTCAAGAAGTTAGATCATTTGGAAGAATATCTTGAAATCCAACCATGCTCCCTTCATTGGGCCATTAAGACATTTTTGGTGTCTTGATTTAAAATAACAGGAAACAAATAATAAGTGATGGAAAAATCCTTAGGCATTGCCATTACACTAACAAAAAATTCCCAAACTTAAAAAATATATATATATTAGATGCATGAGTTCTCATGTAATAAATACCATATCTGACATCATTGCAGATATCTTTTATACTTGATGTAAAATGATAAAGCACACATAAGATTTGAGAACTTGAAGATATAGGGTAGAAGCAATAGAAAATAGCAGTGCTTAAATCAAAACAGAAACTATTTTCACCTATTTTAAAACTTATCTCTCTTCCAGTGTCATGTCATACAATTCATTTAGATAAACTAGTTTACTTGATTTATATGCAGCTGTTGTGTTTATGGGTGATGGGGAATTTTTTCCCAGTGTAACAATGAGCCTTAAAAAAGATTATATTCTCTGGGCAAGCAAAGAATGATGTTTAAGCATGGCTTTCTCAGCATTTATCTCTGAGTGATTGAATTTGAGTATCTCCTAGGAATAAAATATTTGATTATGAAAGTTTTGGGTTTCACTTCAAATGCCACTGCATAAACATTCCCCCCAGCCTATGTGAACAGCTAAATTGCAACACACACACACACACACACACACACACACACACACACACACACACACACACAAATATGCATGGTGACCTGAAGAAAATTACTAGTAGCCATAATATCTCATATTGGAAAAACCTGGAAATATGAACAGTGAAAACAGTGAACCGGGGGCATTATGGACCCCTCACTGACTGGTCTGGGTAGTTTCTGATGCCTGTCTTTGAAGTCCCTAATGCAGTTTCAGTTTCTGCACCCTTGCATCCCTCTTTTCTATTTCCCTCTGGAAGAGTACAGCCCAACCCTAACTAAAACAGAAAGCTAATACTTCTTGAAAATGACTGATGGATGGCATCTCTTAATATACCAAAAAGGGGGCAGGGAATGTGCTGGGCTGGAACTGCCTGACAATGCCCACACTAACGTGATGCAGTGGAACGAACGAGGAATGCAGCTAAATTTACCAAGTTCTCTTTAGTGCTCAGTTCAGTGATATTAGTTCACATTTCTCAAATAAAAATCATTACCTATCATTTAACACCCCCCATTGTGAATTCAGTTGTTATTTGTCTAGCACAAAGCATCATAAAATAACTGCCCTTCGTAGTGAATGATGAATATTTCCTACATAAAAGAAGATACTGATGTCTCTGGAAATTCTAAGACACTTTCCATTAAAGAGAGTATGCTGGACTAATTTGTAAAATGATGAGGTCATTGGTCTTGGACTTTTGCTCACCATTTCTTTCTTTCTTCTTTTTTTTTAATCCCATTCTCTTCATTTTCTTTATTACTAAGAGGGAAGCAAACTCTCAAAAACCTGTTATCTATTATCCTTGTTCCAAATTTTGCTGGTTCTCAGTCCCTGGGGTTTGAAGTCAATATGTTTGGTAATGACTTTTTACAAAGAAAAAGGAAAAGGAACAGAGATTGGATTTCAAGTGTTATGATAAATGCATATCTGAACTTTCAGCTAAGTTTGGCTTGAAGAACTCAGCCTCACTTGTGTGGGAAGCCCAATCTTCTGAGAAACCTAGATCTGACAGAACACTAAATAAAACACCATATATTTTCTCTCTCTCTCTCTCTCTCTCTCTCTCTCTCTCTCTCCACACACACACACACACCACAAACACATATACCTACAGGTTCATCCCTATTTGGGTAAAAACTCAGAGTGCTACTTACTTACGTTGTAAACAGAAACTAGTCAATAATTGAGTTTGCTATCATTTTGCAAAGTCAGAGTTAACATTGTTCACACTCGCCGCTCCCCCTCCCCCGCTTCAACTAACATACTAATTGGCTTCAAATTAACTCTATTGCTTGCATTTTGTTGGCTTTTCAGGGTGCAAACATATAAAGATGAGTGTCCTATCTCAAAAAATATATGCTGAAATGTGTTAGAACTCTAAATGCAATGTGTTTCAGAACACATAATTCAAGACAAATATTCATTTGTTTTATGGAAACCCTATGTAATATTGGTGGGTAAACTGACAGCACTTTTTTAAAAAATATGCTTTATAGAAGTATCAGTTTCACCAGTTCCTATTTGTAAAAAAAGTAGCTTTTTGGCTTATCATGGAAAACTCTGGAAATGTTACATTTTAAAATTAAAATGTAGGTCTTTTCTCCCACTAATTTTCTCCAGATATGTTTTTTTCTGAAATATTATATGAAAAAAATGTGTGTGCGCATATATGTATGTGTGTGTGCATGTGTGTGTATATATGATTGTGTTCATCTGTGGGTTTTTCCTAATGGAAAGCTAAGTTTTCTGATAGCATTACCAGCTTGGATCTCAGTATCTTCAGTGCCTGACCAAGCCCTAAAAATTCAAGAGAGCAGTAGAAATTCCCATAACATTTTTTTACTCCAAATTCAAAAGACATAGTACTATATATATATATATATATATATATATATATATATATATATATATATATCACATGAGTGGCTAGCCTAGCTCAGTGGTCGGCAAACTGCGGCTCGCGAGCCACATGTGGCTCTTTGGCCCCTTGAGTGTGGCTCTTCCACAAAATACCACGGCCTGGGCGAGTCTAATTTGTAGAAGTGGCATTAGAAGAAGTTTAAGTTTAAAAAATTTGGCTCTCAAAAGAAATTTCAATCGTTGTACTGTTGATATTTGGCTCTGTTGACTAATGAGTTTGCCGACCACTGGCCTAGCTCATAAGGGCATGATCTTTAGCAACCTGGTTGCTGCCTCCAGTCCTTTGGGAGGCTGGGAGCATTCCACAGTGGAGATTACTGTGGCTGTGAACTGGGGAGCAAGTGAAGAGAGGGTGAGAGATGACTTTTTCTGTCCAAGTGTAATATTTTTTTGCTCCAGCAGACCAGGCATGCCATGCTGAGGCAGAGGTTCTTTCCCCCAAATAAGACACTGATGAAGCTCCAACTGTAAACTCCAATGTGCTTCTCATACAGGCACCCAGCATACAAGCCCCAAGAGTATGCATAATTTGTTCATCAGCCCACCCCATAGATCTGATAGTTTCTGCTTCACTGGGAACACGTGCAGACTGTCTAGGCACAGCTGATGTGTGCCCCAAGTAGTTCAGATTAGAGGGAAAAATCATCTTAAACTTCTAGACGTACTTGAACAGGAAAAGCAAAACACCTTTTCAGCCAGACATTCACCAGATGTCTCTGCTCCAATCTGAAGGCAAACTGGAGCAGAGCTCTGACTCTTAAGGCCCTTGAGCTCCTACTGTAGATTTGTTATTAATTAAAAATTCAGCAAGGGAAATCTCAGGTTCTTTAAAATAATGCTTTATCTATTTCCCCATATGAGGATGAACTCTTATAAATTCTATTTTATGATACTCATATTGATGGTTTGGGAGAACGAATTAATTGTTGGGGGAACAAAGCCAGTGAGTGAACACAGAAAAAGTGTCTTACCCAAAGAACAATTAAATGAGATAGGTCATATGATCAGGGTTGAATATACTCCTGATGATTCTCCAGGTTCCCTTCTTTCTATACGAGGGACTCAGAAAGCATAACCTTCCCAAGGATTATTATTTAAGTCTACTAGTGTATTGGAAAGCTAAGGTATGGAAATCAAAATTTGAATGATTATTAGGGAATTAAGAGTTCCTTCAGATAGCCCTTATCACAATTGAAATTGAAGTACCTGAAATTCTGGTAGTTTCCAATTCTCTCTCTCTCTCTCTCTCTCTCTCTCTCTCTCTCTCTCTCTCTCTCTCTCCCTCCATCCCTCCCCTCCCCCCTTCTGTAATGCCATATTTTATAGAATACTGCTAATCTTTTCTAGGATAAGATATTATGTTACCTAATCTCCAATCAAGAAATTTTAGGAATTCTAGGAGAGATAAATTTAATCTTCATTCACTTCATATTGATGCTCTAATCAGACCATTTTGAATGGTTACCCATAGGATCAAGAGAAAACATAGGACAGTGGTTGAGATTATGGACTCTACAGCAAGTGAGCCATGGTAGTCTTGGAGTTGTGTTGGTGAGACCTCTTTTCCACAGGCTTACTGTGAGGAATGCAGTTAGCTGACAGCCTCCAGCCTCAATGTTTGAGGGATTTGCAACACATTCAAGCTTAGGCCATGCTTTTGCTGGTGGCCAATTAGCACTGGCCATTTCCAGTCAATTCAGTACCTCTCCATGAGTCATCTTTGGAGCCTACAGTGGTCTGACTGAGACCTTCTCCAAATCATATCATAGTTAGAGACCCTGCCTACCCAGTCCTTTTTCATATCTATTTTCCTTTCACAGTATCAGAAGGGCACTGCTTTCTGAAGCCTCTCCATACCTACTCTTATTTCCTCTTTTTACCTTTCAGGAGCATCACCCCCAGGAAATCTCTGCATTTCTGCTCTATATTGACATCCATTTCCTGAAGGACCCAGACTGACACATATGGTTTACATCTCTCTCACATGTCCTATTTTTGTGAACACGATTTATTTAATTTCCCTCTTCTCTCAGTATCATTTTTTAATTATTACAGTAATAACACAGGCATACAAATCGAATAATCAATAAAAAATTCTTGCCCATTTTGCTAGAGAACCTCCTTAATTTATTTCTCTAAAAAAGAATAATAGGAGATTAAATTCCAAGTTATTACATTTAAGTCTTTGTTTGTATACTAGTGGCCTGGTGCACCGATTTGTGCACATTGAAAGGAAATTAATTAAAAGACGTATTTTAAAATTGCTATTCACCCTTTCTCTATAATAGAAGTGACAACCAAATTCACCATCGACAATGACAGATAGAAACACACACATGCGATTGGCACCAGCGAGAGCTTTATATGTATCGCGCATGCGGGAGTCAACTTAGCCTTTTATATATATAGAATAAACTTGCTTAATTAGACTGCTTTCTGATTTAGCTAAACTTTTTCCAGCCCAGTGAAGCACCCCAACTTCTCTTTTAGGTAATTGTGAGCAACACAGCAATGAAGCAGATTATCATTGTAGATCATACAGGGAGAACAAAGGGTAAAATATTTAACTGCAGCAGAGGTTGACTATATTCTTCACAGTGAGAAAACCTGAAGACCTTTTAAAGGTCCACCATTTCTTACTTCTTTTCAGTCGGGTCAAGTTTCTAAACTTTCTAAATCTCTATTTTTCGGCTAATGAAAAGAAAATAGGATTCTACCAAGTCTCCTATCTACCTAATCCAGGACTTCTGTGAGGATCAAATGAGATGAGGCACAGGAAAACACTTCACAGACATTTGGTTACAGTGTAAAATGTTTGCACCTGGCTATAAAGCAAGTCATGTTCCTGGGCTGAAGAAACTCCAAGGAGGCTAGTTGCTAGGGAGAGGAAGCCGGGCATTGCTACGTGATGTCATTACCTGGCACCCACAACAACCGTTTCTGGGCTGAGCTGTGGGCCACATTTTGTGCCATGGGGTCTCAGGAGCGTTGGCTTTGATTTGGTGGGCTGTTGCTCTGTGGTGGTGGCAGGGCCTGTGTCCCACTTGGGGGAAGCCGACTGTTGGTTTGTGGGCACCAGGTTAATGGTGCCTTTTCTTTGTAAATGGCCAGTGCACATCACAGCAGCTCCTGCATTGAGCATCTGCCCCTTGGTGGTCAGTGTGCATAATAGCGACCAGTCAGACAGTTGGAGGGACACTTAGCATATCAGCCTTTTATATATATAAACTGCTTTTGATTATTTGGCTACAGAATTCTGAGTACAAGTTAATGTTATTCTCCTAGAAATTTGAAGGCATTATGTGTCACTCTTGGAAAATCTAATGACAATGTGAAACTTAGCTCTCTGTAAGTAAACTATATTTATCCTTTAAAAGTTTTTAATTTTTTTATATACTCCTCATGTTTGCAATTTCACTGGAATGTTTCCAAACATGGGCTGGTTTTTGTGGATCCTGATGAGCAACTCAGAGAACTGGCTCACTCTTGTGACTAATTCATAATGATGTTCAGTTCTGGGAAAATTCATCCTCTTATGTCTTTATTTCCATTACTTTAATGTCTTTCTATTCTTTTTCAACATTATAGGAATGTTGAATTTCTTGACTGCTAATCTATGTGTATTTCTCCCACAATTCTGCAAAATTATATTTAGTCATTTTATGATCTGTATATACACTGAATTTCTATTGACTTTTATACATATACTAGAGGCCTGGTGTACGAATTCATGCACCAGTGGAGTACCTCACCCTAGCCTGCGAAATTGGGTCAAAACCAGCTCTCCAACATCCCTCGAGGAGTCCCGGATTGTGAGAGGGTGTAGGCCAGGCCGAGGAACCCCACCGGTGTATGATCGGGACCAGGGAGGGACGCGGGAGGTTGGCCAGCTGGGCAGGGACTGCAGGAGGGCTCTAGGGCATGTTTGGCCTGTCATGTTCAGTCCCAATTGGTCAGACCCCAGCAGCAAGCTAACCTACCAGTTGGAGCGTCTGCCCCCTAGTGGTCAGTGCACATCATAGTGAGTGGTTGAGCAGCCTTAGCATATCATTAGCATATTATGCTTTGATTGGCTGAACAGCTGAATGGACGACCGGAAACTTAGTATATTAGGTTTTTATTATATAGGATATTTTTAATTTATAAGAATTCTGTCTTATTTTCCTTCTGATTATTAGCATTTTTTTTTACTATGAGCTTTCTGTGCTTCACAGATATAATGGCCTTGGTAATAGTGAGTTAGATGAGGTAATAGATATATCTGGGCTGAAATGCTTTCTATTATTGTTAATTGGAATTATGTTTTCCTATCCCTTTGGTTAAAATTCTTCCTTATTTAATCTTTAAAATGCATAGTCTGCCAGGGTCTATTTAATATTAAATATTCAACTCTTTCCCAGAGTACACTAGAAGTACTCATTTAACTTGGATTTTGTTTTCTCCTTAAGTTTATATTTCTCTCCGCAACACCTATAACTCCTGTGCATACAAATTATCTTACATTTTAATAACCCAAGATAATGCTTTCTTAAAACTTCACCCACTCAGTGCGCATTTTTCCATGAATGATTAATGATGATAATTTATACAAACCTCATACTGAAAATCACATTAAGTAACAACATTGCCAGTACAACCTTATATTTCATTACATTGGAGAGCAATACTTGGAATAAATGCATCTACTTTAACCAACTGCAAATATTTCAAGTTGTATCCTTGAAGAAATGGAATAGGTAAAAGAAACTATTTTAATATATGTGCATACTGACCATATTTTCCCTCTTCACACAGGCAGTATCAAGTAGTCACTAGAGATAACAGACTGGTTCAAATCTCAACTCAACCATATGCTTTTGGACAAACTACTCAAGTTTTCAGGCCTGATTACTGAAAGCATTGGTATAAGGATTAACAAATATAATGCATATGAAGTATTTTCTCTGCTACCCAGCACAATGTAAGCATTTAAATATATTGGTTCTTATGATAAATGAATACATTGGCAATCTCTCCAATAAAAATGATTGAATCTATTTTCTCCCCAAAGTAATTGCATCTTTTAAAAATTTTCTTATTACCCCATTGCATTTAATTTTTACCCCTAGAATAGTTTTCACTACACTCAGCCTATATATGTAAAAGTTATTTTCTGCTTCTCCAACTATACTTTTAAAACCAGGCAGCTAGAGATTGTCACCTGTATCTCCAGGTTGACTAGCAGGAACTTCATATATTGTTCTCCATCAATGAACAATGGTGATGGTACAATAGGATGGAGATACAATTTGATCTTTAGAGTCTCTTAAAAATGTTTTTAAGTTACAAACTCATTCAAACATCTATATCAGATGGTGATCCCCTTCATGGAATAATGTACATCATCACTAGGGAAATGGGTCAATCATATTGGTGCTTTCTTAGAGGGAGCAGATATATGGTGACCACTAATAGTTCCCTTCCAACCCTGTGGCAAGATTCAGAACTGCCACAAAATGTACAAGTTGATGAAATAAATCCAGTGGAGTCTTGGGCTATATTCACTAAGTGACAGAGAGTCAGGCTTAGGTCTGGTACTTACATAAATGAAAGGCCTACAGACAACTGAATTATTATAGATCTGCAACTTCCTTTGGTGGGTTTGGTCCATATCTACTTTCATGAGAATCAGTTAGCACTAGTCCTAGTCTTTAATATGTTTTAGATCCAATCCCTCTCAGATGCCCATGTTACTGCCATTCTGATGCTCATTAACACTTTCATCAAAGAAGGGAAATAGAAAATAAAAAGGAGTGCAACCTAATTCCAATCGTTTTAGCGTGTTTTAATGGGTTTGGCAGAGGAGAAAGGTAAAACTCTCAGCTAAATTGTTTTTAAAGTTTTACATGTGTTTAAAGGTTCTCACAATGAGAGAAAATCAGAATTAACCTCTACTATTTTATTCTACTCTTAAAGCTTTAGTGTTTGTTATTCTAAATTCACTCTAATGCCTCTCTTGTTTACCAATTTCACTAACAGCTAGAGTTCCTTGAGATTTAGAAACAGCCATATCTCAACTCCAATTCCCACTTCCTGCATCCAGTGTAGAATTGGCAGAGTAGGTTGCTGCTGCTCTTGGTGTGTGGAGCCTAAGGATCTCTCTGTGGAGACTGGGAGGGTGTGAAGCTACAGTACTGGGACCTGAACTCAGCTTGGATGGCAAGAGAGGGAGCCTATTAGTGTATCGCAAAGCTCCTTCCTTCCTTCTTGGCAGGAATTGTTGCTTGGAGCCAGCAGGTGCTTAATGCTGTTAAATTTATGAGTAGTGAAAGCTGTTGGGTTTCTTAACATCTGGGTAACATAAATTATCAGAATTTTTTTTTCGGTCCTGCATAGTTGGAAAGTGATTTTGAAATCTATAGAAAACCATTAAGTAACCTTTACTGGAATATGTTTATTTCTGAACATTTACCTCCCTAGATGAGCTGACAGACCCTGGCCAAGCAGGAAGTGACAGGGTCAGGAAAAGCTAAGCCATAGCAGTTTCCTTTTGAGATCTCTGGTAAGACACAGAGCACTTTTGATATATGTATTCATAGCTTTTGTTTCGTTTGTTTTCTTGCTCAGAATTACCAATAAGCTAAGTGAAGATCCAAAATATAAATTTGTAAAAAACTTCTAATAGTTATTTTTTATTTTAAGCTGAGTGTAATATTGAGAGTTGCTTCTTTGTCACCCTTTCTTCCTGTTTCCTTATGCCTTCATCAAAATAAGTAATGAGTTTATGACCTGTCAAGAAAAAGTAAACTAAAATAGCAAAAGAGGAATTGGCCTTTTCTTTAAAGTAACAGGTTAACCACATACCATTTTTCATCCATGTTGCTGTCACTGACCAGGATGCTAAATGCAAATAGGCATTTTTTAAACATTTAGCCACTGTTGAGTTTGAGTGGTACTCTCCATAGAAAGTTCTCACTAGTATTTCCATATTGTGAAGGGGACCTTTTAGAGCTAAGAATGTATTGAGAGGTTATTTTCACACCCACATTTTACTTTCTAATAGAAATTGTGGTAGTATTTTATAATATAGGCATAGAATATTGCTGGTTTTCATGCTTCACATATCGATTGCATACTTATAATTAGATTTTATGATTTAAAAACATAACACAAAATATAGTAATATGTTTTCACCTGATGTAGTGGAAAGAATATATCGGGCTTATGAGAAGAAATGCTGGGCACAGACCCTGGCTCTGCTGTTTTCTCACTCGTGACTGTGGGCAAATCATGTCAAAAGCCAGAGTCCTTTTTCTTCCGTAGAGAAGGATTTGCAATGAACACTGCAGATGGAAGTGCAGAATACATGGCATCCTTGCCCTACTGGTAATAGTTTGGAAACTTCATGAAGGTAAGGGAGGATCTTATTGCCCAAAGAGATATCCTATCCCTTTTTTTCTGTAACAAGTATGTGACCTAATTATTGTCAAAGAGATGCAGTAAGACATTTTTGGAGATTTCTGAGATAGTCATTTTAGTTCTTCTTCAGAACCTAGGCTCTCACTTATATATAAACTAGAGGCCCAGTGCACAAAATTCACGCAAGGGGCAGGGGGCTGTCCCTCAGCCCAGCCTGCACCTTCTCCAATCTGGGACTCCTCGAGGGATGTCCGACTGCCCATTTAGGCTCGATCCTACCGAGATCAGGCCTAAATGGGCAGTCAGACATCCCTTTCACAATCCAGGACTGCTGGCTCCCAACTGCTTGCCTGCCTTCCTTCCTGATTGCCCCTAACTGCTTCTGCCTGCCAGCCTGATCACCCCCTAACCACTCCCCTGCCAGCCTGATTGATGCCTAACTGCTCCCCTGCCAGCCTGATTGCTCCTAACTGCCCTCCCCTGAAAGCCTGGACACCCCTAACTGCCCTCCCCTACAGGCCCAGTCACCCCTAACTGCCCTCCCCTGAAGGCCTGGTCTCCCCCAACTGCCCTCGCCTGCAGGCCTGGGTCCCCCCACAACTGCACTTCCCTGCAGGCCCGGTTGCCCCCAACTTCCCTCCTCTGCTGACCTGGTCACCCCTAACTGCCCTCCCCTGCAGGCTTTATCACCCCCAACTTCCCCCCCTTGCAGGCCTGGTCCCTCCCAACTGCCCTCCGCTGCTGGCAATCTTGTGGTGGCCATCTGTGTCCACATGGGGGCAGCCATCTTTGACCACATGGGGGCAGCCATCTTGTGTGTTGGAGTGATGGTCAATTTGCATATTACTCTTTTATTAGATAGGATAGAGGCCTGGTGCATGGGTGGAGGCTAGCTGGTTTGCCCTGAAGGGTGTCCCGGATCAGG
This sequence comes from Plecotus auritus, assembly GCF_963455305.1. Classification (NCBI taxonomy): domain Eukaryota; kingdom Metazoa; phylum Chordata; class Mammalia; order Chiroptera; family Vespertilionidae; genus Plecotus; species Plecotus auritus. The sequence goes on along the minus strand of NC_137771.1, from coordinate 90,815,949 downwards.
GTGGGGGTTCCCTTGGGGCATGGGGTGGCCTGGGCGAGGGGCCTGTGGTGGTTTGCACGGTGGCCACTCCCCCTGGCGACCCAAGCGGAGGCCCTGGTGTCTGGGATTTATTTATCTTCTATAATTGAAACTTTGTAGCCTTGAGCAGAGGCCTGGGCCAGCTAGGGTGTGCAGGAAGCTTGGCTTCCTCCATTGCCAGGGAAACCCAAGCCTCCTGTTCGCTCCGTGGCCACAGCTTCTTGGTTGGGTTAATTTGCATACTCACTCCTGATTGGCTGGGGGGCATGGCTTGTGGGTATAGTAGAGGTACAGTCAATTTGCATATTACTCTTTTATTAGATAGGATCTAGAAGCATGCAGTTCCAGGTGCCACCCTAGGCATCTTGTGACCTGTGAAGTAAGACAGCCAGAAGACAAAGCAGAAATTTCCTAAAGATTAGACCTGAGTGGATCATAGAGAAAAGAAGCTCCAGCCTTGGCCATATCTCTCCTGAATCATATACAGATCATAGCTCCCCTCAAGCCTATACCTAATCTCTGGACTTGAACCAATGAAATTATGTATTTGTGTATATGGCAGTTCTAGGTGGGTTTATATTACTTGGAGCCAAAAGCATCACAATGGGTACAGGAAGAATTTTACCTACCCATTAGGATTATTTTCAGGGCTAAAGGAGGAACCCATGTGGAAAATCCTTGCAAATTTTAGTCCACGATTAATAACAGTTCCTCTCTTTACCTTGTACCTCTACCATCTCTTCCCAAAAGAAAATGGAATAAAAAAAATGAAATACCCAAGGAAATAAATTGAAAGACAGACTAGCTTCCATTTTTTATATGGATAAATATATTAAAATATGTTACTGAGTTGTAAAATAGATTAATATTTTAGACTATTATTTGTATTATAATAGTCTATATAGTATATATAATCTTAGAACATTCATCTACATTATGTATATATATCTATATTATGTGTGTGTGTGTTAAGGCATTACAAAGCACAATCAAACAAAAGCAATACAATAGATACAACTGGGTTATTATCTGTAACATTTGTAGATTCCAAGAAAGAACGCAGTGTTTCCAATGTGTTTAAGTAATAATTTACCCTATTTTGAAACTTCAGTTTTTTTCCATATTTTCCATATTGGCTATTTGGGGAAATGTGCTCTTTAAAAGGTGTGTTGTTTTTTTTTTAGCACAACACTTGCTCATCTCTGTGTAGATGTTTGCTCAGAATTGTGTTCATTTATGAGGATATTTTAGTATGTTTTCATAAGAGGAAAACAAAACCCAAAGCTTTCAGATAGGATCAATAATAGTGCTGCACAACCAAAGACAGTTTTCTTGGGGTTTTTGTTCCTTCTAAAAAAGAAGAACAATAACGCACAACAGACCCCAAAGGGAAATACATTGTTAGTGGAAAAAATTGCCTTCATTCACTCTTTCTATTTAAGGGAACTCTTGCTGCCAGGTTATAATGAAAACATAAAGGTCTAATACAAAACTGATTAGGGGGAAGGACGCAGGGGAAAGGAACCCAGAAAATGCAGCATCTAATCCAGATGTTAGCTTAGTGAGTTTTGTCAGAGACAGCAGCCAACTTCATCTTCACCCTCTCTGAGGTCCCCACTTATTGATCAAATGAAAAACAACCTTATTTTTCAGGTTCTAAGATTCTTTACATAAGTTAGTTAAAGTATATTTACTAATAAAAACAATCTCAAGGATAAAACAAGTCCTTCATGATGTTTGACTTAATTGATCTAAAGTTCTAGAAAAAGATAGCATTGATCAGACCATCAATCCTCCGAGGGAAGGCAGGGGAGGGTGGGGGTAAGGGGGAGAGATCAACCAAAGGACTTGTGTGCATGCATATAAGCATAAACAGTGGACACAGACACTAGTGGGGTGAGGACATGAGCGGGGGGTGGGGGGTGCAATGAGGAGATAAGGACACATATGTAATACCTTAATCAATAAAGAAAAAAATAATTAATTAATTAGAAAATAAAGTTCTAGAAAAAGATGGAAACAACACCTAAAAACAAACAATTTTGTCCAAATGAGGAAATCATTTAAAATCCTGTCTTCATATTGTCAATGATTTAAGTAAATGTTTTATTGACTGATGAAATTAAGTTAGGGCTAAATCTCTAGAGTTTTTTATTTTTTTTTTAAGATTCATGTGTGACTTAGGAAATGATGGTTTACTGATCAATTTAAAATGGGGGGGAGGATAGGGTTACTAAAAATAAGAAACAAATTAATCTCAGAGAAATCCAAGCACATTAATTAAATAAAATAATACGTAGTGACAAATAAAAGAACACACATCTCAGAGGAAGAAGTGAATATTTTTGAAACATCTGTCTTGGCCTTTTCATAACCTTTGGGGCTGCTCACAGAATTAAAAAAAAATTTCTTTCACGTGCTTTGCATAGTCTGTAATTCCATGCCTCTCTGGAAGGTTATAAGCATGATGCGGATGCTTGCGCTTCTGCACCTGCCTAGTAAGAGGGTACTCTCAGAGCTATTGTTTATCCTTTGTTATTGCTGGCTGGCGTGCTTCCTCATGCCTGGCAGTGTTTACATGTACATTTGTCACATAAGTTATGAGATGGTTTTGTTAAAGTACTTGATATGAAGTAATTTTCATGAATATATTAATGTGAATTTATTAAATATAAAGCTTGTTTGGGTTATAATATGGTAATGCATTATATTCTGGTTTTAGAAATTTTGTCTTAGTCTCTATTCCCCCTGAAATAGACTGAGCCAGGGCTTCGAGTGCAAGTGGTTGATTTGAGAAATGCAGGAAACATCAGTAGGGGACAAGGAACACATGCAATAAAGGCTGCAGTGGAACACGGGGGGGATATTTGGCGGAGAAATCTGGAAATCAGTGTAAAACACATGACTGAGAGTTATCTCACATGAAGGGTGTGGAGTTATACACCCACTCCTGCCAGTTCCCTGCAGACGGCTGCATTTGGGGGGTACTAACTGGCCTGCACACCCAGCCTGCTGCGCATGGGCAGAGAGGTATCAAGTGGTCAGTGATAGAGTAGTGATTAAAACAAGATCTTCTAGAAATTATCAAAGGCCTTTAATTTTTTAAATTATATTGCATCATCCAAATAAGTAAGTAAATTACCAAAAATTTACAAGAACTGCTAATATGAAAATAGCATCACCGGTAATGATAATGAGTTAACATTTATTTCGTTCTTATATAATCTATAGATGAAAGGATAGGGAATTTTTTCTTTATATTTTTCTATATTTCTATATTTTAAAAACTACAAAGCATATTGTTTTGGTATAAAAGGCATATTGAATATAATGCAAATATATTAATTTTGTCTATTGTTATTTGTATTAATACATTAACATTTTATAGCAAATACCTATAATATTGGTTCAATTTAGAACATGAAAAAATTAGGATTATCTAACTTCCTTGCTTTACAAAAAAAAAAAAAAAAGGAAACCCCGCAAGTATAAATTAATCAAATAATTGAATAAATAGAAGACTCTTAATGAATAAAATATTTCTCTCTGTGAGATAATTTCTATTTAATTCATTTAGATTTTTAAATATATTTTGCTTTTAAAATTCTATAACAATCACATCTACCATAAATTTGCTTTTGATTTGCATTTTTGGATTTTGTTTGCAATGAAAATAAAGAAAAGAAAATATTCTAATATTAAAAATTACACAAAAGTCAGCTTTAGGGCAAGGTAATTTTAATCTGCCATTATCATATGTCAGTGGTCTATGATATACTAAATTTCAAAAGAAAGATCATAAGAGAAATATTTAAGCTGTCTAGATTGGTGAGACTATAGATTCTGTAATATCTTCCGGTAAGTTAACATTTCAGTATGTGTGGGAGTCATCCTATATAATAAAGAGCTAATATGCAAATGGCCATCACACCCTCACGCCCCACGCTCTGCGCCCTCATGCCCTCGCACCCCCGCATCCTCGCATTGGGGCCAGCGTACCTGAGGCTGTGCCCAGAGACCTGAGGCCATGCCCCCCACCTGGTGCTGGGCCAGGGGACCTGAGGCTGCGCCCCCCCCCGGTGGGCTTGACGGGGGACCTGAGGCTGTTCCCCCCACCCTGCGGGGCTTGACGGGGGTGGGGCCAGCTGGCTCTGGGTCTTGTGAAATTTTGAGGCGAGGGTGTGTGGGCGGGGATTGACTCTGGGTCCCGTGGTGCACCCCAGACTCTGACAGGAGGGAGATTTTCATATACATTTTACTAATTTTCTCTCATCTCTGACACTTCTATTATAGAGAAAGGGCAAATAGCAATATTAAAATATTTCCTTTAATTAATTCCCTTTTAATGTTTACGAATTTTGTGCACCAGGCCACTAGTAAATAAATAATGCATTATTTAACTTATAGTCAGAAAGTTCTTTTTACTATCAACCTATTGCCAATTTATAGACAAATATGAAAACTTATGAGACAAAATTTATGCCCATTTAACTTTCCTAAAACTGAAATGAAAATATTTTACAATTCAAAAGTTAATGTCAGTTTATAGTACTACCACAATCTGTGTTTTACTATCCTTAACACATAGGAGAATAACTTCTAAAGCTAACAAGTTTTTCACATACTTTAATTCATTTATTTTCTAAATCACTTCTACTAAAGCAAATAAATAAAACATGCTCATTTTACATTTACAAAACAAATGATTAAGAATAACTGCCCTAGCCAACTTGGCTCAGTGGATAGAATGTTGGCCTGCAGACTGAAGGGCCGCGGGTTTGATTCTGGTCAAGGGCACATGCCTGGGTTGCGGTCTCAATGCCCAGTGGGGGGCGTGCAGGAGGCAGCTGATCAATGATTCTCTCTCATCATTGATGTTTCTATCTCTCTCTCCCTCTCCCTTCCTCTCTGAAATCAATAAAAATATATTAAAAAATAATTACTTATTGTTTTCCACATCAGATAATAATGAATGTATTTTTTTTCTGGAACTATTAAGGGTTTCTCTTAGTAATTTCAAAAGAAATGAAAATCATACTAATAAGTTGATGGTTATTAATAGCCTAAAATAAGAGTTTAAAAACTATATTGGCTCCCTCAAAATGTTGATACAGTGTTAATACCCTCTTATAAAATAGCCAATTAAAATATTATATATTAATTTGCATTTCTATAAATATATCATTAATTTTTTGAGATCCTATTGTCAATTATCAGAAAATGACAGCTGAACTAGTCAACTATCCTTAGGGGAACTGACTTTTATGATGTAAAGTATAAAGTTAAAACATATTTAAAAGTATTGCTTTAAATTTTATTTTGAAAGGTAAAGTCTTAATTTGATAAAGACCTGGAAAGTAGGTTTTACACATATATATTTATTACATTTACATGCACCTCTGAAATAATTTTTAAAATGAAGTCTACCTTTTAATTACCATTTGAGTAAGAGTACTAGTTGCTATGCTGATATGTGTTCTCTCATTTTCCCTAGTAAGAAAAATCCAGACTTTTTCCAGGTAATTGATCATGATCACCCAGGAGAAGAAGAATATTTCTTAGCCTATGTAGAAGCCAGCTGTGCTCTTATCATTGCATTTTGTATAAAGACATGTAAGAGGATATATGGTGTGCAACTTCAGAAAGTATCTTTAAAAGATGGAAGACACACCCTTAAACTTTCCTTTTTATTCCTGAGGGCATGGCTAAGGATGTGAAGCTCTGGAGCCAAATAAGCACCTTGGACCATGAAGTGGGAGCTTCATGCTATGGACAGCAAAAACACAAGGTGATAGGGGATGGATTTTTGCATATTTTAGAGCCACCACATGATCCTATGCTGTCTAGTGGCAGACTTGTTTTCCATGAGAGAGAAACAAACTTCTTTCTTGTTTAAACTACTGGTTTTATTTGTTTGATTTTTAGTTGATGTAACCAAATCTAACCATAAGTGACACACAGCTTGTTATTCTGTCACTCCTTATCAGAAACTTTAAATTAAAAATAATGTTGACAGAGAGCAACCATAATAGATTTTCCACTGCCAATATTTGGAGACCTTAGAAAAATCAACATTCACAAGGTAAATTGTATTTTCCTGGCATGAGATAGCATTCTTTAATAAAGGTTGCTGGCCAGAGATCATTTCCATAATTCATCTATGTGAACATGGTGTATCTTATAATCTTTGCTTTAATTTTCACTCTACTAATCACACTAGGACTTTTTTCTCTTTTGCAAAATCCCTTGGCCACATAATACCAAAAGTGAGAATGAAAAATTTTCACAGTGAGGTAACCATCAGCATCAGCATTTGGACTTGTAAATGCTCCATCAAACACATTTTGAAAATTGATGACTTTTAAAATTCAACATATGCAAGCTTTTTTTGAATTTAAAATGATTATATAGTCAAAGGTGTATTTATAATTACCAGTAAAGTATAAAGCATGGCCTTCCTTTTCATAAAATATTTGTCACTGAACTTCAGTCATTCATCTCCTAAATAATAAGAATTTTCTCATAACCCTGTCTTTCAACTTTTTGGAGAAGGAGCTCTTTGTCCAATAGAAATGTTCTCTCAGAAGCACTGAATAATCCAGGTATCATTGCTGTCCTCTACTATTTTATTGTCTAAGTCAAAAGCTAGTAAATTCCTGATGGCAAAATTGTATCTGCTAGTAGATACTGTCTTATTTCCGTATAAGGCTGAATTAAACTATATTGCCAACTTCACCCTCAGCTTTAAGCACTACATTGTTGTCACTAGCCAATGTTTCCTCCTCCTGCCTCAAAGCCTCCTGGTTTGGAAAGATGCAGTAGTCTTCTGACAGCCAGCTCCATGTGGTGGGAGAGCTGCCCTCGGCCCCAGGGCATCTGGCACTGTTTAGGTGATAGCTGTAGCAAAAGTTTTTCTTCTCTTCAGTATCCAGTGCCTTATCTCTTAGCACTCTGACCTCCTTCTTGTGGGCTTTTCCATGGAGTATAGACAACGGCCATCCTAGCATCTGCTTGTCTCTACCTTCTCTCTGTCTATAGTGTTCATTCTGCCTGACCATGACAAGCTGGTGCTCCTCAAGGTGCTATCCAAGCTGTGCTAGCACGTGAGTCACTCTCTGTGGGTGATGTCATGCAACCAGTACAAACAGTTCCAGACCACAGGGAAGTGAGCCCAGTTTGGCCCACTGCCCATCATTTCCTTCTTCTCATCTCCAGCAGCTAGGCCCCCGGTTCTACCCTAGAGCTTTAAAATTCCGTGCATTTCCTTGAGAAACATTGTCTTTTTTACCTCTTCTCTAAACAGTCACCCTTGCGATTTGAAACTGTTAAGGATTCCTAGAGATAATCTGATCCAGAGGCTGGTGAACTGTGCTCTGAGGAACCTTGACAGTTGTGGGTCTAGCAGAGGGAGAGGGCAAAGGCGAGCTCCTGGCCTCTAACCCTACTTCCTCCACAGCGCCTTGTATCTAACTCTTACATTCTTGTCTCTCATAAGATTTTAGTCTAACAAAATGTTCCTTGGTCAACAAAACAGTTTACAAAGCACTAACTTAGTCCATATCATTGTCATAAAGGGAACTTAATGAAGGGGCATTTTTTTCCAAGCTCATCTAGTACAGTTGTGGCAGAACTAAGGCTAGAATTGTTTCATTCCACCACTTGTGTATGAGTGACCTCATTTTTCTGTGTGTCTACTAGCATTAGTGTAATCACAATTTGTTATTTGAATCATTCAGTAGGTATGTATTGGTGATTATATTACGGTTTGTCTTTTTATTCTCAAAGCAGGGTGTTTTGTAGAGCAAAAGTTTATAAATATGACAAAGTAGAATTTATCAATTTTTTCTTTTATGGGCTGTACTTTTAGTATGAGGTAAAAATTATTTGTCTGGTCCTGGGTGCAGAAGAGTTGCTCCTACTTTTCTCTCCTAAAAGTTTTACATATTAAAGTTTTATATTTAAGCTTATATAAATAAGCTTAAAATTTTGAGTTAAAATTTTATAGTATGTAAGTTGTAGACTAAGGTTCTTTGCCTTCCTCTGTCTCTCCCTCACTTCTTCTTTCCCTTCCTTTCATCCTCCCCTCCCTCCCTCCCTCCCTCCCTCCCTCCCTCCCTTCTTCCTTCCTTCCTTCCTTCCTTCCTTCCTTCCTTCCTTCCTTCCTTCCTTCCTTTCATCTTTTCTTTCCTTTTCTATAGATCAATTTAGGGAGAACTGACAATTTTGCTATGTTGAAAGTTTCAATCTATAAATATAGAATATCTCTAAGTATTTAAATCTTCTTTAGTTTCTTTCATCAACATTTTGCAATTTTCAGTACATAGGTTCTGTAGATAACTTTTAAAATATTTATACCTAAGTACTTTATTTTCTTCAAACAAAGTAAATAGTATCGTTGTATTTTTGAAATTTGACTTCCACTTGGTCATTGTTAATACACAAAAGTGCAATTTATTTTTTGAGTGTTGTTCTTATATCCAATAAACTTACTGGATTTACTTAATGGTTCTAACAACTTTTTTTGTCAATTTCTTAGAATATTTTACATGTAAGGTCATGTTTTCTGCAAATAGAGATGGCTTTATTTCTTTTTTACCAATTTGATTTCATCTTCTTTCTTTATTTTCTTTTTTTCTTTTTTTTTTTTTTTTTTTGCCTTTTATACTGTCTAGAGTTTCTATTGAATAAGATTTGTGGGAGCAGGGCTTTTTATCTGTCCCAGATCTTAGAAGGAAAGCCTTACAAAATTTATTATGTTAACTGTAGGTTCTTTTGTAGATACTCTTATGAGTTGACAAGCCCCCCACTCTATTCCTAGCTTGGTGAAAGTTTTTATTATGAATGAATGTTCAAATTAATTCAATGTAGCACCCACAATCACATTATAACTTTTATTTAGCCTTTGATGTGGAACATTACACTGATTGTTTCTTACCAGATTAATAATGCAGATTTTTTCAATAGATGGAGTTACACATATGTTGATATATATGCAATTTTATATGTATGCTATTTTGTTGTATTGACAGCAAACTTCAAAACTTCATATGTCAAATTTTCTGAAGGTGTTAACATCATAGATGTTTTTACGCTTAGAAATGTCGAATTTCATGCCAAAAAAAGAGCATTTGCGGGAAGTTTTAATTCATTATTTTGAAGAAAGTGCTGCTGAAAGTTATCGTATACTTCAGGAAGCTTTTGGTGAACATGCTTCATCTCAAGATACTTGTGAATGCTGGTTTAAATGCTTTAAAAGTGATGATTTCGATGTGAAAGACAAAGAACGTCCAGATCAACTGAAAAAGTTTGAAGACCAACAATTACAAGCATTATTGGATGAAGATGCATGTCAAACTCAAAAACAACTTGCAGAAAGATTCAACGTTGCTCAGCAAACAATTTCCAATCATTTACATGCAATGGGAAAGATTTTAAAGGAAGGAAATATGTGCCACATCAACTGAACGAAAGACAAATGTGAAACCGAAAAGTCATCAGTAAAATGTTGCTTCAATGGTACGAAAGAAAGTCTTTTTTGCATCAAATTGTGACTGATGATGAAAAGTGGATTTATTTTGAGAATCCCAAACTCACAAAAAATCATTGGTTGACTCAGGTCAACCATCAGTATTGACTGCAAGGCCAAATCGCTTCAGAAAGAAGACAAAGCTCTGCGTTTGGTGGGATCAGGAAGGTTCTTAAACCAGGTGATACCATTAATACTGATTGCTACCGACAACAAATAATCAATCTGAACCACGCTTTGATTATAAAATGACCAGAATGGGCCAGAAGACACGGCAAAGTAATTTTGCTTCGTGATAATGCATCATCACACATTTCAAAACCAATTAAAGAGATGTTAAAAGATCTTGCCTGGGAAGTATTAACCCATCTTCCGTATTCACCAGACCTTGCTCCTTCAGATTACCACTTGTTCAGAATGATGGCACATGCACTTTCTGAGCAGCACTTCAAAATGTAGGAAGAAGTAGAAAATTGGGTCTCTGAATGGTTTGCTTCAAAACAAGAAAAGTTCTATTGGAATGGTACCCACAAATTACCTGAAAGATGGGGAAAATGTGTAGCTAGCGATGGTCATTACTTTGAATAAAGCACTTTTGATGATTCTCTTGAAATTATCGTGTTTTCTTTGATTACAAAATCCGCATTATTAACCGGTACACCTGGTAAATGTTGAACCAGACTTGCATATTTGGACTCAATCTCATTTGGTAGTAGTATATCATTTGTGATGGATTGAATTTTGTAATTTTTGGAGGTTTTCTGCATCTCAGTTTGTGAGAGATATTCATCTATAGTTTTCTCTTTTTTTCTTCCTTTGTTTATTTTTTCTTGTGTGTGCTGTCTCTGTCTGGTTTTGATATCAGATACTATTAGCTTCATAATATGAGTTAGAAAGCATTATCTTTTCCTTTATTTTATGTAAATGATTGTTTAAAATTGGTATTAATTCTTCCTTTAATTGTTTAACAAAATCTCCAGTGAAAGCTTCAGAACCTGTAAATTTATTCTTTAAGAGAGATTTTTTAAATTAAAAATTAAGCTTCCTTAGTAGTTTTAAGATTATTCTGGTCATCTTTTTCATCTTGAATGAGTTTCAATAGTGTGTGGTTTACAAATAATTTGTCTTTTCTTCAAAGTCATTCTATTTATGAGCATAAATTTGTTTGTAGTATTCTCTTATTATCTTTTTAATGGCTGTAGGATTTGTTATAATAGACCCTGTTCTATCTCTGACATTGGGTATTCCTCTTCTCTCTTTCTATCAATTTATGGATAAATGAAGGTTTATCAATTTATTTTTATAAATTGTTAGAAGTTTATTGATTTGTTAAAGAATAATCTTTTTGTTTTATTAATTTTTGGCTTTTTTCTGATTTTATTTTTATTCATTTATGCTCTTATCTTTATCATGTCCTTTCTTCTGCTTGCATTGTTCTTCTTTTTCTTGTCTCTTAAGGTAAGAACTTAGGTTATTGAGTCAATATTTTTTTTTTTTTAATGAAAGCATTTACTAGTAATGTTATAAACGTTCCTCTTAGCACTATAGCCACACCTCACAGATTTCAGTGTTCGCTGTAGACAAATGCAGGTTTACAGGTTTACAGTTGTCAGCATGTGACACACAGTTTATTTTTATATTATTATTTATTAGTTATAGTATTATTTTCCATATGAAGAACTGTAAACCTATGTTTGCTAATACCTGTATTTTAATTTTCCTGTAATTATACATGCATTTTTAAATTTTCTCTGAGACTTTCATTGTGATCCATGCATTACTTCATAGTGTGCTATTTAATTTTAGTGTGCTAGAAGATCTTTCTGTTGTCTTTCTGGTTCTGATTCTAATATGATTCTACTATGACTAGTGATATAATCTGCATGACTTTAATTTCTTTGAATTTGTTAAGGTTTATTTTATGACCCAGGATATGGTCTATCTTGGTGACTATTCCATGGATAATTGAAAAGAGTATATATCCTGATTTTGTCAGATCTTGTGTTCTATAAATGTCAATCAGATTTTGTTGATTGATGATATGGTTAAACTATTTTATATCCTCTATAATTTCTGTCTAGTAGCTCTAACAATTGCTGAAAGTGTGATATTGAAGTCTTCAATTATAACTTTGAGTTTATCTATTCTTCTTTCAGCTCTATCAATTTTGCATCATGTAATTTGGAGATCTGTTGTTTGATGCATACACATTTATGATCACCATATCTATTTGGTGGATTGATCCTTTTATAAATATGTAACATTCTAATTTGTCCTTGTTAATTATCTTTCCTCAGAAACCTACTTTCTCTAATATTAATATAGCCACTCCTGGCATTTCTTAAAATTATGTTTGCACAATATGTCATTTTCTATCCTTTGCTTTAATTCTATTTATATTAGGTTTGAAGTAAGTTTCTTTTACACAGTCAGATAATGGTTTTTAGATTTTTCCTTTTTAATGCAATCTGTCATTATCTGCCTTTTAATTGGTGCATTTATATCACATATTTTAAAAATAATTATTGATTTGATAGAGCATAAGTATTCCATTGTGGCATTTGTTTTGTTTCTTATCTGTGCTCTCTGCTTCCCATTGCTCCATTTCTTTTGCCTTGCCTCCCTGTATGTTACTTGACTATATTTTTAGAATTCTATTTTTTTTCTTTTTAATGGTTTTGAGTATAGCTTTCTTAGTATAATTGCTTGCTCTAGGTGTCGCAATATACATGTGTAACTTACCACAGCTTACTAGTTTGATCACTTCAAGCAAAGTATAGAAAACCTACTTTCCTTGATGTTCCTTTCCCTGTCACTTTTAAAATACAACCAGGTTATTCCTGTAGATCCATTGAGCAACACATCAGATGGTATTATAATTTTTGTTTCAATCATAAAAAATGCTTTAAAAAATTCATGGGTGAAGAGTAGTGTAGAGTACTCTATTATGTTTACCCCTATTTTTACCCATTCTGTTGTTCTTTTATTTCTAAAGGCTTTAGCTTTATTATGTTATTATTTGATTCTCTCAATTTATTTCATACTGCTGCCATGGATTAATTTTCTCCTATTTCCTTAATATCCACCAAAAGAACACACTAATTTTGTAATTTCAACCTCTGAGCTTTGCTCATAGTTTCATTCATAATCACAAGTGCCCCTTGCATCCATTCTGCATGCCCTTCCTTTCCATAAGTTTATAGTCTGGTTGATGGCTAAAGCTAAACAGTTTTTATGGTCTCAGGAGTTTTAATTTGATTTATTTAACAAGTTAGGATACATTTATCCAAATAATAACTATGGTATTTTAGCAATCTAAAAAAAAGGGGGAAATTTTCAAAAGATAAACCAAGGGTCAACTGAAATCCCAGCTATAAAAGTACCACATAAATGTTAATTATTATTAAGGCAATGTGAGAAGATTCAACTTTACCTTTGCTTTTTTATTCCATTTTTGAGTGATCAGAGTCATAGGAACCATTACAGACTATTATGCCAAATATTAAAAATAATCTTTCAAACCCCTGCAGCCATTGTCAGCTTTTCCTTATAGTATCAGAGGGGTTTCTATATTAAATAATAGCAAATGATTTCAGATAAAATGCTTCTGCAATAGTTAATCATAAAAAATACTTTTTTTACTACATGATGCATTGGTCTTTTAGAAAAAGAAAATTCTTGACTAATATGTCATTATGAAACTTTTATCTGCTTACTATTGACTACAAATATTACTAATATCCCAAACCTTTTTGTTTTAATTTTAAGAAACTCAATTTCCAATAATAGTGTCTTGTAACATTCATATATCAACCACTCTAACCTTTACATCAAGTTGTATTATATTTTATTATATTAACTTATCTGTGCTACAGTATTTGTTAGCTGAATGGAATCTAATTGGTAAATAATTTTAGCTTCATTTTTACAAATTTGCTTCTTGAAGTGTCCAAGAAAAAGAACACTCTGAATTGTCAATATGTTTTAGTTTATATTTGTATTCAGGTTATGTTTTTACCCAGTATGTGTGGAAAGACGACTTTATTGTGATCTTCACTGTATTCTAGCCATCAGTAACTTGTGATTTAAAAGAAATATGATTAGACAAATTGTAGGCAGAGGAAATGACTATACCATCTTTTTAGAATAAATCGGAAGTTAGTTATTTAAGTTAATCTGAGTGCTGAGCTGAGAGACATATATGTTCTCTAACATGGAGATCATTGGACATGTAACCATTCCAATTTCGTTCATTGCTTAAGTTAATCAATTAGTAGATATTTTTGAGTGCCACTTGGCATCAGGTAAAATGAAAAGAACTATGCATATTTTGGTGAATAAAACACAACCCTTACTTTTGTGGAGTTTAACAATTATTGTAAAACAGCAATAACAAACAAGAAAATGCACAAATAAATGTATAAAGGTCAATTTTAGTAAGTACAGAGATGGAAACCAGCAAATAACTGGTTCAGGGAGTAAAGAAAGGGAGGTTATGTTTAAATGGAACTTTCTAGAATGTTACATTTAAGCAGAAAACTGAAGGATGATATGAGCTGGGCACATTGGCTTTAGCTTTTTCTTGTCTGTGAAGCTCTTTATCTGACCTTCAATTCTAAATGATAGCTTTGCTGGGTAGAGTAATCTTGGTTGTAGGTTCTTGCTATTCATCACATTGAAAATTTCTTGCCTCTCCCGTCTGGCCTGCATAGTTTCTGTTGAGAAATCAGCTAACAGTGGTATGGGTGCTCCCTTGTAGGTAATTAACTGTTTTTCTCTTGCTGCTTTTAATATTCTCTTTGTCTTTTGCTCTTCGCATTTTAATTATGATGTGTCTTGGTGTGGTCCTCTTTGGGTTTCTCTTGTTTGGGACTCTCTTCATTTTCTGGACTTGTTAATCTATTTCTTTCATAAGTTAGGGGAAGCTTTCTGTCATTATTTCTTCAAATAGGTTTTCAATATCTTGCTCTCTTTCTTATCCTTCTGGAATCCCCATAATGTGACTGTTGGTACATTTGAAGTTGTCCAGAGGTTTTCTATTATATCTTCACTAGACGCCCAGTGCATGAACATTTTGCATGGGGGAGGGAGGGTCCCTCAGCCAGGCCTGCCCCCCCCCCCTCACAGTCCAGGAGACCTCACAGGATGTCCTACTGATGGCTTAGGCTTGCTCCCCGTGGGGAGCAGGCCTAAGGTGCAGTCTGGCCTCCCTTTGTGGGAGGCAACCGGCGGATCAGGTATACAGATACTTTCTGGAGGCAGCACAGACTCCTTCCTTATTTCTTTCCTCTGTGGTTGGAGAACAGGGGACTAAAAGGTGGAGACAGACCTGTGGCCGGGCTTGGGGCTTTTGTAGGCAGCAGAAAGAGGGAGAGGGCTGGGGAAAGTCTAGACACATTTCCTTCGATTGTCCTCCCTTCCTCTGGGCCCCTCCCTCTGTTTTTTTCCTTCTCATGGTGGACACTTGGGCCTCCGAACAACCAGAGCCCAGTAACAGTGGGGTTCAGCCCCCTCACTTCTCAGCTGAAAGTACAGCCAGCTCACATTCCAAGTGGGGCTGTTGTCAAGTGACTAAAGCGCTGGGAATCCACAGGTCCCAGCCTCTCCCCTCTCGGTTTCCTACTTGGGTCAGTTGCAACATTCACTGAGACACTGAAGCAGCTCTGCCCTGGTAGTTCTGCACTGGCCCCTCTTCCTCGAGTCTCCGGGCCCACAGTCTGCACTTGGGGAGGTCGCCCGGAGCCCATTCCCCCGGGCAGGTGGGGAAGGGGGGTTGGCTTGGTGAGCTGGAGGAAGATGGCAGAGTAACAGTTGGTATGAACCAGCGCCTGCTCAGCCAGACATCCTAAGCTCCCCACCGGGCCCAGGCCGGGCCCCTTCCCTGTGCCGGGAGGACCCTGGCTGAGGTCCCCTCCTTGCACTCAGCGCCCTCCTCTCCATTCCACCACCGGAGGCGGGAGCAGCTCGCCCGTGATGCTCTGGTCCCTGCCAGCCAGCCAGGCAGCTGCGCAGGCAGTGTGGCCTAGGGCATGGGGCGGGGTCCGCAGCTGGCCATGGAGGCAGGGTGGGGCAGGGCACATGGGCTAGCAGGTTGGGCAGTCTGTGCATGCCCACTCCAGCTCCAGGTCACTGGGCTCCTGCCGAGCAGCAGCGGCAGCACAGCAGCCGGCAGTGAGGCCCCGCGGCCCTCTCAGCCACCCCTGGGCACCATGCATGGGGAAGCCATCTGCCGCTGAGCCACCAGTTGGGAGGGGCCTCCGCCTCCTAGGCAATGTGTAGTTAGCGCTGGGGGCGGAAGTCCCCACCCCGTCCCCGCCCACCAGTTCCTACCTGGTATAACTTGGACACCATAACAGACAAATTAGCATATTACCTCTTTATATGTATAGATATTTTTGGATTCTTTTTTCCTATTGCTCTTCTGATTGGGTGTTTTTTGCTTCCTCATATTCCAAATCATTGATTTGATTCTCAGCCTTCTTTGCTCTACTTTGAATCCCTGCAAATTATTCTTTATTTCAATTAGTGTATGATTAATTTCTGACTGGTCCTTTTTTATGTCTTTGAAATTCTCACTAAGATCCTTGAAAGTCTCACTAAATCCCTTGAAGCTCTCTTTGAGTCTCTTGAAGCTCTCATTAATATCCTTGAACATCCTTATAACCATTGTTTAGACTCTGTATCCAGTAGTTTGCTTGCTTCCATTTTATTTATTTTTCTTTCTGGAGATTTTTTCCATTCTCTCATTTGTGACATGTTTTTTTTTGTCTCTGCATTTTTGCTGCTTCCCTGTTTCTATATATTAGGTAGAGCTATTATGTCTCCTGGGATTGGTATCGTGGCCATGTATAGTAGGTGTCCTGTAGGGCACAGTGGCTCAGCTTCCCCAGTGACATGATCTGGGCACTCTAGGTAGGCCCCTGCGTGGGCTGTGTGCAGTCTTATTGTAGTTGAGCCTTGATTGCTGTTGGCATCACTGGGAGGAGTAGATTTCCAGGCCAATTGGCTGTCAGAACCAGCTGCAACTACAGCTGAATAGCTGCTGTCCAGAAGACTCCCCTACGGAGCAGGACTTGCTTTAGTCGGACTTTGGACTTGTAAGTCTATTTCTTTCACCAGTCTGAGTCTGCCCCTTGAGTATGTTGCTTGTGGATATGTAGAATTGTAATCTGATATGGTCTGAAACTATTCACTGGGTGTATTGGCTCTGAGACCTCCCAGGAGGTGCAAAGTCAGTCACTGCCTGGGACACCCGGCAAGAGCCACAGAGAGATCTGCAGAAGGCTGTTATTTGTATTGGGTATGGAAGTGCCCAGGTGAGGCCAAGCTGTGAAGCAAGGTAGGTTGGTGCTAGTGCTGGGACTTTGGCCCCCTATTGATAGCTATGGGGCATACTGATGCTGGCTGCTACTTGTTTAAGAAATTTTAGGAAAGACTGAAGCCTAAGTCAGGACAGACCCTTTATGTGAAAAAGCTGCTGCAAACAGCTTGGGTGAGACTGCAAGTTGGATGGGGCAGGATCTCAGGGAATCACGAGTGTGGAGCACACAATGTGCTACAGGCTAATGGAAACTCAGATATGGCTGCCAATCAGCTTTGCGAATGGGGAGGTCCCAGCATAGGAACAACAACTCCTGTGAGCACCCATTTCTGGGAGAAAGTCTCCCAGGAGTTCCTGCCCTGAAGTCAGACAATCCAGTTCCTCCCAGTATGTCCCTGGTTCCCCCAATGTCGCTACTCAGCTCTGGAGCTCAGAGGAAGTGAGTCTGAGTAAGTCCATGCACTGGCCCTTTAAGAGGGACTGTGAGTCTCCAGCAGCCTCCATGTCATTCAGCCGCAACTTTGCTGGTTTTTATAGCCAGAAGTTACATGAACTTCTCTTCCCAGCTCTGGAATCCTGGGGTTGGGGTCTGGTGTGGGGTTGGGACCCCTTGCTCCTCAGAGGAAGCCTCTGCAACTGGTCCCAAACACCACACATCCACATATGGATTTGGGACCAACCTGTTCTGCACCTCTGCCCTTCCTACCAGTCTCAATGTGCTTTCTTCTTCACTTCTCTGGATTTCCATTCATCCAGCTTTCAGGCAGTTCTGAATGATAGCTGTTCTGTATTTTAGTTGTAATTTTGGTGTGGTTGTGGGAGGCATCGAGTACAGATGTTTGCCTAATCTGCCATCTTGGTTTTTCCAAAGGGGATTTTTTTGGATTTTCTCCAGGAGCATCCGATTAAGCTCCAGATGCTAAAATTCATAAAAGTGTGTGTGCCCCCTTAAGACTGTGCCCCTATATATTTTTAACTCTCAAGCTAGTCCACATTTATCTTATAGCAATTCCTCAATTTCCATCTAAGTTTTTGTTTTTTTACCAGTACTTGTTTTCAGCAGTTTATGTTTACAGTAAACTGTGATTCTCTGTATTCAACTATCTCTCAAATTTTTAGGATAACCATTTGTCCTGTGACCTTAAGTCTCTGTTAAATCAAAGAGAGTGATTGATTTTTAGTTTGTTCAATTTTTCTTTTGTTGTGAAAATGGGAGTTACAACTTCCAAGCTCTTTGTATTTCAGAGTGGAAACTGGAAATTTCAATTAGTTGTAGAAACAGTGTATCAGGAACTAGTACTTAGTACAATAAGTCTATCTGAGCAGAAGTTGAAGGAATTTTGTTAAGTAGAAATACCTGGCTTTGTACACCATATTTCTCTTTTCTTAGATATGTAATATTTAATAGAAATACTAGAAGTTTTCTGAGGTAGTAATAAAGAAAGAAAAGTAACAATACACGAATAGTCAGCACGTATCAGGAGCTCTAGTATGTCAAATTATTTACTATTCGGCCAATAAATGCTGTATATGCTTATTCACTCCTCTACCATTGCAGTTGGTAGCTTCTCTCAAACCATTGGACCCCACCACGTAGGTATCAGAATTAAAAGAACAAAAGGAAAGATTTAGTTACACCTCCCTTCAGCAGTGATTCAAACTGTATTTCCTTCAATCACTTTTCTAATTTGTAAGTCTAAGATTGAAATCAAAATTGATCTCTCAATACCTTTTAATTTATTTTTCATGGCTTTATATACACTGGATTTTGTCAGCCTGATTCTTATTCTGGTGCAAGTTTAATCTGAAATATTAACTGTCATTTTGTTTATGATGTTTGGGAATTGGTCCTCACATCTGGTGTTTGCACTTTACTGTACTATTGGCCTGTAACCCAGGACCATGACCCAAATCTAGATCTGCTGAACCTTCCTAACAAGGCTATGGAGTCAAAGTACCACAATTATCTTTATAATTGACTCCTTTAAATTATGAATATTGAATTCATAAATAATAGACTTACATAATAGATGATAGAATAAATCATTCAAAATTGTGACAGGTAAGAAGAATCATAAAAATACATTGAAGTGTAGTTGGGATACATATTAATTTTCATATTTTATTTATTTTGGATTTTTAAATTTTATCAAACATATTATAAGGCAGACTTGGTGGGTTATTAAAAAAGTCTTAATTGACTAGTAATCTCTAATCAATCCAGCACATAACTACTGAAAAATTATTTGGATAATAATAATGGAAGTATCATGTACTGTCCTAGGATGAAGATAGCCTTTAGAAAAACATTGATAAAGTAGAATATTTCCAGAAGAATGTGCATGCTATGTTGATATGCTTGAAAAGCATAATCCTTAGTGAAGTAAAACACACAAACAATCAAAAATATTTTTCAACATGCATAATATCAATCTTTTCAGGCATGGCAGCAGCAATTTTACACCCTTTGAAAGAGGCCAACATGGAAGATAATATGTGTATTACCTATTGCTGGAGAGCAAACTTGGAAAACCTAACAGGAATCCTAAAGAATAATTCAAGACAATAAGAACTGGATTGTCACATGAGGAACTGAATTCCTACCCGTAATAATTTTCAAGATGAAGTGGATACATATGTAACATTGGCTGTAAAATTATGCTATGTAACATATTATTGCTACCTCATAAAATTCTGCAATTTTAATGATTCAACAAAATTAAAGTCTTTGCTGCCATTTGCCTTCAAGGATTGTTTAAGGAGGGACTATAATTATTTGACCCTAAACTTTAAGGGAAAACAAACAAAAGTACCAGTAAATATATATTTATCAACCACCTGAAAACTTGCTTTCAAATGTGAGAAATTATTTTTATCGCACATAATCTTATATATTGTTATTATGCTTCCCCATTTTTTCATCTAAATAAACATGGCTGTGTTAATTTTCCAAAGTCCCATATTTGCAAGCATAACTGTTAACTCCTCTGATTTCAAAACCATGTATATATTTATCATAAGAACATTTATATCTCTTCATTTCTGATAATGTATAAGATAACTCCTGTCACTTAATAGTTTTGATCTGACTTTATGAAACTGACTTTTCATGTATACAACAAAAATGTGACAAGAATATTTTAGGGAAATAACAAAATTAAATTTAGAAGGCTACTTGGCTAGACTCTTTCATTTGGTATTGATGTTCCCAGAGCCAAAATTTGGTTTTGCAATTCTAGAGAGTCAGTTAAGTTTAAGTAATTACATTTTTAAGCCTAAATTTTTGCTTTGCTTATTGGAATCTTTAACATGGACTATAGAGTACTACTCCAAAGCATGGTTGTTATTAAATTGTAAAGAGAAATTATTTTGCCCTAACCTGTTTGGCTCAGTGGATAGAGTGTCAGCCTGCAGACTGAAAGGTACCAGGTTCAATTCCGGTCAAGGGCATGACCTTGGTTGCAGGCACAGCCCCAATAGGAGGTGTGCAGGAGGCAACTGATTGATGTTTCGCTCTCATCAATGTTTCTAACTCTCTATGCTTCTCCCTTCCTTCCTGTAAAAAATCAATAAAATATATTTTAAAAAAAAGAGAGAAATTATTTTGGTTATTTCACTTTAACTCAGTCATCAAGTCTGCTTTCTGCTGGATAACTTGTGACATCATCTATACATATATAGAGGTAATATTCTAATTTGTTCGTGATGGTGTCCCTGTAAGGACCTATTTGCATATTGATGCATGTACAGCAGGAGGCGGGCAACTGGAGCCAAGTTCCCGGGGGTCTGAGGAGACTGCCTGACAGGAGCCCGGACCGCAGGGAAGGAAGAGGAAGCGGCCACGGGAGCTCTTCCAATCCCCCTGCATGGACACCCTACCCCAGCCACCCACCCCTGGGGAGGATGGGAAAGCTGACCAGATGGGGAGAAGACTAAGCCTTGGAGGTAGCTGCAGCCCGCACTTCCGACTCCTGATCTCTTCCCCCGCCACCCCTGCCAGGGGTGCCCACAACAATAGCACTCTGGCGACCACCCATCAGTGCCCCCCCAGTGCCCATGGCCTGCCACTGCTGGGCCCCCTCCACTGGGGCCGGGCACGCCTCTCCTCCCTACAACTCCAGACCCGGGTGGAGGCAGGCCTGAGCAGTCCCCCAGGGCCAGACCCTTCCCCCCTGCCCCCACGACAGCAGCAGCACAGTCTCCACAGCTGAAGCTCACTGAACCTCACTGTGGGTGCGGCTAAACCCGCCCTCCTAGCCTGCCTGGTTCTGCCCTGGCCCGGCCCCCACCCTGTTCCAGGAGATTGGAGCCCCACCCTAAGCAGGTACAGCTGTGAAACAGCCACATACAATTTAAAGAATGGCGCCAAGTGGGAAGGTTTGACAGTTACACCCCCTTCGGCCTCGCTGTCCCCCTAGTGCCCCCCTAATGCCCCGCCCCCCACCAGCACCTCCAGGGACAATCACCACTACAGGACTGCTGGCCAGAGCCCGCCCCTCTGAGGCCTGCAGAACCCTCTGAAAAGCTTCCATAGCTACAGTCCCAGGAAACAATCATGCCCTCCTCCCCTAATCAGCACCTGCTACCTGCGAGGGTACCCATGAGCTTAAAAATAACAATCCCTTCCCATTTAGACATCACTTACTTGATGAAACATTGCTAGGTTTATTAGCTCAGAACCTCCTCATGACAACCCCGTGAGGTAGGCAGAGAAGAGATTACAATTCCCATGGTATATGCGTATGTATTCAGAAATGAAGCTCAGAGAGGAAAAGTGTCAAGCCCAGTGGCTCCCAAGGGCAGCACATGCCCCACAGGGGAGGCAATCTGATTTTAAGTGGGGGCAATTCAAGAATGAGTTAACAGTGAATTTTTTGCATTTCTTATGGTTCTAGGGGGCCTCATCTACAGGGTATCCTACATAATAAAAGGCTAATATGCAAATGACCGAATGGTGGAATGACTGGTCACTATGATGCGTGCTGACCACCAGGGGGCAGACACTCAACGCAGGAGCTGCCCCCTGGTGGTCAGTGCACTCCCACAGGGGGAGCACCACTCAGCCAGAAGCCAGGCTCATGGCTGGTGAGCACAGTGGCAGTGGTGGGAGCCTCTCCTACCTCTGTGGCAATGCTAAGGATATCCGATTGATGGCTTAGGCTCACTAAGCCATCAGTCGGACATCCCCCCAGGGCTCCCAGACTGTGAGAGGGCACAGGCCAGGTTGAGGGACTGCTCCCCAAGTGCACAAATTTCATGCACTGGGCCTCTAGTTTCATATAAAGACAGAAAGGGCAAAGAATAGTTGGGCTGCAAATCTCAAGTTCTGTCTGCCAGCTACCTCCTCAAGCATCAGGAGTAATTTGCCATGGAATTTCTGGCATGTCCCTCCATTTTATTCTTATTTATACTTCTATTTAAGTAAATTTGAAAGTATACTGAGGTGTACAGTGTTTGTGAGCACAGAATCTGCAGCCACACTGCCTGGTTCAAATTATGGCTTTATATTTTTAATTCCTCCAAGTACATGTCAACTCATGTGCAAGAGAGGGGTAATAATACCTCCCTCAAAGAGTAAATAAATTAGCACATAACAAGGAGGTCTTTGCACTTGGAAATAATCCAATAATGGCTGTAATATTATCTTGATTTTATTATTATTCAAAGTGAGATATGACTACATATGCCAGATTATTTTTCAATAGGTTTTCTTTTCTTTGTATCTTCTTTTCTCACTTTTTCTCTAATACTTCCCTCCTTCTTTCCTTCCTTCCTTCTTTCCCTCCTTATTTTTCTTGTGCTTTCACAAATATTTTTCGAGTGAGTCCACGATGAGGCAAGCCCACATATATACCTCTACAACTTCTAACCTATCAGTCCAGCTGTTAACTCTGCTACGCTTGCATTTTGTCAGACATCAGAGTATTTCAGGGGAAATATAAATGTTTTTCTATTTACCATATGCTGAAGCATGAGGCTCACCTAAATAGAATTGATAGGAACTATTCCCAATTGTTATGCCACAGCAACATCAATCTATTAAAAAGGCAACTATATTGGGATTAGGGGAGTCCCAAGATAAAACATGATCTTTACATCAGCACCTGTTTTCTAATTAGGATTGCTTAGTGGCAATTTTCATCCAATAATTTAGTTAAATTTCATTCCTAAAGTATAAATATCCTCTGAAGGCACATGGGTGAAGCTAAATCGATAAGGGCGTTATTGTAAATTACTTCATAATTATATATTGATAAACAGAATAAGGTTATGTGATATCCATTTTCCATATCACTTCATACTACAGACAACTTAGTAGAAAATTGCATTCTTATGTTGTTTTCAAAACAGCTTTGTTTGGTATAAAATGCATTTCATCATTTTAAAGCAATCTAATATTAGCATAATGTTTTTTGCCTTGTTTAGATTTTCACACCATGTTAGCTCAGGATATCTGAATCATATTTTGCTCTTTAAATGTTCTTAGAGAATGTTATATGAAAAAAAATTAATGACATATAAGAAAAAATCTTGCATGTTGTTCTATGTTTTAGGCCTAACTAGAGAGTACTGGGAGACTGTAGGATGTTAAAGTATTTCAAATCAGTCTGCCTCCCTTCTCGCTTATAAATGTGACAAACCATCAACTTAGAATGTTCTCTTTATCCACTGATCTCTCTTCTATATGTTGTCCATTCCCTCCATGTGCTATTTATTTATCATGTACTGATTTATGCTGCCTGTGTGTCCTAGAATATTCACAGTCATCTGCTTTAAAGCATTTTGTCCTATTTTCTATAAAAGTGACCCAATTTTTGGTTGAGAAAAAATGGCCCCTGTACACATACCTATTAATTAATGTACCACTTGTTTCTTAACTCAGATATGTCCTTGGTATAAGCCTGTTCTTTGCTGACTTTGTTCCTCTCTGGGGAAATACACTGGGAGGATGTGTGTATAGTGAAAAGAGGGTTTGCCTTGTTTTAAGTGCAGGCGCACTTGCCCTGGAATCTATTTTCAGCACTTACTAGATTTTTTCTCTAACCAAGTCATTTAATCTCTTCCTATATGAAATAAAGCTAATACTTATTCCTCTCACTAAAATAATGTTTACATGAGCTTAAGCATTCATGACTAGTCTTGGTCCTTAAAACTTAATGGGTGTTCATTATGTGGACACTGAGAAAGAAAATACCTACCATAAAGGGATCCTGTTGGCTAACTGGGGAAAAAACAAACAAACAAAAAACAACAAAACACAAATATACAACAAATCAAAACAGAGCCTAGCAGCCATTTCTACACAGGGGCCAATCATGCAAACTGCAATTCAGGAAGTCTCACTGAACCACCTGCCTCTGGAATCTGACTTAGAAAATGATGAGTCTCTGAAATCTTATGTCAACCAATAAGACTGAGACTTTCCCATCCAGTTGGAACTGCATAGCTATGTCCCCATCAACATCTTCACCAAGCAACCAGAGTGACTCCATTCTGATGGGGAGTTTTGAACCAATCAAACTATGAGGATTTGGAGCCCTTATTTGCATGAGGAAAGACGAATCAGAGTCCAGGAGCTAGGACCTTAGATTTTTTTTTTTTTAATTTATTGTCTAAAGTTTTACATATGTGTCCTTTTTCCCCAATTGATGCCCCCCAGCCATTCCCACTCTGAGCAAGCCCCCACCACCCCAGTGTCTGTGTCCATTGGTTATGCTAATATGCATGCATACAAGTCCTTTGGTTGCTCTCTAACCCCCTCCCCTACCATTTTTCTCTGGATCCATTCTTGTTCATCAAATTATGTTGATCATTATATCCCACATACGAGTGAGATCATGTAATATTTATCTTTCTCAGGCTTATTTCACTTAGCATAATGCTATCCAGTTCCATCCATGCTGTTGCAAATGGTAAAAGTTCTTTCTTTTTTATAGCCGCATAGTATTCCAATGTGTAGATGTACCAGTTTTTTAATCTACTCATCTGCTGATGGACACTTAAGCTGTTTCCAAATCTTAGCTATTATAAATTGTGCTGCTATGAACATAGGGGTGCATATATCCTTTCTGATTGGTGTTTCTGGTTTCTTGGGATATAGTCCTTGAAGTGGGATTAGTGCGTCAAATAGGAGTTCCATTTTTAACTTTTTGAGGAAATGCCATACTGTCTTCCACAGTGGCTGCACCAGTTTGCATTCCCACCAGCAGTGCAGGAGGGTTCCTTTTTCTCCAAATCCTCGCCAGCACTTGTCTTTTGTTGGTTTGTTGATGATAGCCATTCTGACAGGCCTGAGATTGTATCTCATTGTTGTTTTGATTTGCATCTCTTGAATGATTAGTGACTTTAAGCATGTTTTCATATGTCTCTGGGCCTTTTGTATGTCCTTTTTCGAAAAATGTCTATTTAGATCATTTGTCCATTTTTTGATTGGATCGTTTATCTTCCTTTTGTTAAGTTGTATGAGTTCTCTGTAAATTTTGGAGATTAAACCCTTTCGGAAATGTCATTGCCAAATATGTTCTCCCATGCAGTGGGCTTTCTTGTTGTTCTGTTGATGGTTTCTTTTGCTGTGCAGAAGCTTTTTATTTTGATGTAGTCCCATTTATTTTCTCCTTAGTCTCCATTGCCCTAGGCGGTGTGTCTGTAAAGATATTGCTACGACATATGTCTGCTATTTTGCTGCATATGGAGTCTTGTAGTATTTCTATGGTTTCCCGTCTTACATTCAAGTCCTTTAGCCATTTTGAGTTTGTTTTTGTGTATGGTGTAAGTTGGTGATGTAGTTTCATTTTTTGGCATGTATCTGACCAAATTTCCCAGCACCATTTATTAAAGAGACTGTTTTGACTCCATTGTATGCTCTTGCCTCCTTTGTCAAATACTAATGGGACATAATGGCTTGGGTTGATTTCTGGGTTCTCTGTTTTGTTCCATTGGTCTATCTGTTTGTTCTTGTGCCAGTACCAGGCAGTTTTGAGAACCGTGGCTTGGTAATATAGCTTGATATCTGGTAATGTGATCCCTCCAACTTTATTCTTTTCTCAGGATTGCTGTGACTATTCAGGGTCTTTTTTTATTCCAGATTAACTTTTGGAGAGTTTATTCTAGATCTTTGAAATATGCCTTGGTATTTTAATGGGGATTGCATTGAATCTGTAGATTGCTTTGGGTAATATGGACATTTTAATGATGTTGATTCTACCAATTTATGAACATGGTATGTTCTTCCATCTGTTTATGTCTTCCTTTATCTCTTTTGTCAATGTCCTATAGTTTTCTGAGTACAGGTCTTTTACTTCCTTAGTTAAGTTTATTCCTAGGTATCTTAATTTTTTTTGTTGCTGCAATGGTAAATGGGATTTTTTTTTCCATTTCTCTTTCTGTGAGTTCATTATTGGTGTATAAAAAGGCCATAGAGCCCTAACTGGTTTGGCTCAGTGGATAGAGCGTCGGCCTGCGGACTAAAGGGTCCCAGGTTCGATTCCGGTCAAGGGCATGTACCTGGGTTGCAGGCACATCCCCAGTAGGGGGCGTGCAGGAGGCAGCTGATCGATGTCTCTCTCTCATTGATGTTTCTAACTTTCTATCCATCTCTCTTCCTCTCTGTAAAAAATCAATAAAATATATTTAAAAAATAAAAAAAATAAAAAAAATAAAAAGGCCATAGATTTCTGGGTGTTAATTTTGTATCCTGCTGTATTGCCGAATTCATTTATTAGGTCTAGTAGTTTTTGATGGTGTCTTTGGGGTTTTCTATGTACAATATCATGTCATCTGCAAATAAGGACAGCTTTACTTCTTCTTTTCCAATTTGGATGCCTTTTATTTCTTCTTGTTGTCTGATCGCTATGGCTAGCACTTCCAGTACTATATCGAACAGGAATGGTAAAAGTGGGCATTCCTGTCTTGTTCCTGTTCTTAGGGGAAATGAGTTTAGTTTTTGCCCATTGAGTATGATGTTGGCGGTAGGTTTGTCATATAAGGCTTTTATTATGTTGAGTTATGATCCCTCTATTCCCACTTTGCTGAGAGTTTTTAATCAGGATAGGGTGTTGGATTTTGTCAAATGCTTTTTCTGAATTGATTGTTATGATTATGTGATTTTTGTTTCTCAGTTTATTTATGTGATGTGTTTATCTGGTTTTTGGGATTAGGATAATGCTGGCTTCATAGAAAGAGCTTGGAAGTGTGCCTTCCTCTTGAATTTTTTGGAGTAGTCTGAGGAGGATAGGTTTTATTTCTTCTTTGAATGTTGGTAGAACTCCCCTGTAAAGCCGTCCAGACTAGGGCTTTTGTTTGCTGGAAGATTTTTGATTGTCGCTTCAATTTCTTAGGTAGTTATCAGCCTATTCAGGTTTTTTTTTTATTCTTCTTGATTGAGTTTTGGCAGCTTGTATTTTTCTAAGAATATGTCCATTTGATCTAGGTTGTCCATTTTATTGGAATAGAGTTGTTCATAGTATTTTTTCATAATCCTTTGTATTTCTGTGGGATCAGTTGTTACTTCACCTCTTTCATTTCTGATTTTGTTTATTTGGTCCTCTCTCTTTGCTTCTTGGTGAGCCTGGCTAGAGGTTCATCAATCTTGTTTATCCTTTCAAAGAATCAGCTCTTGGTTTTGTTAATCTTTTTTATTGGTTTATTTATTTATTTTTTTGTCTCTGTCATTTATTTCCGCTCTGATCATTATTATTTCCTTCCTTCTGCTCACTCTGGGCTTTTCTTGTTGCTCTCTTTCTAACTCTTTGAGTTGTAGGGTTAGATAATTTATTACCATTTTTTCTTATCTTTTGAGATAGGCCTGTAGAGCTATGAACTTCCCTCTCAGGACTGCTTTTACTGTGTCCCATGGATTTTGGATTGTCGTGTTTTCATTGTCATTTGTTGCCTTGATGCTTTTTATTTCTTCTTTGATCTCTTTGGCAACCCAATCATTGTTTAATAGCATGCTATTTAGCCTCTAGGTTTGTGTTTTTATTGTAGTTGATTCCTAGTTTTATGCCATTGTGATCTCAGAAGATGCTTGATATGATTTCTATCTTCTTGAATTTGAAGAGACTTTGCCTGGGTCCCAATATGTGGTCTATCTTTGAAAATGACCCATGTGCACTTGAGAAGAATGTATATTCTGTGGCTTTGAAGTGTAATGTTCTGAAGATGTCAATTAATTCCATCTGATCTAGTGAGTCATTTAGGAATGATGTTTCTTTCCTGGTTTTTTGTTTTGAAGATTTGTCCAATGGTGTTAGTGGGGTATTAAAGTCCCCTACTATGACTGTATTGCTGTCAATCTCTCCCTTGCTATCTTCCCAAAGTTTGTATTTGAGTGCTCCTGTTTTGGGTGCATATATGTTTATCAGAGTTAACCTTCTTGTTGAATTGCTCCCTTTAGTATTATGAAATGGCCTTCCTTATCTCTTGTTATGGCCTTCACTATGAGGTCTAATTTGTCAGATATAAGTATTGCTACCCCAGCTTTTTTTCATTTCCATTCGCCTGAAAAAAACTTTTTCCATCCCTTCACCATCAGTCCATGTGTGTCCTTTGTTCAGAGGTGGGTTTCCTGTAGACAGCAGATATATGGGTCATGTTTTCCTATCCACTCAGCTACCCTATGTCTTTTGATTGGGGTATTTAATCCATTTACATTTAATGCTATTATTGATAGGTACTTGTTTGTTGTCATTTTTATTCTTTATGCCTGTGTTCCTTCTCCCCTTCCTATTTCTTCTTCTTACAGCAGACCCTTTAGCATTTCTTGCATTGCTGGTTTGGTGGTAATAAACTCCCTTAGTCCTTTTTGTCTATGAAGCTCCTGATTTCACCCTCAATTTTTATTGATAGCCTTGCTGGGTACAGTATTCTTGGATTCAGACCCTTGCTTTGAATGACTTTATATATTTCATTCCATTCCCTCTGGCCTGATGTGTTTCTGTTGAGAAATCAGTGGATAGTCTGATGGGAGATCCTTTGTAGGTAACTTTCTGTCTCTGGCAGCCTTTCAGATACTTACTTTGTCGTTGGTGTTTGCCAATCCTATCTAATAAAGAGGGAATATGCTAATTTACTGTCACACCCTCACAAAGATGGTGGCGCCCACAGCAAATAAGGAGGGAATATGCTAATTGACTGCCACACCCTAAAAGATGGTGATGCCCCAGCCACAAGATGGCGGCACCCCAGTACCCTCAGCCCCACCGGGGCGGCAGGCACACAGCATGGTCAGGTCTGCCCCCTGGCAGGTCTGGCTGGTCCGCACGCCTGCCTCTAGACTCCCCCAAACCCTTCAGGCCCCCAGGGCTGTCCCAAGGTGCAGGCAAGCCTTGAATGGCAGCTGCACAGTCAATGCCTGAGGCACAGGCAAGCCTTGGATGGTGTTTCTCCAGCCACCCAAGGCTGCCTGAGGATCAGGTAACCTGGGCTGGCCAAGGTTTGCACTGCCGGCAGTGGCAGCAGCAGAGGTGTGATGGGGGCATCACCTTCCCCTGATTGTCGTGTCGCCTCCCGCCCCTGAGGGTTCCCAAACTATGAGAGGGGGTAGGCCAGGCTGAGGGACCCCCCCTCCAGTGCATGAATTTTCATGCACCAGGCCTCTAGTTTAATTATAATGTGTTTTGGTGTCAGTCTTTTGGGGTTCATCTTGTTTGGGATTCTGTGAGCTTATTGGACTTGTGTGAGTGTTTTCTTCCTGATATCAGAGATGTTTTCTGTCATTATTTCTTCATACAGGTTTTCTATTCCTTGCTCAGTTTCCTCTCCTTCTGTGCCCCTATTATGCAGATGTTGTTTCGTTTTGTGTTGTCCCAAAGTTCCCTTAGGCCAGGAGCAAGGACTTTTGTCTATGTGAGTCAGCTCCCTTCTGGCTCTGGGAGCACAGTTCCCTTTCCACTGAAGACTGCATTTTCCTGGCTGAAACTCAAACACCAAAGATGTCTGGAAGATGTCTCGCTGGACCAGAACAGGTCAGTGGGGCCTGAGCAGACTGTCACAGAATAACAGGGGTCCTCAAACTTTTTAAACAGAGGGCCAGTTCACTGTCCCTCAGATGGTTGGAGGGCCAGACTATAGTTTAAAAAAAAAAAACTGTGAACAAATTCCTATGTGCACTGCGGGCCTGGGACAAGGCGGCTGCTAAGCAGGACAGGCAGCGGCACCCGGCGGGCTGGAAAAATGTCCTCAGTGGGCCGCATGTGGCCCTCGGGCCGTAGTTTGAGGACCCCTGGAATAGAGCATACCAGAGAGGAGCAGAGCAGAGCTGTCAAACTGAAGAGAGACTTAGTTCCAGGAATGCCTCACAGCTATGTTCTTCTCACAGCTGTGCTGTATTACATTGAGCTGTTTTGTACTGAATAAAGTTTCCTTCTTCACTGCACCCTAAATTGGGGATTCCCATTGGTGTTGAATTGGCACCAACGAACATCAGTTGACAATTATGTGGTAAGAATTATTATGAGTAACAATAATTAATATAAATCACTCTGTAAATAAAACTTTCTCTTCACTATCACACTGTCTATCTCACCAGGTCTCATCTTCTCATCTTAAAATGATGGTCATTATCTTTGTGAGATAATGCTATGTTTATATAAAGCAATATTTCTCATCCATCCATGAGTTCTTTCCTCAAATTTACTGAGTCAGAATGTTCAGAGGTGTTTATACACCCTCCACAGGAATTTCAAAGTGAAATCTGGTTAAGAACAACCAAGCCAAACATGTGAATAGGGTTTGAAAGTCCTTTGTTGGAAGAAATCTCACTCCTCCATGGTAATTAGAAGGAATCTTCAATGAAAACCACAAAGTCAGATGTCCCAGGCAGGACCAATTCCAAGCAGTAGAGAATTAGGAGAAATGTATACCATGCATACTCTGGGTCCTTCACACACGTCAATTTCATGTAAGTGACATCTAGTGACAACAAACAACAAAAGCACTTTCTAAGTGTGTATCCTCACGGAAGTCGAAGTGGGAAATTTTTCTTGACCCGATGGCCCAGCAACGCTCAGAACCACAGTGCTAATTGTCTTAGATCCTTCCTTTTCCTTCTTCCTGAGTCACCATTTGGGAGAATTATTTCTTTATCTCAGCTCACTTCCTTCAAGATGATTCTCTTAGCATTATGGAATCACCCAAAACATTCTCCTGCTTCAATGTAAAGCATTCTTTCATCGTGAATTGTTGCTTAGCAGGCCTTTCTTCTCACTCTAGATCCCAAGCAAAAGGAAGTGGGAGAAGGGTGCTGTAAGGGTGACTGTGACGTTTAGGCTTCATTCATAGTTAATTTTTAATTAATTCTAGAATCATGGCCTGCGTATCTCCAGACTATGTGTGGGTTTTTTAATCCAAACTGGTATTCTGAATGATTCTTGGGTATGAATCCTCAAGACATATATAAGAAATAAAAGTTGTGCCCTATGTGCAGCTATCAACTTAAATCAAAGAGAGGTGAGAGGTGAGCTCAGGGGAAGGAGAAGATTAACAAATAGCCTTTCTCATCTCTGAGATAAATAGCAAATTCTGCCATTTTGAACAGTTTTACTTACAGTTAGTTTCATACTTCAATTGCTTAGATAATCTTTTAAAAATTGACAAGCTTTTGAATTATTTTGCATTACTTTTTCTTTCTTTATAAATTTTTTAATGTTGACATTATTACAAGTGTACTTTCTCTTGATGTCTGACAAATATGAGCATTTGCTTTTGAAATGCATAAAAAATGCAAAACATAGACCTGTTTTGACCACCAAAAGGTTTGTTTATAATTATAACACTTTCAAATATTTTTTAAAATGTAATACACCACTAAGAACCGCACACAGAACATTTACAATGTATACCAGAAAATAATTCTGCTATTAGTACAGTAGTGCCTTCTATACTTTGTGGGGGAAAATATGGAACAATTACAAAAACAATGAGGACATGCTTCAAAATTAAGGATTAATTAATTTTGTCATTCATTTTTCACTCACACCCATTCAACAATTATTTATTGAGAGTCCTCCCATAAGCAAGGTGCTATTCTATCTAAATATGTTTTAAGGAACAAGACAGACAGGGTGTCTTTTCTCATAGAGCTTACATTTTAGTGAGGGAAAGAGGTAAATAAGTAAACAGATAAGAAAAATGCTAGGCTAAATTAATCCTTCAAAAAAGTCTTTATTTTTAAACTAAAACCTTATTGTGTCCAAGTTTAGAAAGAAGTCATATAAATATTTTTTTAAACTAGTGTTCAAAGATTGTCAACATATTCAGGTCATTCATTCTTCCTACGTTTACTAAAAAGATCCCTTATCCCTGTTGTATTGAAAGGAAAACAAAGTCAGGAAAAGTAAAATATTGAGATAATTCATATTAAGCAAACTTAGGTGGAAAAAGCTCCTTTGATGGTTTCCTAATGTCAGGCTCAGTCCAGTCAGGAATCAAACACCTTTTCTCTTGTTCCCTGACTGCTCTCCTTACCCATTTCATCACCTGTGCTTACTAGGCTAACCTGAATGATTACCATTCTGCTTTGTTCTCTCTTTATAAATATTGCACTATTTCTTCCTAGTGACTCAAGAGAAGTCCATTATTTTTGACAATTGCTGCAGAGAGAGAAGCAGAGATGATGGAAATACTCAACACTTGCAAATCCTTAGGTTCCCAGCATTGGTTTTCTGTTCCCATAGACTTATAGGAGCTTTGGTTAGTTAAACTATATCTTTTTTTAATGGAAACATTGCTCACATAAATGAGTTTCAAACCAATTCATAGAAGAAAAATGCTTTAATATGGTCTCGCTATAATCAGTGAAGCTAATATTATATGTTTGCTTATACAGTGTTCGGCGAACTGCGGCTCGTGAGCCACATGCGGCTCTTTGGCCCCTTGAGTGTGGCTCTTCCACAAAATACCTCGGCCTGTGTGAGTCTAATTTGAAGAAGTGGCATTAGAAGAAGTTTAAGTTTAAAAAATTTGGCTCTCAAAAGAAATTTCAATCGTTGTACTGTTGATATTTGGCTTTGTTGACTAAAGAGTTTGCTGACTACCGGCTTATCACATCAATGGGGTTTAAAGATCATTTAAAGAATGTGTTTCTCTATTTCAGCCAAAATTCCCTTTCTATGAATCCGAGCTAAATGTCCCATACATGGGATACCATTTAAAACCACTTCAAGTTATTTAAAACTACACAGGCAAAACTACACAGGTATTTAGGAGGTAAAATCTGTTTTTGAAACTTGCAGCATATACTTACATGAAAAAAAAATTAGTGAACAACCTCATATTTAAACATAGAGGTATCTTTCCATATAGTAACATTTATAGTAGTACAAGTAATACTCCCACCTCTATACAGTCTCTATTTTGAGTACCCTCTGTGATATCTTGTGGTTATTGTCTGCAGTTAGCAAGTAGTGTTGAAATATGGGAATTGGGCAACATGCAGCACTTGTCCATGTCCGGTAATAGCACAGTTACCTGATATGGCCCTGAACAGATTTGTTTCTACATCTTTCATCTACAGTGAAAGATGTCTCAATAGCACATCAACAGAGTACTTGATGTAAGCCAGGCATAACAGAGCACTATCAGACCATCGGCTAGTAACAAGGGCCAGCAAGCTGAGGTGGAGAAATTGATGGCCCAGATTACATAAGCAGTAGCTCTTTGGAGGAGCAAGTTACCCTCTAATGTTCCCTCCTGAAGATACGAAGGGTGTTAAAAAGGTGGTTCCTGGATTCCTCTCCTACCACAGCCTTAGGAGTTTGTGTGGACATGTGTTCATTCAGTGCTTAGCCTGACGGACAGTGACCTCCTTGAGGGGAGAGGCCATAACTGATTCAACAGTCACCTGTATGTTGTACAGTGCCTAGAAAAAATGCTTGTCAAACTAAGATGAAATAAGTTAATTATAACAAATATGACATTATTGTTTGCAATAAAGTCTCTTTTGTTGTGAAGATAGGCCCTAGTATATAGTGCTGGAATATTTTGGTTTTATTTATTTTCAATTATAGTTATACACTGACACATATTTGTTCAAATACGTTAGCTTTCCCATGTTGACAGGCTCTTTGGTCAGGAAAACTGCACATATATGCCTCGGAGTGGGCTCACCTCGCAGACATTCCAGCATAAATGCAGAGCATCGTGTTGTTTTCCATTTGTGCAAAAACCAATTTAGAATATGGGGTTTGTCTTTTAATTTTTGGTAGAGCCCTGTGAAACCTATGAAATTTTATAAATTTACAAGCATTATATGTGGAAAATTCAAATATTGAGAAAGTGTATTGGAAGAGAAAAAAATACATTTCACAATTATTAGTGCATAAGCATTATCATCTCATTTTCTACAAAATGTAGTACACTCTAAGATGACATTTGAGAATAATTTTATCTTCTCTAGGAAGTCCTCCCTGATCCCCCATTGGCTGCCTACACACACACATACCTCTATTACATACTCCAGGCTGGGTCGTGTGCCCTTTTCTATACCTTTCTAAACAGCATATTGTATGGGTCGTCACCATACTATTTAAAGCACACTATCTGTTTATCCATATGTCTCTCAATTGATTAAACACCTCAAGGTAAAATACCAGAGCTTATTCATGTTTAAATTCTATATTTATCATAATAGTTGGCTCATAATAAGTCCTCAAGAGATTGAGTTGAAATGACTTCCACTTGTGTCTAACAGTGGAATACACATTACTTATCCAACTTAGTTAGGGGACAAGTCTCTGGTCTCATTTTCATTTGCATCCTGGCCATGATTTGGACTACTGTCAATCATCATGGAACAAGTAAATTGGGTTAGAGTGAGCCAAACTAACCGGACTGAAAATATCCTCATTAGCAAAGAGTCCAGGCAATTGGACAAGTTAATTGAAACCTATCCTATGGTTATCATGAAAGACTGGTTATGATTGTGATGTCAATTCATCTTGCCAAATATGCCCTTTGTTTGAAAGATATTCATGATATAGCAACTACAAAAATAACAGCATTTAGTAAACTTTTACAATACTCCAAACACCCAGATAAATTACACTTTTGTTTTAGTTAATAAGCGGAATAAAATTATTAGATAAAGCTCTCTAATATTTATATTGTCCAATTTTAAGGTGTTTTTACTTACAGTTAAAAATTAATAACCGAAATAAGGAAATTATCTGCATATTCAAGCCCAAATCTTTTAACACCATATTTATCTACCAACATATTTTGTTGTCATTATTTCATCCTTATATCCTCATTGCTGGTACACAGTAGATGCTAAGAAATAGCTAGATTTTATTAAGAGCTTTCTATATGCTAAAAACATACTAATATGTGCACCTTACATTAAATCTTTCTCAAAAATCCTCACAAAATCCTTTCTCAAAAAACCTCAACTTTGAGATAGATTGGTTTATTGTTTGAGTTGTAAAAAGTTAAGTAATTGACTAAAGGTCAAAATAAAAACATGAGATATCAATTTAATAACTACTATCCATAAATACTTGTTCAATAAATAATTAAATATATTTTGATCAAGCAGATGCTTATTTTAAATCATACAGCAATTTTTTTCTTATTTCATTAGTATTTAGTGATTGTTTGGGAAAATGCAAGAAAAAAATCACAGAAACAAAAGAGGGAAAAAGATGGAGAGACAAAGAGAAGAGGGAGAGAAAGAGATATGGAAAGAGAAAGAAAGAAAGGGTATGGCAATCATAAACAAGAAGATAGGTTTGTGGACTAACAGATTGCAAAATTTTCATAGCCCCTGAATTTAGAAAATGAGTGGTATATCTTATTATTGATGATTTGAAGACAAATTAGCTAATATGACATACACATGTTTATTTTTTTCACATGTTTATTTGATGGAAAATGCTCTGCACATTCTCTAGTGATTGTGTGTGTGTGTGTGTGTGTGTGTGTGTGTGTGTGTTGGAGTCTTTGATCATGGGATCCTATCTTAAAACTTGTATTACTGTTAATATGTAGAAAACCCAAGGGTAAAGACAAGTGAGATTTTATTTGTGTGTTTAAAATGAATAATTATTATTGACTAGGCCAAATTACTTCTTGTTGGCACCTGGAGCAAGTTTGTTTATATAACTTCATGGAAAGCAAAAATGTTTTCATGGCCTTTCAGCAGTCTATAAAGTCCAAATGGAAAGAACATCTGCAGAAATAGGAGATAAATATTCCTAAAAATAATAGATAATAGATATGTGTTGAGTGAAAGAAACAGTAAGAGTTAAAGTTGACTGTAGTTTGGAAGTGGTCACCCTTGTTGTATAAGGAATATCACTGCACGTGGACTAGTAGTCCTTGCTTCTTCCTTGAGCTATCTCCATGAACCTAGGCAAGACACTGGTATTCAGTTGCCTCGTGAGAAAAAAAAAGGCCAATAACATGTGCAATGCTTATTCTTTGGGGGTTTTCTAGGGTTACGTAGGTAATATACATAAATAAAATTTATGAAAATAGTTACATACGGGGTAGTTAGCATATGCTTAATTAGTATGTAAATAAAATTAAAATAGCATAGCAGACTAGGTACTTATTAACTGCTAAAAAATGAGGTATTAATTAGAACAAAATTGAATCTCTTCCCAAAGTACAGTTTTGGTAAGTAGAAATATTTTAAGGATAACATTTTTTAATTGATAGCTAGTTTTTAGTATTAACTATTTAAGTTTATCTATAGTGGCTTTCCTTTTCTTTATGACATTGCCTTGTACAACACTGATTTATCCTCCCACCCCAGTTAAGCAGGCTATGCATTTTAATGCCATCTCATTTATGGAAACAAATAAAAGAAAATTATTTGTAATTGTATATTTGCTTTACTTAAATGTAAATTAAAACTATATTCTTTCTGTTACAGGCCAAAGATTATAAACACGTGCTGTTTAACAATATAGAGCAAAAGTAACTATATTTTTCCTTCATATAATCTAATAAAACTGTCTTAGTATATATAAAATGGTGGGACTAATTGAGCTTTGATATTTATATTATCTTATGTATGTTTTATGCTGCTTTTTCTAAAGGAAGGTAATGTATAAAAATGAAAAACTGAATTGCTAGACCATTAAGAAACTAACAAACAAAATTTTAGGAGACAGAAATATCTTTCTGTTTTACTGTTCAACTGCTATGACTGAACAAATATAGTTCTCTTCTGCCTTCTTTGTTTTAACTAGAAAATAGTAATACTTATCTTGAAAGCATAGTCTAAGAACCAATGAAATAACATGCCAAGTGGGTTTAAATTTTGGATGGGATGAAAGAAGATGAAGAGAATAGCCAAAGAACATATGTGCATAGCGCATGGACACAGACAGCAATGTGGTGAGTACCAAAGGAAGGAGAAGGTGGGCAATGGGGGAGAATAAGGGATATCTCTAATATTGTCAACAATAACAATAAAATATATAATAAATAAAACACTAAGTTTTGGAGAAAAAAGGTGAGCCAGCTCAGTCTCTGAAACCAGATATAGCCAGTTTATTTCTTTTGAAATATATTGGCAATCACTAGACATTGAAGAAAACAAATAAATACCTATGGCTTTTCCAGAAGGCAATGAGATCTCAGAAAGAATTAGGTTTGTACGTGACTAGGAAATACAATTAAAGAAAGTGAAATGGGCCAAGAATTAAATAAAAATGTCTATTTGCAATTTTTTTCTCGTTCCCTTCTATTCTCTCATAACCTCGCCACTGAACTTGTGATTATTCCTGCTTGAGTAGAGAACTTTTATTCCTGTGTAGTATGAGTCACATTCTTTCCCATGTTGGAGGACACATTCTTTCCTCCAATCATATCCTTAGATGATTGGTTGTGACAACTTTGGAACCTATATCTTTTGGCACTATGAAACAGGAACTCACAGCAATATACAATTGTCCAGCAACTCCACAAGTTTGGGTATTTTTATTTTATTTTATTTTATTTATTTACTTACTTACTTACTAGAGGCCCAGTGCATGAAATTCATGCACTGCGGGGGGAGGGTCCCTCAGCCCAGCCTGTACTCTCTCACAATCCAGGACCCCTTCCTTGCTCCTAACCGCCTACCTGCTTGCTCCTTACTGCTTGGCTTAATGATCCTTAGCACTGCCGCGGAGGCAGAAGAGGCTCCTGCCACTGCCGCTGCACTCGCCAGCTGTGAGCCTGGCTTCTGGCTGAGCAGCACTCCCCCTGTGGGAGCCCACTGACCACCAGGGGGCAGCTCCTGCTTTGAGCATCTGCCCCTGGTGGTCAGTGAGCATCATAGCAACCTGTTGTTCTGGTCGTTCCACTGTAACAGTCATTTAGGCTTTTATTATATAGATTTTTAATGTATTTTTACTAGAGGCCTGGTGCACGAATTCATGCACGGGTGGGGTCCAGCTGGCCCCCCAATCGGGGTTGATCAGGGCCAAGCCAGCAGGGGGGTGGGGCCACGGGAGGTTGGCTGATCGGGGATGAGGCGGCCAGGGGAGGGGTCATGGGAGGCAAAACCCTGGATCAGGATGGGGGAATCGGGCCAGCTGGGGGAGGGACCACAAGAGGTTGGGGGGGCGCTGATCGGGGCCCCGATATAGTTGGTTGGCCGCTGCAGTACACGTTATAGCAACCGGTTATTCCGGTCCTTCCATCATTCTGCTCATTCTGGTCATTCTGTCATTCAGGTTGCTTGGCTTTTATATATACAGACTAGAAGCCTGATGCACAAAAATTTGTTCAAGAGTAGGCCTTCCTTCCCCAGGCTGCCGGCACCAGATTCCCTCTGGCACCTGTAACCCAGGCTTCACTCCTCCAGCCACCGGCAGGCACCCGGAACCCAGGATGCTTCTCTTCTCCAGCTGCCCGCAGGCACCTGGGACCTGGGCTGGCTTCCCCCCAACCCCAGCTTCATCAGGAAGGATGTCTGGAATGATGTCTGGAAGACGTCTGGTATAATTAGCATATTACACTTTTATTATTATAGACTAGAGGCCCGGTGCATAAAATTCGTGCACAGGGGTGTGTGTGTCCCTCAGCCCAGCCAGCACCCTCTCCAATCTGGGACCCCTTGAGGGATGTCCGACTGCCCGTTTAGGCCCAATCCTACTGGGATCAGGCCTAAACGGGCAGTCGGACATCCCTCTCACAATCCAGGACTGCTGGCCCCCAACTGCTCACCTGCCTGCCTTCCTTATTGCCCCTAACCACTTCTGCCTGCCAGCCTGATCACCCCCTAACCACTCCCCTGACAGCCTGATTGATGCCTAACTGCTCCCCTGCCAGCTTGGTTGCCTCTAACTGCCCTCCCCTGGAGGCCTGGTCACCCCTAACTGTACTTCCATGCTGGCCTGGTCACCCCTAATTGCCCTCCCCTGCAGGCTTGATCATCTCCAACTGCCCTCCCTTGCAGGCCTGGTCCCTCCCAACTGCCCTCCCCTGCTGGCATCTTGTGGCAGCCATCTTGTGTCCACATGGGGGCAGGACCTTTGACCACATAGGGGCAGCCATCTTGTGTGTTGGAGTGATGGTCAATTTGCATATTACTATTTTATTAGATAGGATAGAGGCCTGGTACATGGGTGGCGGCTGGCTAGTTTGCCCTGAAGGGTGTCCCAGATCAGGGTGTGGGTTCCCTTGTGGCATGGGGTGACCTGGGCAAGGGGCCTGCAGTGGTTTACAGGCCAGCCACACTCCCCGGCAACCCAAGCGAAGACCCTGGTATCTGGGATTTATTTATCTTCTATAATTGAAACGTTGTAGCCTTGAGCGGAGTCCTGGGCCGGCCAAAGCGGGCACGAAGCTTGGCTTCCTCTATCGCCAGGGGAACCCAAGCCTCCTGTTCACTCCGTGGCCTCAGCCATCTTGGTTGGGTTAATTTGCATACTTGCTCCTGATTGGCTGGTTGGCATGGCTTGTGAGTGTAGTGGTGGTACAGTCAATTTGCATATTACTCTTTTATTAGATAGGATTGATTTCAGAGAGAAAGAGAGATAGATCAATGATGAAAGAGAATAATTGATCAGCTGCCTGTTGCATGCCCCCTACTGGGAATCCAGCCAGCAATCTGGGAACATGCCCCTGCCTGGAATTGAACCCGGGACCCTGAGTCTGCAGGCTGATACTCTACCCACTGAGTCAAACCAGCTAAGGTGAGTTTGGTTATTTTATATACTGTACTTATGAAAAGATTTTGGTGTGGCTGTTATTTGCATAACAAAGGGGAGAGATTGAATAAAATTGATTATTTCTACCTCTGCAGTATAAATAAGATTATTTAAGGTTAAAAATATAAATTGGAGTAAAACTTAGAAGAACATATTCTCAGAATCAAATTTCACAAAAGCCTGACATAAAATAGTGTTCCCTTCAATATTTTCTCAAGTTCAGTTTTTGCTGAAATGTCAGTTTTTATAGAGCTGCTCATGCAATAATTAGAGAAAACAAGGTACTGTCATTACATATAGAAATACTTTATGAAAATATTTAAAAATATGGGACATATTCAGTATAATAATTGTCTTTTAATTGGCCTGATCCTCACTCCAACCAACAACTTTTCTCTTTTGTATGTTTATATGATAGAGATAGAATAACTAATATACCAGGAGTGGGCATTTCTTTTTGTGGCATTTCCTACAAAAAATATTGCAGTTGAAAATTTTGATTTTTAAAAAATCCCACATCACCCAACTCTGTAATTAAAAATGAAACAAAATTAGTCCTTCTAATAACCACATGACATATTGTAAGTAGTTTTTAAACGTTTCTCTTTCAATTATCTTGATAATAAATACCTTGAGTGAGAATGAACAATTACTTCCCAGGTATATTCCATTTAATGTTTAAAGGAGATGATGTCTTTTTTTTAAGTTAATGTATTGATTATCAATTGAGAAAAATTTCAATTGATAATCAATACATTAACTTATGAATAAATATTAATTGACAATAGCTAAAGAAATGAGACAAATGTCTCAAGAAGGGCACTCAGCTGAAAGAAAGAAAAAACAACAGCAAAGGTTTATTTTAAAGCCACTATTTTGCTATGCAGTTTATTTTTTTTTAATTTCTTTACTGATTAAGGTATTACATATATGTCCTTATTCCCCCATTACTCCCCACCTCCCATTCATGACCCCACCCCTTGTTGTCCGTGTCCATTGATTAGGCTTATATGCATGCATATAAGTCCTTTGGTTGATCTCTCCCCCTTACCCCCCCTCCCCTACCTTCCTTGAGATTTCACGTTCTGATTGATGTTTCTCTGTCTCTGGATCTATTTTTGTTCATCAGTTTATGTTGTTCATTATATTCCACAAATGAGTGAGATCATGTGATATTTATCTTTCTCTGCCTGGCTTATTTCACTTAGCATAATTCTCTCCATCTCCATCCATGTTGTTGCAAATGGTAAGAACTGCTTCTTTTTTACTGCAGTGTAGTATTCCATTGTGTAGATGTACCACAGTTTTTTAATCCACTCATCTGCTGATGGGCACTTAGGCTGTTTCCAAAGTCTGGCCCCGGGTTTTTGTTTGCTGGAAGCTTTTTGATGACTGCTTCAATTTCTTCCATAGTTATTGGCCTATTGAGATGTTTAGATTCTTCCTGATTGAGTTTTGGAAGGTTATATTTTTCTAGGAAATGTCCATTTCCTCCAGGTTGTCCAGTTTGTTGGAATAGAATTGGTCATAGTATTTTTTAACAATCCTTTGTATTTCGGTAGGGTCTGTTGTTATTTCACTCTTTTATTTCTGATTTTGTTTATTTGGGTCCTCTCTCTTTGCTTCTTGGTGAGCCTGGCTAGAGGTTCATCAATGTTGTTTATCCTTTCAAAGAACCAGCTCTTGGTTTTGTTGATCTTTTGTATTGTTTTTTTGGTCTCAATGTCATTTATCTCTGCTCTGATCTTTATTATTTCCTTCCTTCTGCTTACACTGGGCTTTTCTTGTTGCTCTCTTTCCAACTCTTTGAGTTGTAGGGTTAGGTAATTTATTACCATTGTTTGTTGTTTTTTTCAGTAGGCTTGTAGAGCTATGAACTTCCCTCTCAAGACTGCTTTTGCTGTGTCCCATAGGTTTTGGATTGTTCTGTTTTCATTGTCATTTGTTGCCATGATGTTTTTTATTTCTTCCTTGATCTCTCTGGTAAACCAGTCATTGTTTAATAGCATGCTGTTTAGTCTCCATGTGTTTGATTTTTTTGGATTGTTTTTATTGTAGTTGATTTCCAGTTTTATGCCACTGTGATCTGAGAAGATGCTTGAGATGCTTCTTGAATTTGAAGAGATTTTGCCTATGACCCAACATATGGTC
The DNA here is from genome assembly GCF_963455305.1 of Plecotus auritus. Taxonomy (NCBI): domain Eukaryota; kingdom Metazoa; phylum Chordata; class Mammalia; order Chiroptera; family Vespertilionidae; genus Plecotus; species Plecotus auritus. The sequence goes on along the minus strand of NC_137771.1, from coordinate 90,773,789 downwards.
TATCTTTGAAAACGACCCATGTATACTTGAGAATAATGTATATTCTGTGGCTTTGGGGTGAAATGTTCTGAAGATGTCAATTAACTCCATCTGGTCTAGTGAGTCATTTAGGATTGATGTTTCTTTGCTGATTTTTTGTTTAGAGGATTTGTCCAAAGGTGATAGTGGGGTATTAAAGTCTCCTACTATGATTGTATTGCTGTCTGTCTCTCCTTTGATATCTTTCAGGAGTTTTGTTATGTATTTGGGTGCTCCTGTATTGGGTGCGTATATGTTTACCAGAGTTATTTTTTCTTGTTGGATTGCTCCCTTTAGCATTATGAAGTGGCCTTCCTTATCTCTTGTTATGTCCTTCACTTTGAGATCTAATTTGTCAGATAAAAGTATTGCTACCCTAGCTTTTTTTTCATTTCCATTCTCCTGAAAAACCTTTTTCCATCCCTTCACCCTCAGTCTGCGTGCGTCTTTTTTTCTTGGGTGGGTTTCTTGTAGACAGCAGATATATGGCTTTCAGAGAACTGAAAGAGCCTTAACAAGCAATCAGAAGGGACCTGAGGCTACGCCCTCCCCTGCCCCTATGGGGCTTGACAGGGGACCTCAAGGTGCGCTTCCCATCCTGGTGCTGGGCTAGGGGACCTCAGGCTGCTCCCCCCGCCCCAGCGCCGGGCCAGAGGACCTCAGGCTGTGCCCTCCACCGGCAGGGCTTGATAGGGGACCTCAGGCCGCACCCCCCACCCGGCAGGGCTTGACGAGGGACCTCAAGGTGCATTTCCCTTCCTGGTGCTGGGTTAGGGGACCTCTGACTGCTCCCCCTGCCCCAGCACCAGGCTGGGGGACCTCAGGCCGCGCCCCCCACCAGGTGGGGCTTGACAGGGGACTTCAGGCCACACCCCCTACCCCAGCACCGGGCCAGGGGACCTGAGGCTTCACTCCCCTGCCTGGTGGGGCTTGACAGGGGACCTCAGGCCGTGCTCCCCGCCCAACGGGGCTTAACAGGGGATCTCAAGGCATGCCCCCACCCTGGTGTGGGCTGGGGGACCTCAGGCCATGCCCCCCATCCTGGTGCCAGGTCAGGGGACCTGAGCCTATGTCCCCTGCTCAGCGGGGCTTGACAAGGGTGGGACTGGCCGGTCTGTATCTTGCCCAATGGTGGCGGGGGGTGGGGGGGAGGCTGGGTCTGGGTCTCATGCGATTTTGAGGTGCATGTGGGTGAGCAGGGACTTGACTCTGGGTCCTGTGGTGCGCCCCAGACTCTGACAGGAGGAATATTTTCATATACATTTTACTAATTTTCTTTCATCTCTGACACTTCTATTATAGAGAAAGGGCAAATAGCAATATTAAATTATTTCCTCTAATTAATCCCCTTTTAATGTGCACGAATTTCATGCACCGGGCCACTAGTCCTACATATTTGAATGTAAATTCAATCACAATAGTGTTTTATATTTTGTATCACTGGCTAATACTTGATTCTGGTAAAAACAGCCGTTGAAGTCCTGGCTGGTTTTGCACAGTGATTAGAGTGTTGGCCCATGGTCCAAAGGGTCTTGGGTTTGATTCCTGGTCAATGGCACTTACCTTGGTCCCAGACTGGGCGTGTGTGGGAGGCAAAGCTCGAGGTGTTTCTGTTTCTCTCCCTCCTCCCTCCCTTCCACTCTCTCTAGAAATCAATGGAAAAAATATCCTCGGGTGAGGATTAACAAAAAACAACAACACAGCAGTTGAAGAGCATAAATATATCTTGGAATATAGTAAGCACAAGAGAGCTAACAGCAAAATATTAAAAAAGCAAATAAACAGAAAAAAGTACATGACAGAGTAATATATGTCAGTATTTATGAGTCATAACTATTTAACATAATGTAAGTTTCTAGTAAGGATGCTCTTAATGATTTATTAAATTAATGAATTCAATATATATATATATATATATATATATATATAATGAATTGATTTTCAGAATTTGTATTTAATACCATGAGGCTCTATACCTTTTGAAAAACATTCTATGTGATTGTATTTATTCTATTGATACATTTGTAAATTGATTGAGTAGAATGCATACATTCCCAATTTAACTGAAAACATAGTTTACAATAGCCTGTTTATGAAAAATAATGTGGGGTATTATTTATCTAAAAGAGAAATATAAAATTTTAAATGCCTTGATTTCTTTTTAATTATTTCAAAGAAATGAAGGAAAAGAATGTAGGGAAAATATGGATCTTTTTTGGTTTAGTTAAGCATTATATTACTGCAAATCCTTTTTCCATGATTTTCTCAAATTTTGCAGTTACAGATTGTTTAGGGTAGTAATACAGAAATTATTAAAAGGGCAGAAAAAGGATCAATATAAAAGGATCATCTTGCTATTAATTTGTGTCAGCAAAGGAAGTGGGGAAATATTTAAAACTGCATCATGGAGAATTTAGACTGGACACCAAGAAAATAGGTACATGACTATGGAAATTAAGAACTAAAGCATACTATTTATTGGGACTCAAAAATGATATTCTCATTTGATATTTAATTTCCTGATCAAGAAATTCCATACACAAATGTTCCTATAAAACATACATTCTCTATAAAAAACTTGAAAGCTTAAAAAATAAGAAAAATCACCTTTAATGTTATTCCTCTAAAAGAATTCATATTATCATCATATATTTATTATTCTGTAAATATGTCAAAGTGTTTATATATTTGTTTTAACAACATAATTTAATAAAGATAAAAAACATAGAAATGACAAAAACAAAAAAATATATAAATAATTTCCATTTTAGCATACATTATCATTTTCACTTACCATTATATTGTAGGAATTTTCATTCATCATGTAATGCTTTCAAAAATATCATAACATTCCATTATGTGGACATGCCATGTTTATTTAATCAATTTATTCTTAAACCTTTAGATTATTTCATTTTGTGATTATTAAGATGTGTTCCTGAAGTCCCTTTGCATATATTTTAACACATTCTTGATTATTTTCTTTTCCTAAACTTCTACGAGTAGAGTTACTTAAGCAGAAGGTATGCACAATTTTAAGGCTTTTTTCACAAATCTCAACATTCTGCAGAAAAGACACATTAACATCAACATTTTAAAGTAATTAATGACTAAAGAAGAAAGTAATTGTGTTTCCTTGTATTCAGTCCTTGTTCTGTGGAACCATAATAAACTTTAAATTTTTCCTTTAGAATTATTTTTTCCACTCAGAAAAGAGAACACATCTAAAAGGACCTTAAAACCTGCATCAGCTGAGGCTTACTAAACCATATCAATAAGATCATATCATTCTCAAGAAAAGCATGTTTCAAATAAAAAGGAAATGTCAGCCTTGAGCATTTTTATTAACCATCTCCCCATCTTGCCTTTACATTCAGCTTTGGCTGACCACTTCCTCTCTCTGGTTTATTTGTATTAGAAATAAGTGGATTCATTAACTGTGCCACGTGGTGGGTAGGCCAGGCCTGTGAGTGTCCAATAACAGGGAATGGTTGTCTTTTTCATGGGGTGACTGATGTTTACTTTGTAGATGGCCTCAGGAGCCTATGTAATCTGAGATTGGTCTTTGTTTACTTCTTGTTTTACTGATAATGCTGACCCATTTGAAACCTGCAAGAAAGAAAAATAAACATTTGGGAATATAGTACCTGTAGTAACTCTTCCTCTGGTAGCTATTTTGGAATCTCTTCAAAGAATATTTTTAACCCCCTCTTTTCCCAACAAAATCTTGTACCTATTCTCCCAATAAAACCAAAGTAATCAACATCAAAACAATTAAAAACATAAAAGATTAAAATTATGACTTAAAGAGAGCTCGTATCTGGCATTGAATTATCTGTGTGTTCACGTGCTTTGTGTCTGCTGTTTGCTAATCACACATATTAATAACTGAGCTGTCTACAGGAATTAAACTTGAAAAATAAGTTAACTTACATTTTTCTATACTGACAGGTTTGTTTTATTCTTTTAGATTTGTTGAAATGAATTTTTTAATGATGATATGACATAAACATGAGAGAAGCATTTTTAATAACTACTGCTAACATGTTAATGAAAATTTATTATTGTGCCACACACCTCATTAAGCTATTTGTTACATTATTTTACTTAGCTATACAGCAAATATTCATATTTTGTATATGAAGAAACCAAGGTATAAGGAGATTAAATAATTCCCCAAAGGCAGAGGGCTAGCAATTGGGGACTGCATGCAGACAGAGATCCACACATGCCTGAGTCTGGAGTCCATGTTCTTAACTATCACACTGCGCTGCCTCTATTCTTTATAATGCAAAATGGCATAACGCTAATATAAAACAAATATATTGGAATCTGAACAAATGAACAACCAACAAGCATACACCCATTCAGCTAAACTTAATGTGTGCCAATTATCTTCACTGACACATCACCTAGCTCAGAAATGACTAGGCATTTATGATCTGTTTAATAGCATTGAAGTCTCCTTAAAGGGCTAGATTTGCCACCGTTCAAACCATTTTTGCTATTCCAATTTTGGAATTAACTTCATTAGCAATTTGAGCCATGAGTAAATAAATGTTATTATTTCTTAAGTCGTACCATTAAAATTATATATGTACTAGAGGCCCAGTGCATGGATTCGTGCATGGGAGTATGGGGGCCCCTCAGCCTTGCCTGTGTCCTCTCTCAATCCGGGACCCCTGGGGGGATGTAGCAGTGTGCCAAGTGGCAGGCGGCCAGGGAGGAGGCCGAGCCAGGGCCAGGCACCACACTGTTCGTGCTCATCCCTGCCTGCTGCGCCTGCCACCGCCGCTGGGTAGCACTGCCGAGGAGATGGGAGAGGCTCCAGCCTCAGAAGCTGCGCTCACCAGCCATGAGCCCGGCTCTGGCTGATCAGCGCTCCCTCTGTGGAAGCGCACTGACCACCAGGGCGCAGCTCCTGAATTGAGCGTCTGCCCCTGGTGGTCAGTGCGCATCATAGCAATTGGTCAATTGGTTGTTTCTGTTGTTCCAGTAATGAAGTAATAAATAACTTCATTACCACAAATTAGTTACTATATTTTTTATGTGTGTTTTCAAAAATTATATTTAATTTCAAAGAATTACCATCATTTTGCATGGTGGGTTCTGAAAGAAATTTCAAAAGATTTTGAGGAATTACACTATTTGAAAAGTTATAGCCTCTAAATGAACCATTTTTAGGAATCTTCATGTTAAGTATGAGTAGTAAAAATGTGTTAAAAAGTATTCATGTCACTTTATTCTTGTATACATTATATTCACAGCCTGCATATACTTTTAAAATTAAGTTGCATGTACTTACAATGTGCGATGTGTTCAGGAGACTAGCAGTTACAAAGTTGATCAGTTTAAAGTCTAGTCCATGCACTGTGAAAGCCAGAGGCACTCCTTTGGAGCTGCACTGGTCTGTAGCCTGCCCAGTGTGGTGACTGTCACATCTTCCACTTCCGCTTATTTGCTTACAGTTGTTTTGATAGTTGCACCAACAACAGCCTGATGACTTAAAGTCTACTTCATAAGCAGGTACTGTACTTGGAATAGAAAAGTGTTTCTGAGGGCATTTAAAAAATAAATAAAATAAAGATGTTGCTAAAAGCTATCTTCTCAGATTCACAAGGCTGAGAGGAAAGCTCAATTCCAACTCACAATCATCATGACCAGTCAAATGCTTTGCTCTGTCATGGACGGCAGGGACATGGGCATGCAATCCAATGTGTTCACACCACTGGCACTGCTAAAAATAGGCCAGATCTTCAGTCCAGATAAGAACCCAGATGCTTGGGAGAAAAATCCATTTCAATGATTGTATTCATTTTCCAGGAATATAATCCATAATAGCAGGGAGTATTTAGGAATGGTTCTCAGTGACTGTATTTAATTGAAGAAACTTAGAATATGGGAGCATTAATGTTGAGTGGACCCAAGCAGAAATAAAGGGTTACCAAACCAGGGCTACAATAACAGGCAGTGTTTGCTGGTGTGCATATTTATATTATAGGAATTATAATGAGAAAGACCATTATGATGATATTAAAACAGGGGGTGGCATGAGTCTGATATTTTTACCTCACTAATGAGATGGGAAACCCTGAGACAGGTGTGATGCAGAGAGATAGCACTATTTTTTGTGTAGTATTAATTTTTTAAATTAAATTTTGCTCATTCTCTTCTCTGTGTTCAAAATTGTTCCTTTCCTATGTCATTATATATTAAATATAAAAACTGGCTTATACTTGAGACACTATAGGCATAGTCTTTGAGGCCTATGAACCTCTTAGTGGTATGTGTTTTGGTTGGAGCTTAGGTTAAAGTAATATCAACAACAACAATAATAACAGTAAGAACAATCCACATACATGAAATGTCTACTCTGTACCAGGCAGGATATAAGAGCTTTACATCCATTAGCTCTCCTGATCCTCACACCAACCTCTGGGTGAGGTACTTTGATAATCACCTTTATATTTGTTGAACCTGAGGTATAGAGAGGCAAAGTGAGCATCCCACGATTACATCAATAGTAAACAGCAGAGTTGGGCTTGTACCTCAGGGGATGTGGGAGAAATGTTACTCCCTGCACTGCCTCTCACACAAGTGTTCAGTAGCACAGCATTTGGAAAAGACCTGTGAGCTTTCTGCAGTAGAGAGCCCAAAAGGCTGCCAGAACTGCGGTCCACTCTATCCAACCACGAGTCAGAGGCAAGAGCCAGGTCCAGAAGTAGGGGGAAATCTGGCTTAATGGAGGAACTAGAAGCTGGAAGATGTGAATGAAAACCAGATATGAGACAAAGGTGGCGTGAGAAAGAGGCTAAGGCTAAGCAGTTACAACCTTTCAGGTGAATCGAGTTTAAGTCATTATCCCTGGAAGCCAATAAAGCATTTAGCTAATTAAAATTTTTAAAGTTCACTCTGGAAGCAATTAGAAAACTTATGTGAAGTGGGGGAGGCAGAGTAGATACCAGGAGAACCTGGAGGCAGACTCAGTAGCCTAGGGAGCGATGAAGGGTCTTAGATTAAAGGGTTGCTGGTGCAAGAATGCTTCCTCTGGCCCAAATTTGGAAGCCAGCTACTACTGGTTGTTGATGTGTAGACACCCTGAATATGATACTTTGGCTTGTGGGTTGTTTTTTCCACTCCAATTTTTGATGCAAAGTTCTATCTGTTTTAAATGAAATTCTTGGCTTTCGTTCTTAAACATGATTTAGGCCATTTGAAATTTATAAGAAAGTAACAGAAAAAAATCACATGTTAAATTTGGCATAATATATAATGCAAATACTAGAACTGGTAATTTGTTGTCTTAGAGTCCTCCTTCTCCAATAAAAATAAAATAAAATAAAATCTGGCCTGCAACAATAATGAAAAAGTTAAACTAACACAGTATCCTTAGTCTGTTTCCTTTTACTGAGTTCAATATTTTCAAAAGGGGTAGGATCACTGTCTATATAAATTTGTACTGCATCATTCACTTTCAGGTAGTTGAAAATTTATAGTATAATATAAAATAATTTTGACTAGAAAAAATGCATATTTGTATTTAATTTGCTAGTTTAATAATATCTCTACAAAAAAGTCTAAAATATGTCTAATTTTTCTTAATAACAAAAATACTATCTTGTCAAAACTTGATGTATTCCAAAGGTGTAGCTTGATTATAAATTATGAGAAATTAAAGCGTGGGTTTCATGTACTACTTAGTACTAAATAGCATTCACCCATATTGTGACCTAATAGCATGCCTATGTGACTTCAAGTATGCTTTAACACTGTTGAAAGAAAGTTTATGAAGATTTCTATAAGGAATGACATTAGGAAATATAATTCATTGGACTGTCTCTTATAGGAACAAAGCAAACCAGATTGATCTAGGATTCAAAAGAGCATTGCTTGTATCCTAGATAAACCAGTAAAATATCTGAATGTGTTTATATTTACACTTCCTATAAAGATTGTTGGAAAGGTCAAAGATGTGATTTTTCTGTACCACTCTTTAAGAGCAGGATTACTAATGCTGCATTCTACCTAAAACATCTTTGTTTACAGATAATGTAAAAATTGTGCCCAACAGACCAACTAACTAAAATTGCTATATTGGTGATAATAGAAGTAACCAAAGTGAAAGCACTGAACAACAACAACAAAAAAGGCAAAGGCTGATGCTTCAAATTCTAACTACAACTTTGGAAGACCCACTCTCCTTTTCTTTGTCATCTGAGTTCTCTGAAAGCCATATGTTTGTTTTGGGCCTTTAGGGAATTTAGGGCCACTCATTGTTTGTACAAAGTTTCTTTTGTGACTGACTATTATTAATTACCCTCTGGAAAGAATTTCAGGTCAGACAGGGCTCCAGTTTCAAAATTAACATATGTATCAGCCCTTTCCACTTGAATGGGAAGATCCTGTTGATGGCTCTCGTTTGGTGCCAGGCCCTCATGTGCTTCCCCATGGAAGCCATAGTTAGAGGGAAACAATGTCCTGACCTGAGTGATAGACATTTACCTAGAAATTTCTATAAGCACCACAATCTTAGTATTTATTGTATAAATAGCTATGTGTTTACAAATTAAAGACGGTATTGTTTTCAAAAAAAATGGTAGATCAATGAGTATAAAATGAAATTGCTTTGGGAAGATTAGAAAACAATTGAGAACCAAGAGACAAAAAGTCTTACAAATACCCCAAAAGTATAAAGAGAAAGTGAAATACTAAGTGAAATAAAGAAAAACAGCTTATTATGAGAGACTATTTAACTCTTTATTCAGAACGGAATTTCTCTTATTTTAGATACAATTTAAGTAAGCTTTCTTGTGGCTTTCCTTAATATGCAGGGGCTGGTGATTGACAGTTGCAAATTTATAGAATGGGGTGGATTCCTTAATAAGTAACAGTTGACGGCCCACTAGAGAAATATGAACAGAAAAAGTACCCCCGAAAAATGGCACAGTAAGTATTAAAGAAAACAAAAAATTAGCAGTTGTGGGTTATTTCATAAATACAAATTTAGTAAACATAACATAGAGGGTTCATTTAGGTTGTACTTCCTTGCTCCAAAATAGTAACTCCATTTCCTAGCTTTACAATGTTCTTTTGAATCCTGGATCAATTGGGTTTGCTTTATTCCTGTAAGAGACTGTCTAATGAATTAAATTTCCCAGTCATTCCTAATGGAAATCTTCATGAGGTTTTTTTCTTTCTTTCTTTTTGTTTTGTTGGAACAATTTAAACCAGCCCATCAGTACCTATTGAGTTCTAACACTGCTCTAAGTGGTGTAAAATTTTCCAAGTGTTCTTAGCATTTTTTCTTTAGTTTCAATAGTCACAGGGTAAGAGAATTAGATCTAGTTTAAATCTGTGGTTTATTATTCTCAGAAAAACTTTTTTATATCTGTCAAACATCCCCTTCTCCTCAAGACTTTCTCTGTCTTACAGGCATATATTAAATCATTTAACGCTTATTAAAATTCATAAATAGAATACATGAGTAAATAGGTACATGAGTACTGGATTCTTCTTTGTTGTATCCCTCTGAGTCAATTGGATAATTACTTCTCTAATTTTTTTTGGAAAAGATGATCATGCTTCCGGTTTGCAGTGTGGGTGCATCATGAAAAGAAGAGAGGCCAGGAAATAACGTTGTCCTGAGGATATAGGCCAAGATTCCTTTCTTGAAGAGTCTACTCAGCAGAAACAGTGCCACATGCCAGGGGAAGGAATAACCAAAATATTTTGAGGTATTTTTGTCTGTTAGGACTGGAGGGAGAGAGAGAGAGAGACATTCATTCTTACTAAAACTTACTTAGCTCATCCTACTAGCATTCCTGCATGTGAGCATTAAGGTTATTTACCAACTCTTCCTCTGTACGGGTTTTAATGCTGGTGTTCTGGCGATATGTAAAAGGAACTATCCTATATAATAATAGAGGGACATGCAAATTGCCCATTACTCGGTAAGGTAACAACTGTTTAGCAGGTTGTGTGTGCAGCAGGCTCGGGTGAGCGGGCCATGGCAGCCAGGGGCCGAGAGCCTGTGGTGCATCATCTGGAGTTGGGGAGCTAATGACGGACAGGCTCTGGTCCTCTTCCAACAGCCCTCTCCAGCAGGCATGGGGCTGCTGAGACCCAGGCTGGGCCTCTGGCCACAGATCCACAGGTTCGTGGAGACCAACTCTACCAGGCTGCCCGGAGGCCATGTGTCTGGGCTGCAGGATGCCCAAACCTGGTGCCCGTTCAATACGTGAAACAGAGAGGAGGTGCAGGAGGAAATCCAGAGGATGGGATGTGGGTGTTCAAGACTCACTCCCTTTGGGCTTTGTCCTTCTTGGCCCTCCTGAGGGGCAGCTCCCGGGCAAGCCCACAGCTTTGATGAAGCTGCTGGCCAGGGGGCAGGCGGCTCAAGGGGTGCAGAGTGGCACTGAGGTGGGGTGCACCTGAGGGGGCTCCGGCCGGGGCAGGGGCTGGCGGGTGGGGATCTGCCTTGCCCGTGGAGAGCGAGGTTCTGCAGTGGGTCGGACCAGCGGGAAACAAGAGGCGATGACTGCTGGCGTGGAAGGATGCCTGGGCGGAGGGGCACGGACCCATAGCCCTGAGGTGGGGGTTGAGGGGTGGTGCCACCTCAGTGAAGGGGCGCTGCACTGCCGGGTACCCCACTGTGGGGGTTCAGTGAAGCTCCTGGCACTAATTGGACCTCACCCTGGTGGCCTGCGCTCCCGCTGCGGCTTAAAAGCAAGCCCGTGCCCGCCCCATTCCCAGTTCCCGCCCCACCATGCCCCACAGTGGTGCGTGCCTGCAAGGTGAGTGCAAAGCCTATCACCTGCTCCCCAGAGGGGGGGGGGGCAGTAAAGAATGGTGTTGTGGGGAGGGGAGAGGAAAGAATGTGGAGCATCCACGATGAAGAGGTGCTTGAGAACGAGGCTCAGAAGCCTCCTGGGGAGGTTTGTTCTGTTTGCCCCACGGATGTCCCTTGGAAGGGCGGAGAGCATGGCTCTGAGGGCTCCCTGCGTGCTGAGTCCACTTCCTCAGCCAACTGGAATTGGCCTCAGTTTCCTGGTCTGTAAAATGGATTAAGCGTGTCCCAGTGCCTTCGCTGAGCTTTGAGGACCAATTGAAATACTATATAAAGAAAATGAGGGAGGAAGTGAGAAAGAAAAGGAAGGGCAAGCAACACAAAAGAAAGATTGGAAGGAACCTGTAAACCTATTGTCACTTAAATAAGGAATATAGTCAATAGTGTTGTAATGATGGTATGATGCCAGGTGGGTACTGGAAATATCGGGGAACACTTTGTAAAGTATATGATTGTCTAACCACTATTCTGTAACTAATATAAAACCTGAAACTAATACAAAATAATATTGAATGTAAAGAAATAAAATAGGAGTGAAATTTTTATAAATTTCAAAGTTTAAATAAAGGCTGTAAAGGAAGGAGGGGGAAAATAAAAATAGTGTTTTTCATTTTACCACTTTATTGTCTTTTCAGTACATGAAAAAGACAGTTGTCTTTATATGGTGCTTTTATACTTCTCTAAGTCATTATCTCATTTGATATTCAGGGCAACTTAAAGACAAGATAATTATTCCCTCCACTATTCAAAGAAAGAAAATCTTAGTGTCTGGCCCCAATGATTCAATCATCAAGCCCTTATTGTAAAGCAGGGTTAGTGAAATTTTCTGTGAAGGGTCATATCTATACTAATAAAAGCCTTGGGGGTGATCAGGCCAGCAGGGGAGGGCAGTTGGGGGCAATCAGGCCAGCAGGGGAGTAGTTAGGGGGTGATCAGGCAGGCAGGCGAGTGGTTAGGAGCCAGTGTCCGGGATTGTAAGAGGGATGTCTGACTGACAGTTTAGGCCTGATCCCTGCAGCCTAAACCAGCAGTCGAACATCCCCCTAGGGGTCCAAGATTGGAGAGGGTATAGGCTTGGCTGAGGGACAAGCCCCCCCCCCCCCATGCATGAATTTCATGCACCAGGCCACTAGTTGGTAAGTAAAAAGAAAGGTAATGAGAGGACATGACAGAGGTAGAGCTCTGTTTGTATCTTTTCTCTATGACAAAGTCTGGGGAAGAGAGCTCTGCAGAAGTACAGCCTGTCTCCCTGTGGAGGGCTGAGGCTGTGGGAGAGGCCTTGTGGGGGGAGAAGGGGACTTCAGCATGAAGTTATCAGGGGCCTGATAAAAGATTTGAGGACTACTTACTCATCTATGACCAATACGTTAAGTAGAAGCTCCCTAAAGCTTCTCAAAGATCAAAGTTACTCTCAGTCTCAGGATCAAGGAACCAAGATGTGGAAATTAAAAACTCCAAATTTTAAAATCCAACAGACATTTTGGCAAATTTTCAGACAGTGAAAAAGAATCCCTAAGAAGGCATATTATCTTGATAAAGTAAAACAAATTCGCAAGCATGTTGTTGGAATTATTGGAAAGATAGGAAAGAAAAGGTTTTAGTGAATAAAAATGTGCTTCATTGTAGCCTTAACACTAACTTAATAGATATATCACTAGTATCATTTACTGCCTTTAGTATTTCATTTTAAAAATGTATATATTATAATGTATATATCTTCTTACAAGTTAATGCCTGTCTAAATCTTCCCAACTGTCTATTTTTTAATTTGTTTTTCCTTCTTGAATTTCCAAAAATGTTTTCCTTTAACACAGTTTGGAGCAGAAGCACCTATAGCTAGCAGAACTAATTTGATTCACAGCATTGTTGATTTTCTTAAGATTACAGAAATAATAGTTGTAAATTGACTTGTCCTTTGGGAGAACACTTGGCTTCTCTTGCTCAGATAACTGGATAGCAAAATCTGGATACATATCTTTTTTGGAGCTATCCTGTGATGCCATAGATTTGGGATATTAATAAGAATACATACAATAATATATCTTTATTATCTAAATATGATTACCCAAATTCCTCTATTAGGTCTTTGAATTAGTTTGTTCGGGCTGCTATCAACAAAGTACAGTAGTTCCCCCTTATCCATGGTTTCACTTTTTATAATTTAATTTACCTGGGGTCAACAGCAATCCAAAAGTATTAAATAGAAAATTCCAGAAATAAACAATTCATAACTTTTAAGTTATTTGTTGTACTGAGTAGTGTAATGAATTCTCTAGCCACCTCTGGTCCATCCCACCTGGGCATAAATCACCGTTTGTCTAGTGTATATTCTGTTTGTGCTTTTTCCTCGTTAGTCACTGGTAGTCAGATCAGCTGTAACAGTAATATGGTACTGTATTCAAGTAACCTTTATTTTACTTAACAATGGTCCCAAAGCACAAAAATAGTAATGCTGGCAATTTGGATATGCCAAAGAGAATCCATGAAGTGTCTCCTTTAAGTAAAAAGGTAAAAGTTCTTGACTTAATAATAGAAGTGGGGGCAGGGATTAGTATGTGGAGGTTGCTCAAATCTTCTAGCCATTAAATTGTGAGGAAGAAAAAAGACCTTATGCTAGTTTTGCTGTAGCACCTCAAACTGCAAACGTTATCCCACAGTGCATGAAAAGTGCTTAGTGAAAATGAAAAAGGCATTAAATTTGTGGGTGGAAGAAATGACCAAAAAAATACCTACATGGTTCTGTACCATTGTTGGCTTCAGGCATCCACTAGGGGTGATGGAACATAACTCCCTCAAAGAAGGGGGACTACTGTACCACAGACTAGGCAGCTTAAACAACAGAAATTGATTTCCTCACAGTACAGGAGGCTACAAGGCCAAGATCAAGATGTTAAAAGCCATGGTTTCTTGAAACCTCTTCTCTTGGCCTGTAGATGGCTCTCTTCTCCCTATGTCTTCACATGGTTTTCCCCCCTGTGTGAATCTGTGTCCTAACCTCTTCTTATAAAGACCTTAGTCTCATTGGATTAGGCCCTATCCCAAATGACCTCATTTAACCTTAATTACATCTTTAAAGACCCTGTGTCCAAATACAGTCACATTCTGAGGTACTGGAGGAATTCACATATGAAATTGGAGGGGACATAATACAGCCCATAAGAGTATACATGTAACACTTTGAATGCTAATCTTACAATTAGTGTCAATTTAGGGTACTTTTGTAGATTATACCCTAGCATTTTGATCATTATATATTATATTATTTATCAAATGTTTCTTTCTCAGACCAAATTTACGGAAATAAAAGTGAATCCCTCTCCTTCATGAAATGCTACCAAGAACAGAGCCACTGCCAATGACTAATCCTGATGGCACCTGAGGTTAAGACACTGGTGCCCTGCATGGTACATTAGCATCAATGACAACCACTAAGCACATAATCTATTCCTTACATTGTGTGGCTATGAGCTGTGCTCACCAGGAAAACAGAGTCCTGGGGTCCCTGTTGCGTTATTTACCTCTTTCTTGAGCTGTTAAGTCCACCGCAGCCATTTAGTAAATTATCAGTTTTCTTATTGGCCCTAAATCGTGCCTAATTAAAAATCTGACCTCCACAAGCTAGTCCTCTTCCTAAAGAGACAGAACATAAACAGGAAAAATCAGCTAATTGCTACAAAAACTGCTTTTGTGGCACTGTAATTGGACCTCAGTGAAACAAATGAACCCACTGGGGATTCCTTAATGAATGTTTAACTGCAAACGGTAGTCGGGCACTTAAGCAGCTAGGCGGATGGTCCCTAATGAAATCAAATAAAATCAAATAAAAGAATCTGGCATTTTCACTAACCAGATTTCTTGGCACTATGACATGAAGAATAATATATTTGAGTAAATAAATATAGGAAAAATTATAAATGGAGCAGTGAAAACTTAGTTGAAAAGCTCAGATTACACTAAGAAAAATACAACCCATGGAAAAATCCTCAACAAATGACACATGCTGTTTAATTTCACACATGGATCTCTCTGTCATGAAAGTCACTTGAGGGAACTACTGAATTTGAGTTGTACTATTTTCTTATTGACACTTAAGTGCAATTTCTTTTTTTTACCTTTCTTTAAATTTATTTTTAATCTCAAAGAATATTTAAAAATCAACAAGCATTAACATCACAGTTTCAATCAATGTTATCAATGTGCTTCCTCAGGGAGTCAATGACATTTCTAATTTATTATTCCCTTGCCTAATAGATGATAAATGAATTCTAATGACAATGAAATAGCTGTATAATTTAGATTTCTTCCCTGATTATATCAATATTAAAGAAAACCTTAATAAATTGTTTTTATCATTATAAATAATTTAATGATGTGTACACACTAGTTGTGACTAAGGATGTTAACGCTCACTAACATTTGTTGGTTTTCACTTTCCTTGGCATCTTGCTAGTTTCAGCCCCTTTTGTCTTCATCTAGGCAGGGGTCATATAGTGGAATAGCAGTGGAATGTGGGAAGAGTCAGATATACCACTTCCAGGCCTGCCCCATACATATCCTAAGACTTTCCATGTCTTCTGCTACTTCTTGTTAGAGACTATCAAAGAGTGAGGTATGGGAAGTAGTTAACAAGAATAAACAAAAAGGCTATCAAATTGTGATCCCCAAACTTATAATATCACAACACCACCATCATCCAGAAAACTGTTATTAGAAACTTTGAAACCACTGAATTAGAAACTTTGGGAGTAGGTCGAAAATCTGCTTTAGCAAGCCCTCCAGGTGATTCTGATACATTTGAAAGTTTGAGTACTACTGCTCTTCAAGAGTTACTAATTGGAAGAATCTGGGGTCCCTGAATAAATGCACAGATGAGAAACTAACCCTTCCCTGCCCTAAGTCATTGGAGAGTAACACAAGCAAGAGAGAGCTCTCAATTATGCTAAAATGCTGGAAGTTTTGTGTTGGCTATTATAGAACTCAACATGATATGCCCACACTAATATATCAGTAAAGAAACCTTTTACATAAAATTTATATCCTGTTAGTTTCAGCTTCCTTTGTACCTATGCAGGGGTCATATAATATATATGCTAAGTCCTTACCAATGGAATGTCGGGAGAAGTGATGTGTGCCACTTCTAGGCTTGGCCTATAAAACTTTCCCTGGCATTGTCTATATGGTCTTTATTTTCATGTTGCCATTGGATGGATGTACAAGACTACGCAATCCTGAGGTATATGTATATATTATCCAAGGGTATGTTTTTATTGATTTTATAGGGAGAGGAAGGGGGAAAGAGAGATATCAATGTGAGAGAGAAACATCAACATCAATCGGTTGCCTCCCTGACCTGGGATGGAACCCAAAACCTAGGTATGTGCCCTGAGTGGGAATGGAACCTACAACTTTTGGTGTATGGAACAACTCTTCAATCAATTGAGCCACCCAGTCAGGGCACTGGGATATTAGTTTAATTAATACATACATTTTGAAAACGAGGAAACTGATATCCAAGTTAAGCAATTTGACTGAAATCATATTACTGTTTTGTCCAAATCAGGCAGAAAACACACATATATTATACAATACTAGAGGCCTAGTGCACAAATTTGTGCACAGGTGGGGTTCCTCCTAGCCGATTGGGGCCATCTCACCTAGTCCCAATCAGGCTGGCCAGCCAGGGGGGAAGGACCGTGGGAGGTTGGCTGTGGGAGTGCACTGACCACCAGGGGGCAGCTCCTGCATTGAACATCTGCCCCCTGGTGGTCAGTGTGTGTCATAGCTACCGGTCCCTAGTCTGGTCTTAACAGTCATATAGGCTTTTAGTAGGTGTACCAGTTAATAATGCAGATTTTTTTCAATAGATGGAGTTACACATATGTTGATATATATGCGTTTTGATATGTATGCTATTTTGTACTGACAGCAAGCTTCAAAATTTCATAAGTCAAATTTGCTGAAGGTGTTAACAATATAGATATTTTTACACTTAAAAATGTCAAATTTCGTACCCCAAAAAGATCATTTGCAGGAAGTTTTAATTCATTACTTTATTTTGGAGAAAAAGTTATCATATACTTCAGGAAGCTTATGGTGAACATGCTACATCTCAAGATATTTGTGAACACCAGTTTAAATGCTTTAAAAGTGATGATTTTGATGTGAAAGACAAAGAATGTCCAGGTCAACTGAAAAAGTTTGAAGACCAACAATTACAAGCATTATTGGATGAAGATGCGTGTCAAACTCAAAAACAATTTGCAGAAAGATTCAACATTGCTCAGCAAACAATTCCAATTGTTCACAAGCAATAGAAAAGATTTTAAAGGAAGGAAAATGGGTGCCACATCAACTGAACGAAAGACAAATGGAAAACCGAAAAGTCATTAGTAAAATGTTGCTTCAATGGCACCAAAGAAAGTCTTTTTTTGCATTGGATTGTGACTGTCAATGAAAAGTGGATTTATTTTGAGAATCCCAAATGCACAAAATCATGAGTTGATCCAGGTCAACCATCAACATCAACTGCAAGGTCAAATCACTTTGGAAAGAAGACAATGCTCTACATTTGGAGGGATCAGGAAGATGTGGTGTATTATGAGCTTCTAAAACCAGGTGAAATCATTAATACTGATCGCTACCAACAACAAATAATCCATTTGAACCACGCTTTGATCGTGAAATGACCAGAATGTGCCAGAAGACACGGCAAAGTAATTTTGCTTCATGATCATCATCACAAACTTCAAAACCAGTTAAAGACACGTTGAAAGATCTTGCCTGGGAAGTATTAACCCACCCGCTGTAGCCATATTCACCAGACCTTGCTCCTTCAGATTACCACTTGTTCCAATCGATGGCACATGCACTTTCTGAGCAACACTTCAAAACATACGAAGAAGTGGAAAATTGGGTCTCTGAATGGTTTGCCTCAAAACAAGAAAAGTTCTGTTGGGATGGTATCCACAAATTCCCTGAAAGATGGGGGAAATGTGTAGCTAGCGATGGACATTACTTTGAATAAAGCACTTTTGATGTTTCTCTTGAAATTATCATGTTTTCTTTGATTACAAATCCTCCATTATTAACCGGTACACCTAGTATACTAGTATATATAGATACAGTCAGTGTCCTCATGGAAGACTTTACCATTGAATTTTCAACATAATACTTCATATTTTTTCTTTATAAATGTGTGTCCCTTCATATTTACTTTATTAGATAATTAGTGGGAATAAAACCACTTATATAATTTTGGATGCTTCTCTACCATTCATTATATCTACCCTTTCATGTCATCAATACAAATTTGAGCACTTGCTATTTGCTAAATGCTTTCAAGAAAATAACTTCTTTTCTTAATATTTGGCTATAAACTATATTTGTTTTACTGAAGTTAAGTAGGCTCTGAAGACTCAGAAGAGAGCTTTATCTCAGTAATTACTTGAAAATATATTTGTAAATGCTTATACAATTTAGCAAATAGCATAAAAAAGAAGTTGTTATGGAAATATCTAAAATGAGTCAATAGACCAATTTGTGCGTGCGTGTGTGTGTGTGTGTGTGTGTGTGTGTGTGTGTGTGTGTGTTTTCTGGCTCTTCCATAACCTAACTGTGAAAACTTTACCCAGTCATTTTAGACCCTAGCTCTCAACATTGTTAAGTGCAAAATTAGGGATTGAGCTAAATGAACTCTAAATTCTCTTCCACCTCTAGACCTGTGATTCTAATGCAGAAATCCTAAATTTAGATTCCAGTTAGGATCAATGAGATTTTATTCAAAGGGATGGTGTTTGCCCTCTTTTTGGAAAAGAAAACAATCTATTCTCTTACCTTGAAATGCTGAGAGTAATGTAGACTTTAGTCAAGTTCAGAATATTAATGCATGGTCTTTGCTGTTACAAAAAAGGATTATATGAGGACAGTAAATATTTCAATTGTTTTAAACATGGTCAGCCAATTAGGATTATTGAGTGACCTTATAAAGTGAATGGGGGCCACCAGAAATTCTGCAATGTGGCAACCCTGAAAACAAGATCATTTAGAGCAGCCGTGGGCAAACTACGGCCCGCGGGCTGGATCCGGCCCGTTCGGCTGTTCTATCCGGCCTGCAGAGCAGAAAGAGCGGAGGGTTCTCTTGCTCTCCCCTCCGTTCCTTTACTTTGAATTTATATTAGTTCACACAAACACTCCATCCATGCTTTTGTTCCGGCCTTCCGGTCCAGTTTAAGAACCCATTGTGGCCCTCGAGTCAAAAAGTTTTCCCACCCCTGATTTAGAGTCACTATGGTTATATCCTAATTTGCAGGATGGAGTTGCAGCTCTCCCAACTGGGACAAGTTTCTTAAACACTTAATCTTCATTTACCTTATCTTCTAAATAAGCATATCTTATCTAATAAAAGAGTAATATGCAAATTAACCATCACTCTGTTACACCCACAAACCACACCCACCAGTCTATCAGGAGCGAGTATGCAAATTAACCCAACCAAGATGGCTGCAGCCACGGAGTGAGCAGGAGGCTTGGGTTTCCCTGGCAATGGAGGAAGCCAAGCTTTCCGCCTGCTCTGGCCAGCCCAGGCCTCCACTCAAGGCTACAAAGTTTCAATTATAGAAGATAAATAAATCCCAACAAAAATGGCTGTGGCCACGGAGCAAGCAGGAGGCTTGGCTACGCTCAAGGCTACAAAGTTTCAATTGTAGAAGATAAATAAATCCCAGATACCAGGGCCTCCGCTTGGGTTACTGGGGGGTGTGGCCGGCCTGGAAACCACCACAGGCCCCTCGCCCAGGCCACCTCACGCCCAAAAGGAACCATCACCCTGATCCAGGACACCCTTCAGGGCAAACCAGCTGGCCCCCACCCGTGCACCAGGCCTCTATCCTATCTAATAAAAGAGTAATATGCAGATTGACCATCACTCCAAAACACAAGATGGCTGCCCCCATGTGGTCAAAGATGGCTGCCCCCATGTGGACACAAGATGGCCAGCAGGGGAGGGCAGTTGGGAGGGACCAGGCCACCAGAAGAGGGAAGTTGGGGGTGACCAGGCCTGCAGGGAAGGGCAGTTAGGAGTGACCAGGCCTGTAGGGGAGGGCAGTTAGGGGCAAACAGGCTGGCAGGGGAGCAGTTAGACATCAATCAGGCTGGCAGGGGAATGGATAGGGGGTGATCAGGTTGGCAGGCAGAAGTGGTTAGGGGCAATCAGGAAGGCAGGTAGGTGAGCAGTTGGGAGCCAGCAGTCCTGGATTGTGAGAGGGATGTCCGACTACCTGTCGGACATCCCTCGAGGGGTCCCAGATTGGAGAGGGTGCAGGCTGGGCTGAGGGCCACCCGCGCCCCCGCCCCATGCACGAATTTCGTGCATCAGGCCTATAGTTGATAATATATACTTTTCATGTTGAGTATATATTAAATCATATACTTGTCTGACTCAAATGAGGTAATTTATATAAAGGTTCTTTACTAACTGCAATAAATTTTATTATGTGTTTGTGTCTAAGACATTTTCATTTTCACTTCAAATTCTTAAATTCTGGTTAAACCCTGACTGGTATTCTCAGTGGGTGGAGCATCGGCCCCCACATCTAAGCGTCCCAGGTTGGATTCCTGGTCAAGTATACATACCTGGGTAGCAGGTTAGATCTCCGCCTCTGTAAGAGTGCCTGGGGAAGGAAACCAATCAATGTGTTTCTCACATTGGATGTTTCTCTCTCTTCCTCTCTGTCTCTCTCTCTCTCTCTCTCTCTCCCTCTCTTTTTCTCTTTCTCTCTCTCTCTTCCCCTACCTCCATCCCTTAAACTCTCTCTAAAAATCTAAAATCCATGGAGCCCAGCCTCTGTTGCTCAGTGGTTGAGCATTGACCCATGAACCGAGAGGTTATCAGTTTGATTCCTGGTCAGGGCACATGCCCAGGTTGCAGGTTCAACCCCCAGTAGGGGCCATGCATGAGGCAGCCACGATGCTTCCCTCTTTCATCGATTCCTTTCCCTTCCTCTTTCTCAAAAATAAATAAAATTATTTTAAAAAAGAAATAAGTAAATTAAAAAAATGCAAAAAATATCTTCAGGTAATGATAAAAAAATTTTTCAGATTAATAAAGAGATAATAAGACTGCAATGGCAGTAGAATCTCTGATTCAGATTAATTATAGATATATTGGAATTGGTAACTCAAGTTACTAAGTTAATTTAAAACACAGTTTATTTTTCTCCATGTGAGTATAGTACTTGAAATAACTGCTAGCAAATTGTTTTCAAGTAGAGATCCTTGGGGACTATTTAAATAAATAGTTAAGACATTTGAAATTAGCAGCTCTTATTTGCATACAAACAAAATAATGTGTTAAAGCCTTTAAAAACTGTTCGGTGGTATGAATTTAAATTCTGGGCCCTAAGGAACAGTATGTACACCTGTAATTCATGAAGCTTAGCTGTTTACCTGTAGCTCGAAGCCACAAACTCATTTCTTAAAGTAGTGAACTAGTCCAGGAAAATGAATCTTCCAGGTTTTTAGAACCGAGTGCACTTTATCTCTGATTTTTAGTGTCTGGTTTTCAGTTTCAGACTTTCCCCCTGGTTTTGTAATCATTGTATGTGGAGTCTGGGGGGCTTTGGCATAAGAGCAATAGGATTCTCAATACAAATGAGATGCTAGCTGAAGCAGTAGACATTTCCACCCACATATCTTCATGGTCTCCTTCAACTCCCACCCCATACCTCTGATTGACTAGAAATTTCTGAACCCCTAGCCTTCATCACTTCCCACATCCTTGGAGATTGAAATTAGTTGCTGATACTGGGATTTAAAATGGAGTCTGACATCTAGCTAGCAGTTCTTTCATCTATTCAATTAATCCCTTTTTATCGAACATATAGTATTGCTATTAGTAATGCAATGCTATTTCAGGCATTTCCACTGAACTCAAGACTGACAATTACTAAGGAATTTTCAATGAAAAGTGCTAAGGACTGCAATAGGAATAATTATAGGTTACTATGCTAGTATATGTGGAGCTCTTAATTTGATATAGGGAAATTCAAAAATATTGTCTTTAGGAGGTTATGGTGAGATCTAAGCAAAGATATGAAAGATATTTAAGAGTTATTTGAGTAAATGTAATGGTGGACAGGAATTTTTCCAGTATATACAAAACTTCTTCAGTGATGTTAGAGCCCCTCCCATCTTTAGGTAAAAATCATTGTGAAGACAGATAGCAGAAGGATTTCTCTTTTGGATGTGAGTACCACTTCTTGAGATGTTTCCATTGACTCCATTCTTACATCCAATCATAGAAAAATATTGTTAGAGATTTGTAAAGGTTGTAGGTCTTAAGGAGACAACATTATCTCCAGAGAGCTTTAGTTTTCATAATTAAAATATGGACCAAATAAGGAATTAGAAATAATTGGAGTTCTGTTCTCAATATGATGGTGATTGAAAGTTTGTTTCTTTATCTACTGCTTCATAGTCCCACAGATTCTGACAGTGGTTTCAAATGGTTTCAGGTTAATTTACAATGTTGAACTAAAATCTGATACTTTTACTGAGAATTATTCATATTTATCACATCTCTATTTGAAGGTCTAAGAACATTTAATTAACCACCATGGACCTACAATGAAACCAAGAAAAAGACATGTGTGCAGTGTATAGTAAATAATGTGTTCAAATTGATATTTTTTCTCATGTAAGGATAAATGTTGGAAAAAAACTTAAAATAATTAAAAACTATAGAAAAGGGATCAGCATTTCAAAGTTTCAAAGAGCAAGCAAATGAATAAGAAGTATTCATTGGGGCAACCAGATAAAATTTTTGAAGCTATTTTCAACAGATGCTACAATATCGAAAACATACCTGTAGTGGATAGTGCTAAAGATCAAAAGGAAGAAGGTAAAAAAAGAATCAGATGGTGGGCTCACATAGCAGGGGCTCAGAATGAACATACTAAAAAGGAGCCAATATGGCAATAGTAGATCTTAAATGTGCATTGGAGGTAGCAAAGTAAAGAAATAACTATGGGGTAGCAAATAATATTAGATGCATATCTGAGAAAATCTCCCCTATGAAGAATAATCAAGGACAGATATTAAAGTGATAAAATAAAAGTTTATAGCTTTAAAGAACACATGCTTCCCTAAGAATAGAAAGTAAAAAAGATCAAGAGGGCTAAAAATAATAACTGCAAAGGCAAATTGAAAGATTCACAATGTTTATTTTTTAAGGTAGAAAAAACAAGACACAAAAAAGCATAAACCTTCCACCATATACAAAACGATTAACAACTGGAATTATGATTCCTTTGCATGAAAATAATAAAGTATTATTTCATATATTTTTAGGAAAAGAGACAATGTTTATTTATTTTGTATAGCAATGACTTATTTCATTTTTTTTTTAAATATCAAAAAAATACTTCGCATGGCCAGGTGTGGCTCAATGGTTGAGTGTTGACCCAGGAACAAAAAGGTCACTGGTTCAATTCCCAGTAAGGGCACAAAAGAAAGAAAGAAAAGAAAGGAAGAAAAGAAGGGAAGGAAGGAAGGAAGGAAGGAAGGGAGGAAGGAAGGAAGGAAGGAAGGAAGGAAGGAAAGAAGGAAGGAAAGAAGGGAGGGAGGAAGGAAGAGAGGAAGGAGGGAAGAAAGAAACTACTTCAACATACAGAAATCCAGAAAATATGCCACATGTATATTATTTTTAAAATAAAAATATATCTAATCACTATGTTATACATCTTAAACTAATATAATATTGTATGTCAACTATAACAAAATTAAATGTAAATAAATGTAAAAATAGGAATATAACTTGAATGTGGATATCAACTAATCAAGAGACAAACACAATTTAGATTCTCAGAAATTATTGAGTTCCTTCTAGGACCAATGAAAAGCACTGATATAATTAAAACATTAACTATTAATTATAAATGGGAATATTCAAAATAAATTTCAAGAAGATGCGTAATGTTAAATAAATTATTCACATTAATGTCCTATTCTGCTAACAAAGATAAGAGAGAGAAAAGATGAGATTGAAATAATATATATAATGTTAATTGGTTTAATAACATTTTAAAAATCACAAATTTGAACAGTATAAAACAACATTACAAAAGACAATAAATCATAGGAGATAGTCACATATGTACTTGAGTTTCTAAGAAATCAAGTAGACAATAAAATAATAAGAAATTATTTTGTATATCATATTGGATGTTATATATTTAAATATTTATATAAGTAAACCTATCTTTGTATTTATCATCTATCTACTATTTATCTTCTATCTATATCTCCTGTTCTATTTATTTATTTTTAATTTTTTTATTAAGGTATTATATGTGTACATATCTTACCATTGCCCCCCCACCCCAATTAATATCATGTCCTATAAGAGGCAATAAAGTAAATATTTGTTAACTACAAATAGAAAATACCCATTTTTAAAGACAATATTATACTAAGGTATAAATAAAATCCCTGCAAATTCTGAAAGAAGAAAATTTATGAGCTATAATGCCAGACAGTAATTCATCAAAATTATAATCACTGTTTGTAAATAAGAAATATAAAATACTATCTATGAAAGCAAATGAGATGAGACTAAAGCTATGTTTTAAGTCACTAAGTGTGTTAATTTATTTCAATCACTACAGAAAAATAATACAGGAACCAATAAAAAACTTTTTTTCATAAAAGGAAAAATGCAGTTTCAAACCACATCAATAAAGGAATTAACATTAATCAAACAAAATAGCCTCAATGATATATAGATTTATATACCATAGAATGATGTTTTGGTAAATGATGGACCATGGACCCCATAATACCAAGTTGGTCCCATCTACCTAATAAAAGAGTAACATGCTAATTGACCGTACCTTTGCGACACTCACCAGCCAATCAGGAGTGAGTATACAAATTAACCCAACAAAGATGGAGGGTTAATTTACATACACAGGCACCGAGTGGCTGGGGGTGTTCCACACCACCACAGCCGCTCTGGGCCTCTGGGCAGTGTGGGAAGGTGGAAAGGCAGCTCTGGCCGGAGCAGAAAGGTGGCTCTGGCCAGAGCGAAGGTACTGCCGGCAGCCAGGAGAAGGAAGGCCCATTATTGCATGAATCTTCATGCATCGGGCCTCTCGTAAGATTATAAAGGAGCTAAAAAATTAGTATTACCTGTGCAGTTATAACTGTCCTAATATAGCACATCATATTACTCATGTGCTTATGGTGATTCTGCGGTAAACAAACCTTCTGCACTGTCAGTTGTATAAAAGTATAGTACCTACAATTATATAGTACATAATAATGGATAATAATAATAAATTATTATATTACTGGTTAATATATGCCATGTTGCACCAGCAACAACCTTCTACATATCCTTTTTTCCACATCTCTTCATTGCATCATTTGCTCTTATGCTTGATTTAATCTCCCATTGTTTCATACAGTAACATACTGTACAGGCTTGTAGCCTAGGAGCTGTCCTAGTCATTAAGGAGCACATGACTATAAAGTAAAAATTAACAAAAGTACAGTAGGAAATGGAAAAAGTCATAATCAACATGAGAAATTTTAGTACTTCTTTTTTGGTAACTTAAATGAGTTAGATTTTAAGAATTCAATTCCCATAATGTAAAAGCCTGTTCTAATACATCTATGTAGGCTCATATCCAGAAGAAACTCATTCTTTTCAACTATACCTGGAGTCATTTACAAAAAGTGTCATGTAACTGGCCACAAAGAAAGTCTTCATCAGATTTATAGTATTTTAGAGGTCATGTTCTGGTCACAATACAATTAAATAGGAAATCAACTTTCAAAAACTAGTTGAGCCCTAGCTGATTTGCTCAGTGCTTAGAGTGTCAACCTGCGAACTGAAGGGTCTGGTGTTCGATTCTAGTCAAGGGGGCATTCTTTGTTTGCAGGCTTAATCCCTGACCCCGGTCAGGGCTTGTGTGGCAGGCAACCAGTCCAAATGTCTCTCTCACATTGGCATTTCTCTCTTCCTGTCTCTCCCCTTCCCTTCCACTCTCTCTAAAAATCAATGGGAAAAATATCCTTGGGTGAGGATAAACAACAAAAAACACCAATAGCAAAAAAAGGTAGTTGAAATGTAACGTTATATTTGAAAACTGGAAAACATCATTCTAAATAATTTTTACAATGAAGAATAAATCATGCAGAAACTATGAAATATTAAAGACTGAATGACAACAAAGGCATATAACTCAAAACTTGTTGGAGACAAGCAAAAAAGTAAAAAAAAAAAAGCACTTATATGGGCTTTTATATCCTCAATGCATTTAATTAAAAAAGACTGAAAAATTTTATGCTAGCATATGTACCAGGAAACTATAAAAAAGCACAAATTAAGAAATTAATTCAAATAAGTGTTAAATAACATTAAAGTAAAATAATGTTAAATTGGGAACATAAAATATATATTAAACCTTATCAAGAATGCAAAAAATAAATCTCTGAAAACACTTGAAATGGACAAATTGGGAATGCTGAATAAGGAAAACATGTATGAAATGAATATATCCCATGTGAAAATAGACTTATAGCTGTAATTATCATAGAAATTGAATATACGTACTATGAAAAATTATATGCTAATGTATTTAAAAGCAGACATGAAATGAAATTTTTCTAGAAATATAAAACTTCCAAAAATAATAAAAGAAGAAAAACTGAATACCCAATATATATTTAAGAAATGAAAATGACTAAAGAAACACCCTGTCCCAAAACCCCTAAAATCAACTGGGTGATTTTACAGGGGAAATTTACAAAAGTTAAAGCCATAAACAGTCCCTATTACAAACTATTTGAGAATACGTACTAAGTAAATACATTTATATGCTTTACTTTATGAGATCAGTGCAAATTTTAAAGGTGATTCTATATAATAAAATGTGACCTAGTAAAAAATTGTACCAGCAAAGTGAAAATGGTTCCAATTTACAACCATAGTGGTAAAATAGACATCAAACCAATAGTAATAGCTGCAAAGATAGAAAACAAATAATCCATAAATTGCAATACCTGTTCATAAAAAATACCTTCCCAATTAAGGGATTTGAAGAGAAATCTTTCATAATGAATAAAATGTATTTTCTGAACATCAATTGGCATCTTTATAGTTAATAGCAGAATTTGAGAAATATCTATATCAAAGGCAAGCACAATATAAATCCCTCTTATCATTATCACTCTACTGGAGCTGCTAGCCAGTAAATCTAAAGAAGAAGAAAAAAGTATAATGATTATAAATAATTTTTTTAAAGTTGTTATTTTTGACTGATACTTTTATGAATTTGACAGGTTTATGAATTTGTACTTTATCCTTAAGAATTATTTTTGAAAAGATAGCAATAAGTACTAGTTAAATTTCACTGCATATTTCCTTCCTTTCGAGAATTCAATAATTGTAACTGTAAAGTTCATTTCACACAGCTGGAGAAACGTTCATATTATGGTGAACTTAATACCATGACTGCCTTCAGATCAGTAAATAGCAGTTAATTTTTGGGTGCCTCTTTGATCTATTTTAGAGGTTGAACTAGTGACTCATGCATAGCAGGCCTTCTTCTGTAGCAATGATCCTTCAAATATCTCTGATTTTCTGTGATTAAAGTCATCAAAGACTATTGTTTACAATATTTTAAAGTGCAGAAATATCGACTCATGGAAAATCAGTGTATTTACATAATATATTTTAAGATGTCCTGGTAAAGACTCTTGAAGATACTTTCCTAATGCATAACTTTGTTTTCAGTAAACAATGACTAAACTGTGAAAATACTGAGATGATTGTATACTGTCAAAATAAGCAGATCTTTTCTTACAGTTTTTGGATGTTCATTTCATGGCTATATTAATTTATAAGACAAAATTTAAGATTAGTCTTAATAGCTTTTACTTATAAGTATGCTTTTTATAAAATATCTTGTATCTCAAGTTTTAAAAGATATATTTTATGCATGATAGACTGAATTTCTAAATGAAGCTTACTGGAACATCATTTATAATTTGAAAGATTATATGATCAATTATTTTCTATCACCAATATTAAATAATATAACTCTTTTAAATGCATATTTTTTTTCTAGTTAGGAACTCTATCAGAAAGTATAGTATAAGGGGAAGAAAGACCCCTAACTCCTTATCATTTGCTATGCCCCACATCACACTATCTCCCATCCAGTTGGTTCCAAGTGAACTCTGCAAAATTCTAGGACCCTAAGTGGAAACCACTCATATTAATAAAATGTATAATTATTGTTATTTTTAAAAAATAGAGAAACTTTAAAGTGCAGAAATATCGACTCATGGTATTCAGATCACCACAATATAAACATTTCTCCAGCTGTGTGGAATGAACTTCATAGTTACAATTATTCCTGTAAGTTTATTGTCAGTAACAATACGTTTTTTTAATTTTCTTTTTTTAAGAATAAAAGTGTCTTTATTTGCTGAAGGTATGTTTAATTATATAGAAAATCCTAAGGATACTGCAGAAAAGCATTAAAATTTATAAGTGAATTTAATAAGACTGCTGATTCAAAGTCAACATACAAAAGCAATCCTATATGATAAAGAGGTAATATGCAAATTGACCCTCATGCCATCACACAAGATGGCCGCCCCCATGTGGTCAAAGATGGCCACCACAAGATGGCCGGCAGGGAGGGTAGTTGTGGGTGATCAGGCCAGCAGGGGAGGGCAGTTGGGGGGGATCAGGCCAGCAGGGGAGGGCAGTTGGGGGCAACCAGGCCTCCAGGGGAGGACCATTAGGGGCAACCAGGCCTGTAGGGGAGGGCAGTTGGAGGCGACCAGACCGGCAGGGGAGGGCAGTTAGGGGCGACCAGTCTGGCAGGGGAGGGCAGTTAGGGCTGACCAGGCCAGCAGGGGAGGGCAGTTAGGGGCAATTGGGCCGACAGGAGAGCAGTTAGGCGTCAATCAGGTTGGCAGGGGAGTGGTTAGGGGGTGATCAGGCTGGCAGACAGAAGTGGTTAGGGGCAATCAGGCAGGCAGGCAGGTGAACGGTTGAGAGCCAGCAGCCTGGATTGTGAGAGGGATGTCCAACTGCCCTAAACCAGCAGTCAGACATCCCTCAAGGGGTTCCAGATTGGATAGGGGGCAGGCTGGGCTGAGGGACACCCCACCCATGCACAAATTTTGTGCACCGGGCCTCTAGTTGTATATATTAGCAAGGCATAACTAGAAAATTATTTTTATTTTATTTTATTTTTTTGTTTTTTTTTTAAATTAAACTTTATTGGGGTGACATTAGTCAACATGAACATACAGGTTTCATGTGTGGATTACTCAGTTACAAAATCTGTATATAGCACCATGTGCCTACAACCCAAAGTCAAACCTTCTCCTGGCATCTCACATTAGGACCCCTTTCTCACTCCACCCACGTCCCTCTGGCAACCACCACACTGCTGTTGTGTTCATAAGTTTCCATTTTATATTCCACATATGAGTGAAATAATATAGTTCTTAGCTTTTTCTGTCCTAATTATTTCACTTTGCATAATGTTCTCAAGGTCCATCCATGTTGTTGTAAATGATGCTTTTTCATCCTTTCTTATGGCCATGTAGTACTCAATTGTGTATATATACCACATCTTTTTTATCCAGTCCTCTATCCCAGGGCACTTGGGCTGTTTCTATGTCTTGGCCACCATGAATAATGTTGCAATGATAATAGGGGTGTATATATCTTTGCATATAAGTGATTTTGAGTTTTTTGGGTATATACCCAGGAGTGGGTTTGTTGGGTCATATTTTTGTTTTAAACATTTATTTTATTTATGTATTTATTTAATCACTAGAGGCCCGGTGCATGAATTCATGCACCAGTGGGATCCCTTGGCCTGGCCTGTGGGATTGGGCTGAAACCAGCTCTCCGACTTCCTCCAAGGGGTCCCAGATTGCAAGAGGGTGCTGGCCAGGCCAAGGGACCCCACCGGTACATGATCAGGGCTGGAGAGAGACGTGGGTGGTTGGCCAGCCAGGGAGGGACCATGGGAGGGCTCCAGGGCATTTCCAGCCCCTCTTGATCAGTCCCAATTGGCTAGACCCCAGCAGCAAGCTAACCTACTGGTCCGAGTGTCTGCCCCCTAGTGGTCAGTGCACATTATAGCAAGGGGTTGAGCAGCCTTAGCATATCATTAGCATATTATGCTTCGATTGGTTGAACAGCCCACCAGTTGACCAGATAGTTAGCATATTAGGCTTTTATTATATAGGATTATTATTTTTTAGTTTATCTTTATTGTTGAAAGTATTACAGATGTTCCATTTTATTTTCTTTTTTTCTGCCACTGACACCCTCCACCCCACTCCCACCCCCACTCCCCACCCTCCAGCCTTCACTGTACTAGTGTCTATGTCCCTGGGCACTGCATATCCGATCTAATGAAAGAGTAATATGCAAATTAACCATCACTCCGCTACACCCACAAGCCACGCCCACAAGCCAATCAGGAGCGAATATGCAAATAAACCCAACCAAGATGGCTACTGCCACAGAGAGCAGGAGGGAGGCTTGGGTTTCCCCAGCGATGGAGGAAGCCAAGCTTTCTGCCTGCCCTTGCTGGCCTAGGCCTCCACTCAAGGCTACAAAGTTTCAATGATAGAAGATACATAAACCCAAACAGAAATTGCAGCAGCCACGGAGCTGGTAAGAGCAGGAGGCTAGGGTTGCCCCCGGTGATGGAGGAAGCCAAGCTTTCTGCACACCCTGGCTGGCCCAGGCCTCCGCTTAAGGCTACAAAGTTTCAATTATAGAAGATACATAAATCCCCCCAAAAATGGCTGCCGCCACGGAGCAAGCGGAAGGCTTGGCTCCGCTCCAGGCTACAAAGTTTCAATTGTAGAAGATAAATAAACCCCAGATACCAGGGCCTCTGCTTGGGTTGCCAGGAGGCATGGCCAGCCTGCAAACTACCACAGGCCCCTCACCCAGGCCGTCCCACAACCCAAGGGAACCCCCACCCTGATCCGGGACACCCTTCAGAGCAAACCAGCTGGCCCCCACCCATGCACCAGGCCTCTATCCTACCTAATAAAAGAGTAATATGCAGATTGACCATCACTCCAACACACAAGATGGCTGCCCCCATGTGGTCAAAGATCCTGCCCCCATGTGGATACAAGATGGCTGCCACAAGATGGCCAGCAGGGGAGGGCAGTTGGGAGGGATCAGGTCTCCAAGGGAGGGCAGTTGTGGGAGATTAGGCCAGCAGGGGAGGGAAGTTAGGGGTGACCCAGCTGGCAGAGGAGGGAAGTTGGGGGCGACCAGGCCTTCAGGGAAAGGCAGTTGGGAGGAACCCAGGCCTGCAAGGGAGGGCAGTTGGGGGGGACCCAGGCCTGCAGGGGAGGGCAGTTAGGGGAAAACAGGCTGGCAGGAGACCAGTTAGGCATCAATCAGGCTGGCAGGGGAGTGGTTAGGGGGTGATCAGGCTGGCAGGCAGATGGGTTGGGGCAATCAGGAAGGCAGGTAGGTGAGCAGTTGGGAGCCAGCAGTCCTGGATTGTGAGAGGGATGTCCGACTGCCCGTTTAGGCCTGATCCCGATTGGGCCTAAAGGGACAGTTGGACATCCCTCGAGGGATCCCAGATTGGAGAGGGTGCAGGCTGGGCTGAGGGACAACACCCCCCGCCCCGTGAACAAATTTCGTGCACCGGGCCTCTAGTATGCATATAAATCCCCTCCCTTCTTCCCTCTGAGATTCATCAGTCTGTTCCATGCTTCCATGTCTCTGAATCTATTTTGTTCATTACTTTATTTTGTTCATCAGATTCCACATATAAAGTGAGGTCATGTGACACTTGTCTTTCTCTGACAGACTCACTTCACTTATCATAATAACTTCTTTTCATTAAAAATGTCTTTATTTCACCTTCATAGTGATGGATGTAAATTAGATTTATTGTATTGATCATTTTTTAATATGCAAATATCAAATCATTATATCATATACCTGAAACTAATATAATGGTATATGTCAATTCTATCTCAATAAAAATTTATTAATTTAAGCATATACACAACAGAGAATGCATTAATACTTATAAAATTAAAGAATTAAAAAAATTAAAATTGACAATATAATAACATTTAGCTTGGTAGAACAGAAACAAAAATGATTTGTTTATCCTTATAATACTTAGTCTTATTTTTGAAAAAGCAATTTGATAGTAACTTCTAAACTTTCAAAGTATGTATTATTCAGAATAGGAGAAGGATGTGATTTTTTGGCAACCTAATAAGAAAACTCATACTTAAAAAAGAAAAAAAGTCTGTAATTGGACTATTTTCCTGTATGTAATAAATTTTCTTTTACTTGTCAATTTTAAAATTTGATGTTTATCTTTGACTTTCAACAGTTTTATTCAATGTGACTGTGTGTTCTTTCAGTGTTCATTTGGCTCATATTTTGGTTAGAATCTTATAGCTCTAAATTTTAGATATTTTCTACTATTGCTTCTTCAAGTGTTTCTTATTTTTCACTCCACAAATTCTCTTCTCTCCTGGATTTCCAATTACACATATATTTGTCTACCTGATATTCCCTAACAGGTCTCTGAGATTCTGTTCACTTATTTTTAATTTTTTATACTGTTTTTCACCTTAAATAATTTTTACTTTTCTAACTTTAAGTTCACTTATACTTTGTCATATCCATTTAGCTAAATTAATCCAATAACATTATTTTTTATTGATTTCTAGAGAGAGAGAGAGAGAGGAAGGAAGAGGGAGAGAGAGGTAGAAACATAAATGAGAGAGTATCATTGATAGGCTGCCTCCTGTAGGCCCTGTACTGAGTATTGAGCCTGAAACCCAGGCATGTGCCCTGACTGGGAATCAAACTGTGACCTCCTGGTTCATAGATCAATGCTCAACCACTAAGCCACGCCAGCTGGGTTCTAATAAATTTTTATTTCAAAAATGTTCTTTCTTATTACTACATTTTTTATGTGGTTATTTATTACTTGGGGCCCAGTGCACGAATTCATGCACCTTGAAAGGAACTGTGGGCCACGAGGCTGTGGTGGGCACAGGGGCAGGTCTTGGCCCATCCTTCCATGCCCCCGCCTGGCCCCTCCCGCCGGGACCCCTAGTTCCCGGTCTGCCAGCAGCCTTGCTCCCGCCACCACTCCCATGCACTGATGGCACCGGCCCCACTTGCACCCACTGTGGGTGTGGAAAGATTGGGGCCAGTGCCAGAAGCAGGTGTAAGCAGGGCCGGGGCCGTCAGTGGATATGCGGCGGCTGCTCCCCCGGTTGCCCCTCAGGAGCAGGGGGAGGTGGAGAAGCCCTGAGGGGTGATCGGGGCCGGCAGTGGGTGTGAATGGGGTCAGCTCCAGCAGCAGGTGTGAGAGCCCTGCAGGACCACGGCACTCAGGAGCAAAGAATTTTCAGTAACAACCAGAGGCTAGCCCCAATGACAGTGACCAGCGCCCCACCTTGGTCTGGAGCCCCCGCTCACCTGCTCTACCATCCCACCGCAGCTGATGCCCGCCATGTTCTGCACTCTGCTGCCTGCTGCCGACGCCTGCCATGTCCCGTGCTGGTCAGCGCATGTCATAGCAACCGGTTGTTTGGTTGTACCACTGTTTGGTCTATTTGCATTTAGGATTTTATATATATATAGATTATTTTTATTTCTCTTCTGAAAATGTTCACCTTTATTCTGAGATTTTCATGCATAAAAATATGTTTTATTTTACTTCACTTAGGTTGTTTAAAATATCTGCTTTTAAAGTTTTGTTGCACTGTCTGGTTTGTTTGGGGTTGGACACAATTGATTTTTTCATCTCCTGAGAATGTGTCCTGTTTTTCTAGGTCTTCACATGGCTAATTTTGGATTATATTATACACATTATGAATGCTAAGTAAAAAGGATACTGGATTATGTTATTTTTCTGTGATGAGTGTTTATTTTCTTTTGTTTTAGTAAGTAGTTTTCATGTCTGAGATTGAACTGCTTTAAGTTCTCTAAGTCCTCCTCTGTCTCTTTCCTTACCAGGATTTTCCACTCTCTTCAGTGTTCATGATTTCCTGGTTTCTCTTTTCTAGTTCACCTGATCAGCTAGACTGGTGCATTCCTATGTGTGCTGCTGCCTCTACTGTGTGTTCTGTGGACTGCATTTAGCCTCAAGGTAAAACTGCAGATAGAGAAACTAAGTTCCTCATTAGCCCTCCTTCAGGTTTTCACTCCTCCAAAATCTGTCTGCTTATGTTAAGTGTTCAGGAAAGCAGCCTTCAGATTAACACCATCAATGAGAGTTCATTTTTTTCTCTGAGCTTCTGTGATTCTGTTTCTCCTATGCACAGTTCAGATATGAGTCCGCAATGTGAATAAGCAGAATTTGGGTATTCTGGATCCAACTCTTTTCCTTTTGGGATTTCCTCCATTCTCTTCAATTTGTACAGTATCCAGGTTTCATTGTTTTGGTTGTTCAACCAGAAATATTTTGGAATTTTCTACATGCATTCCCTGCCATTACTGCTTGCCCAAAGGACTAAACTTAACTCCTCAAAGATTGAAATTATATGTACACCTGCCTGTCTCCTTCCTCCTGAAAAGCATGGATTGTCTGCTAAAATATACATGCTCTGTTCACTGTCTAGTTCCTATAGGTGGCTCATTTTAAGCTAGGTTTTATAGTTATTTTCTACAGGGGGTTCATTCAGTAGGGTCTAAATCCAGCTACCTAGATGTGAAAAGCTAGCAGTGGTTTTAAATGGATTCTGCTTCTATTAAGTCTGATAGTTTTGCTATTATTTCTTTGATAATTTTCTTCTTTTTTTTCTTTCTCTATTTCTGGACTTATTATTTAGATTCTGGCATTTCCTGGCTTAATTATCTATGGCTCACTTTTTCTCTCAAAATTTATTTTACTGGTCATTTGCATTACATTTTGAAGATTTTCCATATTATTTTGTAGTCCATTAATTCATTTTTTTATTTTTATCTTTATTATTCTTATATTCAAAAATATACTTATTTTTTATTTTTTTCATAATGTATTTATTTATGAATGAAACATCTTCTTGACTCTCTTTGATCATACTAATTAGTGTATTTAAATTTTCAAAAATATTTCTTGTAATGATTAATTTTTGGTTAGTTTTTCTATTTATTTGGTCATTCTCTTTCTAGCTACTGGGCATCGTCCTTGATTTTCCATTCATTTTTTAAATTGAGGCAGCAAAAGAGCTGCTTGGGATCTTTAACTGTTCGGCCAGCAGTTGGCTTTTATTTTTGAGCAGATGGGGAACAAGTGGTAAATACTTCTACCACCTACACCAATGACTATAGTTTTGTTTAGTTTGTTCAACAGCTTTAGAGATGTGTTTTCTAAAATTTTTTAGAGTAAATTCTGATCTTTTTATATTCTTTACATTAGAATAAAGTGGGTGAGGCATGTTATAGGATAGTTAGGGTCAATTTTTCTTAAGCAGGCCTTTAAATATCTTCTTGTTTCCACCCTTACTTCTCATCTTTATTCATTTGTTCCTTCTATTGATTTCATAACTGGAGCTTCCCAGGATTCTTTCCATATTATCTCATTTTTGAGGCAGCCCTCTCTGTATTGTGCTTTCTTCTATTTCTCCTAGAAATTTGTTGCAATTCCTTTTATGTTCACAGCCACCATTTTGATTGATTTTTCTATTATTTATTTATGAAACTTTTATTCTTTTAACTATCTTCAAGTTTTTTTTTCTTCCTATCTCCTTTTCCTATTCCTTTCTCTCTTTTCTTACCTGTGAGAGCAAGGGGAAGCAAATGTCATTTTCAATTGGCCATTTTGAAACTTACTTTTTGGTATGTTAAGTAATGTATACATTCCATCAAGGTTTTCTTTTTTCTACAAACTAATAAATATAGTTTCAAATAGACATAATAATTCTCATTTTAAAAGTTTTAAATCTCTCTAAGAAAAAGTATATGTTTGTTATAGTAAGTACTTAAGTATTCAAATTTTAATAGTTTTATTATATTCCCTTATAAAAAGTTTATTATTACTTTAGAAAATACCAAACATTAATACTGGAAATATAATCATTTAAAATCTTATAGTTCAAAGACTGATGGTATGACATAAATGAAATGATGTCACAGTGCACGTGTGCTTTTGCAACTTTAATGTGGAAATAAATAGAGGGAACTTTCTAAATTAATCAATGTGCAATGTAACTAATTACAAGGGAAAAGGTGAATCTAACATGATGGGTTAATTTACAAATTCATCAGAATAAATACTATTGCTCTGAAAAGAATATGTCAGAGAGCCAACTGAGAGAGGGAGCACATTGGCATTTGTGAGACAATTCCTTCATAAATTATCTCACTGAAGTGCGTATTGCTCATCCTTTTTCCTTTCTAAGAGATATTTTTGTTTAAAGGATATAATGTTGACATACTCAATAATAGCGTAAGTGCTGTACTCACTGCCTCCCACAACCACATCAAAATTACAACTAAAATACAGAACAACCATCATTCAGAATTGCCTGAAATCTGGCTGAATGAAGGTCCTACAACTAGGAAATTAAAGAAGAAATCACATTGAGACTGGTAGGAGGGGTGGAGGTGCCAGATGGGCTGGTCCAACACCCATCTGTGACATTCTTTTAATTGGGAGGGACATCTAGGCTGCAGAGGCCTTGTGTGAGGAGTAAGGGGTCCTAGATCTACACCAGACCCCTCAGCCCAGGGTTCCAGTCCTGTGAAGAGAAGTCCCTGTAACGTTGGGCTATAAAAAACAGCGGGGATTGGGAGTTGAGTGACACAGAGGTTGCTGGAGACCCAGTCAGTCCCTCTTAAAGGACTGGTGCATGGACTTACTCGAACTCACTCCCTCTGAACTCCAGTGCTGGGCAGTGGCTTGGGGGGATCCAGGGAATATGGGGAGGAACTGGATTCTCTGGCATTGGAGCAAGTACTCAAGATGGCTTTCTCCCAGAAAAAAAGTACTTGCAGGGGTCATTGTTCCTGTGCTGAGACCTGCACCATCACAGAGCTAACTGGAAGGCACAATATCTGAGTCTCCATCAACCTGGTTCACACTGTTCTCTCTACACTAGTGATTCCCTTAGACCAGGGGTGGGCAAACTTTTTGACTCGAGGGCCACAATGGGTTTTTAAACTGGACCGGAGGGCCGGAACAAAAGCATGGATGGAGTGTTTGTGTGAACTAATATAAATTCAAAGTAAAGGAGCAGAGGGGAGAGCAAGAGAACCCTCCGCTCTTTCGGCTCTGCGGCCGGATAGAACAGCCGAACGAGCCGGATCTGGTCCGCGGGCCGTAGTTTGCCCATGGCTGCCTTAGACCCTACCTCATCCAATTTGTGACCCTACTCAAGCTGTTTGCAGCAGCTTTTCCATATGAATTGCCTGTCCCAGCTCAGGCTCAGACATTCCTAAAATCTTTCAAACAAGCAGCAACTGGTGTCAGCATGGCCCATATCTCTCAGTAAGAGGCCCCAGGCCTGGCACTACCAGCAGTCTGCCTTACTTCACAGGTTGGTCTCTCCCAGGCACTTTTAAACACAACACAAGTAGCAGCCTTCTTCAGATTACTCTGTAGCTCTTGATGGGTGGCCCCAGGCAGGGCACAGGCAGTTTCTTACTTTGCATCTCCAGGGGGGACCCTGAGCTGGTGCAATTAGTGGACGGGTTAAGACCATGCCAGATTACAACTCTACACATTCATAAGCGACACACTCCAGGGGCAGACTCAGTGAGCACTAAAAGCCCCACTGAAGCAAGTCTGCTCCATAGGGGTGTCTTCTCCACAGCAGCTCTTCTACTCTAGTAGCAACTATTTCTCACAGCCAGTTGGCCTGAGTCAATTCTTCCCAGTGACACCAACAACAACCAAGGCTCAACTACAAGACAGTGCAAACAGCCTACACAGGGGTGCATTTTGAGTGCCCAACTGAGGTGACTAGAGAGGCTGAGCTACTGGGCCCTACAGGACACCAACTACAAAAGACCACGATACCAATTCCAGGAGACATAGGAGTTCTACATAATATATAGAAACAAACGCAGGGGAGAAGCCAAAATTTGGAGATAAAGAAACATGTCACAAATGAAAGAACAGAAGAAATCTCCAGAAAAAGAAATAAATGAAATGGAAGCAAGCAAACTACTAGATACAGAGTTCAAAACAATGGTTATAATGTTGCTCAAGGATGTTAATGAGAGTTTCAAGAGATTTAGTGAGAATTTCAAATATTTTAGTGAGAATTTCAAGGAAATTAGTGAAAACATCAAAGACATGAAAAGGGACCAGTCAGAAATTAAGCATACACTAACTGAAATGAATAATAATTTATAGGGAATCAACAGTAGAGTAGAGGAGTCCAAGAATCAAATCAGCAATTTTGAATATGAGGAAGCAAAAACCCCATTAAGAAGAGCAAAAAGAAAAAAGAATCCAAAAATATGAATATAGTATAGGGAGCCTCTGGAACAACTTCAAGTGTGCAAACATTCACATCATGGTGTGTCAGAAGGCGAAGAGAGAGAGCAAGACATTGAAAACCTATCTATACGTATATATAAAAGCCAAGACACTGGAACAATCAAAATGACCAGAATGACCGGAATGACAGGAACGACCGGTCACTATGATGTGTACCGTGGCCGGCCAACCAGTCCAAGTGGGTGTGGCTGGCTGTCCAACCTCCTGAAGCCTCCCCCTGCAGCCAGCCTCGTCCCCAATTGCCCCCCAACCTGGCCAGCCCAGCCCCAATTGGCCCCACACCCCAATTGGTGGCGGGGCCGGCCAGCCAATCTCTCATGTCCCCTACCCCCGGCCAGCCTAGCACTGATCAGCCCCAATTGGGGTGGGCCAGCTGGACCCCACCCGTGCACCAGGCCTCTAGTTTGAAGAAATAATGACAGAAAATTTCCCCTATTTGGTGAAAGAAATAGACTTACAGTATAGGAAGTTCAGAGATTCCCAAACAAGAGAAACCCAAAGAGGCCCATACCAAGACACATCATAATTAAAATGCCAAAGGTTAAAGACAAAGAGAGAATCTTAAAAGCAGCAAGAAAAAAGCAGTTAGATACCTACAAGGGAACTCCCATAAGAGTATCAGTTGATTTATCAATAGAAACTTTGCAAGCCAGAAGGGAGTGGCAAGATAGTAAGGACATACAACCAAGATTACTCTATCCAGCAAAGCTATCACTTAGAATTGAAGGTCAGATAAAGAGTTTCATAGACAAGAAAAAATTAAAGGAGCTCATCACCAATAAACCAATATTACATGAAATGTTGAAGGGTATTCTAGAAGAAGATGAAGAAGAAAAGAAGAAGAGGAAGAAGAAGAAGAAGAAGAAGAAGAAGAAGAAGAAGAAGAAGAAGAAGAAGAAGAAGAAGAAGGAGAAGAAGAAGAAGAAGAAAGAAGAAATAAAAATATGAACAATACAATGCCAATAAATACATATATATCAAGAATTGAATCTAAAAATCAAGATAAATGAACAAGAAATCTAATGAACAAAATAAACTGATAAATAAAATAGAACCAGAAGCATAGGAGCATGGAACATACTGACAAATCTCAGAGGGAAGAAGGAGGGAGGATTGGGAAGAGATTAACCGAATAACTTATATGCATACTAGAGGCCCCAAGCACGAAATTCATGCACTGGGGAGGGGGGATTTCCCTCATCTCGGCCTGCACCCTCTTGCAGTCCAGGACCCTTCGGGCAATGTCCACCTGCCAGCAGTTAGACATCCCTCTCATAGTCTGGGGCTCTCGCAGTCCGGGACCTCTCGCTCCTTACCATCCCTTGCAGTGGAGGCGGGAGAGGCTTCTGCCACTGCCGCTGCTGCACTCGCCAGCTGTAAGCCCAGCTTCTGGATGAGTGGTACTTCCCCTGTGGGAGCACACTGACCACTAGGCGGCAGCTCCTGCATTGAGTGTCTGCACCCTGGTGGTCAGTGTGCATCATAGCAACTGGTTGTTCCACCAGTCATTCTGCCATTAGGTCGATTTGCATATTAGGCTTTTATTATATAGGATACTAGAGGCCCGGCACATGAAATTTGTGCATGGGGGGTGTGTCCCTCAGCCCAGCCTGCACCCTCTCCAATCTGGGACCCCTCGAGGGATGTCCAACAGCCTGTTTAGGCCTGATCCAGGTAGGATCAGGCATAAACAGGCAGTCGCACAACCCTCTCACAATCCAGGACTGCTGGCTCCCAACTGCTCACCTGCCTGCCTTCCTGATTGCCCCTAACCGCTTCTGCCTGCCAGCCTGATCACCTCTTAACCACTCCCCTGACAGTCTGATTGATGCCTAACTGCTCCCCTGCCAGCCTGATTGCCCCTAACTGCCCTCCCCTGCAGGCCTGGTCCCCCCTAACTTCCCTCCTCTGCCGGCTTGGTCCCTCCCAAATGCCCTCCCCTGCGGCCTGATCACCCACAACTGCCCTCCCTTGCAGACCTGGTCCCTCCCAACTTCCCTCCCCTGCTGGCCATCTTGTCGCAGCCATCTTGTGTCCACATGGGTGCAGCCATCTTTGACCACATGGGGGCAGCCATCTTGTATGTTGGAGTGATTGTAAATTTGCATATTACTTTTTTATTAGATAGGATACATTACCTATGGACACAAACAATAGGGTGGTGAAGGCCTGGTGTGGGGAGAGAACCAAGTGGAGGGGGGTAATGGAGAAGCAAAGGGGGGCATCTCTAATACTTTCAACAATAAAGGTTTTAAAAAATTAAAATAAATAAATAAAAGAAAATAGCTCAGGCTAAAACTTTTAAGAATATTTCAAGAAATTGTTAGCATTCTTCTCATTTTAAAGTGGATAGCCTAATTTTTAATGTATACACAGACAAACCTTTTTGATTTATTAGTTATTATAAATGTATGTAATTTTTGCTTAAGGAAAACCTTTAATCAGAGATCTTTAATCACAGTGAATGTCTAATCAATTGGAAAAGTAACTAAAAGCACTGTATCTCAATTTTA
Source organism: Plecotus auritus (assembly GCF_963455305.1). Lineage (NCBI taxonomy): Eukaryota > Metazoa > Chordata > Mammalia > Chiroptera > Vespertilionidae > Plecotus > Plecotus auritus. The sequence goes on along the minus strand of NC_137771.1, from coordinate 90,732,876 downwards.
AGTTCATGATTTTATTAATCTTGGTGTTGTTACTAGAAATAAGATACCATCTAAAATTACTACTCTTTAAAAAGTAGGCAATATATTGTTATTTAATAGGAACTTTCTGAGGTCAGAGCTGGGTCTAAAGCTAGGAGCTACAACTCTATAGGAACATATGAGATGTAATTAAAAAATTCATTTCTTACCTTGCTATTTAATTTTAATATGTATATGCTTTATCTCTTTAATCAGACCAGAAATGTCCTAACTGATAAATTAATTATCTTTTTTCCATTCTTTTTTTTTTAACTTTGCTTTCTGTAGCACACAGACTATTAACCAGGATATCTTGTATAAAACATTCTTGCTTCCATAACATTTTTTACAATTTAGACTCCCCTTATCTCTGACTTCCTAATCTCTTTCTCTGGTTCTTTCTTTGTCCAGATATGCCTCTCGGATCCATCATTTTTGTTTTATTCTCCTCATTTGGCAAATGACAGCCCTGAGATCCACTGACATAGATTCAACTTCCACTGATAAGTGCATGGTTTATGCATACATATTTCTAGCCTTGACTCGATTTGAAGTCTAGGAAAGTATTTTAAAATCTTACTATGCTTTCAAACATATCAAATTCAACATAGCAGCAATTTAACTCAACACTAATTATTCTCTGTTTTTCTTCTAATTGGTAATTGTATTACCATTTATTTTCTCACCTAGATTAGAAATAACTGTGTTAACCATTAACTTTATTCTAGATTGCACCCTTATGCCTAATGGAGATTCAATACCTGTTGATTCTACCTCAGAAATGTCTCTTTAAAGAGTTGTTAAACTGCCCATTTCCATGGCATATCTCCTTATTCAAATCTCCTAATTGTTTTCTCTAACTTTTTGTTTGTTTGTTTGTTTGCTGCAATTATCCTTCTCCTTTTCTGAGAATACAGATTTGAACATGTGCAGCATGCCTGCACTTCTTCAAAAGCTTTATGGTTTCATTGCCTACATAAAAAATTCTAATGTTCTTACCATAACAACCAACTCTGTTTACTAGTATATTCTGATGTTAGGCTATCTTCCTTCCTATTCATTTTCTCTTATTGTACTTCACCTAAACCAAACAATAACATCATCACCAAGACAAATACTGTGAAGTAAACATTTGGGATTTTCAATATAATTATATAGCATGAAGTCTTTAATGTTTGACTTATTTCATTTAGCATGATGTTTGTGCAATTCAACCATGTCTTCACATGTATTAATATTGTATTCTTTTTTGTTTCTGAATAGTATTCCATGTTATGGATATGCCACAACTTGTTTATTCATTCATCAGTTGATGCTCAATGGAGTGCTTTCCGATTTCTATTTGTTCTAAGTAATGATGCTTTTTTAATTTACGCACATGTTTTTGTTTGGACATATGCTTTCCTTTCTCTTGAATAATCAAGGAAAAGAATTTCTGAAAAAGTCACTGAACTTTAAAAAGTACTGCCACATTGTTTTTAAAGGTGGCTATATCATTTTATACTCCAGTAAAAACATGCAAGAGAACTAATCGTTCCACACTCTCTACATCAGCCTTTTTATCTTTAGCCATTTTATAAGTTTTATTGTAATTTCATTGTGGTTTTAATTAGTATACATAATAATAATGCAATATGTATAGCTCTCTGATGATTGGTAATGCTAACCAGCTTTTCCTGTGCTTATTGGACATTTTTAACAGCTTTATTGAAATATAATACTTATTCCATACAATTCACCTATATAAAGTATATATACTCCGTAACTTTTACAAGTTAAGTTCACATGTTTATGTCTAATTTTAGAGTATTATCATTCCTTCCAAAATAACTCGAGAACTAGTAGTCACTCCATGCTCTCCATAAACACACAGAACCCAACCATGAGCAAACACTATTTTTGTTTATTTTAGACTGCTAATTCTGGACATATTATTTCAATGAAATAATGCAACATGTCATCCTTTGAATTAACTTCTTTTATTTAGCATAGTATTGTAGAGGTTCATCTGTTTTGCATTATATATCAATATTTTATTTATTTTATTATAGAATGACATTCTAATATCAGGATATATCATATTATACTTTTCCATTGATCAGTTTATAGACATTTAAGTTGTGTCCACCTTTGGTTAATAATGCTGCTATGAACATTTTGCACAAGTTTTTGTGTGGGTGTATGTTTCCATCTCTTGTGTAAATACTTAGGAGTGAATTTCTAGGTCATAAAATAATTTTATGTTTAATATTTTGAGGAACTAAAAAATTGTTTTCTGAAACAGAAGCACCATTGAACATTTCCAACAATGTGTAAGAGTTTCAGTTTCTCCATATCTTCACTAATGCTTATCCTTTTATTTCTTTCTCTGATTACAATCAATGTAATGTTTGCAAAGTGGTATCTCACTGTGTTTTTGATTTGCATTTTCCTAATGGTTAATGATGTTGAACATCTTTTCATTAAGGTATTGGCCATTTGTATACCCTCTTTAGAGAAATACCTCTTAAAATACATTGCCCAATTTTAATTGAAATGTTTGCCTTTTTTTTATTGAATTACATGAGTTCTTTATAGATTCTAGATAGAAATCCTTTACCAGATATGTAACTTGCAACTATTATTGCCCAATCTTTCAGTTTTCTTTTCACCCTTTTGTTGATTTTTTCATCTTTATTAAGATACAAATAACATATAACATGTGTAAGCTTAAGGAGCAAAATGCTGTGATCTTATATTTGTACTGTATTGCCAATGGCTAGTTAACACATCCATCACTTTGCCTAGTTACAATTTTTTTTGTGTGTGTGTGGTGAGAATTTTTAAAATACACTCTCTTAGAGACTCTCAAATGGAAGAATACAATGTTGGTAAATATAGTGATCATGCTCTACTTTTCATGTCCAGAATTTATTATTCTTTAATTGGAAGTTTGTACCTTTTGATGACCTTCACCTATTTATTTTATTCTCTTACCTCACCCCTGGGAACCACTAATCTATTCTGTTTCTATGAGATTGGTTTTCTAGATTCCACATATATATGAGATTATACATTACTAAAGGCCCAGTGCATGAATTTGTTCATGGGTGGGGTTCAGCCGGCTGCCCAGATGGGGGCCCATCAGGCTGGGCCAGTGGGGAGGAAGGGCCACAGGTGGTTGGCTGACCAGCCTCACCCCCGATCAGGGTGTTTGGAGCTGATAGGGGGCAGAGCCGGCCGGGGGAAGCTGATCCAGGCCCAGTTCAGGCTGTTTGGCTGCCACAGTGTGTGAAATAGCCACCAGTCGTTCTGGTCATTCTAGTCGTTCTGCCATTCTGGTTGCTAGGCTTTTATATACTATAGAAGATTTGTCTTTCTCTGTCTGACTTATTTCACTCAACATAATGTCATCAAGGTTTATACATGGTTTTGTAAATGATAGAATATTCCTTTTTTATGGCTAAATAATTATCTATGTATCTATCTATTTATCTATCATCTATCTATCTAAACATTTTCTTTACCAATTTACCTGCAAATTGACATGAAGGTTGTTCTATATCTTGGCTATCCTGTATAATAAAGAACTAATATGCTAATAGTCGTCATGCCATCATGCTGTAATGACCCATCAGCAGGAGGCTGCGAGCGTGGCAGGCGTGCGTGGGTGGGCGGGGCTGTGTGCTCGGCGAGGTGCGTGTGGGTGAGTGGCAATGAAGGGAAGGTGATGCCCCCATCACACCTCTGCTGCTGCCACTGCAAGCAGCGCAAGCCTCAGCCGGCCCCGGTTACCTCAGCCTCGGACGGCTCTGGGCAGCTGCCATCCAAGGCTTGCCTGCACCTCGGGCTGGCCCTGGGCCGCTGGGCAGCTGCCATCCAAGGCTTGCCTGCACCTTGGGCCAGCCCTGGGTGGCTTGGCAGCTGCCATCCGAGGCTTGCCTGTGCCTTGGGCCGGCCCTGTGTGGCTGGGGAGCTGAGGGGGGGGGGGTCTGGCTGCACCGTGCACCTGCTACCACCCAGCTGGGCTGAAAGGACTGTGGGACTCTGGTGGGGCTGAGCAGACCGGGCGCTGCCATCTTGTGGCTATGGGCACCACCATCTTTGTGACAGTGTGATGGTCAATTTGCATATTCCCTTTTTATTAGATAGGATTGATTGGCATGACATTGGTCAACATGACCATATATGTTTCAGGTGTGGGTTTCTATGTTACAAAATCTGCATATTGCACCTTGTGCCCACCCTCTAAGTCAAATCTTCTCCTGTCACCATATATTAGGGCTCCTTTTTCTCTCCACTCCCTTTCCTCTGGCAATCACCACACTGCTGTTTGAGTTCATGAATTCCAGTTTTATATACCACATATGAGTGAAATCATATAGTTATTAGTTTTTTCTGACTAACTTATTTCATTTACCTTTTTGTATGAGGATTTCTTGTTATCTAAGTACCATTTATTGAAAATATGATTCTTTCTCCATTGTACTGTCTCAGAGCCTTGGGAAATATTAATTTTCCATAATTGTATGGGTTTATTTCTGCACTCCCAATTCTATTACTTTATGCCAGAAAAATGATGTGTTTGTACTAAATTTTGAAATCAGCAAATGTGAGTATACCAAACTGGTACTATCAAAATAAGTTTGGCTATTATAAGCTAAATATGAGGTTTGGGTTCAGCTTATCAATTTCTGCAAAAATTAAAAGCAGCTGGATTAATAAGGATTCCATTGAATCTGTATATAGATTTGGGGATATTTCCATTTTAATGCTATTACATATTCTGTTCCATTTATTTAGATCTTTAAAATTAATTTACCAATATTTTATAGTTTATAATGTTCAAGTCTTTTACTACTTTTTAAAATTTGATGCACGTTTTATCTTTTTTTGTGTGTTATTGCAAATACAATTTTTTTTCTTAATTTTATTTTTGTATTATTCATTGCCGGTGCATAAAATACAATTTATTTTTATATTGATTATGTGTCTGGAAACTTTTCTGTACTAATCTAATAATTCTAGTAGGATTTTACCAGAGTTTTTAAAAATTAGAAATAATTTTACTTTCTCTTTCCCAATCTGGATTTTTTATATTTATTTTTATTGCCTAATTATTTTGTCAAGAGCCTTCTGTACAAAGTTGAATATAAATTATTAGAGAAAACATTTTTATGTTTCTGATCTTAAGAGAAAAATATTCAGTCTTTAACTTTTTAGTTTGAGGTTAGTTGTGAATGTGTATAAATGTCCTTTATCTGGTTGAGGATGCTTATATCTGTTCCTAATTTGTTAAACCTTTTTTTTTTTTTATCTTGGAAGGCTTTTGTATTCTGTCAAATTATTTTTCTAAATCAATTTGATCACCATGTGGATTTACCTTTTATTTTATTACTATGGTATATTATATTAATTGACTATTGGTTATATTCTAAGAGAAATCCTTCCTGATCAAAGTATATCATCATTTTTATATGTTGGTCGGTTTCATTTGCTAATATTTTGTTGAGAATTTTTTGCATCATTATTCATCACTGATTTGCAGCTTTCCTTTCTCGTGATATATTTACCTGATGTTAGTATTACAATATTACTGACCTCATAGAATGAGTTAGAAAAGGTTCCCTCTGCTTGTATTTTCTCAAAGAGATTATAAAGGTGTTATTTCTTCCTTAAGTGATTTGTTAGAATTTACCAATGAAATTATCATGGCCTGGTGCTTCCTTTTTTTTTTTTTTTTTTTTTTTTAGAAACTTACTATTTACTCAGTTTCTTTCATCTGTATAGTTCTATATAGATAATTTATTTTATATTGTGTATGTCTTAGTAGTTTTGATCTTTCAAGGTATTGGTTGTTTCATCTAATTTATCAAATATTGAGGTATAGAATTGTTCATAATATTCATTATCCTTTTTATACCTATGACATCAGTAGTGTTGACCTCTGTTTCATTTCTCATATCAGTATTATTTTTTCTTCTCTCTCTTTTTCTTAATTACCCTGGCTAGAGGTTTATCCAATTTATTGGTCTTTTCTAAGAATCAGCTTTCATTTTTATGTATTTTCTCTATTGTTTTTCTGTTACAATCTTAATAAAAAAGGAAAGATAGATTTTTAAAATAATTTAAAAATTATTTTGATATAAAGCCACAACATTAATTATAATTATTTTAAATTCCTGACTAATTCTCAAATATGTGTCAAAGCTGGGTCCAGTTCTGATGATTTTCTTATCTCTTCAGTACATGTTTTTCTTGTCTCTAGCATTCCTGTAATATTTTTTTACAGCCAGAAATGATGTGTCAAGTAATAGGAACAGAGGTAAATAAGGCCTCTGTGTGAGGTTTTAAGTTAATATAGCTAGAAGTTGGGCTGTGCTTATTGTTTGCTGTGTCTGTAGGTAACAGAAGCTTCTAATTCCTCTAGTATCTTTGTTGTCACTCACTTTGCCTTTGGCTTCCGGAAGAACTCCAGCTCAGATCAGTTCTGTGTCTTGTAGCTCCTTACACTGCAATTGACTAGTATTGTACTGAAGTCCCACTGAGAGAAAGTGCTCCATAATTAATCTGATACCCAAATCTGTGCTTTTAGTGGGCCTGTGACTCTGGGCTGTGACCTTTACTTGTGGTTCTTACTAGTAGTTCTTCCTTCCTTAGGTGAGGCAGGGAGGATGAAGGGGACTGGAGTCACAGAAATGCCTTTCCTCCATGTGAAATATGGCTAAGGGAAAGATTGTTTTCCTAGAAAGTAGGTCTTGGTTGTAAAATATACTCTGGGCATATTTCAGGGAGTTTAGTCTTTCCCTACCCCTGTCAGAGGAGCTATGAGAAAAATTTTCTTGGCTCTTCAGTTTGAGAATTTGGTGGGTTTCTAGAAGTCACAAACTGCAAAAGAGTTTTAGGCCCTCCCTAAGACTACAGCCTTTAAAAATTTCTTACCTTCAAGTGAATCCAAACTTGGTCTATAGCAATTTGTAAAAATTACAATATAACATATATTTCCACCTGCAATTTCTCTTCCAGATGAGCTTGCCTTGTGGCTGTATGCTCTTGGTTCACACGTCTCTTGATTTGGGGGTAGCAATTTTTCTTGTGTCCTTTGGTCTCTGATGGATGCAAGAAAAGTTAATCATTTTAGTTACTACAGCCTTTTCTTCTTGTAAGGAGAGAGATAATGACTTCCAAGATTTTGACATGTTAGAACTAAAACCAACAATGCCTTTTTACTCCTCCAGTTCCGAAACTCAATTATTTGTGTGTTAGGCTATTGCTATTGTACCACAGCACTTGGGGAAAATATATTTTCATTTTACATTTATGTTTATGTTCTCATTTCACTTTCATTTATATATTATTGGTTCACGTTTTCCTCTTTTGCATCAATTTGGATATTTTCTATTGATTTGTATTTCAAGTTCACTGATTCTTTGCTTTTCTGTCAAACTACTAAGTAGCTTGTAAGAGGGATTCTTTATCTTTAATATTTTATTTCTTGCATTTCCATTTGATTCTCTTATTATACAGTTTCCAACTCCCTATGAAATTTTCTATTTCATCATAAGATTTAATATGAACATTACCTGAAATTAAGTCCATTGTCAAAAGGGATAACTTAACATTTGTTAAGAGTGCATTCTATTCATAACATTTCTTTTTTAAAAAAGGAAGATTTAAGATTTAGTCTTGTCTTTTTCATTGTCAATTTACCAGTAAAACTTTTTAAAAAACTAAATAACAATTATCAAGAAAATCAAACATAGACTAAACTTATAGAAATGGGTAGAAGGTATTTTATAAAACCTCTGCATGGACAAAAATTATTTATGTATCTATCTGCTTTAATATTTTCAGGGAAAATTGGTCATTTCCGTCCAGTAGATATAAACATTTTTTACCTTTAAGGCAAATATAAAAAATTTTATTGTGCCTCAGCTGGAAATTTCTGTTTTTCAAATTAAATAATCATTTTCTTTCTCAAAAAAAAAAAAAGTGGTTCTTCTTGGAAAGAGTTTGAGAATAGAGCATATTTGAAAAGTATACACAATATCTAAAATGTCTTAATGTTTGACATGAAAATGCTGGTTTTTTATTTCTGCTTTGCTATCAATATGAGAATTCCTATAAGAGAAAAAAAGTATGCACCACAGGTTATAGGAGGGACCTTTCCAGATAACATACTTGTAGTTGGAACTGGTTAGTTGATTATTCCTCTTTCCTGAAAGTTTCCAAGAAAGTTTCATTTCCCCTATTCCTCTGTTGGAATAAAGAAAACAGATTTCTAGAATCCTATCTGTTGAAGATTTTAACTTAGCTAGATTTTGATTTATTTCCACTTTACCAAATAATTTCAGATATACTATTAATGATTTTATATGTCTTTGCATTATTTTCCAGATATTTTTATTTATTCTAAAATTAATAATCTAATATTTTAAGGTAAGTTTAAAAACTAATTATTTTTTTTCTAAAACTGTTATCTATATATATAAAAAGCCAGCAACCAGAACATTGTAACAACTGGAACGGTAGAACGATTGGTTGCTGTGATGCTCACTGTGAACCACCTGATGAGGAGCAGGGCTGGCTGGCTGACCACCTGTGGCCCCTCCCCCAAGCCAGCCCTGCCCGCAATTGATCCCCCACTCCAATCAGGGGTGGGGCCAGCTGACCAACCTCCTACAGCCCCTCCCCCAGCAGGCCAGCCCTGATCTGCCCCGATTGGGGCTGGGCCAGTCAGACCCCACCTGAGCATGAATTCATGCATTGGGCCTCTAGTAATATAATAATAGACATTTTTAAAACTTCTAAGGTTGTATCCTGATCACTACACACTTTTTAGAATGGCCTAAATCTGAAACAGTGACAATACCAAATGCTGGACGTAAGCAAAAAGAACTCTCATTTATTGCTGGTGGGGATGTAAAATTATAAAGTCATTTTAGCAGACAGTTCAGTGGCTTCTTATAAAACTAAACATAGTTTTACCGTATTATCAAGCTATTGCGCTTCTTATTATTTGTCCTTAGGAAGTGAAAACTTATTTCCACTGAAAAACCTGTACATAGATGTATATGTCAGCTTTCTTCATAATTGCCAAAACTTAGAAGCAACAAAAATATTCTGTAGAAGGTGAATGAATAAATAAACTGTGGTACATCCAGGCACTGGACTATTATTGAGTGCTAAAAAGAAATGATCAAGCCATGAAAAGATATGGAGAAAATTTAAATGTAATATATTGAGTGAAAGAAGCAAATCTGAAAATGTCACATTCTCCCATTATTCCAATAAATGACATTATGGAAAAGGCAAACTATGGAGACAATAAAAAGATCAGTGTTTGACAGAGGTTGAGGGGTTATGGGCATGGATGAATAGGCAGAGCACAGGGGATTTTTTAAAGCAGAAAATATGCTCTACATGATACCATAATGATGAATATATGTCATTATATATTTATCTGAACCCATAGAATGTACAACTCCAAATGTGAATCATAATGTGATCTGTGGACTTTGAGTGATTATGATGTGTCAATTTTGGCTCAAATCATTCATTTTGACAAATGTACCACTGGCTGGAAAATATTGATGGGAGGCTGTGCATGTGTGTGGGCAGGGAGGATATGGGAAACCTCTGTAACTTCTATTCAATATTGCTGTGAACTTAAGACTTCTCTAAAAATTAAAGTCTTAAAATTAAATCTTTCTCTTATATAAATAGGTTTCAGTGGCATTTTCATTATGATTTCTGCTCAATGACAGATTTTCATAGTTAAAAGTTTTAAAAATAATGCTAACTCCAATAAGGAAAATCATGACATTGCCAGAGTTTTAAGTGTCTCTAGGGAGGCAGGGCAGAGGCAGACATGTCATGACTGCTGTGGTTCTGCTATAAGGTGAGCTTTTCAATGTGTAGGCCTAATTCTGATTGGGTGAGGTTAATGATGTCATAGCTTAATGTAGTAAACATAGTGACATGACAATTTCATGTTGAGAGAATAAAGATAGTCTTGGAGAGTAGAGAGTGTCTTGTTTTGGATTAAAGAACATTTTCTCTTACCCAGATCAGAAAAGGGGATGCAAATAAATTGAGCTTCTTTACAAATTAAATTAAGATCTCTTAGCAATCATACTTTAAGCAAATGTAATCTACTGACCATCACAGAGAGATTTTTAAAAAAACCTACTGTGAGCTAAAAGTATAATTTACATTTCATTCTCCTTTTATGCACCACATATGTTTTTATTTCTTATCCAATTAAGGATATCATAATAATAACAGTTTAAAAAATAATAAAATACCTATTCATGGCTCTTAATGAAAGAGACAAAATACCTCTCTGCCCATGGTTGTTTCTATCCTGTGCTTTAACAGCAACTAACCTGTTATCTTGAATGGCTAGCTTGCTAGTTGAATTGCTTATATTTTTATATCCTAGCTTTCTTTTTTGGGGTAGAGGAGAAAAGTAAAGGACTCTGAACTGTCAAAAATTACATAGCTTCTTAGCTTTAGGGGAATTTTTTTTTTTATGATGTTACTACTTTAAATGTGCTTCTGATAAATTTCTTTCACAGAAAGGAAGTCCATATATGATATAAGCATATTTGTTTACAGATCTAATCATAGCATTTATATTAGTAACATAAAAGAAAAGCTTCAACCTTACTTTTAAATTTATTTTACACTTCTGATATTAATAATGAATGAGGATACTGATAACTCAAAATTTTCATTTTCAAAGGCTCATTTGAAAAAATAAACAAATAAAAAGTATTATGCAAGGACGACTAATCCAGCTGTTTTACTTCTGGGCTTAATTGGATTGACCTAAAATTGATATTTGGTGTCAGTATGCATTATATCATCAACACAAGCAATAGTTACCTGACATAAAAGAAGCTATGAAGAGGAGTCCAAGATTAAAACCTCAAACTAAAGATACATTAGTTTATTTCACTTAGTCTTAGCATAAACACTTTTTAGTCACATATGTTAGACACGTAATATACCAATTTGATGCGATCTATCTACATTTTTATCATTTACTAGAGGCCTGGTGCACGAAATTCATGCACAGGGGTGTGTGTCCCTCAACCCAGCCTGCACCCTCTTAAATCTGGGACCCCTCGAGGGATGTCTGGCTGCCCAGTGGGATCGGGCCTAAATGGGAAGCCGGACATCCCTCTCACAATCCAAGACTGCTGGCTCCCAACTGCTTGCCTGCCTGCCTTCCTGATTGCCCCTAACCGCTTCTGCCTGCCACCCTCGGACATCCCTCTCACAATCCAGGACTCCTGGCTCCCAACTGCTCACCTGCTTGCCTTCCTGATTGCCCCTAACCACTTCTGCCTGCCACCCTGATCACCCCCTAACCACTCCCCTGCCAGCCTGATTGCCCCTAACTGCCCTCCACTGCAGGCCTGATCCCTCCCAACTGCCCTCCCCTGCTGGCCACCTTGTGGCGGCCATCTTGTGTCCACATGGGGGCAGTCATATTTGACCACATGGGGGCAACCATCTTGTGTGTTGGAGTGATGGTCAATTTGCATATTACTCTTTTATTAGATAGGATAGAGGCCTGGTGCAGGGGTGGGGGCCAGCTGGTTTGCCCTGAAGGGTGTCCTGAATCAGGGTGGGGGTTCCCTTGGAGCATGGGGTGGCATGGCCGAGGGTCCTGTGGTGGTTTGCAGGCCGGCCACACACCCCGGCAACCCAAGCAGAGGCCCTGGGATCTAAGATTTATTTATCTTCTATATTTGAAATGTAGCTTTGAGCAGAGGCCAGGGCCGTCCAGGAAGATTGGCTTCCTCCATCACCGGGGAAACCCAAGCCTCCTGCTTGCTCTGTGGCCACAGCCATTTTTGTTGGGATTTATTTATCTTCTATAATTGAAACTTTGTAGCCTTGAGCAGAGGCCTGGGCTAACCAGGGTATGCAGGAAACTTGGCTTCCTCTGTTTCCTGGGAAACTCAAGCCTCCTGTTCACTCTGTGGCTGCAGCCATTTTTGTTGGGATTTATTTATCTTCTATAATTGAAACTTTGTAGCATTGAGCGGAGGCCTGGGCCAGCCAGGATGTGCAGGAAGCTTGGTTTTCTCCATTGCTGTGGCCGAAGCCATCTTGGTTGGATTAATTTGCATACTCGCTCCTGATTGGCTGGTGGGTGTAACAGAGGTACGGTCAATTTTCATATTACTCTTTTATTATATAGGATATTTATCTCCTAGACAGAGACAAGTGAAGGGAATTGCAGTCCAATAAAAAGGCCTTGAAAATGATTACACACCTTTTCTTCCAGGCAGCATGTTGACTGTTGTCTCTAAATACACGTGAGTAACATCTGAAATCTAAAGGCAGGTACACGTCATTGATTACAAGGCCTTTGCCATTTGTGTGTAGAAAAATAAACCTATTCTTTAAAAATAGGCAACATAAGCTTTGTTTGGTGAAATTTGCACATATATTTATTTATGCATATTTTATTCCATTTATCCATGAGAAGTTAATATTAGATGCTTTCAAGTGAGCATCAGGAATATTTTATTTCAGAAAAAAATAAAGATATTACCATGGCTAATAGAGAAAAAAATCAATAGAAATGTTGATATATATATATATATATATATATATATATATATATATATATATTATAAACTAGAGGCCCAGTGCACAAAATTCGTGTACCTCAGCCCAGCCTGCACCCTTTCCAATTTGGGAATCCTCGAGTGATGTCAGACTGCCCGTTTAGGCCTGATACCGATAGGATCGGGCCTAAATGGGCAGTCAGACATCCCTCTCACAATCCAGGACTGCTGGCTCCCAACTGCTCACCTGCCTGCCTTCCTGATTGCCCCTAACTGCTTCTGCCTGCCAGCCTGATTGATGTCTAACTACCCTCCCCTGCAGGCTTGATCACCCCCAACTGCCCTCCCTTGCAGGCCTGGTCCCTCCCAAATACCCTCCCCTGCTGGCCATCTTGTGGTGGCCATCTTGTGTCCACATGGGGGCAGCCATATTTGACCACATGGGGGCAGCCACCTTGTGTGTTGGAGTGATGGTCAATTTGCATATTACTCTTTTATTAGATAGGATAGAGGCCTGGTATACGGGTGGGTGTCAGCTGGTTTGCCCTGAAGGGTGTCCCGGATCAGGGTGGGGGTTCCCTTGGGGCATGGGATGGCCTGGGAGAGGGTCCTGTGGTGGTTTTCAGGCCGGCCACACCCCCTGGCGACCCAAGTGGAGGCCCTGGTATCTGGGATTTATTTATCTTCTACAATTGAAACTTTGTAACCTTGAGCATAGCCACACCTCCTGCTTGCTTTGTGGCTGCAGCCATTTTTGTTGGGATTTATGTATCTTCTATAATTGAAACTTTGTAGCCTTGAGTGGAGGCCTGGGCTGGCCAGGGTGTGCTGAAAGCTTGGCTTCCTCCATTACCAGGGAAACCCAAGCCTCCTGCTCACTCCATGGTCGCAGCCATCTTGGTTGGGTTAATTTGCATACTCGCTCCTGATTGGCTGGTGGGCATGGCTTGTGGGTGTGGTGGAGGTACTGCCAATTTGCATATTACTCTTTTATTAGATAGGATGCCTATTCATACCACACAAATGTGACACATTCAATATTTTTAGTTGCATAACTCACACTGATATTATCTTCTTCACCCTGTTTGAAAATGTACCCCCTCATTTATATAAGCAGTACTGATCTTCCTTTCTTGTTATACTTTTTTTTGTTTCAATTATCACCAAATATGCTAAGTAATGTATTTATTATGTCTGTTTATTACTGTCTGTTTTCTCCCTTAATGTAAACTTCATGAGAGCAAGGATTGTTTTGTTCATTGATACATCTCAATTGTCTATAACAGTGTGGCATAAATACTGTAGGTGCTTAAAAATTAATATTACAAATAGTATGTTGTGTACATATTTATGTGTACTAGTTAATGCGAGGATAGATAAGTAGGTAGATAGATATAGATAGATAGATGATAGATAGATAGATAGATAGATAGATAGATAATACATGTTTTTAGATTTTGCCATTATACTTTTCATGTATTTTTTCTATTTTTTTTTCTTCTGGTGTTTGAGCTATCCTCTGTCATTTAAATAGGTCACAAAATAGAAAATACATAATGTTTAGAAGTTTAATTTAAGAAGTCCAGCTTAAATGCCTAACCTAATATTCTGAATTCAGAGTACTGAGATAAGTGCTTTGTTAAGCAAAATGCTTTAAAAATTATCTTTTTTCAATTTCTCAACTATATATATCGCTATCATAGTGCTCTGAGGTTGGTTGACCAATGTTTCTTCTAAATCAAATAAAATTAAAGTTACTCTTGAGCTAAATAAAACAATTTTGTGTTTCATCCAAATGTTCCAATGAAATGGTTGCTGGAGCTCAGCAGTATCATCTGAGCTACATAGCTCAGGTGAGTTTGAGTTAGAGGCAAAAATTACTGCACTATAGCAAAATACAAAAGTATTTTACATAACCATGTTGTAAGCTGGCAAATCTAAAATCTGGAAAGCTCATAGTTTAATATTTTCATCACCAAAGGCAAACTAGTTGGGCTGTCACAACATATCAAGCAATGCAGGTGAATTCAATTGTGTTTTGAATTGTCTTATGAAAAACAAATTTAAATTTCTGATGAAATATTTAGGTCTGTACTCAAAGTGTTCCTCCTCAATGATAACTAAATAGTACCATCTTCATACGATTTTTACTGCATATTATAAATTAGATTCATTTTGTTATTTGATTATTGGTTTTTTCCTCACTAGCATATAACTCTATGGAGGCAAGAACTTGGTATGTTTCATCATTGTTTTCCCAGTAGTAAGAAAACTATGTCTCATCAAGTCTAGGTGCTCAAATAATAGTTGGCCTCTCCAAAGCCCCTTTTCACCCTCCAGCCCCACTCCAAGAAGGGCTCTGAGAAGCCTTTGTATAGAACATTTAAGATAATAAATATCTTTTTCCTGAAAAACATTTATCTTTCCTAGAAACATCTCCACAATGTGAGTTATAATTCTATTGTTACATTAGAGAATTCAGTAGGGGTGAGCTCATAACCTCATACTTGTCTTCAAAAATGACCTGATTTTCAAGTTATTTTGTTCTTGAAACAACAGATTGAGTATTAACGTAAAAAACAAATAGTATAAACATGTTGCTTGAAAAAAATGGATGAATGGGGAAGACTGAAAAGATGCAAACCCTGATGGTGGAATAGGAAATGATCAATGTTACAATTTTAAACATGTTAAATCCAAGATGTCTTTTAGGGATTCAGGTAGATATAATGAGTATTCAGTTGAATGTATAAGCCTGAAGTCAGAAGAGAGGTCTTAGCTGAGAATGTAAATTTGGGAGTTATTATATAAATATTTAAAGCCATAAGAAAGGAAGTAAATGCATATATACAGAAGAGGCCTAAAGATTTATCTCTGAAATACTCCAACATTAAGCAATTGTGATGATTGCATTTACCAAGTAAAGAATATGAGAAGGAGTAATCAGAGAGGTAGAAGAAGAAAAAAAATAGGTAGATGTGGTATTCTAGCCATCAAATAAAAGAGGGGATTTTTGAAAGGCTGGAATTGAAATGCTAAGAGTGAAATATATTATTTTTCACAGTATTTAAAAATTATGTTTAGTTCTATTTGTTTTTATTATAAAACAAACAGGTGCAAAACAGATGCATTAGGAAAGAGAAAAAAAAGTAATTCATATTTAAGTTCAGTAAAACATGAGCAGAGACCTAAAGCCACTATTAGTCAAGTTTAATTCCTTCCAGTTGATTTCCTTTTATGCATAGTCCTAAATAATGAACTAATATTGTATGCATAGATTTTATCAAACTTACATATTTTACATTCAATCCTATGCACTTAGAATATTATTGTTTATTGACTACCTTTTTTATATTTTATTGAAATATAATTCACGTGTAACATTATATATTAAAACAATGATCATCCATAAGAGCTTAAACTTTACTTCTGAACCTCTTATTGATGGATATTCAGATTTTATATTTTAATCAAAAACTATTTTTGAGAGCCAATTTGTGACAGATACAATAGAGGGAAGAACAATGTTCTAGAGAAAAAAATATACAAGTCAGTAAACAATTACAAAATTATACAAAATTTAGAAATTCATATTTATTATATCCCAAGTATTATTCTGAGTGCTTTACAGATGTTATCATATTTA
The DNA here is from genome assembly GCF_963455305.1 of Plecotus auritus. Classification (NCBI taxonomy): domain Eukaryota; kingdom Metazoa; phylum Chordata; class Mammalia; order Chiroptera; family Vespertilionidae; genus Plecotus; species Plecotus auritus. Next base: position 90,716,643 of record NC_137771.1, on the reverse strand, counting down.
ATCTGACCAAATCTTATAATGAGCATGAGTGTGTGCAGAGGAGTGGAAGAGCTTGGGGTTATTAAAAAACTTAAACTAGCTCATGTAAACATGACTGGGGGCTAGCTTATGGCAAGGGGGTTGCTCTGAGGAGACTGCCTGGAAGGGTGGCCTGGAGGGAAAGGCTGGGACCACTTAGCCTTTTCAGAGAAAGTGCTTGTGTGCTGTCTGAAGGAGATCCTGGCGATCATGGAAGCTATCGAAAGGATTTAGAAACTGTAATGGCATGAGCAGATTTATGATCTAGAGAAGTGTTCCATAAATGAGACTAGAACCACATAAGCTACAAAAGAGATGGCTCAGTGAGAGGTGTGAAGCATGAAGCAGACCTGGTTGGAGCATGCTTTTCTATTCTTAGGAAGATTTCTCTTAGGAATAGAGAGTAAATGGGTAAAGAATATGAATTTTGGAACAGAAGTTGATTATTTGAAAAAAAATTTTCTCAAAAGATTTGGCAACCTTGGAGTGCAGATACATGGTTTTATTAGTTTGTATTTATCATTTATTTTTTTATTATCACCTGGCCAAAATCATAGTAATTGCCAATTGTCATTTATATTTTCTCTCCATCTTTGATTTTAGCTATTTGATTATGATGTGTCTAGGTATATGAGTGTGTGTTTTTTTAAGTTTCCATTCAAATATCTTTCTGAGATTTCATTTTAAATAATTATTACTATTTTCATTGTTATTAATATCATTATTATCATTAATACTTATGAGGTAATAATATTTTCATCATTGTCTTATATATGGAATTCATTCATTCATTTGACAAATATTTTCTAAGTCCTACTACTGACAAAACTGTTATACTAAATCATGTTGTGGGCTCCCAAGGATGTATAAATCATAATGGAAAAGTAATATGCTTCTCACTATCAAGGCAATAGTTTGGAGAAATGCTTGCTTGTTTCTCCCAGTGGCAAGCTTATTATCCCATTTGGAGTCCAGCTTTCTGGACTCCAAGCCTGATCCCCTTGAATGCCTTATCAGTCTAGTGATTCCTGGTTCCTTCATAGTCTATACTAGAGGCTTAACCACTACTATATTACCACTTTGCCTATTGAAGCCACTCAAGGATTCCTCTTTGTTCTCTATTTCTTCACTCAGCTGGTCTGGTAAGAGCCAGAGGCCCAGAGCCAACTGGAATTGAGCCCCTTAAAGGTACTAATGCACAGGAAATGGTACTTCCAGGGACAGTGCCTCTCAACTATTTGATTTTTTTTCAGTAGCTAAGCTCTTTCCTGTTTAAAATAAGAGAGTTGAATTAAAGAATTAAAGAATCTTCAGAATTCTATCCAAATGAAAATCTGTGATTCTTTAATTTATTAAACAAGGAAGAAAAGTTATATGATTTAAAGTTGGAAAGCAACAAAGAAATACATACTTTATGTTGTAAAAATGAGAATACTGAGTCAAAAGAAAGTTAAATGAATTGCCTCAAACCATCCTCCTATCTAATAAAAGAGTAATATGTAAATTGATCATCACTCCAACACACAAGACGGCTGCCCCCATGTGGTCAAAGATGGCTGCCCCCATGTGGACACAAGATGGCCACCACAAGATGGCCAGCAGGGGAGGGCAGTTGGGAGGGACCAGGCCTGCAAGGGAGGGCAGTTATGGGTGATCAAGCCTGCAGGGGAGGGCAGTCAGGGGTGACCAGGCCAGCAGAGGAGGGAAGTTGGGGGCAACCGGGCCTGCAGGGAAGGGCAGTTGGGGGGGACCAGGCTGGCAGGGGAGGGCAGTTAGGGGTGATCAGGCCTGCAGGGGAGGGCAGGTAGGGGCAATCGGGCTGGCAGGGGAGCAGTTAAACATCAATCAGGCTGGCAGGGGAGTGGTTAGGGGGTGATCAGGCTGGCAGGCAGAAGCGGTTAGGGGCAATCAGGAAGGCAGGCAGGTGAGCAGTTGGGAACTGGCAGTCCTGAATTGTGAGAGGGATGTCTGACTGCCCGTTTAGGCCTGATTCTACTGGGAGTCGGATATCTTTCAAGGGGTCCCAGATTGGAGAGGGTGCAGGCTGGGCTGAGGGACACACACACATGAATTTCGTGCACCGGGCCTCTAGTATAGATATAAAATAAAAACATAAACTAAGAAGAAGATCTAAGTCATTGTTCTTGACCACAAGGAAGGCTTGGAAGAGAGGATACCTACACAGCTTAAAGGGAATTTGTTCAAATCCTGGTTCTATTGTTTACTTATCTATAAATCCTAAGCAAAGTGACTCAACTTTTTAAAATTCTATCTGCCCTTTCATGAAATAGGGACAATAATGATAGACAGTATTGGCTTCCTAGGGCTGACATGGGCAGATAATGACGTTGTTGACAGTGCTTGGCTAAGTGCTATCAATAAATGTATTATGGTATTAAAAAATGGACTATAGCCAAAACCGGTTTGGCTCAGTGGATAGAGCGTCAGCCTGCGGACTGAAAGGTCCCAGGTTCGATTCCGGTCAAGGGCATGTACGTTGGTTGCGGGCACATCCCCAGTAGGGGGTGTGCAGGAGGCAGCTGATCGATGTTTCTCTCTCATCGATGTTTCTAGCTCTCTATCCCTCTCCCTTCCTCTCTGTAAAAAATCAATAAAATATATTTAAAAAAAAAATGGACTATAAGTTAGTGAGCAGAGAAACTGTCAAATCAGCATTCTCTGCATCATTTTGAGTGGAAATATGCTACATTTCTCACAGACCTCAATTATATAAAAGAAGGTTAGGAACAAGTTGCATGTTTGGTTTTATGCAATTATTCAGACTTGGTAGTATTTTTTTAAAACAATTAATTAACTTAATTAATATATTTGCTTGCAAGTGTATGGAAGGTGGTATGGTTCTAATAAACTTGTAGCACTTGATGAAAGTGTAAATATGGGGGTGGAGGATGGGATGGAAAAACTGCGGAGTAACTGCTGTAGAACTAATTGTTTTCTCCAGTGCCAGCGTGGAGTTTCTAAAACTTATTTTCTAGGCAATGCTATAATTTTTATTCCTGTTTATTGACCAAGAATTGCTTCATTTACTGTACCAACCAGGTTGTGTAGCAGTTGGCCGGCCCTATGGTTTTGCTGAACGGGTCCTGTGAGTAATGTCCACAGCTCTCCCATAGATGGCAGCATTTCACAAACATCACAGTGACTGTGACACCCCCGGCATCCCCGCCCCCCCCCCCCCCCCCCCCCCCCCCCGCAGGCCCTTACTCTTTCCTCTCAAAGAGAAAATAGCTCCATAATCTGTTGACAGGATTAAAGACCCCTGTTGTTTAACAGGAAGTAAATAAATCCTTATGGCATTCTGAAAACCTCAGAAGTGAATGAGAGTGGTAAGAAATTGTTTATTCTATGGTAAAGGTATCAAATGAATATTTACAGCATTTAAAACAATTACCTTAGATTGATGTGGACTAGTGTTAAAACCCAGCCTGTTTGCATTATCTAGTTTAGGATATTTGTTAAACTCTTACACAGTAGGTTTACTTTCTGAGTACAGAATTTCTTGCCAGCATGAGCTATAGTGAATACTAAAGCTGAGAAGACAGTGACATTTTCTTCTTAAATTCAAATAAGGCATTTAGAAATTAGAATATTATCTATTGTGTATGCAAATCATTGTATAAAATATATGCCACATGATACTGTAAACTATACAAATAAAGTAAGCAAAATAAAGCATAAAATAATAGAAGATAAATTGTATCATAATAGCTATGTTTAAGCAAAAGTTTATCTTCTACAAGAAATTGCATTGAAAGTCTTAATCTTAGATAATGTTGTTTAAGTTAGACATAAAAAAGCACTCATTATAAATCTAGACCATTGATGCTGCATTAAATGGTTTTAGCTTGTATTCTTAAATACGTTTCTTAATTCCAAAAGGATACAGGGCAATAATCTAAGTCCATCAGTGAAATTACCCAGTCAATTATATGATCCTGATACGCATTTGGGTTTTCAGCAACTTTAGACTGCACTATTTTTTTTAACTCCTATTTTTTCTGCAATTTTGTTTACTCTGTATATTTCAAGAAGCTGCTGATTTTTAAAATTTCAATCCTCACCTGAGGAGGTTTCCATTGATTTCAATAGAGAAAGGGAGAGAAAGAGAAAGGAAGGGAGGAAGAGAGAAAGGAGAGGGAGAGAGAAAGAAACATTGATGTAAGAGAAAAACATCCTTCAGCTGCCTCTTGTATGCACCCAGACCAGGGACTGAACCTGCAACCTGGGTATGTGCCCTGGCTGGGAATCGAACCCACTACTTCTCAGTGTATGGAACCATGCTCTAACCAACTGAGTGAGTCACACTGGCTAGGGCAGAAGCTGGTGATTTTTTAAAAAAATATTGATATGTGATGATAATACATTATTAACTAAATATTTTTCATATTTATAATTTTCATATTTTTAAGATTAGGATTTCCAATAAGAAAATAAAAATGGTCCTACAAGTGAAAATCTAACAAAATGTCTGATCTTTTGTTTTTTTTTTGTTAATCCTCACCTGAGGATATTTTTCCATTGATTTTTAGAGAGAGTGGAAGGGAAAGGGTGGGACAGAAACATTCATGGATGTGAGAGAAACACATCAATTGGTTGCTTCCCGCACCTGCCCTGATCAGGATCGAGCCTGCAACTGAGGTACATGCAGTGACCAGAATTGAAACGGGGACTTTTCAGTCTGCAGGCCAATGCTCTATCCATGGAGTCAAACCATCTAGGGAAAATGTCTGATCGTTAAGAGCACAACTAGTCTATACAACTTAACGAGGACTAAGTATGATTTTTCTTTATATTCAAGTATTAAACTGAAATGTTGACTATCTTCCACTCTTATTTTTAATGAAAAATAATTAAATAAATTTGCCTTAAAAATTAATTAAACTCATACTCAAATACCAGATATAGTATTAATTCTGCATCAGTTGGACTTCTCAATCATTCTGGTCTTCAGCTGCCATATTGGTAAAATGTGAAAATAACTATTTTATGTAAAACACAGAGTGCTAATTTAGTAAGTGGTCATAAATATTATTTCTGTAAAATACTGAACATTTGCTTGAGTAATGATCCAGAAAAGGCTCTAGAAACTGGATACGGTGGCAGATTTCTGTTGCTTACTACCCCTTACACTTGATTATGTCATGTGATTGTGCAGTTTCATAGTGCAAATTGACACTATCGATAACCAGTCAATACCTGTAGGCCAATCAGAACATTGCACACTTATGTTGCATCAGAAACATCCTATCTAATAAAAGAGTAATATGCAAATTGACCATCACTCCACTACACCCACAAGCCACGCCCAGCAGTCAATCAGGAGCGAGTATGCAAATTAACCCAACAAAGATGGCTGCAGCCACAGAGGGAGAAGAAGGGAGGCTTGGGTTTCCTCGGTAATGGAGGAAGCCAAGCTTTCCGAACACTCTGGCTGGCCTAGGCCTCCGCTTAAGGCTACAAAGTTTCAATTATGGAAGATAAATTAATCCCAACAAAAATGGTGGCAGCCACGGAGCAAGCAGGAGGCGTGGCTCCGCTCTATGCTACAAAGTTTCAATTGTAGAAGATAAATAAAACCCAGATACCAGGGCCTCTGCTTGGGTCTCCGGGGTGCCTGGCTGGCCTGCAAACCACCACAGGACCCTCACCCAGGCCGTCCTATGCACCAAGGGAACCGCCACCCTGATCCGGGACACCCTTCAGAGCAAACGAGCTGGCCCCCACCCATGCACCAGGCCTCTATCCTATCTAATAAAAGAGTAATATGCAGATTGACCATCACTCCAACATATAAGATGGCTGCCCCCATGTGGTCAAAGATGGCTGCCCCCATGTGGACACAAGATGGCCGCCACAAGATGGCCAGCAGGGGAGGGCATTTGGGAGGGACCAGGCCTGCAGGGGAGGGCAGTTAGGGGTGACCAGGCTGACAGAGGAGGGAAGTTGGGGGTAAACAGGCTGGCAGGGGAGCAGTTAGACATCAATCAGGCTGGCAGGGGAGTGGTTAGGGGTGATCAGGCTGGCAGGCAGAAGTGGTTAGGGGCAATCAGGAAGGCAGGCAGGTGAGCAGTTGGGAGCCAGCAGTCCTGGATTGTGAGAGGGATGTCCGACTGCCCGTTTAGGCCCGATCCCACCAGGATCGGGCCTAAACGGGCAGTCGGACATCCCTTGAGGGGTCCCAGATTGGAAAGGTGCTGGCTGGGCTGAAGGACACCCCCTCTGTGCATGAATTTCGTGCACCAGGCCTCTAGTAATTCAATAAAACACAATAATGGTGATAAAAAGGTGATGAAAACCTGACCAGTAATTGCTTTTTTCTCTTAACTTATGATAAATACCTTTGATGCTTTATTTACTGCTGCTGCTCAAAGAAAATAAATAAAACAATGTGCAATGTGCTTTTTTGTGGGGTAATAAAATAACCTGAGATCTATCCTCTTAACAAAACTTTAAATATACAGTACAATATTGTTAAATATAAGCATGATGTTGTATAACAGATCTCTAAAACTTTTTCATCTTGCTTAACTGATACTTTATAGCCATTAAACAACTTCTTATTTAACTTTTCTTCCAACTCCTAGAAACTATTATTCAACTTTCTGCTTCTGTGAATGTGACTATTTTCAGATACCTCAAATAAGTGGAATTATGATATATTTGTGTCTTTTTGTGTCACTGATTTATTTTACTTAGCATAATGTCCTCAAGTTTATCCATGTTGTCACATATTGCAGGATTTCCTTTCCTTTTATTTTATTTTATTATTTTACTAGAGGCTTGGTGCATGAAATTCATGCATTCAGGAGGAGGTGGTCCCTCAGCCTGGCCTGTGCCCTCTTGCAGTCTGGGAGCCCTGGGGGATGTCTGACTGACAGTTTAGTGCTGCTGTGGAGGCAGGAGAGGCTCCTGTCACCCCCGCTGTGCTTGCCAGCTGTGAGCCCAGCTTCTGGCTGAGCGGTGCTCCCCCTGTGGGAGTGCACTGACCACCAAGGGGCAGCTCCTGCATTGAGCATCTGCCCCCTGGTGGTCAGTGTGCATCATAGAGACTGGTCATTCCACTGTCGGGCCAAAACCGGCTCTCCAACATCTCCCGAGGGTGATTGTGAGAGGGTGCAGGCCAGGCCGAGGGACCCCACTGGTTCACAATTAGCGGCGGGGAGAGACGTGGGAGGTTGGCCAGCCAGGGAGGGACCATGGGAGGACTCTAGGTGTGTCTGGCCAGTCTCGCTCAATCCCAATCGGCCAGAGCCCAGCAGCAAGCCAACCTACAGGTCGGAGCATCTGCTCCCTGGTGGTCAGTGCATATCATAGCGACTGGTCGGCCAGTTGACTCTTTGCCTCCTGGTGGTCAGTGCACGTCAGAACAAGCAGTTGAGCGGCCTTAGCATATCATTAGCATATTACACTTTGATTGGTTGAACAGCCAACTGGACAACCAGACACTTAGCATATTAGGCTTTTATTATATAGGATAGGATTTTATTAAGGCTAACTCTCCATTATTAAGTATATAGATTTCCTTTACCCATTAACCCATCAATGGACATATAAGTTACTTCCACATTTCAGCTATTGAACATGTGAACGCTAATATCTGTTTGAGATTCTGATTTCAATTCTTTTGGATAATAATTTGTAAGTGGAATTGCTGACTCATATGGTAGATCTATTTTTAATTTTTTGAGGAACATGCATATTGTTTTTCATTTATCATTTTAAATTGCCACCAACTGTGTTCAAGGGTTCCAATTTCTCTACAAACTCACCAACACTTATTTGTGTGTGTGTGTGTGTATGTGTGTGTGTGTGTGTGTGTTTAATAATGGCCATCCTAACAGGTATGAGGTGGTATCTCATGTGGTTTTGATATGCATTTCCCTCATGATTAGTAATTTCGAGCACCTTTTAATGTATCGGTTGGCCATTTGTATTTCTCCTTTGGAGAAATTTTTATTCAAGTCTTTTGATTATTTTAAATCAGGTATTTTTTTTATGCTATTGAACTATAGGAATTCTTTATATAGTTTGGGCATTAACCTCTTTTAAGATATATGATTTACAAATATTTTCTTGCATTTACTCTGTTATGCAAAAGCTCTTTAGTTTGATATAGTCTTGCTTGTCTATATTAGCTTTAGTTGCCCATGTTTTTGGTGTCATGTCCCCAAAAAATCATTGTCAAGACCAATGTCATGAAACTTTTAATTTTTTTATGTTTTACAGATTTATGTTTTTAAGCTTTTAATCCATTTTAATCGGTTTTTGTATATACAATACATTTTTAAGTCATCATTTTGTTTTACACTTTATGTAATAATCTTATATGTGCAACAAATCTCTATACACCCTCCTTTTTAAATGATCTCTCTTGACTTTTGAAATATAATTAAAAATTTATTTCAATAGCTATAAATAATTGTAACTGTTTTAAAAGTAGTTTTATCAGTAGTTTGATTTGCTTCTTTGAAAATCATGTGGTTAGATACAAATATTTATATGGGCCAATATTTTTGAAGGAGTATCATATTTTTTTTACAAAAGTAGGAAACAAATAAGAGATTTATCTATAGTTTTTAGTAAGATGCCAAAGATACATTTTCCATGTATCAGATAATATTTAGAACAAACTAATTAAAATATATTATATAATAATAACAATTAACAAACATTGAACTGAATGTGATTTAGTTTTTCACCTTTATGTGTCTTTGTGTAAATGTATTAAATATCAGGAAGCAAAATCCCCTTTCTATTCTGGAAATAAGGTCACCATAGGCAGTTGTCTGAGTCCCTGTGATTCCTGTCTCAGTTAGTTAGACTCTGCTGCTGCTGTGCGTTCTTCCCCATGTGGGTTTGTTGCTCTGCTCTCCAGCATTCTTCCAGGTTAGTCTGTTGACTTATAAACATTGCTGATCCTGTCCTCATTTCTGGAATGAATTAGACACTTAGGCTGCTTCATTAGTTCAGGTACCTAGGTGGATGTTCCTTTTGGTGGTAAACAAACTTGACATCTTTTTTTTTTTCTGTTTAACATCTCTGACATCTATCTCTTCCTTTCAGTTCACACTGTCCCCAAATCATCACCTCACATTAGAATTCACTTCAGAAATAGCTAGTCTCTGTTCTGGGGATCACTGCCTCTTAATGTCATCAGGAAAATCTTCCTAAAAACTCATTTTAAGAGCCATCAGTTGCCAATCCTGTCAAACTCCTCTTCTTGATTTTCAAGATGGTAATCTAACCACATCTTGTCTATTCAATCTGATTTTCTACTTCTTATAAATATGAGCTTGGCAGATCATCCTGATTATTTGCAATCCCAGAATATGGCATGTCACTCTAGACTCAGTTACTAGTCTCCATTTCCCTACTAGTCTCCAATTCCCTATCTGGAATTTTCTCTCCACTCCACTGACAGTATCCAAATTCTACCCCTCTTTTATATGCCCACCTGAATTTATTTGCTGTTGTATCACTGATTGGAAGACATCCTGGAACATGGTAGAAACTCAGTAACTTCAGAGCCCGAGTGAACCAAAGACCACTTTGCCTATGACTTCCTCTCTGCTTATTTCAGATTACAGAGGCCCCTCCTTTCCCTGAAATCTTTTTATGCATGCGGCCTGGAACTATACTTTTATTTGTTCTTTTATATGCATTGGTAGTGCTTAATAAACACTATGAGTAATAATGAGTTGTTGGTGCATACATGCTTCCTTCTACATTTGAGCAGCTGTCTCATGGCTTACAATTTGTACTGGAAAATGAGTCCCAGGGAGGAGGTACAATGCAGTAGGTAAGCACATCCACATAAAATTCAGACCAATGTGAGTCTGAATCATGTCTGTATCAAAAACTAGTTCTGTGACCGTAACTTTCTAAGTCAGATCTTTATTCATGATATGGAAACATGTTTGTCTCATAATTAGCACAAATATTAAATAAAGTCAGGTATGCAAAAAGGTAGACTATTAACTGCCACGTTGTAAGAATTCAAACATGACAATTGTTGCTATTTTTATTATTGTTGGGATTTCATTGAACTGTAGCTTGGGATCACTGGCTTTATTACAAACTAATAAAAACATGAGTTTTAATTATTCTCATGTATTTTAAGATATGCCTGCTATTGTGAAAATAAGGTTAGAGAATAGTAATTTCAGAACTGCTTAACTCTATTGTTTTGGAGGAAAGTGTTTTCTCTCCTTTTGTGTCAATTTCATTATCTACCAAATGAAAATCAGAATGCTTACATCATAGACATGAAGCAGAAATCTAATAAGTTGAAAATAAAATTTGATATAACTGAGTATTAAATATTTTAATAAAAAGTTAACTTAAACAAAGAGATAACAGTGCTCACCAATGCAACATTATTTGAGATGTGAAATTGTGATTTCCTAACCAAGGCTGACCAGAACTGTGAAATCAGACTGACCTCTGTTTGAATCCAGATGCTGTACTTGAGTTGGGGCACCTTCCCTACTATGTTCTGCATCGGTTTTCTCACCTGTAAAGTTGGGGAATAATCTCTACCCTGTACGCTTGTTTGGGAACATGCCTGCATGTGTCAGTGCTCAATAAATAATGATACATAATACCATATTCTGTAGTCAAGTCAACATGTTGAGTCAACAATGACTATATTGATCACTTGGACTTTGCCATGGGTTAGGCTCAGATTTAGGCACAATGAGGTTATTTGAAAAATATTCAACAAACATTTACTGAATATTTTATGTCTAACTGTCAGGCGTTCTTCTAGGCACCCTGGTAGAGTGAACAAAACACAACTCTCCCTCACGAAGCTTATATTCTCTTTGTTGTGAAAATGTGTAAGTGCATAAAAGATATTATATTTTACTTCAAGAGTCAAGTAACAAAAACTTGCAACTTAAAAAAATAGTAAAGAGCAGAAAAGTTATATAAAGGTCTAAGGTAGCAACTACAAAGATGTCCTAAAGGAGCAGATGATTAATTGCCAAGTGAATGTTATAAGCATGTGCCCAAGATGTCTTAAGGCAGGGCAACCACTTTATACAAGCTATATAAATAATAAATAAGTTTATGAGTTTTTCCCAAATTAACCTCAGTCTGAATAAAATTTTTGTGCTGAACAGGCTATTTTACGTCATGTGTGCACAGAAAAAGCTGGCTGCTTGGAGTACCGCATCAGCAATGAGTCATTTTGAACACCTAATAAAATCAATGATGTGCACTACTTTATTCTGATAGGTATTTAAAAAAAAAACACAAAAAAAAACACAACACCACAAACACAATTCCCAATGCTCTAAAAAGTATGACTTTCAGACTTTGAAATCCGGCTGAAGTTCTCTCAGATAAAACAGAAACATTTGACTGGTCCACTTCCATTTGTATAGAGAACTTTGATCAGATATCTCATAACAGAGAGAGCATACATACGGAGTCCAATATTGCTTTGCTGACATCAGCAAGCAGGGTTTCCTCTTGTTACTAAGTAAAAGCTTATGATCAGGAAGGGGGATTTTTTTTTTTCTAGGTGTCTTTTGTGGAGCTTCCTATCTTTGCCTTTCATCTATAATGAAACAGCTTTTAAAAGAAGATGGCATGCGAAATGAGATCAGAATAGATTCTTTATTTCACGTGAAGAGAGAGCTGCTGTTCCAGTTAACTTTTGCCTTTTATTTTGTTTTGACACAATTGTCAAAACGTTTAACTCCTCCTTTCCCAGAATTTGTCATTTTTGGAAAGAGAGCGATGACCAGCAAAGAAATTCTACTGATGTTATTGAACACAGCTCTGATTTAGCAAACTTGGTGCTATTTTAAGATAAGAAAATCATGCAGAAATAAACAACTTGACATTTTACTTCCTTTTTACAGTGTGGCTCAGACGCAAACCACATGAGTTAAGTCTATTGATAGAAATATGAAACATGACAAATCGCTGTTTTTCTAAACTTGAAACCAAAGAAATTGTACACTTCCTAAAGAATTACACACTTGAGATCTTCCAGGTAACCTCTGGATCTTCAGAACCCATTTTATGGCTTTGAAGGCTGTTAAAACAGAGATTGGCAAGTGTTTATTGGGTCACGGTATACAGTTCAAAGAACACAGAACCAACTGGCTTGCTTGTATAACAGTGTGAAACAACTAACTCAAACTAAGCCAGATTACTCAGAAGGGAAAAGTGTGTTAGGGAAACCAACTAACAGAATATAGATGATGATTGCAGTGAGGTAGAAGAGCCAGTGTCTTAAAACTGAATAAAATTGATATTGTAATAATGATCTTGCTTTCTCTTAAACATATGAGAACAAGAAAAAGGGGTAGTTGGTGATGCTTTTGGGAAGAGCAAATCACAAAGAATATACAGTAGAATGCAAATGCTTTCCTTCTGTGCTTAAGAATGTTCAGAGAAAAATGAAGGTAATTCCCCTGGGGGAGAATGAGGGAGGGGTTAGAACCAGGAATATACCGTCAGGAAGGGGACATTAGGAGCCAGCAGAGAAGGCCTGGAAGATTCTTACTTCTTCTGATATCACTGAGTGTGGGAGAATATTCCAAAGGCTGGGGCTTGAATGGCAGAGAACCTTCTGAGCTAGTATATTTTCTCCATTGGCTAGTGATCGTCAGAAGAGTGACAAGAGTGAAACGAGAAAGAGTGTACAATGATCATTTTGGAGAAAGAGTTGGAGTGAAGAAAGGCGATTTGGTGACAGCGATGAGCAAATGCAGTGTTTTATGACATGAGCTACCTGAAAAACAGGCATCAGATTGTGATGGCACAGATGTTTAATTGTATCCTTAACCTTTCCATGTTTGCCACCAACAGGTTTCACTCTCATACATCCTCACTGTCTTTGCTAGTGCACAGTTGCTGTTTTCTGCTTACCGCCCTTTCCATCATAGGCTTCTGACATCCCAAATGCTTTATTTAATGCAGAATATTGCAACCTCATCCCCATTGACATTTTATACCAGAAAACTCTTCATCATGGAAGGTTTTCCTGTGAACTGTAGGATGTTTAGCAGCATCTGTGGCCTCTACCCACTAGATGCCAGTAACATTCCCTCACACAGTGATGACAATCAGAAATGTCTCCAGACATTGTGAAAGGTCCCCTGTTGGGCAACATTGCTGCGGATGGAGAGGGGAGGACACTGGTCAAGTTTGTATTTATTATGTAGTGTGAAAAAAATTATGCTAAAAATAAATGAACTTCCCTAGAAATATTTTTACAAGTGTTTATGAGCAGAAAGAATATCTAACCTGTTTATTTTCTCATCATTAATTAAGTGCTCTGAATTGGTACTAGGTATCACATTTAAAAATCTGTAATTTCCTTGTCTCAGTGCTCTGATAGATGCATTCATCTTCTTTAGGAAGTCAAATTCTATTTCTTTCTATTTGTCTGTCTACCTACCTATATACCTACTTACTTATTCATATGTTTATTGCCTTGTAAATGACATTTGGATTAAAACATTAGGAAGATACACTTTTCCTAAACAACCTTGGTCATCAATAGCTCACAGAAGAGAACTCAGAAAGAGAGCAAGGTCAAAACATATTTTGTATTGGGGGAATACAACTCTCTTTATAAATGCCAACACTTATTGGTTTGAATTTGGGAGTGGAATAAACTTGTTCCACAAGTACTAGGGTGATGACAAATAACCACATTTAACAATTTTAAAGAGACAGTTTTAGTCATTTCTTGACCTGCGTTTGGATAATTTTTGGGTTATTTCTTTTGGCAGTAGGAATAATCATTGTATTTTACCTGCTTTATGAATTTTTTTAAATTGGAATTCATGATGACTATGTATAATACAAGTACCTCTAAATAGTATATTTCATTGACTTAAAATAAAACCTAAACTCCCTTTTATTCAGCATTACTTTCACCTTCACCCCCAATAGTTTTATTAAATTCACAAGAAAAAAAAAGTACTGGCAACTGAGTTGAAAATTCACCCTACTGCCATTCAGAAAAAAAATGTTTTAAAAAGGAAAAAGCTGAACAATGTAAAAACATAACGTTGTCCCAGTGTAATAGGTTTCAGCATTATTACAACAAGGAGAAAAATAGAAATGATATGTTTAATTTTTATTATGGCTTTAAAGCAACCTTTTCTCATTTGCTAAATAGTTTCTAAAAGGACTATTTGACGGCAGTGGAAGAGCTCAGGAGGAAGCAGTGAGAGGTCCTGCTGGAGGACATGTGCCTGTGTTTCCTCTAAGATTAGGGAACGTGGAGGATGGGACATAATCACTAAAACATGTTCCTCAGGAATAATCTCCATGTAAACGACAAGTGAGGGACAAAGACCATTTACATTAGGAAAATAATTAGTTACTTTTTCTACTTTCCTTTTTCCCAATCTTATCTGAAAAATAGTCATTTTATAACATAGTATACACTAGCTCATAAATTATAGAGTAGATTCAAGTTAGTTATTAATACACACAATGAAGAAATTAAAATTTGTATTCAAAATGCAACTTCAAAGTAAGAACTATAAAGTTCTTTTGATAAAATTAATGCGTTTCTATTGTACACTACAGACTTCTGATGTGTGAGTCTGTCCTAATCTTCTTGGGAATGTCCTTTTAAATACTGTCATGGAACACAGCAGGATTTTATTTTTAAAAATCCTGACCTAACATATAACTAAAGAGTTTATCTTTTTGTAAACGGTTGTGGTTTGGAAGAGGAGGGGAGGAGAAGGAGAAAGAGGTTGGAGTATTTTCTTTAAAATGTGGCTCTCTTTTGCCACATGTGTATTGGCTGCACTTTCTGGAGTGAAGTGTGTTCCCAGCCAGTTTCTGTCTGGGGAATTTGATGGTTGGGGTCCTTCCAGGTGAGTTTTCTCATATGGAGCAACACAGGGAAAAACAAACACTTCTCAGTATGCAGATGACCTCACTAGTAGATACTAACTGCTTTGTAGGTGCTAGATCATTCTCTTGTCATTTTGCACTGTCTTATTTCAAAGTTGCAATTTGAATACCCATTACAGTTCTTGGTTGTGTGTATTAATAATTAACAGAGAATCTATATTTGATATGTGGTATAAGCTATATTGTAAAATGGCATTACTCCCTGCTTTCACAATATTAATTGAAGAGCTCTAGAACACAGTTTTAAATCTTTTGTTTGAATACCATTATGTCTGACACCCAGTAATTTCAAAATTCTCAACCAAAAGACAAATCTATAGTTTGGAGCCTGAATTTGAGAGTTGGTGAATATGCTAGTTTCTTCATTTTGTTTTTTGCTTTTTGTGTGATGAAATGAAAGTTGCTTTGATTGAGATAGGTGCAAGAAATTAAGATTTCTGCTAGACTAGCCCCTTCCTCCCTCCCTCCCTCCCTCTCTTCCTTCCTTCCTCCCATCCATCCTTCTTTCCTCTGTCTGTCCCTTTCTTCCCTTTATTAATTCCACTGGAAGCCCAGTACACAAAATTCGTGCACGCGGGGTTTCCCTCAGCCTAGCCTGAACCTTCTCCCAGTCCAGGAGCCCTTGGGGGATGTCTGACTGACAGCTTAGGCCCACTCCTGCCACCACTGCTGCACTTGCCAGCTGTGAGCCCAGCTCAGGGCTTCTGGCTAAGCACACTGACCACAAGAGGGCAGCTCCTGCATTGAGCACCTGCCCCCTGGTGGTCATTGCATGTCATAGTGACCGGTCATTCTGCCGTTCAGTCAATTTGCATATTAGCCTTTTATTATATAGGATGACACACAGAGAACACTTACTGTAGAGCACCTGCTGTGACTGGACACTACAAGGCAAATTGAATAGAGACAGGAACATGTTAAACAAGAGCCCAACCAAATGAAGGACCCAGTCAAGTAAACAAGCTGTGCAGTGATGAGAGGAAATGATGGGATGGTAAAAGATCACATAGGAGAAACATCTAGTTCAGGCTCCCATGAGCTCTCTCTCTCTCCCAACCCTCTCTCTCCCAGCTCCCTTCTTACTTTTTGGGGAGTTCCAGGTACCTATAAAGCTCATATGTAAAATAAACAGAAGAAAGAAATTTCAAATAGAAGTTATTTCTAGATTTTTCTGCAAAGTTGATAGTTCATTTCTTTTCTAATAGCAATATTTTAACAAGTGACATCTCAGCACTTTGCTTTCTTAGTCTGAAAAATGATATAATACAGAGATTTTTGAAAGGGCATTTTTCCCTACCTTTTCAAACAAATGATACATTTATCAGCTGGTTTTGGCTACAATGCATACACGTGCCCAAATATTTTTTATTGAGATTTATTAAGTCTCCTGAAAAATCCTAATATTGATTTACATCTTCTCTTATATGGATTAATCTGAGGCACTTAGCTTGATAATAATTGAACCCAATTCACAACAAAAGCAAGTCAATTGTGGTGCTTAGAAATTTTAATAGTGGTTGTTTAGTTTTCTTTTATTTCTCTATTTAGATAAGAGTTTACCTTGTATAAAACCCATTTAAAAAATCAAATTAAACAAAGCCAAAATATTGATTGGATTGCATAAGTTAGCTTATAAATAATTGAAACTTTTAAAACTTATGTTGAAGAAAATAGCATAATAGGGAAGATTATTAAATATGACACAGTCTTCAAAACTGATTTGAAAATAATATGTAAAGTTATGATGTAATTTTAGCAAATAATACTGAAGTAATACTATGATTTGTATAAATTTAATATGTGAATATATGAACTAATCAAGGAAATGTAAGAATTCTCTTTTTAAAAGAAAAAATATTTTGTACTCCACACAGTGATTTTCAATGATTATATATTCCATTTAAGAAACATTTTTTAAAATATCAGAGATATTTAAAAAATGACAAACAAGAACTAAGATATTTCTATACTATTCCAAAAATTTTACAATTCATTTTAGATGACAACAAAATCAATATAATATACAGAATTTAGAAACAATCTAATAACCTTATTTATAACATACATAATTTAGAAACAATCTAATGCCCAATAATAGAATATAATTAAAAAAATATCTTTTATTAAATGGGATTGTAGGGAAAATACTCATAATAAAATGTTGACAGTCTTATATAGCTAAACCTAAATGTTTCAAACTGATTGATTATATTTTCATAATGCAACATAGTTATAGAATCACAGTTCATGACTATTTATTTATCATACCAAAAATCATATAGAATATTTCTACTTGCAAAACTTGCAAAACACAATATGCTAAGCTTTGTGGAAAATATAGAAGTGAATAATTCTCTTTATTTGCGCTTCTTGTTTTATTGTTTTTGCAATGGTATTGCATATATTTTATGGAAGTTATAGTAGGTGTTGCTTAATAAAACAATGCTCCCTCCTAAGGATGAGGAATGGTTATATCCACTGAGTATATGTCCTTCATTATTAAGTTTGATGCAAGGATGGATTTAAATAATATAAGTTAGTTAACTGAATCATTCAATGTAAATTATACCCAAATAGGACTAAGTCCTATTCTTTATTTTAAAAGGCATGAACAATATTTTGTAATTGTTTTTAGCTGTTTTGACACCAGACTTTAAATAAGTGTGTAGAAAGAAGCTCCAGTCCAATAGAATGCCCTAAATAGGGGCTTTGAAGTCATCAGGCCTAGAAAATGGCTCTTTGACACAATAATCTAGTAAACAGATAAAGAGCAGGTTGCTCCATTTTTTCCTGTATGGGCAGCACATATTTTTAATGTGAATGAACTTGTACCCTAAAGTAGCCACAAAAATTTAGACAGGTGAGAGGCTGATAAGGTAAGACTGACAATACCGAAATATCATCATTATTATTATTAAAGGAAAATGTAGATATTTCTCTAATGTAAATATTTTTAGTTAACCACATGACCTCTTACTCCCTTTGCACCCACTTTTAATTAATTAATATATTACATTTTTTTCAATGTATGTCTTTAATACTTTTGAAGCATTTTTCTTGTCAATATTAGAATCACAATCTTAAAAATTAATTTATTGTTATTAATAAACTTGTGATTAATGTTTTATTGTACAAAGTACAAACCCACTTCAGATGAGGCCATGTAAGTGGTATATAATAACAGAAAGCATTAGGTACTTTCTAGATAACACAATAATAAAAAAATTAAAATAATAAAACAAAAGACAAATTTTAAAATATTTATCTAATCTTGCCTAGAGATTATAAAAGAAAGTGGAGAAATCCAAATAATATTTTTGATGTATTTGGTTGTGTGTAACAGACTTCCAAATGCAATAAATACATAAATAAAATTATGAAGAAAGCCAAAAAAGTGCAGAAAATATTTTCAAGTAATAAAATGCAAACATTTGTGCAAATTAGTAAGAAATAGACTAATTTGATTGAGGTAGGCAAAGAACACACATAATTTACAAAGTAAAATAATCCAATTGATAATAAACCTGAAAATTTTAATACTGGGAATAAAATGTTTGTAAATTAATGTATTTTTCACTTAAACTATAGAGGCTTGTACGATATGGTAGTGTTGTAGAGTGAAAAAAAATACAAATGATTTCATACTTACCTTTTTGGAAGGAGTATACACCAAAAGTTTAGAAGAATGTACATTATTTGATCCAGTAGTTTTATTTCTAGACTACATGTCAAATATAGGTTAAAACAGACAAACATTTCAGTATAATCTTATTTATAATATGCAGATACAATTTAAATGTCCAACAGTACAACATCTATAATAATACAAGCTTAATGTGCTAGTTAGACCAGACAGCCAAACGACCTTCCGGACGTCATTGCGGACATCCTTCCAGATGAAGCTGCGGCAGCAGGGGCTGAGGCAGAGGTAGTTAGGGGCGATCAGGCAGGCAGGCAAGTGGTTAGGCAAGTGGTTAGGGGCGATCAGGCAGGCAGGCAGGTGAGCAGTTAGGGGCAATCAGGTAGGCAGGCAAGTGATTAGGGGTGATCAGGCAGGCAGGCAGAGTGGATAGGGGAGATCAGGAAGGCAGGAAGGCAAGTGGTTAGGAGCCAGTGGCCCAGATTGTGAGAGGGTGCAGGCCGGGCTGAGGGACCTCCCCTCCTCCCTCTCCCACCCCCCGCCCATGCAAGAATTTCATGCACTGGGCCTCTAGTGATTAAATAAAATATTATTTATTAAATAGGTAAGTAGGGAAATTCTCATGATAAAATGTTAAATTTTAAAAATCTATTTTATAAATAAACTTTAAAATTGCTTATATTTTATAATTATATTTTCACAGTACAAGCAAGAGTGATTTTTAATTAACTCTTTGCTATTTGATATTTTTCTACTTCTCTAAATATATATCTACTAATAATAATCAGTTATTAACTGATATATCTACTAATAATAATCAGTTATCTCAACAAAGATCTGAGAAGAATATTGTAACAAAAGTATTGTCAAAGGTTGGATTTAGGTATAATTTCAGGCTCACTTAATTCACATGTTTCTAACTGCTGCAAATAATAACTATCAAAGTAATTGCATATTTAACACAACAGAGTCATTAAAGCATTGAAGTTGATGAGGCACCAGTGTTGACATGAAATTATATAATAATGTAGTGGTTAGAGTAGCTGGAGTTGACCTTATCAACCATCCTATCTAATAAAAGAGTAATATGCAAATTAACCATCACTCTGCTACACCCACAAGCCACACCCACAAGCCAATCAGGAGCGGATATGGAAATAAACCCAACAAAGATGGCTACGGCCACAGAGAGCAGGAGGGAGGCTTGGGTTTCCCCAGCAATGGAGGAAGCCAAGTTTTCCACCTGCCCTTGCCGGCCTAGCCCTCCACTCAAGGCTAAAAAGTTTCAATGATAGAACATACATAAACCCAAACAGAAATGGCGGCAGCCAAGGAGCTGGAAAGAGCAGGAGGCTAGGGTTGCCCCGGGCGATGGAGGAAGCCAAGCTTTCCCCACATCCTGGCCAGCCCAGGCCTCCGCTTAAGGCTACAAAGTTTCAATTATAGAAGATACATAAATCCCCCCAAAAATTGCTGCCACCACAGAGCAAGCAGGAGGCTTGGCTCCACTCCAGGCTACAGAGTTTCAATTGTAGAAGATAAATAAACCCCAGATACCAGGGCCTCCGCTAGGGTCACCAGGGGCATGGCCCACCTGCAATCCACCACAGGCCCCTCGCCCAGACCATCCCATGCCCCAAGGGAACCCCCACCCTGATCTGGGACACCCTTCAGGGCAAACCAGCTGGTCCCCACCCATACACCAGGCCTCTATCCTATCTAATAAAAGAGTAATATGCAGATTGACCATCACTCCAACACACAAGATGGTCCCCATGTGGTCAAAGATCCTGCCACCACAAGATGGCCAGCAAGGGAGGGCAGTTGAGAGGGACCAGGCCTGCAAGGGAGGACAGTTGGGGGCGATCAAGCCTGCAGGGGAGGGCAGTTAGGGGTGACCAATCTGACAGAGGAGGGAAGTTGGGGGAGACCAGGCCTGCAGGAAAAGGCAGTTGGGAGGGACCCAGGCCTGCAGGGGAGAGCAGTTGGAGGGGACCAGGCCTGCAGAGTAGGGAAGTTGGGGGGGACCTAGGCCTGCAGGGGAGAGCAGTAGGGGGGGACCAGGCCTGCAGGGGAAGGCAGTTAGGGGTGACCAGGCCTGCAGAGGAGGGCAGTTAGGGGTGACCAGTCCTGCAGGGGAGGGCAGTTAGGGGCAAACAGGCTGGCAGGGGAGCAGTTAGGCATCATTCAGGCTGGCAGGGGAGTGGTTAGGGGGTGATCAGGTTGGCAGGCAGAAGTGGTTAGGGGCAATCAGGAAGGCAG
Organism: Plecotus auritus; assembly: GCF_963455305.1. Lineage (NCBI taxonomy): Eukaryota > Metazoa > Chordata > Mammalia > Chiroptera > Vespertilionidae > Plecotus > Plecotus auritus. Next base: position 90,695,804 of record NC_137771.1, on the reverse strand, counting down.
GCAGGTGAGCAGTTGGGAGCCAGCAGTCCTGGATTGTGAGAGGGATGTCCGACTGCCCGTTTAGGCCCGATCCCACCAGGATCGGGCTTAAACGGGCAGTCGGACATCCCTCGAGGGGCCCCAGATTGGAGAGGGTGCAGGCTGGGCTGAAGGACAACCTCCTCCCCCATGCATGAATTTCGCGCACCGGGCCTCTAGTCTACATTTAAAGGAGTGTTGCAATAGCCTCATTCACATGACAGGTGGGTTCAGAAACCATTGTGATTTGTTGCTATGATACCTAGTAAATCCTTATAGTTTCCAGTTCTACACTCCAGCTTGTTTGAGCATGTTTCAGGCATGCACAAAGGAAAGACAGAGATTTTGTGTGCCACACAGCCTCAGATCCCTGCTGATCAGTCATTATGGGAACCCTGCCTCTGCTGTGGGCGCAGCCATCTTGTGACGAAGTGAGGGTTAATTTGCATATTACCTCTTTATTATATAAGATAAGAGAAATCTCAAGGTTTTTGGCTTTTTCTTTGTGATTTATTTCACTTACTAGGTGTACCAGTTAATAATGCGGATTTTTTTCAATAGATGGAGTTACACATATGTTGACATATATGCAATTTTATATGTATGCTATTTTGTTGTATTGACAATAAGCTTCAAAACTTCATATGTCAAATTTGCTAAAGGTGTTAACATCAGAGATAGTTTTATGCTTAAAAATGTAGAATTTCTTGCCAAAAAAAAGAGCATTTGTGGGAAGTTTTAATTCATTATTTTGAAGAAAAGTGCTGCTGAATACTTCGGGAAGCTTATGATGAACATGCTCCATCTCAACATACTTGTGAATGCTGGTTTAAATACTTTAAAAGTGATGATTTAGATGTGAAAGACAGAATTTCTAGGTCAACCAAAAAAGTTTGAAGACTAACAATTACAAGCATTATTCGATGAAGATGCATGTCAAACTCAAAAACAACTTGCAGAAAGATTAAATGTTACTCAGCAAACAATTTCCGATCATTTACAAGCAATGGGAAAGATATTAAAGGAAGGAAAATGGGTGCCACATTAACTGAACAAAAGACAAATGAAAAAACGAAAAGTCATCAGTAAAATGTTGCTTCAAGGGCACAAAAAAAATCTTTTTTGCATTGAATTGTGACTGGCGATGAAAAGTGACTTTATTTTGAGAATCCCAAATGCACAAAATCATCATGGGTTAATCCAGGTCAACCATCAACATTGACTGCAAGGCCAAATGGCTTCAGAAAGAAGACAAAGTTCTGCGTTTGGTGGAATCAGAAAGGTGTGGTGTATTCTAAGCTTCTAAAACCAGGTGAAACCATTAATACTGATCGCTACTGACAACAAATAATCCATTTGAACCACACTTTGATCATGAAATGACCAGAAGACACAGCAAAGTAATTTTGCTTCATGATAACGCACCATCACAAACTTCAAAACCAGTTAAAGACACATTGAAATATTTTGCCTGGGAAGTATTAACCCACCGTCCATATTCAGCAGACCTTGCTCCTTCAGATTACCACTTGTTCCGATTGATGGCACACGCACTTTCTGAGCAGCACTTCAAAATGTAGGAAGAAGTGGAAAATTGGGTCTCTGAATGGTTTGCCTCAAAACAAGAAAAGTTCTACTGGTACAGTACCCACAAATTACCGGAAGATGGGGGAAATGTGTAGGTAGTGATGGACATTACTTTGAATAAAGCACTTTTGATGTTTCTCTTGAAATTATTGTGTTTTCTTTGATTACAAAATCTGCATTATTAACTGGTACACCTAGTATATAATACACTAGATCCATCTATATTGTCACAAATGGCAAAATTTCATTTTTTTCTGCTGAGTAATATTCAGAGAAATTTTCAGTGTGTGTGTGTGTGTGTGTGTGTGTGTGTGTGTTTAGTTTCCAACACTCTCTTTATCCATTTGTTTATTAATGGACACCTAATTTGCATCCATATCTTGATTATCCCATCTAATAAAAGAGTAATATGCAAATTAACCATCACTCTGCTACACCCACAAGCCACGCACACAAGCCACACCCACCAACCAATCAGGAGCAAATATGCAAATAAACCCAACCAAGATGGCTACGGCCACAGAGAGCAGGAGGGAGGCTTGGGTTTCCCTGGTGATAGAGGAAGCCAAGCTTTCCACCTGCCCTTGCCGGCCTAGGCCTCCACTCAAGGCTACAAAGTTTCAATGATAGAAGATACATAAACCCAAACAGAAATGGCGGCAGCCAAGGAGCTGGAAAGAGCAGGAGGCTAGGGTTGCCCCCGGCGATGGAGGAAGCCAAGCTTTCCGCACACCCTGGCCGGCCCAGGCCTCTGCTTAAGGCTACAAAGTTTCAATTATAGAAGATACATAAATCCCCCCAAAAATTGCTGCCACCACGGAGCAAGCAGAAGGCTTGGCTCCACTCCAGGCTACAAAGTTTCAATTGTAGAAGATAAATAAGCCCCTGATACCAGGGCCTCCGCTTGGGTCGCCAGGGGGCGTGGCCGGCCTGCACACCACCACAGGCCCCTCACCGAGGCCACCCCATGCCCCAAGGGAACCCCCACCCTGATCCGGGACACCCTTCAGGGCAAACCAGCTGGCCCCCACCCATGCACCAGGCCTCTATCCTATCTAATAAAAGAGTAATATGCAGATTGACCATCACTCCAACACATAAGATGGCTGCCCCCATGTGGTCAAAGATCCTTCCCCCATGTGGACACAAGATGGCCACCACAAGATGGCCAGCAGGGGAGGGCAGTTGGGAGGGACCAGGCCTGCACGGGAGGGCAGTTGTGGGAGATCAGGCCAACAGGAGAGGGCAGTTGGGATAGAAATCACTAATGCATTCTTTCTCAATAAAATACTAAATAGCTTTTCCAATCTTTTTTTGTCTCTGAAGAAGGATTCCCATGGGCTACTAATATCATTACCCCTCATCTTTTAGAAGATTTCCTTCCTCTACTTTTGTATGACCTTTCAAATGGAAACACTCTTACAATGGATAAAGGGTGGGTTTACTTTTGCACACTTGCTATCTACAGAGCCAGTAAAGAGTAGAGGTTCAGTAAATAACTATTCACTAACCATGGGGTGTTATCTAGAACTTGGTTTGCAAGATAGGAACAGTGTATGAAGATCCCATGTTGACTTCTAATTCTCTTCAAAAAGACTTGATCCCCTCTTCAAGGCCATTTTTTTACCAACTTAAAGGGGATAAGAAGAAATATTGTTACAACCTGTCCCAAGTTCTCTTTAAAATACTTTCTATATCACACTTGGTTAGTTTATTTTGAACTTCAAAGTCACTTGTCATCATCTTTACACTAAGATTCTTCTATAACCACTTTCCTCAGAGTGAACTACATAGTTTTGATACTGAATTTTTGGACTGGAACCCAGATTCTTTGTCCACCTGAATCAAAAAATGAATCCACGGACAGAAAGTGGCATAGCAAAGGTGGAGATTTATTGAAGAACAAGTACACACTCCCACATGGGGAGAGGGAAAGGGTCCCACAGTATGGACTCCCATGTAGGGAGGGGGAAGAGTCCACTGGATTCTTTTCCCCTATGGCTTATATAGGCTGCAGATCCTGGTGCCTTGATATCCCCTCTGATTGGTCACTATTCCCTTAGACTGGTTACTATAGTAACTCCTGGGCTCAAAGGTTGAATCTCACATGGGACATGTGAGGTTCTCCCCACTCCTTCCTTATTGTTTTCCTATTCCCTTTGGGCTTTCTTCTTCTCCTTCTGAATGAAGGGCTTCCTTCTCTTTATTTTGTAAATATAGACCTTTCTTGGCTACTTCCAGTTCCCTTGTCTTATGTAAATATACCTGTTGCTGCTTCCTTATCTTATGGAGATGTAAATGCACCTGGCTTCCTTGTGTTATGGAGATGTACCTTCTCCCAGTCTGCAGCCCCTCGCTTTTCCATGGACCCCACTTCTAAAAAATCCCTAAGCCTGCCTATATCCCCCTAAAATTCCTGCTTCAGTTTCATTATACCTGGGTGTAGGATACATGGCAACTTTCTGTTCTATTCTAAAGTTAAACATTTGTTAAAAAATAATAGGGTATTATTGGGTCATAAGGCAGTTCTATTTTTAATTTTTTGAGAAAACTGCAACTCTTTTCCTTAGCAGTTGCACCAATATGCAACTGTGCACAAGGGTTCCCTTTTCTCTGCATCCTCTCAAACACTTGCTGTATGTTGATTTACTGATGATAGCCCTTTTGACAAGTGTGAAGCGATATCTCATTGAGATGTTAATTTATATTTCTCTGGTGATTAGTGACATTGAGGATCTTTTCATGTATATTTATTGGCCATCTATATGGTCTTTTTGGAGAAGCATCCATTCAGTAGATAAGTGGATCAAAAAGAGCTGTGCTCATATACGTATACAATGGAGTGTTACTCAGCCATAAAAAATAATGAAATCTTACCATTTGCAACTTCATGGATAGACCTAAAGGGTATTATGCTAAGTGAAATAAGTCAGATAAAGACAAATACCACATGATTTTACTTATATGTGGAATCTAAAGAGCAAAACAAACAAACAAATGAAAAAAATGGAAACAGACTCATAGATACAGAGAACAGACTGATGGTTGCCAGAAGGGAAGTGGGCTGGGGAGCTGTGTAAAAAAGGTAAAAGGATTGAGAACTAAAAATTGATAGTTACAAATTAGTCATAGGGATGTAAAGTACAGCATAGAAAATATAGTAATAACTATATAGTAATAACTATGTATGGGACCAGGTGGATACTTGAAATATTAGGGGGATCAATTTATAAAGTATGTTTTTGTCTAATCTCCATGCTGTACACCTGAAACTAATACAAAATAATATTAAATGTCAACTGTCATTAACAAATAAAATTTAAAAGTTAAATGAAAAATTTTATAAAAAATATAATTTAGACGAAATAGACAGATTTCTGGAAAAATGCACATAAAAAGACTGCTTAACAAAAACAACAACAAATGTATTACTCAAAATTCACAAAACAATAAGTGAACAAGAAATTGAAATGATTAATTCAATTTTTTAATTGGCATCGCTTATACTTCTGAAGTTGTTAAAGTTGAAAAGTACATTAAGACTTTGGGGACAATCTATATTTATATGCATATTATCGTATTATTAATATAAAAATAAATATAGCCACAATAACTATATAAAAATATACTCATTGGGCAGGAAATAACTATTTTTTCTTTTTTAAATTTTCTTTATTGATTAAGTTATTACATATGTTTCCTTACCCCCATTGCCCCCCAACCCCCCGCTCATGCCGTTACCCCCCTGGTGTCTGTGTCCATTGGTTAGGCTTATATGCATGCATACAAGTCCTTTGGCTGATCTCTCCCCCTTACCCCCACCCTCCCCTACCTTCCCTCTTAGGTTTGATGGTCTATGTTGTTCATTATATTCCACAAATGAGTGAGATCATGTGATATTTATCTTTCTCCAACTGACTTATTTTACTTAGCATAATGCTCTCCAGCTCCATCCATGCTGTTGCAAATGGTAGGAGTTTCTTCCTTTTTATAGCAGCGTAGTTTCCATTGTGTACATTTACCACAGTTTTTGAATCCACTCCTCTGCTGGTGGGCACTTAGGCTGTTTCCAAATGTTAGTTATTGTAAATTGTGCTGCTATGGACATAGTGGTGCATATATCCTTTCTGATTGGTGTTTCTGATTTCTTGGGATATATTCCTAGAAGTGGAATTACTGGGTCAAATGGGAATTTCATTTTTAATTTTTTTGAGAAAATGTAAGACCCCCCAGAGGGAGACCCTTACTCTATCCCACAGATCGACGGCAACCCCAATCATCCGCAGGAGGCGTCACTTGATGCAAACAGCAAGAGGCTTTATTCTAGCGCGCTGGGGCTCAACTCGTAACTCACACGGGAGCAGAGGAGTCGAACCCCGAGCAGAAAGTCTTACAAGTATATATAGGCAAAAACCATACATCGGGGGGTTACACATGTGAGGGGGGAAGAGAGGACAAAGTAGCCAGGAAATTCCAACAGGGCTCATTAATAACATGTTTAATGACAGGGCCTAAGTTTTCAGTCAACAGTCCCATCCGGTAATCTCATGTCCTGCTTTTCTTATCTGTCAGAGCACTATTTGCTCTGTCTGCTCTTAGCTTGGGGCTGTTTCCTGGGACAGGTTTAAGGGTCTTGTTCCCATCACTGGCCAAGGGGGAAGACCTTGGAGATTTAAGATAAAACGGACAGCTGAAAAAAAACTTTACTCTTTCAGTTAGGGTTTGCTTTTTTTTTTCTTTTTTTTTTTTTTTTTTCTGAAGCTCCATTTTCTATTGTTGCTTTTTAATCTCTGGAGTTAAGAAGTTCAGGATTTGCCCAGATAAGATAAAGTAAACAAAATTCTTTACCTTTCAGAAACTCCATACTGTTTTCCACAGTGGCTGCACCAGTCTGCATTTTCACCAGCAATTCACGGGGGTTCCTTTTTCTCTGCATCCTCGCCAACACTTGTCATTTGTTGATTTGTTGATGATAGCCATTCTGACAGGTGTGAGATGCTACCTCATTGTCATTTTGATTTGTATCTCTTGGATGATTAGTGACTTTGAGCATGTTTTCATATGTCTCTTGGCCTTCTGTATGTCCTCTTTCAAAAAGTGTCTATTTACAGGTATTTTACCTCCTTAGTTAAGTTTATTCCTAGGTATCTTAATTATTTTGGTGCAATGATAAATGGAATTGTTTTTTTAATCTCTCTTTCTGTAAGTTTACTATTGATGTACAAAAATGCCATAGATTTCTGAGCATTAATTTTGTATCCTGCTACATTGCTAAATTCATTTATTAAGTCTAATAATTTTTTGATGGAGTCTTTAGGGTTTTCTATGTACACTATCATGTCATCTGCGAATAATGACAGTTTTCCATCTTGTTTTCCAATTTGGATACCTGTTATTTCTTCTCCTTGTTTAATTGCTATTGCTAGTACTTTCAGTACGATGTGGAACAGGAGTGGTGAAAGTGGACATCCCTATCTTGTTCCTGTTCTTAGGGGAAATGGTTTTAGTTTTTGCCCATTGGCTATAGGTTTGTCATATAAAGTTTTTATTATGTTGAGGTATGATCCCTCTAGTCTCACTTTGCTAAGAATTTTTATCAAGAAAGGGTGTTGGATTTTGTCAAATGCTGTTTCTGCATCAATTAATATGACCATATGATTTTTATCTTTCAATTTGTTTATGGGATGTATCACATTTATTGATTTGTGGATATTGTACCATCCTTGCATCACTGGGATAAATCCTAGTTGGTCATGGAGTATGATCTTTGTGATGTAATGCTGGATCCAATTTGCTAGAATTTTGTTGAGGATTTTGGCATCTATGTTCATGAGGGATATTGGCCTGTAATTTTCCTTCTTTGTGTTGTCTTTATCTGGTTTTGGTATTAGGGTGATGCTGGCTTCATAGAATGGGCTTGGAAGTGTTCCTTCCTCTTGAATGTTTTGGAATAGTCTGAGGATAGGTTTTAGTTCTTCCTTGAATGTTTGGTAAAACTCCCCTGTGAAGCCGTCTGGCCCTGGGCTTTTGTTTGCTGGAAGCTTTTTGATGACTGCTTCAATTTCCTCCATAGTTATCAGTCTATTGAGATTTTTAGATTCTTCCTGATTGAATTTTGGAAGGTTGTATTTTTCTAGGAATATGTCCATTTCCTCCAGGTTGTCCAGTTTGTTGGAATAGAGTTGTTCATAGTATTTTTTAAGAATCCTTTGTATTTCTATGGGGTCTGTTGTTATTTCTCCTCTTTCATTTCTGATATTGTTTATTTGGGTCCTCTCTCTCCGCTTCTTGGTGAGCCTAGCTAGAGGTTCATCAATCTTGTTTATCCTTTCAAAGAACCAGCTTTTGGTTTCATTGATCTTTTGTATTGGGGTTTTTTTTTTTTTTTTTGGTCTCTATGTCATTTATTTCTGCTCTGATCTTTATTATCTCCTTCCTTCTGCTCACTCTGGGCTTTTCTTGTTGCTCTCTTTCTAATTCAGTTGTAGAGTTAGATGATTTATTACTATTTTTTTCTTGTTTATTTATTTATTTTTTTAAATATATTTTATTGATATTTTACAGAGAGGAAGGGAGAGGGATAGAGAGCTAGAAACATCGATGAGAGAGAAGCATCGATCAGCTGCCTCCTGCACACCTCCCACTGGGGATGTGCCCGCAACCAAGGTACATGCCCTTGACCGGAATCGAACCCGGGACCCTTCAGTCCGCAGGCAGACGCTCTATCCACTGAGCCAAACCGGTTTCGGCTTCTTGTTTATTTTTGAGGTAGACCTGTAGAGCTATAAACTTCTCTCTCAGGACTGCTTTCACTGTGTCCCATACATTTTTGATTGTTGTGTTTTCACTGTCATTCGTTTCCAGGATGTTTTTAATTTCTCCTTTGATCTCTTTGGTAACCCAATCATTGTTTAATAGCATGCTATTCATTTCCAAGTGTTGGAATTTTTTTGATTGTTTTTATTGTAGTTTATTTCTAATATTATGCCATTGTGGCCTGAGAAGATGCTTGATATGATTTCAATCTTTTGAATTTGGAGAGACTTTGCCTGTGACCCAATATGTGGTCTATCTTTGAAAATGTCTCATGTGTACTTGAGAAGAATGTATATTCCATGGCTTTTGAGTGAAATGTTCTGAAGATGTCAGTTAATTCTATCTGATCTAGTGAGCCATAGATGATTGCTGTTTCTTTGCTAATTTTTTGTCTAGAGGATTTATCCAGTGATGTCAGTGGGGTATTAAAGTCCCCTACTATGACTGTATTGTTGTTGATCTCTCCCTTGATATCTTCCAGAAGTTTTTTTATGTATTTGGGTGCTCCTGCATTGGGTGCATATATGTTTACCAGGTTTATATCCTCTTGTTGTATCCATTCCTTTAGTATCATGAAGTGGCCATCCTTATCTCTCTTGTTATGGCCTTCACTTTGAGGTCTATTTTGTCAGATATAAGTATTGCAACCCCAGCTTTTTTTTTTCATTTTCATTTGCCTGGAAGATATTTTTCTATCCCTTCATTTTCAATCTGTGTAAGTCCCTGGCTCTGAGGTGGGTCTCTTGTAGACAGCATATATATGGGTCATGTTTTCTTATCCATTCAGCCACTCGATGTCTTTTGATTGGAACATTTAGTCCATTTATGTTTAAAGTTATTATTGATAGTTACTTGTTTATATCCATTTTTATTTTTTGTGCCCGTGTTCCTTCTTCCCTTTTTATTTCTTTTTACACCAGTCCCTTTAGCATTTCTTGCATTGCTGGCTTGGTAGTGATAAATTCCCTTAGCCTTCTTTTGTCTGTGAAGCTCCTTATTTCCCCTTCAATTTTGAATGATATAGCCTTGCTGGATAGAATATTCTTGGATTCAGTCCCTTGCTTTGCATCACTTTGTAAACTTCCTTCCATCCTTTTCTGGCCTGATGTGTTTCTGTTGAGAAGTCCTTTGATAATCTGATGGGAGCTCCCTTGTATGTAACTTTTTGTCTCTTTCTTGAGGCCTTTAAGTTTCTCTCTTTGTCCTAAAAGTTTGCCTGTTTGCTGGCAGCAGAGGTGGCTCCTCAGGCTGTCGGGGGCGGGCTGCCCTTGAGGCTGCTGCTCCTCAGATGGAGGATGGGCTGCATGCAGCTGCTTCTTCTTGGGTGTGGGGAGGCAAGCTGCTTGCTGGGCTGATGCTCAATTCTCAACACTTTTATCCATTATTAAGCATTTATATTGTCCATTTCAAAATAATTTTAATAAACTTTTAATAATTAAAATTTTCCATCACCCTGGCCAGTGTAGCTCAGATGGTTGAGTGTTGTCCCATTTACCAAGAGATTGCTGGTTCAATTCCCAGTAAGAGCACATGCCCAGGTTTGGGGTTTGATCCTTCGTAAGGAGTGTGAAAAAGGCAACCAATTGATGCTTTTCTCTCATTGATGTTTCTCTCTCTTTCCCTACCTTCCTCTCTCTCTCTAAAATCAATAAAAACATATTTAAAAAAAATTCCTATCAATGACTTTATTACCTTAACAGTGGAACTCTAGTGTGCTTCATTTCAGATTTGTGATGCATATTAGCACCTTGTCTTCCTGAGTTTGTCCTAATCTATGTTTTTGCTGGCAGAATATGGATGGTAGAATTAAAAAAAATACCCTGCCCCAAAGATGTCCATATTCTAATCCCTAGAAACCATCAGCATTACCTCATGTGGAAAAATAGTCTTTACAGACGTGATTAAATTAATGATCTTGAGATGGGTAGATGACCCTGCCTTACTTATGGGGGACCTGATGGTAATCACAAACATTATTTTAAGAGAGAGAAGGAGTGATACATCCTCAGACAAAAGAGGATATGTCCCTGTGACCAAAGAGGTAGAGGCTTGAGTGATGAGGCCACAACCAGGAGGTGCCAGCAGCCAACAGAAGCTGGAAGATTCAAGAAAATATTTTCACTTAGAACCTCTGAGGAGTGTGGCCCTGCTGAAAGCTTGGTTTCAACCTAGTGAGACTGATTTGTACTTCTATCCTCCAGAATTTTGACAGAATAAATTTGTTTTAAGACATTAAGTTTGTGATAATTTGTTACAAATGCAGTGGAGACTAACACAGAGTTCTTATTATTAACCAATCTATACAAAGTAAACATTTTCACAATTTGAAGGTGAATATGTTATATTATTTTGTATTCATTTGATTGCTAGGTTGCAAGAAAAATATGATTTGATTGTATCTTTATTATACATTTTTCTGTTATTTTGTCAATTTTACTGTGTTTAAATTTTTTAGGTATAACATGTGTCAAATTTTTTAGGTATAACCTGAGGTGGATACTCTTGGTGCACCCCTTTGTGGACTGTGTGTACAGCCTGGTTGTAGTTAAGTCTTGATTGTTGTTGATATCACTGGGAGGAATTGACCTCCAGGCCAGTTGGCTGTGAGGATCAGCTGTGTCTATGCTGGGAGAAGTTCGGTGCTGGAGACAGCCTTATAGGATTAGACTTGCCGAATTGCAATAGCCTCTGTGCTCAGCTTGGATGGGGTGGAGTCTCAGGGTGGAGCAGACAGTCTTGGCTTCCAGTCAGCCTTGCCCTTGCGCACGCGTGCCTCCAGACCTCTGCCATCCCCGGCTCCTGAGTCTCCGCCCGAGAGTCCAGATTCCCTCCCCCACCAAGAGCGTGGGTCCCCAGGGGCTCACCTGGAACTGGGGTTCAGTGCAGGTTAACTGGGGAGGCTGACCCACTGGGCCATATAGGAAACCTAGCACACAAATCTACCCTACCAACTCAAGGAAGCAGTGAAAATGCGGCATCAAAGAAACAGATCACAATCGAAAGAAATGGAGGAAAACAAATGACTGGATATAGAATTCAAAACCACGGTTATAAGGCTTTTCAAGAATATCCTAGAAAAGGCAGATAAATATAATGAGACCGTCGAAGATATGAAAAAGGACCAACTAGAAATTAAACATACACTGACTGAAATAAAAAATATTATACAGAAACCCAACAACAGACTAGAGGAACACAAGAATCAAGTCAAAGAATTAAAATACAAAGAAGCAAAAAACACTCAACCAAAAAAGCAAAAAGAAAAAAAATCCAAAAAGTTGAAGATAGTGTAAGAAGCCTCTGGGACAACTTCAAGCATACCAACATCAGAATTATGGGAGTGCCAGAAGAAGAGAGAGAGCAAGATACTGAAAACCTATTTGAAGAAATAATGACTGAAAACTTCCCCCACCTGGTGAAAGACATAGACTTACAAGTCCAGGAAGTACACAGAACCCCAAACAAAAGGAATCCAAAGAGGACCACACCAAGACACATCATAATTAAAATGCCAAGAGCAAAAGACAAAGAGAGAATCTTAAAAGCAGCAAGAGAAAAACAGTTAATTACCTACAAGGGAGCACCCATACGATTGTCAGCTGATTTCTCAACAGAAACTATGCAGGCCAGACGGGAGTGGCAAGAAATTTTCAAAGTGATGAATAGCAAGAACCTACAACCAAGATTACTCTACCCAGCAAAGCTATCATTCAGAATTGAAGGGCAGATAAAGAGCTTCACAGATAAGAAAAAGCTAAAGGAGTACATCACCACCAAACCAGTATTATATGAAATGCTGAAAGGTATTCTTAAAGAAGAGGAAGAAGAAAAAAGTAAAGATAAAAATTATGAACAACAAATACATATCTATCAACAAGTGAACCTAAAAATCAAGTGAATTAAAAACCTGAGGAACAGAATAATCTGGTGAATATAATAGAATCAGGGGCATAGAAAGGGAGTGGACTGATAATTCTCAGGGGGAAAAAGGAATGGGGGGGTTCAGGAAGAGACTGGACAAAAATCATACACCTATGGATGAGGACAGTGAGGGGGAGGTAAGGGCAGAAGGTGGGGTGGGAACTGGGTGGAGAGGAGCTATGGGGGGGGGAAAAGGAGAAACAATTGTAATAATCTGAATAAAGATTTATTTAAAAAAATAAAAAATAAAAATAAAAATATTTTTTTTTAGGTATATGGATGTTTTAATTATTTTGTGGTCTGATCTCTCCTTCACTGTGAATTTTCCCATTTCTCTTATTTTTTAAATTAAATTTATTCAGGCAAAATTAGTTGATAACATTATATAAATTTCAGGTGTACAACATTATTTGTATGACAATCTTTTTCATAAACTATTTTATGTATATAAGGGCTTCATTAGCTATTTCATTCTTTACTTTCTTCTTCTTGCTTTAGTACTGTTTTGAGTTTTTAACTTTTTGAATTATATTAATATGTACAAAAATAAGCCTCCACCTTTTCCCCCCCAAAGGCTTTTAGTTTCATTACCCTTATTTTTTTCCAAAGGCCTTTAATCATATTACCTGTACCCAATCTGATAGCTTCAAATCAACTAAATACTCAAGTTATTTTAAAAATTTATTTTTTAAAGTTTACTTAGACATAAATACATTTTTGAAAAATTGACATCATGGCAGCATTTTAGCCTCCTCATCCAGAAATATGATTTGTTTCTTAATTGCCTCAATTCTCCATTTTTGCACTTATTTATAATATGGATATGCAGATACACTCAGTCCAGGAAAAGCAAAAAATGAAGACATCATAAAAAATAAGCAGATTTGAACTTTTAATTTGGATGTATAACCAAAAGCTCAGGGAGATGAGAAAAAAAAATGAGTAAAGCTAAAGATCTTTCAGTAAGTACTAATAAAGTGTTGATTAAGCCTCAAATTTGAATTATGTTTATTTTATTTGTGAATAGGACTATATCAAACAATAAAAAAAAAAAAAAACTTTGCACAAGACAGGAAATCAGCAAGAAAACAAAAAGGCAACTAACTGAATCGGAGAAGACAACAGCTCTGGCAAAAGGTTAATGTGTATAAGGAACACATACAATTCAGCACCAAAATAAGCAAACAAATAAAAACAAAACAAAAAATGCTCAAAAAAAGATCTAATTAAAAAATGGGCAGAGGACCTGAACAGACACTTTTCTCAAGAAGACATACAAATGGCCAACAGATATAAGAAATAATGCTCAACGTCACTAGCTCTTAGGAAAATGCAAATCAAAATTACAATGAGATACCACCTCACACCTGTTAGAATGGCTATCATCAACAAAACAAGTAATAACAAGTGTTGGAGAAGTTGTAGAGAAAGAAGAACCCTCATTCATTGCTGGTGGGAATGTAGACTGGTACAGTCACAATGGACAACAGTATGGAGGTTCCTCAAAAAGTTAAGACTACAGTTGCCACATAACCTAGGAACCCATCTTCTGGATATCTACTCAAAAAGTTTGAAAACATTATTCACAAAGATATGTGCACCCCTATGTTCATTGCAGCATTATTCACAGTACCAAGATATGGAAACAACCAAAATGTCCTTTCATAGATGATTAGATAAAGAAGATGTGGTACAATGGAATACTACTCAGCTATAAGAAAATATGAGATATAGCCATTTTCAACAATATGGATGGATATTGAGAATATCATGCTAAGTAAAATAAATGAGACAGAAGAAGTCAAGAACCATATAATTTCACTCATATATGGTATATAAAACTGAAAGCAACAAGCAAACAAATAAGAAAAACAAAAACTTATAGACAACAGTACAGTGGTTACCAGAGGGAAGGGCTGAGGGTAGTAAAAGGTAAAGGGGGTCAAATATATGGTGACAGAAGAAGATTTGACTTTGAGTAATAAAGACACAATGCAATATACAGATGATGTATCATAGAATGGTATACTTGAAACCCATATAATTTCCTTAACCAATGTCACTCCAATACATTTAATTTAAAAATATTTAAGCCAGTCAGAGAAAGACAAGTATCACATGATCTCACTCATATGTGGAATCTAATGAACAAAATAAACTGATAAAATAATAGATCCAGAGATATAGAAGCCTGGAACAGACTGTCAACTCTCAGAGGGAAGGTGGGGGTGGGTAGGTAGTTGGGAAGAGATCTACCAAAAAAATTGGTTGGACACAGACAATAGGGTAGTGAAGGCGTGCAGTGGTCTAGAAGGGGTCAATGGGGTAAAAAGAGGAAATATGTAATACTTTCAACAATAAAGATTATCGGTTCAATTCCTGGTCAGGGCACATGCCCAGGTTATGAGTTTGATCATGGTCAGGGTGCATATAGGAGGCAACTGACTGATGTTTCTTTTTCTCTCTCTCCTCTCCCTTCCTCTCTCTCTGAAAGTCAATATAAACAATTTTTAAAAAAATGCAGTAGTAATAAAAAAAGCTGATTCTCTAGAGACTTGTGGTCACTGATGTTAGAAGAATGTTTCAGCAGCATTATGAAATTTATTAGAATATGTAAGTAAATACATATATACATACAGACATATAATACATCTAATTTAGGTGGGATTATTGGGACAGGGGAAAAAGAAATAATGGTTGAAGGGCTTCTCACATCAAAATTTGGAGGCATCTAAGTTATTAGATTTGAATGAATTGCAAGAAATTGACCCATTTTTAAGTTTCTAGATGATAGATTAAAGGGATTGTGGTTCTTATCAGTTGCTACACTGGTAAAAGGAAACCTTAATTATAACCAGGCATTAATTACATGGTATATCTGGTGGTCCTGCTATTATTTTTGAAGGAAGAGAGGAAAGCAGGGTAGTCCAAAGAGGTAATCCTATCTAATAAAAGAGTAATATGCAAATTGACCATACCTCTGCTACACCCACAAGCCACGCCCACCAGCCAGTCAGGAGAGAGTATGCAAATTAACCCAACAAAGATAGCTGCGGCCACAGAGAGAGCAGGAGGCTTGGGTTTCCCCGGCAATGGAGGAAGCCAAGCTTTCCGCCTGCCCTGGCTTGCCTTGGCCTCCACTTAAGGCTACGAAGTTTCAGTTATAGAAGATAAATAAATCCCAACAGAAATGGCTGCCACCACGGAGTGAGCAGGAGGCTTGGTTCCTCTCCAGGCTACAAAGTTTCAATTGTAGAAGATAAATAAATCCCAGATACCAGGGCCTCTGCTTGGGTCACCAGGGGGCGTGGCCGGCCTGCAAACCACCACAGGCCCCTCACCCAGGCCACCGCACAGGCCAAGGGAACCCCCACCCTGATCTGGGACACCCTTCAGGGCAACCCAGCTGGCCCTCACCCATGTGCCAGGCCTCTATCCTATCTAAGCCTATATAATAAAAGAATAATATGCAAATTGACCATCACTCCAACACACAGATGGCTGCCCCCATGTGGTCAAAGATGACTGCCACCATGTGGACACAAGATGGCCGCCACAAGATGGCCAGCAGGGGAGGGTAGTTGGGAGGGACAAGGCCTGAAAGGAAGGGCAGTTGTGGGCAATCAGGCCAGCAGGGGAGGACAGTTGGGAGGGACCAAGCCTGCAAGTAGGGCAGTTGGGGGCAATCAAGCCTTCAGGGGAGGGCAGATAGGGGTGACCAGGCCAGCAGAGGAGGGAAGTTGGGGGCGACTGGGCCTGCAGGGGAGGGCAGTTAGGGGCAATCAGGAAGGCAGGCAGGTGAGCAGTTGGGAGCCAGCAGTCCCGGATTGTGAGAGGGATGTCCGACTGCCCGTTTAGGCCTGATCCTGCCTGGATTGGGCCTAAACGGGCAGTCGGACATCCCTCGAGGGGTCCCAGATTGGAGAGGGTGCAGGCTGGGCTGAGGGACACACACCCCATGCATGAATTTCATGCACCGGGCCTCTAGTGTCAGTATAATATAGTATGTTGCTCTGGCTGGTGTGGCTCAGTTGGTTGGAGTGTCATCTCGTGCACCAAAAGGTGGTGGGTTCAATTCCCAATACAGGTTGTGGGTTTGATCCTGCATACAGAAGGCAACTGATGGATGTTCACATTGAAGTTTCTCTCTCTCTATCTCTCAAACCATTTTTTTAAAAAAGAAAAGAAATTGAGTTTGTGAATATTTGAAAGCTAAATAGGAACAGAACAAAATGATTTTGCAGTAATGATTATAATTAAAAAATAAATTAAAACAGCTAAAACACCATTTTCTTTCCTAGAAGAGGAAATACATATGAGCACAGAGGTCTGGGAAACCCAACTGAAATGAGTATTTTGATGCAGGGTTATTCTTTATTCTTTCCTCATATTCTAAAAGAGGAGGGCTGAAAGTTAGTTAAAGTTGTCAGAGCCACTGCTCTTAGTAGACCGTTAAAAATCATCCCCAAGCTTACAATATAGCATCCTTCTGATCTTATGACACTTCCCAAGCTGTGCCAGGAGTGCAATGCTTATTGTTTCTTCAGCTTAATGATAGAGGCACCTGACCCATGCAGTGAATTAATATAATGGGCAATAAAGCTCCCCAAGAATCTTGATACAAGTACAGTGCAACAGTCATATGAGGTAATAAAAATCTGGGAAGCTTCATGAAAAAATCCTCAAAAGCTTCATGAAAAAGCCCTCAAAAGTCTCTAAGGTAATGGGGAGTTATGCACCGTGATGCGTGTTCTCCAAAGCAGGGGTTCTCAAGAACATAGGAGCACAGGACTAACTTCCTATGAGAGACAAGACTAAGACTCCCGGATTACTTATATTGTATGAATGTACCAGAAAGTGACTTTATCCATTAAGAAGTATGTGTTTTTAAATGTCCGATTTATTGGTTTAGGTAGGAATATTTAAATATTCACACCTGCAGAATTTTGTTCAACCCACCAGAAGCTGAGAGAGTGGATGAACCTCCTAGTTTATAACTAGGGAGTGTCTCAGACTTTGGAGATTAAAGTTAGAGCAGATGAGGAAGCTGTGTTTGTTACAGCACAGTTATTAACACTCATTGTGAAGCTTTTGTTCCTACTGTTCCCCAGAGACCAAATAAACTTCCTTACTCTTCAATGCTAGGGTAAGACTGACTCAAATCCATAATTCCTAAGACTATGTCCAAGGTTTCTCAAGGAATTTACATGCATTCCTCTGCTGCTTAGACATGTGAGTGTGAAATTATGGTATAGGTGCCATAGAATACATCTATCCAGGCATGAAACAAAGTCCCACTTATTTTTAAAAACACAAAAACGATTCTCTCTCTCTCCCCCCATTATCTCTCGCCCCCTTTTTTATCTCACACATACAATCTCTCAATCACACACACAATTTTAAAAAATGTGTTGGGGTGAATTAGTTAATAAATCATATGGGTTTCAAATGTACAACTCTATAACACATCATCTGCTTACTACATCATGTGCTCACCACCCCAAACAAGTCTCCTTGGGGCACCATTTATTTCCCCTTTACCCTCTTCCACCTCCCCCACCCCATTTCCCTCTGGTAATGACCACACTGTTGTCTGTGTCTATGAGGTTTCCCCCACTCCCTTAATCTCTTCACCTTTTTTCCCAGCACCCACAATGCTTGATTTATAGTAATTGTGACTGAAGAGCTGGGGAGCATTAACAAATGATCATACAGAACAGAATTCCACAAAAGTTTTTCTTGGAGCCTAATATACTGCTGCATAGTATTCCATGGTATAAATGTACCACAGCTTTTTTTATCCACTCATCAACTGATGGGCACTTGGGCTGTTGCCAGATCTTAGCTATTGTAAATTGTGCTGCTATGAGCATAGGGGTGCATTAATTCTTTCTCATTGGTGTTTCATGTTTCTTAGGATATACTGTATTTCTAGAAGTGAGATCACTGGGTCAAATGCAGTTCCATATTTAATTTTTTTGAGGAAACTCCATACTGTTTTCCATAATGGCTGCACCAGTCTGCAGTCCCAACAGCAGTGCACTAGGGTTCCCTTTTCTCCTGCATCCTTGTCATTTGTTGATTTGTTGACAGTAGCCATTCTGACAGGTGTGCAGTGATATCTTGTCGTTTTAATTGACATCTCTCTGATGATTAGTGTAACTTTGAACATTTTTTCATATGCCTCTTGGCCATCTGTATGTCCTCTTTGAAAAAGTATCTATTTAACTCCTTTGCCCATTTTTAATTGGGATGTTTGTCTTCCTTTTGTTAAGTTGTATGAGTACATTATATATTTTGGAAATTAACCCCTTATCAGATGTATCATTGGTAAATATGTTCTCCCATATAGTGGTTCCCTTTTCAATTTGTTACTGGTTTCATTTGTAAAATGAAAGCAAAAGCTTTTTAGTTTTATGTAGTTCCATTTGTTTATCTTTTCTTTTGTTTCTCTTGCACTAGGGTGATATATCAATGAAAATTCTGCTACATGAAATGTCTGATATTTGGCTGCCTATGAATTCTTCTAGGATTTTTATGGTTTCACATCTTACATTTAAGTCTTTTATCAATTTTGAGTTCATTCTTGTGTATGGTGTAAGTTGGTGGTCTACTTTAATTGTTTTTTGCATGTTTCTGTCCAATTTTCCCAACACCATTTATTAAAGAGACTGTTTTTACTCTATTGTATGGTCTTGCCTACTTTGCCAAATATTAATTGAGCGTAATGGCTTGTGTTGATTTCTGGGTTCTCTGTTCTGTTCCATTGGTCTGTATGCCGGTTCTTGTGCCAGAACCAGGCTGT
The DNA here is from genome assembly GCF_963455305.1 of Plecotus auritus. Taxonomy (NCBI): domain Eukaryota; kingdom Metazoa; phylum Chordata; class Mammalia; order Chiroptera; family Vespertilionidae; genus Plecotus; species Plecotus auritus. The sequence goes on along the minus strand of NC_137771.1, from coordinate 90,676,657 downwards.
TTTGATTGCAATGGCTTTGTAGTAAAACTTTTTATCTGGTATTGTGATCCCCCAACTTTGTTCTTCTTTCTCAGGATTGCTGTGGCTATTCAGGGTATTTTTGGTTCCATATAAAGTTTTGGATTATTTATTCTAGGTCTGTGAAATATGCCATTGGTATTTTAATAGGGACCACATTGAATCTGTAGATTGCTTTGGATATTATGGACATTTTATTGATGTTGATTCTACCAATCTATGAACAAGGTACATTCCTCCACTTGTTTATATCTTCTTTTATCTCTTTTTCCAACATCCTGTAGTTTCCTGAATATAGATCTTTTACCTCCTTAGTTAAGTTTATTCCTAAGTATCTTAATTTTTTTTATTGCAATGGTAAATGGGATTATTTAGTTTCTCTTTATAAGAATTCATTATTAGTATATAAAAATGCCATCGATTTCTGGGTGTTAATTTTGTATCCTGCTACATTGCCGAATTCATTTATTAAACCTAGTAGTTGGGAGTGTTATTTTTTTATTTATTTTTTTTTTTGGTGGAGACTTTAGTGTTTTCTATGTACAATAACATGTTATCTGCAAAAATAATTATTTTATTTTTTTCTTTCTAATTTGGATGCTTTTTATTTCTTCTTCTAATCTGATCACTGTGGCTAGGACTTCCAGTACTACATTGAATAAGAGTGGTGAAAGCGGACATCCTTGTCTTGTTCCTGTTATTAGGGGAAATGGTTTTAGTTTTTGCCAATTGAGTATGATATTGGTTGTAGATTTGTAATATATGGCCTTTATTATGTTGAGATATGATCCATCTATTCCCACTTTGCTAAGAGTTTTTATCCAAAAATGGGTGTTGGATTTTGTTGAATGCTTTTTTCTGCATCTACTGATGTGATCATGTGATTTTTGTCTTCCAATTTGTTTATGGGATGTATCACATTTATTTGTTTGTGAATATTTACCAACCTTGCATTCCTGGAATAAATCCTACTTGGTCATGGTGTATGATATTTTTAATAAACTGCTGAATCCGATTTGCTAATATTTTGTTGAGGATTGTAACATCTATGTTCATCAGGGATATTGACCTGTAACTCTGTTTCTTTGTGTTGTCTTTATCTGGTTTTGGGATTAGGGTAATGCTGGCCTCATAGATAGAGCTTGGAAGTGTTCCTTCCTTTTGAATTTTTTGGAATAGGCTGAGGAGTATAGGTATTAGTTCTTCTTTGAATATTTGGTAAAACTCCCCTGTGAAGCCATCTGGACCAGGGCTTTTGTTTGTTGGGAGTTTTTTTATTATTGATTCAATTTCATCAGTTGTTATTGGCTTATTCAGGTTTTCTGATTCTTCTTTAATATAGTTTTTTGGTTATTTTTTTTAAACTTCCTCTTCTTTTAGGGTGCAAACTCCATGAAACCAGAAAATTAATTAGTTTTATTCATCTTTACACATCTTTACATATCTTTACATATACTGCAGTTGTCAGCTCATTGTCTTATATGTAATAAAAATAATATTTGCTAATTTCAAGCACATTAACTTTCCCTGTGAAGTTGGAAGAAGAGGCATGGGGTAATTCTTCATTTTACTTTACTTATCATCTGAATTATATTATCACTTATTCAAGGCTTTATTAGAAATACAAGGGATTGCATGTGAAAGGACTTTGTGCAATACAGATGACTACACATGTAAATAATTATTATTTAACTAGAGGCCCGGTGCACGAAATTCATGCATGGGGGAGGGGGGTGTCCCTCAGCCTAGCCTGCACCCTCTCCAATCTGGGACCCCTCAAGGGATGTCCGACTGCCCGTTTAAACCCGATCCTGGTGGGATCATGCCTAAACGCACAGTCGGACATCCCTCTCACAATCCAGGACTGCTGGCTCCCAACTGCTTGCCTGTCTGCCTTCCTGATTGCCCCTAACCACTTCTGCCTGCCAGCCTGATTAACCCCTAACCACTCCCCAGACAGCCTGATTGATGCCTAACTGCTCCCCTGCCAGCTTGTTTGTCCCTATCTGCCCTCCCCTGCAGGTCTGGTCACCCCTAACTTCCCTCCCCTGCAGACCTGATCCCTCCCCAACTGCCCTCCCCTTCAGACCTGGTCCCCCCCAACTGCTCTCCCCTTCAGGCCTGGGTCCCCCCCAACTGCCCTCCCTTGCAGGCCTGGTCCCCCCCAACTGCTCTCCCCTGAAAGCCTGGGTCCCCCCCAACTGCCCTCCCCTGCAAGCCTGGTCCTCCCCAACTGCCTTTCTCTGCAGGCCTGGTCGCCCCCAACTTCCCTCCTCTGCTGGCTTGGTCACCCCTAACTGCCCTCTCCTGCAGGCTTGATCGCCCCCATCTGCCCTCCCTTGTAGGCCTGGTCCCTCCCAACTGCCCTTCCCTGCTGGCCTGATTGTCCACAACTGCCCTCCCTTGCAGGCCTGGTACCCCCCAACTGCCTTTCCCTGCAAGTCTGGTCGCCCCCAACTTCTCTCTTCTGCCGGCTTGGTCAAACCTAACTGCCCTCCCTTGCAGGCCTGGTCCCTCCCAACTGCCCTCCCCTGCTGGCCTGATCGCCCACAAATGCCCTCCCTTGCAGGCCTGGTCCCTCCCAACTGCCCTCCCCTGCTGGCCATCTTGTGGTGGCCATCTTGTGTCCACATGGGGGCAGGATCTTTGACCACATGGGGGCAGCCATCTTATGTGTTGGAGTGATGGTCAATCTGCATATTACTCTTTTATTAGATAGGATAGAGGCCTGGTGCACGGGTGGGGGCCAGCTGGTTTGCCCTGAAGGTTGTCCCGGATCAGGGTGGGGGTTCCCTTGGGGTGTGGGGCAGCCTGGGCGAGGGGCCTCTGGTGGTTTGCAGGCTGGCCACGCCCCCTGGAGACCCAAGTGGAGGCCCTGCTATCTGGGGTTTATTTATCTTCTACAATTGAAACTTTGTAGCCTGGAGCAGAGCCAAGCCTTCTGCTTGCTCCGTGGAGGCAGCCATTTTTGGGGGGATTTATGTATCTTCTATAATTGAAACTTTGTAGCCTTAAGCGGAGCCCTGGGCCCGCCAGGGTGTGCAGAAAGCTTGGCTTCCTCCATCACCGCGGGCAACCCTAGCCTCCTGCTCTTTCCAGCTCCTTGGCTGCCGCCATTTCTGTTTGGGTTTATGTATCTTCTATCATTGAAACTTTGTAGCCTTGAGTGGAGGCCTAGGCCAGCAAGGGCAGGTGGAAAGCTTGGCTTCCTCTATCGCCGGGGAAACCCAAGCCTCCCTCCTGCTCTCTGTGGCGTAGCCATCTTGGTTGGGTTTATTTGCATATCCACTCCTGATTGGCTGGTGGGCGTGGCTAGTGGGCGTGGCTTGTGGTGTAGTGGAATGATGGTTAATTTGCATATGGCTCTTTTATTAGATAGGATAGTATAGCTTTTCTAGTTCTATAATCAGAAAATGAAGTACAAAAAGAATTTTGATTCATCCTTAGTTCTTAATGCATTTATTTTGTATGTATTTTTAAATCTTGAATGATTTCCACAATATGCTTTTAAGAATCACAGATCTTTATTTGACAGAATAATAAATTGAGTCAGAAGATTGAGTGTTATTTAAGAATTAGAATGTTTCAATGACCTATAATTAGAAAAGCATGGCTAAAAATACACTTTCTTTATTCCTTTTAAACCAATGTTAAGACATGCTTTTGTTTTGTTTATAATTATCTTTTGTTAAATGAAATGCCAGACTCCCCCAGGTGGTTGCAAGTGCTACTATATGTAATTTTATTCAGTTAAACACAAATTGGGAAACTGATTCAATGTCTAATCATTTTGGGGATCAACATCTTTTCTATATAGTTTTCCATTCTCTTTCTAAGCTTAGTAGCATTACATTAGCACAATATAATAAGAGACTAATTTGGAACTTCTGAGTTCTCACTACCTCTTCAAACAGTATGAATAGGAAATGTTTTAGAAAATTAATTAACACAAAAAATTATAATATTTAAAAAATTTTATCATATTATATAGCACATATGTAACTATATATCCCTTGACAAATATTTTGTTACATGGGTCCTATTTGATTATACTATTGTTATCTTTGAAAGAAAGTGATATATTTATGTCATAAAAATAAAGAGCTATTTTACATGAAATAAGTTGGATGGATACAGAAATACTACAGCTGGATGACAATACCTACTTTTTGAAAAATTATTAATCATATCCTCTCAGGAATTTGGGCTGGATTAATTATTTCAAAGAACTGGAATAAGAAAATTGATCACCTAACAACTCATTAACTATTTACACATAAGCTTCAGCAATTGAAGTAAACAGTATAGTTGAAATGTTGCCTATCAAACATTAACATTTGATTTATTTTTACTATCTCTGATAACAATATTTCTAAAATAAATAACATATACATTTAATTTCAAACATGAGGATTTCTTATGGGAGAGACACTAGGCTGGGTTGTGAGATATGGTGATGACTAAAATGGCAATTTGACTTCTAGGAACACAGATATGGGATGTTTATATCTTAGAAGGCACTGTTTTGTGTTGATTTTGAGGCCCCAGTCCATTATAAGGAACATCAGTTGAACTATGCAGGTACATGACAGGTCACTATAGCAAGCAACATTTCTGAGAAATGTTGGGCTCTTCCTAGGCCCTAAATGGCCCAATTGTCAGGCTTCTCATTAATGTCCATCCATTCTCTGGCTTTCTGCAATAAGCATTTAAAGTAGAAGAATAATTTTTAAAAAATGTATTTTTATTGATTTCAGAGAGGAAAGGAGAGGGAGAGACAGATAGAAACATCAATGATGAGAGAGAATCATTGATCGTCTACCTCCAGCATGCCCAACACTGGGGATAGAGCCCATAGCCTGGGCATGTGCCCTGACCAGAATCGAACCTTGACCTCTTGGTTCATAAGTCAATGCTGAACCACTGAGCCACGCCGGCTGGGCTGAAGTAACAGATAATTTTTAATTGCATGTGATGGAAGTTTAAATTATTTCAAATAAAAAGAAACCCTGGATTTTGCTTACTGGATTTTGTTGGATCAATATCCAGGAAGTCAGGAGCTAGCTCTTCAAAAGAGCTGGCTCAAGGGACTCAAGCAAAACTATCAGGCCACTCACCATTTCCATTCTTGGACTTTGTGTGGTTTCATTCCCATATAGGCTCTCTCTGCATGCCAGATGGAACAACCATTAACTGACCCAAACTCACATCCTATACTCACTTAGCAACTCCAGCAGAAAGTGGAAGTCTTACTCCACACATATAAATCAACTCAGAGAATTCTCCCCATATGGATTACTTACTTATCCATGAGGCAGTCATTTCAACAGGGCCTCTACTGTGTATGTCAGGAACATGAAAATAAGTTTTAGCAGCTCTGCAAGAATGATGTGGAGTTGGAGAAGATTTTCTGAAAGGATCAATAATATAAAGGATAAGAAAGCATGATGAGCAATATAGCATCCAAAACTAGCTTTACAAATAATGAAGTTAAGCCTGGAAAAATGTGAGTAACTCTTCCTTTTTTAAAAATATTTTTTCCATCACTGTTTTGTCCTCCTATACTTTCCTCCACCTCTACCCACACTCCACCCCCACAATCACCATACCCTTGTCCCAGTCAATGAGTTCTTGCTTTATACTAAGCCAACAGGTTTAGAAATAGACTACTTCTTTTTTTTAATTTCTTTATTGATTATGGTATTACATATGTGTCCTTATTCCCCCATTACCCCCCAACCCCCCCCCATTCATGACCTTACACCCCTATTGTCTGTGTCCATTGATTAGGCTCATATGCATGCAAATAAGTCCTTTGGTTGATCTCTCCCCCTTACCCCCACCCTCCCCTACCTTCCCTGAGGTTTGACATTCTGATCGATGTTTCTCTGTCTCTGGATCTGTTTTTGTTCATCAGTTTATGTTGTTCATTATATTACATAAATGAGTGAGATCATGTGATATTTATCTTTCTCTGCCTGGCTTATTACACTTAGCATAATGCTCTCCAGCTCTAACCATGTTGTTGCAAATGGTAAGAACTCCTTCTTTTTTACTGCAGCATAGTATTCCATTGTGTAGATGTACCACAGTTTTTTAATCCACTCATCTGCTATTTCCAAATCTTAGCTATGGTGAATTGTGCTGCTATGAACATAGGGGTGCACATATCCTTTCTGATTTATGTTTCTAGTTTCTTGGGATATATTCCTAGAAGTGGGATCACTGGTAGACTACCTCTTTATATTTTATATTGAATAGGAAAACTAAACAAGTAGTTGCAGAACCCCTCTGCAGAGGCCCAGGTCATTTGAAAGAAGTTATTTCTCCATTACTCCCTCCCTCTGAGTCTCTGTGTGTGTCCAGACCAAACCCCCAGACTGTGGGTGAATCTTCCCACACTCACTGGGTTTCTGTTAGCACTCTAGTTCTGATATCCATTGTCTGCCATTTTACTAATGCTGTTGGCCCATTACCTGGCTGAGTTGGATGACAACAAGGAAAAAGGTTTTCAAAATTAGATGCTTTCTTTGTCCAAGGGAAGACAAGGTGGTGGCAGAATATGTGAAAGTGTCCTGCGCCTTCTCACAGAGCAGATAGAAGAAACAGCTGAATCCTTAATTGAATAACATCCACCCAGAAATGGCAAATTAAACACAGCTGTCAATGAGGTACAGAGTGAGCTACATAAGCAGATATCCTGAGAGGAGCAGAAATGGGGAGACAAAGAAACAGCCCCCATATGAAAGAAAGGAAGAATGACTGGAAAAGGAAGTAAACGAAATGGTGGTAAACAATTTGTCAGAGAAAGAATTCAGAGCAATGGTCATAAGGACGCTGAAAAGGATGGAAGACAAATTCAACAACATGTGTAAGAACCAAGAGGAAATGAAGAAGAACCAAGAAGAAATGAAGAATGACATCCCTGCAATAAAGAACACAATAGAAAGCATCAACAGTAGACTAAAAGAAGCAGAGGACTGGATCAGTGAACTAGAAGACAAGGTAGGAAAAAATACCCAAGCACAGCAGCAACTGGAAAAAAAAAAAAAACTTAAAAAAAAGGAGGAGAGCTTAAGGGAGCTTTGGGCAACACAAAATGAAACAACATCCGCATAATCGGGGTGCCAAAAGGAGAGGAAACTGAGCAAGGAATAGAAAACCTGTTTGAAGAAATAATGACAGAAATCTTCCCTGATATTGGAAAGAAAAAAACTGACACAAGTCCAAGAAGCTCACAGAGTCCCAAATAAGATAAACCCAAAAAGACTGACACCAAGACACATTATAATTAAACTAGAGGCCCAGTGCATAAATTCTTGCACCAGTGGGGTCCCTCAGCCTGGCCTGTGGGATTGGGCTGAAACTGGCTCTCTGACATCCCCTGAGGGGTCCCAGATTGCAAGAGGGTGCAGGCCAGGCCGAGGGACCCTCACTGGTGAATGATTGGGGCTGGGGAGGGATGTGGGAGGTTGGCCAGCCAGGGAGGGTCTGCAGGAGGGCACCAGGTCATGTCTGAGCTTTCTTGCTCAGTCCTGATTGGCCGCACCCCAGCAGCAAGCTAACCTACCACTTGGGTTGTCAGCCCCCTGCTGGTCATTGTATGTTATAGCGAGCAGTTGAGTGGTCTTAGCATATCATTAAGGATATTACGCTTTGATTGGTTGAACGGACAACTGGACTACATGACACTTAGCATGTTAGGCTTTTATTATATAGGATTGGCAAATACCGACAACAAAGTAAGCATCATAAAGGCTTCCAGAGAGACAGAACATTACCTGTAAGGGATCTCCCATCAGACTATCAACTGATTTATCAACAGAAACATATTAGGCCAGAAGGGAATGGAATGAAATATACAAAGTCATGCAAAGCAAGGGTCTGAATTCAAGAATACCATACCCAGCAAGGCTATCAATCAAAATAGAAGGTGAAATCAGGAGCTACACAGACAAAAAAGGACTAAGAAATTTTATTACCAGAAAACCAGAAATGCAAGAAATGCTAAAGAGACTGCTGTAAAAAGAAGAAATAGAAAGGGAAGAAGAAGCACAGGCATAAAGAATAAAAATGTTGACAAACAAGTACCTATCAATAATAACTTTAAATGTAAATGGATTAAATGCCCCAATCAAAAGACATAGGGTAGATGATTGGATAAGAAAACATGACCCATACATCTGCTGTCTACAGGGGACCCATCTCAGAACAAAGGACTCACACAGTCTGATAGTGAAGGGGTGGAAAAAATTTTTTCAGGAAAATGGAAATTAAAAATAAAAAGTTGGGATAGCAATACTTCTATCTGACAAATTAGACCTCAAAGTGAAGGCCATAATAAGAGATAAGGAAGGCCACTGCATAATAGTAAAAGGAGTAATTAAATAAGAAGATATAACTCTGGTAAACATATATGCACCCATATACATAAAATATTTTATAGAAGATATCAAGGGAGAGATCAACAGCAATACAGGTGTATAGGGGACTTTAATACCCCACTAACACCACTGGATAAATCCTCTAAACAAAAAATCAGCAAAGAAACATCAATCCTAAATGACTCATTAGATCAGATGGAATTAATTGGCATCTTCAGAACATTTCAACCCAAAGACACAGAATATACATTCAAGTGCACACGGGTCATTTTCAAAGATAGACCACATACTGGGACACAGGCAAAGGCTCTTCAAGTTCAAGAAGATAGAAATCAAATCAAGCATCTTCTCAGATCACAATGCTATGAAATTAGAAATCAACTACAATAAAAACAATAAAAAAAATCAAACATTTGGAGGCTAAATAGCATGCTATTAAACAATGACTGTGTTACCAGAGAGGTCAAAGAAGAAATAAAAAGCATCCTGGCAACAAATGACTATGAAAACACAACAATCAAAAATCGATGGGACACAGGGAAAGCAGTCCTGAGAGGGAAGTTAATAGCTCTACAGGCCTACCTCAAAAAACAAGAAACAATGGTAATAAATTATCTAACTTTACAACTGAAAGAGTTAGAAAGAGAGCAACAAAAAAGCCCAGAGTAAGTAGAAGGAAGGAAATAATAAAGATCAGAGCAGAAATAAATGATATAGAGACCAAAAAAGAAAAAAAAAAGAATAGAAAAGATCAACAAAACCAAGAGATGGTTGTTTGAAAGGATAAACAAAATTGATGAACCTCTAGCCAGGCTCACCAAGAAGCAAAGAGAGAGGACCCAAATAAACAAAATCAGAAATGAGAGAAGTGAAGTAACAACCAATCCCACAGAATTACAAAGAATTATGAAAAAATATTATGAACAACTCTATCCCAATAAAATGGTCAACCTAGATGAAATGGACATATTCTTAGAAAAATACAAGCTCCCAAAACTCCATCAGGAAGAATCTACAAACCTGAATATGCTGATAACTATGGAAGAAATTGAAGCAGTGATCAAAAATCTTCCAGCAAACAAAAGCCCTGGTCCAGACGACTTTACAGGGAAGTTCTACCAAGCATTCAAGGAAGAACTAAAACCTATCCTTCTCAGACTATTCCAAAAAATTCAAGAGGAATGGAACACTTCCAAGCTCTTTCGATGAAGCCAGCATTACCCTAATTTCAAAAGCAGATAAAGACACCACAAAAAAATAGAACTACAGGCCAATATCCTTGATTAACATAGATGCTAAAATTCTCAACAAAATTCTAGCAAATCCGATTCACCATTACATTAGAAAGATCATACACCATGACCAAGTGGGATTTATTCCAGGGATGCAAGGATGTTATAATGTCTGCAAATCAATAAATGTGATACATCACATAAACAAATTGAGAGACAAAAATCATATAATCATATTAATAGATGCAGAAAAAACATTTGACAAAATCCAACAACGTTTCTTGATAAAAATTCTCAGCAAAGTGGGAATAGAGGGATCATAACTCAACATAATAAAAACCTTATATGACTAACCTACAGCCAACATCCTACTCAATGGACAAAAACTAAACTCATTTCCCCTAAGAACAGGAACAAGACAGGGATATCCACTTTCACCACTCCTGTTTGACATAGTACTGGAATTGCTAGCCATAGTGATCAGATAAGAAAAAGAAATAAAAGGCATACAAATTGGAAAAGAAGAAATAAAACTGTCATTATTCGCAGATGACATGATAATGTATATAGAAAACCTCAAAGATTCCATCAAAAAATTACTAGACATAATAAATGAATTCAGCAATGTAGCAGGATACAAAATTAACATCCAGCAATCTATGGCCTTTTTATACACCAATAAAGAACACACAGAAAGAGAAACTAAAAAAAAAATCCCATTTACCATTACACCAAAAAAATTTAAGATACCTAGGAATAAACTTAACTAAGGAGTTAAAACCCCTGTACTCAGAAAACTACAAAACATTGAAAAAAGAGATAGAGGAAGACATAAACAAATGGAAGAACATACGATGTTCATGGTTTGGTAGAATCAACATCATTAAAATGTCCATACTACCCAAAGCAATCTACGGATTCAATGCAATCACCAATAAAATACCAACGGCATATTTCAAAGGTGTAGAACAAACTCTCCAAAAATTCATCTGGAATAAAAAAAGATCCCGAATAGCCACAGCAATCCTGAGAAAGAAGAACAAAGTTGGAAGATCACAATACCATATATCAAGCTATATTACCAAGCTACAGTTCTCAAAACTGCCTGGTACTAGCACAAGAACAGACATATAGAACAATGGAACAGAACAGAGAACCCAGAAATTGACCCAAGCCATTATGCTCAATTAATATTTGACAAAGGAGGCAAGAGCATACAATGGAGTCAAGACAGTCTCTTCAATAAATGGTGCTGGGAAATTTGGTCAGATACATGCAAAAAAGTGAAACTAGACCACCAACTTATACCATACACAAAAACAAACTCAAAATGGCTAAAGGACTTAAATGTCAGATGGGAAACCATTAAAATCCTACAAGACTTCATAGGCAGCAAAATATCAGACATATGTCGTTGCAATATCTTTACCGACACAGCTCCTAGGGCAGTGGAGACTAAGGAGAAAATAAACAAGTAGGACTACATCAAAATAAAAAGTTTCTGCACAGCAAAAGAAACCATCAACAAAATAACAAGAAAGCCCACTGCATGGGAGAACATATTTGCCAATGCTATTTCTGATAAGGATTTATTCTCCAAAATTTACAGAGAACTCATACAACTTAACAAAAGAAAGATAAACAACCCAATCAAAAATGGGCAACCGATCTAAATAGACACTTTTCGAAAGAAGACAGAAGGAAGGCCAAGAGACATATGAAAACCTGCTCAAAGTCACTAAACATCAGAGAGATGCAAATCAAAACAACAATGCAGTACCATCTCACACCTGTCAGAATGGCTATTATCAACAAATCAACAAATGACAAGTGCTGGGGAAGATGTGGAGAAAAAGGAACCCTTGTGTACTGCTGGTGGGAATGCAGACTGGTGCAGCCACTGTGGAAGACAGTATGGAGTTTCCTCAAAAAGTTAAAAATGGAACTCCAATTTGACCCAGTAATCCCACTTCTAGGATTATATCCCAAGAAACCAGAAACACCAATCAGAAAGGATATATGTATCCCTATATTCATAGCAGCACAATTTAAAATAGCTAAGATTTGGAAACAGCCAAAGTGCCCATCAGCACATGAGTGGATTAAAAACTGTGGTACATCTACACAATGGAATACTATGCTGCTATGAAAAAAGGAACTCTTACCATTTGCAACAGCATAAATGGAACTGGAGAGCATTATGCTAAGAGAAATAAGCCAGTCGGATAAAGATAATATCACATGATCTCACTCAAATGTGGGATATAATGATCAACATAAACTGATGAACAAAAAAAGATCCAGAGACAAATGTCAGGGAAATGGGAGAGGTTTGAGATCAACCAAAGGACTTGTATGCATGCATCTACACTAATAATAGACAAATATGTAAATTGACCGTACCTCTGCGATGCCCACGGCCAATCAGGAGTGAGTATGCAAATTAACCCAACAAAGATGGCAGGCCTGTGGGCCTCTGCGCACATGTGCCGAGAGACTGGGGGTGGGGTGCGACACCCACCTGGCCTCCATGTAGCCAGGGTGAGGCGGAGTGCATCCCCTGAGACCCCGCCCGATTTGAGCCTATGGCCAGCACACACGCATGCCAGCGCCGAGCAGCCAGGGTCCCAGGGACACCACTGGAGTGTCTGGTCCTGTCAACCTGGCCTGGGAGCAGCTGGAGTTCGCAGTCCTTTTGGTTTGTGTAGCCCCTGGACTGGAAGCGGAAACCAAGAGCGCAGGGAGCACCAGGAATTCTGGGAATCGTAGTTCTGGTGGTAGCCCCTGAACCAGAAGTGGAAGCCCAGAGCACGAGGAGCACCAGGAATGCTGAGATTTATAGTTCTGGTGGCAGACGTGTTGAGGGATCTCTTAGACACTAGAGCAAAGTGAGCCTGGAGCAAGTTACTGTTGCAGGTGGGGGTTGGAGGGAAAGCAAAGGTGAGAGCCATAAGTAAAGTCATAGTGTCGAGGAAAAATTAAAGGGAAGATACCCTGCAACTTCTAGTAAATCTCCACCAATGGAGCAAAGAAAAAAAAAGACCTCTATTATTCTGTGAGCACTAAACCAAACTGGGTTGGGGTCTCAGACAATTCGCTCATATGATTGCAAAGACAGACAGAAACTGCTGGATTGGAGAGTATTCCCCTGAGGGTTCCCAGATTGGAGAGCGTGCAGGTCGGGCTGAGGGACCCACCCCCCATGCACAAATCTTCATGCACCAGGCCCCTAGTATTAGCATAACCAATGGACACAGACACTGGGGCTGTGGGGGCTTCCCCTCGGGGGTGGGAATAGTTGGGGGGGAGTCAATCGGGGAAAAAGAAGACATATGTAAAACTTTAGACAATTAAAAAAAGAAACCTGAAAAAAAAACCCAAATGTCCAACGAATGAAGAGACAAACAAATCAGGGTTTATCCTCCATACAATAGAATACTGCACAGCAATAAAAAGGAATAACTATTGATACACACACACACACACACACACACACACACACACACAAATTAGATGCTATATTAGAAAAAAAAATACCAAAAAACTTGATACTTGCTTCACTTTGTTGAACTCAGCTCAAGTGGACTATAGTCCTCATCTCTCATGGTTGGAACATATTCAGCCCTGGTCCTGAGTTTCCCAGCTGCACTTTTCCATTTGCTTTCTCCTCCTGTTTCCAGTGTAGCTTATGGAGCGTGCCATATGTTGAGTAGAAACGTTAAAGTCTGCTGTTACTCATTTTACTATATTTTCAAAGTTCAGTGTCTAATTTTACTATTTTATTTCTTCCCTTGCAATTTGTACCTGTTTTTCTCTTTTATATCTCCTACTAAAGCTCATTTTCCTCCAGAATTCTCTGCTTTTCACTCTCACTTATTACTTTTAACATTTTTTATAAATTTTGACATAAAAAATCATACCTACTAAGATAGTAACACATTGCAACTTTTTAGATGAATACTTATGAGTTGACATTGCAGATACAGAGAAAATTCTGAAATTCTGACTCCAAGATCCTGGAGAATAATTATTATTGAGAAGAACGAGGAAAGTTTTGTAACTGTCTTTGTAGAATTATATTAAAACACTAGAGGCCCATTGCATGAATTCATGCACCAGTGGGGTCCCTCGGACTGGCCTGCGGGATCGGGCCATAACTGGCTCTCTGACATCCCCCAAGGGATCCCAGATTGCAAGAGGGCGCAGGTCAGGCCAAGGGACCCCACCGGTGCACTATCGGGGCCAGGGAGGGATGTGGAAGGTTGGCCAGCTGGGGAGGGACCGCAGGAAGGCTCCAGGGCATGTCTGTCTGTTTAGCTCAGTCCCAATGGGCCGGACTCCAGCAGCAAGCTAACCTACTGGTCAGAGCATCTGACCTGGTGGTCAGTGCATGTCATAGCGACTGGTCTACCAGTCGACTGTCTGCCTCCTGGTGGTCAGTGCACGTCATAGTGAGTGGTTGAGCGGCCTTAGCATATCATTAGGATATTATGCTTTGATTGGTTGAACGGCCAACTAGACTACCAGACACTTAGCATATTTGGCTTTTATTATATAGGATTATAACAAAAGACTATATATAGGTAGTCTCTCGAGACTCAATTATGCATGAATTAATTCCATATGCATTTTCTTTAAGTTCTGGTGATTATTAGGCCAGTCTTATACTGATACTCTCTTCTATCCTAGTTCTTTCCTTCCAGGAGCTTTTTGAAACTGGACATTTATTGCTGACCTTGGTGACCAGATTCCTGATGTATCCTATGCTTCTCACTATTCACTTAGAGTCCTATTTAATATCAGTAATATTTCTCCTCAGAGCATAATGTTGTTTAACAAATTATCAGTGGATTACAGTCATGAAACGAGATGTTAAGAGAATATGACTGCAGTCTTTTTCTTTATTTCTGATGGCCACAGACTAATAATAACAGAAGGGACCCAAATTACCCAAAGGATAACAAACCATATCTTTTCTTGGAAATAAAAAAAATGTAAAAGTGAATTGTAAAATATTTTCTTTTTCAATAAAGCATTGTTTCCATAATTTTGGAACTTTGTATCATTGATATATAGTGTTTTAGTTTCTCCTAAAATAGTATTTTTGTGTATGTATGTGGAGGTGCAGTACTAAAAAATGAAATTTTTGTTCCACCCTCCACCATGGCACCACCCCTTCCCTCTGCTAGCCACTGTAGTGCTGTCTGTGTCTATGAGTTTTAGTTTTATATCCCACATATGAATGCAGTCATGTGGTTCTTAGCTCTTTCTGACTGACATATTTCTTTTTTTTTTTTTTTTTTTTTTTTTTTTTTTTTAAATATATTTTATTGATTTTTTACAGAGAGGAAGGGAGAGGGATAGAGAGCTAGAAACATCGATGAGAGAGAAACATCGATCAGCTGCCTCCTGCACACCCCCCACTGGGGATGTGCCCGCAACCAAGGTACATGCCCTTGACCGGAATCGAACCCGGGACCCTTCAGTCCGCAGGCCGACGCTCTATCCACTGAGCCAAACCGGTTTCGGCTGACTGACATATTTCACTTAGTATAATATTGTCAAGTTCTATTATTAAAAGAGATTGAAAAAGACACAATGAAATGGAAAGATATTCTGTGTTCATGGGTTGGAAGAATTAACTAGTTAAAATGGTCATATTAATCAAAATGAAAATATTCTAATTTAAATAGTAAATATTATTTAAATTAAAAGAGTAATTTTAATTCTAAATGTTATAATTCATTGTCTGTAATTACTCATTAAAATGCATGTTCTAGCTTTCTATGTCTGAATAATAAATCATCTCAAAACCTAGTGCCTTAGAACAGTAACAATCACTTACTCTTATGATGTCTATAGGTCAAAAATTTTAGAAGGAATCAGCCAGGTTGTTGTGGTTCAGGGGCTCTAGAGCAGTTGGAGACAGAGTAGCTAGAGCTGGGATGGAGTTAGTGGGAGGTAAGGTTGGGAAGGCTGGGAACCATCTGAACACCTCTTTCTCTCTCTTCATGCATCTCAGAAGCCTTCCACAGCATCTCCACATGGCTGGACTTGTCTTCCAAATAGCATCATAGGCTCAGGGCAGTCAAACTGCTTTGCTCAGGGCAGTCAAACTGCTTTGCTCAGGGCAGTCAAACTGCTTACTTGGCCAACAAAGATTATAAGAGCAAGTATGCCAGTAAGCAAGGTAGTTGTCTTGAGTTCCTTGGCATTGTAAGGCTCAGAGCATCACTTCTGCTGTACTTGATTGGTTGAAACAGTGACAAAATGCTGCTCAGTTTCAAGAAAAGGAGGCATAGATCACATCTCTCTTTAAGGAATTTCAGTGAATTTGCAGATATATTTTTAAGTTGACATAATGAAAACAAGGTGGCTATTACTACACACCCTTGTCTAAGTAGTGAAAATACTCTTATAAATTTAAATATTTAATAGTTATTGAGTGTTAAAAGTGCTGTGGGTTTAAAAAAATACATAGATTCAGCACTAAAGTGTTTGCCTCCTAATAAGGGAGAAAAGCATAAACTGATCATCACATGTGTGATAGATATGTGTATTGTGGTGACACAGTGGGGGCAGCAAGAGGAGACTGCTCAGGCATGCTGTAGGCAATAAATAACCCTGAATGGAATTCTAAACGAGGAGTGACGATTATTATTTACTCCAGGAAGTAGGGCCAGGACAAAGAGACAGACAAAAAGGCAAGAAACAGTAAAGTGTGTGTGTGTGTGTGTGTGTGTGTGTGTGTGTAGCCTCAAGCATGCGTGATTCTGGAACATAGGTTTGAGTCAGGGAATGGCAGGGGTCAGAGCTGTAGAGAAAGAGAGGGGCTAGATCATTCTTGTAGATCATGGGCAAAGGATTTTAAACAAAAGAGCGATATTGCATTAATTCAGGCAGCTGTGCAGAGATCAGAGTTAAGAGCAGCAACGAAAAGAACCAATTAGAAAAAGATTGCAATAACTTTGGTGACAAATTCTGAGGTAAATAGTAGTTACAATGGGGAGGATGATACCAATGATATATATACAATGTCAAATCTACAGAAGTTGATGTGTGATTGGATGAGGTACTAGCAAGAAAAGGAATATGTTTGCGAGTGTGGGTAACAAGATGAAGGGTACAATCTCCATTTTAGGAAAAAAATAAATTCTGGGAAAGATGAGCTAAGTTTTGCTCACATAGAGTTTGATGATCCTTTGAGATATCTGAGCCAAAAATGACACTAAATATAATTATCAATAATAATGACTGGGGTCTGTGCTTTGTTTGTACATCACTCTTCTTAGGAGTTTCAAAATTTCATGACACTTAGCAACCCAGAACAGGCCAGGCATACATCCCAGAGATTCTTGCCAAGAATATACTTGCCAGGGATTCCCCGCATGAGGTTTAAACGTGTAGCTTAATTAACCACACATCATTAACCCTAAGGAAAAATTAAACAATAGGATAATATCAACAGAAACAGATAAAGATAAGGAACTTTGGTGGTCGTTATTATTTTTCTCTGCATTAGGAAAACAATACTAGCTTCTTGGTGTATAAAAGCTTTTGTGCTCATGTTCCTTCTATCTTAAGATGCAGTTTATTTTACTACATCCCAAAGTCTTTGCGATTTCAAGGATTTATTTTTGATTTATGAAACTGTGTGTGGGTTCTCTTACTTAAAAGTCTGAATGGACGTAACTTTTTTATTGATGATATAAGTAAATTATGCTTGACAAATCTTACTTGACTTTTAAAACTGTAACTTGATTAAATGTTAAATTTTATCCATTTTTAATCATTCCAAAACATTATGGTTCATTGATTGAAGAACATGAATGATAGTACTAATTTACTTTAATTTTGCCAGTTATTAATAGATGAGAGGACCTGTGATAACTCTTAGTAAATGGTATTTTACCACCTTTTTATTTTTATCACATTTAAGAATTTATTACATATATTTAAAATAGCAATTCATGGATGGTTCTTATTTTTATACAATCTGACAATTTTTGCCTCGTTGGACTGCCTAGATATTACACATTTTAAAAATTATTGATCTGGTTAGTTTAACTTTACCATCTTGCTGTTTATTTTCTTTTTGTTTGATCTGTTTTGGTCCTATTTCCTTCTCTTTTTTTCGGGGAAATATTAGAATATCTTTAAGGTTCTATATTTATCTCTATTGTGCTTTATTTAGCATAGTTTTTTGTTCTATTTTTTCAAGATTTCTCCAGAGTTTACAATATACATCTTTAACTTATCAGAGACTACCATCCAATAAAGGTAAACCCTGTTACAGTGTATGTGCAACAGTGTGCTTCCATTTCTCTCTACTAACGTTGCTATCATCACGTTTCGGTTTTGCATATGTTTTAAACCTCATGGTACATTGCCACTATTTTTTTTTTTTTTTGCTTTAGAGTTTAAAGACAATACAAATATTTTAAAGGGATTAGCAGTGACTAAATAAATGACTTTTGTATTTACCTACAACTTTACACTTTCTGGAGGTCTTCATTCTTTGTGTGGATCCAAACTTTACTTGATATTTTTCTTTTATTTAAATAATTTTACCTTTTCTTGCATTACAGGTCTGCTGATAATAAATTGTTTCAGCTTCCATTTGTTATTTTAGACTTCATTTCTGAAATATATTTTCAAAAAGTATAGAATTCTAGGTTATAATTTTCTTTGAATACTTTAAAAATGTCTTTCAATGGTCTTGTGGTTGGTACCATTTCTGTCAAAAAGTTTAAGTTTCCTCTCATTTTTATCTTTTTTTTTCTCTTCATGTAATGTATCTATCTCTCTGTCTGACTTCAGATTTTATCTTGGGTTGTCAGCAGCTTGCCTATTAGGTGTACCTTCATTGTTTTGTGATACATTCTTTTTCATTACATTTTGGTTAAATCATTTTAGTTTTTTTTTGTTTTTTTTTTTACTTGTTGCCCTTAGGTTTATAATATGCATTTTTAAATAATTTTGATTCACTTTTAAATACCACTGTATTATTTTAGTTGTAGTACAGATGCCTTATAACAGTATTCCCAAATCCTCCTTCTCATCCCTTTAATGTTGCTGCCATTTATGTCACTTATACATGTGATATAATTATCCAATATATTGTTACTATATTCATTTCAGTAGTTATTTTGTATCAATTATGAATAAAATATATGCATTTGTATTTTGCTTTTATTTATCCCTTCTCTGATACTTTTTTTGTACAGATTCCAGTTTACAACTTACAACATATTTCTTTTGCTGAAGAGCTATTTTAGTACATATCTGCTGGAAATGGATTTCTTTAGTTTTTGTCTGGAAAAATCTTTATTTCTCCTTAATTTTTGAAGGTTAATTTTACTGGATTTAAAAAGACAGATTGAAAATTATTTTCTTGAACAACTTAAAGATTTCATCCATCCTTGTCTTGGGTAAATGGTTTCTGATGTATTCTTATTTTTGTTTCTCGCAGGGGTCCTCAAACTTTTTAAACAGGGGGCCAGTTCACTGTCCCTTAGACCGTTGGAGGGCCGGACTATAGTTTAAAAAAAAAAAAAAAAACTATGAACAAATTCCTATGCGCACTGTGGGCCCGGGATGAGTCGGCTGCTAAGCAGGACAGGCAGCGGCACCCGGGGGGGCTGGATAAATGTCCTCGGCGGGCCTCATGTGGCCAGCGGGTAGTAGTTTGAGGACGCCTGCTCTATAGGTAAGGGTGGGTTATTGTTCCCTCCCATTTCCTTCAAGATTTCTTCTTTGTCTTTAATTTTCTTCAGTTTGAATATGATATAACTTGATGTTGTCTGAGCTTCCTGGATCTGTGGTTTGGTGTCTGTCTTAAATTGGACATTTCACAGCCACTATTACTTCAAATATTTCTTCTGCTTCATTCACTCTGTCTTTATCTTCTATTATTCTAATTATGTGTTTTTTATACCTTTGATATTGTCTCATAGTTCTGATATGTTCCGTGTTTCCAGACTGCATTTTTACTTGCTTTTCGCTATTCCTTGGAATGTTTTGTTGAAAGCCAGATATGTTTCATGAGTATAAGCTCTGAGGTTAGCAGGCCTTTATGTGTTAAATCTAGCTGGGAGTTGGGCTGTGTTTATTTTTTTACTAGAGGCCCAGTGCACGAAATTTGTGCACGGGGGGGGGGTGGTCCCCTCAGTCTAGTCTGCACCCTCTCCAATCTGGGACCCCTTGGGGATGTCTGACTGCTGGTCTAGATTGGCAGTTGGACATCCCTCTCACAATACTGGACCGCTGGCTCCTAATCGCTCATCTGCCTGCCTGCCTGGTCGCCCCCAACTGCCCCCTCCCTGCTGGCCTGGTCACTCCTACCTGCCCCCACCCCCCCACCGGCCTGGTAGAGTAATGAGAGATTCAAGAGGCCACTCACAGTATCAAGAGGCCTATGAAATTGCCTATGAAAACAAAAATTACTATTTTTAAAAAAATATATTTTATTGATTTTTTACAGAGAGGAAGGGAGAGAGATGGAGAGTCAGAAACATCGATGAGAGAAAAACATCAATCAGCTGCCTCCTGCACACCCCCTACTGGGGATGTGCCCACAACCAAGGTACATGCCCTTGACCAGAATCGAACCTGGGACCTTTCAGTTTATAGGCTGATGCTCTATCCACTGAGCCAAACTGGTTAGGGCACAAAAATTACTATTTAACCCTATGGGGAAAATACAGTCTAAGCATTTAATAGACTTGGGCTTAACACTGAGAAACAAAAAAATCTTATCCTATCTAATAAACAGGGAATATGCTAATTGACCCATCGCAAAGATGGCGGCACCCACAGCCAATAAGGAGGGAATATGCTAACTGACTGCCCCGCCCTCAAAGTAACCCCTAATTGCCCCCTCCAACTGGCCTGGTTGTCCCCAACTGCCCCCCTGCTGGCCTGGTCACTCCCAACATCCCCCCTGTTGGCCTGGTCACCCCCAACTACCCCCCCCCCCCACCAGCCTGGTTGCCCATGCAGCCTGCTTGTTCAGTCATTTGGTCATCCCTTGGGCCAGCCCTGGGCAGCTGGGCAGCTGGGCAGCTGACATCCGAGGCTTGCCTGTGCCTGGGGCTGGCTCTGGGCAGCAGGGGGATGAGGGGACTTGGGGACTTCAGAGGCAGGCACATGGAGTGGCCAGACCCGCCTGGGGGCGGGCCCAGCCGTGCTGCTTGCCTGCTGCTCCGGCAGGACTGAGGGGACTGGGCACTGCCATCTTGTGGCTGTGGGCACTGCCATCTTTGAGGGCATGGCAGTCAATTAGCATATTCCCTCCTTATTGGCTGTGGGTGCTGTCATCTTTGCAACGGCATGAGGGTCAATTAGCATATTCCCTCTTTATTAGATAGGATTTCTCATAATGAGGCTTCAAATTTCCTTAGCTTCCTTATTTTTGTCTGAATTCTTAGCTTTGGGATTTCTTGTTGTATGGTTCCTCATAGGGAGTCTAGGTCTTGCAGGTCTCTCAGCTGCACTTCACTGTTATTATATTGGACTCCTGGTGTGGTGGTAGAGTGTAGGGAAGCAGAAGCGTTCCATTGTCTTCTGATTAGCCTTTAGCCTTTTAGCAGACCTGGGTCTCAGAGGTATGATTTTCACAAGGATTTCTGTCTCTCCTCTAGGGATACAGTTTTTTTTTTTCCTCCATCTGTCCCTGGCTCTCTTCCTTCATTGTAACAGACCCAATTCATTTCTTTGAAACCCAGTCCACTGTTAATTAAGTTATTTTGTATTAGTATTATTCCCCCATTTAAGTGAGATAAGAAAGCTGGAGTAGGCTATGGTGGGGAAGAATTATCTTCTTCCTGGTAGGAGGTAGGATTGATTTTATTATTGCCCTCTGGTGAGTCTTTTCAGGTTGAGTAGGCTTTTATTCTGAAGAAGGTTCTGGAAGGGTTTCACAATGGATACTTCTCACCTCTCCTTGTCAGGACCATGAGAGGATCTTTCTCAGATCCCTCCTGGGTGGACACCTGAGAAAATATGGAGACCCCATGTGACTACAGCCCCAGGAATTTCTCACTCTCACATCTATCCTCACTCGTCCTCTATCAATTCATCAAATTTACTGTAATTGTGAAATATGCAGTTGTTCAGTCAAATACTAGTCTAGATGTTGCTATGAAGGTGTTCTTTAGATTTAATTAATATTTCAGTTGGTACACTTTGAGTAAAATATATTACTCTACACAATGTGCAAGAGTCATTTATAATTAGTTGAAGGCCTAAGGGAAAAGACTGAGTTCTTCTGAAAAGGGATGGATTCTGCTTCCAAACTGCCTTTGGACTCGAGACTGCAACATCTGCTGCTAAAATCTCCAGCCTCACAATTTGGAACTTGCCAGTTCCCACAATTTCATGAGTCAATCCCTTAAAATCAATCTCTCTCCCTCCATATTTATACAGGGTGTCCCCCCCAAAATGTATACACACTTTAACAGCTGATAGCTCAATTTTGAAAATGAAATATATATTAATAAACATTGCCTTGTAATTATTCAAAGTGTGTGTATACATTTTTGAGGAATATATATATGTATATATTTGATGCAAACACACACACACATATCCTAATACACTCATATGTGTATATATATATATATATATGTATATATATATATATATATATATATATATATATATATAACCTATTGTTTTCTCTTTTCTTTTTTTGAGAACCCTTACTAATACAGTGTTATTTACCTTATCTGCAAGATGGTGTACCATATTAATAGAGTTATTTTAAAACCCTGTCTGATAGTTCCCACCTCAAAATCTGGTTTGGCTAATGATTTATTCTTTTGTCTAAAGGTCATTCTCTTGTTCTCACTTTTTTCAGTGCCTCATTATTTTTTATTAAATGCTGGACATCATGAAGCAAAGACTGTGATAAAGAATATTTATGCTCAAAAATAGGCATAAGATTCTTATTGTATAGGATCAACTCAATATGGTCATCAGTTAGGCTGAGTTTGGTTTTGTTGTTGTTCTTATTAACTTCAGTGCATGGCAGGCTCAGATACCTCCTATGGAGCACTGCCACTGCCTTGTTCTTTTGATAAAGGCAAAGAGTTTTCCCCCAAATCCCCACCCCTCATCTAGCTTTCAGTAGGCCCTATACATCTATGTCAGGGAAGCTTTCTCTTGTTCATATGCACATGATAAATGGCTTTTATTGTTCCTCAGTGAAAGCTTCATGGTGGGAGAGGGGTGGTTTGTGCTTTTTCTAATCCAGCCTGAGTCATAGGTAGACTTTTGTACCTGAGCCTCAAGCATAATGTTTTCTGAAAAGTCCTAACCCGCTCTGTATTGTTGTGCAGTGGGCCCTGGGAAAGGGCAGGTCTCCTGCCTCTTACCCAAAGGCTTATGGCTTTTGCCAAGTGTCACTGTAGGTGAGAATGTAACATGTAGGTGTGGTTCTCTGTCTACTAAGTGGGAATAGGACTGTCACAAAAACAATCAACAACAAAAACTGTCAACTTACTTCTAATTGAGGAATCCTGAAAATTCTCTATTTTAGGAGAAAATGACATGATATATGAAAAAATAGAAATGAACAATTCTCCTTAAAATAACCAATCAACGAACTAACATAATTAGTTCAAAGTGCCAAATAACTCACTGATTGCATGATGTTCAGTCTGTACCTGTAAGACATCAAGATGTGACTTGGTTCTGACCATTGAAAGTGTTTTAGAATTATGTTCATCACTTTGATCTAAGTTCCCTTATTCTTCAATGTATTGATTTTCTTTAGGAACAGTAAATATATGTAATGTCATAATACAGTATATTTAATGATACAAAAACTTGGCATAATGTTAAATTCCAAACAATGGTGTTTTATCAGGTGCAAGGTGCTAGATTCTTGTTTTTGACAGCTTGTTTATTTTATTTGGATTTCATCATTTTATAAATGCCATCTTATACACTAACCTCTGATTATCCAAACCCCTTTTTTCTTCCACATGCAGTTTTACAATGGTACTGCAATGCTCTAAAATAAAATTACTGTGTTACTGAGAATTACTTATTGAAGAGATTGATGAATGACAATTTAGACATTGTAGACATTCCTATGCCTCTTCAGATCTTTATTACTAAAGTTTGATTATTAAGTCCATGAACAATGCTGAACATTTGCTCTTGTGTTGTTGATGCTTCTACCTTTGGTCACTGAGCTATATTTGACTCTATCAGAATAATTTGAGATAAAAAAAAATAACTAAATTTACATTGCTATTACTTTCCAATAGTTCTTAGTAATCTGCCTTGGGAAGACTTTTCAAATTAAAATTTTATTTGTTTTGATGGAAAATATTTAAACTACTGTCAAATATTAGTGCTTTTTACCATTTACCTTTATATTTCTTCAGTGATTGTATTCTCATGTTTTCTTATTCAATTGGGTAAAACTGATAACTACTGTTATGAAAATTAGATAACTAATAATAAATAACAACTGATAGCCTGTAGTAGGCTTACAATATAAGAAATAATAGCTTGATTTGTGATACTTAATAAGCAAGATTATATCTTAATAATTCTGCAGAATGATTTAATGAGAAGGACATTGAACCTAAAGCCAGGACACCTTGGTTCTCTCACAGCTCTGCCACTTTCTACATGCTTCATTGGGAAATTCATTTTCATCTCTGGTTCTCAGTTTTCTTACTTTTAAAATTCTATTAATACCCTGTGTACATCCCAGGACACCTGAGAACAAATGGATTAATGTGTATGTACCTAATGCTATTAAAAATAAATGCCATTATTATGGCTAGCATAGTGTAACATTACACATTTGAAGATACTGGCATGTAATAATTTAAAAGATGTAAAGAGAGCATATTATGGATTCAATATAACTTCATGTTAGAATTCAGAAACTCAGAATTTCATTCAGTCTCACTTTAGGGATTGTTCCTTTCTCAATTCCAACACATATTTTCTCTATTTAAAAGGTTATTTTCAATATTTAAATATATTAAACAACATTTATTTCATTTATAATAAAAAAGAGTTTATTGTTATTTTGATTGTACCATCTATGCAATAAATATCTTCATTCTGCTTGGGGATTTGAAAATAAAGGATATTTTCTAAGAAACCCAGACATGAATTTTGAATTGCCAATCTTCTAGCTTTTAAAAATTTTTATCCAGGAAATAATTTCCATGTGAATATAGACTCTTCCAATTATAATGTTGTCCTCTAAAAGCTTTTTATGTTTCATCACATTCCTCTAATGGACCACACAAAAGTTCCATTCTTTAAAAGATCTACAGAGAGAGTAATATCATTAGTAAGAGTAGGAAAATAATAAAAATTTCCCACAAAAGCCTGCTCATAAATCTAAGTAACTGGGAAGAAAGACATTTGATGATTTTCCCCCAAATGCCTGTACTTTTTTTGAATAAGAACACAGTGGTAATTATGAATATAAGCCGTCAGAAATTTAATAGTCTGTTAAAATATTCTTCCCAACATTTGAGGGGAAATATTTCTTTGGAACTTTGGTGAACGTGATACGTGGCATTAGTACTTCTGTCTAGTTTGAAGTTATTTGCTTTTAAAATTTACTGATATTTTTAATAAATACATATTCAATAATTGTGATCTTTAATTCTCTTTCCTCATCTGGTGGTCATTTAAAATCCGATAGATCCAAAGCTTTTCCGAGAAAGCATAGTCTGGCATAAATAAAGCAAATATTAACATGATTAAAAGAATATGAGTTCTTTCTTTTGCTAGATGAATCCTGAAATTCTCTGTAGACATGATAAATATGGTGGTAGAAATAATACAAAGTCTAGTGTGAAACTCTGTCACTATAGCCTACAAACTCACTCACTTGTGGGGAGCCATCCCAAAGCTTCATCGTGGGATCAGGGCTTTACAACAAGGCATTTCTACTTTAGAATTGCTTCTGAGCAAAAAACATTCTGGTGACTCTTAAATCACCACTCAAAGGGTAAGTGGTGATTTAAGAGTCAGAGAGGAGGGGATTTGTCAGTGATATCTCAATGCTGCCATCTCATTAAAGAGGATGACCAGTTCCCCTTACCCTGCTATTGTCCTTTTATCTGAATATAACCCGCCTTTTTACAACCCTCTTATGCTTCCTATTACATAGGCAGTAGAAAATATTCTGCATAAAATATGTATTTTCAGCCTTTTTTTAAAAAAATTATTTACTGTGCTGTCAAGCAGCTCCCAAATTATCTTTAAACTCTTAGATATTTTTGAACCACCATGGAAAAAAACAACAAAAAACTTAGAACCACTTTGGATTATTTCTAGCTCCTTAATGGTCATCATCAATGGTTTTACCATATGCTTATGGGATTTCATATGTTTCCAAGAGAGAAAAAATTATAAAATTGGCCAATCCTTTCCTCTTGCTAAGTTTTGTAAAGTTTCTGAATACTAACTTTGTTATAATAATGTAAATGTAGCTTCCATCTTCTCATGTCTCTGAGACATGAAATTTGTTTTTTTAGTGAATATTTTCTTTTATCTTTATATTTATGTATAAAATAAATTGTTCATGATCAACTACCACTCACTGTAGCATAGTTATTAAAAACATAGTTTTGGAATTTTACTTAAGTTCAAAATCCAGCACTTGCCAAATAGTTACTTAGCTATTGTGAGCTATAATTTTTCTTATATGTTGTGCAATGAATAAAGAGGATAACTTATAGACAACACTTAATAAAATATCTAGCACTCAAGTGTAACTTCTCCATAAAAGTACATATACATGACTAAACACACATGATGCATACACACAAACACATGTGTAACCTAAGAATGGTGTGAGGTCTGTGATTAGAATTATAGATGTGCTACTGTATGCACTGTCAAGAACTAGCATTTGAGTAATGGTAAAGACACTGAATAGTTTATGGAAAATGGAAGGAAACCATTTTATTGCATCTTTAAATATCTTTTCCAGCTTTTATCACTTGAAAATCTTTATTATATAACTATTATTCTTCATTTTACATTTTGTTTGTCTAATATTAATATATATTTTTAATATCTCTTCACAATAAATTAAATAAATGAATAAAATGTTTGTGCTGGAAACAAAAAAGCTATCTCATTTTAATTATGTCAGCTAAAGATTTTTTAAAGGGAAATGTAGAAAAGATAATGGAAAGAAATGCACTGTACATAAATGTGTTCATTTGTTTATGTAAAAATGAAAAGTTAAACAATGTTTGAGAATGAATAATTTTTCTTTAAGAAACTGTCATTTTCTCTCTCTTTCTCTCTTTAATAATGTAAAACAAAAACCAGGATATTTTCTAAATAGACCACTTTTTTTAAAATTTTATTTATGGGCATTAGAATTTGGTTGAAAATGTAAAAACTAAAATTTTTGAAGTAATAGATGTGATAAATAATATAAATATATTAACTTTTATTGTTGAGTATTAGATAGTAAAAATATTACTACTTTTTGGCTTACCAATTAAAGATTCATTCTAAAAGGACATTAAATGCTTATTGTTACAGAAATTTTAAGCAACAAGATACATGAAAAACTCCTACACCCTCTGGAGCTACCCCTAATGTATTCATTCATTAATTTGTTCTCTCAACAAATACTAGGGAATGCCTGATATATGCAAAGCAAGTAGCAAGCTCTGAGTAGAAAAATATGACTATAAAAATGAATCAAGAAGGGATGGGAGTAGCTGGGGAGAGGTCAATGTGGGGAAAGGAGACTTATGTAATACTTTAAATAAAAAATTTAAATTATAAAAAAGATAGTTTATATATTAAAGAGCTCAGAACCCCAGTGTACACTCAAGTGTCAGACCCCTCCTTTGCACCTCCATTTATAAGAATAAATGAGACTCTTACTTAAAAAATGAATCAAGAAGGTGTAACCACAACATCATATATGATTTAACTGGGAATTATAAATTCCGTCTGAATAGGGATCATTATGCCAAGTTTTAAGTCATTGTCCCATTAGTAATTTAATACATGGTAATAGAAGTGATGGTCACTTTAAAATCTGGCAAGTCTTTGGCTCTTTTTTCCTTCTCTCTAGATGCTGCCCTCCCTGAGAGCAGCCTTGTTAGTCCAGAGCATTATTTCAGTCTTATCCTTTACATACAGGCAACGAGGTAAGTGTCCATCAGTCAGATAATATTTCTATGTCAATCTAAAATGTTCTTCATTTGCACTGAAATAAATTCAAAAGCATTGTCAGAACTGATAGCATCTAACAGGTCATAATTGGTTCAGAGCTGTGTTGACTCTTTCCTGACTTGTCATCTCTCCAGTGCTCTATTCTAGAGTCAAAGAGTTTGTCTACTACAAGCCCCAAATCATTAGTAATGAATCTCATTTTCCCAGACGGAATGTTTTCTAGTCACCACACATGGAGCTGGCCATCTTCCTTTGAGAGAAGACAGAATTAACATGGAAAGAACTATTTTTATCCAGACTCTTCCCTAAACATTTTCTCTAGCTTTTTGTTTTTAACCCACAGCTTCCCCACCGGTATATGAGAATGAATGACGTAAACGCTGAGATGAGGACCCACTCAGCCCTCTGACTGCCTCTGTGGAATCTTTTTGGCCACCAGAAGCCACCTCCACTGAGGCTAGTGATCTAGAAACATTAAGAAGAGAAGTTCCTTAACCAGAAGAACAGCTTTTTCCACCGTGATTCCACGTCCCCTGAAGCCCTCCCTTATAGATGCTTTCATTTTTCATAACTGACCTACTTTATTTCTACACTTCTTATTAAAAATTGACACTCCTTTATGGTCTTGTCATCTGAACTACAATGCCACCCCTTCCCATTGCTGCCATCTAGAATAATCAGTAGGCCTGGCTGGTGTGGCTCAGTGGTTGAGCATTGACCAATTAACCAGGAAGCTGTGGTTTGATTCCCAACATGCCCAGGTTGCAGGCTTGACCCCCAGTAGGGGGCATGCAGGAGGCAGCCAATCAATGATTCTTACCATTGATGTTTCTATCTCTCTGTCCATCTCCCTTCATCTCTCTGAAATCAATTAAAATATCATATTTAGAATAACCAGTAGACAATGGCTCACTGGTCTCTTCTCTGCCCAAATTCTTGCTATTTTCCTGTGTCAATTCTATGTTCACATAGGTGATCTATCCAACAGCCTAACTCCATGGTTTCTAATGGTCTCTTGATGATCAATGAACTTCAACTGCCTCTACTTCAGTCAGATAGGCCATGCTCACTTCGTACTGTGATTAACCACAGTGGTTCACTGCTAACATCACTACTTTGACATTCCCCTTTCTGGCTGCACCAGCCTATACTTCAAGCTCTTAATTTCATTCCTCTTGTTTTGTTTTGTTAATCCTCACCCAAGGATATTTTTTACATTGATTTTTAGAGAAGTGGAAGGGAGAAAGGAGTGGGAGAGAGAATGAGAGAGAGAGAGAGACATCAATATGAGAGAGACAGATCGATTAGTTGCTTTCTGAACTTAGGGATTGAAGCTGCTACCCAGCATATGCCCTTGACTGGAACGGAAACCACAACCCTTTGGTCTGCAAGCTGATCTCCAACCACTGAGCAAAATTAGCAGCCAGGGCTTAATTTCATTATTTTCACTAATTCCTTGACCCAATCTCTTAATTTCTTCCCTATCAAGAACTTTTTAGGTATCTAGCTTAGACATCATGATTCGTTATTTTTGCAACTTGCTAGGCAGTGTTCTTGCTTCATCATCTTATCAGCTATCAGATCTGGCTTGACTTCACAATCTGTTGTCTTTCCACAAACACCTGGCTGCTAGGATATGATGAAGAAAAATTCACACTGAAAAAGGAGTTAAAACACATTGGGCTGCAAAGTTAATAAGACTCACTCATCTACTTACATTAATATCAAAAAAGGTATTTCCTTTTCTTCTTACAGAAGTGGTACCCTCCTCCTTTCTAAGAGGAGATATCCATAAAGCCAATGGTTGAGACTGTGGTCTATCAAGTTTTATCTACTTCTAAGTTCATGCACATGGTAATGGGAAGACCTCAGTTCTTTACAGGCTGTTGGATGGAGGCCTCAGTCCCTGTATGCCTCTCCACAGGCTGCCTCAACTTTCGCACCATCTAGCACTCTCCCCAGGGAGAGTGCAAGAATGAATAGCATAGTATATTTTAAAATCTAATCTCAGAAGTGATGTAACATCACTTTTATTACATTCTGTTTATAAGCAGAACAACCCTAGTAAAATGGAGGTAACTACATAAAGGTGTGAATAGTAGGGAATGGAGATCATTGGAGGCCATCTTGGTTTCTGGCTACTAAACTTGAGGTATTTTTAATTCTTGATTTTCCTTCCCCTCTATTAGATTTCTAATATAGGATTATTATTACAAAATGATTAGGCTCCCCTCTGTTAGCTTTAAATTTTTAAACATTTCTCCTTGGAAAATACCCACACATCTTTCCATTACAACATGACTGTTTGTTCATACTGTTCTGCTGAGATTGTGATTGCCACAGTCATTGTAGATCATTGTGGTTGGAGCTTATGGACAATGTTGAGTCTTTATATCTTATTTGAGGACTGAGAAGTATTCATATTGAGAACCATTTTCTCTGTCTTTTTTGGACTTTGCTGTTTAGAGCAGTGTTAAATTCACAGCAATATTGAGAAGATGGTACAGAGAATTCCCCTACACTGCATATTCACTCCTCCTGCAAATACATATACATAACCTCCCACACTGTCAACATCTCCCAACTGAGTGGTGCATTTGCTATAATAGATGACTCTGCATTGGCACATCATTACCACCCAAAGTTCATAGTTTACATTAAAATTCACTCTTGGGATTGTACTATGGGTTCTGACAAATGTATAATGACATTTATCCACCATTATATTATTACTAGAGGCCTAGTGCACGAAATTATTTCACTCGGCACGGGGGGGGTCCCTCAGCCCAGCCTGCACCCTCTCGCAATCTGGGACCCATCAGGGGGATGTAGCAGTGCTGAAGTGGCAGGAAGCTGGGGAGGAGCCCCAGCCGGCCCTGCTGTGCCTGCCACCGCCACTTGGTAGTGCTGCCACTGTGGCAAAAGAGGATCCCGCTGCTGCAGCTGCACTCACAAGCCATGAGCTAGGCTTCTGGCTGAGTGGCACTCCTGCTATGGAAGCACACTGACCACCAGGGGGCAGATCCTGCATTGAGCATCTGCCCCCTGGTGGTCAGTGCACGTCATAGTGACTGGTTGACCAGTCGTTCCAGTCACTTGGTCCTAATGGTCACTTAGGCTTTTATATATATAGATATAGAGTATTTTCACTGCCCTAAAAATCCTTTGTGTCCATCTCTTTATCTCTTTTTTCTCCCTAACCCCTGGTAACCACTGGTATTTTTACTGTTTCCATTGTTTTGCCTTTTTCAGAATGTCATATAGTTGGAATCATAAAATATTTATCCTGTTCAGATTGGCTTCTTTTACTTAGGTGCATACATGGTGAGGCAAAAGTAGATTTACAGTTCTGAATACACAAAACACAGAGTTTATTCTTGTATTATTATTTATTAATTATTGTATTATCTTCCATGCAAACGATGTAAACCTACTTTTGCCCCATCATGTACATATAAAGTTCTTCCATGTCTTTTCATGACTGATAGTTGATTTTGTTGTCTGCATGTTCCATAGTCTTATTTATTTGTTTGTTTTTAATTTAAATTATTTATTGTTTAAAGTATTACATATGTCTCCTTTTCCCCCCATTGGCCTTTCCTGGATGCTCCCATCCCCCAATACGTGCCCTACTGAAAAACATCTTTTTTGCTTCCATCTTTTGGCAATTATTAATAAAGCTGCTATAAACCTCTATAACCCAGCATTATTCAGATTTTCTACACATCTTTATATTCTGTCTCTTCTTGGTGTTTTTAGAGTTCTGTTTTGGTCTTCTCTTCTTCTCACATGATATCTTCCTCTTAAGGACCTCACTTACTTTCACATATTTAATGATCATCTACATACAAAGAATGGTACAGAACAGAAACATCAATCCATGATTATGACTGATTACAAAATGTTGAAAACTAGTTAAGTATGAACACCTAGCTATATGACACATTTTGTGATAGGTCCTACAGTTATTCTTTCTATTGAAAGACATGTTTATAGATTCAAATGAAATTCAGACAAAATTTGATCCAGATAAGATAATACTAATGGCTATTTATAAATTTTTACTTACAAATTTACTGGCTATTTTTTTTATGACATGAAGTTTTTAAAAAATTGATTTTATGACGTATGTATTGTTTCCTTCACATAGGGTTTCACGTTGCCTTGTTTCATAGGTGGCACTTGTATATTAAAAATCTATACTTGTACATTTTTATTGGATTTGTTACATATTTGTCCTAAAAATATTGCATCAAATTCCACCCATGCAACAAATTACTGACAATTTCTATACTCTTTTAGACACAATAAAAACTTGTACTATTCAGGTAATTGGACTATTTTATTTAAGACTAGAGGCCCAGTGCATGAAATTCGTGCACGGTGGGGGGGGGGGTGTCCCTCAGCCCAGCCTGCACCCTCTCCAATCTGGGACCCCTCGAGGGATGTCCGACTGCTTGTTCAAGCCCGATCCCACCAGGATCGGGCCTAAACAGGCAGTCGGACATCCCTCTCACAATCCAGGACTGCTGGCTCCCAACCGCTCGCCTGCCTGCCTTCCTGATTGCCCCTAACCGCTTCTGCCTTCCAGCCTGATCACCCCCTAACCACTCCCCTGCCAGCCTGATCGACACCTAACTGCTCCCCTGCCTGCCTGATTGCCCCTAACTATCCTCTTCTGCCAGCCTGGTCACTCCTGTGACCTGGTCACCCCCAACTGCCCTCCCCTGTAAGCCTTGTCCCTCTCAACTGCCCTCCCCTGCAGACCTGGTCCCCCCAATTGCCCTCCCCTGCAGGCCTGGTTGCTCCCAACTGCCCTCCCCTGCTGGCCCAGTCACCCCTAACTGCCTTCCCCTGCCAGCCTGGTCGCCCCCAAATGCCCTTCCCTGCAGGCCTGGTTTCCCCTAACTTCCCTCTCCTGCTAGCCCAGTCACCCCTAAGTGCCTTCCCCTGCTGGCCTGGTGACTCCTAACTGCTTTCCCCTGCAGGCCTAGGTCCCCTCCAACTGCCCTCCCTTGCAGGCCTGGTCCCTCCCAACTGCCCTCCCCTGCTGGTCTGATTGCCCACAACTGCTCTCCCATGCTGGCCATCTTCTGGTGGCCATCTTGTGTCCACATGGGGGCGGCCATCTTGTGTGTTGGAGTGATGATCAATTTGCATATTATCTCTTTATTATATAGGATATTTAGGATGTGTATACAATACTTTCACAGGGATAATGATTATGTCTCTAAAATGTTAATGACATAAATACTATGTATGACATGTAAATTCACAATAACATTTTATAAGTTATTTCTGCAAGAAATAAATCTTATTAATTCATCTCTGGGCCTCAAACATTTTAAGATACCTCTCTTTAGACATCTTTCTATTTGAGTTTCAAGAGATATTGACATTTCAAAATACATGAATTTTAGGAAGGAGACTGACTGAATAGTTTCTGCCTAAATTAATGTAGCCATTGTATGAGGTTTTACATGGAACCTAAATATAACTGCTATGGTTAGAACTATAGTTTGGGTTTACGTGCCTAAACTGTTATTTTAAATTTAAATGTGTGTATTTTTTTTTAATTCCAGTTTAAAAGGCTCCTATCATTATAAACTAATATATGTGTATGGCAATAAATAGAGGTTGGCCAGATGTTTAGAAAAAGGAACAAAGGTATGGAAAATTCTTTCCAATACCACCTGACCACCCACATGCCTGTGTGTACACACATACTCACTCAACCATTTACTATATGTATAGCAAGACCTCAAGTCTACAGTGCTCATTAGAACTTTATGGTATATACTTACTTTTTTTAAATAGATTTAG
This sequence comes from Plecotus auritus, assembly GCF_963455305.1. Classification (NCBI taxonomy): domain Eukaryota; kingdom Metazoa; phylum Chordata; class Mammalia; order Chiroptera; family Vespertilionidae; genus Plecotus; species Plecotus auritus. Next base: position 90,643,008 of record NC_137771.1, on the reverse strand, counting down.
CTACTATTTTTGAGGGGAGAGGCTACCTAGAATAGCAAACTCAGTTCGGGATTAAAACATACACACATACCCTTACACACTATAGTTCCTACAGATAAATATAGTCTACTAGGATTTTGCAAGCCTAACATGGCAGCACTCCTCCGTGGCCAGATATATTTCATCTGATTGTATGAGAACATGCTGGAGTGATATAGAATTCTAGGAAAATTGTAAGCAATTAAATTATCTAATGGTCACTGGACCCAAAATTACCACAATAAAGCATGATAAAAATAATTTACACAGGCATAGTAGTGGCAGCCATTTTGCATCTATTGTTAAATTAATGCATAATGCCCTTGCTCTCTAGTGGGGAGGGAATAGCCCTTGCAATAAATTGCCAAAACTCAGCTATTTTAAGTACCTATTCAATTAGGCAGGTTTGGGAGTGTTTCTTTGTGATTTTGTTGTTGTTTGTTTTTGGTAGGTAAGTTGCCATTTTGTGTTCCTATAAAAAGTGTATATTTAATGAGAAAACTAGTTGATACCAAGTTGGCATTCTGGAAATTAATTAACTCTTTCAGGCCTTCAAAGTATCATTTGGTGCATGGGAGAAACTTAATGCTGCATGGTTGTATAAATTACTTGTCTAGGATACTAAATACTATCATTTTGGCTCAAAAGAATGAACTCATTTCCTGATGTACCTAGCTTATGTTCGGGGGGGGGGGGGGAGGGATAGCTTACATAATGAAAAAATATAGACCAATATGGGTTAATGTTCACAGAATATACAGTTCATGATTGATGCCTGCTATTTGTGCATATCAGTGTTTTTCAAACAAAATGGTGGTCAGGGATTGCACAGTGGAATTAAACCAAAACCACATCTAAACCTTAAGTTACATTTTGCATCCATAAACAAGTAGCCTATTGAATCAAAGGACTTGATTAGATTCAGTCATTGTGTCAATATTTTCATTGTTAAAATTGGGTAAATGCTGATTAAAGTAATAGTATAATAGAATCTTGATTAGTATCTCACTCTATCACTTCATTATAATCTGGTTAATTAATAAAAAAAATCACTTGATGCAAAACCATGAAAAATGAATACTTTTACCTTCAGAGTTAAACCTAAAGCACATTTTATTTTTGCTAATCTTTGAATAAGATATTTCTCTGAATATCAGTTGCTTAATTGAAGTTTTTTTTTATTTCCCTGTTGTCTGTCAAGCACACACACATTCACACACACACACACACACACATTCACACACACACATGTTGCATCATCCTTCTTAATTCCAAGTTTTACTTTTATTTGGAACAATGAAGATCATGAAGTGCAAAACGTTTCTCGGATTTTATTATGCTTTTCCTAAATTTTTAACATTGCTTTCCCCAAACGCATTAGGACATATTTTTAGCAACTTTCAATCACTGCATTTAAAATATCATTTGACTTTGTTTTTATAAAATAAGATTAAAACTTTTTGACACCCCTTTCATTATTTTATATAGTATGTAACTAAATAATGTAATTACAATACCAAATACATCTGACAATAGGCTTAGCAGGAAATATAACTGACATTTAATAAGTGAATAACCACACCGGTGGGAGCAGAAGCGTACAGCTACAGATAGCAGTTCAATCAACAATATCCACCAATATTCATTTCAGAAGGTGTAGACAGCTTTGATGAATCAGCCAGTGGAAGCTTGTTAAGGACTTATATAAGTTTTATCTAATATTTGGAATCAAGATTTTGAGTGCTAATTGCATCTAGTATTGCTGCTCAGATAAATTATTAAATTCCTATCACTGGGAAATAAATGAAGAAATGCTTTGATCTTGATCTGTCACAACTTGTTATGTGACTGTGCGCTTCATTGTCACAAGATGGTTGTTGTATATCCAGATATTGCATTTCTATTCCAGCTAGAAAGAAAAAAATACATGATAAAGAGAAGAGTGCAGCACATATATTAAAAACATAATTTTTGGAGACATTACTATCTGTGTTCTGATTACTGTCCATGAACAAGAAATTTGCTTCATGTGTACTCCTAGTTGCAAAAAAGGTTGGAATTTAGTTATTCAGGTAAGCACATTGATGGCTAGAAAGAGAAATAAAAACATATCAGGATCCTGCTAATAATAAAGGGGAGTTTATATGTGGTATCTGAGACTAGCAAGGTCTTTGCCCTTCTTTCAGATGTCAGCTCAAAGAGCTCAACGCCCACTTCCTTATGGAAGCCTTCACAAACTTCCCATCCAGTTCCTCATTCTAAGTATAGCCCCAGATACATTTTCTTCAAATAATTTTATGTTTATGTTCATTTGATTGCTACCTACTTTTTTTTTTCTATGTAAGAATGAAAGCAGGAATATGTTTCTGTTTTTGCTCACTAATTTATATCTAGCACCTAACATATTACCTTGCACATATTAAGTCCATAATATGTTTATTATAAGAACAAATTAATAAGTGATTATATTGCTTTAAAAGGTATCCAAGAAAGAAAGTCATTTAGTGTTGCTTTGTATTCTATTTCAGTGTTTAAAAACCTTCAAGATTAAATCTATTGTCTTTTCTTTTAAATAATTTTTTTTCTCATTGAAACTCATTTTTTACTCTCCATTTTTATGAAATGAGAGAATAATAGCTCAGTGTATTTTTCATAGCAATTGCATATCTTTTCTTTACAATTAGTTCTCGAGTAAAGTGTTTATATATTTTCCAGAAAAATATCCATATTTTCTTTCTTCAGAAATTCTATTTTCACTGTTACTGCTTTGCTCAGTAACAGCTATAAAACACTAATGTGAGAAGGGATGCCAGTTCCTTTGATATAATTCAACCTCCTCACTTTGAAAGAAAAACTGAGACCCTGGGAGGATAACTGAATTTCCAAATGACATATAACAAGTTACTGGCAGAGGCAAAATATAGCCCTGGTTTTCAGATTAATTCCCTGTGCTATGGTCTATCTTTTATACTATACTAGAAGCCCGGTGCACAAAATTCGTGCACGGGGGTAGGGGGATTCCCTCAGCCCAGCCTGCACCCTTTCCAATCTGGGACCCCTCAAGGGATGTCTGACTGCCTCTCACAATCCAGGACCGCTGGCTCCTAACTGCTCGCCTGCCTGCCTGCCTGATTGCCCCTAACCCCTCTGCCTGCCTGCCTGATTGCCCCTAACCACCTCTGCCTGCCTGATGGCCCCTAACCACCTCTGTCTGCCTGCCTGATTGCCCCTAACTACTCTCCTACCGGCCTGATCGCCCCTAACTGCTCACCTGATGGCCTGATCGCCCCTAACCATATCTGTCTCACCCCACACTTGGGACCCAGGATTCCCTCCTCTGGCTGGTCACAGGCACCCAGGATCCGGGCTTCCCTCCTTTTAGCTGACTGCAGGCACCCAGGACCCGGGCTAGCTTCGCCAGGACCATGGGGTGGGTGGCTTGTCCCTCTCCCAGGCTGCAGGTGCAGGTGCTGGCACCTGGGACCACGGGGCGGGCAGCTTATCCCTCTCACAGGCCACAGACTGGCTGGTTCCCATTCCTTTCTCCCCAGTGTTGAGTGTCTGAGCCATTATGGGGTGACAGCGGGAAGACCATTTGCATATTAGCTCTTTATTATATAGGATCGTTTTATAGACCTAAATTAGAGAATAATAAAAAAGACCTAATAACCATGTGTTCAAAATAATTATCTTCGTTTTTCTATCTTTATTGGAATTGGCAAAGCTAAATTTGTTTTATGCCATGGCAACCCAGCACTGACTTCCGGTTAATCAGCCTTTGGTCAGTGATCGGTGGTTATACCCTGGCTCTTTATTATAGAGATATATTGTATATTAATTAAATAAAAATTAAGTTTGTATATTTAACAGCCTTAAAAATTATCTTTCTGTTTCATTTATTATCTCTAAGTTATATCCTTGCTAATTTGTTCCTAAGAGTTTATATAAATATATATTTTAATCTTTATTGTTGAGAGTATTACAGATGTCTCCCTCACTCCCCCTATATCCCCCTCTACTGAGATCCCACGCCTCTCCAAGCCTTCACCACCCTATTTTCTGTGTCCATAGGTAATGCATATCTATATATATATAAGCCTAAGCGACCATTATGATGGAACAACCAGAATGACCTGAACAATGGAAACCACCTAATCGCCAGATGGGGCCTGCTGGCCAACTTCCCAGGTCCCTCCCCACCAGCCCGCAGGCCCTGAGCATCTGATCAGGGCCCGGCCCTGGGCTGGGATGGGGAACTGGGGGTGGGTGGTGGTGACCACTCTCCTGAGGCGCCCGGATGGGGTACTGCAACCTCTCGCCGACTACCTGGGGGTGGGGGTGATGGGGACAGAGGTGTGGTGAGAATGTGTCCACTAAGCTCGCTCTCACTCCCCCTGCTACCCTCCCTCAGGACACCAGGGCTCGTGCTCCAGAGAATCCCCTGTGCTTAAGTGTCTGGCGCCCGCAAGGAGCCCAACCCGCACCCGTGCAGCCTCTTCCAGGTGAGCTGAGACTATAGGGGCCAGTCAGGCTCCCAGTGGATTCTGGTCTGGCCTGGCTCTTGCCTGGTGGTCTTGGACCTGATAAGGCTCGGCCCCCACCCCAACCCTGGGCTCCTGCCAAGGCCCCTGCTGGGCACTGAACATGCTTGCAGCTGCAGCTTCAGAGTGGGCACCATGCCAGGTCCCTCACTCTCTGCCCACAGCCCCTCTTTGGCCACCTGGCCCCATGCTCACTGCTCCTTGGAGTAGAGCTGAAGCTTCTGCTCCTGCTGCTTCTTTCAGATAAACACAATGGAGGGTGGCGGACACAGGCGCAGGATGTGGGGACACTGGTTGCCACCTGCCACGCAGGAGCCGGTCTGCAAGGCCAGCCTGGAAAGAGCACACTGCCTGCCCGGCATTCTTGCGGCATCATTGAGCAGCCTAGATGCCCATGCTGTGCCCTGGCCTGTGGTGTACAGCCACGCTGACTGCATCTCCGCCTGGGGACTCGGGTGCTGTGACTCAGGCAGAGGGGGGCTCATGGAGGCTCGGTGGCCCAGGTGTTGCTCAGGGCCCAGAGGTCAGTTGGTACCTGCCCTTCCATGCCAGATGCTCGTGCTTCAATCACTGACCAGGCCTAGGGACCCCACTGGTGCACGACTTTCATGCACTGGGCCTCTAGTATGAATATAAGAAATTGGGTTAATCTTTCCCCGTGCCACTCTTTCCCTCTGAGATTCATCAGCCTGTTCCATATTCCATGCCTCAGATTCTATTTTATTCATCAGCTTGTTTTGTTCATTAGATTTCTTTTTGCTTATTTTGATTTTTAGATTCAGTTGTTGATAGATATGTATTTATTGCCATTTTATTGTTCATATTTTTAATCTTTTTTTTCCTCCTTCTTCTTCCTTTTCTTAAAGAATACCTTTTAAAATTTCATGTTTTACTGGTTTGATGGTAATGAACTCCTTTAGCTTTTTCTTGTATGTGAAGCTCTTTATCTGACCTTCAATTCTATATGATAGCTTTGCTGAGTAGAGTAATCTTGGTTGTATATTCCTTGCCATGCCCTTCTGGCCTGCAAAGTTTCTGTTGAGAAATCTGCTGACAGTCATATGGGCACTCCCTTGTAGGTAATTAACTGATTTTTTCTTGCTGCTTTTAAGATTCTCCCTTTGTCTTTAACCCTTGGCATTTTAATTATGATGAGCCTTGGTCCACACCTCTTTGTGTTCCTCTTGTTTGAGGAAACTCTCTGAGCTTCCCAGACTTGCCATTCTATTTCTTTCACCAGGTAGGGAAAGTTTTCTGTCATTAGTTCTTCAAATAAATTTTCATTATCTTGCTCTATCTCTTCTACTTCTGACACTTCATAATGGGAATGTTGGTGTTCTTGAAGTTGTCCAGAGGCTCCTTAAGCTATCTTAATATTTTTGAATTCTTTTTTATTTTTGATTTTCTGATTGGGTGTTTATTTTCTTCCTCATATTCCAAATATTTGATTTGATTCTCAGAATCCTCTACTCTACTGTGGAATCCCTGTAAATTATTATTTATTTCAGTTAGTGTATGCTTAATTTCCAACTTGTCCTTTTTCATGTCTTTGAAATTCTCACTAAGATTCTTTTAAGTCTCACTAAGTTCTTTGAAACTCTCATTAAATCCCCTGAAGCTCTCATTAATATCTTTGAGCAACTTTATAACCACAGTTTTGAACTCTGTATCTATAGTTTGCTTGCTTCCATTTCTTTCAATTGTGACATATTTATTTGTCTCTGAATTTTGGCTGCTTCTCTGTTTATTTCTATTTATTGGGAAGAGCTGCTATGTCTCCTGGAATTGGTAGAATGGCCTTGTATTGTAGGTGCCCTGTAGGGCCCAGTGGCTCAGCCTCCCCAGTCACCTGAGCTGGGCACTCTAGGTGCATCCCTGTGTGGGTTGTGTGCACAGTCTTGTTGTAGTTGAGACTTGATTGCTGTTGGTGTCACTGGGAGGAATTGGCCTCCAGTTCAATAGGCTGTGAGGACCAGCTGAAACTATAGTAGAAGGGGCAGACTCAGTGAGCACCAAAGCCTTATGTCTTCTGCACACCCGTATGGAGCAGGACTTGCTTTAGTGGGCTTTGGTGCTCACTGAGTCTTCCCTTTAGTATGTAGTTTGTGGGTGTGTAGAGTTATAATCTGTTATGGTCTGAAGCTATCTCCAATGTGCACAGCTCTCGGGCCTCCCATAAGGTGCAAAGTCAGCCACTGCCTGGGGCCACCCAGAAGGGGCTACAGAGAGATCTGCAGAAGGCTGCTATTTGTATTGGGTTTAGAAGTGCACAGATGATGCTCAGCTGTAAAGCAAGGCAGGCTGGTGTTAGTGTTGGGCCTCTTATTGATATGTTCGGGGCATGCTAATGCCAGCTGCTGCTTGTTTGAGAGTTTTTAGAAAATATTGAAGCCTGAGCCAGGACAGGCCATTCATATGGAAAAACTTCTGTAACCAGGTTGGGTTGGACTGCAAATTGGATGGGGCAAGATCTCAGGGAATCACCAGGGTGGAGCAAACAGTGTGGGCCATGTCGATGGAAACTCTTGATATCACTGCCAGTCAGCTCTGCAACAGGAACAATGTCCCCTGTAAGCACCCCTGCCTGAGAGAAAGGCACCAATGAGTTCTTACCCCAATGCCAGACAATCCAGTTCCTCCCTGTATATCCCTGGATCCCCCAAAGCCACTGCCTAGTGCTGGAGCACAGAGGAAGTGAGAGCTTATAAGAACTTCCTGGGGCTCCAGAAACCTCCTTGTCATTGAACAACAATCCCCACTGAATTTTATAGCCCAAAGTTACTGGGACTTCTTTTCCCAGCTGTGGAACCCTGGGCTGGGGGTTTGGTGTGGGGTGGGGGGCCTCTGCAGCTGATATATCCCTCCTGATTGAAAAAAATAATAATACATGTGGGTGTCAGACCATCCATTCTATGTCTGCACCCCTACTACAGTCTCAATGTACTTTCTTTACTTCTCTAGTTGTAGGACTTCCATTCAGCCAGATTTCAGGCAGTTCTGAATGATGGTTGTTCTGTATTTTATTTGTAATTTTTATGTGGTTGTGAGAGGCGTTGAGTCCAGTAGTTTACCTATATGCCATTTTGGTTCTATGTAAGAGTTTATATTTTTAAATTTAATTTAAAAAGGCATAAAATACTATACTACTTTGCAAAGGCTACCTTTACAAAGTACCACAGATTAGGCAGTTTAAAACATGCATATTTATTTTCTCATCAAGAGGCCCAGTGCATAAAATTCATGCACGGGGGGGGGGGGGGGGGGGGGGGGAAGGGTTGGCCCTTAGCCTGGTCCGCACCCTCTCCAATCTGGGACCCCTTGGGGGATGTCTGAATGCTGGTTTAGGCCTGATCACTGCCAGCCTGATCGCCCCCAACTGCCCTCCCCTGCTGGCCTGGTTGTCCCCAACTACCCTACCCTGCCAGCCTGATCACCCCCAACTGCCCTCCCCTGCTGGCCTGATGGCCCCCAACTGCCCTCCCCTGCCAGCCTGATCTCCCCTAACCCCCTGCCAGCTGGATCTTGCCCCTAACTGCTGTCTCCTGCCAGCCTGATCCTGCCTCTAACTGCCTCTGCCTCAGCCCCCACCACCATGGCTTTGTCCAGAAGGAAGTCGGACATCCGGAAGATGGTCGGTTGACCCTGTCTAATTAGCATATTACCCTTTTTTTAGTATAGAAGATTTTCTAGAGGATAGAAGTCCAAGATTAAGGTATGGACATGGTTGATTTCTTACCAGGCCTTTCTCTATGGCTTTCAGATGGCCATCTTTTCACTGTGTCCTTCCATAGTCTTTTCTCTACTTGTGTCTGTGTTCTAATCTTCTTTTATAATAAGTATACAAGTCTAATTGGATTTGGGTCTAGCTCAGGGGTGGGCAAACTTTTTGACTCGAGGGCCACAATGGGTTCTTAAACTGGACCGGAGGGCCAGAACAAAAGCATGGATGGAGTATTTGTGTGAACTAATATAAATTCAAAGTAAACATCATTACATAAAAGGGTACGGTCTTTTTTTTTATTTCAATAGTTTTATTCATTTCAAACATTTTAACAAGAAGAATGTAAACACTAATTATTATAATTTGAAACTTCAAAAAATGGAGGAATCATAGCACAATAACATACCTTATATTGAAGATGGCAAAGGCAAAATAAAATTGCCTAACAAAGGAAAGGTACAAAAGCCTTTCAAATTAAACTTAAATATAATAAAATAATTTAAAACTAAAACAAATAGAAAAGAACAAAATGTGTAAACAGTAAATTAAACATTTTCTTTAGTGCAACTTCCAAATTATGTCTGGGACATAGATGTAGATGGCAATGTAGACTGGGTTGAAAGGTTTTTGGTCTTTGAAACATCACCTTCAGTGGGAACAGTGTTGTTGGTCTCCTTTTTTAGCTAATGCATCAAAGTCTGGAGTTAGTTTTGTTGTGGCTATTCTCAGGATAGATCTGAGGTGTTCGTCAGTTAAGCTGGATCTGTGAGGGGCTTTGTTGATGTTCATGACGCTAAATGTCTGCTCACAAACATAGATTGACCCAAACAGCACCAGTATCTTCTGTGCCATCCTCCGGATGTTTGGAAAAGTGGCTTCATTAAGTGAAGCATAAAAGTCTCTTAGTTCAAGAGAGCTGAATTTCTCCTTTAGGACAAAGTCAGACTGAAGATCGACTAGTTCCGGTTGCACCTCTTCTGGTGCTGTTTCAGGGTTTTGTGACAAAGGACAGGCCACCAGTTGAAGTGACTGGTCAATTTTTTCAACATCAGAAAACCGATGACAGAATTCTGCAGGTCATCCAGTGATTTGCTGTATTTCTTCACGTTTTGGATGGTCTCCTTCTGTGTGGCTAGTGTGGCAAAATGAGTGAAGACTTTGTCTGAAATTTGTCTGGAAAAGAAAATCAGCTTCGATTTAAAGGCTTTCACATTAGTGTACATGTCATGTACATACTGATCTTTTCCCTGTAGCTTCACATTTAGCTCATTCAAATGTGAAAATATATCTACAGCAAATGCAAAGTCACACAGCCAATTCTTGTCACTCAGCTCAGTAAATTCGTCAGACTTCCCCTTTAATTTCAAAAATGCACCAATCTCTTCTTTGAGCTCCCACACTCGTTGGAAAACTTTGCCCAAACTCAACCAGTGGACACGAGAGTGGTAAAGTAAGTCGTGGTGATCCGCATCAGTTTCCTCCAGAAACTTAATAAACTGATGGTGCTGAAGTCCCTTTGCTCGAATGAAATTAACAAGCTTTATGACTGGATTAACAACATGATTAAGTTGTAATATAGACTTGCACAATGATTCCTGGTGAATAATACAGTGAAGAAAAATAACATCTTGGTTAGGGTTCTCCTCTTTCACTTTATCCTGAATTCTTTTTTTGCAGTCCAACATTTTTTCCAGTTAAATTTGGAGATCCATCTGTCGTGACATTAGCAAGTTTACTCCATGGTAGCTTCATTTTCTCGATGACAGTAGATACCCGGTCATACAAGTCCTCTCCCCGTGTTTTTCCTTTCAGTGGCTCCATGGCTAAAAACTCCTCCGTAATTTCAAAATTGTCACTAATCTCTCGGATAAAAATTAAGAGCTGAGCAGTGTCCTTTACGTCATTACTTTCATCCAATGCTAGTGAATAAAACTTAAAGAACTCTGCCTTACTATTTAACTTGCTGGCCAAGTCTTCATCAATCAGTTCCACTCGACGAGTCACTGTCCTGCGCAATAAGCTGAGTTTTTCAAACTTGCCTTTGCTCTCTGGACACAAGAGACCTGCTGTCTCTATCATACATTCTTTCAAAAACTCGCCTTCAGAGAGAGGTTTGCTAGCTTTTGCTAATTTGAATGATAGCATAAAACTTGCTTTGGTAGTTGTCTCTTGAATTGCAGTTTGTCTGTGAAAGACATTTTGCTGAGCCTGTAATTTAGCCATCAACCTCTGTGCAGTAGCCTCCCGTACTTGAGGTGACTGCTTGCTAGCATAGTTGCCATGCTTTATGGCAAAGTGACGGCTGAGGCTGAGATTGTACTCTTTGAAGACTGCAAGTGTTTCCTGGCATATCAGACATACCGGCATTGATCGGACTTCGGTGAAAAAATATTTTGTTGTCCACTCCCTCTTAAACACTCGGCATTCACTGTCCACTTTCCTTTTCTTTGGTCCACTCATGTTTAATATTGGGCTAAAACCAACAGTACCGTTCTCTTATTAAATTCTTTACTAAAATAAGACAGTAAAGTATAAAAACAAGTGATTAAATTTGCTCTACTATAACATTTTTGGTCTTCTAAATATATATATATATATATAACAAAATCATCTGAAAAAGTTCAGAAATGGAACAGAGGCACACCCTGACCATAGAGAACAACCCCTTTCCTCCATAGGAAACCTGTGTATCTTTCACACAGGCCCTTTGTTTATGGTAACACACATAGCTGCACATTGTTGTGTCTTCCAGACACACTTGTATGGGAGGTGCTAGGGCAGTGCAAAACATGCGTAACCAGTAGTTACCACTAGCACTTCCGTTACTGGCAAAAAACAGCCGCAGTGCACATAGTGTGAAAGAGCCCATTATCAATGTCAGATTGCATCCACTGGACTCTATAAAAACAACCAAGTGCCACTTTTAAATGCCTATTGCAACAGTTTTTCTTATTAAAAGCTGGAAATGGCAGGATATTTATATATATACCTCTACTCTGACAGCCTGGCAGAGCATTACAAAGGAGAAAACCCAGCATCTGGTGATGTCCATAAGTACAAGACTTCAGGCTGTCATTACCAGGAAAGGGTTTCATCCAAGTATTAGATATGAACATTTGATTTTCAGTTTTTCATTTGTCCAATTACTTCTGAAACCATGAAATTAAGCGATTTTGTAATAAAATCTTTAGTTCATCACATTTCTATACAATCTTTTTGTTCAACCCACTGAATTAGGGTTCGTTCACACTAGCCGTGCTGCCGTTGCAGTGTGGTGCAGTACTGGAATGCAGCGCAGCTAGGGTTAATGCAGGGTACACAGGTTTCCATCATGTTTGCGTTGATGCTAATGTGCAGTGGTGCATGTTAACACAAATACCCTGTAGCACGCATTTTTACAGGCGCAAGGGGGAGAAGCAAACACAGCACAAAGTGCATTTGTTTTGCCGCTAACACATGCGGTTAGTGGCCATGGTAGCGTTACTGATACCACATCCGTATCAGCAAAAAAATGCAGCCACAGCATGGCTAGTGTGACATGTCCTCTGTGTGTCTTTTTCCCTGCTGCACGCGTCCGCAGTGGGAAAAAACAAAAACAAAAACAAAAAAAAAAACTGCAGTGGATACAAGCCCTAAAAGCTGAAAGTCTTTGTTATTTTATTAACAAGTCATTGTGATGTACAGAATGTGGGAACAGGAAAAAATTGTGTTTGAGTAGAGCTCTTAATCTTACCTCAGAAAGGCTCTGATACTGTGCTCTCCGGGGGCCTGTCTCCCTACATCACCACAATAACATGTCTACGCATTCCCAGGGTGATGTCGGGAGACGCGTCCGCGGGCATTACAAGGAGCTTCTGGAAGATTGAGAGGTTGTTGCTTCTATTGAATGGGCGGATATAAATCCACCCACTCAGAAAAGGAGCTGCGGCCATGTTTCCCGACGTTGCCATGTTAACACTGCTGCTGGTGAAGGAGCTGAGGGGAGAGCAAGAGAACCCTCCGCTCTTTTGGCTTCGGGGGCCGGATAGAACAGCCAAACAGGCTGGATCTGGCCCGTGGGCCGTAGTTTGCCCATGGCTGGCCTAGCTTAAGGGCACTATTTTAAGAGCCCTATTTTCAATGCAGTCATTCTGATGTGCTGGGAGTTAAGAGTTCATCATAAGAATTCTGGGCACACAACTCAAATGACTGAATGTATAAGAAAACAAGACCTATACATATGTTGTCTATAAGAGACCCAGTTAAGACTTAAAGACACATGCAGACTAAAAATAAAGGGATGGAAAAAGATATTTCATGCAAATGGAAATGAAAAAAAAAAAAAAGATGGAATAGCAATACATATATCAGACAAAATAGACATTTTGGAAAAGGGTATAGCAAGAGATAAAGAAGTATCCAGCAATTCCATTTTGGTTATTTATCAGAAGAAATCCAAAAAAATATTTTGAAAAGACATATGCATTTCTATGTTTATTGCAGCATTATTTACAATAACCAAGATGTGGGGGCAACCTAACTGTCCATTGATAGAAGCAATCACCTGGATAGACCTAGAGGGTATTATGATAAGTGAAATATCTCAGACAGAAGAAGACAAATGCTATATGATTTCACTTACATGTAGGAAAAAAATAAATGAGCAAACACCAAATCAAACTTATAGATACAGAGAACATTTTGATGGTTGACAGATGGAAGGGGACAGTTTAAAAAAGGTGGAGGGATTAATATATGCACATTGCAAGTTATAAAAACAGTCACATTAATGGTAAGTACAACATAGGGAATCTGGTCAATAATATTGTAATAAATATACATGGTGTCAGAAGAGTACTTGAATTATTGCCATGATTACTTTGCAAGTTACATAAAAGTCTAATCACTATGTTGCACACCTAAAACTAATATATTATTGAATTTCAACTGTAATTGAAAAATAAATTTTAAAATATTTTTAATTAAAAAAAATCAAGGCACACAATATGTGGATACTACTATTTTTAATACCATTTTCCTCATTGAATTTGGTCAATTTGTTAAGTGCATGATACCTTTATTAACAAATTCTATGTCCCAGGAAGTTTTAAAATTTGAATACTACATTATTTTGTAATCCTAATTTTAATTTTAATTTAATATATCATGTAATATAGCAAACAATATTCCAGAAGGTAACCAACCCTATCAGATATCCTATCTAATAAAAGAGTAATATGCAAATTGACTGTACCTCAGCTACACCCACCAGCCATGCCCACCAGCCAATCAGGAGCGAGTATGCAAATTAACCCAACCAAGATGGCTGCAGTCACTGAGCAAGCAGGAGGCTGGGTTTCCCCAGCAATGGAGGAAACCAAACTTTCCACACACCCTGGTGGGCCCAGGCCTCCACTGAAGGTTACAAAGTTTCAATTATAGAAGATAAATAAAACCCAACAAAAATGGTGGCAGCCACGGAGCAAGCAGGAGGCTTGGCTCTGCTCAAGGCTACAAAGTTTCAATTATAGAAGATAAATAAATCCCAGATACCAGGACCTCCACTTGGGTTGCCGGGGTGCGTGGCTGTCCTGCAAACCACCACAGGCCCCTCACCCAGGTTTCCCCACACCTCAAGGGAACCCCCACCCTGATCCGGGACACCATTCAGGGCAAACCAGCCGGTTCCCACACATGCACCAGGCCTCTATCCTATCTAATAAAAGAATGATATTCAAATTGACCATCACTCCAACACACAAGATGGCTGCCCCCATATGGTCAAAGATGGCTGCCCCCATGTGGACACAAGATGGCCACCACAAGATGGCCAGCAAGGGAGGGCAGTTGGGAAGGACCAGGCCTGCAAGGGAAGGCAGTTGGGGGCGACTGGGCCTGCAGGGAAGGGCAGTGGGGGGGACCCAGGCCTGCAAGGGAGAGAGGTTGGGGGGGACCAGGCCTGTAGGGGAGGGCAGTTAGGGGCAAACAGGCTGGCAGGGGAGCAGTTAGGCATCAATTAGGCTGGCAGGGGAGTGGTTAGGGGGTGATTAGGCTGGCAGGCAGAAGCGGTTAGGGGCAATCAGGCAGGCAGGCAGGCAAGTGGTTGGGAGCCAGCAGTCCTGGATTGTGAGAGAAATGTCCGACTGCCTGTTTAGGCCTGATCCTACCTAAACGGGCAGTCGGACATCCCTGGAGGGGTTCCAGATTGGAGGGGGTGAATTTTGTGCACCGGGCCTCTAGTAATCGATAAATGTTATACTGAGTTAAAAGAACAGATTTAAATTTTAAATGTTTCATATGAGACAGAACTGTGGAGTAGAAGTTCATTCCTGTTTCAATCTAGTAAGGTTTGTCTGTTGCGCATGGCATTATCCCAGCTCCCTTGGAAATGACTTAGGGACTGAAAAATGGTCAATGTGTTGCTTAATTACCTGCACCTGTCTATATAAGAACAGCTTATGCAGTAATTATGGATCTGGTGCAAACCACCATGCATGGGGCTTTATTATGCTTCAATTTCCCTTCATATTTCAATCCAGTCCCAGGGCTACCTTTTGGCTTATGATCACCCCCATTCAACACAAAATAAATTGGTTCCACTCAAGAAGATTAGAAATGGTGGGAAATATAATTCCTTCTTACTCTTGGCAAAAGTGTGTGTGTTATTCTGAACTAGCAGAATACAAACAAGAGAAAGAAGAAAATAGGTTTTTCCTTCAACAAAGCTGAAGCTTCTTCAGCAAACTGGCCTAACCCTGACTTCAAAAACCACACTAACACTTCCCTTTGATTCAGCTCTTCTGGCGCTTGAGGGACAAGGCTGAGGGTGGCATCCAGGTGAAGGCTTAAGGTCCTTTCTTGACAATTGCAGACAAGAACAAGCAAACTCAGAATCTCATGGGCTGTGTGAAAAAGGAGGGAAGAAGATGGTTCCAAGTGCAGTTGAAGCTTCTGCTTCCTAGCTTCCTCACATGCCCCATCTGCCTCTTCTGAGAGCTCCCATCTCCCACTGTGTGCAGCTGAGTTTCAAGCACTCCTGGTGGCATAATGATTGAGACAAAGATATTTCCTCCAGTTGTCAATGGCACTTCTATCTTGAAACTGTCCCAGGAATCATATCCAAGTCTCCCTACTCCCCATTCTTGGTCTCTGTGAAATAAGGGGGAGGCATATCACATTTTTCTTTTGATGATCATCTTTATTTTTGAGTCTGTGTGCATCTAAATATGAAATAATTTTTATTTTAAAATGTGAAGTCTTTGGAAGATCTTTCTATTGAAACATATAACTATTCTTATAGCCAGTAGAGAAGGTCACTTCCCAGAGGAAGAGCCAGACTGCTGTGTCTGAATACTTAAAAAGACATTTGCAGGGGGAGAGCATGTGGAAATATTGATAACAATGTGTTTGGAACTTCTCCTTTGATCAGGAAATAGGTGGACCATAAAGTGTCTGATGCATGATGCTGCCTGCAGCAAACTTGCATTCTTAGACTCAGTCATCTTATTACTCTAAAAAGCACCAATAGAAAAAGAAAAAGAAGGCTTAAAAGACCCAACACATCCCAATTGAAATTGATGTATAATGTGAGTTAACCAAAAGTTGTCATATTTTTGCTTCTGCAAAGTGATTGGTCATTTATATTTCATATCTGAATCCAGAGACATTTTGACCAGTGTTATAAAAAGCATACTGTATTAAGCATAAAAAGCATACCTGTATTAAGAAATACAAGCTTGATTATGACCTATTGTGTTTTCTATAACTGTTTGTGAGTCTCCAAAGGGCATGGGTCATGTTTTTCACTTCTTTGCACAGCAGGTATTTTCTTGCTTATAAGAGACACCCAATAGGTTTCTTATTAAACTAGAGGCCTGGTGCACAAAATTCGTGCATAGGGGGAGTCTCCCTCAGTCCAGCCTGCACCCTTTCCAATCTGGGACCCCTCAGGGGATGTCTGACTGCCGGTTTAGGCCCGATCCTGGATCAAGCCTAAACTGGCAGTCTGACATCCCTCTCACAATCCAGGGCTGCTGGCTCCTAACTGCTCACCTGCCTGCCTTCCTGATCACTCCTAACTGCCCCTCCTGCCGGCCTTATCCCCCCTAGCTGCCCCCCCCTCTGCTGGCCTGGTTGCCCCCATGCAGCCTGCTGTTCAGTCATTTGGTCGTCCCTCACCAACCCCCCTGCCGACCTTATTGCCCCAGGCAGCCTGCTGGTCGTTACTGTTATTGTAACAGTGTCCCGGACAATTTGCATATTCTTCTATTATTAGATAGATAATAAAGGTAATGTGAACACATCATCAATAGCAGAGGCTTAGAGCTGAAAGGAATATTTTATCATATATTTTTTGTTTTGTTTTGTTTCTACATAATCTACCTTAAGACCCATACATTACAAATGAAAAGACTTAGAAATGGTTAGTTTCAAGATCTGAGATGAGAATTAGGTCTCCTGATTTTTCCACTAAAATATAATGAGGATTACCGTAAAAACAACAGCAACCAAACTTTATAATAAAGTAGTATAACTCAGTGGAACAAGCTTCTGATTGAAGAGTAGCAGTGTGATTTAGTGGACAGACATTGACTTGGAATGAAGGTGACAAGGCTGTTTTCTCCTCTCAGCCATGTGTAGACCTAAGTGGAAAGGGATTCTAACAGGAGTGAGCCAGCCTGTGGATGGTAACCACATATCACAAATTGACTGAGTCTCAGTACTTTTTGCTATCATTGAGATTAAGAACAGATTTATTTTCCTAAAACCCAAGATTATTAAAATGAAGTGTTTTTTTCTGTATTTACAAAGAAGCAAACAAAATTTACCTTCCATTCTAATATGACTCTTGAATATTGTCTTGATGGCATATAACACAATATTCACAAAAGAGTTGGGCTAATTTATAGAGATATTTTTAAAATCTCTTGGGTCTTTTTCCATAAGAAGTTGTAGTTCAAAATTCAGAAATGTTTTGTTTTGTTTTGTTTTGTTTTTTTAAAATCTAGAGCTATACTGCATCCCTCAATGGTGCCTCCATCCTATTTCCTTCATTTGCTAGCAGTTTGTTCTACATTTGGGACTTTCTGGCTAGATTCAGGAACTTTTAATCTCATTTCTTCTTGAGGGAATTAGGGTTTTTACAACAGAAAAGCCTAATTTCCTAAAAGAGTCTGCAGTATTGCATGGCAGCAGCCTTGTTATTATTCTGGATGAGTTGGAAGCTGGAAAAACAGAAAGAGACTTTGGCTTATCACTAACACCTCAATTATGTAGTTGACATTCATGTGAGCAGGGCTGGAACAGACATCATAAATGGCACAGATTAAATACTTCCTATATTCTTTGCTAAATAAGTAAATATTTATAGGTGCGCCTTCATTTAATCTTCTTTACCACATATGAAAGTTAGATAAAAAAGATAAATAGTAAAAATCAATATCTAAATGCAATTAGTTAATAGAACTTAACAAAAAGAAAATAAGGACACTTATAGAAATCAAATTGAATAAAATAAGTGAGAAAGAAAATGATATAAATCAAATGAAAATAATTCAAAAGTCCTCTTAGTACTTACTATATGTTGATGAAAAAATTAAAGAAGACACAAATAAATAAAAAATATTGTATTAATGGTTGCAATAATTACTATTGTTCAATGTTTTCCATAAAATATCCATATTACCCAAAGCAATTTAAAGATTCAATGCAACCATTATAAAAATTCCAATGGCATTTTTCACAGAAATAGAAAAAAATACTAAAATTAGTATGGAACAGCAAAAGAGCCCAATAGCTAAAGTAATATTGAGAAAGAAGGACAAAACTGGATGCTTTACATTTCCTAATTTCAAACTCTATCACAAAACTACAGTAAACAAAACGATTTGGTACTGACATGAAAACAGACATATGGAACATAATAAACAGCCCAGAAAGAACCCCACACATATATAGTCAACTAATCTTTGATAACAGTACCAAGAATAAACATTGGGACATGGTAGTTTCTTCAGTAAATGTTATTGAAAAAACTAGATATTCACATGCAAAATAATGAAATTGGACATATACCTTACACCATACACAAAAATTAACTTGAAAGGATTAAATGCTTAAGTACCTGAAATCATAAAACTAGTAGAAGAAAAATGTTCTTTGACATTGCTCTTGAAAATGATTTGTATATAACACTGAAAGCAATGGCAACAGAATAAAAAACAAGCAAATGGAATTATCACAAACTAAAAAGCTCTGTATAGCAAAATAAAACCTCAACAAGATGAACAGACAACATAAGGAATGGGATAAAACATTTGCAAATCATATGTCTGTTAAGGGATTAAAGTATATTAGGAATTTATACAACTCAATAATAATAACAACGAACAAAAACAATTAAAAAATGCGTAAAAGTCCTGAATAGATATTTTTTTCCAGAGACATACAATGACCAACAGGTACATAAGAAGGTGCTAGACATCACTAATCATTAAGGAAATACAAATCACCGCAATGAGATATCATACCCAACTGCTAGCGTGTCTATTGTAAACATACACACACACACACACACACACACACACACAAAAAAAAAAAAAAAAAAAAAAAAAACCAGATAATAAGTGTTGATGAAGGTGTAGTGGAAAAGTAGCACTTGTACACAGATGGTGAGGATATACTAGTAAATTGGTACACTCACTATGAAAACCAGTATGGAGCTTCCTCAAAAAATTAAAAATATAATTACCATATGATCCTGTAATCTCACTTCTGGATATATTTTCAAAAGAAATTAAACAAGTAGCTCAAAGAGATATCAGCAACCCCATGTTACATGTTGTAGCATTGTTCACAATTAGAGGCCCGGTGCACTAATCCGTGCACGAGTGGGGTCCCTCAGCTTGGTCTGCATCCTCTCGCAATCCAGGACCCCTCAGGGGATGTTGGACTGCTGGATTTTGGCCCAATCCCCACAGGCCAGGTCAGGCCGAAACCCAGCAGTCTGAAATTCCCTTGAGGGATGTAGCAGTGCTGAAGCAGCAGGCAGCCGGGGAGAAGCCCCAGCTGGGGCTGGGTGCAGATCCACTGCCACTTATCCTGGCCCCACTGCACCTGCCACCTCCACCACTGCTCAGTAGCACTGCTGCGGAGGCGGGAGAGGCTCCCACTGCAGCAGCTGCACTTGCCAGCCATGAGCCTGGCTTCTGGGTGAGTGGCACTCCTGCTATGGGAGTGCACTGACCACCAGGGGGAAGTTCCTGCATTGGGCATCTGCCCCCTGGTGGTCAATGCACGTCATAGCGACCGGTCACTGGTCATTCCGGTCATTCAGGTCGTTCAGCTGCAATGGTCGCTTACGCTTTTATATATATATACTAGTGGCCTGGTGCACGAAATTCATGCACATTAAAAAGGAATTAGAGGAAATAATTTAATATTGTTATTTGTCCTTTCTCTATAATAGAAATGTCAGAGATGAAAGAAAATTAGGAAAATACATATGAAAATCTTCCTCCTGTCAGAGTCTGGGGCACACCACGGGACCCAGAGTCAAGTCCCTGCCCACCCATGTGTGCCTCAAAATTGCGCGAGACCTAGACCCAGCCAGCCCCAACCCCACTGGGTGAGATTCAGACCTGGTTGGCCCCACACCTGTCAAGTCCTGCCGGGTGAGGGGTGCAGCCTCAGGTCCTTTGGTGCACACTCAGGTCCCCCGGCCAGGCACCAGGGCAGGGGGCATGGCCTGAGGTCCCCCAGCCTGGGCCAGGGTGGGGGGCATGCCTTGAGGTGCCCCGACAAGCCCCACTGGGCCAGGGACGCAGCCTGAGGTCCCCAGTCAAGCCCCGCTGGGTGAGGGGGTGCAGCCTCAGGTCCCCTGACCCAGCCCAGTGCCACAGAGACTCAGGTCCCCGCCTCCACTATGGGCGCAGCCATCTTGTGATGGTGTGAGGATTATTTGCATATTACCTCTTTATTATATAGGAGATATACACTGAGGCCAGATTATTATGACCACCCCATCAGTACTTCGTTGGGCCACATTTTTTCTTCAATACTGCGGCGATTATTCTTGTCATTGACTCCACAAGATGTTGAAAGGTGATGCGAGAAATATGACACCATGCCTGATGAATGGCACTGTCCAGTTCTGTGAGGTTTGCTGGTTGTTGAACCAGCTGCCTGATGGTTCTTTTAACTCCGTCCCACAAATGCTCAATTGGATTGAGATCTGGTGATTGTGGGGGCCACTTAAGCAAGGTAAAGTCTCCCTCATGTTCTTGAAACCACTCCTGCACAATATGAGCACCGTGGCATGGCGCATTGTCTTGTTGGAAGAAGCCATTTCCCTTAGCATAATGCTCATCCAGATCCATCCACGCCATCAACAAGATAGGATGAACTTGATCAGCAATGATACTTAGGTATGTTGTGCTATTCAGACGTTGTTCCACACGAATTAAAGGGCCCAAATCATGCCAGGAAAACATGCCCCAAACTATAACACTGCTCCCATCAGCCTGAAGGGTTGTACTCATGCATGTGGGGTGCATGCTTTCATGCTGTTTCCGCAAAATTCTCACTCTGCCATCGGCATGAGGCGACTGGAAACGTGATTCATCGGACCACATGACTTTTTTCCAGTGCTCGACTGTCCAATCCTTGTGTTCCTGTGCAAATTGGAGACATTTTGTCTTGGTAACTGCAGACAGCAAAGGTGTTCGAACAGGCCTTCGGCTTCCATATCCCATACAATGCAGTGTACTGCTAATTTGCCTACAAACGTCAGGTGGTCATAATAATCTGGCCATTCAGCCAAGTTATGAAAATAACCTAAGTGTCCATTGAGGGATGACTAAAGAAAAAATAAATATTTCCTTTTTTATTATTGCTGAATAATATTCAACCATTATAATAAAGGGAATCCTTCCATTTGCAACAAAATTGATAAAACTAGAAGATGTTAAGTGGAAAAAGCCAGACACAAATACTGAATGGACTCAGTTATATATGAAATCTAATCAAGTTGAACTCATAGAAGCAAAGAGTAGATGTTCATTTCTAGGAGCTGAGAGTTGGGGGAAATGGGGACACTTTGGTCCAATGGTACAAACTTTCAGTTATAAGAAAAAGTTCTGGGGATGTGATGTACAGCATGGTTACAATATTTAATAATATCACATTGTATACTTCAAAGTTGCTAAAAAAAATAGATTTGAAATGTTGTCCCACTCCAGGCCTTCCCCATCCTATTGTCTGTGTCCATGGGTTATGCATATATGCTTACATGTTCATTGGTTGATCTCTTCCCACTTGCCCACCCTCCCCTGCCTTCCCTCTGAGGTTTGACAGTCTCTTCAATGCTGTGTCTCTGGATCTATTTTTGTTCATCAGTTTATGTTGTTCATTAGATTTCACATATAAGTGAGATCATGTGATACTTATCTTTCTCTGTCTGGCTTATTTCCCTTAGCATAATGCTCTCCAGATCCATCCATGCTGTTGCAACTGGTAAGAGTTCTTTCTTTTTTATAGCAGCATAGTATTCCATTGTGTAGATGTACCACAGATTTTTAATCTACTCATCTGCTGATGGGCACTTAGGCTGTTTCCAAATCTTAGCTATGGGGAATTGTGCTGCTATGAACATAGGGGTGCATATATCCTTTCTGATTCGTGTTTCTAGTTTCTTGGGATATATTCCTAGAAGTGGGATCACTGGGTCAAATGTGAGTTCCATTTATAATTTTTGAGGAAACTCCATACTGTTCTCCACAGTGGCTGCACCAGTCTGCATTCCCATCAGCAGTGTACTAGGATGTCCTTTCTCCACATCCTTGCCAAGACTAGTCGTTTGTTGATTTGTTGATGATAACTATTCTGACAGGTGTGAGATGGTACCTCATTGTCATTTTGATTTGCATCTCTGGGATGATTAGTGACTCTGAGCATTTTTTCCATATGCCTTTTAGCCTTCTGTAGGTCCACTTTGGAGAATTGTCTATTTAGGTCCTTTGCCTATTTTTTAATTGATTTTTTTTAATCTTCCTTTTGTTAAGTTGTGTGAGTTCCCTATAAATTTAGGAGATTAACTCCTTATCAGATATATAATTGGCAAATATGTTCTCCCATGCAGTGAGCTCTCTTATTATTTTGTTGATGGTTTCTTTTGCTGTGCAGAAGCTTTTTATTTTGATGTATTCCCACTTGTTTATTTTCTCCTTGTCTCCCCTTCCCCCCCAAAAAAATGGTAATTATGTGAGGTGACAGATGTGTTAATTAACTTGATTGTGGTGAGCACATCACATTCTATACCTTAAAAATCAATTGCCAAACAACAACACAAAAGCCTTCCAATGAAGATTACTCCAAACCACAAGCAGGTGCCCTGTCTTCACAGAGCTAAGGATCATTTCACAAAATGCCTTAGTGGTAAGAGGTGTATTCTCTCTAGGGAAGCAAAATCATCCATACCCTTAAGAGGGCATAGTCTAGATTGATTAAGCCTAACTGAGTTCTCTTTGGCTCTGTTTTCCACTTTATCTTTTAGCAGCCAGGTGCACCACTTTTTATACAAGAACTCTAGTTTTCAAATGTACCTAGTTATATAATAGCATCCAAAAACCTTGTCTCAATGGTTTCTTACATGTAAATTTAGAACACTTGCATTTAACTATCCTGATGTCTTATTTATATGTCAGTCTAGTACTGCAAAGTAAAAATGGCAGAAGTGGAAATAGTAGACTGTAATTCCTTGTTGCTATATTCAGGCTAGGAATGCATAGCATCATCTCACTTATGTTAATTATAAATTTGTTTTTATTCTTGTTTTGTAAGAATGTGTTGCTTTAAATGTTTATGATTGGTGGTCATCTGATGTTTTTCAAATGTTAATCTTTACTTAATTTCTATCTCTTTCAAAAGTATAATGATATAGAAGCTAGTTTGTTACATGCTATAGTCTCTTAAAGAGGTAGAGAAAATAAATGTATTACTAAGCTTAGGAATCTTAGCAGAGACTCATACAACACTTCATTATCCTTTAAAAATATAGCCACACATCACTGCATGGTGAAGCAGATAAGTTTGACTGTTTAAAAGAATACTTCTGAAGAAATATTACATTACAAATGCAAACAGATTGAGAAAGCGGAGGTTGCTCACTATATATTGGTAATATTAAATTATATCTCTGCATTCGGAGTAATAAGATTCAAGTTTCTAGGAATGGAATGAAAATTTATATACCATTTTATTTGTTTATTATTCAAACAAGTTAGTGATTTATATCACTCTCAGGGAAGTAGGAGTAAAAAACTTTCTAAGAATAGGAAACAGGACATAGAATTTTTAACATGTAAACGTCTGAAAATAAATGCTTGCATATAAGATAAAAATATATGAATTTGTCTCACATATGGAAAAAAGTGAAAAATCATGTGTCTCATGTATTTGAACAGGTTGCTTTAGCATGGTTGTCTAAACAAATATTTCTTAATGACTAAGATGAGGACTTGAAACTTCTAACTATAACTTACAGCATGCCTAGGTATAAGTTATCTAGGTTTGCTTGGGAAAAAATTTAGTATAGTTTGACCTCCATAAAAGTGAGAACTGTTCCAGTTTACTTATAGTACATTTTCATCTCTGTCTAAAACATTTATACCCACAAATAATTAGGAAATTTCATTCCTAATTTCCTAATTATTAATAATCATTGTCTTTCTCTTATTCCACTCCAGTCAACCATAATTTTTTGAATACGTTTTTAGGAATAGAGATAGCCCCCTGAAAAAAGAATGAGAGGCAGGAAAAGGTATGGGAACCATGCCAGGGTCCCCGGATAGTCAAGACCAATGGGAGCACAGAGGTCTTGTTGTCAATATACCAGAATGGCCAAGGCCACTCTGAGCATGAGCCTAATCTGGATGCCCAAGGCCAAGATACCATAAACAGCTGCAAGGCCATGGCCATCTCACGGTACACTGTGCCCTTCTGTAGCCAAAATATGATTGAAGTCACTGTTGGCAACTAGCCTTCTTTGTCTCTGGAGTAATATACAGGTTACTGACCAGGAGTCTGCTAGAGAGAGCAGCTGCACAGAGGAATATAAAGAAGCAGAGGCAGGCTACACAGAGGATGTAGCTATCAGAAAACAGCTAGGAAGGAAAAAAGCTAGAGAGCTCAGATAGAGGTGAGAACTGGTACTGCTACGATGTAAAGCTAAGCTCATAGAGAGCTCAGATATAGCTACCATGTTAACCAGCCAGTGTGCTGGGAGAGTGAAGCTCAAAGGTAGTTGCTATGTGAGGCTACAGAGGTCAGTCAGTATGCTGGGTGGGGGAGACAGGAGCAGCTGCTGAGGCAGAGAGCTTAGGTACTGCTCTGATGTGAGGCAGTGAGTCTAGGGGGCAGCGTGCGGCTGCTCAGATAATAACTGTGGGTACAGAGACTGCTACTACTGTGTAGCAAAGATTAACCAGCCAGTTTACGGCTGCCTGTCTGTATGGACTTTGCTGTACAAGACTGTTTGTCTGATGGCTATGTGGCCACTGGCTTCCGCAATAAAGTCTCATTCTTCTATACCCACAACTTCTCACTGCTTCTCTGTCTAAGGCCCAGCATCCAAAGAGGTCTAGTCCCAAGCAGGGGGCCTCAGACCCAACACCTGTAACTAGTGAGCAGAGGATAAATAAGGAGTTTGGACTAAGTTCCCAACAGTTAGTACAATCGGCAGGGTTTGAGAAGGAACCAGCCGTGATGTAGTCAGGAAGAATTTAGAAGAATATATGAACGCAAAACAACTCAGAGCAGCAGTGCTCATGCAGGGCTGCTACTGTCTCTGACAAAAAGAAATAGAAAATAAAATAAATACTGTTTTTCTGAGAAAGCAGTAGGTGATCTTGCAGGAAAAGATATACACAAGTAGTCATCAACCAAGGCTTGGAGCAATACATTCTGATAGGTATGCAAAGAGACACTTCGAAAGCTAGATAAGTCAAGAAAAGATATTGGATAAGTCAGTGACATAAACTATTATCTCTCTACAAAAAAAAAAAAAATGGTTACTTACAATAAAATCAAAATAACCAAATACTCTTCTAATAAGATCTAGTGAGAAAACAAATGGAAACTTGTCTTCTGGCTACAATGGAAGAGCTTGTATTAGGCCAAATATACCATTAAAAACAACTCTAAAAGCTAGCAGTTTATGGCAACAGAAAGCAAAGAAGGCAGGCAAGATTTGAGCAGAAAAGATTTAGAGGGGAGAAAAATGTGATTAAGTGAGCCCAAGATTCTGCCAAGTTGTCTCCTCAATTCACTCAGTGATTCCTCATTTTGAGCATCTCAAATTCCACCAGAGGGTAAATAGGTGATAAATAAAATAAAAAAATGTTGACTACATAAAAGAATATTCATGAGTAAGATTGGCTTATAATTATCTTTTTTTGTAATATTTTTATCAGTAGTCAGTATCAATGTAATGGCATATTCACTATTTTAAAATGCACATAATATAGAGCTTTAATTGAAGTAATAACATTTCAAGGAATTTAGCCTTCTTACAAAAAGTGTATACTCAAAAGAAATAATGGTGTAGGGTAAAGGGCTTTAAACTCTTTGGATTTGAATTTTAGCTGTACAATTTACTATCTATCTAATTTCAGGACAGTTGCTAAATCTCTTTGAATCTCCCTTTCCATATGTATAAAATGAGGATAAGTATAATGTCCTCATTAAAATTTACATTGAAGGGTAAATGTTCAAATTAAATATTTTTGTTGAGTGATTCGCACAATGGTTGGCATATATTCAGTCCTCAACAAACATGAAGCTTAAAAAAAATCTTTATTTTATTCCTTATTTTTTTCTCTTTTTCTCTCTCTGAACCTTTCAGGTTGAGTTTTCTGGATGCAGATGCCGTGTTGGAATTTGGGATGCAGTGTCTGTATGAGAAATCATCACCCAGAGAAGAAAGTGGGGATGGGAAGCAGACTGTGCAAAGAAAGAAGTTAAACTGAAATGGAATTGAACCTGAAACCCTACAGTCCACAGGCCGATGCTCTTTCCACTGAGCCAATCCAGCTAGGGCCATAACTCTCATTTGAGAGCTAAGACTAAGCATGTGTACAGTATTGTGTATAAGACATCATATGTAACCTAGGCCACAATGTACACTTGAGACATTTACTCTAAAAATAATATATAGAAAAAAATACCCGTCATGTTTATTCCTGCTACTAATTGAAAACTATGTAATTTTTAATACTCTGATATTATCTTATAAGGATAATTTTTAGATTCATCATTTTCTTTGAAAAGAATAAAATTCATTAAGGAATATTTGAACTGTATATGAACAGAAATATTAAAAAAGTATTGTTGCTTCTAATTTATTACTATAAATGGGGTCTTTATAGAACATATATCTATACTAATAAAAGAGAAACATTTGCGTACCTCCACTATTCCCACAAGCTACGCTCACCAGCCAATCAGGAGCAAATATGCAAATTAACCCAACCAAGATGGCTGCAGCCACAGAGAGAGCAGGAGGCTTGGGTTGTCCCCAGCGATGGAGGGAAGCCAAGCTTCCCACCCTGCCCTGGCCGGCCCTGGCCTCTGCTCAAGGCTACAAAGTTTCAATTATAGAAGATAAATAAATCCCAGATACCAGGGCCTCCACTTGGGTCGCTGGGGGGTGTGGCCAGCCTGCAAACCACCACAGGCCCCTCGCCTAGGCCACCCCATGCCCCAAGGGAACCCCACCTTGATCTGGGACACCCTTCAGGTCAAACCAATCCTATGGGTATCAGGCCTAAATGGGCAGTCAGACATCCCTCGAGGGGTCCCAGATTAGAGAGGGTGGTGCAGGCTGGGCTGAGGGGGCACACCCCTCCCGTGCATGAATTTTGTGCACCAGGCCTCTAGTAATTAAATAAAATTGTGAAGACTGTTTTACTTATGCAGGTTTCTCTGACTGTGAAAATCTCAAGCAGTTCATACTAGCTGCCCTGAATTAGCCATGGAATCAGCAAAACAAATTTAAAATATAAACAATATGCTTTTTATTGTCATATTTACTTATCATTATAAAAGGGGAAAAGCTACCTTTTATTTTTCAGGGATAGCTACACATACTGCTTCACTTTGTCTTCAGAAAATAGAATAAGAAAGTCATCAACCATTATGTGTTTCTTGAAAGCATCTGGAAAGCTTTATTTATTTAAATAACAAATATTTTTTTGAAAGTTACTGTGATCCTGAGGACTATTCTCAGGATTGGTGATATACTGATAAACAGACAGATAAAGCACCTGCCCTCTGGAGTTTACATTCCAGTTGAAGCAAAGAAAGAAAGAAGCAAAACAAAAACAATCAAATAAACAAAGTAGTATAATTTACACTGAGTGGCCAGATTATTATGCTCTCTGAACGCATAATAATCTGGCCACACAGTGTATATCCTATATAATAAAAGGCTAATATGCAAATTGTCCCATCGACCAGGAGTTTGACCAGCAGGCAGGGCCGGCCAACCGCCCATGTCCACTACCCCTGGCCAGGCTGGCCAGACCCACACTGAGTGGACAGATTATTATGCATTCAGAGATCATAATAATCTGGCCACTCAGTGTATACTAGTAATTTAGATAGTGATAACTGCTATATCAGATTGATTTTAGTCAAAGTTCCAAAAGAACACCATCTAAAAAAAAACCTTAGTGATAGAGTATTTTAAGAATTTAACTAGTATAATATATTCAACATGAAAGAGTTTGGGTAATATAAAAATGTTGGCCCTGGTTGGGTTGCTCAGTCGGTTAGAACATTATCCTGATACACAAGGTTGTGGATTTGATCCCAGGTCAGGGCACATACAGGAAGCAATCAATGAATGCATAAATAAGTGGAACAACAGAATTGATCTTTCTCTCTCTCTCTCTCTCTCTCTCTCTCTCTCTCTCTCTCTTTTTCCTCTCACTCTGTAAAATCAATAAATAGGAAAAAAAATGCTGTGTACAAGAACATTGAAATGTAACAGGACAGATGTCAATGAAGAAGAAATTATAATGCCATGTGTAATTACTTTTTTATATCTATGACATGACTTCTGAGTATACTTTCCAACCTTTTTAATCACTAAAGATGGTCAGAAATATTCTCCCAAAAAACATATCTAAGTATGACAGTCACCAAAAATAATCATATAAGTCATTGTATCTCACAGTCAAATGTAATTTTGACAAATGATCAAACTGGCAAAGTGAGTTTCATTTAACTGGAGCCATGCTGGCTCATTTGCCTAGAAACAGCCACATTATGCAATGGTGTGCCAAGGGAATTAATAACTGATGGATGATCAGACCAGCTCAAAGTGGTGGTAATCATTTGCTTCTTAAACCACTACATTTTGGCAAATAATAAGCCTTTACTGGTGCCAAATCTGTAATTACTTTACTTAACAGTGATGACATGTGTGTCTGTTCTGCAAGATCCCATACTATTGTGTCTGTTGTTGCCTAAAACCACCCAGTATTTGAGATACTAACCCTATTTCTACATCTGTTTCTCTGCAGGATGGGATTTTTAATTCTGTTTTTTTTGTTTTCATTTTATTTTGGTCTTTGAAATTTAAAAAAAATTTTAAACCTTACCTTTCTTTTGGAAGGCTTTGTTTGAATAACTTTACAATCTCTTAAACACAATTAAAAAAACTGCTTGTGGCTCCACATGATTACTCTAGATAACAACCTTGAGTGACACTATTACTATATAGATATTAATATGCATGTATATGTATATTCCCGTGAGCAAGTGCTTTAGCTAATAGAAAGTAGGACCAGATTCCTCCACTGACTTTATCATTTCCTGATAGCAAGTCCCAATTTCAGGCCAGTAATAAAGGGCAACCAACCAACAGCAGTGTGCTAACAGGCTGAACAAAAATACCACCATTATTGTCTAAATGCCTAAATTACAAGTGAGTGATGTAGGCCAATGAAAGAGTAAATCCAAATATGTGGAATCTAAAAAGATTTCCACTGAGGAAAGGAAAAGTGCAGGCAGATTTACCTAAAAAGCATAAGAATATATTTTCCAACTGATAAAAGGGTTTCATTCTAAAATGTTTTTTCTAAGTTATTTTCTGGAAATGGAGTAAAAATATTTTGTTGGATCTTAATATAGCTACTGCAGTTTCTTTGGCTAGTGTTTCTGTAGTGTATATATATTTTTCCATACTTTTATTTTAAACCAATCTGTGTCTTTATCTCTAAAGTATGTTATTTTTAGTTAAGTAGCTTTCTTAGGGCAGGGTTGCCTATTTTTGTTAATTTTGACTAATTTTGCCTTTTAAAAG
Organism: Plecotus auritus; assembly: GCF_963455305.1. Lineage (NCBI taxonomy): Eukaryota > Metazoa > Chordata > Mammalia > Chiroptera > Vespertilionidae > Plecotus > Plecotus auritus. Next base: position 90,613,385 of record NC_137771.1, on the reverse strand, counting down.
TGGTATGGGCTATTTATATTTAATTCAATAATTAATGTAATTGGGATTAAATCCAGCATTTGCTCTTTTTGGTTTGTTCTTTCTGTTTTCTTGTTCCTTGCTTGACTTTTGCAACCTTATTTTCAAATTATTGAGTAGTGTAGTGTGATTTATTTTATCTCTATTATTGAATAAATACCAATAATACATTAATTGTTTTGCTTTAGTAGTCAAAAATTATCTTTAAAAGAGGCAAACATTGAGAAATATATATTAATATATAATATTTATTCCAATATTTACCATTTTCTGCATTCTTTATTCTTTACTTTTTTAATCCAATCTCCATCTGAATCATTTTCCTTCTCCTGGAAGAATTTTCTTTGACATTTATTATAGTATAAGTTTGCTACTAATTAATTTTATTAATTTCATGTATGTTTCAGAAATTTATTATTTCACCTTTATTCTTGAAGGTTATTTTCTCTGGGAATAGACTTCTGTATAAATAAGTATTTTGGGTTTTGGTTGTTTTTATACACTATCAGTACTGTAAGTGTCACTCCATTGTTTTATTTTTGCATAGTATCTGGTGAGAAGTCTGATGTCATTCTAATCTTTGTCTTCTATGTAATACGTTTTGTTTCTCTTTATCATTTGTTTTCAGAAACTATAATGTCTCTTTATGTGATTTCTCTTATGTTCTGATTTTGGAGCTCTTTTCTTGTTTAATTCAATGACATGATGTTAGGCTATTATCCCACGAGTCACTTATGTTATGTTTATTTTTTAAGACTTTTTTTTCCTCTGTGTTCTTCATTTTTGATAGTTTTTATTGCTGTCTCTTCAAGTTTGTTGATCTTTTCTTCTGCAACATATAATCTGTTCTTTGTTTCATCTAACATACTTTTCTTCCAGATATAGTATTTTTCAGTCTCTAAAAGTTTATGTAGGCTTTTAAAAATATCTTTTATCTCTTCATATGATCATGTCTTTCCATACCTTCTGTGATCTGTGGTAAATACTTATAACTTTTGAATTATTGTCTTCATCTTTCATTCCAACATCTCTGTCATTTTTAAGTCTGTTTTTAGTAATTGATTTTTGCTTACTGTAGAATTATACTCTCCTGCTTCTTTGAATGCTGTTTAGCTTTTCATTGGATGACAGAGATTATGAATTTTGCATGGTTTTATGCTTGATTTTGTAATGTTGTTGTTTTTTTTAATAGTGTTAAAGTATGTTCTTACATACAGTTAATTATTTGGAATCAGTTGGAATTTTCCAATATTTTTCTGTTTAAATATTTTATGTAGTCCAGAGCAGCCTTTAGTCTAGAACTGATTAAGTCTCAATACTAAGGTGAAAACAAATGGAGGACATATACCTGATACCCCTTGTATTTAATTTAGTCTCCTTCCTGGCTGGTGGAAACACCAAATATGCCCATTCTTCTGTGAGTTCTAAAAAAAATTTCAGCTTAGTGATTTCTGGGTAGTTCTTTCCTCCATCGTTGGGTAGTTTGTTCTCATGCATATTCTATTTACACTATCAGTCAAAGACTTAAGGAAACCCAATAAGAGGAACCTTCAGAGATCTCTCTGTGCAGCATCTTCTTCCTCAGTATTTTCTCATACAAACTTTAGCTACCTCAGCCTTCCCAAACTCTGATTTTTCTCCTCAGTTCATCAAAGCTTTTGGCAACTGTTCTAGTCCCTCTTTCTTACATTAAAGTCTACAACCAGTACCAAGGTAGAAAACTTAAGGAAATCTTTATGTTCATCATTTTTTTTTTTATCTCAGAGATGACCATCCTATACCATCTGCTGCCCAATATTTAAATAGTTATTTTATATATTTCTTTGTTATCAATTTATTAAAGGCAGAATGATAAGACATGTTCTTTAGCATGGTTGGAAAGTCTCAAAATTATTTCCACATTGTTCTCAGTGAGAAATTATCAACAATAATTAATGTTATTTTTATACTTACTGGTGCTCTTTAAGGAATTTTATTTAAAAGTCTGAAGGAATGGGGAAAGGATATGTGTCATTTTAAATAACTACCTTTTGAACTATTAATTACTTTTGGTGGTTGGTATTTCTAAGTGACACATAAAATAATTGAAAACAATGACCTTTTAAAAAAATTAGTCAGTGAATATCATGTGAAAGTTCTTACTAAGCTCCTCTCTTTCCCCAGATGTAGCTATTGTATACAGTTTGTTGGGGATCATAATCTTTACAATCTATTTACATATGTATATCAATATAAATGTACTGTTGTTATTTTTACATATAGAGTTCTATATATGGTGTTTGCATGGTTTTAAATTTAATTTTCAGTGAATTTCTTAGAGATATTTTGAAGTTCAAACATATAGTTTCAAGTTATTTTTCAGTTCTACATAATATTTTATACTAGAGACATATCATGGTTTATTTAAACCCACATATTGGTGTTTAGGTAGCTTCTGATTTTTATTATCACAAATAGTGAACAATGAACACACAAATTTCTTTGCAACATGCTAATATTCCTATAAAACAAATGAGAAGAAATGGTATTACTTAAGGGTAAACACATATTTTATTTTTATAAGTAATGCAAATTTTCTCTCCAGCATATTTTACTGCCACAAGTTATATGTATACTCATTTTCTCAGAATCTTTATGTACTATTAATCTTTAAAATGTTTCCAATATCATAAAAATAGTTAAACACTGATGCATAATGATGATTGCTATAAAAGTTAAAATAGACTCATTTTTAAATATCTAGATCACAGAATAGTCAATTGTCTTTTTTTAAAAAACTGTGCTATTTATGACTTAAATCTACCAATATTTAACTATTTTTAATTAACTGTTTAATTGTTTAAAATTATTTAATTCAGAGAAACGTATCAGGAACATAAAAGCCAGTTGCCATCTAAGGATATTTGCAATGATATAAACTGTGACTAGTCACTATTCCAATACATGTACTGTGATCAGATGTGCTGCTTAAACTGCTCTCAAGTTCAGCCTCCTCTGTCACATAAGGCATAACCCAAAATAGGTACAGGAAAATATGTTTCATAATAAAAAACGGCTACAGAGAGTACAATGGAACAATTTGGTTGCATTTAGTCAAGAACACCAGATACACTCAGGGAAGGAGTGCTTTTTGAGACAGATCTTAGGCAAGGGATAAATTTTTAACCAAGGGCATGAACAATGAGGGATGTGAAAGTTGACAGAGGTTTGACAGAGGTAAAGCTATTTTAAAATAGAGCAATTGCAGCCATTCCAGAGGAACTGTCTTGTATGTCTTGCTCCTTGAACCTTTGGAATATTTGCACTGGGAAAAATAACCTTTGGGCTAGGTCAAACCACAGTATCTTACAAACAACTGTTTACAGAAATAATAGAAAAGCTGGCTTCCTGACCAGGATAACTATTGCTTATGGAATATATTTTTGAAGATAGAATTAATAGCCAGTAATGTATAGCTAAAGAGTAATTTGTTAGCAACAATAAAAATTTCTTTGTTTTATTTGTATAATTATTCCCTTCATTTTTTCATATAAATTCCTTGTCCTCACTCTGTAATCAGGACAGTATTTGGGTAACTGCCTGAATCTGTGCTTCCCAAATTGAAATTCTTTTTTATCCCAAATAAACACTTGTTGCCTCTCCTTTGGCTTTTTATTTTTAAGATAATAGGAAACATATTTCAAGTTTATGAGACACAAAGGCCAAGTATATAAAAATATGAGAGAAGATAATATATTTGAGAAATGAGGAGAAATGTCAATTTTAAAGACCATTTGAATGTGTAAGAGAAAAGTAGCAAGTCTCTTCATTCTTTATTTCTAAAATCCCTCCTTAAAAATACACAATCCAGCATTACTTATGGATACCAAACAGAATTGTTTCCTAGTTGTTTGCCAAGTGAAAGTCAATCTTATACTTTCAACCAAGTTTGAACTCAAGAGGGCTGGATCTGGATAATAACTTAAAAGAGTCCTTTTCATTCCATACTATATTGAACAGAGTGACAAATTAATCACAAAATAATAGATTGTTAGACATAAACCTACTTTGACATGTAATATTAATTATAATTTTATTGTTTGTTTCTTGATACCTTTGGGTTAAAACATGGTTAAACTTTGAAGATGATATTTTGCTGGGAGTTTCAGAATATAGATCAGAGCAAAAATATTACATTGTGGGGGTTTTCCACCAAAGATTTTAGGGAATATATTTTTTTAAGGTACCTAATGTGCTCTTAGATACAGAGGAGATCCTGATGAACTTTTATGACATCTTTGTCTTTCATAACCTTCTTTCTGATCCAAATAAACTAAATAAAGACAAAACATTCCAGGAGTAGCTGATAGAACCCAGGGGATATTTGTAAAGCTAATACGGCTTTTGAATAACCCTATAGTATATCCCTTTAATCTTTTCCCCAGATTCTTCTTTATCTTTTACTAGAGGCCCAGTGCACAAAATTCATGCACGGGGGTGGGGGGTCCCTCAGCCCAGCCTGCAACCTCTCCAATCTGGGATCCCTCGAGGGATGTCTGACTGCCCGTTTAGTGGGATTGGGCCTAAACAGGCAGTCGGACATCCCTCTCACAATCCAGGACTGCTGGCTCCCAACTGCTCGCCTGCCTGCCTTCCTGATTGCCCCTAACCCATCTGCCTGCCAGCCTGATCACCCCCTAACCACTACCCTGCCAGCCTGATTGATGCCTAACTGATCCCCTGCCAGACTGTTTGCCCCTAACTGCCCTCCCCTGCAGGCCTGGTTCCCCCCAACTGCTCTCCCCTGTAGGCCTGGGTCCCCCACAACTGCCCTTCTCTGCAGGCCCGGTCACCCCCAACTTCCCTCCTCTGCCGGCCTGGTCACCCCTAACTGCCCTCCCCTGCAAGCTTGATCACCCCCAACTGCCCACCCTTGCAGGCCTGGTCCCTCTCAACTGCCTTACCCTGCTGGCCATCTTGTGGCCGCCATCTTGTGTCCACATGGGGGCAGGATCTTTGTTCACATAAGGGCAGCCATCTTGTGTGTTGGAGTGACGGTCAATTTGCATATTACTCTTTTATTAGATAGGACAGAGACCTGGTGCATGGGTTGGGGCCGGCTGGTTTGCCCTGAAGGGTGTCCCGGATCAGGGTGGGGGTCCCTTTGGGATGTGGGGCAGCCTGGGTGAGGGGCCTGTGGGGGTTTGCAGGCCGGCCATGACCCCCAGTGACCCAAGCAGAGGTCCTGGTATCTGGGATTTATGTATCTTCTATCATTGAAACTTTGTAGCATTGAGTGGAGGCCTGGGCCTGCCAGGCTGTGCGGAAAGCTTGGCTTCCTCCATTGCCAGGGAAACCCAAGCCTCCTGCTGGCTCTGTGACCGCAGCCATCTTGGTTGGGATAAATTTGCATACTCTCTCCTGATTGGCTGATGGGCGTGGCTTGTGGTTGTAGCAGAGTGATGGTTAATGTGCATATTACTCTTTTATTAGATAGGATTCACTCCCTAATCTTATTATATCTAAGTCTAACATTTATAACATGCTCCATGAGCTGATTCTATCACTAAAATAAAGAAGTGATTCCTGCATTTGAACTATTTAGGGAATCTTTATGGTTTATTCGTATGTTTTCCTTTTTGGTTTTGTTTGTTTGCTTTGTCTTATAGCCCCAAAGTTTAAACCTCAGGGTTTTCTTTAGGTTAAATGTCTTCCTTTATACTTCAATGTGCAATTGCTTTAAGACCCAACTTGAAATTCTGGATGAAGGTTTCCATTGTCCTAGGAGCTGTATCGGTAAAGATATTGCTATTACATATGTCTGACATTTTTCTGCCTATGGATTCTTCTAAGATTTTTATGGTTTCCTGTTTTATATTTAAGTCCCTTAATCCATTTTGAGTTTATTGTGTATAGTAAGTTAGGGTTCTAGTTTCATTTTGTGTGTGTGTGTGTGTGTGTGTGTCCAATTTTCCCAACATCATTTATTGAAGAGGCTTTCTTGACTCCATTGTACGCTCTTGACTCCTTTGTCAAATATTAATTGAGCATAATGGATTTCTGGGTTCTCTGTTCTGTTCCATTGTTCTATATGTCTATTCTTGTGCCAGTACCAGGCAGTTTTGAGGACAGTGGCTTTGTAATATAGCTTGATACTGGTATTGTGATCCCTCCAACTTTGTTCTTCTTTCTTAGGATTGCTGTAGCTATTTGGGGTCTTTTGCTATTCCAGATGAATTTTTGGAGAATTCGTTCTAGTTCTGTGAAATATGCCACTGGTATTTTAATGGGGATTGCATTGAATCTATCGATTGCTTTGGGTAGGATGGACATTTTAACAATGTTGATTCTACCAATCCATGAACACAGCATATTCTTCCATTTGTTTATGTCTTCCTCTATCTGATGTTGAAAAAAGAGATAGAGGAAGACATAAAGAAATGGATGGAGGTTTTTATCCATGCTAAGAAACTTAGTAGAGAACTGAAGCAGGCCAGTATTTCTGAACTATCCATGTAAACTCCTTGCAGTGATTAATTTCACTAGCCAAGTAGCAGTTTAATTGCATTTTTTTTCTCTAGTCTGTGTAGGCTCCTGGCTATGGCATGTTATCTTTTTTTTACTTCTAGTTCTATGTATTTTTAAGGAAATCAAGAAAAACTCCCCACCCTCCTCTTCTTGGCAAAGAACTCTGAGCTACTTAGAACAAAAGAGCAAAGAAACTATACTTGGTGAATTTATTGACATGCACACACATGCTAAACCTTGACTTACAATGTGTTTATACTCATTTGTGAAAAAGGTGTGTCACCCGTGTCTGCAATTGTCACATGTAAGTTATTTATTTCTCCAGTCTTGTTTGCCCATCTGGCTTATTCTGTAATGGAAAAACATGTTTTAAATGGCTTGGCTAGAAGTTTTATCTATTTTAAAGTGTTTATCCTTTTCTCAGGTGCAGCATCTGCTCTTGTTTTGTTATTGCTTATGTTGCCTAGGATTTTATCAGAGGGTTTAAGACAGAAACTCCTGTGAGATAAGATGCATTTCAGTTTTGGATATTTGATTGCTGTGCAACTCGGTATATAGATCAGATGCTAACTATTGGCAAAGGCCACTTATAAGGAAGGTAATATTTTATTATAGATTTTTAAATTTACAATAAAAGATGGCTTGATACAACTATTTAAGAGACAGTAATGGTATAATGTTAGACTAGACTTTTTAGGGCTATAAATAGAATAAAATAAATGAGCATATCTATAAAAGGAACTTGTAGGTCCTCCCTTATTCATGTGGACCCTAAAGGGCAGTAGAATATGCTATCCCAAAGTATGCACTTTGGTATAGTTATTTCAAAAAAAAAGCAAGTGCAAGGACAGTCTTTTTCTGAACTCCTCTTATTTGCCTAAAGACATCCTCAGAAGCTGATTAAGTTGTCATAGATCCCCTCCTGGAAGTTTTTTCAATCAAGGAAGATTAAATCAGGAGAGGAAACCATACGTCTACACCATACTTAGACAAACTGTAATGGGAATGAGTGTGTTATATTATTTATATTATTCTGACTTGCCATAGAATAGAACTAAAATGAGAATGTATTAACCAAGTAAATGTATAAAAGAATTTATAGCACTGGCCTATGTGGCTCAGTTGGTTGAGCATCTCTCCAAGCACTGAGAGGTAGCCTGTTCCAATCCCAGTCAGAGCACATGTCAGGGTTGTTTCTTCTAACTAGCACCTGTCTCATGAGTTTGACTTTTGTTGCAGAAGCAGCTGAACCTGGGTTCAGTCACAATACTTTGTCACAAGCTATCAGACTTCCCATTTATTGCTCTATGTGTCCATTCATCCTTCCTAAAAGTAATTCACTCTTCACTAAGAGGTCTATATCTTCCCTCCCCTTTCCCTATTAAGATGGTATTTAATCCTGAATTCTGCAACTATATCTTTGAGTTATTCATTTTGCCCTGAATATGTATATAGGAGATAAGCATATATATATTCTCCCATTACAGGAATCTCAGTGAACTCAGAAAAGTAAAGGAAAAATTATTTTCCTTCCCTACAACTCTAAATTTAAGAATTCGGTTATATCATATGTTGTTAGTGTGTTCTGAAACCTAGAGGTGAAACTTATCTCATTAGACTTCGCTCTTTCTTTCCTAGTATCAGGAATTGGGATTATTAAGCCATATTCTCCTTTCAATTTAAACAAAATCATTTACATGTTTGGAAACCAATCCATGAAGGATTTCAAAAAGTGGATGAAGACATGGGTTTCAGTCAGTGTGGAAGAGGTATTTTGTGGTATAAAGGCTTTCTGGAAATATCCTAAGTTTTCTTATTTTATGTGCAATACAGGACAGGAGACAATCTGGTCTCATTTCTGAAAGACATGTTCAGCACAGAGCTCCTGGTAGGGAGCCTGGTTGGCTGATTACCCCAGTCTTCCCACTTTTACAACCACATTTGCCATGGTTGCCTAAGGACCTACATAAACCCTTGGGGCAAGAAGGCTCTGCTCTTCCCCAAAGACAAGACATTTGATTCTTGGCTTCTGCTGGCAGAAGGCTCAGAGTTAGGAGGTAGGAATGAGCAGCTTGTTTGTATAAAACTATACCTTACTCAGCAGTCAATCTGTTAACCAAATTTAAAAAACCAAACTAAACCAACTAAAAGCTCTGCTTGAATACATGAAATGTAAATACAGCTTTGGTTGGAATGTGAACTGTCATTTACTCATGCCAATATCCTGCAGTCAGAGCAGCTTAAAGACCTATTTTTTGCCCACTCTGGATTCCATTCAGTGCCTTTTTTAGTTCAAAATCAATGGTCTACAAGATCAATGCTCATCCTAGCATGTCTCAACATTGTATAGCTTATTTTGTATATGATTCAAGACTTCCTGATGAAAATACACTTACATAAACACAATTGTACTATTATTATAAAATATCATCTTCAAAATATACCCTTTCAAAACAATTCCATAAGCACTTTTTTAACTCACAATAAAATATGCCTAATATTTACCAAACAGTTTCTGTGTCTAAATGAGAGTATATGTGGTTAACACAGCTAAACTATTTCACTTTTTTTTTTTCTGAGTTGTTAGAACTTGGAACTTCTCCAAACATCATTGTTTGTATTTTTTTAAATGCTTTTAATTATGATCACTTTAATAAGGAACCTGAAGTCTTTCAAGTTGGTTTCCCCACCTATATAAAAAATGCCATGGGTGTGGAAAATAATTTATTGCCAACGTAGTCATCATTCAGGTTAGAAATATTTATATTTTGATTCCGTATTGCACTGCTTTATTTCTGTTGAATGTAGACAAAAGTTTAGTAGTGCTATGCTAATTTTTTTAAATCACCCTGGTGAATTAATGCTAGACATTTTTTTCTAAGATTACAGAGTAGGAAGATCAATTCTTTTAAGAAGAAAGTAGGGAATATTAAATATATACAGTGTTTACTAATCTGTAAAAAATGATACTTTGAATAAATTATGAAATTATATGACATTTTACATGCAAAAAGAGCACAGGACTATAGATAGGGAAAAAGAAAGCTATTAAAAAAGGAAAGTATTAGTTTAAATACTGTTTTTACTTTCATTTTCTAAACTATTGTAAGGAAAGGTTTTAAGATTATGGATTTGTATGTTTTGCAACCCTTACTTTAGATTCATCCAAAGAATTTATGCAGCCCAACATCATCTTTGGATGAATTATACCAGTTAGTGTAAAGGGAATTTCATTAATTAGCTACAAAATACCATAACACATTACTATGACAATGTAGTTTTCTGTAGACAATATTGGCTTTATAGTTTAGTCCATGTTGCTTGAGACATGATAGTTTGTGGTGATCATTTCAGATATATACTCACCTTATGTGACTCAAAGCACTTCCTATTTTGTAATAGAATTCATGTTTCAAAACTTCACCAAAAATGAGACTTGGAGCATGCATTGCAAGCTACTTTTTTCTACGTTTGAAAATAATTTCTCATTACTGTAATTAATGGCTGTATTGGTTTGCCAGAACTGCTATAAAAATTACCACAGACTGAGTAGCTTCAAGTACAGAATTTGTTTTCTCACAGTTCTGGAGGCTAGAAGTTCAAGATCAAGGTATCAGCAGGGTTGACCAACCCTTGTTGAGGTGTCCCTCCTTGGCTCATAGATGGCAGCCATCTCCTTGTATATTCATATGCTCTTCCCTCTTTTTGTGTCTGGGTCCTAATTTTCTCTTCTTATAAGGACACCCAGTCATATTGTTTTAAAATCCACCCCAAATGACATCATTTAACCTTAATTACCCCTTTCAAAACCTTATCTCCAATACAGTAACATTCTAAGGTTCTGGGGGTTAGGATTTTGCACTTTGGGGAACATGATTCAGCCTATAACAATGGATAAAATAAGACATGCTTGAGAATCAAAGAATTAACTAATCTTTGTGAATTTTATCATCTAAGTTTTCTAAACACAGCACCATGAGTTTCTATGATAATGGAGTCCTCATGTGTGAGTGTTTTTGTATGTGTCTGTGTGTCCATCTGTTTACTTAGTCTAAGACAGAATACTATATAATAAAAGGCTAATATGCAAATTGTCCCCTTGGGAGTTCAATCGACCAGGAGTTTGACCACTCACTATGATGTGCGCTGACCACCAGGGGGCAGCGCAGAATGAAGGAAGGCCCCAGCAGCAGCTGGAAGGCCCCGCTTGGCCCTGATAGTCGGCCAGGCCTAGGGACCCTACCCATGCACGAATTTCGTGCACTGGGCCTCTAGTGCTTTAATTTTTTTAAAAAAGTGGATGCAACAGTGATTACATGTATCTTGTTGATATTTTTTAAAGACTTATAGAGAATGTTGAAGAGTTAACTCTGATTATATCCTAACATTTTCCATGCTGAGCTTTCACTGCAATTAAAATAACTTAAGAGCTGCCAGAGTGTGAATAGAGTATGAACAGGCAGTGGAAAAAAAACAGCAGGTAGGGCCTCAGCCTATGTTTTTGTCTGAATGTCAGACATACTATCATAAAGTGAGAATCAATATTACAGTAGTTACCAATTACAACTTAAGGGAACAAAGACCCAGAGAAGACAAAATTTTTGTTACTATAATTAACAGCAGAATCAAAACCAGAATCTACATGGCTGTTGTAGCTCAATGGTTGAGTATTGACCCATGAGCCAGGAGGTTACGGTTCAATTCCTGGTCAGGGGACATGCCTGGTTTGCAGGCTTGATCCCCAGTAGGGAGCTTACCGGAGGCAGCCAATTAATGATTCTTTCTCATCACTGATGTTTCTATCTCTCTCTTCCTCTCTTTTCCTCTCTCTGAAATCAATAAAAACATATTTTAAAATACATATATATATATATATATAAATATATATAAATTTTAAAAACAGAATCTAAGTCTCAGGACAACTATTTTTCTTTGTCTTACCTTATGTTCTCTTTATTGAAAAACTTCAAATTCTTCATTTCTTTAATGATTTGATCCCTTGGTAACAAAACTCTTTGTGCAATTAACATTATTTTATTCTTCACCTAGCATCAGACCTATATTTGGCTTGAAGATATTTCCCCTCCACACCTGGCAGGGGTAGGTGGTGTTCTGTCAATGTAGGGGCCCTCTCATTTTTCCTAAAGAACTTGGCACATTACCCAAGATATTTTATCAAAAGATTCTTGAAAGAATTGACATTGATGCTAGGATATAGAGGTGTCCTTCTTTCAGAGATTATAGCCCTTGAGTAGTTGTGGGCCTTGGAACTATAGGAGAAGAATTCTGATTGAAAAAGAGTAAAGGAGAGCTAAAAGAACTGGAGAGAAATAAATAAGAAGAGTAATAGAGATGATGATGGAGATTAGAGATAGAGATAGATAGAGATAGAGTTAGAGTAGAGGTAGGGGTAGTGAGTGGGTGAGGCATAGGGGTAGATATTAGAGTTGAGGGAGAGGTAGAGATAGAAAAATAGGATAGAAAGAGAAAAGAAAGGAAGAAGAAGAAGAAGGAGGAGAAGGAGAAGGAGAAGGAGAAGGAGAAGGAGTAGGAGAAGGAGAAGGAGAAGGAGAAGGAGAAGGAGAAGGAGAAGGAGAAGGAGAAGGTGAAGGAGAAGGAGAAGGAGAGGAGAAAAGAAATAAGCACCTGGTTATGCTATTTGAGCCAGCAGAGAATAAATAATATGCTGCTTCTGTAGTTTTTAGTCAGTAACCTGATGAATTTATTTTTATTTATCTTAAGGTAGAGTTTGAGTTAGATTTTTTTGCCACTTGAAAAAGAAAAACTAATTATCATACTACTGAGAAAACTTCTGCTCTGGAAAAAGAACAGGAAGTGGCCACTTTTTAAACCTAAAGCTATTATTAAATAAAATACTATCTTGAATTGAGAGACTTTGGAATGAAAAGTCTGATTGACTTCTCTCTTTAGGTGAGATAAGCAATTTTAGCCACACTCTGTAAGGTCAGGGGTCAGGTTCTTGCCTCATGGAACTGGTCAACATCTCCCAACTCTGAATCCTGGTCCTTGAACGGAAAAGTAGTTCTACAGGACAAGGGAGGGTGATAACTTACTAAGTATATTTAGGATTCTGCCACTGAAATGATTAACTACATAGACATAATAAGTGCTTCTTTAAATATATAATTAGAGAACTTTCCATTTATCAATTAACTAATTTCTTTGAGTATTATGATTTAAGGTCTGTTTTTATTAGAATTATTATGGAAAACAACTTCAATAAACACAATACTTTCTTAAGATAGAAAAAGATTTAGGCTTACCTCTCCAATATATTGCAATTTTAAAATACATTAAATGATACCACAGCCTTTTTGGTCTTGTTCCTTCAATGATGTGATATATAAATATGGAGGAATTGAACAGATATGCATCTGGAAAGCTCAGTTTTACATCTGATATATTGACTCCACTTTCTCCATACCCCACCCCACACAAAATTTCAGAACTAGTAGGTATTGTATATGTGGTATAAAAGTTGCTACAGGTTCCTATAAATCCACATTTATAGGCTTACTAGAGGCCCGGTACATGAAATTCGTGCATGGGGTTCCCTCAGCCCAGCCTGCACCCTCTTCAATCTGGGACCCCTTGGGGGATGTCCGACTGCCAGTTTAGGCCTGATCTCTAAACTGGCAGTAAGACATCCCTCACAATCCTGGACTGATGGCTCCTAATCACTCACCTTCCTGCCTGCCTGGTCGCTCCTGACAGCCCCACTGCCAGCCTGGTTGCCCCCAACTGTCCCCCCCACTGCTGGCCTGGTCACCCCTAACACCCCCCCCCCTGCTGGCCTGGTCGCCCCACGCAGCCTGCTGTTTGGTTTTTTAGTCATCCCTCACTAACCCCCCTGCCAGCCTGGTTGCCCCTCGCAGCCTGCTTTTTTAGTCATTTGGTCATCCCTCACTAACACCCTGCTGGCCTGGTCATAGGCAGCCATCTTGTGAGGGTGTAAGGTTAATTTGCATATTACCTCTTTATTATATAGGATTCTCATGGTATAAATCAAATATAGCAGAAGATGGGGGATAAAACTCTAGGGCCATGGTTTATTTTGGATATTTGAAACAACATCCATCTCATGGTCAAGAATAAACCACATTTTGAGGGCAAGTCTCCCATGGCCAATGTTTTCCATAATGAGGAAATCTGCCAGGGATTAAAGTGTGACTTATCAAAGAGTATATTCTTCTCTGGCTAAGGGAAATCACATACCAGGTTTCATTTTCACAAAATGAATTGGTTCTTGATAAATTTATTTTAGCTACAGGTTCAAAATTCCTTCTTTCTGCATTTATTATATTGATCCCAGCAAGTCTAGTTCATTTTTCATGGTTCCCCTATGATCTTCCTATTCTAACTCCAGTTTTATAAAAGTATATTTAGAAGCTTTCTTGTCTGATCCAGGAGATCCTATCAGAAGTGTACAAAAAATAAACTGTTGAACCTAAATCAAGATTAACTTATCTTAAAAAGGTCATTTTATTTTAGTTATGGTAAATTCTATCCAGTATTATTTTTTAAAAATATTCAGAAAATACTTTTGAGCATATGAAATATGTTAGCAATGGTACTCAAAACTGAAAATTTAAAATGTGTAAATGTGTATGTGTGTAAAAGTGTGGATTATATTTTTGGAAAATGTAGAGTAACATAACATATGTCAGCAATTTAGTTAGTGTATGATTATCTCAGTTCTGAACACAAATGTTGTTGATTGTATGATCTTTTGTTAAGCAAATATGCTAGGATTCAGCTTTCCTAGTTCTGAGCACTAGGCCCTACAGGACACCTGTTACTGGTGCCCACATCAGTTAGATAGCTTCACAAACCATGGAAGTGTAATTATCCTGAGTATGTGAAGTGACAGACAGTAACAGAATTTGACATGCAAGGAATGTCTATAGATACAATCAATCAGCATTTATAAGAAAAAATTACTAAAATTTCTTCCTCTTTGTATTTTTGAGCATTAAGGGCAAAGTGTTTATTTTTTCCTTGATTGATATCCCATATTCTTTGCAGAAAGCTATTCAAAGAAGAAAATCCAAGGTCAGGTGAAAAAAAAGCTGAAAAAATAAAGAACGCCCATAGTACCAAAAGATGTATTTATTGACAAAGGTCGCAGCCACCTTTTAAGCAGAAGACTGTTATTAGATAAAAGACTATCTGGAATTTTAAAAAATGAGGAATACAAATTCTGGTTGGCTTCCTTTTTAGGTGAGATCAGCACATTTCTGTCATGTGGCTTAAAATTTTGCCTTTATAAAGGATGATGACTTTTACTGTAAATCCTATATAATAAAGAGGTAATATGCAAATTGACCATCATGCCCTTGCACAAGATATCCACCACCATGTGGTCACAAGATGGCCGCCACAAGATGGCTGGCAGGGGAGGGCAGTAAGGGGTGACCAGGCCAGCAGGGGAGGGCAGTTGGGGGCAACCGGGCCAGCAAGGGAGGGCAGTTGGGGGCGATTGGGCCAGCAGGGGAGCAGTTAGGCATTGATCAGGCTGGCACAGGAGTGTTTAGGGAGTGATCAGGCTGGCAAGCAGAAGTGGTGAGGGGCATTCAGACAGGCAGGCAGGCAAGCAGTTGGGAGCCAGCAGTCCTGGATTGTGAAAGGGATCCCAGATTGGAAAGGATGCAGGCTGGGCTGAGGGACACCTTTTCCCAGTGCACGAATTTTGTGCACCAAGCCTCTAGTATTATAAAAACTGCACACATTTTCTTAATGATTATTGAACAACTAAGAGACCAAGATTTTCCACTTAAAATGTAAGCTGAATCCTAGCATATTTGCTTAATGAAAGATCATACAATCAACAAAAATGATTGTTATTCTTTACATTACTCCCTAAGTATGCACTTACCCCAAAAACTGTTTTGCCTGATGACAAGTAGCAGTTACACTTACTTTGATACTGCCCAATACATTGCTTTGCCTAATTTGCATCTATCTACTAAATGGTTTAATTAACTTTGCATTGTGCTTACTGACTAGTTTTAATTAGTGGTTAAATCAGTTCAGTTAATGAAAAATGTAGGTTTTTACATGAATGCAAATCACAAGTTCTCAGGGCTCAATTCAAAAATTGGTTCCACGCCATTGCTGTTAGATTTCTTTAGGCTTTGCTTTAAAGTGCTTTCTATAGCTATGGTTTCCTCCTCAATAAATTATGAATATTTATGATTCACTAGGTGGTCTGAGTTATGTAGTGAGGAAGGATGTACATCCAGGCTAAAGGTAAAAACTACCCAGGGAGGTGTCCTTTGTACTACAGTGAAGACACTTGTCACATGCAAGTGTCAGAAATGGCTCTGCAGTTCTGGCTGCAGTTGTGTTTTCCTCGGTAAATTGACCTGGAGCCACCATAAGATAGAGGTGCCATTACTTTCTCAAGAGATGGTTGGATGGTTAGATGGTGACTCAACAGAACATAACCCTGATATGGTTCCTTGGTAAGTTAATGTTCAAGAGGGGAAAAAAATGAGATGATTCCAGTTTTAAATCTCTGTTTAACTTCTAAAATCAGTAAATTCTTCAGGCATTGATTTGGCTTCTTTATTTAAAAAATAGTCAACCACACAATTGTGCTTTTTAAAAACATCCCATCAACCAACTATTTCTAATTTATAAAGACAATAATTTTTACAAGCCCTAAACCCTCTGATTCATTTTGATGGTGCTCTGCTTTTGTGTATTTTAAAAAATATTTATTGTTGAGAGTATTACAGATGTCCCCCTTTCTACCTTCCATTGGTCCTCTCAACCCAGTTCTTATCCTTCCCAGACTTTCAACACTCTGTTGTCTGTGTCCATAGGTAATGCATATATGCATATAAGGTCTTTGGTTAATCTCTCCTAACCACCCCCTACCCCCATCTCTCTGAGATTAGTCAGTTTGTTCCATGTTTCCATGCATCTGGTTCTATTTTATTCATCAGTTTATTTTGTTCATTAGATTCCTTGTTCATTTACATTGATTTTTTGATATAATTGTTTACAAATATGGATTGCCATATTATTGTTTATATATTTTATCTTTTTCTTCTTATTCTCTTCTTCCTTCTCCTCCTCCTCTTAAAGAATACTCTTCAACATTTCATGTAATACTGATTTGTTACCGATGAACTCCTTAAGTTTTTTGTCTGTGAAGCTCTTTATCTGACTTTCCATTTTAAATGATAGCTTTGCTGGGTAGAGTAATCTTGGCTGTAGGTCCTTGCTATTCATCACTTTGAATATTTCTTGCCACTCCCTTCTGGACTGCAAAGTTTCTGTTGAGAAATTAGCAGACAGTCATATGGATGATCCCTTATAGGTAACTAACTGCTTTTCTCTTACTGCTTTTAAGATTTTATCTTTGCCTTTAACTCTTGGCATTTTAATTATAATGTGTCTTGGTATGGTCTTCTTGTTTGAGACTCTCTGGGTTTTATTGACTTGTATGTCTATTTCTTTCAACAGGTAGGGGAAGTTTTCTGTCATTATTTCTTCAAATAGGTTTTCAATATCTTGTTCTCTCTCTTTTCTTTCTGGCACCCCCATAATGTGAATGTTAGGATTGTTTGGCATCATAGAAGGACCTTGGGGCCACTTTTTCCCATACTGGGTACTTGCAGGAGTCATTGTTCCTGTGCTGGGATCCCCCCTCCTTGGCAGAGCTGACTGGCAGCCATATCTGAGTTTCCATCAGCCTGGCTCCCACTGTTCACTCCACTCTGTTGATAACCTGAGACACCTACCCATCCAACTTGCAGCCCCATCTAAGCTGTTTGCAGTGGTTTTTGCATATGAATGGCCTGTCCTTGCTCAGGCATCAGACTTTTAAAAAATCTCTTAACTTGGATCATCAGAGGTGGGGCACAGACCCCCACCCTCCCGACCTTGCAGGGGCCTGAACCCTCGCCCTGTCTGAGGGAGGTCTCCTGCTCCCATGGCTGCTTTGCTTCCCATGCCCAGCTCAGATCGGGACACAGGTGACAGACAGTGTGACTTGGCCCAGCTCAGAATGGGACCCAGGTAACAGACAGAGACTTGGCTGACAGCAGCTGCCCTATATCTAAATCCAGCCTAGCACCAGGAATGCTCAGGGCCTACTCAAGAATGCAAATAATCCTTTCCACTAATATTTACAGGGTAAACTAAGATTGTTGGTAGAGTATTAAATTTGACAGTAAAATAATAATCAAGTTTTCAGATTAAATTAAATAAGCTAATTCAAATAAGTGAATATTCAAGAAAATTTAATTGTACTGGACAAAAAGCTGTTCCTAATGTGGTAACTAAAATTTCTATTGGTAGTTCATCTCATGGTAAAATTCCTGAACATGCAATGAAACTAAAGCAGTCATATTTTTGTGCAAAAAATTAAAATTTAAAGTTATCAATACTGCATTATAAAATTTACAAAAGCCTCCATTAATCAAAAAAGGGGGGATAGTAGGGTTATATCATGTAAGGAAAAATATCCTATAAGTAAATTACATCTAGAAAATTTTTACTTTACAAAATTAATTTTTATTTGTAATGCTAACAGCAAGACACCCATGAAAAACACACATGGTGTCTAAATAAGACAAAGGAAAATTGTTTGGGCAAAAATAAAAAGGATCCCAAATCAATTATATAGAACAGATTCCTTTATTAACTTTTGGTCGAGAATATGTTTGTATATTTTCAGAAAACAACTCCAAGACCATGTGGATTCCTGCAACAGAGAGGAATTGACAGGTCTGCTCCAACCACGAAGACAGGAGGAGAAACAGTCCAGAGATGGGAGACGCTGACGACGCCTTGCCATGCTAGCAGTCAGAAGTTGTGCGACGCAGCAGCTTGCCTAGGACCAAACCAGAGAGGGTTGGACCTGCATTGCCACCATGTGCCCACCATCCAGATATCATTGCTGACATGTACACATAAGGAACTGTTTTGACATTGAAACGAGGACTCAGAACTGTTGGACATTGAAATTGGGACTCAAACATTTTTTGTTATTATATGTTTATTTCTAGTCTGCAGAGGCAAGATTTTTTAAAGGAAAGAAAAGGGGAAAAAATAGATACAGAAGCAAAGAAGCATTGAACAGACTGTCAAACTACAGTGGAAGGCAGAGGAGGTTTTGGGGGTGGGGGGGCTGTAAGAGATCAACTGAAGGACTTGTACACATGCATATAAGCATAACCAATGGATAAAAGACACTGGGGGGGGGGGCGGGCAGGTAAAGGCATGTACTGGGGGGAAGGGGAGGCTGGGGGGAGGTCAATGGGGGAAAAAAAAGAGACATATGTACTACTATTTGTAATACTTCAAACAATTAAAAAAATAGAAAAATTAAAAAAAATATTAATTTTCCAAACAAACAAAAAAAATATTGTTCTATGAAAAGGCAATTAAAGAGCATGCAGCCCAAAAGTATATGAAAAAATATATTACAGAAGTGGGTCACATAGTTAATTACTAAAGATAGTATGTTGCTCTACTGAATATGTGATAATTGAAGTTGTCAATTTTTAAAAATTTGTGGTAGTTGTATTTTTTCTCATTCTAAATAAATGTACACTTTCATAAAAAAAATAAAAAATAAAAAAATAAAAAATCTCTTAAACAAGCAGAAGCTGGCATTAGTGTTCTTCATACTGATCAATAAGAGGCTCAAGACCCAGCACAAACACCAGCCTGACTTGTTTCACAGCTGGACCTCGTGTGGGCACCTCCAAGCCAATACAAATAGCAAATAGCAGATGTCTGAAGACTGCTCAGTAGCTCCTGCACGGTGGCCCAGGCAGTGGCTAACTTTGCACCTCCTGGGAGGCCCCAGAGCCAGTGCCATACCAGATTCAGACCATACCAGATTACAGCTCTACACATCCACAAGCAACACTCTCAAGGGGCAGACTCAGTGAGAACCAAAGCCCCACTGAAGCAAGTCCTGCTCCATAGGGGTGTCTCCTGCACAGCAGTTCTTCCACTGTAGTTGCAGCTGTTCCTCACAATTAATTAGCCTGGAGGTCACCTCCTCCCAGGCCAACAGTAATCAAGTCTCAACTTCAACAAGACTGTGCACACAGTCCACACAGGAGGGCACCTAGAGGGCCCAGCTCAGGTGACTGGGGAGGCTTGAGCCACCAGGCCCTACAGGACACCTATTATACAAGGCCATTCTACCAATTCCAAGAGACATAGCAGCTCTACCTAATATATAGAAATAAACACAGGGAAGCAGACAAAATTCATATATAAAGAAACATGTCAGAAATGAAAGAACGGAAGAAATCTCCAGAAAGAAAAAGAAATTAAATGGAGGTAAGCGAACTACTGGATACGGAGTTCAAAACAATGGTTATAAGGATGCTCAAGGACCTTAATGAGAGCTTCAAGGGACTTAGTGAGACTTTTGAGATCTTAGTGAGAATTTTAAAGACATGAAAAAGGACCAGTCATAAATTAAGTATACACTAACTGAAATAAAGAATAATTTACAGGGATTCAACAATAGAGTAGAGGATTTGATAATCAAATAAACAATTTGGAATTTGAGGAAGCAAAAAAAAATCTCATCAGAAGAACATAAAGAAAAAAGAATTAAAAGAAATATGATGATAGTGTAAGGAGCCTCTGGGACAACTTCAAGGTGCTCTGCTTTTAAAAAAAAGTTCCTGGAGAAAGAAAACCATTAAAAATTGACATGAAATTGAAGACATAGCCATCTGTATAAATAAAAAGCTAATATGCAAAGTGTCCCCTCAGGAGTTCGACCCGGAGACCAATAGTTCAATCACTCACTATGACGTGTGCTGATCACCAGGGGGTGGCGCGGAACAAAGGAAGGCTCTGGCTGGCAGCCAGCAGCCAGGGAAGGAGGGCCCAGGCCGACAGCTGGAAGGCCCTGATTGGCTCTGATCGCTAGCCAGGCCTAGAGACCCTACCCGTGCACAAATTACATGCACCGGGCCTCTAGTATAGTATAATCAAAGGAAAACAAAAAGCAGACTCAGTATGTTGACAAGTTAAATATTGTTTATGAAAAATGTGAACAGTAAACTTCTAAAACATATCTTTTCCTCAAGGATTAACGTTAGAGCTTTCATTGTGGTTTTCCAACCATGTTTCAAATAATTTATACACTATTTAAAAGGTATTTCAGTAGCAGTGTCTTTCTCAGTAATCTCTACTTGAAGCTTCTTCTAGTCTTCTGACCGTCAGTAGGAACACAAGGAGAGCAGGGCTTCCTTACAAATCCCACATAAGGAGAAGGCAGCCCAAGAAAATGTCATTTATGTATTTGAATGAAAACCTTTTTGTATGCTATTTATGTTAATGTATTTTACAATATAAGTGGAGAAATGCAGCCTTACATAGTACATTTGGGTTATTTGCTTCTTACTAAAGAAAAATTTCAGAAAAATTAAGTCATCTTAGGTACATGGTCAAGGTTGGCATTCATTGTGGTATGGAACAAGTGGGACCTAAAGACTAGGGCAGGAAAAAATTTCAGTAATGTTCCTTACAATGATTACTTATGGTTTTGGTTGTAAGCCCAGGAAACCCTGCAAACCATTTTCCTCTACACAGCGGCCAGAGATAAAGTGAAATATTTTTGCCAGGGAGACGGTTGCACATCAATACTTGTAATGCATAGGAAATTCTGTTCAGTAATGGATTATGATAAAAATAAAAGCAAAAATGCCTACTGTTACCATGCCTCACTTGATAACTATTTTACATTTCAAAATTCAAATTATGAAGTTATTTTTATGCATACATATGTATAAATGCATAAAGATATATATTTTATATATGCTTTTCCAATTAAGTTTTGATTTAAATTTTCATAGGTGAACAGAGAAAAAATATAACAAAATAGTAGTAAATTATAATTTTTATTTTTTAACCTCACATAAAGAGATTTTTTTTTTTATTTTTAGAGAGAGAGTAAGGGAGAGAGAGAGACTTTAATGTGAGAGAGAAGCATTGGCTTACTCTTGTACACACTCTAAACAGGGATCAAACCTGCAGTCCAGGTTTGTACCCCAACCAGTAATTGAACCCACAAACTTGCAGTGTATGAAATGATGCTCCAATCAACTGAGCCACCCGGCCAGGGCTAAATTATTAATCTGAGAACATACTCTATAAATTTTCAATGCTTTAAAATTTATTTAGACACAATTTATGGTCCAGCTTATCGTCTGCCTTAGTGAATATTCTATATACAATTATGCATTCTACAGTTGTTAGGTATGCTTTTCTGTAAATGTCAATTAAATCAAGGTGATTCCAGTTTTGTTTAAATCTACTTTATTGGTTTTGATTTTACTTTTAATTATCTATTAATCCTTGGGATGTGGTGTTATAAACACCAACTATGATGGTGTACTTGTCCATTTCTTTCTTTTGATTTATCAATTTTTACTTTATTTGAATTTTATTTGCCAGATATGTTCCTGAAAAAAAGTTCCTTTGTCAGGATATAATTTCCAAATATATTCTCTTATTGTGTGAGTTGTCTTTTCACTTTTGTGGTAGTGTTATTTTTTGAAGCACCAACGTTTTTAATTTGGATGAAGTCCCATTTACCTAGTTTTGCTTTTGCCATGTTTTGGGTGTCATCTCTAAGAAATCATAATCTGATGTAATGCAGATTTAGTGATTCATTGAAAAAAAACTATTATTTTTTTAAATAAATCTTTATTGTTGAAAGTATTACATATTTTTCTTCCCCCCCATTGCCCTTCCTCCCAGCTTTTCCTCCCTTCCAAGCCTTCACCACCCACTCTCTGTGTCCTTGGGTTATGTATATAAGCACATGAGTTCATTGGTTGATCTCTCCCCTCGCCACCCTCCTCTGCCTTCCCTCTGAGGTTTGACAGTCTGTTCAATGTTTCTATGTCTCTGGGTCTACTTTTGTTCATCAGTTATGTTGGTCATTAGATTCCACATATAAGTGAGATCATGTGATACTTACCTTTCTCTGACTGGCTAATTCTGGTTAGCATAATGCTCTCCAGGTCCATCCATGTTGTTGCCAATGGTAAGAGTTTTTTTCTTTTTTTATAACTGCATAGTATTCCATTGTATAGATGTACCATATTTTTTTTAATCCACTCATCTGCTGATGGGCACTTAGGCTGTTTCCAAATCTTAGCTATTATAAATTGCACTGCTATGAACATAGGAGTGCATATATTCTTTCTGATTGCTGTTTCTGAGTTCTTAGAATCTATTCCTAGAGGTGGGATCACTGGGTCAAATGGGAGTTCCATTTTTAATTTTTTGAGGAAACTCCATACTGTTTTCCACAGTAGCTGCACCAGTCTGAATTCCCACCAGCAGTGCACAAGAGTTCCCTTTTCTCCGCATCCTTGCCAACACTTGTTGTTTGTTGATTTGTTGATGATAGCCATTCTTACAGATGTGGGGTGGTATCTCATTGTCATTTTCATTTGCATCTCTTGGTTGATCATTGACTTTGAGCACTTTTTTATATGCCTTGGGCCTTCCATTTTTGAGAAGTGTCTATTGAGGTCCTTTGCCCATTTTTTAATTGGGTTGTTTATCTTCCTTTAGTTAAGTTGTATGAGTTCTCTGTAGATTTTGGAAGTTAACCCCTTATTGGATGTATCATTGGCCAATGTATTCTCCCATGGAGTGGGCACTCTTATTATTTTATTGATGGTTTCTTTTGCTGTGCAGAAGCTTTTTATTTTGATGTAGTCCCATTTGTTTATGTTCTCCTTAATTTCCATTGTGGTCAGCAAACTCATTAGTCAACAAAGCCAAATATCAATAGTACAACGATTGAAATTTCTTTTGAGAGCCCAATTTTTTAAACTTAAACTTCTTCTAATGCCACTTCTTCAAAATAGACTCGCCCAGGCCATGGTATTTTGTGGAAGAGCCACACTCAAGGGGCCAAAGAGCCATATGTGGCTTGTGAGCCGCAGTTTGCCAACCACGGTCCTAGGAGATGTATCTGTAAATATGTTGCTATAAGAGATGTCTGAGGTTTTGCTGCCAATGGTTTCTTTGAGGATTTTTATGGTCTTATGTCTTACATTTAAGTTTTTATCCATTTTGAGTTTATTTTTGTGTATAGTGTAAGTTGGTGGTCTAATTTCATTTTTTTCCATGTATTTGTCCAATTTTTCCAACACCATTTATTGAAGAGACTGTCTTGTATGCTCTTGCCTCCTTTATCAAATATTAAATGAGCATAATAATCTGGGTCAATTTCTGGGTTTTCCATTTTGTTCCATTGGTCTATATGCCTGTTCTTGTGCCAGTACCAGGTTGTTTTGAGTACAGTGGCTTTGTAGTACAACTTAGAATCTGGTATTGTTACTCCTCCAACTTTGTTTTTCTTTCTAAAGATTGCTGGAGGTATTCTGGGTCTTTTTTGATTCCATATAAAGTTTTTGGAAAAAAAAAACAATACAAAAGATCAATAAAACCAAGAGCTGAATCTTTGAAAGTTAAACAAAATCAATGAGCCTATTGCCAGACTTACCAATAAACAAAGAGAGAGGACCCAAATAAACAAAATTAGAAATGAAAGAGGTGAAGTAACAACTGACCCCACAGAGGTACAAAGGATCACAAAAATACTATGAACAACTCTGCTCCAATAAACTCAACAACCTTGACCAAATGGACATATTCCTAGAAAAATACAATCTTCCAAAACTCAATCAGCAAGATTCAGAAAACCTGAATAGACTTATAACTACTGATGAAATCAAAGCAGTAATTAAAAAAACAAAAAAAACCCAAAAACTCCCAGAAAACATAAGCCCTGGACTGGACAGCTCCACAAACATTCAAAGAAGAACTAACACCTATCTTCCTCAAACTATTCAAAAAATTTCAGAAAGAAGACATACTCCTAAGCTCTTTCTATGAGGTCAGCATTACCCTAAACCCCAAACCAGATAAAGACATTACAAAGAAAGAGAATTATAGGCCAATATCCCTGATGAATGTAGATACTAAAATCCTCAACAAAATTCTAGCAAATTGGATCCTGCATTACATTTGAAAGATCATACACCATGACCAAGTGGGATTTATTCCAGGGATGCAAAGCTGGTACAATATCTGCAAATGTGATACATCACATAAACAAACTGAGATCTAGTATTATATAAAAGATCTGGCAGTCATCGGCAGCAGGCAGCAGAGTGTGGAACATGGTGGGCATCGGCCGGGTGGGGTGGTGGAGCAGGTGAGTGGGGGCATAAGACCAATGCTGTAATGCTGTCATTGGGGTGAGCCTCTGGTAGTTACTGCAAATTCTTTGCTCCCGTGCACCGCGTTCCCACCGGGTGCTCGCACCTGCTGCCGGCACCAGACCCAATCACTCGGCGTTGTCAGCGGGTGCAAGTGGCAGCTGCCGGCCCCAATCGCCCCTCAGGGTTTCTCCACCTCCCTCTGCTCCTGAGGGGTGATCGGGACTGGCAGCCACCTCTCGCACCCGCTGCCAGTGCCAGCCCCACTCACACCTGCTGCTGGCGCCATCCCCAATTGCTCCACACTGTCAGCGGGTGCAAGTGGGGCTGGTGCTGGCAGTGCGTGGGAGTGGAAGTGGCAGGAGCAGGGCTGCCAGCAGACAGGGGACCAGGGGCCGGTGGGAGGGGCCGGGCAGTGGTGTGGAGGATAAGCCGACACCCACCTCTGTGCCCACCGCAGCCTCACGACCCACAGTTCCTTTCAAGGTGCACAAATCTGTGCACTGGGCCCCTAGTATCATTATATTTGAAGTCAGTTTCATGGAGACAACATATTTTTTGGGTCATGTATTTTATCCATTTTAAATAATGGACTTATAACTCTTTAACATTATTATTGACATGTTATGGCTTAAATCAGCTATTATTTTTGTTTTGTTTTCTATTTGTTCTGTTTCTTTTCTATTTTCCCCATGCTAATTGTGAATTATTTGAACACTTTTTAGAATTATATTTTGATTTATTTATAATATTTTAATTTATCTGTTTTCTCCAGATAGTATGTTGTATGAACAAAATTTACCAAAATTAATAAATATTGATATTTTCAGATTGGAGTGGTCTAGAAATCTTATTTTTTTGTTTTGGTATTTTCTACTGCCTCCATTAATAATATAACTAGCTTAAATATTTCCCCTAGATACCTTGAGAAGCATATAAGAGAGTATTATAATTTTTGCTTCAATCATCAAACAATTTTAAAAATGTAAGAGGAAGGAAATATGTATTTACCTATATTTTTCCTCTTGCTGCATTCTTCCTTCCTAATATTGCAACATTTCTTCTTTTACCATTTTTTTTTTCTGCTCAGAAAACTTCCTTTAAGTCATTCTTTTAGGTAGATAGACTGGCAAAATTTCTTTTACTGTCCTTTATTTCAGAATGTATTGGTTTCTACCTTCATCCTAAAGGATCTTTTCAACAGCTATAGAATTCTGAATTGACAATTCTTTCCTTTAGGCACTTGAAAAATGTGCCACTCATTTCTGACCTCTATGGTTTCTGATGAGATACCTATATTGTTATTGTTGTTTTCTTCTTTGTCTTTTTCCTCCCTTACCCCTTTTAGGAAGTGTGACATAATGTGTCATTTCTCTTTCATTGCCCTCAAGCTTTTTTTCTTTTCCTTTTATTTTCAAAGGTTTCTGTGTGATAAATCTTGGAATAGATTTATTTGGCTTTATTTTATTTTATTTTATTTTATTTTATTTTATTTTTTAGCTCCTTTAATCTGTACCTTTAGTTAGTTGGCCAAATTTGGGAAAGTTTCAACCATTATTTACTTAAATATGTTTTCAGGTTCACTCATTCTTCTCTTCTTCTGGGAGACCAATGACACAATTGCTAGGTCTTTTGTTATAGTTACATATGTTTCTGATAGTCTGTTTATTTATTTTTATTAGTCTGTTTCCTTTTTATTGTCTGGATTAATTTTTATTGTTCTATCTTCAAACTCCCTTATTCTTTCCTCTGTCCTCTGAATTCTGTTGTTGAGTCATTATGTTTCCATTTCAGTTATATTTGTTTTAGTTCTAAAACTTCCATTTGGTTCCTTTTATATTTTCCATTTATTTGTTAATACTTTCTATTTCTTTGCTAAGTATTTTTTAACTTGTTTAAGTGTACTCTTAATTGCTCATTGAAGCAATTTTAAGATTGCTTCCTTAAAATCATTGGCAGATAATTCCAACATCTGTATTCTCTTGCTGTTACCATCCATTAATCTTTTTTTTTCTTTTCATTCAATTTGAGATCTTTCTTTTTCTAGGTATGATGAATGACTTCCGTTTGAAATTACTGTGTTTTTTCCTATATTCTGAGGTTCCTAGCTATTCTCCACTCTTTTCTCCAACTGCAGTGTCTTGTTATGTTTGTTTTGTGTGCAATAACCAGGGATTTTAGTTGTACTTAGCAGGAGTAATATGGAAAACTACTTCTACTTTGTCATCTTCATGTATTTTTAATTTTCTCCACAGTTATCATTGTTATGTCTTCTTGACATGCAAACATATAACGCAGACCTTATCATAACAGAATAAAGTTAATGGTTATTGTGGAAATATAGAATAGATAGGCATATATTTTGTAACTCAAAAGGATGGTTCAAAACTTAAATGTTTTCAGAGTACCAGAAAATACCTAACTTGAACTATGCCACACCTATCTTGGAACTAGCAAATTCAGGCTTCAAAAGAACATACCTGAACAGCTTTCTGATCCTATGTGAATTCATCAGATTGCAACATTTGTACATATGGCTGGGCACTAAATCCTTATCTATGCCCTTAAACACACATCTGCATGAATATATTGCCAATGTTTTAAGGTCACAGTGTAAATTACTGGCCTTAATTTTCTTAATTTTGGGAATTGGCCTTGAGAAACAAGCTAAGCCTACTAAAACTTGAAAACAATGTTTAATATTTTCTTCTCTGCTAGCTCTGTTGTTGTTAATTCAGTTGTTTAATCAACATTTAATCAAGGTCTCTTCTTGTCCAGTATTTATGTTAAGCCCTGTGATACTACAATGAAATTCTGGTCTTCCTGAAACTTAGATTCTATGCTAACAGAATCTTCTTCTTCTTCTTTTTTTTTTTTTTTCTTTTTCTCAATGTGCTATCCCTGTTCTCTATCACCAGAGTATGGTGTTAAGTCTAAGATTGAGCCTGGGAATTTACATATTTTAAATAAATATTCCCATTTGATTCTGCTACATATGGTTCAGAGTATAGACTTTAAGAAACTGCTCTTCGACAACAACTTTCAAGTGTTTTTAGTCAATTGGAAATATAAGGAAATGAAATCAAAGTTATAATAGGGATAGTGTGTTTTCTGAGCCTGATTTCTTTTTAATTCTCCCTATCTAATCAAATGACATTCCTAAAGAAAAATCAGTGAAGGACAGAATGGAACTGCTGTTCACTACTCTGCAGTCCAAAGAGAAGATGGACATATTTCATAAAGGAAGCATACACTGCACTTGGAGCAGAAATTCAGATTGTGGCCCTAAATCTATAATAAATCTTTAACCTCAAATAAGTCACTAAAAATAACAATAATCTTTTATCAGAGTTTACATTTTGTAACCACAGCTCCTAAATTTAAATTTTACAACAAACTCAGATAGACAGTATTTCCACTATATTTCTATTGTGTATGAGGAAATTGCACCTCAGAAGTTAAACCATATATTTAAATCACACAGCTAGTATGTGGAGGAGATGACTTCTGAATTTATTTACAGTTTTAATTTGAAATTTTTATTTTAAGTTGACAATGTGATTTGTAAATCCCTCTTTTCCTTTATGGTGATTATACATTTTACTCCCACTTCCAGTCTCCCACTAACAATGTAGAGCAGTACTTATATTTCCACATTCTTGCTAAAAATAGTGTGACAATTTTTTTTTGTATTTTATCAATCTGATGGGTGAGAAAAGATTATTTTAGATATTTATTTGTTTGTATTTTTCTTTATGAGTAAATTTGGTCATCTTTTCATATATTTAAAGGCCATTTAATATTTGATATTATTTTTGTGAATTTTCTTCAGCTCCTTTTCTACTGTGTTGGATTTTTTTCTTCTGTATTTCCAGCAATTCCTTTTATTTACTAAAAGGATTAGCCCTCTCTTAATTTTTGCAAATATTTTTCCATTTTAAACTTAATTTTGAAATGATTTATGGTTTATATTCCTTCCTTGATGTATATTCTGACCCTTTTAAAAATGTAGCTTAATATTTCTTACAATCATGTAATGAAAGTCTTTAACTATATCTTCTAAGACCTGTATGGTTTCAATTTTTTTTTTATTTTTAACTTTTGATCCATTTGGAGTTTATTCTCTTTACAGAGCAAGATATGATTTTAATTTTATCTTGCTTTCCCCAAGTGATCACCTACTTTTCCCTACACCAATTATTTAAATTTTCACCTGTACTTTATTAATTTGAAATCTCTACTTTACTGTATGGTGCATTGCCTTGTGTGACCTACTCCTGGATTTTCTATTCACATCCACGAGGTCTCTCTGCCTGCACCTATATCACTAGCACACTGTTAGAATGGTTGAGAATTCTTGGTGTTTGAGCACCTGGTAAGGTTGTTCCATCCTCAAAGCACTTCATTTTCAATATTTTTTCCTGCTGCTATTGCCTATTTATTTTCTACTTGTTTTTTGTTTTTTTTTTTTGTTTGTTTTTTTTTGTATATTTATTGAGGACACATTACATACCTATGCTGGCCTAAAGAGAACAACATCTTTGTAATAGTTAGTCTTTTTATTCAAGACCATTCTATTTGTGGAAGAACACAGCACCTTGACTCATCCCCTCTAATTGTTTATATGGTAAAATTGGGGCCGAGAGAGGCAGGTGTTTGTCCAAGGCCAATGGTAACTAGATATAAAACTCATTCACAGATGTAGCTACAGTTACTGTAAAGTTTCATCAATTAGAAAGTATATGGTTATTAAAACATTTATGCAGTTGGCCTTATTTAAATAATATCTTATTTAAACAAACAAAACAGATACGAAAAATCAAAGGTCACCTTGACAACAGTTTTTGGTGCAATTGTAGATAACTGCTGAGAAATCTAATGATGCTAAATTAAATAAAAGCCTTCCCACAGTAATTTAAAAGGTTTGTTGTTGGTATTAAAAATGTAGGCAGAGTAAGTGGATGCTGCACGGACACCCTCCCAGGTCTAAACTGGAATTACAACTAAAATGCAGAAAAACTTTCTGAATAATCAACAGAAGATTCCTAGGAGAGAACTCTGATAACCAAGGTCAAAAAGTAGAGACCCCATAGAGACTGGTAGGAGGGGTAGAGGAATAAAAGGACTGGCTGGGCCCCCACAGAAAACAGCTAAATTTCTGGAGTGATATCTCAGCTCTGTGGAGTTGCCACTGAGAACTCTGCGGTCTGATTCCCAGCTGGGGCACCCAGCAAAGAACATCAGAACTGAGAAGGGTACCCACATAATATCTGGCTGTGAAAAGCAGCAGGTTTGCTTACTGCCAGGGAGAGACGGCTGGAAATGCAGGCACCCTCTTAAAGGGCAACACACAAAATTCCTGTGAAGCTACCCACCTTGTGCTCCAGCAGAGGGATGGCAGAGTGGATTGGAGCTGGGTGAGCAGAAGCCAAGATCAAGGGCTCTGGAATTAGAGCTCAGAAGGCAGACCCCAGTTTCCTGTGCTGAATCATTTTCTCATGCTGTGGAGGCCATCTTTCTCATGCAGACAAATGATATACAAGTGACATTGCCTTGGGGGAAGACAGTTTGACCTTGCCCCTTAGGAGACTGAGAATAACAATTAGCCTCCAGGCAGAAACAATTACCCAACCCTGTTGAAAACGACTGTTGCCACACCTGTGGATGATTGCTTGAGGGAATTTCAAAAGGAATCCTATCAGTCTATAGCCAGAGGCAGACTCCAGAGACTTTGTCTTTGCCTGACCTAATTAGTCAGAAACATTTAACACTGTGCTGCACTAGAGATTGAGAGGTGTAGTAGATCTACCTAATACATAGTCACAAACCCAAACAGGCAGCCAAAATGCGGAAACAAAGACTCAACCTCCAAATGAGAGAACTAGAGAATTCTCCAAAAGAAGAGATAAGAAATTTATCTGATACAGAGTTCAGAGTAATGATGGTAAAGATGTTCAACAGCATGATAAAAGGTAAAGTAACTATGAAAACAGAAATAAAGAATGGCATAGATCAAATAAAGAACACATTGGAAGGAATACATAGCAGATTAGGGAAAGATGAAGATTGAATCAGTGAATTAGAAGACAGGGTTAAAAATATCACTCAATCTGGGAACCAAAAAGAAAAAGAAAAAAAAAACAATTAAAAAACAGAAGGACAGCTTAAGGGATCTGTGGGACAATGTGAAAGGTAACAATATTAGAATAGCAGGTGTGCCAGAGGAGGCAGAAAGGGAGAAAGACATAACAATGTGTTTGAAGAAATAATAGCAGAAAACTTCCCTAACCTGGTAAAGAAAAAAAGTCACACAAGTCCAGTAGGCACAGAGAAACCCAAGCAAGATGAACCCAAACAGGCTCATGCCCAGACACATCATAATTAAAATGCCAAAAATTAAAGACAAAGAGAGAATCGTAAATGTAGCAAACTGTCACCTAAAAGGAGTTCCAATAAGGCTGATACTTGATTTCTCATCAGAAACTCTACAGGCCAGAAGGGAATGGCATGAAGTACTCAAGAATATGGAAAGTAAGGATCTAAAATTAAGATTACTATATCCAGAAAGGCTATCATTCAGAATAAACAGTCAAATAAAGAGTTTCCTGCCCCTCAGGAGCAGGGGCAGGTGGAGAAGCCCTCAGGGGTGATTGGGGTGGACAGCTACTGCTCGTACCCACTCATGGCGCCAAGCAATTGGTACTGGTGCCAGGTGCCAGCAGCAGGTGCAAGTGGCAGCTGCTGGCCCCAATCAACCCCTCAGGAGCAGGGGGAGGTGGAGAAGCCATGAGGGGCGATCAGAACAGGCAGCTGCCACTGGTACACACTGATGGCACCGAAAAATCGGGGCTGGCACCTGATGCTGGCAGCAGGTGGGAGCGGGGCAGGTGCCAGCAGCAAGTGCAAGCACTGAACGGGAAGGCAGTGCGTGGGAGCAAAGAATTTTCAGTAACCATCAGAGGCTTGCCCCAATGACAGCGCCTGTCACCCCACCTTGGTCTGTCACCCCCTCTCACCTGCCACACCATCCCACTGCAGCCAACGCCTACTACATTCCGTGCTCTGCTGCCTGCTGCCTACACCCACCATGTTCCATGTGTGCCCCCTGGTGGTCAGCACATGTCATAGTGAGCAGTTGTTTGGTTGTTCTGCTGTACAGTCTATTTGCATATTAGCCTTTTATTATATAGGACTAGGGGCCCAGTGCACAAAATTCATGCACTTGGGGGGGTATCCCTCAGCCCAGCCTGCACCCTCTCCAATCTGGGACATCCCTCTCACAATCTGGGACTGCTGGCTCCCAACCACTTGCCTGCCTGCCAGTCTGATCACCTCCTAACCACTCCCCTGCCAGCCTGATCCACACCTAACTGCTCCCTGCCAGCCCGATTGCCCCCAACTTCCCTCCCCTTCTTGCACAATTGCCCCCAACTGCCCTCCCCTGCAGGCCTGGTTGCCCCCAACTTCCCTCCCCTGCAAGCCCAGTTGACCCCAACTGGCCTCCCCTGCTGGCCATCTTGTGGTGACCATCTTTGACCACATGGGTGCGGCCATCATTGAGCACATGGGGGTGGCCATTTTGTGCGAGGGCGTGAGGGTCAATTTGCATATTACCTCTTTATTATATAGGATGAACAGGTTACCAGGGAGATCAAGAAAGAAAACTTCCTGGAAACAAATGAAAATGAACACACAACAACCCAAAATCTCTGGGACATAGCAAAAGCAGTCCTGAGAGGGAAGTTCAAAACACTAAAGGCCTACTTCAAAAAAACAAAAAAATCAATTAACAGACTCTTTAATCCTACAACTTAAAGAACTAGAAAGAGAAAAACAAGAAAAGCTCAGAGTAAGTAGAAGAAAGGAAATAATAAAGATTGGAGCAGAAATAAATGATATACAGACTAAAAAAAAGATAGAAAAATATCAATGAAACCAAGAGCAGGTTCTTTGAAAGGATAAACAAGATTCATGAACCAGTAGCCAGACTCATCAGGAAAAAAAGAGATAGGGCCCAAATAAATTAAAGCAGAAACAAAAGCAGAGAAGTAACCACTAACAGCAGCAGTATTTTAAAATGCTTTATAGAAATTAGCATTTCATTATACAAACAACTAGTGTCCTGAAAAAAATTAAATATGGAACTGCCATTTGACTCAGTGAGCCCACTTATAGGAATATATACTAAAAATCCCGAAACACCAATCAGAAAGAATATATGCACCTCTATGTTCATAGCAGCACAATTTGTAAGAGCTAAAATCTGGAAATAGCCTAAGTGCTCATCAGTAGATGAGTGGATAAAAAAGCTGTGGTACATTTATACCATCCAATACTGTGCAGCAGTAAAAAGGAAGGATCTCTTACCCTTTAAGACAGCATGGAGGGACCTGGAGAGTATTATGCTAAGTGAAATAAGGCAGTCAGAGAAAGACAAGTATCACATGATCTCACTCATATGTGGAATCTAAGTAACACAATAAACTAATGAACAAAATAGATCCACAGACATAGAAGCATGGAACAGACTGTTGAATCTCAGAGGGAAAGCAGGGGAGGGTGGGTGGGTGGGAAGAGATCAACCAAAGAACTTGTTTGCATATATGCATAACCCATGGACACAGTCAATAGGGTGCTGAAGACCTGGGGTGGGACATATGTAATACTTTCAACAAAAAAGAATTATTAAAAAAATAAAAATAAAACTCAGCAAAAAAATACACACAACATTCTATTTGTACTCTCTGAGTCTTTCAGTTTTATTTTTTTTACATAGCTTTTATATGTTTCTTATAAAGTTTATTTCAAAATCTTTAAATTCATTGTCTCTGTGTGTATGTGTGTTTATAAACATATATATTTTTTCTAGCTGGTTGTTTGTATAATGAAATGCTGATTTCTATATAGCATTTTAAAATACTGCTGTTTACTGTAGGATTTCAGGTGATCTGTAAGGTTTTTCACATCAATGAACTCATGAGTGAATAGTAAGTACTTTATCATCTCCTTTCAATGTGTTTATCACTAATTTTGTTTTCTTGCATAATGCTGTTGGCTAATACTTTTAGTACAGTATTAAATTATATCAGTGTAATGAATATCATTGTCTAAATCTTGCCTTTAGCAGAAATAGCTTTTCTATTTCCTGTTAAGTATGACAATGGCTTTTGACTAAGATTGTTATATTTTATAGTGATAAGACACTTTGCTCTTGTTTCTATTTTATGGAATTTTTAAAAGATCAAACAAAAAATTTTGAATAGGCTTTCACCATCTGCTTTGATTGAATTCTCCAAAGTTGACCTTAAGAATAGTACTTATGTGTAGGTAATTTATTAAGAAAATGTTCCAAGAACAGACTGATAAGAAAGTGGAGAAAACAGAGTAGAGAAGGGGAAGAAGCAAGCCAGAGTGTAATTGCAGGCAATAGTCCTGTAGAGGGCAGGCTTCAGCTGTTTCCTGCAGGGAATTCTGGAATGTAAATTAGGAAACTGACTTTCATTTCTCAAAAGTTACAATTAATGGTTAATGGCCCCAGGGATTGTGGTAGGGAGTGGGGAATATAAACTCACAGGCACTTTCAGTTGTCTATTCAAAGTGACCCAAGTAGAGTCAAGGCATCAACAGTGTTTCCTGGCTGTTGAAAGTCCATGGGGGTTTGGGGACTCAGACATAGTAAAAAAAATATCTGAAGGAATATGAACAGAGCTATGGAGTTTATTGTAATTGTCACTTTTGACCTTTAGATATGATAAATTATATTAATAAATTTCCTAAAAATCAAATATACTTCATTACTAGATTAAACTCATTGTATCAGGGTAAAAACTTGTCTTTGTGATTTTAGGTGATGGTAGAGGTAGGTTTTGTAATACTTTTTCTATTTTTTCTAGAGAAAATTGGCCTGTTTAAACTTTCTATGTCTTCTGAAGTCAGTTTGGTATATCACATTGTTCTAAAAATATATCCATTTTATCCATGGCTTAAATATAATTTGCATTAAGTTATGTATAATAGATTATCTTAAAATTAATCCTAAAATTATTTAACCTTTGTTATTTCTTGGCTTATATACCTTTGCTTTCTTTCTTTTATATTTAATTAAGTTATCTAAAAAAGTATTGATGTTATTTTTTTTTGAAATATAGTGTTTTATTTTAATTTAGTAAATATATTGTTCTGGGTTTGTTGTGTGCTTTCTATCATCCCAATTACTTTCTTCCATCTTCAGTTCCATTCCTTCTTCTACACAACTCAGTTAAATGAGTTCCAATGTAATCCTAAATATTTCTAGACTTTTTCTTGGTTGTTAGCTCTTATAGGCAGGCAATCAGCAAGGTTATTTGATTTTCTACCTTTTCTCACCTTTCTTTTAGTATTTTTGTTAGTTGTATTATTTCTATACTAGAGGCCCGGTGCACGGATTCATGCACAGGTGAGGCCCCTCGGCCTGTCGACAATTGGGGTCGATTAGGGCCGGCTGCTAGGGGGCAGGGAACGCGGGAGGTTGGCCAGCTGTGGGACGTTGGCTGTGGGAGCTCATTGACTACCAGAGGGCAGCTCCTGCATTGAGCATCTGCCCACTGGTGGTCAGTGCATTGTCACAGTGACCGGTCAACCGGTTGTTCGGTCGACTGGTCATAATGGTTGCTTTGGCTTTTATATATATAGACTAGAGGCCTGGTGCACAAAATTCATGCACGGAGGGGGGCGCCTCAGCCTGGCCTGCACCCTCTCCAATCTGGAATCCCTTGGGGGATGTCCAACTGCAGGTTTAGGCTTGATCTCTGTGGGATCGGGCCTAAACTGGCATTTAGACATCCCTCTCACAATCCAGGACTGCTGGCTCCTAACTGCTTGCTTGCCTGCCTGCCTGATCACCACCTAACCACTGTCCTGCTAGCCCGATTGCCCCCAACTGCCCTCCCCTGCCAGCCCAATCACTGGCAACTGCCCTCCCCTGCCAGTCTAATAGCCCCCAACTCCCCTCCCCTGCTAGCCTGATCTCACCCCCAACTGCCTCCCCTGCCAACCTGATGGCCCCCAACTGCCCTCCCCTGCCAGCCTGGTCGCCCCCAATTGTCCTCCCCTGCTGGTCTGATCTCTCCCCCAATTGCCCTCCCCTGCCAGCCTGATTTTGCCCCCAACTGTCCTCCCCTGCTGGCCTGGTTGTTCCCAACTGCCCTCCCCTGCTGGCCTGACCTCACTCCCACCTGCCCTCCTCTGCCGGCCTTATGGCCCCCAACTGCCCTCCCCTTCTGGCCTGGTCACCCCCAACTGCCCTCCCTTGCCAGCCTGGTCACCCCCAACTGCCCTCCCCTGCCGGCCTGGTTGCCCCCTACTGCCCTCCCCTGTTGGCCATCTTGTGGCAGCCATCTTGTGGTGGCCATCTTATTGCTGCCATCTTGTGATAATGTGAGGGCGGCCATCTTATGATGACATGGGGACGGCCATCTTGTGATGATGTGAGGGTGCGAGGGCCACCTAGGCTTTTATTAGCATAGATAAGTTGAATTTTTATGGGCTAACAAAAGTTTAATATGTAAGGGAGAAAGAGATAATGGTACTTTTCCAGGGTTTTTTGTTTTTTGTTTTGTTTTGTTTTGTTTTTTCATGAGCTGTTCTATTGCTAGAGTGATGAACTATTTCAACTGCTCATCATTAATGTGTTCTTAGGCCACCAATGCCTCTCAAAATCTATATCATTTTCAGAAGACTTCTATCAACAGTCCTGAATTTCTCAGGCTGTTTCATCATATATTGCTAACAGGTGATGCAGCCTGTGTTTCAAGTTTGTGTCACACTTGGTCAACTCTATGCCCCCAACTCATCCCCATAAATTTACATTTTACAACATTGTTCTCTCTTCTCCCCAGTTATTGCTCCATATTGCATTTCCATCTAGTTGATGACAATCTCAATCAGAGCTGAGCCCTGTCCCTCTAGGTGTGAATATTCACATTGATTTGTAGAATCTGCTCCCTCTAGTCCCTCTGTATCCATCCTTTTCTCCTCTATACCAACCCCTTCTCTCAGGTGTGTGTGTGTGTATGTGTGTGTGTGTGTGTGTGTGTGTGTATGAAAGTTTTGCTGATTTTAGAAACTTCAGGCTACATTTGCACAATTTAGAATTTGCAGATTTTTGTCCCCTACTCCCCCTAGATTTATTATAAGGTTAGTGATTTATTCTTATTTTCTGTTTTCTTTGTATGGTTTCTAGAAAAAAAAAAGTGGGGAGATCTAGACTTAAGACATCATTATGTTTCTACCAAACCCTTGGATTTCTTGCAGCATTTTTCTTTTACCTCAACATATTATTATCTTCTTTCCCAAATCTGATTCTTTTTGTATATGTTATGAATAATCCCATCACCAACCTTCTGCCTACATAAACTGTGATAATTTGATCCAATCTTAGTATATTAAAATAAATGACTCATTTTCTAAAAAATAAATAAATAAAAGAATCCAATCTTCTTTCTGCCCTTTATCTCAGTATACCTCTATCTTGTATCTAGTCTGAAGCCTTTTCCAAGCTCCCTTTGTATATGGTTTTTCTCTCTTGCATTATCTGCTGGTATACACATATTCATAGTGAAACATCTTCTCTGGAAATATTTTGTTGATCCACCACCATTTTCAACAAAATTAGCTGTTCCTTTATTAGGCATCCCTTTAACAGACTGGATAGCTATTCTAACATTTATAGTGCTTAATACATTTGAATATAATTATTTTCTTAACTCTTTGTCCCTGGTATATTGTAAGCTCTTTCATTGCACATTATAGGTCTTCTGTGTAACCAGTGTAAATTTAATTGACTTAACTTATACCATTGATTAAGATTATGTCTCTCTCCTGTTCTCCATCCAGAAAATAATGTTGAGTAAAATTATTTTTTGTTTGGCTTCTCCAGAATATAGGCTTTATGAAAGAGGGGAGTCAATTATTTTTATTATTATATCCAAAGAGACTTGCATATCTCCTGTAACACAGTATGCCCTTCACCTGTGTCTGACAGAGTTCTACTTCATTGGAAGATGGAGGAACAGTAAATGGGTAAATGACATAGATAACAAACCTAGAACTAGAATTCATATCTCTTAAATTCCAGAAAGCATACACACATACTCCCTGCTTTCTTCTCCATTTTTTCCAGTCAAGACAAAGGCTACAATAAACATAGTAAATGTTTATAGACTAGAGGGAAGAAAAAGGGGAAAGGAGAGTTTTTGAAATAAATTCTTCACTTAGAAACCTGAGTACCAAATAGACAGCAGAACTTCCATCCTATTATCACACTGCTCTTAGCATTTCTACCTTGTACATACTTTTAGTAGAAAGGTGTTTGCAATTGCTGACATTTTGCAGATGTGCCAAAAAGATTAATTGCAATAATTTCTTTTTCAGCTGAGATTATTGGCATATAAAATGTTTCTATATTACCATATGCACTCCAACTAATGTCACTTCAACTGCTATATGAAGAGCCTATTTATTAGATGATCATATATAATGAAGGTTATATAGAGAAGTATGAATTTGAATCTTTAACAGAGAATCTGGATGGGAATTCTATCTTGGTGGCTAAGAAGATGAATGAGTAAAAGTATGATAGATACAAATAGCGAGGTTCATTACACAGTAAGAGGATTTTATCAGACATGTGATGAAGATAAATTCTACTGCATGTCAGGAATATCATGTTATTGCCTCTAATATATCATCTTGTTAATGTTATTTCTGTGGGAGCATTAAAATAAATTAAACTACTAAAACCTGAAAACAGATTTGACAGCTACATGTAACAAAAAAAATCAAGATTTTGCAGAAATAGGTGCTGTACTTTAACAAGTCATGTTAATTACTGGGTGTTAGTGTTTAGATAATCTATACCAGTGGTCGGCAAACTCATTAGTCAACAGAGCCAAATATCAACAGTACAACGACTGAAATTTCTTTTGAGAGCCAAATTTTTTAAACTTAAACTTCTTCTAACGCCACTTCTTCAAAATAGATTCACCCAGGCCGTGGTATTTTGTGGAAGAGCCACACTCAAGGGGCCAAAGAGCAGCATGTGGCTTGCGAGCCGCAGTTTGCCAACCACGGATCTATACAATAAAAATGGATAAACAAACCCCTATAAATAAAGATGCTATCATTATTATTTATAAATAATAAAAGTTATATATTCAGATTGATAGATTAATTCATAGGAATATTTTAACTTAGGGCTTTTGTTGTTGTTATTATTGTTCTAGAACAGTGGTTC
Organism: Plecotus auritus; assembly: GCF_963455305.1. Lineage (NCBI taxonomy): Eukaryota > Metazoa > Chordata > Mammalia > Chiroptera > Vespertilionidae > Plecotus > Plecotus auritus. The sequence continues at coordinate 90,574,334 of NC_137771.1, read as the reverse complement.
TCAACCTTTCTAAGGCCGCGACCCTTTAATACAGTTCCTCATGTTGTGGTGACCCCCAACCATAAATTTATTTTCGTTGCTACTTCATAACTGTAATTTTGCTACTGTTATGAATCGTAATGTAACGACCATTGGAAAACACAGATATTTACATTACGATTCATAACAGTAGCAAAATTACAGTTATGAAGTAGCAACGAAAATAATTTTATGGTTGGGGGTCACCACAACATGAGGAACTGTATTAAAGGGTCGAGGCCTTAGAAAGGTTGAGAACCACTGTTCTAGAAGGAGCATCTCAATTTAACATAAAGAGAATCTCTGTATCTTTACAATTTTGTGTAAAAGCATTAGCATTGATAGTTTATGTTTATGCAGGAGTAAATAATCTGAATGGCCCCCATTAACTGATGTGGATAGGTGGGGTATTGCTAATGCCTACTTCTCTTGATCGTGGAATAGTTTTACATGGGTATGTAAAGCCTGAGTCTTCTATTTTGTTCTCTCTCACAATTTCCAGCGAGGGAAGATGATGCCACCTATACCTCCTTCTGTGAAAGTGTATTAGTGTCTATGTGTGCATGTGTGTGGAAGGTGTGTGGGAGGAAATATCGATGGCTCTCAGATGCTTCCTACTTTAACTAACAAAAACAGTTTCTATCCCAAGGAGACCCAATTCTTTGTCTCTCTATTTGCCCTTACTTGATATGCACAATAATAACTGAAGAGAGTTTTTTCAACCACCTTTATTTTTCTAAAATTATGTAGAAAATAAAGCTAATTATCTATGTAGCTGTAATTATGCTTAAAAGGAAATGAGAATCAACTTTATTTATTTTGCAGTGAGTAAATGAAAAATCATTAAGGAATCACAGTGTTCTATTATGAAACAAATGAAATTCAACTTCTCTTTGACATAGGACTGTAATAAGTTCTAGTCTTTGATATTTATAACAAACTCTGTGAAGCTCAGGTGAATGGTGTTGATAAATACAAGGCACAAGAACTAATGATATTTTTTTTATCCCAGAGATGAAGTATCTGAGTTTTCTAATATGAAGAAGAAATCATAACAACCTCTTCACAAAATGGCCAGATTTTTTAACTAACATGAATTCAACTTAATAGCAACAGGTTAAAGTCAACAGGTTAATTATTTGGAGACTGAATTGCTGTAGACAATGAATCAATGGAAGAAAAGAGCCTTTCATAGTGATGGCTTATGGAATTTTTAATGTGAGCAATATTATTCCCAGAAAGATTTATTTTGTAAACTGGTCATCATCTGTCTCATAAGATCTGTGACCAAAACTCTTTTCAAGGCAGAAGTAAAAGAACTGTCTGTGTTACTATTATCCATGAAGCTTTGTTCTAAATTTACAAATGATTTTAGATTCAGGAGTTGTCATCTAGTGCTGCTCAGTAATCTTATCTTGAAAACCTTGATGATTCACACATAAACTGTAATTACAAGTATAAAATAAATCTGGAAGTAGAGTACAAATTTTTGAAAATTTAAACCAAGCAATTTAAAACAAGAATTCTTCCCTCAAATTATAAACGTTTGCTTTGATCATTAGACCATTTTAAAACCCAAGTTATAAAATGACTGTCTTATTCCTCCACATGTTCCATGTAGATTGACATCTTTTTGGTGTCTTTACTGTAGGCCTCTTTTTGGGCTTTGGTACAGTTCTACTATAAAAGAATCTGATATCACATTATAGGCAGAAAATGCATTTAATAATGACTGCTTATTTATTGTCAATTAATGTCAGTCACAGATTGAAATAGTGGGCACCAGATGTAATTTGGAGGGCCAGAGAGGACAAGAGGACAGTACTGAGTATATTTCTCTGTACTAGTTACTGAGTGAGGCTTCCTTTTTTTTCTTCAAATATTCTCATTTATTTTTATTTTATAAAAATGAATTCAGGTTCTAATTGGTCTTTGCTATTAAATTAAATATCAGTGTGGTAGGGTAAATAATATTACCTGAGTCTTTAATTTTCATCTAAGAAATGAGGAGACTTCAATCATCACTATGGCCTGTTTTAAACCTCAAGTTTCCACTGTAAACAATTGTCTCAACTCTATAACTACTCTTTCATGGTCATATAGAGCTCCATGAGCTTTCATGCTTTTGTGTTTGGGGCCCTGATTTTAAGTATTGTCAGTGCTAGCATTTCCATAGTAAACCTATCAATGTAAGCTCTTAGAGGTATTGCTATCTATCTAAGCAAGAATAGAAGCCACACTAGTCCCTAGACACCACCATCCATGACTTACCTTTCCTATGATCCAAGTCAGCAGTGATGAGTGGTGTTAGTTAGTAAGATTTTGTTGCTCACTTCATATAGTAGAATTACCATGAAAGAAACTTCTGCCTTAGATTCTTTGAAGGCTGGAATAAAATTATATTTATATCAAAAATATTATTGTCATATTTGACAGAATAATCAATGATCATTTACAAGTCCTGTCCTTCAAGTAAAAAATGTCTTTGAGGGTCTCAGAAGGAGGTGGTATAGTGATCAGGTATAAAGATTTAAAAGTATACAGGTCTCTGTGACTATGAACAAATGTTTTTATGACCTTTTTCTTAACTGAAAATTTAGATAACAAGAGTATTTATCCTATTGCCTTGTTGAAAATATTCAATAAAATTATGTGTGTAAAATACTAGAATACGCCGAAACCGGTTTGGCTCAGTGGATAGAGCGTCGGCCTGCGGACTGAAGGGTCCCAGGTTCGGTTCCGGTCAAGGGCATGTACCTTGGTTGTGGGCACGTCCCCAGTAGGGGGCGTGCAGGAGGCAGCTGATCGATGTTTCTCTCTCATCGATGTTTCTAACTGTCTATCCATCTCCCTTCCTCTCTGTAAAATATCAATAAAATATATTTAAAAAAATACTAGAATACTAGTTATAAGCAGCCAAATTATAAATATTATACACTAAGTTTTGTTGTAATTGTGTTAACTATTAGATTCATTAATAAGAATATTATTCTTGCTCAATTTCACCTTCTATAATAATTCAGATGGCTTGAATATAATAAAAGCACTTGCTAATAAAAATAGGAAAACAAGAATGCAACATTTGGAAAGCCCTCAGCCCCACTCAATACTATGAAACACCATTTCATATAATTTTCTGTAGCTTCTTTAATCCAAGGGCTTATTTTATGTTGGATTCATCTTTTTATTCAACCAATCCTCAAAAGTAAGTTTTGAGGAAATAGTAATTTAGCATTAGCCTGCAGGAGTTAGTATTTAAAGATTCATGGTACTTCGCCTCTGATGAGATTTCTCATCACTGACCTGGACACTTTGCTGTTATCATAGCCACACTTTTTTCACAGATCACCACCTCAGAGCACTTTCCAGAACCAAGTTCATACTGTGATTAAATAAGATGTGCAATCTGATGCCACCGAGACCAAAATAAATGGCACCTTGGAAATCAAGTCTGGGATCCACAGCAAAGAGCTGCAGGTCTAAAGCCACAATGCTGGCTGTTGTCCCTGGCCTGGGCTACATCACATGAAGCAACAGCCCAGCATCACTCGTAGAGATCCAGGAAGCTGGAAAGAAAGACACAATCTGCTCCTCTGGCCAACAGAACTTGAATAGGCTAGCCTTTCATTAAGTGAATTCCTAAATGTTGACCAAATTCTTTTAGACAGAAGCAGCTAATGGCTCAGGGTGCATGTGATGCACTTGCTATTACGTAGACACTGCTTAAAAAAAAAGGGGGGGGGAGAAAATAAAAGAAAAGAAAAACCTTCAGGCTGCTTTCCCAGAGAGTTCACATGCTAGGGTTGGGGGCTGGGCTGAAACATTTCTTCAGTGGTTTCTTTCATGTCCCAAGAAGGATGGTCATGTGTTTTAGTTTAGCTGATACATTCCAATAAAATGATTTTCAAGAAACAGGACAAATAATAGGCGTTTTACATATGGTGGCTGTGGATGTCACATGGAGCTAATTTTCTCATACACAATATATTTGTTATTCCACAAGCTGGGTATAATTCATTTAAGGTCCCTTTTTATTTAATTTTACCTAATAAACTAATGAAATGGCCCAATGAAGTCTTTATGGTCAATATAATTTGGGTGAGTGACTTCGTCTACATTTCCTTTAGGATATTAAAGATGTACCATTACCCCCCTAGCTTTTTTTCTTCTCACAAAGCTCAAGGAAAAGGAAAAGAAAGCATCTCAAGCCTGGATAGAATTAGTATATTTTTAAAAAAATCATTCTTGATGTCAAGCTTTTAATAGAAAAAATCAGCTTTAATTTCTTTTTCTTGTGTACAAACATAATTGCTAGCAAGTGGTCTTTTTTTTATTTCTCATGGTGCCAGTAGCAGTTATCAGTGCCCATTTGTCTACCTGAGAAATACTTAAAGAATTCATTAGACTGCAGAAAAGTGATTGGGAGCTTAAAGATGACGTACCTTGCAACAGCAGGAGATAGAGAGACACTGTCCATTATGTAGAACATTTCTTTATGCAAAAGAGCAAAATAATGTGTCTTTTTTTTCTGTTGCTAATCAAGGTGGCTTTTTTCCATTATTATTTTTTATTGTACTTTATTTCTTTTTCTGACATTATTACAGATACCCCCATTCCCCTTAGCCCACCTTCACAGGGTTTTGCCCCCCATTCCCTCTGGCTATCACCACACTGTTGTGTGTGTCTATGGATTTTGCATATATGTTCTTTGGTTAATCCCTTCACCTTCTTTTATCCAGTCCCCCTTTCCCCTCAGCCTCTGACAGCTGCTAGTCTGTTCCATGTATCCATGCCTCTGTTTCTATTTTGTTCATCAGTTTATTTTGTTCATTGGATTCAACATATATGTGAGATCAGATAGTATTTGTCTTTCTTTGACTGGCTTATTTCACTTAGTATAATAATCTCCAGGTCAATCCATGATGTCGCAAAAAGTAAGAGGTCCTTTTTTTATGGCCATATAGTATCCCATTGTGTAAATGTACCACTTCTTTTTTATCCACTCATCTACTGATGAGCTCTTGGACTGTTTCCAGATCTTGGCCATTGTGAATAATACTGCTATGAACATGGGGTACATATATTCTTTTGAATTGGTGTTTTGGGATTCTTATATTTTTCAGAAGTGGCATCACTGAGTCAAAAGGCAGTTTCATTTTTAATTTTTTTGAGGAAACTTTATACTGCTTTCACAGTGTCTGCACTAGTCTGCATTGCCACCAGCAATGCACTTGTTGTTTGTGGATTTATTGATGGTAGCCATTCTGGCAGGTGTAAGGTGATATCTGCTTGTAGTTTTAATTTGCATCTCTTTAATGATTAGTGATTGTGGTCACAAGAATAAACTCAAAATGGATAAAAGACTTAAGTGTAAGTCCATAAAAATCCTAGAATAAAACTTAGGCAGTAAAATCTTAGACATCTCTCATAGCAGTATTTTTGCTGATATTACTTTTGGACAAGGAAAACAAAGGAAAAGATAAACAAATAGAACTACATCAAACTAAAAGTCTTCTCCGCAGCAAAAGAAACCATCAACAAAATGAAAAGAGAACCCAGTATATGGGAGAACATATTCACCAATGATATATCTGATAAGGAGTTAATTTCCAAAATATATAAAGAACTTATACAACTCAACAAAAGGAAGACAAACAATCCAATGAAAAAATGGGCAGGGGACCTGCATAGATACTTCTCCAAAGAGGACATACAGATGGCTAAGAGACATATGAAATGATGCTCAAGGTAGTTTTTTACCATTTTTACCCACTTCATGGCACTCTAGCTCACCATGCAGTGTGCTTTTCTCCTGTGCTGCACTACTGAGACCTGACTCAGCATAACTCCATGCCAATGATGTGTCCAAATGCCAAGTGAAGAAACAAGGCATTTTTCTCTGTCACAGGCAAATATGTTGAGATACACTGTAATGCAATTATTAACTGGAGCTAGTACAATGCAAAGATGATCCTCAGTGATGCAAGAAATGCAGCCCAATTAACCAGGGTCAAAATGCAGGACATCAACACTGCTGAAGGCTGCAGAGAGATCCAGAGCAATGAAAGCATCACACTCTGAAGTCCTGTTGTCTTTCTGGAGGGTTTAAATTTACATCTTCAGTTAAGCAAATGAACACCCAGACCTATCCCAACCCGGCTCATCTGTGACTTACTGTGATTCCTAAGTTTGGGATAGAGCATTTCCTAGCGGGAAGCATTCAGTGACGACCTGTCCAATAAGTGTCAGGTCATTAAATGGGTGAATATGGGCACTAACAAATGCGTTGACACATTTGAAATAATTTTCCCAGTTTGTTATCTCAATGAGTCATTAAAATGAATGTTCATTAGGTTGGCACAAAGTATTATGTGGGAAGGGTAAATATTTGCATTTCCAATATAATGTAATATTTGTCTAATTTTGATGACTTTTGTTCATGTAGAAATAACCTTAACCTACACAGGCTACCCATGATTTGCTAAGTATTAGTATAATGTATTTTATTCTGAAATTTGGAGAGAAATGTTTACATAGTGAGCTCAGGAACCATATAAGGCCTACTAATTTAGAGAGAGCTCAGAAGAAAGTAAAAGTGCATAATGACTAATCCTTTCATCCCTGCCCTGCATACTGCAGATTGCTCTCTTCCCCACCTCTTCTCCAGTATGTAAGAGCAATAGGACTCCGTGGATAAGCACAATGGAATTTTTATAGCCGAGTACTTTATTCAAGAGAGCTTCAGGAGAGACTGCTGCCTTCTAGCTTGTGACTTTGGATAGGTTACATCTAAGGACATTTCTTCACATGCAAGACAGAATTTGGGCTAGACATGTCTAATGTCCCTTTCTGCTCTAAATTTCTATAATTTTATTATGTTACCATAAGTTTGGGAATTATAACAAGTCATAATTTCTTTTAATATCACACATATTCTGCAGAGATCAGTGGAGAAAAGTGAAACGTGTTGTCTAGAAGGAGGTTCAGCACACTGGCAGGCAAAGGGGAATTTATTTCCACCACCAAAGTTCAAGGACCTGGATAAAATAATGGTTATGTCACCAAGCACACCCTGTTAATGCAGGCTGGTGGTCTTCTAGTGCCAAAAAATTATATTAAATGACACAATCACTTGTGTTGATATTACTTATTAAAAAAACTGCTTTTTATTTAAGTTTGTAGGCAGAGATTAATATGACCTATTATTAGTTAAATTAATTTTATTTCAGAAGCTTTGAGATTTTTTTCTAATACATTTCCCATCTGTCATTATTTAGCAATAACTAGGAGAGCTATTTAATTCATGCACTCACTACTATATGTGAAGACTAGAACTATCTTTTAAAATTTATTTTCAATTACAGTTGACATACAATATTATATTAGTTTCAGGAGTATAAAATAGTGATTAGACATTTATATGCATTACGAAGTGATCACTCAGTAAGTCTAGTACTCATCTGACACCATACATGGTCATTACAGTAAGAACTGAAGCTATCTTAATAATGAATTTAAAATAGTCCTGTTCATCAAGATCCAAAATCATAGTAAACACAGAACATTAAAATTGGTCCTTCCAGCTCAATTTGGAGAGATTTTATTCATTGTAATCCCAGTAACACAAGCAAGAAAATACTATTTGTAATAGACATAAGCAAAGGGTTTGTTCTTCTGAAATTGAGGAATTATCAGGCATATTATGCAACTGAAATCTAGGTAAATATCTTTAAAATCACCATCTACCACAATAGAATAAGGTGATACCTTTAGAGGAGTCAGAATATCTAAACTCTAGTATTAGATCTTCCATTTACTGCTATATAATCTGGAATATATTAGTTAAAATCTTAGTTTATTGATTAGCCAAATGAACATCAAATGAGAAAATATACATGATAGTACTTTGAAAATTATAACATGCTGTGCAAATGAAAGGCATTATATTGTGATATAAATGAATATTCATGATAATGAAAAAGTTATGCTGGGATGAGTACTTATTAATGAGAAAAAAACAACTTTATTGCAATAGTATTTTACACTCATCCCATCTTTATCCATTTGGATCACTAAAAAGAGCAACATAGCAGTTTTTATATTGTTTTACCTTTGCAAGATTGTACTTATAATACCTTTTTTAAGCCACTAGAATAACAGGTGGACCCAAAACATCCTATTTACATACTGTATGGCTAAAGCCATCATCAGGGAAGGGGAAGAAATCATTCTGTGAGAATGGCCTCTTTAGGGTGAATCCATAGCAAAGCCCTCCTGGCAAAGGAGGACTAACTTATTTACCCTGGTCCAAATGGAGTCAATTTGATAACAGTGTCTTTGTTATTTTAATATTATAATCTGCTACCTATGATGGCATCTGTCATAATGGATTTTTCATAATAAATTGACACATGTTGTCTTTGAACATGTTGATTGTGTTATGCTGTCTTGTATACAATACTATAATTGGTTAGTAACTTTTTCAAATTTATTCTGTAATCTCTGGGGAGACTTCTTTCTTAGAGAAAACAATTATGGTACAAAACAAATTTTATTTTCTGGCAAAATTGGTGGGGTGCATCTAAGTTTGGTAGTATTGCAAAATTGTGAAAGATTTTGTGGTTATACTTTGAAGTTTAATATAAGACTTTATAAAGAAGTGAAACAATTTTCATGACTAAAAATACCATTACTAGCATGACTAAAATTGATATCCTATTGTGAATTGTTTTTTTTTTTTGGGGGGGGAAAAGAAAAACTTTTGCCAAGTTTATGAAAAAAAAAACATTCATTGGTGGAGATATAAAAATAAATATTTAAAGTTGTGAAGAGATATATGGTAATGATGTTTCATGATGAAGAGAACTGAGACAGAATTATACGTTGTTAAAATTTTCCCTATTATGTGAAGAATATCTAAGAAATTCTATTTTGTCCTATCACTAATAATGAACTACATTTTTCAATGTGCAAAGTGGTACAAATTATTCATTTCTTGGGTGCTATAAGAATTCTTTCAGGTTAAATAGTGTATGAAGTTGTAACTTTCTTAAGAATTGTCTTAGCAGTGCTATATACACAATTAATTGTTAAGAAGGGCATTATTAGACTAATGAAAAACATTAAGTAGTCCATTGGCTTTAACAAAGTCAAATCAGCTTTAACGCTTTTGGGAAGGGGCTAAGTACTGAGACAAAAAACATGGATTGGCTCTCTTCTTCCTCACTTTCTCTATGTTGTCTTCATTGATAATATGCAAACAAGAACTTAAGAGTGGAACTGTTGTCCTTCATTCTTACCTTAGAAACCACTGGGATGTCTAATGACTACAACATAACAGGACTATAATAGGCAACACTGAGGTTCTATAATCATCTTAAATGTAGAAGACAAGAAGTCATCCCAAGAATGAATGTGTGCAATTCTTCTATCCAAGGATATGTGGCCTGTTGTCATCTAGCGGACTCAAATAGGGTTTAAGTAATGTGATATAATATTAAGTTTATTTTCCCTTTAGCATCTGTATTTCTTTGGGAAATTGCTTAACTTTTCTTATCCTGAATGTTGTTTGTAATTTTCAATGAGAATTAAATAAAATTATTTATATAGTAGAATTGAAAATTAGAATACAGCTGTTATGATTATAAAATTTATCTGACACTTGTATTAACAACAATGCTATAAAAACCCCTAAATTTATAAGAGTCAACTAAAGTTCAGGGAAGTATCACTTTAGGGAGATATTTAATTTTAACTGGCTGAAAATTTCCTAAAATATTTTTAATAGGGGAGGCAATTCATTTTGTTATTAATCTATTTTGATTAAAAATATAAGGATTAAGATTGACAGCTGGCTGGCAGGTGAAGTCAGGCAGAGGCAGAGCCCAGTGAACCTGGGGAAGTTTGCTAACCCAGTCCTGGGACCTGAGCTGCTAACAAACTGGCTTTAGAATGCAGCTCTGCCCCTCCCACTCACAGCCAAGTTATGTGGAGAAAGACACAAACTGTGGATCACTTGAAGCTTCAAATAGGTTTCTGAGAGCCAAAGGAGGACAGTTTCTGACAGTGGTTAGCACATGAGTATCATCTGGGAAGACCAGAATTGGCAGACAGAACAGTCAGCCCAGTCATCAGAGGAGCAGGATCCAAAGGGAGCCCCTAGGAGGCTATTAAACTCTTCTGAGACAAACACCCCTTTACTTTTTTTCTTTACCTTCTTGATCTGTCTTTTTTATTGATTTGTTATCATTTTAGTCTTCCTTTTCTCTTTCAGATATATAATTTTTTTCTTCCCTTTTCTTATCTTATTTTGTTTTCTTCATTTTCCTGTTTTCTCTTAGTTTTTCCTTTTCTTATATTTTGTCTATCTGCTTTCTCCTCTATTTTCCTTTTTATAAATATTTTCATCCTCTTTTCTTTTATGCAAATTCCTTCCCTTATTTTTATTCTTATTTTCTTTCTTTCATATCTTCTATTCCATATTCATTTTTCTCCCCTCTTTTTTCTCCATGTTTCTTTTTCTTTCTTTTATTCTATTATTTTTCTATTTTCTTCTTCCTAATTCTCTCTTCTTTTGTGGTTGCTTTTTTTGTTGTTGTTGTAGAGGTCTTAGGTATGTTTTGTTTTGTTATGTTATGATTTGCTTTCTTCTGTCAGCACCTGCACAATAGCTCATACAATGTGGTTGGGGGTGAGCCTCATAGTCAGCCAACCTGAGAGAGGAGGTTCCAGCATGAACCGGACAACAACATTCAAGACCCAATTACAACAGGAGATTTCAAATAACTCACGGAAGAGATATCCACAGAGCACCCAGCTCAAGATATCTAAGACACTGCACACTTGCTACATAAAGCCACTCCATGAAGACTGGGAGGCATAGTAGTTTGATGTAATATTTAGAAACAAATATAAAGGGACAAAAACAAAACAAAACAAAACAAAACAGGGAGACAAAGAAACAACCCCCAAATGGAATAAAAGTAGGAAACTAGAAAGAGAGCTAAATGAAATGGAGGGGAGCAACTTATCAGATATAGAGTTGAAAGTAATGGTTATAAGATGCTCAAGGAACTTAGTGATAATTTCAAGAAACTTAGTGGGAACTACAACAACATAAAACAAGAAATATAAAGCATAAATAAAATCAGTCAGAAATGAAGAATACACTGGAACAAATAAAAAGTAGATTAAATGAGGCAAAAGATAAAATCAGTGACATGGAAGACAAGTTAGAAAATAATACACATTGAAGCAGCAAAGAAAAAAAGGGAAATTAAAAATCAGGATGATAGTTTAAGGGAACTTTGATACAACATGAAACATAAAATCTGAATGATAGGGGTACCAGAGAGAGAGAGAAGAAAGTGAGCAAGGAATAGAGAACATTTTTAAAGAAATAATGATAGGCCTTAGTCAGTTTGGCTCAGTGGATAAAGCATCAGCCTGTGAACCAAAATGTCCCAGGTTCAATTCCAATCAAGGACATGTCCCTTGGTTGCAGGCTCCTCCCCAGCCCAGGTCCTGGTCAGGGCTTGTGCAGGAGGCAACCAGTCAATGTGCTTCTCTCACACTGATATTTCTCTCTGTCTTTCCCTCTTTCTTCCACTCTCCCTAAAAAATCAATGGAAAAATATCCTCAGGTGAAGATTAACAAAAAGACAAAAAAGAAAGAAAAGAAAAAGAAATAATGACAGAAAACTTCCCTAACCTGGTGAAGAAAAAAGTCACACAAAGTTCAGGAAGCACAGAGAGTTTCAATCAAGATGAACCCAAAGAGATCCACTCCAAGACACATCATAATAAAAAAGACAAATATTAGAGTCAAAGAAAGAATCTTAAAGGCAGCAAGAGACAAAGGAAGAATATTAAAGGCAGCAAGAGAGAGACAGAAAGTTATCTACAAGAGAGTACCTATTAGAAGGTCAGTTGATATCTCAACAGAAACACTTCAGGCAAGAAGGAATTGGCATGAAGTATTTAAAGTAATGAAAAGGAAGGAACTGAATGCAAGACTACTCTATTCAGCAAGGTTATCATTTAAAATTGAAGGGGGAATAAAGAGCTTCTCAGACACACACACACACACACACACACACACACACACACACACACACTCACACACAAAAGGCTAATGGAGTGAATTACCACCAAACCAGCATTGCAGAAAATGTTAAAGGGAGTCTTTTAAGAAAAAGAAGAAATTGATAGCGAGATAAGCATAGGTGTAAAGGGAAAAATTGAAGTAAATAAGTACCTATCAATAATAACGTTAAATGTAAATGGATTAAATGTTGCAATCAAAAGACATAGGGTAGCTGAATGGGTAAGAAAACATGACCCAACTATCTGCTGTCTACAAGAGGCCCACCTCAGAACAAATGGCTCACACAGACTGAAAACAAAGGGATGTAAAAATGTTTTAATGGAAATGAAAAAAAAGTGGGGGTAGCAATTCTTATAGGTGACAAAATAGACTTCAAAACAAAGGTCATAAAAACAGAAAAAGAAGGCCCACTACATAATACTAAAAGGATCAATAGAACAAGAGGATATAACCCTGGTAAACATATATGCACCCAATATAGGAGTAACTAAATGTATAGAAACATTCTTAGAGGACTTTAAGGAAGAGATCTATAGCAATACAGTCATAGTAGGGGGCTATAACACCCCATTTACATCACTGGATAGATCTTTCAGACAAAAATCAACAAAGAAACAGAGAACTTAAACAATACACTAAAATAGATGGATTTAATTGACATTTACAGAACATTCCACCCCAAAGATGCAGAATATACATTCTTTCCAAGTACACATGGGACATTCTCAAAGATAGACTACATGTTAGGACACAAAACAAGTCTCTCTACAAGTTCAAGAATATTAAAATCATATCAAGCATCTTCTTGAATCACAATGGCATGAAATTAAAAATCAACTAAATAAAAGCACTCAAAAATATCCAAACACATGGAGGTTAAATAGCATGTTATTAAACAATGAATGGGTGACCAATAAAATCAAGGAAGAAATAAAAGACTTCTTTAAAACAAAGGAAAATGAACATACAACAAGCCAAAAATCTATGGGACACAGTAAAATCAGTCCTAAGAGAGAAGTTCATAGTATAACAGGACTACATGAATAAACAAAAGCTCTAATAAACTATCTAACACTACAACTAAAATAATTAGATAGAAAACAAAAAGAAAAGCCCAGAGTAAGAAGAGAGAAGGTAATAATAAATATCTCAGAGCGGAAATACATGATATAGAGACTAAAAAAAATACAAAAGGTCTTTTAAAAGACAGATTGAAGAACCATTAGCCAGACTCATCAAGAAACAAAGAGAATAGGAACCAAATAAATAAAATCAGAAATGAAAGAGGTGAAGTAACAACTGACATGACAGAAAAATAAAGGTTTATAAGAAAATACTATGAACAGCTACATACCAACAAGCTGGGCAACCTGGATGGAATGGACAAATTTCTAAAAATATACAATCTTCCAAAACTAAATGAAGAATAACTGGAAAACCTGAATAGACCAAAAACAACTGGTAAAATTGAAGCAGAAAAAAAGAAAAAAGCAAAGAAAAAAAAAAGCACTCTTACCAAATAAAAAGCCTGGGTCTGGATAGCTTTATGAGCCCAGCATTATCCAAAACCACATCAAGTTACTATAAAGAAAGGAAATTACAAGTCAATATCCCAGATGAACATAGATGCTAAAATCTTCTACAAAATATTAGCAAATTGATCCAGCAATATATTAAAAAGAACATACGCAATGATCTCAGTTATTGGGAGTTATACCAGGAATGTGCAGCTGGTACAATATTTACCAATCAGTACATGTGATACATCACATAAGCAAATTGAAAGACAAAAATCAAATGATCATATCAATAAATGCAGAAAAAGCATTCAACAAAATCCAGCACTCATTTTTGATAAAAACTCTTAGTGAAATGGTAATAGAGGGATCATACCTCAATATAATAAAGGCCATATATGACAAACCTATAGCCAACATTATACTCAAAGGGTAAAAACTAAAACCATTTCCCCTAAGAACAGGAACAAGACAAGGTTGTCCACTTTCACCACTCTTATTCAACATAGTACTGGAAGTTCTAGCCACAGTAATCAGACAAGAAGAAATAATAAAAAGCATCCAAATTGGAAAGGAGGAAATAAAACTCTCATTATTTGCAGATGACATGATATTGTACATAGAAAACCCTAAAGACTCCACCAAAATCTAATAGATTTAATAAATGAATTCAGCAATGTAGCAGGATACTAATACCCAGAGATTGATGGCACTTTTATACACCAATAATGATCTCTCAGAAAGAAAAACTAAAAAAAAAATCCCATTTACCATTGTAACAAAAATAAATTAAGATACTTCAGAATAAACTTAACCAAGGATGTAAAAACCTGTACTCAGAAAACTACAAGGCATAGAAAAATGAGATAGAGGAAGATGCAAACACATGGAAGTATATACCAAGTTCAAGGGTTGGTAGAATTAAAATCATTAAAATGTCCATATTACCCAAAGCAATCTATAAATTCAGTGCAATCCCTATTGAAATACCATCTGCATATTTCACAGATCAAGAACAAAAATTCATATGGAACCAAAAAAGACATCAAATAGCGCAGCAATCTTGAGAAAGTAGAACAAAGTTGGAGGGATTACAATACCAATATCAAATTATACTACAAAGCAACTGTAATAAAAAAGCCTATTAATGGCACAAGAATAGGCATATAGACCAATGGAACAGAACAGAGACCCCAAAAATCAACCAAAGCCATTATACTCAAATAATATTTAACAAAGGAAGCAAGAACATACAATGGAGTAAAGACAGTCTCTTCAATAAATGGTGTAGGGAAAATTGGACAGATACATGTAAAAAAATGAAACTAGACTTACAAAAGAATAAACTCAACTTACACAAGAGTAAATTCAAAATGGATAAAATACTTAAATGTAAGTCGTGAAACCATAAAAATCCTAGAAGAAACCATACACAGCAAAGTCTCAGACATCTCATGTAGCAGAAGTTTCATCGCTATATTGCTGAGGTCAAAGAAAGAAAAGAAAAAAAAATAAACAAATTCAACTACATCAAACTAAAAGGCTTCTGCACAGCAAATGAAACCAGCATGAAAATAAAAAGGGAACCCAGTGAGTGGGGGAACATATTTGCCAAAGATACATCTGATAAGGGGTTAATTACCAAAATATATAAAGTACTCATACAACTCAAAGAAAGATAAATAATTCATTTAAAAAATGAGCAGAAGACCTGAATAGACAATTTTCCAAGGAGGACATACAGATGAACAAGAGATGTATGAAAAAATGTTCAGTGTCCCTAATCATAAGAGAGATGCAAATTAAAACAACAATGAGGTGCCTACTTACACCTACCAGAATGGCTACCATAAATAAATCAACAAACAATTGTTGGTGAGGATATGAAGAAAAAGGAGCCCTAGTACACTGCTGGTGGAAATGCAGACTGGTACAAACACTATGGAAAACAATGTGGAGTTTTCTCAAAAAATTAAAAATGAAACTCCCATTTGACCCAATGATCCCACTTTTGGGAATATATCTTAAGAAACAGGATATATTTATAAGAGACCTCAAATCAGTCCAACTGCCCATTTATACTAATAAAAGGGTAATGTGCTCATTAGACCAGGTTGACCAGACATTTTCCGGATGTCCGACTTTCTTGTGGACAAAGCCACAGTGGCGGGGGCCGAGGCAGAGGCAGTTAGAGGTGATCAGGCCAGCAGGGGAGGGCAGTTGGGGGTGATCAGGCAGGCAGGAAGAGGTGGTTAGGGGTGATCAGGCAGGCAGGCAGAGACAGTTAGGGGCGATCAGGCAGGCAGGCAGGCAAGCAGTTAGGAGCCAGCGGTCCAGATTGTGAAAGGTTATGTCTGACTGCCAGTTTAAACCAGCACTTGGACATTCCCCAAGGGGTCCCAGATTGGAGAGGGTGCAGGCCAGGCTGAGGGACACCCCTCTCCCCCCACCCCTGTCCCCCGTGCATGATTTTCGTGCATCAGGCCTCTAGTCAGTAGATGAATGGATAAAAAAGATGTGATACATTTACTATGCAGCTGTAAAAAAGAAGGATTTCTTACCCTTTGATGAAATTACAATCACAGAGTATAGAGAGACCTGGCGAGTATTATGATAAGTGAAATAAGCCAGTTGCAGAAAGACAATATTATGTGATCTCACTTATATGTGGTATCTAATGAACAAAATAAAGTGATGAATTAAATAGGTCCAGAGACATTGAAGCATGCAACAGACATATTTCAGAGTAAGAGGGCTCTTGAAGAGATCAATCAAAAGAAAACAAAACCAAAACAACAAATATATATATATATATATATATATATATATATACACACACATATATATATATTATAAACAAATACTATAATATGAAAATGTATTATTTATTCTCATTTAATTAAGATGAATAACTTTGAGTGTACAGTGTTTTTTTCTATTTTCTAAAAATTCTCTTAGGCATTCTAGATAGTATTTTAGGCAATAATTGGTCTTTTTAGATATAAGAACAAAATCAGTCAGGCTCCAAATTCCATTTATAGACTGTAATGACACAGATTAGTTGTAGAAATACATCAGATTTTTATAAATTATAACTTGTTTTCCACTTTATCAAAAGCAATAACAGCCTTCCCAAAGTTTTTTTCTATTTTTTTGTACAGAATATTTATATACATAGGTACATTTTTGCCTTATCAAAACAATTATCCTTTCTGCCAAAGCAGTATCATAACCTTACCTTAACTGAGTTGGAACACATATTATACAAATCTGCCTTAAGTATTTAGCTACAATCCTCTCAAAGTATTTTGTTGCTCAGATATAGTCTCTTCTAGAAAATCATGTATAAGGATTAATTTTTCTCTTTCTATAAGCACGTCTATAGTGTACTTATGAATATAGCAACTATTTTGCTTCAATATGTATCTTTTACAAGGAAAAGCAAATTCTCAAATTGGTAATTTTATCTACATTTTGATTATGTTTATTTTTATACCTCTTTTGTATGTGGGTGAGATCATAGGTTGACTAGATGGTCAATATGCTCAATTCCAGCTCATCCTGAATGATTGTCATTTTAAAAATATATGTATATTTTTATTGATTTTGGAGAAGAAGGGAGAGGGAGAGAGAGAGAGAGAAACATCAATGATGATAGAGAATGATTGATCAGCTGCCTCCTGCACCAGAATAGAACCTGAGACCCTTTAGTCCACAGGCCGACCCTCTATCCACTGAGCCAAACCAACTAGGGCTGTCTTTTTTTTAAAGAAGTTTTATTTCACAGGAAAATGTGAGGAATGCACAGAGATTTTCCATATGCCTCTTGCCCCCATACATGCACAGCCTTCCCCACTATCAGTATTCCCCACCAGAGTGGTGTATTTGTTATAATTGATTAAACTACAAGGACACATCATCCCTCAGAGTCTGTAGTTTACCTTAGGGTTAACTTTTTATGTTGTACATTCTATGAGATTGGACAAATATCTAAAGGCATCTACCAGCCATTGCATTATCATATAGAGTACATTAAGAGTATTTTTTTTAAAATCCTCACCAAGGGTATATTTCTTATTGATTTTAGAGAGAGAGGGAAAGGGGTGGAGGAGAGGGAGAGAGAGAGAGATGAAAGAGAGAGAGAGAGAGAGAGAGAGAGAGAGAGAGAGAGAGAGAGAGAGAGAGAAGAGAAACATTGATGTGAGAGAAAAACCTATATCATCTTCCCATGTGCCCCAACAGGGGATTGAATCCACAATCTTTGGTGCAGGGGACGATGATGCTCCAACTAACTGAGCCACACCAGCCAAAGCTAAGAATATTTTCACAGCTATAAAAATCTTGCTGTACTCTGCCTATTCATCCCTCCTTCCACCCCCGCCCACCCCCCCCAAACCCTGGGCACTACAGATCTTTTTACTGTCACCACAGTTTTGCCTTTTCCATAATGTCATATAGTAGGAATCATACAGTATGTAGGATTTTTAGATTGACTTCTTTCATTTAGTGAAATGCATTTAACTATCCTCCATGTCTTTTCATGGTTTGATAGTTCATTTCTTTTCAGAGCTGAATCATATTCCATTTTCAGGATGTACTACACTTTGTCTACTCACCCACTTCCAAGTTTTGGCAATTATAAATTGAGCTGCTATAAATGTGTGTGCAGACTTTTGTGTGGACATACACTTTCAATTCCTTTGGGGAAATGTCAAGGAGCACAATTGCTTGGCTGTATGTAGGAGTATGCTTTGTTTGGTAAGAAACCACCAACATGTCTTCCAAAGTGACCTCCCTCTTTTGCATTCCCTCCAGCAATGAATGAGAGCTCCTGTTGCTCCAAGCCTCTCCAGTACTGATGTTTCAGTGTTCTGGATTCTGGCATTGCAATGGTTGTGCAGTAGAATCTGATTTTTGTTTTAATTTGTATTTCCCTGATGACACATGGTGTGGAGCCTCTTTTCATATGCTTATTTATCTTCTGCATCTCTTCTTTAGTGAGATGTCTGCTGAAGTCTTTGCCCCATTTTTTAATCAAATTGTTTGTTTTCCATTGTTGAATTTTAAGTGACTGCTTTTTAAGATCATTACTTGCCATCTTCGCATCACAGCTGAGGGATTTAGAACCTACTTTTTTAGCAATATGTATTTTGAATATTTAAAGCACTAGGCATATCCCTGTATCTTCATTATCTGACATGTATGAAGAACATAGAGTATTTGCATGTCTAAAAAGAATTGAGGTTGTTTATTGTTTTAATTTTTGACCCATAGATGCACTGCAAAGCAACAAAAGGTCATCATTGGCAAATGAGGATTTAGAAAAAATTTGTGTATTCGTGTCTGAATTTAGCCTATTTTTCACAGAAAGGCTCATAATTTCTGGATTTACTACAGAAGCTCACAGTGTTTAAAAGGCCCCCTATAGAAAGAAGGTTACCTTGCCAAGTTGATACAAGGCTATAAAGAAGTGTGCCAGTCTTTTTGTGCCAAGATACCTGAAGTGCACTTACCTCCTACTGAACCCAGTGTGGAGCCCTGACGGGTTTCAGACTGCACCAACACTGGCTCAGCTATCTTCTAAGTTACTGTTTCATAATCTAGTGAAAAGCGAAATCAGGTACATGTGAGTTACAATCACTGTGACGTTGCTTGACAGTTGCGTATTGCCCGGTGGATATTTGCCCTTGAAGGGGTATCGAACACTTTATGTGTCCCTGGTTTCAAGGAAGGTTCCATCCAGATAAGTGGAAAAGTGGATTGGTTTCCTTTTGTGGAATTTGACTTAACCATCTTTCCTGGCCCTTTGTTTCCTCAGAAACTTTCTTCCCTCAGATACTTAATAAAATCAGTGCCCCTAGAAAACTCCAATTATCTGGACATTTTGGAAAAAAAATGTCACATTCAGTGAGGACCTATCATGTCCAACTATCAATAAATTCAGACTTTAGAGCCAGGATTGCAGAAAGCATTTGGGACTCCTGTGAAGTCAGCCCCATCCTTACCTAGGTGAAAAGTGATAGCAAGGTAATTAGTACATTGGCCATCAAACACTCTCATACCTTGTCCTCCTGACTCAGAAGCTCAGCTCTATCTCTGGCCACAGCTTCTGTATTCGACAGGAAGGTCTCACATCAGTTATGAAGTGTCATTTCTGGAGTATAGTAAAAATATTGGCATTGGATTGTACGATTTCAATCTTCACTGAATAATCCCTTTGAGTCTCAATATGTGCATGAAAGCAGCATATTTAGGAAAAAAAGATAATATGGACTTGCACATTAGTAGCTTGAAAAGAAAATTTGAGTAAAATATACAATAAAAATAAACTTAATAATTTTATTTCTTTTTAAATGTTCACTAATCCCAGATGTTTTGGAAAGTCATTTTCAGGGGCAAGGGACTATTTTTAATTTTATCTTTAATTTGTTGTTAATTTATTCAAGCAATATATGTGTATTTTTATTTTATTTTTTTAAAGTCCTGCTCACAGCTTCTATTTCCTTTTTCTCCCCTGGAGATAACTACTGCTATGATTTGGCAAATACACTACCAGTTTAGTAGCATGCAAAAGATCAAATCATTTTTACTTAGTTGTTTTTTTCTTCTGATCTAAGATCTCTACAGGACATGATCATGAAACCTTAACTCTGCCAACAGTGTTTGCAAACATAAGACCAGCACTCTTGAAGTAAAGTGACGATATCATATTCTTTCAAATCACTACCCTAAGAAGCTAGAGAATAAAGGAGGGTCAAGGCCAGTTATTCAGTTGGAGCAATTTACATCTTTAATAACTTTGAAAGGTTAGGCAGGTCATATTTTAACTGAATATGTAGCAACCCCTCAGTGTCTGTTTCTTTCTCTATTTGCATAAGCAATTGACAGCTCATTAAGAGCTCATTAGGAAACAGTGATGACCCTGTGATCAGGGGAAACAATAAAAAGAGCAGTGCTGAGAAAAAAGTCTTCATTTACTAATGTCCTCAATATTTCACAAGAACAGGAAATATTACTATGGTATCTGGTAGTGAAAACAAGTAAGGTATATATATTATAAAACACAAAAGGATGATAATATTACATTACAACTTAGCCTATTTGCCTTAATAAGATGATATAGGTATTGGAATTTGTAACTAATTTTATCATGAAAGAAAAAGCTTAAAAATTCAACATTCCCAAATGAATTTTTCTTTCCTTCTTTTCTTTACCCCAAATTTTATCTTATCTATCTATCTATCTATCTATCTAACTATCTATCTATCTATCTACCTATCTGCCCACTTACCTACCTATCCTTAAATTCTAGAAGACTGCATCATGGAGAAACCGAATAATTGTGTTAAGAATAGTCTATATATGGAAAAAATTGACTATGCTTCTTCTAGGTAAAATATGTTCAGAATATAAATTAGTTCTTTTTTACTTGCTAATACTCTCTGAACCCAAACAAAGTAGGCAAAAATCAGATCTCCTCTGAATAAATGTTTGCTGCTTACTTCTAAATCTCTAGATACCAAAATCCTTTTGTGAAATGAAAGGCAAATGCACACGGGTATGCTGGCTATTCTTTGCCTTTTGTATTGCATTTTGTAAAATGCATGAATGCAAAGCACTTTTAAACACTCAGAAATTAATCAATATAAAGGAAGCAGTAGGAACATATTTATTCCTGTTTTATTTCGTTTCAGGGCTGCTGACTTTTGCTTGACCAGATGTTGCAGAGTTTCAAAATCTAATCTGTTCATGCCCTGGCTGTCAGACAAAGGGTGCTTGCCTTAGCTAAAGACATTAACACCTTCAATCTACTGTTACATGTTTTTGCATATTCATATTTAATAAAATAGTTCCATTTGAGAGAGAGAGAGATAGAGACAGGGAAAGAGACAGAGGGAGAGAGAGAGAGAGAGAGAGAGAGAGAGAGAGAGAAAACTAAGCATTTTTCTGTGGTCCATCCTCTTTCCTATCTATGTGACTTTATTTAGGCCATGTGTATGTTCTTTATTGGGGTTTGTTTGAATGCCCAATTTGGTCTCAATGGCACGTCCTTTGTAACATAAAATAAAACATGGTGCTCGAGAAAAGTAGCGACATATACATCCAGGCCCTTTCATGGCAGTTGGTAAAGCATAAGCCTTGCCTCTCTGTGTGGCAGTTTCCCTTTTCTTTCTTTTCTTTCACTCTGACAAGCAGCCATTGTCCCTCAGTGAGATCTGCAATATTACTTTGACCCCAGCTCATCAATCTGCCTCAATTGGATAATGATCTGTAATCACTTTCTTTCAGGGGAGTCTATAAATTTGCCAAGGCCCCTTTCTTTTCTGAAGGACTCCTTATGTTCATTCCCATTTGTGCAAATGTGCCCTCTTTTACAGGGCTAAATAGCCATGCACATGGTCCATTCTGAGAAGAGGCACCGGGCGGGTCTCTGTTGATTTTCCATGCTCTAGTCTCTTAAAGAAGACGAAGTCTGACATGCAGGGATGCAGTAGGGGGTGATCAACCAGGCCACATCACAGGCAGCCGCTTTTCTCATTATGACTGATCTATTAGTAGGTCACTCTGTGCCCTCCTAGTAATCAATGAGCTTAATGTTTAGTGCGAAAAATATATAAAGGAAGGAACTTGGAGGTGGAAAGAAAAATGGTAGAAAGAATAGAGAAATCCACCATTTCTAAGTCTTAGAGATACATTTTGCTAGCAAAGGGTAAAAGTAACTCAAATATTATTATTCAATATTTCAACCTCTTCTGCTCCTGTTTGTTTTCCATAAAACGTAAAAATTCTTAGACTCTACTTTTCCCCGGTGCCTCCTCTACACTTCTCATAAGTAGGATGAAAGGATCTATAATTGAGACTAAAACTACATTTGCCAGGGAATCAAGTGGTGAAGACAAAGGCCGTTAACATTCATGAACATTTGGGTGACTTTGAGTGTTTGGAGGATTTGCTTTAATAATATATAGACCCAAATAGAGTCATGACCATAACTAAATGGAATAAATGAACAACAACAAAAAAAAGAAGACACCTACAACCTAATCTAAACTCCTGTGGTAATGGAGGTGACAAAAGTCTTTTTGGCCATATTTCTACACAAAAGGAAAGAGTGTCTCTATGCACAGTGAGAGGTGTAAAAATAAACATATTTTAATCAAAACAAGTATAAATATGAGAAAATAAGCTAAGTAACTATAAGATTCTATTCTTTAGACATCATGCATTGGTAGTAACAATGCTTTTCAAGAAGACAAGCTTCTTCCCAAATCTCGGTGGCAAATTAGTGTATAGTAAATCAATAATGCATTAGGTTCAGGGAGGACAGTTTAGGAAAACAATCAGAGATATCCCCAAAACTGGCAAAGGGTTGGCAGGAAGAAAAACAAATTATTTTTAAAAATTTGTATTTTGTACCATCTTGTAGGAGAGAAACGTTTCATTTAATTTTCATATTGCTGTATTTATTTTGCCTTTTTAAAGTTTTAAAAATAAACACCTGTGTAACTACACTGTTTAAGAAATTGACATTTGTGATTGAAATATCACAAATGTCAATTTCTACCCAGGGTTAGAAAGAAAATTGAACTCTTTCAGACTAGGAGGATCCTATCATGACTCATGGATTCTCTAGGCCTGATGAAACCCTTAGAGGTCACACTGTCAAAGTGATTATGTCATGAAAGAGTCTAATACGGAAAGCGGTTAAGTGACGCAAGGAGGGTGTCATAGCTATCAGTGAGGCTGGACAAGACTGCATCCCAGGCTGCTGACCTACTTTCCATCGTTTATTCCATATTATCAAGGAAGGGCCTCTGGTGGGGACATCTATAAAATGTTTCTGCAACACAGAAATCTTGTTTCTTACAAATAAGTTCCTTTTGCTATCATGTAGTGAAGGAAAACAGTATTATAATTGAGCTCATTTTACCAGTGGAATCTCACATGCTGGAAAAATAATTATTTTAAATATGAAGAAAAAATATTTTGTTTTGAGTATAAAATGATCATGTATAAAGCACCTGATAATTTCAAGTATTGAACCCAGAAACATACTTAAGTTTCTGCTATTACTAATAGCCAATGAAGAGTGTTGTATTGTGCCAGTTACAGGCCATTATTATTCAAATTATAAAATGTGTCATGAATGTCTAATTTTAATTTGGCTTTTTCCCCACTGTAATTATCTAACTGAAAGGTAATTAAGGAGTTATGAAAACTATAAAAACAGTACATATAACAGTATATACATTTTGTAAGACTTTTTTTCTGAAAAGGATAAACTGTTTCTTAAGACTTGTACATTGTGTAGGAAACTACATGCTCATGCATGTGTGCGCACACACACACACACAGGATCAGTATAAGGTAAACAATTTCTCCTAAAAATTATCAACAAAAGTTGGGGAGGGGGGGAAAGAGATCAACTGAAGGACTTGTTTGCATGCATATAAGCACAACCAACAGACATAAGACTCTGGGGGGTGGGGGTGGGATGAGGGCATGTGACAGGGGTTAAGGGAGGCTGGGGAAGGTCAATGGGGAAAAAAAGGAGATATATTTACTACTATATGCAATACTTTAAACAATAAAATAAAATTTAAAAAAAAGAACAATTGAGTTACAAGATGAGCAGAAATTTTGTAATGCTCCTGGTACAAGACTCTAAGATTTTCCTTCTTATTTTGGTGGTAAAGGTAATCACTATTTTTATTAAAGCTTCCTTAGGTGCAAATAAAAATCACAGAATAATCATTTTATAAAGGAAGAAAATGAGGTCCATAGAGATTGTTGCTCACCTAAGTTCATATAGCTGGTAAATAACTAAATTAGAAGTTGAACCTTGATCAATCCAGATCAAAGGCACATATATTTTCTACTATCAGTGGTACCTCCTCTTATTAAATTTAATTCAATATTAATTTGTTCCAAATATACAAAATAACTATATGTAAAAAATTAAAATTGCTTTGTTTATTCACAGTTATAGACGCTATCAAAATAAAAATAATACAATGGAGTATTTTCTTTAAAATATTTGAGACTGTTCTATTTCACTTAATAGAGTTTCACCAGAGGCTCCCCAATATTTTATGCATTTGTATTATTCTAAATAATTATTAACTTACTAGAGGCCCGGTGTATGAATTCATGCACTGGTAGGGTCCCTCAGCCTGGCCTGCAGGATCAGGCCAAAACCGGCTCTCTGACATCCCCCAAGGGGTTCCAGATTGCGAAAGGGTGGTCTCAGGGGACACACCTGGGAATCGAGCTCCCTCCTCTCTGGTTCCAGGTGTATCACCGGAGAACCACAGCTTCCAAGTCACCACAGCTCGGCAGCTTCTGCGTTGAGCATCTACCCCCTGGTGGTCAGTGCGCGTCATAGCTACTGGTTGGACAGACAAATGGTCAGCTGTTCAGCCAGTCACTTAGGCATATATATATATATATACACACACTAGAGGCCTGGTGCACAAAATTTGTGCACAGGGGTGTGTGTCCCCCAGCCCAGCCTGCACCCTCTCCAATCTGGGACCCTTCGAGGGATGTCCGACTGCCCGTTTAGGCCCAATCCTACTCAGATCAGGCCTAAACGGGCAGTCGGACATCTCTCTCACAATCCAGGACTGCTGGCTCCCAATTGCTGGCCTGTCTGCCTTCCTGATTGCCCCTAACACAACTGCCCTCCTTTGCAGGCCTGGTCCCTCCCAACTGCCCTCCCCTGCTGGCCATCTTGTGGTGGCCATCTTGTGTCCACATGGGGGCAGGATCTTTGACCACATGGGGGCAGCCATCTTGTGTGTTGGAATGATGGTCAATTTGCATATTACTCTTTTATTAGATAGGATAGAGGCCTGGTGCATGGGTGGGGGCCAACTGATTTGCCCTGAAGGGTGTCCCAGGTCAGGGTTGGGGTTCCCTTGGGGTGTGGGGCAGCCTGGGAGAGGGGCCTGTGGTGGTTTTTAGGCCAGCCACACCCCCGGTATCCCAAGCAGAGGCTCTGGTATCTGGGATTCATTTATCATCTATAATTGAAACTTTGTAGCCTTGAGTGGAGCCAAGCCTCCTGCTTGCTCTGTGGTCACAGCCATTTCTGTTGGGATTTATTTATCTTCTATAATTGAATCTTTGTAGTGGAGGCAGGCTGGCCAGGGTGTGCAGAAAGCTTGGCTTCCTCCATTTCCGGGGGCAACCAAAGCCTCCTGCTCTCTCCAGCTCTGTGGCTGCTGCTATTTTTGTTGGGATTTATGTATCTTCTATAATTGAAACTTTGTAGCCTTGAGTGGAGGCCTGGGCTGGCCAGGGTGTGCGGAAAGCTTGGCTTCCTCCATTGCTGGGGAAACCCAAGCCTCCTGCTCTCTCCGTTGCCGCAGCTGTCTTAGTTGGGTTAATTTGCATACTTGCTCCTGATTGGCTGGTGGGTGTGGCTTGTGGGTGTAGCACAGTGATGGTTAATTTGCATATTACTCTTTTATTAGATAGGATATTACTTACAAAAAAAACTGTTTCTAAAGATAAAGTTAGTAAACTGGAAAGTATATGATTAAAGGCCATGCTTCCAATTTCTTTTTAATCCCTCCAAAAGGTATATTTCAACCTCAGTCATGTTTCAGTATATATGTATTCTATGTTGTGTGTTTTTTTAACCCCAAACAATGGCTATAGGCTTTTCAGTAAATTTTGCTCACTATCGAAATACCCTAGGTGCCAGATTGCTGTAAATGTTTACATTTCATCTGTGAACTCTTTAATCAGACCTTTGTCTTTCCTAGTAACTCTTCTACTCTTTCTATTGCTCTCCAGACTTACTCTAGATCAGGGGTGGGCAAACTTTTTGACTCGAGGGCCACAATGGGTTCTTAAACTGGACCGGAGGGCCGGAACAAAAACATGGATGGAGTGTTTGTGTGAACTAATATAAATTCAAAGTAAAGGAGCGGAGGGGAGAACAAGAGAACCCTCCGCTCTTTCGGCTCCGTGGGCCGGATAGAACAGCCGAACGGGCCGGATCTGGCCCGTGGGCCATGGTTTTCCCACTGCTGCTCTAGATGATTGTTGGTTCAGATCTTTTCATCTACCCTGGAACAGTTTTCTTTCCTATCAAGAAGCAAAGTTGTTCTCTCCTCTTCCAATTTAAGCTAATACATAGGAATTTAAAAACACTTCTTGCTTTATATCTAATTGCATTATACTTTCTGAAAGCACTTTTGCATAACTATGTAATTTATATTCACCTTCCTATTTTGATCATTTACATATTCTTTTGTTTGTATGTGTCTAATGTGGTTTCAATGGAACATCCCATGACACACAGCTTTCAGTAGCCACTGTGGGTTGGTTTTGTTTCATATCTTTCTTTAGGTTCTTTACTTCCTGATTTATTTTATTTATTTTTAAATATATTTTTATTGATTTCAGAGAGGGAGAAGGAGAATGAGATAGAAACATCGATGATGAGAGAGAATCATTGATTGGCTGACTCCTGCATGCCTCCTACTGGGTATCGAGCCTACAACCCAGGCATGTGTCCTTAGCTGGAATCGAATCTGGGACCCTTCAGTTTGCAGGCCGTTGCTCTGTCCACTGAGCCAAACCAGCCAGGGCTACTTCCTGATACATTCAGAGAGAAAATTTGCACTAAATGAATTTAGAGATTATCTAGTCCTCCCCCCCACCCCTATGTCAACCATTTTTATTCCCATCCTATATAATAAAAGCCTAATATGCTAAGTGTTCGACTGTTTGTTCAACTGTTTGACCAGTCGCTATGATGCGCACTGACCAATAGCGGGTAGATACTCAGATCAGTAGGTTAGCTTGCTGCTGGGGTCCAGTTGGTCAGGACTGGGCGAGATGGTCTGGACATGCCCTGGAGCCTTTCCACGGTCCCTCCCTGGTCCTGATCATGCACCAGTGGGGTCCCTCGGCCTGGCCTGCACCCTCTTGCAATCCGGGACCCCTCAGAGGATGTTGGAGAGCCAGTTTCAGCCTGATCCCCACAGGCCAGGCTGAAGGACCCCACCAGTGCACGAATCCATGCACCAGGCCTCTAGTAAACAATATGAGGCCAGGAGTAGTTGAATGATGTGCTTGATATATTACATTATATCTTGGCCCAGGCACCTTTCCATGTTCTATTAACAGTGTGCTTAAAAGAGTGCTATCTATTAACCACTATTATTTTTTACTATTAGCCAAAGCCCTTGGCTACTTTCTTATTGTTATTCTTTAAATTTCATAAATAATATATGTTTTATTTTCCTCCTTGAAAATGGTTAACATGGCCATCTCCAAAATCAATTTCTTCAAGGTGTTCAGGAGTATTTTGATGTTCCCAGGTACCTCTTCTTTCATAAAAACTCCCTGTTAATCTTGGCTCCCAAATAGTGGATAAAAAGTCACACAAAACAGACCACAGCTTCCATCAACAGAAGAGTTGGGAATCTACTTTCACTGTGAGAAAATGAGAAAATTAGATCAGAAAGAATCTCATGCATCCTTCCAAGATGATTTTTAAGCAACAGGAAAATAATATTGACAGCTGGAGAAAAAAGCAAAGATTTACCTCAGCCATGTGGCACTGGTTAACCACTTTTAATTATGCCTTAGATTTTTGTTTGATGGTTCATTTGTTGTTGTTGCTGCTGCTTTAATTAACTGGGATTGGCCTGAATAATAGGCCTGCAAAATAAATGACCCATTAGCTGCAGTGGCAACAAAAGGGCAGAATTCTGTAACTGCAAGTTGTTTGGCCTAGATTCACCTGACCCAGGTTTGAATATTAGTTTCATCTCTTACAATATATATAAATATCGCAAGCTAATATTACTTTCTGAATTTTCTTCAGACTAGCCCTTAAACAGGGATAATACTATCAACTTCACTGGCTGAGGTATGGATGCATGAAATACTGTGAATGGAAGCATTTCCCCAGTACCTGGCATAACATTTCCATGTGATGAATATCTACTGTGATAAATATTATCGCACTCCTCTGAAGGAGCTTCAAAAAGTGCCAGGTGGAAAGATTTCAAATTGTACAGCTGTACGAATATGATGTGGTTGTTCCTAAACCCTTGGCCTTCCTCTTAGCCATTGCATCCACATTTTTGCTATGAAAGCTTAGAAAATCTGCTGGACTTGATGCCCATTAAGAGTGTGGGCCGTATATTAGGTCACAGCATCTGGTACACAATAAAGACAGAAGCCGTGGCCAGGTGGCTCAGTTGTTTGGAGCATCATACCATACACCAAAGGACTGTTAGCTCAATTCCCGGTTAGGGCATGTACAGGAAACAACAGACTGATGTTTCTCTCCCACATTGATGTTTCTCTCTCTCTTTCTCTCTCTCTCCCTTCTTCTTTCTCTAAAATCAATAAACATATCCCCTGGTGAGAATTTAAAAAAGTAAAATAAATAAATAAACAAACAAACAAACAAACACAACAAATTCTTGTTGAATGAGTGACTAAGTCCATGCAATTTTATTCTGTTAATACCTAGGTGTATAAGAGCTTTCCTCACATTGCTATGTAAAAAACTAAAATTCTTTCTTATACCTGTTCAAAGAAGCCTATTATTTAATTCATAATTTAGAATTATTTCTCATTATCTTAAATAATCTTAGAAAATTGTTTTTCACTATCAGTTTTAAAATGTTCGTAAATGATGATATATGAATGTTAGAGTGGTGTGATATACTGGAATGGGTAGGAAAGGGGATAAAGAGAAAAAGATAAAGATCCCAAGTTATGTTACAGTTTTCTCACACTCAAAAATAATAAGTATTTCAAGGTTCAAAATGGCAATAACTGCAGAATTTCTTGATGAAGGTGCCTTGTTTTGGGGGCATATTTATTTGAACACTTTTCTTTAACAAGATGGTGGATTGTGCATTAACTAGTTTAATTTACACTTCAAGTGGACATGCTATTTTTGTCTCTTAAGAGTTATTAATTTTAATATTTTGAGAACTTTGGAGTGGCTTGTAAGGGCAGAAGTGGGTGAATAAGACAATATCCAGAGTCTACTAAACGTTTTCACCAGCCACTATTGCTGTAGCTATAAACTCTATGAGAATTCTCCTAGGATTATATCAGCATAATACATTTTCAAAGGAGGCCTCTTTTTCTCTCTCTCTAATTCTCTCACTTTGCTCTTCAAGAAGATCATCTCAGATTCACTTGATTCAAAACAGCTCTGGTCCAAATAGGGAAAGAAGATGTCCAACTGTCACTTTTTGCAGATGACATGATGCTGTATATAGAAAACCAAAAAACTACCAGAAACAATAAACAAATAGAGTCAAGTTGCAGGATACAAAATCAATGTACAAAAATCCATTGCTTTCCTGTATACCAACAACAAAACATCAGAAAAAGAAATGGAGAAAACAATTCCTTTTGCAATCAAAACCAAAAGAACAAAATACCTAGGGATAAACTTAACAAAGAACTTGAAAGACCTATATACTGAAAATTACAAAACATTATTGAAAGAGATTGAAAAAGACACAATGAAATGGAAAAATATCCCATGTTTATGGACTGGAATAATCGACATAGTTAAAATGGCCATTTTACCCAAAGCAATATACAGATTTAATGCAATCCCCATCAAAATCCCAATGTCATTTTCTAAAGAAATAGAATGAGAAATCATCAGATTTTTATGGAACCACAAAAGACCCAGAATAGCCAAAACAATCCTGAAAAATAAATAAATAAAAGAACAAGACTGGAGGTATCATGCTACCTGACTTCAAAATATACTACAGAGCTATGATAATCAAAACAGCATAGCATTGGCAGAGAAACAGATACACAGATCAGTGGAACAGAATAGAGAGCCCAGCTATAAAACCACACATATATGGACAGATACTTTTTGACAAAGGAGCCAGAAATGCACATTGGAGTAAAGATATTCTCTTCAGTAAATGGTGCTTGGAAAATTGGAAAGCCACATGCAAACAAATGAAACTGGATTGCAGTTTGACCCCATGTACAAAAATTAATTCAAAATGGATCACAGACTTAGACATAAGACCCAAAACCATAATCCACATAGAAAAAAAATATAGGTACCAAAATTATGGACCTGGGTGGTAGAGAACATTTTATAGACTTGACCCCAAAGGCAGGGGAAGTAAAGGCAAAAATAAATGAATGTGATTATACCAAACTGAAGAGCTTCTGCACAGCAAAAGAAACAGACAACAAAACAAACAGGCAGCCAGCCAGATGGGAGATGATATTTGCAAACAGTAGCTCTGACAAAGGTTTAATTTCCAAAATATTTAAGAACTCATAAAACTCAACACCAAACAAATAAACAATCCAATCAAAAAGTGGGCAGAGGACCTAAAAATACACCTCTCCCAAGAAGACATACAAAGAGCCAATAGATATATGAAAAGGTGTTCAACTTCACTGGCAATCAGGGAAATGCAAATTAAAACTACAATGAGATACCACCTTACACTAGTTAGAGTGGCCATTATCAACAAGACAAGCAACAAGTGTTGGAGAGGTTGTGGAAAAAAGGGAACCCTCATTCATTGCTGGTGGGAATATAAACTATGGAAAGCAGTCTGGCCATTCCTCAAAAAATTAAAAATAGAGCTACCATACAACCCAACAATTCCACTCCAGGGTATATACCTGAAAAACTTGAAATCATTTATATGCAAAGATATATGCACCCCTATGATCATTGCAGCTTTATTCACGGTGGCTAAGAGTTGGAAACAACCAAAGTGCCCTGGGATAGAGGACTGGATAAAGATGTGGTACATATACACAATGGAGTACTACACGGCCATAAGAAAGGGTGAAATAGTGTCATTTACAACATGGATGGACCTTGCGTACATATGCGAAGTGAAATAAGTCACACAGAAAAAGCTAAGAACAATATGATTTAACTCATATGTGGAATATAAAACTGAAACTTATGTACACAAACAGCAGTGTGGTGGTTGCCAGAGGGAGGGGGTGGGAGAAGAAAGGGGTCCTAATATGAGGTGACAGGAGAAGATTTGACTTTGGGTGGTGGGCACTTGGTCTTATATACAGATATTATAAATTAATAATCCACACATGTAACCTATATATTCATGTAGACTAATGTCACCCCAATAAAAATAAAAACAACAACAATAACAATGACAAAAAAACAGAGCTCTGGGACAATTCAATTCTAACTAGTGTCAATGTTCTAGAAAAACGTGCATTTTCTTTGTGTGTCTCATATTTATTCTTCTAAGTGATTGATGCCTCAAAACTTGTTTGTTTCACTTTACAGGGATTTCACTATTTGAATTTTTATTTAAAGTTAATTTTTATTTGATATTTATTAGATACTTAATGGCATTGGGGAAAGATTGAAGGAAGAGTTGAGTGGGAAAAGTCATTTTCTTTCAATCTTTCAATACTTTCTGTGTGACGGGAGATGACTAGTGGAGCCTGTCCAGGGATAGTTTCTAAGCTTTTTACTCATCATTCATAGGAATCTAGCAGTACATCAGTGTCACAGGCATATGGAAGGAACCTCTATTTTAAAAGACCTGGGAGGGACCCATGTCTCATTTTTCAATATCAACACCAAATACTGCTTCAGGATGGGCAGAACTGTCCAAGAATAAAAAATAAAGACTTGTATCTGAGAAAATATAGACTGTAAACTCATATAGAGTTTTATATGAAGAAAGACTCAAGAGAAAGTTAATGTCCTCCCCCTTTTAAAGACTACTCTAAACCAGACAGAATTATATTCTACTATGGTGGTTGATAGATCATGCAGCATAACATATCATCTGACAGTTTAAAAAGCCAGCCAAGAAATCAGGATGCTTAAGAAAACTGATACTTTTCTTGGGAAAGCAAAAATAGAATCATTGTAGTTGCAAGTCTCCTCATAAATAATCTATACATTATTTGTCAGGAAACAACTACGTCTGAAGCCAAATGAATTAACTTTCTAGTTAAAAAGTTAGATCAAAGGAGTAAAACCCCAATACATGAGAAAAGATAATAATGCAAGCCTTGCCGTGTTTGTATTATTACCTTTTCTCAAGTTTTAGGAAGTTTGCTCCTTTAATAATTAATAATATTAAATATGAATTTATTAATATACTACATTAATACATATTAAATTATATACCACACAAATAATTATAATAATAAAGATAAGTAATAAACCTGGAAAAAGTAATAATAAAAACAAAAATCAGTAAAAGATTAACAATAATAATAAAGCAGAGGTTAATCAAAATCTTTCTTTGAATGGCCAATAAAAGACGTGAACATCTTGCATGATGAAAAATAGAAAATAGAATATAAAAATAAACAAAAATGACAAATGGCAATAATTATAAAAGTAATAGAATATAATAAATATAATATAAAATATTATAAAATTTAAAAATGTATATAATTTTATAACTTTGGAAAAAATAATGGAAAACAAAAACTTCTATAGACTAATAAGCATGAAAGAACTGAAACACCTCTCCTCTTCAAAAGCTACTTGATTTACTCATATTTTATACTAAAATTTCCCCCCAATTTTTAAGAAAACTTTTATTTTGAAATAATTTTACACTTTTAGAAGTTACAAAAAAAGTCCAGAGCTCTATATGTCCTTCATCCAGCTCCCCCTAATGTTAACAGCTTATATAACCAACTAGAGGCCTGGTGCATGAAATTCGTGCACAGGGGTGTGTGTCCCTCAGCCCAGCCTGCACCCTCTCCGATCTGGGACCCCTCGAGTGATGTCCGACTGCCCGTTTAGGCCCAATCCCGGTAGGATCGGGCCTAAATGGGTAGTCGGACATCCCTCTCACAATCCAGGACTGCTGGCTCCAAACTGCTCACCTGCCTGCCAGTCTGATCACCCCTAACCACGCCCCTGCCAACCTGATTGATGCCTAACTGCTCCCCTGCCAGCCTGTTTTCCCCTAACTGCTCTCCCCTGCAGGCCTGGTCACCCCTAACTGGCCTCCCCCGCAGGCCTATGTCCCTCCCAACTGCCTTTCCTTTCTGGCCTGATCACCCACAACTGCCCTCGCTTGAAGGCCTGGTCCCTCCCAACTGCCTTTCCTTGCTGGCCTGATCACCCACAACTGCCCTCGCTTGAAGGCCTGGTCCCTCCCAACTGCCCTCCCCTTCTGGCCATCTTGTGGCAGCCATCTTGTGTCCACATGAAGGCAGGATCTTTGACCACATGGGGGCAGCCACCTTGTGTGTTGGAGTGATGGTCAATCTGCATATTGCTCTTTTATTAGATAGGATAGAGGTCTGGTGCATGGGTGGGGGCCAGCTGGTTTGCCCTGAATGGTGTCCCGGATCAGGGTGGGGGTTCCCTTGGGGTGTGGGGTGGCCTGGGCGAGGGGCCTGTGGTGGTTTGCAGGCCGGCCACGCCCCCGGCGACCCAAGCGGAGGCCCTGGTATCTGAAATTTATTTATCTTCTACAATTGAAACTTTGTAGCCTGGAGCAGAGCCAAGCCTTCTGCTTGCTCCGTGGCAGCAGCCATTTCTGTTGGGATTTATGTATCTT
Organism: Plecotus auritus; assembly: GCF_963455305.1. NCBI lineage: Eukaryota > Metazoa > Chordata > Mammalia > Chiroptera > Vespertilionidae > Plecotus > Plecotus auritus. Next base: position 90,540,132 of record NC_137771.1, on the reverse strand, counting down.
CTATAATTGAAACTTTGTAGCCTTAAGCAGAGGCCTGGGCTGGCCAGGGTGTGCAGAAAGCTTGGCTTCCTCCATCACTGGGGGCAACCCTAGCCTCCTGCTCTTTCCAGCTCTGTGGCTGCTGCCATTTCTGTTTGGATTTATGTAACTTCTATCATTGAAACTTTGTAGCCTTGAGTGGAGGCCTAGGCCGGCAAGGGCAGGTGGAAAGCTTGGCTTCCTCCATTGCCGGGGAAATCCAAGCCTCTCTCCTGCTTTCTGTGGCCGTAGCCATCTTGGTTGGGTTTATTTGCATATTTGCTCCTGATTGGCTGGTGGGCGTGTCTTGTGGGTGTAGCGGAGTAATGGTTAATTTGCATATTACTCTTTTATTAGATAGGATGTCTAATGATCAAAACTGAGAAATTAACATTAGGTCTCCCAGGTTTTTACCAATTTCCTCTTCTGTTCCAGAATCCAATGTTACATTTATTTATTTGTCATGTCTTCATCTCCTCCAACTTGTGACTGTTTTTAGACTTTCTGTGTTTCTCATGACCTTGACACTTGGAGAGGACTGGTCAAATATTTTGTAAAATTTTCCTCATTTTGGGTTTGTATGATGGGTGATAGTATTCATTTTGGGGAAGAATACCACACAGTGGTGATATGTCCATCTCATTGCATATTATTAGGTGTGTTACATTCCATCATTATGTATTATTACTAGGGATGTGAACCTTGGTCACTTGATTAAGCTTTTTGTCTGCAAGCTTCTTCAAGGACAGGTTACTATTTTTCTCTTTTTTGTTTAGTTTATAATAATTGAGTCACTAAATTTAATCCACACTCAGTGGGACGGGGGATTACAATCATCTCCCAGAGAAAGAAGTATCAAATAACTTGTTAAAAACACCTCCGTGATTAATAAATATTTTTTTAGAGATACTTTGATGCTATGCATCTTATTGGTGTTAGTATCTTATTGGTGTTAGTTTTGCCTACTAATTTTAGCAGTGGATTTCCAGCAGCAATTACTACTGTAGTGACATAACAGTAATTTGTCCCTTCTGCATGGCGAGTTGTCCCTTCTCCATTTCCTTGTTTGTTCCTTCATTTAGTATGCCAATATCTACTCATACACATATATTTCATTCTTTGGGTTATAATCCAGCAATATTAATATTACTTTATTGGTCAAATGGCTCCAGTTTCTCTCTGCCTAACTTGTTATGTGAAATTTTCCATGGCTACAGAGAAGTTGGAAGAAAATTTAGTAAATGTATACCTTTAACCAAGTATTTAAAATTTATAAATGTATGTGTTCCTTTTTCCCATACATGTGCATATAAATATATAATTTTTCTTGAAACATTTAAAAGCTACAGACATTATGATACTTCACATATAAGTTTCAGCTGTTTTCTCCTAAGAAAAGGACTTTCCTCACACAACTTTAATACCATTTTGTCATCTTTTCATCTAAGACTTTGAACATTGATACTAAATTATCTATATTGTCTACTTTTAATATACCCAACTCTTACTCAAATGTCTTTTAGAAATTGTTTTTTTTAATCAATATTCAACCAAAGATTACATTCAATATTTTGTTGCCATATTTTTTAGTTTTCTATAATCCAGAAAAGATCCCCAACTTTTTTTTCTCTTTTGGTTATTCATTACACTGTCATTATTTTTAAGAATCTAGGCCAGTTATCGCCCATAATCTGGATTTGTTTAGTTGGTTCTTCATAATTAGATCTAGGTTAAGTATTTTTTTTTTTTTGGAAAAAAAAAGTGCATAGCATTTTGAGGCACGAAATGTCATTTTGTCACATTCAGTTTGATTACATGATCAAGGTCATGTCTTAGGGTTCCCTGGAATTAAGGCCTAAACTGAGATTTGGATATCCAGGATTAATTGAAAACTGCTATGTAGGAACAACTTGTACATAAGTTAGTGAAGCAGAAGTGGAAAAGGGAAAGAAACAAAGATGTGGTCTTAGTTAAGTTTAGTCTTGGACTGATCCATGGTGGGTGGGCAAAGGCTGGAGCTGAAAGTGGGGAGAAGGGTCACGGAGGAGGCTTTAGAGTGTAAATAGCATCACCAAATTTACCCCATTTTTCAAGTGCGGCTGGCCTTCTGTGATTTCATGGTAATCAGTCCATCATTGGAAGCATGCTGGCATCAGAAGATCTAACTTAAGAGCTATGTGGCTCCTTGCAGCAGAGGGCACGTATTGAAGGAAATGGTCAGCTGTGTACTAATAGCCATCAACACAGGATCTGGGAAATAAATGAGCATTGATAGCATCTACTACATGTGATGACAAATGCATCTCCCCATTGTAAGGACACCTTTTCCCTTTTCAAAACAAAAATATCTGTCTTAAGTTTTGAGACTATGTGAATATCCTATTCCCCAACAGCATTTCACTCAATGAAGAGAGTATTCATTCATTATCCTTGTCTAGCCAATTATTATTATACTAGAGACCTGGTGCAATAATTCATGTACAGTGGGGGTCAAGTGGGCCTGCCCTGATGGGGGCCCATCGGGTGGGGCCACCCGTGGGGTCTAATGCTGGAAGCTATAGCTTTCCCCCAGCTGGATTTAATTATACTTTAAGGATGACCAAAAGAAAACCCACAACAGAACTGTTTTGCATTTCATGTGCCATGAGATGAAGTTATGTGTTGTTTGCAAACGTATACCCAGATGGATGATGGCCCCTTAAATGATTTTTGCATTCTTCCTGGGATTCTGCCCTCAGTTTCCCAATATGATCTTCATGTCTGTTTCTTTAAAAGTTTTTCTGTTTTTGAGTGTGCCTACCTTTCACTGTTGCTCCTGGCAGCCTGCGGGTCCTCTTTGTTGCCCCTTTTAAAGAGAGATTGAAAGCTTACCTAATCTGCAAGGCTTTGCAATTTCACAAAATCCTCACCCAGCCTCTCTACATTCCCATTAATGCTTAGGTCGCCTTTTTGGCTAACTTGGAACGTCTCCTGGGGCTGCGGGCCATGCAGGGAGAATTCCACACCTTGGCTGCAGGATTAGCAGAACCCTCTGGAGACTCTGGTTGGGGACAGAAGGGAGTGAAAATTATTTTCTTATGCTTTCACTAAATGTACCTGCACCAGGGAGCCAGGCAGTGATTAAGGGTGTTGGGGCCCGCTCCGGGTGAGACTAGTTGGGGCGAGGGGCCACAGGTAGCTTGCCGGACAGCCCTGGCCCCTGATCGCGGTGAGGGGGGGGGGGGGCGCTCGGGGGCGGGGCCTGCTGGGGGTAGGGGCCGCAGTGGTTCTGGTCATTCAGGTCATTCCGGTGGTTCCACCGTTTGGTCGCTGAGCTTTTATTATATAGGATTGTGGTTGCAAAATAGTGTTTCCCCCCTAATTCTATCTTTTGTCTTTATTTATTGGTTGACATTCTTCTTTAAAGAAGAGCTTTAGCTTTCTCACCACCTCCCATTTTTAATATTGCTATAGACACACATCTTTTATTTAATGTGTTATAGTTCATATTATTGCTTATATTCAAAATATCACAAATTTGATGGTCTAAATCAGATCCAGCTGGTTCTTGCACCATTTTTGCCATGATCTTAATAATCATTGAGGACTCCTTTGCTTTCTGGCAATAAATTCTAGACTCACCTAGTACTTTTTTTGGAATCAGCCACCCCACAACAAGCCCTCTTTCTTTAAGTATGGAATGATATTTTGAAAGCAAGAATTTATGGTTAGGTGTGCTCATGGGTACTAGAGTATCACTGGTTCCCTTTCAGTGGTCCTTACTGAGAAATTAATTTTTTTTTCTTAAATTTCAAGTTCGTACTGTTACTTCCAGCTCTAATCCAATATCACTAGTTCTCCTTATCTTCCTCATTTTATGTTTTTAGTATTTTCATCTCAACATTTACTGTAAGAATACTGACTAACTACATCAACATATTTTTAATTTCGATCTAGCTAAGCATAGTTTTAGAATTATTACACCAATACCACTATCAACAACACAGTTCTAAATTTCTTTGTAGTCCCTTTTGTCTTCAAAATGTATCCTATGAGCTGTGTAATCAGAGTAATGGGTTTAAATTGAACTGATTTAATTATTTTTCTTCCTTATTTATTCTATTAATTTGATAGATTCATTTATTTTTCTGTTTTAATCAGTTTTAAGATTTGACTTTTGGATCCTTTTCAAATTTATTTTTAACATGAAGAAAACTTTACTTAGTTTACTACATAAATATTATGTCAGAAAAGTTTATTTTCTTCCCCAACTCTTCCTCCCCATACCTACCCTAGAAGTAATCAGTTTTATTAAATTATGGTCTATACTTGTGGGTTTCTTTAAAAAATAAAAGTTTCCCAAATTACACTATACACAAAAATAAACTCAAAATGGATAAAAGACTTAAATATAAGACAAGAAACAATAAAAATCTTAGAAGAATCCATAGGCACCAAAATATCAGACATATGACTTAGCAATATCTTTATTGATACAGCTCCTAGGGCAAAAGAAACTAAGGAGAAAATAAACAAATGGGACTACATCAAAATAAAATGCTTCTGCACAGCAAAATAAACCATTAACAAAACAAGAGAGCCCACTGCATGGGAGAATATATTTGCCAATGTTACATCTGATAAGGGTTTACTTTCCAAAATTTATAAGGAAGTCATACAACTTAACAAAAGGAAGATAATCCAATAAAAAATGGGCAAAGGACCTAAATAGACACTTTTCAAAAGTGGACATTCAGAAAGCCAAGAGACATATGAAAAATGCTCAAAATCACTAATCATCCAAGAGATGCAAATAAAAATGACAATGAGGTACCATCTCACACCTGTCAGAATGGCTGTCATCAACAAATCAACAAAGGACAAGTGCTAGTGAGGATGTGGAGAAAAAGGAACCCTTGTGCACTGCTGGTGGGAATGCAGACTGGTGCAGCCACTGTGGAAAACAGTATGGAGTTTCCTCAAAAAATTAAAAATTGAACTCCCATTTGACCCAGTGATTCCACTTCTAGGAATATATCCCAAGAATCCAGAAACACGAATCAGAAAGGATATATGCACCCCTATGTTCATAGCAGCACAATTCACCATAGCTAAGATTTGGAAACAGCCTAAGTGCCTAACAGCAGATGAGTGGATTAAAACACAGTGGTACATCCATCTGCACAATGAAATACTACGCTGCTATAAAAAGAAAGAAACACTTAACATTTGCAGCAGCATGGATGGACCTGGAGAGCATTTTGCTAAGAGAAATAAGCCAGTCGGAGAAAGATAAATATCACATGATCTCACTCATTTGTGGAATACAATAAACAACATAAACTGATGAACAAAAATAGATCCAGAGACATAGAAGCATCAAACAGCTTGTCAAACCTCAGAGGGAAGGCAGGAGAGGGTGAAGGGGGGTGGTAAGAGATCAACCAAAGGCCTTGTATGCATACATATAAGCATAACCACTGGACACAAACAGTAAGGAGGTGAGGGTATGTGCTGGAGGGTGGGAGTGACCGGAAAGAGGTCAATGGGGGAAAAAGGAGACATATGTAATACTTTAAACAATAAAGAAATTAAATTAATAATAATAATAAAAACAAAATTAAAATAAATAAATAAAAATTTCTTACTTTGGGTTACACAGAAATATAGCTTATTATGTATGCAATTTTGATTGTTGTAAAAATCCATTTCAGTTCATATTTGTCTTCTTCATTTGTTTCATGTTTATGTAGTACTTCATTGGCTTATTCCAAGAGTTCACTATTGAGGGCACTTAGGTTGTAGCTGATATTTTGCTGTTACCACAATGAATAATTAATGTGCATATATTGTTTCATAATTTAGAAGTTTACCTTTAGTTACATCTTTTAAATAGGATTTTTGAATTAAGAGTTAAATGAATTCTGTTTTGCCAAATTTTCTCTTTATATGAATTGTGTTTTTTAGAGCTCCTATCACTAATAAATGAAACTGTCTATTTTTTTTATATCCTCACCAACAGAATGAGAGTCAAGTCTTGAATTACCTGATAGTGAGAAGAAATAGTTTAGTTTTTATTCTGCTTATTATTAATTATTGCATATTTCTTATAGACTACATCTATGAGTTTTGTCTATTTTTTCCTAGCTTTTAGGTATTTTTTACCTCAACATTACAAAACACTTTATATGTTAGACACATTAGTCCTTTATCAATGACAAATGTTCTTGGTTCAGTTTGTCATTTGTCTTTACATCAGACTTTTTAAAATTTTTGTTGTCATACAAATACATTTGTTATATGTAGTTGAATTTAGTAATTTTTATTTTATTGACCTGGGCTATGACTTGTGGTCATGCTGTGGAGATGTTCAGCTCAGATCTCCCTTAAAGAGAAGAGCTAATTGAACAGCCTCTAGTTGCCAACCTTTGTTCCACTATGACATTCATTCTGGGCTCACAGCCAAAGCAAAAACTGGGCAAGTACAGCCTGATGAGAACTTTCACCTACAGACAGCTCTGGCTTTGAGATTCTCCATCAGCCTAGGCAAAACTTGAGTAGAACTGCTCTGCATTCTGAGGTTTCCTTCCCCTAATCCCTTCATTTTCTCTCTCTCCTTTCCCTATTATCATATGTGCACGGTGGCCTGAATGTTCTTCATGTCCATTCTTCTTCCCTCCCACTTCAATAAAATCTTTTGCACATAACTTATCATATATTGATACTACAGGTCCAGTGCCCGAAATTCATGCATGGGTAGGGTCCCTAGGCCTGGCTGGCGATCAGGGCCGATCAGGTTCCCTGCCTCCCCACCTCCTCCTTCCCTCGCTCTCTCAGTGCCCCACTGCTGCCATGGGTTGCCCACTATGTTCTGTGTTGCCCCTGGTGGTTGGCGCACATCATAGCAAGCTATCAAACTCCTGTTCTCCCAGTTGAACTCCCAAGGGGACACTTTGCATATTAGCCTTTTATATAGAGAGATTTTTAAGATTTTTCAACATTTCTCCTTGATTATTTCTTCTTTTTGTTTATTTCTGCTACTCATTTTAGTTGTTATTTATTTTGACTACTAATTTGTTATTTAAAAAATAAAGAAATGATTATTTTGAATTACTTATTTGTATATTGTTCCATTTTATATTTCATTAAATGTGCCTATACCTATATAATTTCCTCCTGTTTGCTTTTGTTTTGGTTTGGAATTGTTTTTGTAAAGTTTTTTTAGTAGGAAATCTAGATTATTTATTTTTATTATGTAATTTTCAGTAATGTAAATTTTGAAGCTTTAGATTTTTCTCTAATCACTACTTTAATTATTTCCCATAGTTCCTAATATGCATTTTTTTATTACAGTGTCATGAATTCTGCAATATTGGTTTGGTAAATCCCTTTTACCCATGATTTACTTATTCAAGATTTGCTTTAAATAATTCTAAGTTAGACGTTTTATTTTTTGGTTTATTATTAATTTTTAAAATTTTTAATTACTTCAAACAGATATTTTTGTTTAAATTATTTATACTTTATGAAATTTATTGGGATTTTTTTTTGTGTGACATAATATGTAGACAATTGTAAATGTTCCATGTGCAATTGAAAAGAAGATATATCGTATTTTATTGGGATATAAAGTTTGATATATTCATAAGATATGTCTTATTAATAAGGCTATCAAAGTTGTTTATATCCTTACTTATTTGTTTCCATTGGATTAATTAAAACACAAACCAGTATATTAAACATGCTATTATTAATGGATTTCTCTTTCATCTCCCTTAATTTCTACTTCAGGTGTGAGTTATTTGCATAGGTTTGATATGTTTTACATCTTCATTATAAATTAAGGAATTTGATTATATCAATGTAAGGATTTCAGCTCAACCAAGCACACCATGTACAATGGCAACAGAAAAATGCCAGATTTGGGAAAATTATATGCAATACTTAAAAACAACAAAGAACAAATATTTCAATTACATAAGAGATTCTTGTAAACCAGCAACAAAAAGAAAAAGTGCTTAATGGCAAAATGGCAAAATATAAAAACGGGAAAAAGAAGAAGTGCAAAAAGCTAATAAGCATATGAAGATATACAAAAATTTATTGCTGTAGACATATGCATATTGAAGCAGTGAGATCCCTTTAAACCTATTGGGATGACAACAATTGGAAAGCAGCATAATGTCAAATGTTAGAAAGGATTTGATGGTAATGAAGCCTTCACATCCTCACATGATAATATAGCATGAGGGTGGACTGATAATCATTTTGTATAGTATTCAGTAGTACATAGTCTTAATTAATATTTAAGCATAGTGTAACTGAATGGATATGCCAGTGAGATTGTCAAATAGGTTCATAAAAAGACTAAGTTTGCAAACTCCTGATAATTCTGTTTGTGGTTGTATTTAGTGCAAACAGAAAGAAGCATACTGAGTCTGTGATTTAATACACATTAGAATGAACACACATGGGAAGAAAAGGAGAATAGGAGAGGAGAATGGAGATGAGAGGTAGAAAAGACTTAAACAATAGAGGAGCTTTGCATGCTCAAATGATGATGGGTTGCCAGGGGTAGTAATTAACTGAACCGTGCACCTAAGGGCACATATACATCAACCAGTAGGAAGGACCTCAGAAAAGTCTGAAATGAGTCAGTAGATTTCTCTAGATCTCTATCTAATGCCCTAAGGGCTTGCACACAATAAAGGGAGATATGGCTAAAGAGGTGAACAATTCCATTCTCCAGAACTGAAATATGACTAAATTTAGGTCTCCAGAACCTAAAGGAACACCATTTCAATCTTTGGCTGATATCTAAGGTAAATATATATTATTTTTATTTAGAACAGTAAATTATTTTTAGCAGCAATAAAAGTAAAATTAAAAAAAAATGATTTGTTAATGAGTTAATTTGCTTCCCTTATACAGGACATTAATTGTAACATTTCATAGTTATCCAGATGCAACAATTTAAATATGTTAAAGCCAGGATTTTGCTTTTTGCTTAAATATAGACATGGAAAAGAAAGATGAAAAATTCTTGCAATTAAGAGTATAAAGAATTTTTGTCATATCACCAAGGGTTGTATACCAGGCTTCAGATTTTTAATTGGTTTCTATATTTATAACAATTATGTATTATTTAATTCGTAAGTAGTTATTTTAGTGCATCAGCAGTAACTATTATATTACTACTAGAGGCTCAGTGTGCGAAATCTCGAGACCCAGAAACCGCTGTGCTGGCGGGACCCAGAGTCCTTCCCGCTGCCACCGCGGGACCCATCAATGCACTTCCTGGTGACCAGTCGTTTGGTCATTCTGGCGTTCCGGCGTTATGGCCATTGGTTTTTTATAATATAGATTGTGAACTTTTTGGTGAAATAAGAGTTGAAGTATGAAAGAAAGTGTTTTAAATCATTTTCTTTAACTCAACACTGAGAAAATAGGAGAAAGTAATGAAGTTCTCAAAACTAATAACCAATAAATACAACTTGAAGATCGGTCTTACATTAGTCATACATTGTTTTATAACAAATTATCACAAACTTAGCAACTCAGAACAAAACACATTTATTATCTCATATTTTCTGTAGGTCACAAATCTGGGCACAGCTTAGCTGAGAAAAGGTTCAATGAACATATTGGCTGGGACTGTTCTTACCTAAAGGATCAATTAAAGAAGGGTCCACTTACTAGCCCAGTCCAGTTGTTGCCAGAATCATTTCCTTGCAACTTTAGAATTGAGGTTGTAGCTTCCTGCTGGCTTTTGATTGGAGGCCACTCTGAATATCTAAAGGTGACCTTCTTTAGCTTCCTGACACATGGGCCTCCTAACATGGGCACTTACTTTTTCAAAGCCAGAAATGAAGAAAATCTCAGAGCATGTCTGCTGGCAAGATGAAATTTAACATAATCACAAAAATGACATACCATTATTTTGCCATATTCTCTTGGTAGAAGCAACCCACAAATCCTGCCCTCAGTCAGAGAGGAAATTAGTGTTTGTTTTTTTTTAAATTACCAAACTATGAGTGTTATAGAAGGGTCACTTCAGAGTATATCTACCACAGTTCTAAGTTGTGAAATTAGGATAAACATAAAGTTTATATCTCATAACTCTTTTAAATTAATTTTCATCATCAGGTAATATATGAAGCTTCAAGTTTCATTGAAGTATTCTTTATGATTTTATAATAATTTTTTAGATGAACTAGGTGATACAAATTTAGATACTTCTGTAAATTTAAAGTCCATTAGTGTTAGTTCTGATCAAATAATCGAATAGATACTCCCTCCCCTGGGAACTGACCTTCAGGCCACTTCACAATGGACATTACACTTGCTAAGACCATTATCTCCCCGCTCCGGAGTTCCCCAGAATCCGCACCTGCACAGAGAATTCCCAACCAGAAAAAGCCCGCCTAGAGGCCTTTAAAAACCTCTGACTCCCGTCTTTGGGTGCTGGCGCCATTTTGGGGCTCAGCCCATCTGGTATCCAGATGACCCAATGAATTCTTACTTCTTCACCCCTTTTAGCCTCATGCGTTCCCCCTTTTGCGACCCTAACAATTAGAAAGCACTGATACATTTTTAAAGAAAATGTTTGTACTTAAGTATAACATACAGAAAAAGTATGCAAATCACAGGATCCAGCTTGACAGACTTTTGCAAATTTAATACAATCACTTTATGAACACCCTGATCAAGTCTTTTGCTCATATTTCCACTGGTGTGTCTTTTTCTTATTGACTTACAGAAGCTGTGAGTTGTGTTTATTTATTTATTCTGGATATAAACTTCTCACAATGCACAGGTAAAAAATGGCAAATGCCTGAAAGGCAAGGTTGTAGCAAAGGAAATTAGAGCATCCAGCTGCTAGTAAGACAAATGCTTGTAAATTAGTTAATGAAAATGCAATCTGACATCAAAAGTATGGGAACAGGACAAACCTTAGTAGCAAAAATGTACTGACCTCTATGCTATCATCCTGTTCTTCATTTGACATAGCTTTCAACTGTTAACCTCAACTTAACTAAAATACTCCAAGAGGTAGATTTTTGGGGCTCAACACTGGTCAAGGATTGCCCATCTCTTTCTCAGCCACCTGCATTTCTGGGATATAGTAAAAACACAAGCAGCTGCCACATGTCAGTCGCTATAAAACAGGCATTTCTCAGAAAAATAAGATCTGTCATAGACACTCTAAAATACATCTACTTAGCAATGGAAGGGGGCAGTTGTGTAGAGAAAAGAAAAGAGAAGTGAGGGTGAGACTTTGCAGACGAAAATAATCTGTTTCTCTTCTTGCCTCCTCCCTCCCCTTCCTTATAACCCTCGGACGCAGACAATACTGCTGTGAAGGCCTGGGGAGGGGACAGGAGTGATGAAGAGGGAATCAATGAGAGGGAATGAGGGGACATCTGTAATACTTTCAGCAACAAAGATAAACTTAAAAAATAAATAAGTAAAGAAAATTTAAAGTAATAATCTGCTTCTGAAACTTAGTTTTGCCTCTCACCGACTTTAGGACCTTTGTTGAAGTTACTGAAATTTAATACATCAGACTTCTGACCTGTGAAAACCAAGACTATGAAGAAGGTGGCTGGGATCATCATCAAGAAGTACTACAGTCACCTGGGCAACGACTTCCACACCAACAAGCAGGTGTGCAAGGAGATCGCCATTATCCCCAGAAATAAAAAGCAAATTCAGAGAGGCCCAGGAGAGGTACTTCCAACAATCTGCAGGAAGAGAAGAAAGAACGGTGAGATAATTATGTTCCTGAGGTCTGGGCCCTGGCTCAGGAGATGCTGATGTTCTTGGGCGTTGGCAGTCTCCCACCTGCAGGTCACTCAGACTACAGTTGGAATGAATTTCAGAACACCACGTTTGAGTCTCTGCTGTGTTATAATATTTTCAATAACACATGGACAAGGAAAAGAAACAAAACAAGCAAAAAAACTTGGATCTAAGTAACATATCTGGAACCCTGCACCAAACAGAAAAAGCAAAACCAAAAAACTTTACATTTCAAGATGACACAGATCTCACCCAGATGGATCACATGCAATGTGGCAATGCCTCCTCATTGCTTTGTTAATGACTAAAACCATTCAGAGCATGTTTTCTGACCACAGTGGAGATAAGCTAGAAATCAATAACAAGAAATAATTTGAAAATACTCAGAAGTTTGGAAATGAAGCAATATAATTCTAAATATTATATGTATAAAAGTTTAAATAAATAACATCAAACCAAAAAAAAACTATTTTAAACTGAGGGCATTATAAGCAATTTTAATATCATGCATTTACAAATTTAGAAGAAATAGAAAAATACCTACATAAAAAACAAGTTTCTGAAAGTAAAGCAAGAAAAAATGGAGACTCTGAATTATTCTGTATTAATTATAGCCATTGAAAGTACAATTGAAGACTTGGGAATGGGAAAAAATTCTATAATCTTATAGATGTATTAACAATAAAGCTATGTAGACAATGATCTTTAATAACTGAAATCTTTTCCTCAAGCTCAGAAACATGGCAAGAATATCCACTATAACTACTTCCATTCACATTTTAATGGAAGTCCTATCTGGTTTAAGAAATAAAGCAAGGAAAACACTGAAAGGAAGAAATAAAGGTTATATGATTGCATCACAGAATCTACAATGAACTGTTAAAAATAATAAGTAAATTCAGAAAGATCTGATCAAAAAAGATTACTATAGAAAAAAACAATACTATTTCAAATACTGTCATAAATAAATAGAAAATAAAATTTTTAAAATTTCATTCATTATGACATAAAAATCATCAAATTTTTAAGCTAAAATAATAAATAAATAAATAAAGGACCTTTACATAATAAATAAAGGACCTTTACACAAACTAATTCAAACATTATTGAGAAAATTAAAGAAGACCAACAGAAATGGAGGAATAGTGTTAAATAATATTATTTATTGTTGGTATAATTTCAAATGTACACTCTAAAATTTAAGAAGAAACAAAAAGGATCAAGAATAACTAACAGAATCTTGAATAAGAAGAATAAAATCAGAGGACCCACAGGTACCCAGTCATGTGATTATGGCAAAGAGGAAACTGTGGAAAGGAAAGAAGTCTTTTCAATTAGTAATGCAGACTCACTGGAGATCATATGCAAAATGATGAATCTTCATTCTAATCTCACACCAAGCACAAATACAATTTTCAAATAGATTCTAGATCTAAAGTTGATAGGTAAAACAATAAAGCTTTTGTTATTGTTATAATTAGCTAGTTATCCTATATAATAAAAGCCTAATATGCTAAGTGTCCGGTCGTCAGGTCTGCTGTTCAGCCAATCAAAGCATACATAATATGCTAATGATATGCTAAGGCTGCTCAACTGTTTGCTATGACGTGCACTGACCACTAAGGGTCAGATGCTCTGACCGGTAGGTTAGCTTGTTGCTGGCATCTGGCCAATTGGGACTGAGCGAGATAGGCTGGACATGCCCTGAAGCCCTCCTATGGTCCCTCCCCAGCTGGCCAACCTTCCACGTCCCCTCCAGCCCCCAATCATGCACCGGTGGGGTCCCTCGGACTGGCCTGTGCCCTCTCACAATCCAGGACTCCTCGGAGGATGTCAGAGAGCCGCTTTTGGCCTGATCCCAGAGGCCCAGCCGTGGGACCCCACTGGAATAAATTTGTGCACCAGCCCTCTAGTTAATATTAATAATAGGAAGAGAGCAAAGGAAAGGCTAGACATTATAAGCCTGGTCATCTGGGCAGCTTCACCAGGAAGCTACAACTTTACACTCCCCAGGGAACCCTGAGTCCATTTCCTGCAGATCACTGGGGGAAGGGCTCAAACAAAGGGGGAGTCCTGCACATGAGCAGAGAAGTTGGGTTGATGTAGGAAAGGCGCTTGCCTATCAGTCTAACCTGGGAAAAGATAATTGGCTAGGGCACAAGTCACTGCAAGCACAGGAAATCTTGAAGGGTTAATTGGTTAAGCTCCTGATTAAAATCCCCAAAGAGTTCTCTCCCTCTTGCTTCCCTCTTGCCCACACTTGCCTATCCTGTCATCATAGTCATGTGACCTTATGCAGCCTCATGGTCCAGGGATATGTGGACTCCATATGCAGGATGCTGGACTGGACTGTGCTTTAATATGGAGCAAAGACTCGGCACTGGCCTTAATTCTTGCCCTGCTGAAGAAAAGGTTGGACTTTTTCCATGGCGGGATGGAGGAAAATGCGACATTGGAAACCCAGGGGGTTAATTCCAGGGAAATAAAGATCATTCATCCTCCTGTGTGAATCTCAGGAAATTCCTTTTTTTGCGACATCGCAAGAACTCCACTTTCACCAGTAACAGATGGGGACACAGATGTCAGCCCATCGATAACACTTTTAGTGGAAAAAGTAAAAGAACATTTTCATGACATTTAATTCAGCAAAGATTTCTCAAACAAGACATGGAAACTCATAATGCTGAAAAGAAAAAAGTATTATGACACATTGGGTTACTTGAAGGATAAGAATTAATTTTTCTCATAATGTTCTGTTAAGGGAGTGAAAATATAAGCTACATAAAGGAAGCATACATTTGAAATACTTTTACTCAATAAAGGACTCATCCTCAGACTCTGTAACAAACTTCTACATGTCAATAGGAAAGAGTCTTTCCTAAAATAACAGAAAAATGATAAAATACTTAACGGGGCACTTTAAAATACAAATAATTTTAAAAACTGCCAATAAATATACATATTTTAATATCACCAGTTTACTAGCTTTGAAATTTAAAACACAATGTAAATCTACTGCACATACATCAAAATGACTAAAATGATGAAACAAAGTATCAATGCTTGTGAGGATATGCAGCAACTCTCAGGAACTGAAGAGAGAAGTATAAATGGGTACAACCATTTTAGAAAATAGTTGGCAGTATTTATTAAAAGTGACTACAAATACTGTGTGATTTAGCAGTTCTACTCCTAGATATTTATCCGAATATCTGTAACAAGGGACATTTGCATAAAATTTCATGGCAGCACTATTTTGAATAGCTAAAAAAAACACCCAAAAATAGAACAGATGAATTGTTGCATGGTCATGCAATGGAATACTGTGAGAGCATTGAGGAAGAATTAATTATTGCTAGATGGAACAACATGTTTGATCCCCAAAACATAATATTAATCAAAAGATGCCCAATAAAAGTGCACATTGTGAATTATCCCACTTAAATAAAGTTTAAAAAACATGGAAAATTAATTTACGGTGTTAGAACTCAGGATAATGATTCCTTTCATGGAAAACGTTGAGCTTAAGGAGAACATTTGGGTTTGTTCTATCTCTTCAGCTGTCTGCTGTGTTTCCTTTGTGATAGTTCATCCATCTGGACAGGTATGATTCATGTATATTTCTGTTTATTTGTAGCACTTCAGTTTTACATAAAGAATGGGTAGTTTTTTTAAAGGTTCCCTCAGTGCTGATTAAAGCACAGAACCCAATAGTGAAACTAGATGTGTGTATATATGTGGTCAAGCATACTATTACTACATTCAGTTATTTCTACACTACAAAAAATGCTTTTGTATTTTCCACAATAAATGACTCTAAATGCTGCAATGTGAAAAAAAAAACAAACAAAAAAAAAACTCACCTATAATCTTGACCTTGAATTGTGTGTGAGTGAGAGTATGTATGTGTGGGTTAGTGGTTCGAGGAAGTTGTTGAGGATGAGCAAGATTGTAGAATGAAGGGAATAGGAAGAAGGTTATTAGAGTATCAGTTTACCTCCATACACATAAGGAATATCAATACCTCATTCTAATGTGTAAGTAAATATTAAAAAAAGAGCATGAGTTTAATAATCTGATATTTTTCATCCTGATTGTGGGTATATGAATCAAAATTATCTAATTATCAAACAATAAAATTGGGGCTTGGAGTAATAATGGAAAGCAGGAATATTTAAAATCAGCTAACAGGTTTTATGTTTAACTATGGTCCTTTGTTGCTCATTTCTTTTTTTTTTTTAATATATTTTATTGATTTTTTACAGAGAGGAAGGGAGAGGGATAGAGAGTTAGAAACATCAATGAGAGAGAAACATCGATCAGCTGCCTCCTGCACACCCCCTACTGGGGATGTGCCCGCAACCAACGTACATGCCCTTGACCGGAATTGAACCCGGGACCCTTCAGTCCACAGGCCGACGCTCTATCCACTGAGCCAAACCGGTTTCGGCTGTTGCTCATTTCTTAAGAAGCCATTAATATTTTTGTTACCTTCTAAAGAATATATATTTGAAAGAGCTAAATATCTACAAATTTTTAAATTTATTTATGTGGTTTTTTTTAGAGAGAGAGAGATTTAGTTGCTTTTCCACTTATTTATACATTCATTGGTTGATTATTGTATATGCCCTGACCAGAGATGGAACCCACAACACTGGAGTATGGGGATGACATTAACCAAGTAAGCTACCCAGCCAGGATGAGAGCTAAAATATTTTTAATATATAAATCCCAAAATCTTCTTGCATTCTGTGTTGAGAGATAAATCTTGAGTTATGTATATATTTTTTATGAAATAAATGAGTCATAGAACCATTTAATCTTAAGTTAGTGAAGAAAACTAACAAATTGAGAATAACTTTGATTTTAAAAATTTTATCCTGCTATTTTTTTAATTCATAAAATGTCAGACTGTTTATTTTTTTAAAAAAATAGAGTTATAAATTAATGGTAAGTGGTGACTATAGGAACAATAGGTATATGATTTCAAAATAGTTTTGCATTTGATTTTTGAAACTTAAATAATTATTTTTATTTATGCAGGAAAAGTACCAAGAAGAATTTAGAATACAAGGTAGGACATCATTCCAGAAATCATACTCATGTAAGCAAAAGTTACTTGGGAGAAGAATTTAAAGCATAGAAATAGAACCTACATTTTTTACGCAGTCAAATGTGCTAATTTTCAATCCACAGTACCTTCATATACATATTGTATTAAGCCTCATAATATGAATAGCACTTTCAAATGCAGTATCATTAGCAAGAAATTTTACTAACCAAGTTACCTATTTCAGAAGATTACAAAAGAAGAACAAAATTTAAGGTGTTGACTGTAACTACTCAGAGATTCAGGAGAGTACTTGGAACTCCTGTTTCCTCTTGTACTTAGATGCTTCTTTTCAAGGGCAAGTTGTTTGCCCCGTTATAATTTCACATCCTGTCAAAGCTCTGTATTTGTCTGGAAGCTGTCAACTTCCTATCCAAAAGAACATTATGATGTTTTCCTTTTACCACCTAATCATTATTATGTTAGACAATGTATTTATTCCTAAGTGGTTTGGGGTAATTGATTAGGTTGTTCCATGTCAGGAAAAGCACAGATGTGGGGCCAGTAGAGACAAAGGCTTCTCTCCAGTCTCCAGGAGGCAAGAGGCTGGCAGGGCGGCTGTGCTGGCAAGACAAAACCTTCTTGTGGTGGGTGGTCCACTGGGAGGTCAGTGGAGATCTGCAATATGTCCACTACAATCATCAAAAGGGTACAATAGCTTCTCTGTAGGGAATTCAGGGAGAAGAATTTGTTTAAATAAAATTGCAAGGTTGTCAGAATGTGAAAGCCATTCTCAACTGTTCTGTGCATTGTCTAAGGGAATGCAGAATGGGAATCATTTACTCTTAGGCCAAAGTGCTGTTAAAAAAAAGTTTCATTTGAACAGTGTAATCCTATATAATAAAGAGCTAATATGCTAATTAGACCAAACAGCAGAATGACCAAATGATGTTCTGGACAAAAACAGGGCTGCGAGGGGCTATGAGGGCCAGCCAGGGCTCCGAGGGGCTGCGGGGGCTGTGAGGGGCTGTGGGGGCCAGCTGGGGCTGCGAAGGCTGGCCGGGGCTGCAATGGGCTGCGAGGGCTGAGCCTCTTGCACGAATTTCATGCATCAGGCCTCTAGTATAAAATAAAAGCACCAATACTGTATTGTCAACATTTTAGTGGCATGTAACAAATTCTTCTATGAGGTACTTCAAAGTAGTTTACAGCTGTAAAGTTTTGTTCTTATGCTATTCCCCCAATGCGAAAATTAGATGGTAAAACTGTTATTAGCCCTTACTTGTTTTATATTTCAATGCCAGATCTTATTATTAAGTGTAAAAGTGCCCATTGGAAGGAACAATTATGGAATAAGATTGTCAATAGTACTTAAAGTTTTATTAATAAAGTATAGTGTGTCAGTTGGTTATCGCTGCATGTTTCTTGTTTATTTGTGTGTTTGCTTGTTTTATCAACACACTAGAGGCCCAGTGCATGAATTCGTGCACCAGTGGGGTCCCTTGGCCTGGCATGTGGGGATTGGGCCAAAACTGGCTCTCCGACATCCTCCAAGGGGTCTCGAATTGTGGAGGGTGCAGGCCAGGCTGAAGTACCCCACCAGTGCATGATCAAGGCTGGGGAGAGACGTGAGAGATGGCCAGCTGGGAAGGGACCACGGGAGGGCTCCAGGGCGTGTCTGGCCATCAGGCTCAGTCCCAATCGGCTGGACCCCAGCAGCAAGCTCACCTACCAGTTGGAGCCTCTGGCCCATGGTGGTCAGTACATGTCATAGTGAGTGGTTGAACAGCCTTAGCATATCATTAGGATATTACGCTTTGATTGGTTGAACAGCCGACCTTTCAACTGGACACTTAGCATATTAGGCTTTTATTATATAGGATGGTGCTGTGCACATGGGTTGGAGGCCTCTAAAAAAATTAAGTACTGGCCTAAACCAAATTCTGTCCTGAGAAAGGAAGAATGAAAACCATGGCCCTGGGCAAAACACTCCAAATCATAAGATTAATGGTGCTAGGTGCCAGCCAGTGATTCTTCACTTGGATATCAAGAGCAGCATGGGCCACTGACAGCATTATGGACAAGAACAGAAGTTTGGGGAACACAACATTAGTTTTTCTACCACAGCAAAATCAATCCCTTCACCTAAAACCCTTTCCTTTGATATCCTTTTCTTTCTTTTCTCTTCTAGGGTTTGCAAACTGTTTATAGTTTTATAGGAGAACGGGACCATTTCCTGTTGTGTCATTTAGGTCTACAATGAAAACAAAAATAACTGAAGGTAAAGAACAAACGGGAACAGGCAAAAGAAACTTTTTTAATAGTGCTTCCCTATCTCTAATTTCTGTTGATACGCCAAGTCTTGTTTTGAAGAATATATCTTAAGAAAAACTTCTCTATTTTTCTTTGAAGTAAGGTGGTCTTCCATTAGGTAGTGTAAATAGGATGCTGGAAACTCATGCCAGCCTATGGGCTCACAGGAGTATTTGTTCTGGATGCAATTACATGATCAGGTTGCTTTCCTCAAGTCAACATGTTGATCCATACAAGAAATAATACAGCCAGAAGAAACAAATCGTGTTGCAAACATCTTTATGTAAAAGAGCTTACAAAAAGTTCATGGATAAGAAAAGTTGCTTTTTCAAATGTTGAGTAGATACCAGTTCAGAATAAATTTATCCATCCACGTATCATTTATGTTATAAAAGAAGAACAAGTTATGCATGAAGGTCTTCAGTGTCCCTTACTTATGACTTGCAATGACATTCTTCCTGAGAACTGACTGTTCTCTGAGCAGAACAGAACATGTGCCTGAAGTTTTGAACAAAAACTGCCCATTGAACTGGAGGTTTCTGGGTGACTTGTCAATGATCATTTTAAAGGCAAATTTTCCTTACACTTGATTTCTATCAAGAATTAACTTTCAGATTGGTTGTATAAACTTTTCTAATGATGATAAGAAGTTGTATTTTGTCTAATAGTGGAAAAGAGAAAAGCCTCCCTCAGTTCATCCTATCGTATATGGAGTATAGAATTATAGGCTATCGAGGCTGAACATTTAATAAATGTTATGTATTAACTATTATTATTAGGAAATACTAAACTACCAATCTAGGTCAGCAATGATTCTTTTTCTGATTATAGGAAACCACTCATATAGTACATGAATATGGAAAACAAAGGAAAATGTAAGAATATATTTACATTTCAAATATATTTTGCTGAAACTCCATACTGTTGTTCATAATGGCTCCACCAATCTGCATCCCCACCAGCAATGAACTAGTATTCCATTTTCTTCACATCCTTGCCAGCACTTGTTTTTTGTTGATTTTTTTATAATAGCCATTCTGATAGGTGTGAGGTGATATCTCATTGTGGTTTTAATTTGCATATCTCTGATGATTAGTGACTTGGAGCATTTTTTTCATATGTCTCTTGGCCATTTGTATGTCTCTGGAGAAATGTCTATTCAGGTCTTCTGCCCATTTTTTTTATTGGATTGTTTGCCTTCCTTTTGTTAAGATGAATGAGTACTTTATAGAATTTGGATATTAACCCTTTATCAGAGGTATCATTGGAAAATATGTTTTCCCATTCAGTGGGTTCTCTTTTCAATTTGATGGTAGTTTCCTTTACTGTGCAGATGCTTTTTATTTTGATACCATCCCATTTGTTTATTTTCTCCTTATTTTCCTTTGCCCTAGGAAATGTATCCATAAACATATTGCTACATGAGATGTCTGAGATTTTACTGCCTATGTTTTCCTCTAAGATTTTTATGGTTTCATGCCTTACATTTAAGTCTTTTATCCACCTTGAGTTTATTCTTGTGTATGATGTAAGTTGGTGGTCTAGTTTCATCTTTTTGCATGTGTCTGTCCAGTTTTCCCAGCACTATTTGTTGAAAAGACAACACCAGACAACATCAGAAAAAATATATGCACCCCTATGTTCATAGCAGCATTATTTACAATAGCTAAGATTTGGAAACAGTCCAGGTGCCCATCAGTAGATGAATGGATAAAAAAGTTGTGGGACACTTACAATATGGAATACTATGCACCTGTAAAAAAAAAAAAAAAAAAAAGAGAGATCTCTTACCTTTTGGAACAGCATGGATGGGCCTGGAAAATAGTATGCTAAGTGAAATAAGCCAAACTGAGAAAAACAAATATCACATGACCTCATTTATTTGTGGAATCTAGTGACTAAAACTAATTGACCAACAAAATAAGACCTAAAGCCTGGAGGCATGGAACAGACTGAAATAACTCCATGTGGGGTTGGGGGATGAGAAGAGATAAACCAAAGAACTTATATACTTATATGCATAGCCCATGAACACGGGCAATAGGGCAAGGAAAACCTGTAACTGCATAGACAGTCATTTCCCTGTAATATATTTCATAGTTTGTATTTTAGGCAGCATTTTTTGATGGATATGAATTGCTTGCCTTCCTTAGAAGAAACTTAATGCAGAACACCACATGCCACAGGAAGATAATGTTTTCCAGGGGCACACTTTCAAAATGCAAAGCCCTGGGCAATATTGCCTTGAAATCCTCTTGAGATCTTGGGGAGAGAGATAACTCACATGAGGGAGGGATGTCCCTCAGTCAGGCAAGATGTCAACATGGAGAAGAGGGAAACACAGCATCTCCATAGGTCTAACCACAGAGATGCTGGAGCAGAAGGCACGCGGCAAGATCGATGTCCAATCCAGCAAGATCAATCACTGGTTTTTTGGTGAATACTATTGTGCTATTTGTGGCTTTGTGACATGCATTTCTGTGAAAATTGTGAAGCTGGAAAACAAGGACTTAAAAGCATCCATCTCTGTTGCATCTTCCACTCTGTCTAAGAACGTCTGTGGAACAATGGAGAGCAGGAAGTCCAGCACTGAGGCTGCATTTTGATGTGGGCTTCTGCTGCTGATTACTGACGTGGGGAGCCCTGCTCTCCTGGCCGTGACTCACCAGTGCCCTTTGATTAAACACAGACATGGATTCAGTTACCACAACATGCATTGGCTTTGTTGTGCTTCCTCCTGGCCTCACTTCCTGCTTCGGAAATGAATTCCCACAGTCCATAGTCATTCTATCTGTTCCATCATAAACGCTTAACTGAAGAGAGCAAGGAGGGGTTGTGCTTCTGATACAGTTGGGCAGCTTGGAATCAGAATTTGGAGCTCTTGATCCTAAGACTGTGGTCTTGTCAGCACTCAGATTTGACAAGTGCAACCAACCACGGACAATAAAGACGGCACAGCTGATGAAGGGATCTCAAATATGTCAAAGCCTACTTTGATTAAAATTTCACCACCACCCCCCTTGCAGTTGAAATGTCTTAACTTTTAAATTTTTCAGACATTTATTTGTATATACAGTCTGAGTCTTCCAGATCCATTGTCTGCAACCAGATCCTGCTGTTCTGTGTGGCTGGCAAGGTCTGAGCCACATTCGCTTTGGTCAAAACAAACAATAAGTCCAGGTTAGAGGACTGCAGAAATGTACCGGTGTCCAGGCTCTCCACTTTACTTTAAAAGTATCTCTTTAAAGAGACTTAATTTTCTTTTTAAAAAATACGATTATGGGCTATCAATTAAAGGACATCTGTTTTAGGGATGCCTTCTTCCATAAAATCATAGAATTTCCAGTCAAAAGGCAACCCAGTTGTCATCTGTTTAATTTCCTGCCCATTGCTAAAATCTCTTCCAGAGTAGGTAATTCTCAGCAACTTTTATAGCAGTTGAAATTTTTTATTTTGTAGAACTTAAGTCTACTTCTTTATAATTTCTACCCGCCTGGTCTTAATTCTGGTAAAACAACAACAACAATAAATAAGGTCTTGTATAGTGTTCCCTTGCTCTTTGACAGGTTACAGAGGTACCTGTGGAAT
Organism: Plecotus auritus; assembly: GCF_963455305.1. Classification (NCBI taxonomy): domain Eukaryota; kingdom Metazoa; phylum Chordata; class Mammalia; order Chiroptera; family Vespertilionidae; genus Plecotus; species Plecotus auritus. The sequence goes on along the minus strand of NC_137771.1, from coordinate 90,517,382 downwards.
GCTCCTGAAATGTTCTATTACTCATTTGTGTGGAGCAGCTGAGAGTTCTTTCTGTAGAACACACAAAGATATCACAGTAACATCACAACCACAGGTCCTGTCCCCACAAGGAGTTGGTATAGAGAGGAAGAGCATAAATTATGCAGAAACAATTAACCTGTGCCCTCTTGCAATCCAGGACCCCTCGAGGGATGTCCGACTGCCAGTTTTGGCCCCATTCCCGCAGGCCAGGTCAAGGGACCCCACTGGTGCACGAATCCGTGCACTGGGTCTCTAGTAAGCATATAAGATCTTTGGTTAATCTCTTGCCACCCTACCCTCTCAGATTCATCAGTTTGTTCCATGTTTCCATGCCTATGAGTTGAGCATCTTTCCCCAGTGGTCAGTGTGTCATAGCTACTGGTCAAATGGTCAAACTGTCGGACACTTAGCATATTAGACTTTTATATATATAATTGTGACAGATAGATGCTGATTTGGGAGTTTTTAGGTTTCTTCAGTCTGCTATTATCTTTCCCCTTTGGTTTTGAGTCAAGTAACCTGAGTTCAAATCCTGATTTTACCTTTCAGTATGTAACCACAAATAAGTTAATTTATTGCTCTGAAATTTAATATCCTTATCAGTAAAGTGTAAAGATGCCTAACTTAAAGCATTGATATGAGAGTTTCATAAGGCAAATACCAGCCAGTGCTTAGTGCCACATCTGGCACTATTAAATATTCACTTAGTTTATTCCTATTTTAGTATACTAAAATGTCCCCCACTAGGACTGTTTTTAATGAATGGAAATATATTCTATCTAATAAAGAGGGAATATGCTAATTGACCCTCATGCTGTTGCAAAGATGGAGGCACCCACAGCCAATAAGGAGGGAATATGCTAATTGACTGCCCTGCCCTTAGAGATGGTGGCACCCACAGCCACAAGATGGCAGCGCCCAGTCCCCTCAGCCCCACCAGGGCGGCAGGTGTGCGGCAAGGCCAGGCCCTCCCCCAGGTGGGCCTGGCTTTGCCACATGCCTGCCTCCGGAGTCTCCCAGTCCCCTCAGTTCCCCAGCCACCCAGGGCTGGCCAGAGGTGCAGGCAAGCCTTGGATGATGGCTGCCCAGCTGCCCAAGGCTGGCCCAAGGCTCAGGTAACCAGGGTCAGCTGAGGCTTGCACTGCTGGCAGTGGCAGCAACAGAGGTGTGATGGGTGTCACCTTCCCCTGATCATTGGGTCCCCTTCCGCTCCTGAGGGCTTCTGGACTGTGAGAGGGGGCAGGCCAGGCTGAGGGACCACCCCTCCAGTGCATGAATTTTCATGCACCGGCCTCTAGTCCCAATATAATACTTCTCTACTTTTTTGTTCAACTTAATTCAATTCAACCAAAATCTATTGAGCACCTACTGTGTGTCAGGCACACTGATATAGTGCTAATAACAAGCGCTAAATTATTTCGAGTACTTACTAAACTTCAGACACTGTGTTAAGTATTTCATTGCCTTACATACTTGATTCTCAGAGTGACTATGGGTAGACAGGGATGTCATTCAAAACTAGAGGCTCAGTGCACAAAATTCAGCACTTGCGGGGCGGGGGGGCAGTCTCTCAGCCCAGCCTGTGCCCTCTTGCAGTCTGGGAGCCCTCAGGGTATGTCTGACTGATGGCTTAGGCCCGCTCCCTGGGGGGAGCGGGCCTAAGCTGGCAGTCGGACATCCTTAGTGCTACCACAGAGGTGGGAGAGGCTCCTGCCAATGACACTGTGCTCGTCAGCCATGAGCCTGGCTTCTGGCTGAGTGGTGCTCCCCCCGTGGGAGCACACTGACCACCAGGGAGCAGCTCCTGCATTGAGCATCTGCCCTCTGGTGGTCAGTGCGCATCATAGCGACTGATTGTTCCACTATTTAGTCAATTTGCATATTAGCCTTTTATTATATAGGATATTTAATAAGTAGCATGGTCCTGCCAAAACTCTCTCCTGGGAGCTCAGGGGAGCCCATTTTACAGAAGAGGAAATTAAGAATGTGAGATATTACATTAACTTAGCTAGCAAGTGGCAAACCTTTCAGGACTGTTTCTCAAGTGTGTAATGAATGTGTTACTTTTGTTAATCATGATGAATTCTTCCCCATGACTGTGGTTTTCAGCCCTTATCTTTCTCTTTTATCAGCCCTTCTCCTTCTCATTTTTACAGCATATTCACGGATCTGTGCATCCAGAAAGCTTTGAGCTAAGTGGACAAAACAATCATTTGTGGTGTTTGTTTTTTTTTTTTTTTTTTTTTTTTTTGTGTGTGTGTGTGTGTATGTTTTTAATCAGAAATCTTAATTGCCATTAAAGGTTCAGGCACATGATAATTTCTAGTACCTGTTATTATTGAGAGGAGTCCAGCAGTATCAAAGAGAAGCTCTCATTCTGGGCAGTGGACATCTCAGGCCCACACATGTAAGACACTCATCCTTCCACAGAGATCCTGCTGGTACCTTAAGAGTGCTCCGGGAGTTTGGTCCATTCTTCCTCACTTGAATTGTGTGTGCCAGAATGTCTTTTCCAGATCAGAGCTGGGCTTATAGAATATAGGAGAAAGGTCTAGGATCTGAATTTATTTCCACCATTTAGATCTGAGAACAGAGGCACACAGATGATCTATCATGAATCTCAGTGTGCCCAAACTATATTCACGGACCATTAGTCACCTTTTTGATATCCCCAGGATCAACCTGGCATTGGTCACTGCAAATGATAATGGCTTACTCATAGGGAAGAAAATGAAAGTGGAAGGACCAAGTTTAGGCAGCTGGATATCACATTGAAAACTAAGCTGAGAAATATTTGATTTGTATGATAAATGTTCAGGCAGAATTTGGACATTGAAAATCATGTGTTCATTTGTGTATAAAATTAATATCAAAGGATAATATTATTGCCCAATTCCTCCCAAATACGATCCATGTAGCATCATATGTATCTCAGAAGACAACGAGAGCTCTCATGTTTCTACAATTGACTGCAGACCCTGAGATCAATTAACTTGTTAACTTAGTATGTCTGACAACCCATTGTCTAGTCTTAAGAGAAACATTCTGTTGTCTTATCAAATGATGCCAATTTTGTTTGTTCACCTCAAAATGTGACATGACTCTCAAAACAATGATATTTTAGAGGCCATCATAAGGATCAAAACATATTTAAGAGTTTAAATATCACAAGTATCGTGAAATATTTTTAAAGATCAGAGAATGAGAGTGTATGGAATAAAGAGATTAAACAATCCATGAGTTGCTACTTTAATCTTATTGTCAAATCAGTTTTACTTACATTTTTTCTATATAGTTTCTTAGGAAAAGCTGTCTCTCAAAAATCTGCTGATCATTTCTTAATTAAGCCATTCTAATCATAATGCTAAAGAATCACAGTAGAGACAAAATGAGAATCACATCTTGAGCAATTAGACACTAGGTCAAGAATGAAAGCTTATTTATAACAGCATTATCATCATCCAGTGTCTCTTGCTTACAGTATATTGTGGCAAAGTGAAATCTATTTCAGCTGTTATATGGCAATGGCTCTTATTTATGAAACATAAAAAGATACTGAAATACAAAAGGGCTTGAAAGGACCAGGGTAAGATCAGATAAAAAAAAGAGAAAGAAACAGGCATCCTGGGATGGTAACTACTCTGCCATGTACTGACAGGGAGGTTGTATATTTTTAGAATATAGTGAAAGGAATGGTGCTTTTACTTAGGTTTTTATGGTTTACCACGAGATGCAATTTTCTGGCCTTATATGCAGTTGTAACAAAAGTCAGAGACATTTTATGATAGCTGCCACAGTTCATAAATGATGGGATACACTAAAATATTTATAGAACTGTAAAATCTTGATTTCTCTCTGGTTTAGCAGATGGGGTCCTAAAACCAGTTCCCAGATTGTCACATTTCTTCACCCTTTGAAGACAAAAAAGCCTGTTATCAGTTTTCTGCTCTGGAGCACAAGTTCACTGGTGTGAAGAAGGTCACACTTTCAGCCAGTTGTCTATATCTGAGCAATGCCAGTGAAGGCAGCTGTGAGAGAAGCTATGGCAGGCCATGCAGAGTTCCTGGTCGGAGGACTAGGGTAGAATAGAGAAGATATCCTCTGAGGATGTTTTAGCCATTCCATTGTCTTCGTTCCTGGGAAAATTCATTTCCCAAACTGTTTCACTCACAGTGGTAAGTACCATGTCAACATTAGGACTCGTCTGGTTTACTTCATGTAGTGATCACATCATAAGGTATATCAATGTTGAATCACACTTAAAACTAACATAATGTAATATGGCAACTATACTTCCATAAAAATTAAAAAAAAAACAGCAACAACATAGTCTGTTTGGATGGCTGAATTTCTGCTATTTTGGTGTGTGTGTGTGTGTGTGTGTGTGTGTGTGTGTGTTTCTTTTTTAACTGTATATTCTAGGATAAAATCCTTAGCCGGTGTAAGGTCACCAAATTCAAGCAATGAAAAGAAACACATGAAAATTAGACAGTGGTGATGATAATAAATTCACATTGAAAAATTGCTGATGACATTTTTCTTATTTTAGGAGATTAACCAATCAAAGAACTTGAAATCCTTATAAAAATGGGTTTACATGGAAGTTATTTAAGAAGCATTATAAGAAAGGCAACCTAAACCCAATTTCAGGCAAATAGATGAGATAGACATGTAGAAAGATAGATGGATAGATAATAGATAGGTATATAAAAAAACATACTTGCATAAGTAGAGTTTGTAGTCAGAATTTATAAATTTTCTATTTCCTCTTAAGGAATGTTACTGAAATTAATTAGATAAAAAATCTAATTAGAATCTGTACATTGATGGTGATCCTTTTACTTACAACAAATAATTATAAATCTCTCCTGATTCCTCCATTTTTTTCCATCAAATAAAGTAGATGCCTAAGGAATAAAAACATTTGAAATAAGAGTTTTCATACACATCTTCATAGATGAAAAGAGTGATAAAATTAATCTACCCAGTGGTGTCCAGCATCAACAGAGAGCATGGAAACTTTCAGACAGACTATATCTCAATATCAAATGGCCAGAGATAGGGAAATTTGTAATATAGCACACTTCCAGGGTGACAAAAATGATTAAGTTTGTGAACCAAAACCTAGCTCACTTCTGTGATGCTAGATGAGGCTGCAGCTTACCCATTCATTAGGTGTAGATGAGCTGAATATTTTATTTTTAATCTATATTCTCAGAATCCTTGTTAATATAATATTATGTAATGACCTTATTCATATAAGAATCTGACTTGGTGTTATTATTTAAGCCTTGAAAATAGTGATATGCCAACATCTACCATTACAGCCAAGATATTAGACATTTCTTTAGAGCTTATTTAAAATAATTTACTAGAGGGAATGAAAACAATGTAAGAAAATGGCTAGGTATCTACTAAGATCACCAACATGCGGAGGATAATGGAAATGAGAAGATGAGCACCGGCCATACTGCTGAAGGAACATTTGAGAAGGTATTGGTTAATTCCTAGAAGGAAATGTTTATGTCCCTTATCCAATGGAAATCTGCTTTGATTTAACTTTAGGAAATAGAAATACTTGCCAAAAAAGAAATATTTTGTGCACTGTAGCAAAAATAAATGAGTAAATGGTAACTTACAAGCATATTTATTGGGTAGTCAGTCCCAACAGAGGTTTGGGCTAAAAATTCCATTAGCAGAGAGATGATCTGAAATGGTTTAAAGCAGTGTTTCAATGTGAAGGGTGCCGTCAGAAACCCACAGAGAGTTATGTAATTATCTTAAATGATGTTGCACTGCTCACAGGGTAGAAAGTTTTGGTCTGCTGTCTTTGGAAGAAGAAAAATTGTATAAGGGGATTCTAAAATGGGTTCACAAAATCATTTTCCTAAGTGGAGATTAACAGAGTGACCTTGACACCTGGGAACAGTGAGCATCCATTTATCAGTGTTTTTGTGGAAAGACCCAGTAAATTCATCGAGGACAAGAGTTGATGATATGACCTGGTGTGCCCACAGAAATGCTAGTGGGGAAATTCTGTGGGAAGTTCTTATCATTGACTCAGATTTTTTCAGGTTGCTATCAAAACTCAAACTTGTAGCATAGTGCTAGCCTTATCCTTTATGGTGGCCTCGGACCACCAAAGAGCCCGAATTGTAATCCCAGTTCCATCACCGATTCGTCATGAAGCCTAGAAATAAGCAGTTAGCCCATCAGTTTTCCTGATTTTATCTGCACAGTGAAAGAAAGTGGATAACTATTTTTTGATGAGTGTACCCATGGGGCTGACCTACTGTCAGGCTTTAAACTAAAATGAACTATCATGTGACTATTAGCACAATTATGTATTGAGTAGAGCTGAAGGGAAGCATAATGCGTTTTAGTTTGTGTGTACCTTCCTTCTTTACTGTAACATCTGCCACCCTTTGCAGAAACTACCCTGAAGATATACCTGGAAAAAACACACAAAAAACCTCATCTATGAGGAAATGCAAGCAGATTACAGACTACAATGTTGAAGACAGGGAATAACAACTCATTTCTTAATGAGACACTAATTCCTTAGCAATTTAATGTTTTAAATAAAGAAATTCTCTATAAAATTCAAATATGTTATTACTTAGTTTTCTTACCAAGGAAACGGTGTCCCTCCCACAAATCACAAGAAAAAGTTGCACCTCTAACATAAAAAATAGTTTACATTTCTGTTTCTCTTTGCTCTATAGAAATCAAAAGGCTATATTTAGTTTTTTTTTTATTTATCTAGTTTATGTCTGATGCAATTATTCTTTCTCTTCAAAAGAATACATTTAATTTTTATAGCCTAGCTAGGGGGACTGTGGTAAGCAGGGCTCTGAGGTGGCCCCTAAGAGTCTGCCTGCTGGCATGCATGCTTGTGGAATCCTCTCCTGCTCAGCAAATGATATCACTTAATATGATCAAGGTGGTGAGAGAGCCACTCACATGACAACGTTGTTATATAAGACTCAGAGCAGATGAGGGAGAATTTCCCCTCCTGGTCTTGAAGAAGCAGAGAGAGGTCATGGCACAAGGAATGACTGGTAACTTCTAGGAGCTAAAAGAGACCCCTAGGCAAATAGTTGGCAAGAAAGTAGAGATGTTAGAGTCAGGGGTGGGCAAACTTTTTTACTCGAGGGCCACAATGGGTTCTTAAACTGTACCAGAGGGCCGGAACAAAAGCATGGATGGAGTGTTTGTGTGAACTAATATAAATTCAAAGTAAAGGAGTGGAGGGGAGAGCAAGAGAACCGGATAGAACAGCCAGATCCGGCCCGTGGGCCGTAGTTTGCCCACAGCTGTAGACTGACAACAGCAAGTGGCTGGGGGGGGTGGGCGAGCTCTGCTCAGGGGAGATAGTAGCCCCACTGGACACCCTGATTTCAGCCAAAGAGACCCTGGAGAGAGGCCTAGGGAGCTCCTGACCTTGGAACATTGAGGTGATAAGTTTGTTTGTTCTAAGCCACTAAGTGTGTGATGATTTATTATGCAGTGATAGAATACAAACACTAATGCTAAGCATTTGTTGAGGAAAGCTCTCTCTCTCTCTCTCTCTCTCTCTCTCTCTCTCTCTCTATATATATATATATATATATATATATATATATATATATATATATATATATATATGTATTTTTTTTTTTTACCAGATTCCTTGAAATCACTATGGATGAGAAGTGGCAGGGGCTGTGGGGGAAAGATGTGTTCAAACTCTCACAGCAGGAGTTTTCTGTTAAGCATAAAAGAGCAAAAAATAAAAAATATATATATACATAGTTAAATAACATTTGAAAAAATTCACCAGCTCAAAAAGAAATTCAGTTTTAACTATATTAAATACTAGTGGCCTGGTGCATGAAATTTGTGCACATTAAAAGGGAATAAATTAGAGGAAATATTTTAATATTGCTATTTGCCCTTTCTCTATAATAGAAGTGTCAGAGATGAAAGAAAATTAGTAAAATGTGTATGAAAATCTTCCTCCTGTCAGCGTCTGGGGCGCACCTTGGGACTCCCCGCCCACCTGCATGTGCCTCACAATCACACGAGACCCAGACCCGGCCTGCCCCACCCCCATTAAGCCCAGCTGGGTAGGGGGCGCAGCCTCAGGTCCCCTGTCAAGCCCTGCTGGGTAGGGGGTGCAGCCTCAGGTCCCCTGCCCCCGGCCCGGCTCCATGCAGCCTCAGGTCCCTGTTGATTGCTCGTTATGGGAACCCCACCTCCACTGTGGGAGCAGCCATCTTGTGATGGTGTGACAGTTAATTTGCATATTACCTCTTTATTATATAGGATATGTCACAATAGTGCAATACAAACAGCAATAACACCCTGATATTCCTAGTTCTAATTATATACATAATAGATGAAAAACTATGAAGATACAAGCTGTAAAAATCACCGGTTGTAAGGAAACTTCTACTTGTCCTGCCATTTGTGTATTTTTCCAGATAGCCATGCATAAGTAGCAAAAATATACCTTTATTTGTTTAGCTTTATTCTTAATAGTTGTGATATCATTGTATTTAACCCAGTTATTAATTAATTGGAAAGAAAGAAAGGGAAGGCCTAATATCATAGGCATGCCCAGTAAAGTCTGGATGACATAGGGGAGGTACTGTTTGTCTGTTGGTCATACCTGGGAACAGGTTATTGGCCAGATGGGCTTGGTCACCACAAGGGCAAGAAATCTGAGCTAATAATCTCCTAAACAAAAGGAGTTCCCTCTCTTGCTGCTCATGCCTGTCTCCTGGCTCTCATGCTCTGCACTTGCCCAGGTGGGCCCTCACACAATGGACTAATGGACTGAGACTAGCCTGATGCTCTGCCTGACCCAGCTCCACCAAGGAAGGGAAACTCTGGACCCTGGCTTTGCTTTTATCTCTGCTGAATTCCCTGATGCACCTCTTCCAGGACTGGTTTTAGGGAAATGGGACTTTGCAAATTAAGGGATGAAATTCCACACAAATAAAGCTTTCTACAACATCTCATCCTCCACATACTACATAAGTTATGCGAAGATAAATACCTTAAAAAGCAGGTGACTTGCCTATAAAACCATCTCAGTGGATGTTTTTAGAGCCATGATCAGAAAATGGCAAATATCTTACTTTCCAAAAATTTAATTTCTCATTTAAGAAACATGGCATTGCAGCCCCAGCTGGTTTGGCTCAGTGGATAGAGCATCGGTCTGCGGACTGAAGAGTCCTGGGTTCAATTCTGGTCAAGGGCACATGCCTGGGTTGCAGGCTTGATCCCCAGTTAGGGGCGTGCAGAAGGCAGTCAATCAATGATTCTCTCTCATCATTGATGTATCTATCTCTCTCTCTGTCTCGCTTCCTCTCTGAAATCAATAAAAATATCTTTATTATTTTTTAAATAATTATTTATTGTTGAAAGTATTACATATGTCCCCTTTTTCCTCCCCACTGACCCCCTCCTGCCCATCCCCATGTCTGCCCCAGGCCCTCACTGCCCCATTGTCTGTGTCCATGGGCCATGCATATATGCATACAAGGTACTTGGTTGATTACCTCCCACCCACCCATTCTCCCCCATCTTCCCTCCGAGATTCTGCACTCTATTCCATGCTTCCATGTCTCTGGATCCACTCCATTCATCAGTTTATTTTGTTCATTAGATTCCACATATGAATGAGATCATGTGATACTCGTCTTTCTCTGACTGGCTTATTTCACTTAACATAATACTCTCCAGGTCCCTCCATGCTGCTCAAAGGGTAAGAGATTCTTCTTTTTTTTCTGCTGCATAGTATTCCATGGGGTAAATGTATCACAGCTTTAATAAAAATATATGTTAAAAAAAGAAGCATGGTATTTCATCTAATTAGACAGAAATTGACAATGTTATGTGTGGGAATAACAGAAATGTTAAATTGTTAAGAATACTGATTTTAAAATGTTTAATAATAATAATAAAAGCATCCTGGCTGGCAATCGCAGTGGTTAGACCGTCAGCCTTATGCAGTACTGAAGGGTTGCAGGTTCTATTCCCTGTCAAGGGCACGTACCTGGGGTGCGGTGTGGGAGGAAACCAACTGATGTGGCTCTCTCACATCGATGTATCTCTCTCTCCTCTTTCTCTCTCTTTCCCTTCCCAGTCTCTCTATCACCCTCTCTGGAGTCAATGAGAAAAGTATCCTGGGGTGAGGATACTTAAAAAAAAAAAAGAAAAATAATAAAATAATAAAAGCAATAAAACCTCATTATATATGATCAAATGTACCTATTACATTTGTATGTGTGTATATCTCCTTCTTGCAGTGGTCTATAACAATGACATCCTTCCTTTTCTGGAAAGGGGCTCAATGACAACTTCCACCAGCTTCTAGGAAACTGTAGAGGGACTTCTTAAGTTTGCATCTACGATTCTGATTTGCTTGTCAAATGCAAAACCTGAACTGATCATTTCAAGGATAAGAAGGATTCTGTAGTTCCTTAGTTAGTTTGGTGAGGGAATTAATGTTCCAGTTAGTGCTTTGGGGAATGATTGCAGACATCACTATGCTATGCACAGAACTGCGGTAACCCTGAAAACAGCACAGTGTTCCATGTACTAGAATTACTTAACTGCTTATCATTAGGACAGAATTGAACACAGAATATTACTGGAGAAAAACTAGAAAGAAAAAAAAGAAGAGAAGGAGGAGGAGCAAGAAGAGAAGGAAGAAGAAGGGGAAGAGGAAGAAGGGGAAGGGGAGGGAGGTGAAGAAGGTGAGGGGGAGAGAAACATTTAGATTTGCACAGACACCAAAATTATGGGGAAATTTATTGCTTTTTTTATTGCCATAGAGATACATTTATTTCCATCCAAGTCTAGTAACATCATTTCTCAAGAGTATGAATCAGAAGTCAGAGTAGTTTTCCCATTGGTTTCCTCTTGACCCCTGTGAAGTGCTTAAAGACATAATGACAAAGACAGTAGAAATGAGCACACCCCTGGTGTTGGCTCTGCTGGTGTACAACAAATAAGTTTATTTGGAGCACAATAGGACACAAGAGATCAGATGTTATACTCACATGAAATGTGGAATTCATTCTTCACCTTCTTCTCACTCCAGTTTATTTCCAGGAATTGATGGTGATTTCTACCAAAAAGTTGTGATCCATAATGCTGATTGCTTTTAATTTTATGTGAATGGTCTAGTAAAAACCAACCCCTCCACCCTATTAAAATGGCGCCTCACTCTCTCCCACTTTCTCAGGAACTGTGCATAGCTGGTAATCAACCTGATAATTATTCTATTACAGAAGACATGCAATAATTTACATTTATATGCCAGCAATCTCTTTCTTGTTGCCCCAGCAAGAGCTAGGTAATGATTTATAAGGATGCGAAAGTTCTGGCACAGATGTTATACAGCTTCAGCATGCTTGCATTGCAGTGTGATGGGCTCTCCTCAGGTGCATTGGCGCCCCCACACAGGTAGCACATGATACAAGGTTAATGCCAGCAGATTCCGGCTTGTGTTAGTACAGGGTGAGCACCAACCCCTGTGATAATAAATGTGTTTGGTGTTTTTATTTTCAGCAGGTCAATACGGAATGCCATCCTTAGGGGAGGGGAGCTGTTTGGCTTCTTGTAATTAGATTACATGCCTCTGTTGAATCCCTAATGGACCCCTGTACGATAAAAACATTCGTTTCTGGGACAGCTGGCAGTTTCATTGTGTTTCCGCCCTTTTTCCTCTCCATGCTATTCTCTCTCTGAGGAAAAAAAAGCAAAATTATACACACCTGAAAGAGTAAAGTGCAATTTGGAAAGAAAAAGATTTATCTTACTCCATTTCATTTATTTACATATTTCATAATTAGAATCAAATAAAATATAAATCTCAGGTTTTGTTGTACTTACATTGTGCCTATGGCTATATATATTTTTAACTTTTAATAATACTCAGCTGTGGGTATTTTGCTTTTCTCAGGAAATAATCTCTGGAGATTCGTCTATTCAGCTGTCAAGGTGAAAATGGTCACAACAATTCATGTCACCAAGATGATATGATAGTTATTATTTCTTATTAACCTGTACAAGATGACAATCACAGATAGGCATAGTTGTATACCCCTTGGGGTTGTAGCATTTTTTACTTCCAATAGACAACACAACCAAATCTATAAAAGTATCTAAACCTCCCCCAAAATAGGGCAATTGAGGTTGCAAATACATTTAATTTTATACCATTATAGGATCACAGCTTTGGTGGTATATGGGAAAACTCTTAATTAAGGAAGGCCTTTAAATCTGTGGAAAGTGGTTCTCAAAATTTAGTCTGCCTAAGGATCAGCGAGGATGCTTGTTTAAAAGCATCTCTTCAGGGGCACCAGCAGAAAGAGTCTGATTCAATAGATATGGCAAAAATTCCAAGAATCTGCACCTTAAAGTGCCCTGGGTAAATCCAGTGAGGAGGTGTATAGAATAATCTTCAAGAAAAACAGCTGTAGCTCTTCTAAAGCAGAAGAGATTTTATTATTATTATTATTTAAGCTAATAAAATACATGTTGACTCTCACCTCCAAATTGTGGTTAATTTTTCTGAAGTCATAGGTCCAATTACTTTTCAAAAGAAATCAGGCAAAAAGAATATACTGTCTTGGATGATTGCCATATCCCCATTAGGTCTTGGCAATTGCAATATTTTTTTCTAAGAATAGTTTTGGAATATTTTTCTGTCTTTTTTTTTTCACTAAACATTCATATTTTCCTTGGCTTTTAATATGTTCTATATATTTTATATATTTTGTCTACTAATACTGTATTTAGTAGACAAATATTTTTAGACTATGAGTGAACATTTAAAAAACTAGTAATAATATACTTCTGTATTTAGTTTTACATGATGATCCATAAGTGGGTGCCATGAGCAAAATGTGGTCACTACTATTTGTTGGGTTCTTTATATAGTACTTCATTCGTTCATTCATCCATCCACACGTTCATTGTTACTTTCATGATTCCCAAAATGGTCTATGTCTCAAAAAATATTAAAATTTAATATAAAATAAAAAACAAAAATCATAGAAATACAAAACCCCATTGTTAAGGAAATGACTCGCCATCCTTATGTTGGTAATGCATCCCTTATAAAGGAATTAGTAGGGCCTAAGAGGAGAGCATTATTTCTTTATTCTCTTCCCAGCCTGGTGACATAGTGTGCTACAAAGTGGTTGCTTAGTAACTGGCACAGTATGACCATGTTTCCTTTCTCCATATGCAGACATAGTTAATTGCCAGATTTTGAATCATTACAGTATATTTCTATTTCAGTGACTTTATTGGTATAAAAATTACAGAATTTCTGAAGTCAAATTTTTTGGTCTAGTGCAACATATAGTAATAAACTGTATTCAGAATATATGTAAACTACTCATTAGAAATAAGTAGTTTACATAAATAAGATCTACCTTTTGTTTAAACCTATGGCATGTCTTTTCACACCACCCCAATTATATCTGAATTTGTTTGACTGTCCTCATTATTAATTTATTTCCTTGATAACTTAAAGACTAAAATGATATAGACACTCTCCCCTAGTTTTATTTACTTCAAATTATTTAATAATTGAAACTAAATTTGGAATAAGTGTTTCTCTTATGAACTGACTTAAGAAAATCTTGGCAAAATGAGAATTTCTTGAATGTTCTACTCTTAAAAGAACAAGTAGGGTCAAATACCCCAGTGATTGAATTATCTCACTCTGAATAGATCTTTAATTTATGTCAGGCTTTAATCTATATTTGGGGAACTTTATCCATAACTCCATCTGATAAGATAGTCTGAAGTCTATTTCCAGAACAAAATATTTTTTTATTATCTTTTGTTCTTTGCCCATTGCTTTTAATGTGCTTTCTACATCAAATGATTTTTCGTATATGCATATAATTTCTTGATAAAGGTATTTGTTATTCTTTCAGTCTCTTTATTCCTTTGTTTTAAATCAAGGCTTTTTTTGTTTTTCAGTGTCTGCCATATTTTATTCTTAGTCTCATTCTATCTGTTGAATTTTGGGGCTTTTAATTCATTTAATTAAAGTTCTGTTTTGGGCTGTTTTCTCAATCCTACCCAAGAGTTCTTCATTCTTTCTAATATCTCAACTCCTTCCCCATGAGTAGGAATAGCCCCTTAATTTTATACATAGAACAGATCAGGAAGACAATGAGACTATATTCCTTACTACAGTAATTTGGCAATTAAAATAATAGAGTTTTAGCATTCATGCCTTATAAATATAAAGACATTCTAATACTTTATAATTCTACCTGAAGACTTTTATTCTGATCAACTCTCTGAAGAGGAGGACCCTGTAACTGTGCCTTTAATAGCTGGGCTACTCCTCACTGTCTTGGCTTCTGAACTGAAGTGTTAGACTTTAGAACTGATCAGCATACCCATGGTGTTTCAGTGCGGTTCCTTCTATCATGAGAACCATGGCAATCCTTGCTATAAATACTTATCATTACCTTTGGAAGAAGAACAAAAGAATGGAAGATTCTGTTTGTTTTTAGTGGCTCCTGGCATCTCAACACAGCAGGGAGTGCCTGTGGAAAACCTCCAGTGGCATTATTCTTGTCACCGTTTGTACAACTGTTTAACGCCAAGGTCCTACTTCTCCTTTCAGAGTCCAGCATTATAGAAAGAAAAGAGTTCTTCATCAGTCCAAGATATAGAGCCATGAAGAACTGATTTAGAGATTCTGTCAACTTTCTACTCTGTGGTGTAGATACACAAGCCTTGGGATATTTTTATTCTGTTGTTTCCAAAATTTCTCGCCCAAGGGAGGCAGCCAGTGACAAGGGAACTCTTCTAAAGCAGCAGAGCCTAAGGTTGTCATCTCCACACTATTTGAACTACTTTACAGCACCGTTTTGGACCAGAGGCAGTCTTATTGCCTTTACTAGTTCCATTTTGCTTTTGACCAAAGGCTAAACATCTCAGAGCAGTGTGTGTGTGTGTGTATGTGTGTGTGACATGTGTGTAAGGAAAGAATTATTATTTTATTTTTTTTTGTTTGTTTTCTGACCACAAGTTTATTCAACACAAAATAACCCGTCCAACTTTACTGAGGTGGCTGAACAATTCTATGACCAAATCTCCCTCTAAACTGGAATTCGGTTGCTGACCCAGCCCTGGCCTCAGCTTTCTTGTCAGCACCAGGGGGCACAGCACTTCATCTGAAGGTGTCTCTGTCGGCTTCCCCTCGTGTAAGTCTTGCAGGTCGTTTGCCCTTCAGACCTTTGGGCCTTGCATGGCCAGTCTCAGGCTGGCTGCAGCGCAACGTGGTGGGCACAATCTCAGGGGGCAGGTGGAGGTAATTGCGGAGATACTGGATGCCCTCATTGGTAAGGTAGCAGTAGAAGTGTCTCCAGGCAAACTGTTCCTTCAAGTAGCCTTCATGATGTGAAGATTGGGCACATTCTTGTCTGCCAGCTCAGGGTGTTTAGGCATGTGCACATCCTTCTTGGCCACCATAATCCCCTCCTTAAAGAGGAGTTCGTAAATGGCAATCCGGTTCTTCTTGGGCATCAACATTGTGACAGGTGCTTCGTCCCGGGCCTGAGGTAGAAAAGCAAGAAAGAATTATTGAACTTGGTGAGAATACCCCCAGAGAAAACACTCCAGATAGTTTGCAAAGCTGTTTGCCATAAAAGAGCAAACATTTTAATAAATATGTTTTTGATACGGAATTTTTGGACTGGAACCCAGATTCTTTGTCTGCTGGAGTCGAAGAATGAATCCACGGACAGAAGGTGGTATAGCAAAGATGGACATTTATTGAAGAACAGGTACAGAGTCCCACCTAGGGAAAGGGAAAGATTCTCACAGCACAGACTCCCATGTGGGGAGGGGAAAGAGTCCCACAGACTTCCTGTTTCCGTGGTTTATAAAGGCTGCAGTTCCTGTGCCCTGATATCTCCTCTGACTGGTCAATATTCCCTTTCGAATTGGTTACTATAGTGACTTCTGAAGCCCTCCTCCCTGGTTGTCCTCCTATTCCCTCTGGGCTTTCTTCCTCCTTGTTTATTTTGTAAATATGGACCTTTTTTTTTTTTTGGCTACTTACAGTTTCCCTTGTCTTATGGAAATATATCTGTTGCTGCTCCCTTGTCTTATGGAAATGTAACTGCACCTGGCTTCCTTGTGTTATGGAAATGTACCTTCTCCCAGTCTGTAGCCCTGTGTTTTTCCATGGACCCCAATTCTAAAAATTCCCTAGCATGCCTATATTCCCCTAAAATTCCTGTTTCATTTTGATCAAGTGTTCCCTTCAGATTCTGAAGTTTTCAAACTAAATCATTCTGGTGTGGTGAGCAAAGAAATGAACCTATGTCATGAATGTATGTCAAAAGTCAGTGCTGTATGTCTGAAGACACCCACTCTAGTGAAGGGGACTAACATTTGTATAATAGATGGAAGAAAAGACTCTAGTGGCAAAAGAACAAGGGGCAATTTCTTGCTCTTCTCCTAGCGTAACCCTCAAACCAGAAGCTTATTCCTATAGAATTTTCCAGTGGAGAAATGTTAGGAGGAGTGAGCACTAGGGGGAAAGGGTGTGATGGATAGGTTAAATATTACTTTGCAGAAATAATTCTTCTGTGCCACATAAAGTCAAGGCTCTGATAAGCACCATAATTGTCATGGCATCAACTCACATGCCCATCTCTTAACCTACCCCAGCTCTCCTTAGCTTCAAACCTTACAACATTTTTATTCTGTGTGGTTTGATCTCACCCTGAGACCTGACACCAGAGACAGTTATTTTGTCTTTGACATTATACCCCCTCCTTTCAAGTATGGTTCAAGTTCAACAGCTTTCATTCTGCTTCCTGGGTAAAGAGCTCACTTATTCGGAGCCAGGTCTTGGTAACTATCAAAAATGCATCATTTGGTTTGCTCCAGTTATTAGTGTAGAATCTAAACAAAAGCCTTAGTACAAGGTAGGAGCAAACTTTCAACAAGGGCATTTAGGTTCTGCCGCATTTCCTTATTATACATATTTTTCAGTTGTCACAATGAGTTCACCAATTCATTCTTTCTTGATAATCTTTGGTCTTCAAATATTTATATAGCCTATTTTTCAGACAGGGTTGTACATTAAAATTTTATTGAGCCTAACAATATTTGTACAAAGATGTTTTCTCCTTCATTAAAGTCTTTACCATGCTCTCAGTAAGCTAGGTCTCCTTGGCTGAGGTGCAATAAACTGTGGGGGCTGCTAGAAAATTGTTTCTCATTAAATCATCATTTTCTTTGGACCAACAACCCAGTTTAGCTCCCTGAAGACCCCCTTCCTTTTTTCTACTTCTGCATCTCTGCAAAAGCTGCCCCTCCATTTCTCTCTACACTTGCCATGTCTGTTATTTACCCTTTGCTTATTCAGAACCTTCTCAACTTCAAAAGTCAGGTAAGCCAGGTCTTCCTTCCTTTTTCCTTGAGTGATTTGTCCTCTGAATTCCTACAGTTTTCAAGCTGATCCACATCATCTTATGCAACCTGGTATTGTTTTCTATTGTTTCAGTATATATCTTATCTTCCTAACTAAATCTTAAGCTCCTGAAGGTAAGGATTGGGTCTTTTTAAAACATCCTCTCTAGTAACTGATATTGTGTCATACATACAATATTAAACAGCAAAATATCATCAGTACAAAGTCCTGGTTTTGGGGACAGGATTAAAGCCATAACAAATCTAGTTTTAGGCAAAAATATGCTATTGGTATATTTATGCATTTTGAAGCCTATTAAAAATATAAATCCAGAAAGTAGCGAGCCAATTTTGGTATTCTCGGTAAAACACACTTAGGAAGGAGGAAATTCCTCACAAGAATTGTGAAGAGTTTAGCAAACAGGCATTGGTGTATTGAATGCTGCCAACCCAGTTTGTTGCTCAGCAAAATGCCTATAAATAAGGCAGCACTGAGGAGAAGAGTTAGAGATAAAGTGGGCAATGAGGTGGAAGGAGGCGCAGCTGTTTCTTTTCATTCATTCATTGAATTCTCTGTAAATATTGGTACGGCTTGCAAAGTGCTAAACAGAATTTCTGTAAATTAAAATGACTGCTCATGTCTTGGCAAGAGTACCAGCGGCCTGAGTGTCGGGCAAAGCAGACAATGACATCATACACTATGTGAGCTTTCCCTCTGGCTCCCCCGCCCCACCACCCAACACTCCCAATTCATTTGCTCGGTAATATTCAAATATATATATTTAAATGAGCCAAGTCTTTTAATCAGAAGGTATTCAAGAATTATTTCAGAATCATTTTTCTGAAACTTTCATTTGCCACATGAATCGGGATTGTTATTATAAGAAGTGTTTCGGGGTGTTTCTTTTTGCACAAAATTTCCAAATAAACAAATGTCTTTAAAAAAAAACAAAAAACTAAAGGGGCACATCAGAGTTTTAGTGCTATCTTTCTTGGCTCTGCATATTTAATTACTTGCATCACATTTTATTAGTATATTATCTGATGAGGAATTCTGACTAATTCATTTCACCTGGAATTGTATGTGGGTGTATGAAAAATTACACTTGGCCATTTGTAGAGACCAGCTGCATATTAGAAATATCTGCTCCCCATCTGCAGGATTTAAAAAAGAGAGGAAACAGCTGATTGTAAAAAACAGTCACTTTTCCCTGTGCCCTGAGGGTATTATTATTGGCAGATATCCTGTATTACTCAGCCTATATTCCGAACATTAACTCAGAAGTTTACTCTGAGCATCGTTCACTGGGACGACTTTCCCTCATTTTGGTTTTAATTTGCAGCAATGCTAATCTGTTGGGTTCCACTCATATGCATGCACTCACTGCCTTCAATTCCAGCCTGACTCACACACAGCCAACTTCATTTGGCCACAAATTGTTTTGGCCTAGCCGGCAGTGAAAACCAATAAACAAAAATCTGGGGGAGTGGGGATATCCATTAAAAGATAACCTCCAGGATCAAACATGGCCTCTTAGAAATGCAACCAAGTCCTGTAGCAGGGCTCCAACGCACACATACATACACTCACTTTCTCTCCCTCTCTGTGTCTTGCTCTGAATTTCTGTTTGGATTCTTTGTCTGCCCTGACAACAGATGGTGTTTTAATAAAGTCCAGTAGGAATATTACTGTGAGTAAACAATGCAGTGCATGCCAATTCCGTAATTGCTGGGTACTGATTCAGCCTCTTACCTGCTCCATCCAAATTGGGAGGGAACCAACTGTGCTTGCACCTACCGGCAGCAGCCTGCTCGCCCGCAGCTGTGGAGTGCTTCAGCAGCTAGCCTCGCTGCGGAAGGTAAATTGCGGCTCCTGTCATGCTTCTTGGCACAGGGTCTAGACAAGAGCTGCCATCTGGCTTATCATCAAACATGATCATTGAGTCTCTCAAAGATGAAATGGCTTTAAAAAAATCTTACTATTAAAAAAAACCCTGACACACATAAAACTTACTATCTTTCTCTTTACAGGCACAGTATATTCTAAAATCACAGTTTGAGTTTATTTGAACAATAGCTTGCAGAGTGTTTGTTGTTTTTTCCTCACAGATTCCCACGCTCAAAGGGATTTATAATCTAAACCCATTATATGCTAATGGAAAATTTAAATTCATTGGATCTGGCCAAGAAATGCATTCTCTTATTTGTTTCTCTCTTTGGGGAAGGGCAAAAAGTTAGGTTCACCGTTTGACTGTTTTAGTTTTCTTTTTTTAAAAAAATGTCTATAAATATTTTTAACCCTTTAATATATTTATTTAATATATATATTTAAAAAAAGGGGACTGCCCTGGGTGGGTGACCCCATTTGTTGGAGCATCATCCCATATTCCCAAAAGTTGTGGGTTTGATCCTTGGTCCGTGCCTGTGTGGGAGGTAACCCATCAATGTTTCTCTCATTCTCTCTCTCTCTCTCTCTCTCTCTCTCTCTCTCTCTCTCTCTCTCTTTCTCTCTCTCCCTCTGTAAAATAATAATAATAATAATAAATTAAGTAATTAATAAACATATCCTTGGGTAAGGATAAAAAAGGGGGAGGAGGGACAGGTGAAGTTGATAATCCAAATGTATGCTATTTGTCTCTTGCCAATGGTCCCCTCAAACTACCTGCCAACTAGAATGCTCCAGGAAAAGAAAAGTAGCTCTGGCAGCCAGAAAGACACAAACTCGTTGCTCACTCATTTTGTAAGAAGACCAGCAGTGTGTTATGTTTATCCAAGGATTGCAGCTTTCACATAAGGGAAAAGTTCATGTCCACTGGCTGACATACTCAGAGAGAAACCTCTTATTTCCTGGTTTATCTACTCAAGCAAATAAAACATATTAAACCCATCTGACATTAGAATATTAGAGTTTATGCTGATTATTTTTTCAATTGAGGCTGCTAATTCCTTAAATAGACTGTTACGTGAAAAGTTAGTATTGCATTACTTTCCCTTCCATAGTTCTTTAGATGAAATAGTTATTTTTTCCTTTTAACTTTTTAAGAATTTGAAACATATGTGAACACAGACAAAAAGTATACTCAAACTCTTTTCCATGTTGTTCATTTGTAAAAACGATTAATCCATGGTTAATATTGTCCTATTCTTACCCCACAACTTCCCTCCTCCTTGTTTCATTTGAAACAAATTTTATACATTGCATAAATTTAATTGTAAATACTTCTCTCTCTCTTTAAAAAGCCAGCAAACTTTTTGGCGTCCATTTTCATTTTAATATTACTTCACACTTAAAGAAAACTTGCAAAAGAAGTGCAAGGAACTCCTAGAGACTCTTAATCAAAATTTGCTAATGTATCATGTTTGATTCATGTATTTTACATTACCTCTAGATGTGGCTTCAAATAAATGCACACTTTTTCTGAATCATTTGAGAATGAATTTGTTTTCTATTGCTACTGCAACACATTACTATAAAGTTAGTATTTTAAAACAACACAGATTTATTATTTTACTAGAGGCCCTCTTGCAACCTGGGACCTCTTGGGGGATGTCAGACTGTTGGTTTCGGCCTGATCCCCACAGGCCAGGCCAAGGGACCCCGCCAGTGCACGATTCTGTGCACCGGGCTTCTAGTATGCATATAAGATCTTTGGTTAATCTCTTCCAGCCCTCCCCTTCCACCTCCCCGCTTCCCTCTGAGATTCATCAGTCTGTTCCATGTTTCCATGCCTGTGCATCGAGTGTCTGCCCCCTGGTGGTCAGTGCATGTCATAGCTACCAGTCAAATGGTCAAACGGTAGAACGGTCACTTGGGCTTTTATATATATTGACTAGTGTTCCGGTGCACGAAATTTGTGCACTGGGTGGGGGTGTCCCTTAGCCCAGCCTGCACCATCTACAATCTGGGACATCTCTCTCACAATCCAGGACTGCTGGCTCCTAACCGCTCCTGCCTTCCTGATTGCCCCTACCTGCTTCTGCCTGCCAGACTGATTGCCCCCTATCTGCTCCCTTGCCAACCTAATTGACGCCTAACTGCTCCCCTGCTGGCCTGATCACCCCCAACTGCCGTCCCCTGCTGGCACCCAGAGAGTTTCTTAAGAGGAGGCACAGCTACTTCAGCTAAGTGTGTAATGTTGAATTAGGCCACCTGGAGTCCAGATGCATGTTACTTCAAATAAACATTTTTGGGGTGTTTGTGAAAATTTAGGTCTCTGATATTGAGAGGAAAAAACTATTGCTTTAAAATAATGACAACACCTATTTCAAATATTTTAATGAAAGTATGAAAAAAAAAAAAACCCTCACATAAAAAGGCTGCAAAAATGTTATTTTACTTTGAAGACAATAATAACTGAAAATAACAGATTTCTTTTAGGCCACATCCTAAAAAGGTAGCTGCTTTTTTTATGTCTTAGGCCTATACAAAGGTCTTAAAAGACCCTTGACCTTGCCTTCTGAAAATTTTAGGTTAACACATTTGTTTTAAAAACTGTGAGGTGCCTAATTTTTAAAAACAACCACCCACACCCCCTTCCTCAACCATATTGTCACATCATCCAAGTTATACTTTATAAACAGCCTTGATGTGCTACACACATGCAAAAGTACACAAAATGGGTAAACTGCTTTGCCTTAGAAGTATATATTTAGTAATCACTTAGTTACATTATTTTATTTTTGTGAAATGAGAACTGATTGACCAAACCTTTCAAACAGACCCATAGATGATAAATATCACCATATGTTTGATTCATAGAACATTTGGGCATAAACACTTCAATTACAGCTTTGTGTTTAGTATAAAAAATCTTTTCTTGTGTGTGTTTCTGCTACAGATCCCTTGCTCTGGATTACATTTTGAAAACTGCCTATTACAGATAAAGTACCTTTCCAGGTATGCTTCTGAGAAACAGATGTATTTTTGCACACAAAGGTGTGTGCACACCTTTTCACACACAAATGTCCATATAATGCCTGCGCCACGCTCCCACCACATGCCCACCACATGTATGCAGCCACGCACCCAGGTCCTAGCGTAAACAGGCTGCCCCTGACCACACCGGAGCCCTACCGGTCTCCCTAGCAAAGTTTTTTTTTTCTTTTTTTTTTTTTTTTACTTTGAAATAGTTTTATTGGCTCATAAGACCTTTGCATATATAATAAAACAATACCCCAGAATACTATGCAGTATTAAATCATAATGACATTTTTTTTTACCAATTAAAACTACCCAGAATATACATTTTTTAAAGGGAAAAAAAATACTACAGAACTGAATTCTGAAATGACATTAGGATTTAAACTGGGGTGTGTGTGTATCCCTCAGCCCAGTCTGCACCTTCTCCAATCTGTGACCCCTTGAGGGACATCCCTTTATAATCCAGGACTGCTGTCTCCCAACCACTTGCCTGCCTGCCTGCCTGATTGCCCCCTAATCGCTTCTGCCTGCCAGCCTGATCACCACCTAACCACTCGCCTGCCAGCCTCTTCGACGGCTAACTGCTCCCCTGCCAGCCCAATTGGCCCTAACTGCCCTCCCCTGCTAGCCTGGTCACCCCAAACTGCCTTCCCCTTCCCCTGCAGGCCTGGTTGCCCCTAACTGTCCTCCCCTGCAGTCCTGGGTCCCCCCAAACTGCCCTACCCTGCAGGCCTGGTCCCTCCCAACTGCCCTCTCCTGCCGGCCATCTTGTGGTGGCCATGTTGTGTTCACATAAGGGAGGCCATCTTTGACCACATGGGGGCGGCCATTGTGTGTGTTGGAGTGATGGTCAATTTGCATATTACCTCTTTATTATATAGGAATACTATGACAAAATAGATAATTCCTTATAACATAATTCATTGCACAAAGCTGCCAGACACTTCCATACGCATAACCATTGCAGAGTGCAAATGAACACAGTTCAACATTACACACTTAGCTGAAGTAGCTGTGCCTCCACTTAAGAAACTCTTAAATTTCTGGCACAAAAAGTTGGGCTGTTTTAACTTTTACCAGGAAACAAACTTCACAGTCCATTTACTCTCTTTCTGGTCATTCCTATTAAAAAAAAAAAAAGAAAAAAGAAAAGAAAGTAACATCCTTCTGCTCTCATAGCCTCAAAGAGTCAGCTTTGCCTCTGCTTGAAGAAATCCACTCCTCTCAATTCTCGGGCAGGTATTCCTGGTCCACAGGCTCGCTGTACATGGGGTTGTATTTGTAGCCCTTGCCATAGCCCACGTCCTGCATGAGTCGGGTCGGCGCATTCCTCAGGTGCAGCAGGACAGGGGCAGAGGCCCCTAGTGGTTCCGCAGGCAGGCTTTGACGTTGTTGTAGGTGCTGTACACCTCAATAGATTTTAGGGCTCTGGAAAAATAGTCTACACGCTGGGCCAGAAGCACCTCACATTCGGGCATGCCTATGAAGTGACAGCCCAGGTAGGCGGCCACTGCTTGTGGTAATGCGGATGCGTCTGCCAGACCTATGTCTTCACTGGCAAAGCTCACCAGCCTCCTTGCCACATACAGCGGTCCTCTCCTCCTTCGAGCATGCGTGCCAGCCAGCAGAGGGAGTTGATGAGCCCGCATCGACTTACTAAGAGCAGAGATGCAGTTGTAGTGCTCTTCTCCTGCTCGGTCATGTAACATGTGAGACTTCTGGAGGCCTCCCTTCCATCATTCTCAGTGATCAGAACTCTACTGTGAGAACAGGCTTGCCCACTCTTCTTACAAAACATCTTTCTGGAGCTTAACCTGGCCAGCACCACCAGCTGCAGTCCATTCAATCCAATTCACACTCCCCAGCAAAGTTAACCTGTGTCGCTACACCGGCTGTGGCATGAACCTCTCCACCCCCACGGGCCTGGGGCCTAGGGCTGCCGCCCATACCCACCGGAGCAGCTCCGCCTGGGGCTCTGCGTGGGGTGGGGTTGGGGGTGGGTCAGCCAGTGCTGGGAGGCACCTTGGAGTGCCAGCGGGTCTTTATTTTTAAAAAACTGCGTTGCATACGCAGGGCCCCCAGTGCCGCCCCAGCCTGGGCTAGGGACCACACCCCCAATCACGGCAGGGGTGCCCTCTGGGGTGCTGGGCTGGCCTGGGCTAGGGGCCGCCGGCAGTTTGAAGGCCAGCCACATCCCTTATCCATGCGGGGTTCCCTCATGGTGACCTGTCATTTGGTCGTTTAGGTCATGATGCCTCTTGTCCTTTTATTATTATGACTAGAGGCCTGGTGCATGAAAATTCATGCACTGGATGGGGGCTCCCTCAGTCCAGCCTGCCCCCTCTCACAGTCTGGGAGCCCTCGGAGCGGGAGGCGACCCAGCGATCAGGGGAAGGCAATGACCCTGTCACCTGTCACACCTCTGCTGCTACCACTGCCGGCAGTGTAAGCCTTGGCCGGCTCTGGTTACCTGAGCCTCGGGTGGCCCTGGACGGCTGGGCAGCCACCATCGAGGCTTGCCTGCACCTCGGGCCGGCTCTGGGCAGTTGAGGGCGGGTTTGGCCGCACCATGCGCCTGCCGCTCCCCCTGGCTGGGCTGAAAGGTCTGTGGGATTCGGGCAGGGCTGAAGGGACTGGGCGCCATCTTGTGGCTATGGGCACCGCCAACTTTGTGATGGTGTGATGGTCAATTTGCATATTCCCTCTTTATTAGATAGGATAGTTCTGGAGCTCATAAAGCTAGAACAGATCTTCTAGAGCTAAAAGTCACCTGTCAGCAGGGCTGTATGGCCTGGGGAGAACCCACCCTGCCTTCCAGTCTCTGAAGGCTGCCACAGGCCTTCCAGCTTCCGAGGCTGCCAGCATTCCTTAGTTTGTGATCCCCTTCCACCTTAAAGCTGGTAATTGTACCACTCCAAACTCTACGGACCTTCCTTCTCTGATTCTGATTTTCCTGCTATTTCTTTCACTTAAGACCTGTTTGATTAATTTGGGACCACTGTGATAATCCAGGACAATCTCCTCATCTCAAGATCCATATTCAAACATATCACAAAGTTGCTTTTGCCATGTACGGAGACAGGTTCCCAGGCGCTGGAATTTGGACATTGTTTAGGGCCATTATTCTGCCTAGTGTACAGAGTGAAATAGAGATGGTGCCACACTCCCTCTAATGTTTCAGTGTGAAATTCTAAAAATGTGAACTTTCTCTTAGATAACTACAGAAAAATTATCAAAATTAGAGACTTGTCTAGACCACACTATGTAATGGAATATCACAAATTGTGCCAATAATGTTCCTCATTCAATATTGGATGAAATTTAGGAACCTATATTAAATTTAATTGTTGTATGCCTTTGGTCTACTTTAATGTAGTAAATCAGTTTCTTAGCCTTTCTTCTTTTTGTCCTTTACTTTGGTATTTTTAAGACTAGATGCCTGTTGTTTCATAATAAACCCCTTCATTTGTACTTCTCTATTTTTTTTTCATGATTGAATTCAGATTATGAATTTTTGGCAGGTGTGATGGTTAAATTTTATGTGTCTACTTGACTGTGATCTGGTGCAAAGTTATTTAAGCAAGCACTAATTTAGATGTGACAAGGTATTTGTAGATGCAATTGACATTTATAATCAGTTAACTTAAAATGAAGGTTATTACCCATCATAATGAGGGTGGGCCTCGTCTAATCACTTGAGGCCTTCAGAGCAAAACTAAAATTTCCTGGTGAGGAGGAAATTCTGCCTCAGAACTGTAATATAAAAATCTAGCCTGCCAGTCTGTCCTAAAGATTTTGGACTTGCCATTTTCATAACTGCCATTCTCATGAACCAGTTCCTTAAAATACCTCTCTTTATATAAATACTAGAGGCCCAATGCACGAGGATCTGTGCAAGAATGGGCTTTCCTTTCCCTGGCTGCTGACATCGCCTTTGCTCTGGCCAGAGTCACTTTTCTGCTCCGGCCTGGAGCCGATTTCTGCCTTCCCACGCTGCCCAGAGGCCCAGAGCAGCTGGGGTGGTGCGGAACACCTGTCAAGCATCCCGCCCCACCCCCAGCCACTCGGCGCCTGTGTATGCAAATTAACCCACCACCTTTGTTGGGTTAATTTGCATACTCACTCCTGATTGGCTGGTGGGTGTCACGAAGGTATGGTCAATTAGCATGTTACTGTTTTATTAGGTAGATATCCTATGGGCTCTGTTTCTCTGGAGAACCCAAATTTATACAGAGATTATGGCAGAGAAATGATGCTAGTCCTCCCCACTGCATCCTAACCAAATGCACAAGAGATTTCAGTTTGCGTCAGTAGTGGAGATCTTAACATTGATTATTAGATGAAAGTGGTTTCCACCAAATCTTTCCACTATGAAGTCACTAGTTTTCTCTTTGTACTTAATAAATAATTTATAGAGTGATACCTTGAGATTGTGTACAACCACAGTTTCTCATTAAACTTGCTAGTTTGAACATCCATTGATCATTTTTTACTCCTTCATTCTTCTATATTTATTAGTTAAAATGATACAGCAAGCAATAGCTTTCTCTTCTATCTCATTAAGTAATTTAGTGATTTTGTTGATATCAGTATATATATATATATATATATGTGTGTGTGTATATATATATATATATATATATGTATATACACATACATACATACTAGAGGCCCGGAACTGGGGGAGGGGGGGTGTCCCTCAGCCCAACCTTCACCCTCTCCAATCTGGGACCCCTCAGGGGATGTCCAACTGCCTGTTTAGGCCTGATCCCACACATGGATTGGGCCTAAACAGGCAGTCAGACATCCCTTTCACAATCTGGGACTGCTGGCTCCCAACTGCTCACCTGCCTGCCTGATTGCCCCTAACTGTTTCTGCCTGCCAGCCTGATCACCCCCTAACCACTCCCCTGCCAGCCTGATCAACACCTAACTGTTCCCCTGCCAGCCCAATCGTGCCCAACTGCCCTCCCCTGAGAGCCTGGTCACCCCCAAATGCCCGCCCCTGCATATTCCCTCTTTATTAGATAGGGCTTTTTCTTTAACATATTGGACAGTGTACCTGCCGTGATCTTGACAAACCAGTAAAAATGTAAACCCAAACTAAAAGTGTCATAAAATAAACCCCTTAAACAGGAATTTCATGAGACCTTGGAAAGGTGATATCATGTGGTTGTTTCATCCTTTTTTCCTTCTCTTTCTTTTTTCTTGATGTTTCATCTTTTGTCCTTTCTTTTCTCCTTTTATTCCTTTTCTGTCCTCTCTTTCTCTTAACTTTTCCGTTGGTAGAATCGTCAATACTTGAATGTGTCTTGCTTCCAGAAGAGAAAGAAGAGGGAAACACACCATCATCTGAAGAAAAAGATGATCTATGTTGGGATCGGTGGTGTTTCTGGTTTTGCTCTTTTCCTGGTTTGTCATTTCTGCCGGCCCCAGCATCTTCAGGACTTGTGCGTGGGCACTTCTTATTCATGTCTACAAAACCTCCCTGCCTTGGTGAAAACTGTAGGGGAAAAGGCCTTCCTGGGTGGGCTCAAGCCCTGCCCAAGGTGCTGAGGAACCAGGGAGGGGAGCATCGGCCACCACCCTTGCAGAGCCAACCTCCAGACCTCAGGGTACTCTCCAGTAATGTAACTGCAATGTCCCCATTTGCCTTCAGAAATTAGTTGCAAGTTACTTCCGATGTGAAACCCTACCTCAGACATTTCCGTTGCAGTTTCTAAAGATTTTAAACAAAACCCATTTACCTCCCTAAGCTGGTCAGAAGTTTCTATCCAATGGGAGAGGTTTGCTGGGCATCATCACCCAGATATCATCCCCTATCTCCAATCACTGGGCTGGGGCAAGGGAAGTTCTAAGGCTATAGGTGTGTGTGTGGGGGATCACTCCATGGGGGCACAGGCCCTTTGGAGGCTGACACCCCAGGCTGCCGCTGGGAGGGGATAGCTCTGGGGGGGGGCAAGGCTGCCTCCCAGGCCTACAATCCCGGCTGCGGATGGGAGCTGATCGCTGGGGGTGGGGGGGATAGGTGGCACAGGCGCCTCCCAGGCCCACAGCCCAGGCCGCGGCTAGGAGCGGATCACGCCGGAGTGGGGGGTGAGAGGGGGATGCACGGGCACCTCACGGGCCAACGGCCCGGGCCGCGGCTGGCAGCGGATCACGCCGGGGGTGCGCGGCCCCTCGCAGGCCAACAGCCCAGGTTGCATGCTGCCTGCTCTCAGCAACAGCCCTCCCTGGGACTGGGGGACTCCGGCGGGCCTGAGAGGACTGAGTGCCGCCATCTTGTGTCTATGGGTGCTGCCATTTTGTCACGGAGTGACAGTTTATTTGCATATTACTCTTTTATTATATAGGATAGTGTGTGTGTGTATATATATATTATTTTATGGTTATAATTTATTATTATTATTTTTTAATCCTTACCTAAGGATATTTTCTCCATTGATTCTTAGGGAGAGTATGAGGGAGCAAGAGGGGGAAGAGAGAAAGAGAGAGAGAAAGAGAGAGAGAAACATTGATGTGAGAGAGACATATTGATTGACTGCCTCCTGTACAAGCCCAGATCAGAGCCAGGGATGTAACCTGCAGTGGAGGTATGTGCCCTTGACTAAGAATCGAACCTACTACCCTGTATGTCACCATAAGGATATCTAACATATGTGTATGTAGAGTTTCAAAATGAGAGAAAAGAGATAGCACCAGAAAAATATTTAAGGAATAATGAACAAAAATGTTAAAAATTTAATTAAAAATGAAAACCCACAGATCAAAAAAGCTCACTAAACCCTAAATATAATAGACGTAAAGAAAAATAAACCAAGGTATAATAAATCAAATTGCAAAAAAAAAAAAAAAAAAAAAAAAACAAAAAACAAAAAACAAAAAACAAAAAGAAACATGCAAAAGAAAAAAAAATTATTAAAAGCTTGAAATTATACAAACCAGAAGATAATATAGAAACATCTTGATTTGGGAGAAAAATACTATTTACCTAGATTTCTTTGCCCAGAAAAAAAATTCTTTTGAAATTAAAGATAAAATAAAGATTTTTTTCAGATAAGCAAAAGTTAAGAGAAATCATCACCATTAGCCCTATACAAGAAATGTTAAAAGAAATTCTTCAGGGAGAAGGAAAATGGAAGTTTGAATATACAAAAAAAAAAAAAACCCACAAACAAACAAACAAACCAAAAAAACAAAAACAAAAAAAACACCGAAAAAAAGAAAAGAAACATAAAGAATAGTAAATACATGGTGACTATAAACGTTCTTTTACTTTATTTTATCTATAAAAAATAATAACAGCCAAAACCAGTTTGGCTCAGTGGATAGAGCGTCAGCCTGTGGACTGAAGGGTCCAGGGTTCGATTCCGGTCAAGGGCATGTACCTTGGTTGCGGGCACATCCCCAGTGAGGGGTGTGCAGGAGGCGGCTGATAGATGTTTCTCTCTCATTGATGTTTCTAACTCTCTATCCCTCTCCCTTCCTCTCTGTAAAAAATCAATAAAATATATAAAAAACAATAACAATGTATTAAGAAGGATAGTCACCTAGAAAGAAATAAAATGTATGATAGCAATATCACAAAAGATACATGCAATAGTATAATATTATTTAAAGGTTAAGTGTGATATGCTAAAGATGTATCTTGTGAGACCTAGAGCAAATACGGTGACAAGTTATAAGATTGAAATCATGCAAAGTATGTTCTTTGGCAAAACTGGAATTGATTAGAATTAAACTTGAAATCAATAACAGTAACAAACTGAAAAATTTCCAAATATTTGGAAATAAGCACACTTGTAAATAATCCAAGGATTAAGTAAGGAATCAAAAACAAGCATACAACAGCTTTTTTTGAAATCTAACCACTTTATGGGATATAGTTAAAGCAATGTATCATTTCAAGCTCATATTAATTTTCAACATCTAGTATTGGTTAATGCACCAAGGACACGTGTATTCTGGAGGAGGGTATTCAGAAACCAAGGTCTGGGTGCTAGGTATGTTCACTGATATTGGAATATCATTGTATCTAGGCTGTCTCAGTGGACCGAGCTGTGCAATAGATGACATACCTGTATACATAGAACATACATGTATGGGCATACATATGTATATTCCCACACAGATATGCACACATTTATCTCTCTCTCTCATTAATATCTATCATCTATCTATCTATCTATCTATCTATCTATCATCATCATCATCATCTGTTTTTAGTAAAAACTGTGAGTTTTCACTGATGTATTAATTTTAGTAACTCCCCATTTAACATTTGTTTCAATTTTGACATTCAGAAAACTGTCTCTTATTAGTCACAATATATTCATTTTCTCAATCCTAAAGTATACAAAAAAAGTTTCAGAATTGCTAATCTAAACCTCTGGGAAAAATAAACATAATAATAAAAATTAATTATTTAGAGTTTTTTTCTCTTTTTAGCCTGAGAACATAGTCCAAATATTGTGTTGAAAAGCTACTTGGGTTAGTACTTCCCTTAGTCCTTTAACTGTGATAATGTTAACCATTTGAAATATGGTTCAGTGCATTGGTATCTTTTTGTATATATACAATTTTAGGAATTTTTTTCCCACATCTTTGTGCCAGACCTGTGACAGATATGCATGTGATTTTTGCCCCACTTGCAAAGTAAAACATTATACTGTCATAGTTCCATGGATGTTAGCAGAATACACAAAAATCTCAATTCATAAAGAAGGAATTAATTCTTAGCCTCAGTAGTTAGACAAGATAAAGAATCAAACAGCATCCAAATTGGAATGGAAGAATCAAACTGTCATTAGTTGCAGATGACATGATACTATACATAGAGAACCCTAAAGAATCAACCAAAAATATTATAATTAATAAATGATTTCAGTGAAGTAGCAGTATATAAAATTAATAGTCAGAAATGAGTTGCATTGTTATAAGCCAATAATGAACTATCAGAAAAACAAATTAAGACAATAATCCCATTTACTATTGCATCAAAAATAAAATAAAATACTCATGAGTACATTTAACCAAGGATGTAAAAGACCTGTACTCAGAAAACTATAAAATTTAA
This sequence comes from Plecotus auritus, assembly GCF_963455305.1. NCBI lineage: Eukaryota > Metazoa > Chordata > Mammalia > Chiroptera > Vespertilionidae > Plecotus > Plecotus auritus. Next base: position 90,485,907 of record NC_137771.1, on the reverse strand, counting down.
GAAAGAAATTGAATAATATATAAATAAATAGAAGGATATACTGTGCTCATGGGTAGAAAGAATTAACATTAAAATGTCCATACTACTCAAAGCAATCTACAGATTCAATGTAATCCCTGTCAAAATACCAATGATATTTTTCACAGAACTAGAACAATATAATCCTAACATTTATTTGTACTAGAACCACAAAGTACTCCAAAGAGTCAAAGCAATCTTGAGAAAGAACAAAATTAGAGGTATCACTCTACCTAAAATCAAACTATACTGCAAGGCTATATATAGTATTCAAAACAGCATGGTACTGGCATAAAAACAGACATATAGATCAATGGATCAGAATAGAGAGCCCAGAAATAAACCCACGGCTATATGATCTAATTATCTGTGACAAAGAAGACATGAATATATAATGGATAGAGATAGTCCCTTCAATAAACTGTGTTGGTAAAACTGGGCAGACACTTTAAAAATAATGAAACTGGATTACTTTCTTACACCATACATAAGAAAAAAACTCAAAATTGGTTAAAGACTTAAATATAAGACCTGAAACCGTAAAATTCCTAGAAGAAAACCTAGGCAATAAACCCATTGACATCACTCTTAGTAATATTTTTACTAGATATGTCTCTTCAGCAAGGGAAACAACAACAAAAAAAGTAAACAAATGGAACTACATCAAAGTAAAAAGTTTTGCACCACAAAGGGAACTTTCAACAAAATGAAGACACCCCACAGAAGGGGAGGAGATAGTCACCAATGATACACCTGATAAGGGATTAATATCCAAAATATACAAGGAACTCATACAATTTAACACCAGAAAACAAACAATTCAATTTAGAAAGGGGCAGAGTAACTGCATAGGAATTCCTCCTAAAAGGATATTCCAATGGCCAATAGACAAGCAGCCATGCAGCTATGCAACTGAGGAAACAGGAATCTAGAAGATGTGTTTTTGTTGTTTTGTTTTGTTTTAAATGGTCTACAAGCAAACCTAGCTGAACTTTGCTCTACTTTTCTTTCTGGCAAATGTACACACGAGTATACCGCTCCATCAGCCTCTGGTTAATATGACCATCAGAAGCTAGAACCAAATCTATTTGATTCATCTCATACTTGATATTGCCACACAAGTCTATTTATTTTTTAAGACTTAAATCTGTGTTCTCATATTGTGTTATTTTATTCATATATCTTCATACTCACTGACCATTTCTTCTGCTGCCTTTGATTTGTTGTCAACCTAATCCAGTAAATTTCTTCCTCATAAATATTGTAATTCCATTATAGTGTTTTCACCTTTATTGTTTTTTATAGTTTCTGTGTCTCTGCTGACCCCACCATCTGTTTATTCATTAAGACCATATTTTTGACACCCTGAATATATTCATAATAACTCCTTTAGCATCCTTGTCTTCTATTTTACATATATGTAATCTTGAGGTCTTTTATATTTATCTCTGTTTCTTTCAATGATGGATAACATTTAATATACCTTTATTCCTAATAACTTTTATTTTACACTAGAAATTAAAATAATGTTTAGCAAGAAGTTTGGATAATGGTACTCCCTTTAAAAAGCGTTGAGTTTTCTTTTAGTAGCCAATTAAATTTTTGAACAATCATTTTGGACTTATGTTTATTTTTATTTTTATCTTTTTGGAGTGGGTTTACTTTAGTTTTTAACTTAGTCTTACAGTATGCCTGTTATGGGCTATGGCTCCTTCTTAGGTGTGGTTTTCTTAAGTCTTCACTCATTACCCATGATGTTTGTTGAGATCTCTGTTCAGGCCAGCTGAAAACTTCAGATTCTCCTAGCTCTGCATAATCTCTTGTGTCATACTCAGTTCCATGTGATATCTTAAATCTAGACCTTGTGGAATGTTTTGCTATGTACATTTAGGCCTCAGCTATGTGACTCACCATGCTGATTTCTGGATGCTCCTTTCTGCATAGCTTCCTTATGTGATGTCTTTATCTTCTAAGTCTCAGCTATTTCAGCAGCCTGTGATGTGATATCTGTCTCCTCAGTGCGGTAAAGCTGCCACTCTCTGGAGCTCCTCTTCTGTGCTCTGTAGCAGGATAATTCTCCTAAACAAAAATCTAGGGTGATTGTGGGTTTATGTGGGGCTCAGATCAATTTTATCCTCCTCTCAATAACCACACACCTGAGATGCTTCTTGTCCAATATATGAAAAGATGTTCGTCTATATTTTATCTCATTTGACTCTTTTTTTTGGTGTGAGAATGAATACCAGTTAGCTTGTTATTGCCTGCATTGGTACTCAAATGGTCCTCTTTCAAAATGGAGTAATAAGTAACAGAATAATTAGCTAATTGTGACTAACTGATGTAAGATCTTAGGCAAGCTTCTTATTATTTGTCTCCGTTTTGCACTTGGAAAGGATTTGATTTAATGATAGCTGATGCCATCTTCTAACTTTAAGAATTAGCATTCAATAATATTTTTCAACCATATATTTAGTGTGTGAAAAGAAAAGGAATAAAATTAGTGTGCTGAGATACATTGAAAAGGTTGTTTACTTGAGTTCTAGAAATATGGCTTGTTTTGAATAATTCTATTTTATAGTTTAATACCACCAATTGAATGAAGATAGGCTGGTGGGTATGTATCCTTTGATAATTGGGTAAATAGAAGTTATTGCTCCTAATGTAACATTCATCAGTTATGTTAGGATAAAAAAAGTGTTATAGTTTCCTTATTTGAGGTCAGGAACCTGCATTTTAAATAATCATCTAGATGACTTTTGTGAAAAATAAAATTTTTATAATTTATTAGATGACAATCTCATTTTATTCAACACTTATGTAGGATTATTATCTAGTTCTCTCTTTTGTTACATTTCTTTTTTTTAATTTTTATTTATTGATTAAGGGGAGAGAGAGAGAGAGAGAGAGAGAGAGAGAGAGAGAGAGAGAGAGAGAGAGAGAGAGAGGAGAGAGAGAGAGAGGGATTTGTTGTTCCACTTATTATGCATTCATTGGTTGATTCTTGTATGTGCCCTGACCAGGGATCAAACCCACAACTTTGGCGGATGGGGACGACCCTCTAACCCAGTGCTCGGCAAACCGCGGCTTGCGAGCCACATGCGGCTCGCGAGCGGCAGTTTGCCACTCTGTTGACTAATGAGTTTGCTGACCATTGCTCTAACCAACTGAACTATCTGGCCAGGGATTCTTTGGTTACATTTTAAGCCCTAAATAATGCCCAGTTAATATTTTATTCTACTTCTGTGACAATGAGAGAAATATCCAATTAGATAAACTAATGTGTAATAATATTAATAGATTAGAGGAGATAATGATATCAAATGTCTTCCCTACCACCTGAAACTAGACATTCTCAGTTACCCACTATGATAAGTCATAGGGAAAATGATTAAGTGGCTAATGGCTTCATATATAGTGATTTAGCTTCATGCTTCTCACCAATCACAAGTAGATGTTAAGGGAGATCAATTGGTCTAACTTGTAGAGCATTATTTATTTTTTTTAATGGCCTTTCTCAAGCAGAGTTCCTCATATGAACCATGTAACACAGAAGATTATTTGAGTGACTACTTTTTTATTTGTTTCCCAACAATAGTGTATAATTGAAACCATCCTGGATGAAAAAAAAAAAAAAAAGTCAAATGGTAATATACAGAGAATGCCTTGGGTTATTAGTGCTTCATTGTTTCATGGAAAGAAAGATTAAAAGATTTGCCGAAATCAACAGTAAGCTGAAAAAAAAGGCCAAATGAAAAATGAACAAGGGATTTAGAAAGCTTGCCCACTGAAATCACCAACATCTGAGCAGATTAATAATATGATCCATTTTCTCTGGTTCATTTTTAAAAATGTCTCCTATTTAGGAAATACTGTACCTAACCTAACTGTATGACAGTAAACATGAAATAACACATACAACACCAAATTACTTTTCCTGTCACAAAATAAGTACTCAATAAGCAGTTGTTCTAATTAATGTTGATGCTGGATAAACTACTGAAAGAGAGAATAATACCTATTTTAAAATAAAAGCATAAATACATTTTTAGTTTTGATAATTTTTATTATTTTACATATATATGGGATATATTAAAAAAATACCTTAAATTTATTAAATTAAATGTATGTTTCCTGATCACTAAACTGGAGAATAACTAGGGGAATTCTGTTTCTATAATTAATTCTCTTCCTCAAATTAAATTCCCCTGAGAATGTCTATGAACAAATATAAAAGTTTGCACCTTAGCATGGAAAAGAGAAATCTGGCAACTTCATATTCCAAGAGCATCAAAGAACTTTCTGTGTCACTATTGGAACCATTATTAATACAGTCAAGGTTTATATGAACTTTCCATGATTAAAAATGATTTTTTCTATGTATAATGATCTGCAAAGCTGTATGTTTTACTAAGTTTGGCAAATACAGTTAATAGGCCTCTCTAATGACCTGTGTTACTATATGAACCTCAGACTTAGTGACTAGTTTGAAGCGGTTCCTTTTAATCATATTTTTATGCACTTAGATATATCTGAGCATATTCTTGTTTTAAAAGTACTAGAATTCTGAAATTTCTCAGAGTAGTCTTGTGATTTCTGGTTTCCTCAAGAATAGAATTTCATGTGATCATACCAGTATCTATGTCTGTTGACAGTTACAGTAATGATATGTCAACATTTTATGAATAGTTAGCTTTGAGAAATACTCACATGCCAGGATGTAGATTTTTCAGTTTAATGCGCTGCCAACTGACAGCCAAGTAGACCTTTGTAGAAAAATGTTTTCTTTCTTCTGTATTGACCTGTAGTGAAATGAAGATTTTACCAATAAATTTCTGATAACTGGCTCCTCATTCATAGAAATAGAAAACTTGATAGCTCACTTATTTGATCTCTCTTTCTTCCAAATATTTGGTATTGCTGGAACTGAATGAAATTATAGTTCATTTCTAATTTAGGACTTTGAAATCCTTTAACAAAGATCAAGATTTTTGTTTACCTAATGACTGCTATTTTCTTGTATCTAATATTGCAGTGTTTGGAATTTTTCATTATAATTTTTGCAACCGAATTACAACAACAATATTTCTTATTAAGATTCTTTTTCTAAAATTACACCTAATAGTACATCTAGATATCTGCCATACCTTTAATTAATCAGCATTTGTGAGGATGACAATCTTTTTGTTCTATAGTGTTCAGAATACCTTCCTATTCATTCTTTCACTGTTGTTTGTATTTTAAAGAACAGAAAAGAAAAAACATATATGACCTAGTTTAACAAGATGTTGCTGGCTATTATTGCTCATACCTGGTTAAAGATGTTGAAACAGTTAAATTGTGTACTACTTTGCATTCTATTTTAAATTAAATACTCCAGCTCTTGAGATGAACATAAAGTGTTCAGATATTTAAATTATATGACTTCTGAGATTTTATGTAAATGATGAGTAGCCCTTTCTCATAAAAAGTAGCCCTGCCCATACTTTCTATGCTCCCTCACTTTTGAAGTCATATTTTATTTATAATCAGCAATTTACATTTGGTACTTGCTTTTAAAGATTTCTGAGATCATTTAATTTTTCAACTAATATATTCTTATTTTTTAATGCTTTTATTGATTTTAGAGAGAGAGGAAGGGAGAGGGAGAGAGAGAAATATTGGCTGTCCCCTACTGAGGATCCAACCCATAATTCTGTCATGTGCCCTAACTGGGAATGGAACCGCCCACTTTTTGGTGCACAGGACAACACTCAGCTAACTGAGCCAGACTGGCCAGGCTCAATGCCATATCTTCTTAAATAAAATATAAAAATATATACTTTTATCTTTTGTATTTACTAAAACATTTTGGAAACTTCCAGCTTCTACTTAAGATATAAAAAGCTAGAAAAGCTTTGCTCCAAGTATTATAATGAGAAGACACAGATAATTTACAAACTCTCAACTTTTTTTTTAATCCATCAGAGATCTGGGATCACCCTGCAAAAAAACCTAGCTTAAAATTTAATGAAAGATGGGTACTTTCGTGGAGAGAGAGAGAGTGTGAGAGCACAAACCCTCTCTTATTGCTTTGGGGCAGATTCCAAACAATGTACAAATTAATAGAATAAATTAACTAAATTTTCAAATGAATTACTAAAGGCTAAGTAAGTGTGGAGTGTATTAGAAACTAGAATCTCTGGAAGCTGCTCAGCCAGGGATATTCACACCCACTAGCGGCTCTCCACAGACCTCACTGGGTACTGAGCAAGAATGGTGATGGTGTAAGAGTCTCCAGATAGCCTTCTTGTTGTGGAGGCCTGGCAGAGGGGAACAATACCGCGATGGACTGAATTGTGTAGCTCCAAAATTCACATACTGAAGATCTCACCCTCACTGTGATGGTATTTGGAGATGGAGCCTTTGGTAGGTAATTACGTTTGGATGAAATAATGAGCACGGGCCTTTCATGATGGGACTATTGTCCTTCTAAGAACAGGTGCCAGAGGAGTTGCCTTTGCTGTCTCTCTGCATGTGAAGACACAGCAAGAAGATAGCCATCTGCAAGTTAGGAAGAGGGCCCTCACAAAACCCTGACAGTGCTGGCACCCTATTCTTAGATGTCAAGCCTCCATAACTATGAAAAAATAATTTTTTGTTGTTTAAGCCAGCAATCTGTGCTATTTTGTTATGACAGCTCAATCAGACTAAGACTACAAGAAAGGTATGAAACTCATCCAGGTTGTTCAACTTTATCACCTTATGGAACAAAAGACTAAGCTGCCTCTGATAGGCAGCCACACTGTCTCCCTAAGGTCCTCTGTAAAGACCCACTGCATTTGGGGTTTCAGAGGAAAAAGAGCAAAACCAACCACTGCCCCCAAATTATCCCTGGATAAAGGGATTGCTGCCTCAGGGAAAAGTATACTAACATGTCCTAGGCCCACGTAATCGGAGATCCTCTACTGCTGGGACAGTGTAATATCAGTCTCAGGGACAAAGACCCTTGATAAGACTGGTAATTAAACATAATAATAGAATGTCTATTTTTTCCTTTTTCTAGCCTTCCAAGTGTAGAGGAAAAAATACTGCTGGAAGGAATAAAGAGCATGGAGGAAGACCTTCTCTGAGGCACAGATGTAAAAGAAAGAATTAAAGCAGAGACTGGACAGTGAGAAAAACCCTCTGGCAAACCAGTCTTTCTTAATTATGATTTTTAATCTAAATCTGAAGCCCAGAGTACACTGATGATTACAACAGTAACAACAAAAATAAATCAAGCTTAATTCCTGGTGAGATTGACTCAACCTACTGTACTAAAAGCCTGACACAGTTGTTGGAAATATCAGAGAAGGAATTAAAGATAGTTATGATAAATATGTTAGTTTTTAGTAAAAAAGGCAGACAGAATGCAAGTTCTGATAGTGACCTTCAGCACAGAGATAGAAGCCATAAGAGAGAGTAATGGAAATCTTAGAAATAAAAAATAATAATAATAACATTAATTCTCTCAGTGAATTAAAAGTAGTCTCAACGCATCTAAAAATACTAATAAATTTCAAGATTGATCAATAAAAGTAACAAACTGAAACAGAAAGCAAAAAAATAAGTAAAGCAAAAACAAATAAACATATAAAAAGCCAAAAACAAGCAGAGCAGTTAAAGGCTTGAAATCATAAAACTCCTAGAAGAAAACATAGGGGGTAAGTTCCTTGATGAAGCTGTTCTATATCTTCACTGAGTTGGTGATTCACAGGAGTGTATGTTTTTGACAAAACCTTCTGAACTGTAAATACCCAAGGATGGGTTTTGCTGTATCTAAATTACATCTTAATTTTAAAAATGAAAAAAAAAATGCCATTGTGCTGAGCACAAAATACTATACAAGAATTGTTAACTTTTAGAAATATACATTGAATTATTTAAAGATGAAAAATAATGTCTAGGATTTGCTTCCAAATAATATAGGGGGTCAAAGTGGATGCAGGTATGGATGAAAAAAGACTGACCATAAGTTTTAATTTTTGAAGTGAATGATAGGTTCATAGAGACAAGTTAAATTATTCTTTATACAGATTTGATTTTTTCTTAATAAAGTATGAAAATGGTCATAATTGTCACTTGAGCATTTATTGTATGTCCTGACTTTAAATATATTATCACATTTCATCCTGATGATGAGTAGATGGTATTTATTAGTTCCATGCTATATTTGAGATTGCTAAAGTCAGAACAATTGAGGTACATAAGTGGTGAAGGGTAGCAGCTTAAGGCCCATTTGATTCCTAATGCTGAATTATTTCTGTTGCATGGGACTGTGAATAATTCCCGGACCTTTTCCTTGGAACAGTAATAGCTTTTTTCTCCTATTCACACACATTGACATTGCCCTTTGGTTTGCATTTACAGATACTATTTACCTGTCTGATGATATTTTCAGCAGTTTCTTAAAACTTCTGAAATTATAAGATGCCAGAGTAGTTTGGTTAGCAAGTATGATCAAATTATTAGTTTGAATTGCTATTTTTCTTTTCTCTTATTTTCTCTTCTGCATAGTGTTGGATAAAATAAAAGGTACTCAGAAGATGATGTTGCTTGCCTGTAAATCTTCACTGCTTAATTAGTGTAATATATTAATTGGTACAAATAATGGGGCTACCTTGACTCATCCTTAAAGAAAACTTCAGTTACTTCCTGCTTTGTAGTGATTGGTCTGTCGGCTATTGCATCCCATATCTCAGTAATGTGCAGCAAGTTTCTATTGCCTGTTTCCCCATGCCTCTGGCACTGTGTTCCAACCTTCACCAGGTGAGGGGGCAAGACCTGGGCCTCTGCTATTTCTTAAGTGGATTACCTGGTGCAAGTCAATTTAAACGACCTCTGTTTCATTTTGCACATCTACAAAATAAAGTGTTTGGCAGTAAATAAGCTCTCTTGCAGCTCTATTTTTTCCCTCTTCTGGTTATCTTATAGCATTGCTCCTTTTAGTAAATGATCTTGTCTTCCATTCTCTGTGTTAGTTCCTAAATTACTTGATTACCGATATAAAGGCCAATTGAAATAGGTACAAATGAAGAAAGAACTGATTAACTTGTTTGCAATGGAAGTTTTACACTAGAGTGATAACATAGCCTATTGCTATAGAAAAGCAAAGACATGATGCTGTGTGCTCTGCAAAATGGATTCTGACAAGTAAGCCTGGAAGATTAGAAGTGCAAAAGTCCAGGCTGCTATCAGCACTTGGTGCATTTCTTAAGCATTTGTGAATATATTTGTTTAGAAAGATAGTTTGTTTATATGTTACTCAAGTCAGGACATAATGGCAAAATCACTGTATCATCTCTTATTACCAATTCCTCTGAACCATCCAGTTCCCCTAGAAGCCATTTCAGAAACATTAACTACTCCCTAAAGAGAGAGTTGTAGAGGAACCTACATTTACAGGTCATTAGTTACCTTCTGAATTACATTACCTCGGTTATTTTTAGATAATCTCACTAATCTGGTATTCAGGGTAATTTCTAAATAATTTACTCTCTGATGTATTTGGATTTCCAAACTCAGACCCTTAAGAAAGCACACAGGGAAATCTCAGAATAGGGAAAATTTATGACTCATGCCAAAGAATTTCCCATTTTGAAATACAGGGTAGTTAATCTAGTGTAGGACTTTATTTTCCTCTGGTGTTTAAACCAGCAAAATAATTTATAATATTTGATTCTTAAATTCTAGAATTAAATTCCAAAATAATTTAATTCTATAAATTTTAATTTAAAAAATGCTATGTAATGTGCTTCTTAAAGGCAATCTTTGACTGCTTTCCATTGCTCAGGTCTGTCTATGAAAATGCTGCATAAGCAGTCTGCTTGGAAGAATGTGTCCTGGGAAGATGGAAAACCAATCTGTGCTCTGAGGAGAACAGGGAACCTGATTTTCACAATCCCCACTTTTGAGCAACATAAAATGAGGATTGCTTTTCTCTTGTCATACTGGGATTTCCATCAGTAGGTCTTGAGGTAGGAGAATCAAGAAGAGAAACGGTCCAGAGATGGAAGACGCTGACGACGCCTTGCCATACTAGCAGTCAGCAGCTGTGTGTCGCTGCAGGTTGCCCAAGACCAAACCAGAGAGGGTCGGACCTGCATTACCACCATTTGTCCACCATCCATAACTGAAATATCATTGCTGACATGTACACATAAGGAACTGTTTGACATTGAAATTGGGACTCAAAAGAACTGTTGGCCCAGAAAGAAACTCACTACAGACGGATTCATTTGCCTCTCAGCATAAACATTATTGCTTGTCTCATTTTCGGTTCTTATAAGTGTATTTCTAGTATCACATGATCTCACTCATCTGGGGGAAATAATGAACAACATAAACTGATGAACAAAAACAGACCCAAAAACAGGGTCGAATCGATCAGACTGTCAAACCTCAGAGGGAAGGTAGGGGAGGGTGGGGGTAGTGGGGAGAGATCAACCAAAGGACTTGTATGCATGCATATAAGCCTAACCAATGGTCACGACAACAGGGGAGTGGGGGCATGCGTGGGGAGGGGTTTGGGATGCGAATGGGGGGATGAGGACAAATATGTGATACCTTAATCAATAAAGAAATTTAAAAAAAAAGACTGAAATAACATTCACATATGGCCATAGAGGTCCCTGGTGCTCAACCACTCAAGCAATTCCTTTGGGGCTTGATGAAAATCGAACGAATGACACAGCACTTAGGAGGAATGTGTGAGAGAATGTTTGCTTTATTTGATTACGTTCTTTCTTGATTATTGCCGTTCATGCCTCTTTCTGTACTTTAATAAAACTCCATATGTGATTTAGCTCCCGTTTCCTTTTTGTAGTACAGTACAGGCTTATAGATTAAATGTTCCAATAATCAAGGAAAGGTTCCAGTTGCCCATGGTCATTATAAAAAAAAAGTTTTAATAAAACACACACACACACACACACACACACACACACACAACTTTCTAATTTCCTAAACCATCTTCCAAGTCAGTTCTGTTTTTTCTTCATATTGCATCTTTACTCCCACAAATCATTGCTGTTTCGAAATGCAACATTCAGTCTACATTATATAGTCATGGACATTGAGTCTGTTGAAAGATAGGGTCAAAATCTAAGATATTTCAATACAATCTAAAGCTAAATAAATGGATTAGAAGGAATTATGCTTAGCCTGGGTTCCTCTACTTCTTACCCTTTGCCCTCTCCACCACCCACAACCTCCTTATGAAATTATTGTATAAGACTAGAGTCTGTGTAAAGATATTTGTAAAGTGATCTCAAGGGAGGATTGCCCATGTTTCCCCTGCTCTCTGGTTCTGGCCTCCTGACAGCTTCCCTGTATGGTCCTGAATGGCATGGGAACTATGACAAATTATTTTTTAGGTGGCAGTCATCTCCTGATTTGTTGGTCTCACCATACCTGAATAGTAACAAAACCAACATGTTAAAACAAGGATATGTTTCCTAAATGGTTATTTTGTGTAGACATCTAGCCTCAAACTTACCAGGACCTTCTAAGAGGCTGTATAGAACATGTCTCTTGACAACTGAAGGGAAGCATTTATTCTCTGCCTCCTGTTCCCTGTTGTTAAGAAGCTTCATGGGGCATTAACACCCTCCTGCCTCCAAGATGTACATTGTGAGTATTAGGCAGGTTTTCATAGTTATTTCCCACCCTGGCTTCAGAGCAGCCCCAAGGTAGAAAGCTAGGACACTGGGTGCTGAGGCAGCAATGTAGCCAGATTACACCTACATGAAGCTGACTTCTATAGCAGTGGCTCAGGTAAAACATGAGTCCCCTCCCTTACACAGCTCAGATTTTTCTTGTGTCCTTCATTAAGTCAAAGCCATCACTGTTGATGTGGTAGCAGATTGCAATTTATACAACAGGTAGGGTTTTCCAGCTGCAATTGATCCTGAGATAGTAATTTATTATGCATCATGCCTCTTATCCACCATCTGATTTTCCTTACCCTCACTCTAGGAAAATCAGACTTTAATACTCAAGGGAATGAGTCTCAATTTGCCTTTTAGTTTTTATTGTTATGATTGGTTAATTGCCTATATTTAATTATCACTGGACACGAAATGCCCAAAGCTTCATCACTGAATCTCTGGGGTTCCAGATGTGCTCTTCCTGTCCCCATTATGTAGCAGCAACTTTAACTGTTGATGGTACTCAGTGTCAATTACCATTTACAGTCCAGTAACTCTTCTTTGCCTGTTGACTCAAAGGCATGAGGAGCTCAAAGTGACCAGGAGGTAGTTATAGCTTTAAGTCCATTGAAAGCCATTACTGTGTGCCTGAGTACAAGTGATTCCCCTGGAGGCTAGTCGATCTAGTATGGCAGTGCTTTCCTGTTCAGAAATGGGAACTCTATTAGAAATGATGGAGATAGAGGCCAATCTGCTTCATCCCTTAGTTACAGAGCCCATATACTATAGTAATTACCATCATCTAGCAATAAGAACCAAGTGCCAGCTATGGGCTCAATGTGTGTATCCCACCCTTGAGCATAACACCCAAACCCCAGAGTTTAGTTCCTAAGCAAACATCTTAATTAAGCCTTTAGCTGACCATTTAGTTAGACTAGTAGCTGCTTCCAGGTAATGTATTATATGGAGGGGTCAGAGTATACTGTGCAAAGGCTGGTAATATACTTCCTTAATAATGGAATGCTTTATTAAAGACAATATTGCAAGAGGTAACATACTGGGAAAGCAGGTCTTTTGTAAGTCTGCAGTGGGGAAGACATTCCCATATCTGGAGCCTCTATCAATCCTGGTAAGGATGGTGGGGTTCCACTAGAATTAACCTCCATCAAGTAGCTATATCGTCTCTTCAAGGGATGTTGTCATTTAGAGGGCTTAGCATAACTCTCTGGTGACAGATTTATTATTCAACTGTGGCTCTAGTTGTATTGTGATTGGCAAGAGGGCACCCATGTTGATACATACATGTATAGTGTCCCTCCCTTCCTCCATGGTTACTTGGTTTTAGAGGCCTTGATTCTAGCACTATAGTAACTGACAAGTCATATGTTGTGTTGAATATTTCCTCATTTTAAATTCTTTCTAGAGGATGCAATGAGACAAAATGGGCTTTGGACCACTTCCATCCATCCATCCACATGATTTCCCTAAAATTCCTTTTTTCCAATCTTCCAGTCTTGCTCCTCACAATCCCATGATAAAACAGCTAAGACATTTGTTCTACTCAGTTCTTATGTTTCTGTACCTGAGTCATTTCTCTCTCCATTCAAACTGAAAGACCAAGTACATTTCTTGCAGCTCTGCCCACTAGGAGAATTTCCTTTCACCTCTATTTAGTAGGTCCAGCCCAAATGGGACAGCACGTGGAAGCAATCTTCTTTCATTGATAAGCATTAATAGATTTATCTGGCCTATCATTGAAAAGGGCCTGAGATTTTTCTTTGTGGTCTATATTTTTCGGTAAAGGAATAAGTATTAATTGAGCAAGAGGCATTGTTTTAAAAAGACAGATGCTGTGGGAGTCTGAATCAGCAGTTCCCATGGTTTTCTTTTGTTTTCTGGATCTGTGCCAGCTTGATCCTGAATGTACAATTTCCATTGTACAATGAATTGCTGTGGTTCCTGACTCAGTGTATAGCATAATATTCAGCTCATAATGGGAAAATGTGACCACATAGTTAATTGATTCCCCATGATGAGATCCTTAGTGTCTACCACAATCTGGGAGCACACCAGAAGCCATTTTCCATTAATGACATGTGTCTTTTCTATATGTATAGTATACTTCAACAAAAATCCTGAAAACATTCAATGATCCCCTAATCACCTCTTTGTTAGTGAGAGGTACAAGGATCAACAACTCCTTCTTTCCCTTAGCAGAGATATCTCAGCCTACCTTCCAGACCACTTGTACTGGACTGCTCTGGCTGCCTAATAACATACCAAAGACTGACTGGCTTAAGGAAAAGAAATTTATGTTCTCACAATCTGGAGCCTAGAAGTCTATCATCAAGGTTCACGTTCCAGCTGATTCACTTTCTGGTGATGATTCTCCTTTTGGCTTGCAGACAGCTGACTTCTATGTCCTCACATGGCCTTTTCTTGGTCCTTTCAAGTGGAGGAGGGAGGACGAAGCTCTCTGGTGTCTCCTTCTATGAGGGCACTAATTCTATCAAATCAGGGCCCCATTCATTTAACCTTAATTACTTCCTTACTAAAAATACAGCTATACTGGGCATTTGGGTTTCAACATGAATTTGGGAGAGATATATATATTTAGCTCATAACACCATTTAATCACTAAAAATCCACTGTTATTCCAGCCCTGGCATGTTTGCAGACCAATGGATCACTGGTTTGATTCCTGTTAAGGACACCTGCCTCTGTTGCAGGTTCCATCCCAGGCCTCAGTTGGGGCACGTGTGGGATGCACCCAGTCGATGTATCTCTCTCACATTTATATATTTGTCTTACATCCCCTCCTCCCTCCCTTCCACTCTCTCTAAAGATCGAAGGAAAAAACATCCTTGGATGAGAATTAAAAAAATAATAATAATGATAATTAATAATAAATAAAAACACTGATATAGCAGACTCTTTTTGCAAGGGAGGCTGCCTATTCCTGTTTCATTTATTTTTTTTTTCTAAGAATACTTTTTTGCAATTTACAGATAGAAAATACAAAACAAGAAACAGACTTGGTTTCAAATACATAAATAGTGTGCGGGGTTTAAGCGTTACTGATAACATTGCTGTAGAAGAATGTCAGTTTACTCCAGGACACTTCCATATTCCTGAGGAATAAACATGATTTCTCTTTCACTGTCACTGGCATGGGTTTTCTTTCTGGTGCCCTCCCATCCTGTTGCACTCATGACTATTACTAGGGTATTCAAAGTATTTGCCATTTCTTACTGACCATTTTGTGGAGAAATCAGTGTCAAAGACTTCTTCTTATCATGGCTCCTAAATCAGAGAACCAATATGAGGGTTCTACTAGCTGCTCAGCATATCCATCCCACTATGTTCACAGAAACTAAAAAAATAACCTTGAGCAAATTTAAAGAAACTAAAGAAATAACCATGGGCAAATTTTAAAATGCTGATCCTCGGCCTTGACACTAGTGGAAGAATCTAGTTGGGAGAGGATATAACCAACAAATCAAGATTTTTTAAAGTTTCCCAGATGAGTAGCAAGGTTTGGGAATCACTGCCGCAAACAAGTGGATGCACAGTGAGACATATTTGGGCCATTACCTGACCTTCATGAGCTGAATTCTACCTTCATGAGCTGAATTCTAACTGGAAGGGTATTGTGGCATTTCAGGTCCCCTCTGTTAGTGTCAGCTGATGCTCTGCTTCCAACAGCCATGGAAAGGTCTGCATTTTCCCATTTACTCAGTGCATGGCTGCATGGCTGCCTGTCCCTTTGGGAATGATTTGGAGAGTTCTACCTCAGGAGGCCCAGTATTACTTTTGATTGATGGGATTTTGGCATCTGTGGAATCCTTTAGATCTGAAAATTGGGTAAAGGTTTCCTTTTTTCCACATGCCAGCCTGTTTCAGTCTTTTGCTTGCTAGCATTTTAGTATAGTCAGATTCCAGTGTGCTTTCTGGGGACATTAAACTCAGAGTCATATGAGCAAGCTCCCAAATAGGTTTTGGCATTTCCTTCCAGAACAGGGTTCCTATTTTCCCATTTGACCTATAATGAGACATAACTCCAGTTATTAAACTAGAGTTAATGGATAGAGGTGAAGCTTGGCTTGAGGAGGATGAGCATTTTCATGGAGAGAGGTGTCTACCACAGGGGAGATATTTATAGGGTACGCAGTTCTCCTCTAGCAAGGATGTTTCAGTAAAATCTAAGGGTCCATGATCCTCAGGCTCATGATCCCAAATGGTTCCATGCAAATTTCACCTGCCCTTCCTTATCCTGATACATCATCCCCTCATTCGTTTTGTTATCCTCATAATTAAATCTTAAGTCTGGTTTAAGTACAATTTAGGTGCAGAAGATAAAAAGCTTTTGAAACAAAAGGGTTTTTGTCTTTCGCAGTGTGTCTGAAGTTGATATTATTAGATAAGAATCTGTTATTTTATTTTCACAAGGTTTATAAACAGGTAAAAGACAACAAGCCTATATTTGCCATAATGTTCAAGACCAGTTAAAAGTTAACCTCTACCTGTAACTCATCCTAATCTACCACTGGTGAGAGCTCTAGTAGTTATAATGCTACTGACCACCACCTGATTTCAAACCAGAAATGGCATCTTTAATGCCACAGAGCCAGTGAGTGCTTCACTACCAGAATCTCCTCTTTAATGTCTGCTTCCTAGAATATTTTTTCTTATGAATTTTCTTAGTTTTAGTATGGCCTCACCTGAAACAGAGCCTGACCCATTAACTTGTGTGCAGGTGGTTTGTTTAGAAAGTGGTCCCAGAGCACAGGGAAGGGAAGCAGAGAGGTTGGAATGGAGATGAAGGAGAATCAAGAACATGGTGTGCATTGTTGAGCTGCTCACTGTGGAAAGCATCTGAGACTCAATCCCACTCAGATCCGCTGAGAAACTGTATAGACTATAGAATGATCTTCAGCCTTGTGTTCCCCAGGGATGAAAACAGGGAAGCTCTCTATCTCATCCTTTTCCCATTGCTCACGATTACTCCATGGCTCATTAACTCTCCATTACTTCCAGTTTGTGCACCCATGAGTTTGTGAGCTTCTCCATGATTCCCCTGCTACATTTGCCAGCCACCAAGGAGCCTTGGTGTAGAAAGTAAGAAGTACAATTGAGATGGCAAGATAAAAGGCTAATTGCCATAGAAGTGGCTGGAGTAATTATGTGTAATACTTTTATTTGTATTTGATAACGGGTATTTATGCTAATCAATGAGAATTAGTATATCCTCTATTAACATTCTTTTCAATATCTGTATTTTCAATTCCTTGAGATCTGAAATATTGCCAACTTGTGTAAAGTACTTAAGTTTATGTACTGGTGTGTTTATACATATATGTAAATAAAATTTATTTTATTTTTTAAAATATATTTTTATTGATTTCAAAGAGGAAAAGAGAGGGAGAGAGAGAAACATCAATGATGAGAGAATCTTTGGTCAGCTGTCTCCTGCATGCGCCACACTGGGGACAGAGCCCGCAACCCAAGCATATGCCCTGACTGTGACCTCCAGGTTTATAAGTCAATGCTCAACCACTGAGCCACTTCAGCTGGGCTATAAATTTGATTTTTATTCTGCAGCTTGAAGTCAATAGGAACAGAATTAAGAAATATTAAATATTGCATCTAGCAAATCTATGTAATAAACAAATGAGGACATTAGAGTTCATAAAGGTTAAGTGGTTGCCATTATAATCACATGTTAAATTAGTGTCAGATCCAGGAACATGACCCTAACCATTTGGCTCCATACATGATCTTTTTCTTATTATTCTATGCTATCTCTTATACACAGGGTAGAATTGTATAATCAAAGATAGCAATATACTGACATTGCTTAACTGTCAAAAATAATAAAATAAGCATTGGTGAGTTTCTCAATAGTATAATTTATATTGAATTTACTGAGAGGACTTCTCTGGGGTACTGGTATGGGGAATTTGGGGAACAGGCAAATATATATGAACAGCTGTTCTTATCAGAAAAAAAGAAATTAAATATTTCTTCTTCAAGGTTCTATAAACTAAGTACTCATGATGAGATAAATAATTTCAATGCGATTTCTATTACCAATAAATACATATCAGTATATTGGGATACTTATTTGGATTTATTTGCCCATGAGCAAGAACTTATCAGAACCTGTATAATATAGTTTTTTTCTCTTTGTTAGTTATTCTTTTTTTTTATTTTATTTTAAGTCTGAATTTTTATTAAACGATGTGGAAATGGAGACAAAGATATCCAATGATCATATAAACAGTCCCAATATTTCTAATATAAAGAGTAACTTTTAAATAATTGAATTTTATCAAAATATTTACATTTTTGTCACAATCTTCCTGTTTAACATGTTTTCAAAGCACTTTTTGTTTTCTTTGAGAAAAATGGACTAAATTCTGGAAAAGTACAAGAAGTCATAAAAAAGTGACAATTTATGTGATGAAAAAAATTAACAAAATATTGAAAGGAAAATAACCATACTCTTTTGGAGAATATTGCAACTCTAAGTTATAAAATTGTTTGTATAATCTCTCTTTTTTTTTTAATTGTTTGAAGTACTACAAATAGTAGTACATATGTCTCCTTTTTTTTTTTTTTTCCTTCCCCATTGACCTTCCCCCGGCCTCCCCTTCCCCCCAGTACATGCCTTTACCTGCCCCCTCCCCCCAGTGTTTTTTATCCATTGGTTATGCTTATATGCATGCATACAAGTCCTTCGGTTGATCTCTTACAGCCCCACCCCCCGCAACCTCCTCTGCCTTCCCACTCTAGTTTGACAGTCTGTTCAATGCTTCTTTGCCTCTGTATCTATTTTTTCCCCATTTCATTTTTTTTAAAAAATCTTGCCTCTGCAGACTAGATATAAACATATAATAACAAAAAATGTTTGAGTCCCAATTTCCATGTCCAACAGTTCTGAGTCCCCGTTTCAATGTCAAACAGTTCCTTATGTGTACATGTCAGCAATGATATCTGGATGGTGGGCACATGGTGGCAATGCAGGTCTGACCCTCTCTGGTTTGGTCCTAGGCAACTTGCTGCAACGCACAGCTGCTGACTGCAAGCGTGGCAAGGCGTCATCAGTGTCTTCCATCTCTGGACTGTTTCTCCTCTTGTTTTCGTGGTTGGAGCAGACCTGTCAATTCCTCTCTGTTGCAGGAATCCACATGGTCTTGGAGTTGTTTTCTGAAAATATACAAACATATTCTCGACCAAAAGTTAATAAAGGAATCTTTTCTATATAATTGATTTGGGATCCTTTTTATTTTTGCCCAAACGATTTTCCTTTGTCTTATTTAGACACCATGTGTGTTTTTCATGGGTGTCTTGCTGTTAGCACTACAAATGAAAACTAATTTTATAAAGTAAAAATTTTCTAGATGTAATTTACTTATAGGATATTTTTCCTTACATGATATTACCCTTCTATCCTCCCTTTTTTGATTAATGGAGGCTTTTGTAACTTTTATAATGCAGTCTTGATGACTTTAAATTTTAATTTTTTGACAAAAATATGACTGCTTTAGTTTCATTGCATGTTCAGGAATTTTACCATGAGATGAACTACCAATAGAAATTTTAGTTACCACATTAGGAACAGCTTTTTGTCCAGTACAATTAAATTTTCTTGAATATTCACTTATTTCAATTAGCCTATTTAAATTAATCTGAAAACTTGATTATTATTTTACTGTCAAATTTAATACTCTACCAACAATCTTAATTTACCCTGTAAATATTAGTGGAAAGGATTATTTGCATTCTTGAGTAGGCCCTGAGCATTCCTGGTGCTAGGCTGGATTTAGATATAGGGCAGCTGCTGTCGGCCAAGTCACTGTCTGTCACCTGTGTCCCGATCTGAGCTGGGCTTGGGAAGCAAAGCAGCCATGGGGGCAGGAGACCTCCTGCAGACGGGGTGAGGGTACAGGCCCCTGCAAGGTTGGGGGGGTGAGGGTCTGTGCCCCACCTCTGTTGATCCCCAAGTTCTCTCCTGATGGCCCCTCTGCGACTGTGCCTGTCTTAGGTTGTTCCTTTCCTGAGGAATCTTACCCATCTCTGGCTAACCAGTCATCCTCCGGGGCCAAGCAGGGTGATGTGAGGTTCAGTTCTGTCTCCTTGGTAGCCTATGGCCCCATGGCCTCCACGCCCAGTACCTGCCTTGGGAATCCCCTGGCCTGCTGGCGGGGTCTCAGCACTGATCACATATCTCTGGGAACTCAGGTTTCTTCTCCAGGGAGGGTCCGGCTCACACGATTGGGCGAGAGACAGATCCATGGTACCAGCCACCACGAGGCTTCATGCTCAGCATGAACAGAAAGCTCAGGCAACAGCTGAGGGCAATTGGATTGTGAGAAGAGGGTCCCTCTTGGCACAAAAGGCAAGAGGGGCCAATATAGAATGCTCAAGTGCCTTCCCAATGCCTTAATTCCTTCTGAAAGGGTTTATATCCTTTCATGTCCTTTTTTTTTTTTTTTTTTAAATTGCTGCCAAACATTCCAAGAATTAGTTTGTAAGTTTATTTGGGATAATTGTACAATATGCTGTTGTAAAATATCTAAAATTTTAATAACATTGTAGAATAATATCATGTAAGGATATTCTTTGCTCTAGGCCATGGCTATTAAATTTCAAACTGGCTGTCAATTTCTTTTTGTAACCTTATATAAATTTTGTCAGGAAGGCAAAAACACAAATTATTTCCCCATAACCCCCCACCCCCTACTTATGTCCCACCCCCTTGTTGTCTGTGTCCATTGATTAGGCTCATATGCATGCACACAAGTCCCTTGGTTGATCTCTCCCCCTTACCCCCACCCTCCCTTACCTTCCCTGTGGTATGATGTGCTGTTTGACGTTTCTCTGTCTCTGGATCTATTTTTGTTCATCAGTTTATGTTGTTCATTATATTCCACAAATGAGTGAGATCATGTGATATTTATCTTTCTCTGCCTGGCTTATTTCACTTAACATAATACTCTCCATCTCCATCCATGTTGTTGCAAATGGTAAGAACTCCTTCTTTTTTACCGCAGCATAGTATTCCATTGTGTAGATATACCACAGTTTTTTAATCCACTCATCTGCTGATGGGCATTTAGGCTGTTTCCAAATCTTAGCTATGGTGAATTGTGCTGCTATGAACATAGGGGTGCATATATCCTTTCTGATTCGTGTTTCTAGTTTCTTGGGATATATTCCTAGAAGTGGGATCACTGGGTCAAAAGGGAGTTCCATTTTTAGTTTTTTGAGGAAACTCCATACTGTTCTCCACAGTGGCTGCACCAGTCTGCATTCCCACCAACATGAGGGTTCCTTTTTCTCCACATCCGTGCCAGCACTTGTCATTGTTGATTTGTTGAAAATAGCCATTCTGACAGGTGTGAGATGGTACCACATTGTTGTTTTGATTTGCATCTCTCTGATGATTAGCGACTTTGAGCAGGTTTTCATATGTCTCTTGGCCTTCCTTCTGTCTTCTTTTGAAAAGTGTCTGTTTAGATCAGTTGCCCATTTTTTGATTGGGTTGTTTATCTTCTTTTTGTTGAGTTGCATGAGTTCCCTGTAAATTTTGGAGATTAAACCCTTATTGTTGATATCATTGGCAAATATGTTCTCCCATGCAGTGGGCTTTCTTGTTGTTTTATTGATGGTTTCCTTTGCTGTGCAAAAGCTTTTTATTTTGATGTAGTCCCATTTGTTTATTTTCTCTTTGGCTTCCATTGCCCTAGGAGCAGTATCAGTGAAGAAGTTCCTTTGGCATATGTCTGAGATTTTTCTGCCTGTGGATTCCTCTAGTATTTTTATGGTTTCCCGTCTTATGTTTAAGTCCTTTATCCATTTTGAGTTTATTTTTGTGTATGGTGTAAGTTGGTGATCTAGCTTCATTTTTTTGGATGTGTCTGTCCAATTTTCCCAACACCATTTGTTGAAGAGACTGTCTTGACTCTATTGTATGTTCGTGCCTCCTTTGTCAAATATTAATTGAGCATAGTGATTTGGGTCAACTTCTGGGTTCTCTATTCTATTCCATTGATCTATATGTCTGTTCTTGTGCCAGTACCAGGCTGTTTTAAGAACAGTGGCTTTGTAATACAGCTTGAAATCTGGTATTGAGATCCCACCTACTTTGTTCTTCTTTCTCAGGATTGCTGCAGCTATTCGGGGTTGTTTTTTATTCCAGATAAATTTTTGGAAAGTTCGTTCTAG
Organism: Plecotus auritus; assembly: GCF_963455305.1. Taxonomy (NCBI): domain Eukaryota; kingdom Metazoa; phylum Chordata; class Mammalia; order Chiroptera; family Vespertilionidae; genus Plecotus; species Plecotus auritus. Next base: position 90,463,993 of record NC_137771.1, on the reverse strand, counting down.
GTCTGTGAAATATGTCTTTGGTATTTTAATGGGCAGTGCATTGAATTTATAGATTGCTTTTTGGTAGTATGGAAATTTTGATGATGTTGATTCTACCAATCCATGAACATGGTATGTTCTTCCATCTGTTTATGTCTTCCTCTATCTCTTTTTTCAGTGTCCTATAGTTTTCCAGATATAGGTCTTTTACCTCCTTAGTTAAGTTTATTCCTAGGTATCTTAATTTTTTTGGTGCGATGGTAAATGGTATTGCTTTATTAGTCTCTCTTTCTGTAAGATAATTATTGGTGTATAGAAATGCCATAGATTTCTTGGCATTAATTTTGTATCCTGCTACATTGCCGAATTCATTTATTAAGTCTAGTAATTTTTTGATGGAGTCTTTAGGGTTTTCTATGTACAGTATCATGTCATCTGCGAATAAGGACAGTTTTACTTCTTCTTTCCAAATTTGGATGCCTTTTATTTCTTCTTCTTGTCTGATTGCAATGGCTAGTACTTCCAGCACTATATTGAACAGGAGTGGTGAGAGTGGGCATCCCTGTCTTGTTCCTGTTCTTAGGGGAAATGGTTTTAGTTTTTGCCCATTGAGTATGATGTTGGCTGTGGGTTTGTCATATATGGCTTTTATTATGTTCAGGTATGATCCTTCTATTCCCCCCTTGCTGAGAGTTTTTATCAAGAAAGGGTGTTGGATTTTGTCAAATGCTTTTTCTGCATCAATTGATATGACTATGTGGTTTTTATCTCTCAATTTGTTTATGTGATGCATCACGTTTATTGATTTGCGAATATTGTACCATCCTTGCATCCCCGGGATAAATCCTACTTGGTCATGGTGTATGATCTTTCTGATGTACTGTTGGATTCTATTTGCTAGAATTTTGTTGAGGATTTTGGCATCTATATTCATGAGGGAAATTGGCCTGTAATTCTCTTTCATTGTGTTATCTTTATCTGGTTTTGGTATTAGGGTGATACTGGCTTCATAGAAGGAGCTTGGAAGTGTTCCTTCCTCTTGAATTTTCTGAAATAGTCTGAGGAGGATAGGTTTTAGTTTTTCCTTGAATGTTTGGTAAAACTCCCCTGTGAAGCCATCTGGCCCTGGGCTTTTGTTTGCTGGGAGCTTTTTGATGACTGCTTCAATTTCTTCCATAGTTATCGGCCTATTGAGATTTTTAGAATCTTCCTGAGTGAGTTTTGGAAGGTTGTATTTTTCTAGGAATGTGTCCATTTCCTCCATGTTGTCTAGTTTGTTAGAATAGAGTTGTTCATAGTATTTTTTAAGAATCCTTTGTATTTCTGTGGTGTCTGTTGTTATTTCATCTCTTTCATTTATGATTTTGTTTATTTGGGTCCTCTCTCTTTGCTTCTTGGTAAGCCTGGCTAGAGGTTCATCAATCTTGTTTATCCTTTCGAAGAACCAGCTCCTGGTTTTGTTGATCTTTTGTATTGTTTCTTTGGTTTCTATGTCATTTATCTCTGCCCTGATCTTTATTATGTCCTTCCTTCTGCTCACTGTGGGCTTTTCTTGTTGTTCTCTTTCTAATTCTTTGAGTTGTTGAGTTAGATCTTTTATTAGCATTTTTTCTTGTTTTTTGAGGTAGGCCTGTAGAGCTATAAACTTCCCTCTCAGGACTGCTTTCATTGTGTCCCATAGCAATTGCATTGTTGTGTTTTTATTGTCATTAGTCTCCAGGATGTTTTTAATTTCTTCTTTGATCTTGTTGCTCACCCAATCATTGTTTAATAGAATGCTATTCAGCTTCCAAGTGTTTGAATTTTTTGGAATGTTTTTATTATAGTTTATTTCTAATAGTATGCCATTGTGGTCTGAGAAAATGCTTGATATGATTTCAATCTTTTTAAATTTGGGGAGACTTTGCTTGTGACACAGTATGTGGTCTATTTTTGAAAATGTCCCATGTGCACTTGAGAAGAACGTATATTCCGTGGCTTTGGGGTGAAATGCTCTGAAGATGTCAATAAGGTCCATTTGATCTAGTGCATCATTTAGAATTGCTGTTTCTTTGCTGATTTTTTGTCTAGAGGATTTATCCAGTGATGTCAGTGGTGTATTAAAGTCTCCTACTATGATTGTATTGTTGTCAATCTCTCCCTTGATGTCTTCCAGGAGATTTTTTATGTATTTGGGAGCTCCTACATTGGGTGCATATATGTTTACCAGAGTTATATCTTCTTGTTGAATTGCTCCCTTTAGTATTAGGTAGTGGCCTTCCTTATCTCTTGTTATGGCCTTTACTTTGAGGTCTATTTTATCAGATATAAGTATCGCAACCCCAGCTTTTTTCTCATTTCCATTTGCCTGAAAAATGTTTTTCCATCCCTTCACTCTCAGTCTGTGTGAATCCTTTGCCCTGAGGTGGGTCTCTTGTAGACAGCAAATATATGGGTCATGTTTTCTTATCCATTCAGCTACCCTATGTCTTTTTATTGGTGCATTTAATCCATTTACGTTTAATGTTATTATTGACAAGTACATGTTTGTTGTCATATTTTTCCTTAGTGTTTGTGTTTCTTTTTGCCTTTCTCTTTCTTCTTTTTACAGCAGTCCCTTTAGCATTTCTTGCATTGCTGGCTTGGTAGTGATAAACTCTCTTAGCCCTTTTTTTGTCTGTGAAGCTCCTGATTCCACCATCAATTTTGAATGATAGCCTTGCTGGGTGTAGTATTCTTGTATTCAGACCCTTGCTTTGCATCACTTTGTATATTTCATTCCATTCCCTTCTGGCCTGGTGTGTTTCTGTTGAGAAATCAGTTGATATTCTAATAGGAGATCCCTTGTAGGTAACTTTCTGTCTCTCTCTGGCAGCCTTTAAGATTCTTACTTTGTCATTGGTGTTCGCCAATTTAATTATGATGTGTCTTGGTGTTGGTCTTTTGGGGTTCAACTTGTTTGGGACTCTATGTACTTCTTGGACTTGCATAGTTTTTTCTTGCCAATATCAGGGAAGTTTTCTGTCATTATTTCTTCAAACAGGTTTTCTATTCCTTGCTTCTCTTCCTCTCCTTCTGGTATCCCTATTATTCTAATATTGTTTCATTTTGTGTTGTCCCACAGCTCCCTTAGGCTCTCCTCTTGCTTTTTAAGTCTTCTTTCCAGTTGCTGCTGTGTTTGTGTGTTTTTTCCTACCTTGTCTTCTAATTCGCTTATGCAGTCCTCACCTCTTCTAGTCTACTGTTTAAGCCTTCTAATGTGTTCTTTATTGCAGCTATGTCATTCTTCATCTCCTCTTGGTTTCTTTTCATGTTGGTGACATTCTCATTCAACTCCTTATAGTTCTCATTGAGTTGTGTGTATTTGTCATTGAGTTGTGTGTATTTGTCATCCATCCATTTAAACATCCTTATAACCATTACTCTGAATTCTTTCTCTGTTAAGCTGCTAGCTTCAATTTCATTTAACTCCCTTTCTGGTGATTCCTCTTGTTCTTTCCTTTGGGAGTTGCTTTTGTGTCTCCCCATGTTTTCCTGTAATGTTTTAATTGTAGATCCAATTGCTTTGCTACCCAGGTTCTTTTGGTGATGGTGCTACTGGTGTAATCTCTCAGTTCTCCTGGGCTTGGTAATCTAGTGTAGCTCCCTACTTGAGCTATTTGGGTTCTCTTGATATAGGCCTGCAAGCTTGAGAGGCACAACTGCCGTGTCTAGAAGTCAGCAGCTGTGGAGGGGGGTATCCCAATTTTTGCTGTCTTGCACCCTTAATTGAAATCACGCGTGCCCAGTGGGGACTCACAGTGGCACCAAGGAACTGTCTGTTGGGGTGATGTGGCTCAGGGGGCCTGCCCTCTGGACAGGTGTGACTGTGATGCCCAGAGTTCTGTAGTTATGGGGTGGGTAGACTCAGCTTTCGCTGCTGCACCTGTGGTGGATAGGTGCTTACTCCCAGTGGCGGCTCACAGGAGCACCCACAGTAAGTTCGCCAGCGAGGCACACTGAAGCACTCTGAAGGGCCCTGGCAGTATAGCTGTGTAATTGAGGTTCCTAGCTTCTAAAGATATCTCTTTAGGGCAGATCCTATGGCCTCAGGGAGTATTCAGGTTCCATGGTGTTATTCAGGGTGGGATCTGGGTGTGGCTATATTGGTTGCCTGGAGACTGGAGGGAGGGGCTATCTCTCAGGAGAAAATGGCGACCAGGGCTTAGATATGACTCAGCACCAGACTCGCTTCCACCTCTCCTGGACTGCCCGCTGCCTACACTCCTAGATTCAACAAGCTCACCCCTTCTTCTGCACCTCTGCCACAGGTAAGTGTCTTTATCCTAAAGATCCTACGAACTAGGTTCAGTGTAGAAAGGCGCAGGCCCCAGCGCGAGGAGGGACCACGTCTCTGCAAGTTCCTCTCTTGCCGGCACTGTGTGGTCTGGCAGCTCTACAGGGCTGCCTTTGAGCTCAGATCCCAAATCCAGACTCCAAGGTCTACAATCCCCTACCTCCCGCAGTCCCGTGGACCCCCCCCCGCTTTTTTTTTTTTTTTTTTTTCCAGTCAGACGCTTTGCCTGTCCTCAGGGACGCGGCTTGGCGCCATGTAGTTTCTCCCCAACCAACCTTCTGGGAACAGAGGTCTGGCAGATTCTACTGCCTAGATCTTTGATTTTACCTTTATAGGAGGGAATCTCTGCCCTTCCCAGCTGCAAACTGTCTCACCAGCTGCGCCTCCTTCACCAATACGGGCTGGATTCCACTCGTTTCAGCTGCTCCCTCTATTTGCTCCGGGACAAGGCTCAGGACACGTCTGTCTATTCTGCTGCCATTTTGTCTCCCCCTAGTTATTCTTATATAATTTCTTACTTGCATCTATCCCTTGCTACACAATGTGCACCCGATTCACATGATGTCTTAACATCAAATATTTATTTTTTCTATCTCTTTTATTCTAATGGTTCTTCGCTGAAACATAGACTCTATTCTTACAGCTTATATTTTTAAATGTCTTTGTTCCCACTTCCCAACCAGGAACTTCAAAAAGCCTCTGGAATATCCTAAGTAATAGGCAAGTCTTTTCTTTTTAATAACAAGCTCCTTCAACCATACTTTAGTTAATGCTAGTGAAGTAACTCAGGGTGGGCCCTAGGTGGTTTAAGGGATGAGCTGATGATGCTAGAAAGACCCAGCAATTCATTAAAGGGTTAGTTGGAACTTTTAGTTTCATTCTCTGAGTTCCTTAGCAAGCAGGGTGTTGGAATCAAATTCATTTGGCTGATGATTTAATCAATTGTGCCTATGTAATAAAATCCCAGTTACAAACTCTGAAGTGTGGACAGCTTCCCAGTTAGTGAACGGATAATGTGCCAAGAGAGTGATGCACCCTGACTCCAGGGGTCAGAAGCTCTTATGCTTGGGATCCTTTTGGACTTTGCTGTATCCACCTGGCTGTTCCTGAGTTGTGTCTTTTAAATACAACTGTAATTGTAAGTACAATTGCAGTTGTATTTCAATGCGTTCTGTGAATCATTCTAGCAAATTACCTAACCAGAAGGAGGGTAGTGTGACCCCCTTCCCCCTGTATTTGTAGCCAAGTAGGATAGAAGTTCGAGTGGCTTAGGGATACCCAAGATGTGAGGCTGGTGTCTGAAGTAGGACAATGAGGTCTGCACTAACTCCATGTAGTATCTGAATTGAACTGAACAGTAGGATACCCAGTGGTGTTACAGCATTAGTGCTGGAATATAGATCCTTAGTTAGGAAATAACTTATTTTGAGGAACACCAGAAGGTAAATTGCATTATTAGCTTCTCTGAACCAGTATCCCCAGATGAGCTTCAATTGGATATTTCACCCAAGCTCGGATAGTCTTTCTATAAGTGTGGGATTTTATCAACTAATTTATTGGATAGCTATGATCTCCTAGGAATAATTTGGTATATAGGATTTTGACATATTAGCATAATTTACTGACTTTGTACTATTATAGGAAGACATATAGGTTCTTCTACTGAAACAAATAAAAAAAGTAATTAAGTGTGATCTTGACAATATCATTAATATTCTTATACTAGGGACCCAGTGCACAAATTCGTGCACCTTGAAAGGAACTGTGGGCCACGAGACTGTGGTAGGCACAGGGGCCAGTCTCAGCCCATCCTCCGCATCCCCGCCCAGCCCCTCCCGCCATGGCCTCTGGTATGCTGTCTACCAGCAGTCCCACTCCCACCGCCACTGCTCCCACTGATGGTGTGGAGCGATTGGGGCCAGCACCAGCAGTGGGGGCCAGTGTTGTCAGAGGGTGTGAGCGGCAGCTGCTGCCCCAATCGCCCCTCAGGAGCAGGGGGAGGTAGAGAAGCCCTCAGGGGTGATCAGGGCTGGCAGCTGCTGCTCGCACCCGCTGATGGCACCAAGTGATTGGGACTGGCACCAGGCACTGGCAGTGGGTGCGAGCGGGGCCAGCACTGGCAGCAGGTGTGAGCACCGGGCAGAACTGCAACTCACGGGAGCAAAGAATTTTCAGTAGCCACCAGAGGCTTGCCCCAATGACAGCGACCAGTGCCCCACCTTGGTCTGGGGCCCCCTTTCACCTGCTCCACCATCGTGCCGGGGCCAACGTCTGCCATGTTCTGCACATGCCCTGTGGTGGTCAGCGCATGTCATAGCGACCGGTTGTTTGGTTGTTCCGGTTGTTCCGCTGTTCCATCTATTTGCATATTAGCCTTTTATTATATAGGATTAGAAATATTCCAAATAATGATATTTGCACAAATCTGCCACCAGAAGTGCATGATTTGTTTGATTTTTTTTTTTTTTTGGATCCTATGTAGTAATATTAAACGCTAAATGTAATGAAGGGTAAACAGAATTTTGTATTTTAGCCAAAGTTAAAAGTAAATAAAATCCTCTCAGATAACTTATAAAGTATATGTATCACTTAGTATGGTTTTGGTTAAGGAAGAGAAGCCTAAACAATAAAGAGAGAGAGAGAGAGAGAGAGAGAGAGAGAGAGAGAGAGAGAGAGAGAGAGAGAGGTGCCAATGTTGAGTTTAGAAACTTCTGCTTCCAGCAATGATGGGTCGAGCAATTCACACTAATCCTTTTACTGAGAACAACTACAAAAGGTTGTAGGCAATATTTTCTTTAAAATATTTTTTAAATTGTCAAGGGACTTCGAAATAGTGAGAAAGTTCTTAGCCAGTAATCAGAGAGAAGTTGAGAATCCAGAGAAAAAAGCCCAGCACTCAAAGCTGCTTTTGCTTTGAAAGAAATGATCAATTTTTGGTATCCAGAAGGTTACCTCAAAAACACTGAGATGTAAGTAAACCTGTCCTAGTTAGGGAGTCTTCACCTTGTTCATCCCAACTCTTAAAAGGGGCTTAAATGCCAATCCTCCAGGAAAAGGAACCCCCAAATTAAAGCAACCATAAGAATACTTTGCATGGGTGCTTCAAGGAACCTCAAGGTTTGAAATTTGATTAAGTTAGTTCTAGATGGTTTATCCCAATGAAATTACATTAAAGTCTTCTCAGAAATAAGATACTATTGTCCGGAGCCTCAAATCATTAAGAAAAAATTATTATTCAATTACAATGATCAGATTTATGGAAACAGCACACCATTAGTGGGAAGCATCATAAACAAGGCACAAAAACAATAATCACAAAGACTTCAGATATTGCATATATCAGGCACAGATCATAAAACATCTATCTGTACTGTGCCAAGAAATATATATTTTTTTAATTTTGGAAATTACAGCAGAAAACTGGTAACCATAAAAACAAACTAGACTTTCTAGTTTGAATGAAAAACTATTATATAAAAAAGGGCTTTCAGGATCTCAGTATTCTTCTGATAAAAAGTAGGCTGATGAAACTCTTCAGCAGTTTCTCAGTTTCACAGGTGAAGCAGTGTTGTGGCCCAGATGCATTACACCTGGGAGCCTCTTTGGCATCTGATTTAGGTGAGACTTTGGACCTTTGAGCTAATAATATTTACATGATATTTTTATACTTCAAACCAATGCTAAACTAATGAGACTTCTGTCGTCTGTATCAGTCAAGGGTCCTCCAGGGAAACAGAAGCAGCAGGATATATATAATTGTCTCCAGTGGTCGGCAAAGTCATTAGTCGACAGAGCCAAATATCAACAGTACAACGATTGAAATTTCTTTTGAGAGCCAAATTTTTTAAACTTAAACTTCTTCTAATGCCACTTCTTCAAAATAGACTCGCCCAGGCCGTGGTATTTTGTGGAAGAGCCACACTCAAGGGGCCAAAGAGCCGCATGTGGCTCGCGAGCTGCAATTTGCTGACCACTGGTCTAGGCAAGTCCAAAATCCATGAAGGAGCCTATTAGGAAGGTCCGGCTGGACGCTCTGATGCTGCAACCCAAGGGTAGCTTCTTTCTCAGGTGTCTTAAATCTTTCATCTGATTGAATCAGTTTATACAGATGATCAAGGACAATCTCTTTTACATAAAATCCACTAATTGTAGACGTTAATTACATCTATAAAATAGCTTCACAGCAACACCTAGATCAGTGTTTGATTGAATAAATAAGTGGAGACTATAGCTTAGTCAAGTTGACGCATAAAAGTGATGTGTAAAAGTAACAAGGACTATGGAATAGAGTGAATAAATTGTGCATTTAGGAGAGATGTCGATTTTTGAGAGCCAGAAACAGACCGTGAAAGACAGAATTCTAAATATGGCTCCTAAAAGTCCAATCCCCTGGTTATTCACAATTAAACACAAATCCAGGTACTATTGTGAAGAGATTATGCAGATTATAACTGAAAGTCTAAATTATTTGACCTTCAGGTAAATATATTATCCTGGTAAACCTGAGTGAACCAAGGAAGACCTTTAAAATTGATGTGTTTTTAGGGCTGTTGGTAGAAAGGAAAGTCAATGTGATTTGAAGCACATGAAAGTTTCAACAAACCATCGCTGATTGTGAAGAAGAGTCACATTCAAGGACTAAAGGGAGGCTTCCAGAAGCTGACAGCAGCCCCTGGCTGACAGAAAACAAAGAATGGGCAGCAACTATAGAGCACTGAATTCTGCCAGCAAGCTCAAGAGTTTGGGAGCAGATTCTTCCCCAAAGTTTCCAGAGAAAGGGGCCAGATTAAACAATGCCTTGATTTCTATAGCTAATCCAAGTAACTATGCCTGGATTTCTGACAAACAGATGTGTGAGAATACTAGTATAAATGGGTACTGTTTTAAGCTGCTAAATTTGTGATAATTTGTGGCACAGCAATAGCAAACTACTACACATGGAATATAGCACCAGGTCAGGAGCTGAAATGAAGTGTGAGATGTTGGCCAGAGATTGGATCACTTAAGGAGCTGCATGATCTTTTCAAGGATTTGTGGATATCTGTGACAAAGCCACAAAAGAACCATACCATAAAAGAGCCAGCCTGTGAACATTGCCACACATACTAATAGGGCACAAATACTGTATTATAAACATGGAACAGTAAAATGTTTTTTACCTTCTCCCTCTGACTTCCCTCATCTTGGAAGAGAATGGAAGAGAAGTGGAATGAATAAATGAAGAAATTGTGAAAGAATATAGCCATCTCCTTTCCTTTCACTAAGTTAGAGGGGTTCACAGGTCTAATTTGAGTAACATTTAGAAGTTTTCAATGGGATGAGAAAGTGAAGACAGATTACATTCCAACCAGATACACATTTTAAGCTGACAATTACTGTTCTAGTGCCTGAAAGGGCGAGGGTTAGTTACCAACAGTACCCTGGACATAAATAGGAAGTGAGAAAGGGAAATCTGATGCAGAGGAGTGAAAGGGCAGTTTCATAAGAAACATAATGATCTTTAATAAACTCACTGTATCACATAAATTCCACTAAAAAAGTTATTACTGTTCAGATGGGAAAGGGGAGAGCTGAAAACAGGTAGAACTAAAATACCTGTATACCCTCCTCCCAGGGACTGTACCTTTGTTTCCACAAATCTTGTCTATAACTTTGTAAATAGTCTCTTTTTCCCCATCTGTTTTGTTTGTCTTTATTGCTCACAAGCTAAAACTATTTTTTACATTTTGGTTGTTTTTCTTTTTTTTTTTAAATTTCTCCTCAAACCCCTCCCCACTTTGGCAACCATAAGCTTGTTCTCTATATCTGTGGATCTGTTTCTGTTTTGTAGTCTATTGAAAGCTCCTCAGTTAGTATAGTGAACCTTCTCTTTACAGCCAGGAGTCAAGTTATCCCCACAGAAGAAATCAGGTATGTAGTAATATTTACAGTAGAACAAAATAAGCTTTTAGACAAAAAGACTTATTATAAATACTATACACTGAATGGCCAGATTATTATGCATTCAGAGATCATAATAATCTGGCCACTCAGTGTATATATCTATATATAGATCCAACATTTAAAGAATAAAGTTAAAAATTCAAAATGATGGTGAAATATTTCAATATACTTTTCTCTATCAAGATGTCTACTAGAAAATAATCATTAAAAAATGATGATTATAACAGCACAACTAGCAAGCTTCACCTAATGAACATAGATAATACCCAGGGCCAACTATGTAGAGTTCATATTATTATGAAATATTTTGGATATCCAGAACATATAAGGAATATTTAAATTATTGACATGTATCTAGCACATTTCAAGAAACAATTCTCTATGAGTCTATGTTTTTCTGCCTCTGTTCTACACTAAATGAACAGCCATCTCTTGAAAGGTAGAGATGGTATCTCCCTCTGAAGCAGAGGGTAGGCATTGAATCTATAAATTGCTTTGGGTAGTATGGACATTTTAATGATGTTGATTCTACCAATCCATGAACATGGTATGTTCTTCCATTTGTTTATGTCTTCCTCTATCTCTTTTGTCAATGTCCTGTAGTTTTCTGAGTACAGGTCTTTTACCTCCTTGGTTAAGTTTATTCCTAGGTATCTTATTTTTTTTTTGGTGCAATGGTAAATGGGATCTTTTTTTTAGTTTCTCTTTCTGTGTGTTCATTATTGGTGTATAAAAAAAGCCATAGATTTCTTGGTGTCAATTTTGTATCCTGCTACATTGCTAAATTTAGTTTTTTGATGGAGTCTTTAGGGTTTTCTATGTACAATATCATGTCATCTGCAAATAATGACAGTTTTATTTCTTCTTTTCCAATTTGAATGCCTTTTATTTTTTCTTCTTGTCTGATTGCAATGGCTAGTACTTCCAGTACTATGTCAAACAGGAGTGGTGAAAGTGGGCATCCCTGTCTTGTTCCTGTTCTTAGGGGAAATGGTTTTAGTTTTTGCCCATTGAGTATGATGTTGGCTGTAGTTTTGTCATATAAGGCTTTTATTAGGTGAGGTATGATCCCTCTATTCCCACTTTGCTGAGAATTTTTTATCAAGAAAGGGGGTTGGATTTTGTCAAATGCCTTTTCTGCATCAATTGATATGAGTATGTGATTTTTGTCTCTCAATTTGTTTTGCGGATATTGTACCATCCTTGCATCCCCGGAATAAATCCCACTTGGTCATGGTGTATGATCTTTCTAATGTAATGCTGGATCCGATTTGCTAGAATTTTTGTAGAGGATTTTAGCATCTATGTTCATCAAGGATATTGGCCTGTAGTTCTCTTTCTTTGTGGTGTCTTGATCTGGTTTTGGAATTAAGGTAATGCTAGCTTTCCCCTACTACCTTTTGACAGCCATGACATGAAAATATGGGGAAGACTTGACCAATGATTCTGTGGTCTGTGACCAAAGGTGGAGCGATAGCTGAGGACCAGTCACAAGGGCCATGGTTTACTGCAGCTGTGCTGCTGTCCCAGTCAATGTCTTCCAGGCCTGGACACAGCCTGTCCTGTAGTGAAAGGTTTCATAAACTGCTTATACCAACTCAGCTGTCCAGCTTCCAGAGTGCTGCCTGTTTTGTCCATTTCAATTCTGTGAGTCCCTGTATTGTCCTGTATAAGAGCTATAGCTTTTCTTTTCTATCTCTCTCCCTGTTTTTTATACCCAAGAATATCAAAGGCTTTGGACATGAGCTCACATTTCACCTCCTCCAGTTTCCAGAGATGTGGCCTTAAACAAATTACAGACTCTAGGCCTCAATTCCTTTCCCTGCAAAATAAGGTCATTCATATCTCTTGTGAGAATGAAATAAAGTAAACAAAGTGTTTACCTCAGGAACTGGAACATGAGCAGTACATTCTGAAGGTAGGTACGATTGCTGCTCTTGTTAACGCTCTTTTAAATTAAGTTTACCAGGAGTCAGGTCAGTTGAGACTTTTCCAGGAAACACATTTTCTCTGGAGCTGTTGTTAATGCAATTAAAGATGAGTAAGTAGAAGGATATTTTAAAAAATAACTTTATATATATGTGTGTGTGTGTGTGTGTGAGTGTGTGTGTGTAATTTTAGAACTCAGATGGTTTTTAAGAGTTGTGTAGATTTTTCTGTCTTGGAAAGCATAAAAACATTTCTTTTTTAAATGAACCCTTAGAGCATGCTGCAACTTGCTAGGGTTCTAATGATGAGCCACACCCTATTGACTATTTCCTTTTGTGCTCAATTGTCCTAATATTACATGAGCTCAGAGGGCAGCAATCTAATTTGTCTCAAATTTTCTCACAATGTGTGAAACAAATTCTTTTCAGATAGAGGAGTTCTCAAGCTTACAAGAATTGAGCTGTAGTCCCACTGCTCTCATTCTTCCCATTTAAAGATATTTCAAACAAGAATAAACACAGACAGTCTGAACTTTTGCCATTTTATTTCAGTGCTTCTGAATCTATTTTAATCAAATCTTTCAAAATGATGTCTCATAAAACTTGGCTTAATTACTAATGTCATATGAATCATAAAACTGAAAATAAATTCATGTTTTTGTCATGAATATTTCATTGGTAATAGACTATTGTCTATAATGTCTAAATTTGAGTATACAAGAATGCTGCTTTAATAAGTTTTTTGTCGTCCTCATGTTACAAGACTTAAAGTAGAAGAGCTTATGTTCAGTTAGAAAATCCCTACAGATGTGAAACATTGTAGTGGGAACAGGGGTTACAAAAAAAAAGAAAGAAAGAAAGAAAACCCTTACAGATCAATGCATCATGTCAAAGACTTTTGGGAGGCTCAACAAAGGAACTCAAAATCAACTTCAGGATAATCTAAAGTTACTTTTAACAGTATACATTGTTCAGTTGTGTACTCTACAATGTAAGTTTTCATCAACTTCCTTTGACACTAATACATTTAAAATTCATGTGGATAGTCATAAACACAGACTCAATGAGGAAATATAAAATGCTCTTTATTTTTAATACAATATAAATTAGATTAGTTAATTAAATTATAGATTTTTTGAAGTGGTGTGGAGTTTGTTAAAAAAGCAAATAAAAACATTTAATAGATCATAGAGATATTTGTTACTTAAAAATAGACATATCTCAGAAGATATGTGTTAAATCATTGGTTGGTGGTGAGGGATGGAGGGGAAGGCATTGACTTATAATTACATTTGAGTGTTTATCTGACCTACTTCTAAGTACACCATATTCCTCTCCAAGCATTTATGAGATCCACTGGGAAACAAAGAAATACAATTCTAGTTAGCTTATTTACTTTTTGACAGCTTTAAAAACTTTATTTGAAACTTCCATCATGGAACACCCATTATTTGATTAGGAATGCATTAGCTGAGCAAACATTTCTGTAAAAATAAATATAAATCTGATTGCATTTGGTGGGTTTAAAAAAGCACTCAAATTCTTAGACTAAAACCTAATGTTTGCTTTTCTTTTTGTTTCTTTTTCTAGTATCAGTACCCTAAGCACACTTGACTTGTATCTAGGATTTATATTGAGGTAGGAATTTCAATTTAATTCAGAAACCTCATAAATACCTTAGTGGAACAAGATATTTAATATTCTCCTCAAAGTTTTATTTTTTTCTTTACATGGAAAAATAAATTTGTTTTCCACTATCTGAATGATACACCCTGGACGTTTTGTCTAAAGTGTGGGTGGATTTATACTGACCCAGAAGCATTAAATCATTTATTTTTTGCATTAAATGTATTTACTTTTTTGTCTACAATGTTTCAGGTAGTATTTTAGTTACTAGTGGCACAAATAATAAGACAAAATCTTGCCCTCCAGAATGTCAAAATCTAGAGAAAGAAAAGAACTGTTCTATCAAAAACAAAAAAGCCTTTTAGGCTTGGTATGATGTGTGCAAAATGCTATAGAAACACAGATAAAAAAATGATTATAATTGTCTGAGGGTAGTAACAGAGAGTAGTACTTAATCTGAGCTTTCAATGATGAGTATAAATTTGTCAGTTAATCTGAAAACACACACTCACACACACACAATAGAGCATCATGCCTTTCAGAAAATCAAGCAATTCATTCTTAAGTAATAAGGAGAGAAATAGAGACAGAGCATAACTTCCTGAGGTTTTGTGAAAGAACTGGATCATAATATTTTGAGAAATTCAAGTTACACAAGAATGTTATACCCTTAAGAATTGTAATAGACCACAGAGAAAACAACTGAAGGGGTATTTAAAAATGGGGCCCTCTCCTAATTTAAAAAAGAAATCAGAAATACCTGAAAAAAGAAGTAGCACTGAAATTAGAGAAATGGGAAGAGAAAAGAAAGATGTTTAGATGCTTACTTAGATTAAGTTTCTTCATCAAATTATATATATATACACATATACACACACACACACGTGTGTGTGTGTGTGTGTGTCAGGTTCAAGATGATGACATAGGAAGACCATGAACACACCTCCTCCCACAAACACACTGAATGTACTTCCACTTATAGAGCAATTCTTCTGGAAGAATAACTGAGGGCTGATTGAATAGCTCTGCACAACAAATGAGAGGGGGGCCACATAAAAAGGGTATAAGAGAAGAAGATGTAACAACCACAGGAATCCTTCTCCAGCCTGCAGTAGGGAGGGTATTACTGAGGAGCTTAAGAGCAGACTTTCCTGCCCTGGTTTAAGACAGAGATAAAACATCAATATAAAAGGCAGCTAAACTATATCTAAAAGAAATATACTTACTACCTCCAGGGTATCTGCCAAAATGGTAGGGATCTGCAGGAACTCTGCAAGATCAGCTCTGATGGCAAGTGCCATTGTTTGCATTCTGCTACCACCTACACTGCTTAGGCAGCAGCTCTGTCCAAGTAGTCTAGCCAGCCTGCAAGGCTGCCACAGCACACCCTGGGTCCCCTAGGCCAGCATCCACTCCCATTCAGGCCAGCTGGTCCACCAGGCACCCATAGAGCTGTGCCCTGGGACACCTGGGTCTGTGCCCACTCTAGACCTGGCCAGCTGACCTGCCAGGACATCCTTGGCACCATATGCAGCTGCTTTGTCTCCAGCCAGCTTGCCAAAGCCATTCAGCATATGTTGTCTACACAGAGGTTGCTCGTACACTAGGCCACTTCTTCAAGATCAGGAGAGGTAGCTGTTCTTCTAGTTCATAAACAAACACAGAAAGTCAAACAAAATGAAGATATAAATAACTATGTTCCAAATGAAAAAAATAATAAAAAATCCCAGACAAAACACTAATGAAATAAAGATACTTAATTTGTCTGACAAAGAATTCAAAATAATGGCATAAGAATGTTCACCAAAATTGACAGAATAGAGGAACACAGTGAGAACTTTAACAAAGAGTTAGAAAATATAAAAAAGAACCAGAATTGAAAAATACACTAATTGAAATTAAAAAAAAAAACAACTAGAGGAAATTAAAAGCACATTAGATGATAAAGAAAAACAAATTAACAACCTTGAAAAGGAATAGTGGATATCACCCAATCAGTGCAGCAAAAAGAAAAAAAGAATTAATAAAAAGAAAAAAAAAAGGATATGATAGTTTCAGGGATCTGTGGGAAAAATCAAGGTCCAGGAAGCACAGAGATTTGCAAACAAAATGAACCTCAAAAGATCCACACCAAAATAAATTAAATTATAACTAAAATGAAGGAATCATGCCCCCTGATTTCAAACTATACAATAAAGTTAGAGTAATCAAAACAGTATGCTACCTATATAAAAACAGATACATAGATCAATGGAATAAAATAGAAACCTCAGAGATAAACTCACACTTATTATATCCAATTAATTTATGACAAAGAAGGCAAGAATATACCATGAGAAAATGACAGTCTCTTCAATAAATGCTGTAGGGAAAACTGGGCAGATATATGCAAAAAGAAAGAAAGAAAGAAAGAAACTGGGCCACTTTTTACACCCATAAAACTCCCAGAAGAAAACATAGGCAGTAAATTCTTTGACATCAGTCTTAGCAATATTTTTTTTTTAGTATGTCTCCCAGGAAAAGGGCAACAGAAGCAAAAATTAACAAGTTGCACCATATCAAATGAAAAAAAAAATTGTACATTGAGTGAAACCATCAACCAAAGGAAAAGACAATCTACTGAATAGAAGAAGATATTTGCAAATGATGTATCTGATAAGACATAAATATCCAAATTATAAAAAAATCTCACACCTTGCCTGGCCAGTGTGGCTCAGTGGTTGAGTGTCGACCTATGAACCAGGAGGTCACAGTTCGATTCCTGGTCAGGGCACATGCCCGGGGTTGTAGGCTCAACCCACAGTAGGGGGCGTGCAGGAGACAGCCAATCAATGATTCTCTCTCATCATTGATGTTTCTCTCTCTCTCTCTCTCTCTCTCTCTCTCTCTCTCTCTCTCTCTCTCCCTCCCCCGTCCTTTCTGAAATCAATACAAATATATATATATATATAAAAAAATCTCGCACCTCCTTAATGAAAAGTGCAATACCGCTTACTGATACCAACCTCTCCACCATTTTTCTCTACAGCATATTCACATTCTAACATATATTTATTTATTGATTAAAATTTTCATACTATGGTGTAAAACTGTATGAAGATAAACATTTTTCATGTATTTTTAGTATGGTTTTATTTTTAACTGATACATTTTTAGGGCATAAAACAGTGCTAGCACCGACTAGCTACTCAATCAACATATGTTGATTGATGAAATTAAGAATTCACTATGTAAGTCTGAATAACCAATTGCATAAATTTAAAGACACCAGTAGTAGTGAATTGGAAGGTAGGTTAACAGAAAATATTCAACCTGAATCAGAAAGAAAAAAATGTGAAAATTAATAAAAGAGAATTAGAGGCATGTGAGAAATGACAACTAACATGCATGTAAAATGGGGCAGGGAGCAATATTTGAACATATAATGGCCAAAATATCCTAAAAGTAATAAAAATTATCAACTCACAAATTTAATATGCTTTGAAAAGCATAAGCAGATAGAAAGACAAACAACTAAGCTTATCTTTGAAAAACTGGTAAAATCAAATAAAAAGAAAGTTTTAACAGCTGTTAAAAGCAATAAATTTTATTATTGATAAAGAAGAATATTTTGTAATGATAGAGGAGTAAATTCATCAGGAAGACATTAAAAATTCTAAATTTGTGTGTAATCAAAAATATAACTTACAAATTTATAAAGCAAAAGAAAATTATAGAACTAAATTATAAAAGTTATAGAAAAAAAGAGAAAGAAATAAAATCACAAAAAGCAAGGTGCTTTTTACATAACTTTTTCATAGCAAATACATAAAGGACATAAAAATTTAGTACAGAAATAGAACTTATAACAACATTGTATTTCGTTATTTGAGGCTGCATATAAGTCACCAGATTTAGTGTTAACCTATGCAATTTATTATTTGAAAATGTCTGTAAGTCAAGTACTGGCGCAGTTTTCTGGGGTAGTTCTGCCTCAGAGTCTCATGTGAAAGCTGCAGCCACGGTATTGCTGGAGCAGCAGTCTCACCTCAAGACTTGACTGGATATGCTTCCAAGACCACACATTTCTTAGCACAGTTTTGTTGCTTGCAGCCATTTGTACCAAGGACCCCTGCTGCTTGCCATCTGCTGGCTAGAGGTCACCATCATTTTGTAGCTGGTTGTTAGCCTTAGTCACATGGGGTCCTGTCATGGTGCTGCTTTATCAAAACCAGTAAGGGAAGGTCTCCTAGCAAGACTGATGGCACAATTTGATGCATCTTATTCTAAGGGCTAGATAGAAACAAGTCACAGGACCTAGCGACCACTAGGGGAGGGAATGACATAAGAGTTTGATTTTCCAGAGGCTAGGATAATTGTAGGTCATCTTAGAGTATGTTATTCACAAACACAAATAACTAACTGATCTAATTGACATCAGAACACTTCACTCAACGACAATAGAAGGCACAAGGAATGTTCACCAAAATTGACCACATATTGGATTAAAAAGAAACATCGATCAGACCATCAAACCTAGGAGGGAAGGTAGGAGAGGGTGGGGGTAAGGGGGAGAGATCAACCAAAGGACTTGTATGTATGCATATGGGCCTAACCAATGGACACAGACAACAGGGGGGTGAGGGCATGAGTGAAGGGGGTTGGGGGGTAATGGGGGAATAAGGATACATATGTAACACCTTAATCAATAAAGAAATTTTAAAAAAAGAAAAAAAAAGCAAACCTCAACACATTTCAAAGGTTTTGAGGACATTCAAAAAACATTCTTTGACCATAGTGAAATTAAGTTAGAAATCAATAAGAAAGAGAAAACTAGAAATTCCCCCCAACTGTTTGGAAGTTAAGCAATGTTCTTCTAAATAATACATGGATTTTTTAAAAAATAGAAATTGGAAAACATTTTAACTCAATGACAAGGAAAATATAAAATATCAAACCTTGGGGAATACAACTAACAATACTTAAAAGGAAATTTATAGCCTTGAATTCATATTTTAAAAAAGGTTAAAAATAAATGCCCCAATCTTCCTTCTCAAGTAAATAGATAGAAAAAGAACACATACAAACCGAAAGACTGTAAAGTAAGATAATAAAAAATGAATTTTAAAATAAATGTTCAATAGAGAAAGTGCAAAAAGGTGATCATCCACTTCATTACTCATCAGGAGAATATAATGCACATGCACACTCTGTAAGGCACCACCACGCAGATGACTGATGTGAAAATGACAATGCAGTGTTGATGGGAGTAAAAATTCTACAATCACATTGGGTCATTTGTTGATAATATTTACTAAAATTGCGTACCCTATGTTCCAGCAATTCCATTCCTAAGTATGTAGTCAGCAGAGATATGTGCATATGTTCGCTAAAAAAATTATAAGCACGTCCTACCAGCACTCTTGAAGTAACCAACATTTAAATAGCTTAAATGCCCTTTAACAATTGATGAATAAATAAATTATTGCTTTGGTCCAAAAGCCTGTGTTTACCCCAAAATTTACATGTTGTAATCCTAATGCCCAATGTGATGGTGTTAGGATGTGGGACATTTGGGAAGTATTTATGTCATGGGGGTGAAGCACTCATGAGTGAGACTTGTGGTCCTGTGTAAGAGGCCCCAGAGAGCTCCCTATCCCCTTCAGTAATATGAGATTACAAAATGTCTGAGACCTGGAATAGAGCCCTCACCTACCTGACCATGCTGGGAGCTATAGCAGCAGTTTGCTATGGCAGCTTGAACAGACTAAGAAAATATGATACATTAAAACATACAGCAATGAGAATGAATACACTAATGCTACACAGAATAGCATGGATGAATCTCATAAACATTGTGTTGAGCAAAAGGAGACACATATCTAAAGAATACATACTCCATGTAACTTTAAAAAATCTATATAATTTTATAATATGTAATAAACATTACAAATAAATATATTAATTTAAAATAAAAAAACAGGCATAACTACAGTCATACCTTGGAGAGGTTGCAGATTCAGTTCCAGACCACTGCAATGAAACACATATCACAATAAAATGAGCCTCACAATTTTTTTGGTTTTCCAGTGCATATAAAAATGGGGAACACATATAATATTGTCAACAATAAAAAAAAGTTATGCTTACACTGTATTGTAGTCTATTAGTGTATATAGCATTATGTCTAGATAAAATGTACAGACCTTAATTTAAAAATACGTTATTGCTAAGAAATGCTAACCATCATCTGAGCTTCAGCAAGTTGTAATCATTTTGCTGGTGGAAAGTCTTGCCACGATGGGTGTTGAGGGTTGGTGACTGATGGTGATGGTGGTTGCTGATGGATGGGGTGGCAATTTTTAAAAATAAGACAACAATGAGGTTTGCTACAAAAATTCACTCTTACTTTTACAAACAATTTTTTTAAAGATCACTGATCACAGATCACCAAACAAATATAATAATAAAACAGTTTTAAATATTGTGAGAATTACCAAAATGTGATACAGAGACAAAGTGAACAAATGCTATTGAAAAAGAATGCTGAAAGAGTTGCTCAACACAGCTGCCACAAACTTTTAATTTGTAAACAAATCATATCTGTGAAGCATAATGAAAGGAAGTATACTAGAGAGTATGGTGGCAACTCTTCCTTTGGGGATGGGGTGATAGTTACTGGTCTTGTCACAGTGGGAAACTATTTATGGGGCAGTTTCTTGTGGGTGATATATACGAAGGAGAACTTTACTCACTTAATAAAATTCCATTTATCTATATACACCTAATGTTTGAACTTCCCATATTTATGTAATATTTCAATTAAAATTTAGGTAAAATTTTAACATACAATAAAAATTCTATTTATTATGATAAAAAAAATGTACTAATAGAAACAGCAAACTCTGCAAAATACTTGTAACTTAAAAATACACTAGAATGCAGGTATCCCCACACTCTGGAAGTTTGAGTTTCACCATTTCACCTTTAGGAAAGACCTACAATATTATGGTAATGGCTTTTTTCATAAAAGCAAGACTCCTCTTCAGATTTCCTTCTGTTAGGGGAAGCAGGAACTAAAGTATGTCTTTCCTAAAAGTGAAGTTGCTTAGCACAAGCTTTTGGAAAGTGGGGTATACTTTTCACTTTACTGTTATTTCAGCTTATGAAAAGTGTCATAGGAATATTCTACTTTTAAACAACAGGGGACACCTGCATTATTTATTATTTTCTTAATTATTATAGGACCAACTATACTTTATTATAAAAATATTAGTAAGATATGGTAAACAAAGAATATGAACAATTTTTCACAGAAGAAAATACAAGTAGATTCTTAAACATTTTAATGAGTACTTAAACATTTTAATGGGTACTCCTATATAATAAAAGCCTAATATGCTAAGTGTCCGGTCTTACAGTCATCTGTTCAACCAATCAAAGCATAATATGCTAATGATATGCTAAGGCCGCTCAACCGCTCACTATAACATGCACTGACCACCAGGGGGTAGACGCTCCGACCAGTAGGTTAGCTTGCTGCTGGGGTCCGGCCAATCAGGACTGAGCGAGATGGGCCAGACATGCCCTGGAGCCCTCCCTCGGTCCCTCCCCGGCTAGCCAACCTCCCACATCCTTCCCCATCCCCGATCATGCACTGGTGGGGTCCGTTGGCCCTCTTGCAATCCGGGAGAGGTGCCTCCTGGTGATCAGTGCACATCATAGCAACTGGTTGACCAGTAACATGCTATACAGGCTATAGCCGGGAGTGGGTCCAACTGATCAGGACTGAGTGAGATGGGCTGGACATGTCCTGGATCTCTCCCTTGGTCCTTCCTTGGTTGGCCAACTTCCTTCGTTCCTCCCTGGCCTCGATCATGCACCAGTAGTGTCCCTCGGCCTGGCCTGTGCCCTCTCACAATCCAGGACCCCTCAAGGGATGTCAGAGAGCCAGTTTTGGCCCAATCCAGCAAGGGACCCCACTGGTACATGAATGCATGCACTGGGCCTCTAGTACAGTATAAGAGATAAAAAATGGTTCACCTGAATGGGGCACTTATAAATGGAGCTCGCAGACCTGGAAGTTGCCCTGGGTGGGTGAGTGAGTGAGTGAGTGGTGAGTGAATGTGAAGGCCTAGGACATTACTGTGTGCTTCTGTGGACTTTATAAACAGTGTCCCACAAGCCCTCCCTCTACTTCCTTCCAAAATGGTCAGAAATAGAACGTTGAAGCTATTAGTGACACTCCATGAGCACAGGTGTGGACTGCACTGACTGAAAGTACCCAGGAGAAACTGGCTGAGTAGGGCACAGATCACCATAATAGTGATTGTCAGGAGTGAGTGAAGGTGGCCTAAGGATCAGTAGGAATAAGGAACCAGGATGGAGACATAAAGGAACACAGGGGATTATCATGCCATGCATGTTGGAGCAGTGATCAGATTAAGGAACATTTTAGTATTCATAAAAGGGAGGGTATTTAATATGGAGAGTGTATAGAACTGAGGATTTAATAGTTAAACTTTGGGAATTTATTTTTGGTTCCATTAACTCTCTCTGGCATAAAGAGCTCTCCATGGCATTGAATTAATGGAAAAAAAGAAAATTTATCTATGCTTCACATCATTACAACCTGAAAATATTTCCAAAGTACAGGGATAGGCTGACTCCACCCTACTAAAGAAAGCTTTTACTAAAGTGGCAGTGGCACTTAATATTTATTAAGGTAGCTCTTCTGAGCCTGTGTCCTTACATAGGAGGACTGTAGGTCCTCAACCAAGAATCTATAGCACTGTACTCTGAAGACCATCAGGTAGAACTGGGAGGGCTAGAGCGCCCTCTGAATATGTACTGCTAGGAGGCCAGGCTCTTCTGTGCTAAAACTGCTGACCAATTGGGATATAATCTGTGCACTCAAAATTGAGGTGCTGTGAGAGGGAATCTATTGCCAAGGTCCATAGATATTGTTCCCATCAGAGAAAAAAATTGCTCCTAAACCTCACATCCTTCCATTTCTTACAGAAATTTGACTTTATTATAATCGTATGGGACCACTGTTGCATATGCAGTCTATTGTTGACTAAAAAATCATTATGTGGCATGTGAATGTATATGAAATGGCTTTTGCAAGTTTACTCATTGCAGCATTGTTTGTATGGCAAACTGGAAATGCTCTAAAGGACCATCAGAAGGGGGTGGTTAAATGATGTTATAGTTAAT
Source organism: Plecotus auritus (assembly GCF_963455305.1). NCBI lineage: Eukaryota > Metazoa > Chordata > Mammalia > Chiroptera > Vespertilionidae > Plecotus > Plecotus auritus. Next base: position 90,441,004 of record NC_137771.1, on the reverse strand, counting down.
TTTATGTGTCAACTTGACTAAATTATGGTGGGTGCCAAATTGTTTGGTCAAATACTAGTCTAAATGTTGCTGTAAAAGTACTTTTTTAGGTGTGATTAACATTTAAATCAGTAGACTTTGAGTAAAGCAGATTGTCTTCTATAATATGGGTGGCCCTCATCCAATCAGTTGTAGGCCTTACGTAAAAAATCTAAATTCCTAAGAGGAAGAAATTATTCCTCTAGCCAGCTTTTGAACTAAAAATATCAACTTCTTTCTGGATTTCCAACTTCTCTCTCTTTCTCTCTCCCCTCTCTATCTCTATCTCTCTACCTCTCTCTTTATTACTGTCTCTATCTCCATCTTTTTCTATCTCTATGTCTATAAATCTTCCTATATTTCTGTCTACCTCTACATATTTCTAGCTCTATATCTATCTATATATATCTATATATCTATATATATATATATAGATATATAGATATATATATAGATATATCTACATCTGTATCATCTATGTCTATATCAATCTATCTATGTTCTCTGGAGAATCCTGACTAATAGAAATGAGTTACGGATGCATTGATTAAAACGATTACTCTTCTGTCATTATAATGACATAAACTAACTCAGGATGGCAAGATGAAAGATAAGGATGATAATCTATATGTACATCTAGATCTATATCCATATCCATATCTATATAGATATATAATATGCAGTGCAGGTCTTTATATATTGGATATGACATGATTGTAATGGGTAATTAGTAATTAGTTTTATACCAATATAGAAGATGTAGCTGCTAAGAATGGTTTGTCACAAAATGAGAAGTTCCTTGAGATACATAATTAATTGACAATAAAAATTGGATACTGAGAGGAGTAGGGAATGGGAGTCCAGGTAAATTAAGTAATAAAAAGAAAAGTGAAAACATGGAATCTTAGGGCCATTGTGATCTATTGGCTTGCTCTAAAGAAAGTCTCTCTGAAAGAAACAGTGGGAGCTAACAATGAAGAGGTCAAGCAAGGTCAGATGAGTAGGGCTTCAAATCTAGACATTAAAGTTGGGTTTTTGTGTATGTATGTGTTTGTTTGTTTTTAATGAAAATGGTCACTATCAATATTAAGCACTCATTAGGACTTACATCACCATAGACAATTGCTCCATGGTTTTATGTTGCAAAAGATTGATTATTTGGGGTGCTGAATGCAAATGCCAATAGAGATTGGCTGTGCTACATTTTTATTAGAATAGTCATTGTGTTGTTTTTGTTGTTATTGTACTTATAACAACAGGATTTGGGTGGTCTGTCACAAACCTATTTTTCTTATTTATTTTAGTTTTTCAGTAATATTCATATGACATAATAGCAGAAACAACTACATATTGTATATGTACCATATTTTCCTTTTAAAATTTGAAAAATTATGAATTCTGAAATTTCTTTCTAAGATATTCTATAAAATTGTGCACGTGAATAGACAGATATACAAAATTTCTAGATATAAAACAAGGTAGAACAGTGAATCCATTTGATAATAAAATTGGGCTCTGACAACTTCTCGGCAGGCTTGTGCAATGAACTAAATCTAATAAAATAAGGTTCAGCAGACGCACATGCAATATTCTCCATTTGAGTAAGGTAGGTCAACTGAATAAGTAGGTACTTAACAATAGCACATGTTTAAACACCTTATGACTTTAGTGAGCACAATACAATCTACAGACTAAAATATTCTTGATGACTTCAAAGGTTCCTATAGAACCTCTGATTCCATGGTTTTATGAAGGTATCATCATTCACATATGTGTGAAATAACTACTACACATCTGGAATCTTGGGGGTTGGGTGTTCTGTTTTGTTTTGTGTACCACTCACCCTCAATCATTAAGCAGTGGCACCAGGTGTTAAACCAATGGGTCACCCAGGCCTCAGTTCAGCAACCTTGGAACTAATACTTGAGTTCTGGCTAGAAAAGAATTCAGACTCAAGATTCAAACTATAAGAGGAAGTTTAGACAGTCACAGAGGTAGAAGTGAGTGGTAGAAGAAATGGGCTCATAGGCAAAAGAAGAGTCCTTGGAGCTTAGGAAAGAAGAAGGTGAAGGTTCTATGCCTGGGGGCAAGAAGGGGAGCAGGAGGGGGGAAGCTTGGGCATGCTTCCTGGAGGGAGAACAAACTGGGTTCTCCATTCTAAGGGCATTTAGGGCAGACCTCCTGGCAGGGGAGGTCCCAGAGGAGGATCTCAATAGAATATTCATCAGCTTCTCAGGTGTGTCCTTTCAGGGTAGGGCCTCCAGTGATTGGTCAGCACCAGGGCAGGGGGTCATTAGTCATTGCAGGTGGCCCTGATGTCCCTTGTCTGATTTTGCTGCTTTTCTTTGCCTGGAGCTGAAATACACTGAGGCCTACATGTATTTGATGGGAGTCAGAACTTCATTTTCCTGGGGGCTTAATGCTTAAGGGCAATTATCCAGCCTCCTTGATTGTTCTCTCTCTAAAGGGCTATAACTCACATGACTAGCAGCATTCCAGGGGAGAAAAGGTTGGGGGGGGGGGGGGCATCTGAGCTTCGTGACTATCAATCTGAAAGATCAGGGGATCTAAACCACATAACCAGAGATATTCTAAGGTAGAAAAGGCCACCCCAGGGGTAGGTTCTTGTTTTCCTAGTTTTGCCTATTGCTGGGCACCTTGGTGACCTTCTGTACCTGGCCCATAGTCCTTGCTCTGTTCATGCCTGTCTTACTGCTTACCACAGCTTCCCACATAAAAACAGATTTATAAATAATGATTCTTTAAGATCTTAATTCTTCTAGAGAATACTTCAAAGCTTTAGAATTATTTATTTGTTTAAAATCTATTTAAATATGGGTTCTGGGATGGAGTATTTTAAACCTACTTATGTTATGGTATGTGCAAATAAAATAGGTGTGTGTAGGTACAGACTCATACTGAACATTTAATTTTTATCATGATTTTTTTTTAGGTAAATGTAATTGAAATCATGAATTAATGTAAATAAATGTGTGAAATAATTATAAGTGGTTTGTGAAAAGCCTGTTCCAATCTGCTTATCTCCTCTTCTCGTGCTGTCAGGGGGTCTCACTAATCTCAAGTTCAGACCAGTGTTTGACAAATATTAGCACTCATTAGAATCATCTTAAGAACCTGGTACCCCAAGGTACTCTGATTCAGTTGGTGGTAGGAGAGCAGTGGGAGACTTTGCATTTCTAACAACCTTCCAGTGCTACTCATACTGAAGAGGAAACTGGTCTTGCAGAACTTGATATCTAAATGCAGAGGCCATGGAACTGTGAACAATGCGCTGCCCTGCGGGGGGGAAGGTTGTTATACTGGTGCCAGGACAGGTCATCTGATGTGGCCTGGGGCCTTCCTGTAAGCCCACAAAAAGGGGTGGAACCATATCTGCAAGACAAAGACCCCAGAAGGTTATTAAAAGGTGAAGCCCTCTGCATGTTTCTTCACTCTGATTTGGAAATTATTCCCAGAGTCCACTAGTGCTAATAAACAGGGTCCCTCCCTTTCTCTAGGAAGCGTACTTGGTATTTCTTTGGTCTTCTGTAACAATACTATTAATTAGTGGACCGCACTTTGAATAGCATAGGACTAGATCTAGGCTCTACATGTCTTCAATTCACTGTCCCATTAAGGTGGAATTCTTCTTATTTCTATTTTAAAGGACATTTTCTCCATTAATGTGATAACTGGTGATAATGAGCATAAATATATTTATGGTTTATTTATCTCAGATATGCATACATCTAACAAAGGTCTTTTGAGATGCTGTAATCCAAAAAGTCAAATTAATGGCAGAAATTTCCTATATTACAGAGGATAGATAATTTGGACACATAAGACTGAAAGTGTCTCCAACAATAGCCACAACTAAATCTAGGTGGATCAGCATGTGAACAACAGTGTTTTTGGCATTTTAAAAGGCTAATAAAGATGAAGTCATATCTATAGATAAATCATAGCAGTTTAAATATATATGTATATATTTTTTCTAGCCAACTGCAAATAAGATGGTGCTTTTCCAGAACCTCATGTATCAGAATGTGTAACAGATGTCAACGGAAGTGACAGGGTTTAGGATGACGCTGGTGAAATAAAGGGCAGATGTCAGTTTCAAGTGACGTGTTTTCTGTAATCTACTGTCTCATTTTGTTTATCCTTCAGATACAATCTATAAAGCAACTGTTCATATATTTAGTCTTGGGTAAGGCTTGGAAATGCAAGCTGGATCTCAAATTTAGTTTGTTGTTTGCCTTCTTGAAAGAAGACGTGATTTATGTTTATAATAAAGTACTTGAAATGTCATTTAATAGGAAAACAAATGGCAGTAGAATTCCCATGAACAAAATAAAAAGAAGGGGTTTAGAACTTTGCAATAGACATTTTTATCTCTTCACACTTTAAGTTACATATTTTCATGCTAATTGTAAAAATTATCTCTCTTGATATATCTTTTCCATTATTTTTTTCAAAGAGAATTCATCAGCTGTGTTAATGATGACACAAAATTTTAATATATGCATTAAACATTTAAGTTTTAATATGTTAACATGTCATAGATGTGAATAATAACAATGTTTTATATATGAAGTGAAAACATATTTTATGTTAGAAATAGTTATAATGCCTGGAAAGTGACTTATATCCATAACAATTTCATTTAAATATTGCTTTTGTTCCTCATTTATCTTAGATGCAATTTTATAGTCCTTTTAAAATATTCATTTCAGTGTGACCTCTTTGAGGCTGGAACTTAGTGCCTGTAGCCTACAAATCCAATTGTGCTTATACTTGTTTCTACTCAATTACCTTTTAACACGCAGAGAACAGCTAACACCCAGGTTTGAACTGCATTTACTTCCCAAAATTCTCTAAGCATTACAACTTTGGTGTGGTTTCATTGCAATAAGAATAAAGGACTAAAAGAAATCTATCATTCCACCCAGATGTTTGATCTCCTGGATAGTTTCAAACATCCTGAGTCTGAGGATGTTTACTGGCCCGAGAATGGACTTCAGAAACTTTATTGTGAAAAGCATGCCAATATATTCTTAAAGGAAATCTTGAGGCATTTCTATGGCTCTCACATTGTGAAAAAAAGGAAGAGTTGCTGCGTGAGGAAAGAACTATCATATCATAGAATACAACCAAACACTATCCTTTCCTTCAAAGATTTGACTTTCACATAGTTAGTGTAAGACTCAGTTATTACATCTGTAAAAATGAATGATGACAATAACGTCTTCTCCTATGAAGTTGTGATCATAAAATGAGTATGGTGTTTGAAAAGATCCCAAATTAAGAGAAAAAAAAAAAAGAAAGAAATACAGGTAGCATTACTACAAAGCATCTCTTAGGAGCCAGATTCCGGGCTTGTCATATTTGTTTTCTGCAGATTCGATTTCCACCGCTAATACTTTGATGATAACTCTAAAACCTTTGACAGAAAACTCATCCCTTTGTGTATTGTATAAACTTATCTCAGTAGAGCTGGATCAACATCTAACTGCTGCCTGGCAAATTTGCCTTTCAAGGAGGGAGGGTGAATCAGGTTTATTCATAAAAAACTCATACCAACAGGACTGTGCCAACATATTATTAAGTTTGATATTTATTAGATTATAAATAATTCACCCAACTATAGCATTCCTTTGACAGATTGCTTTTGGCATTGACTATGAGCATGGCAGAAAGTCCCTTTTTACTGCAACTCTTTTAACTTATGTAGATGAAATCTTGGGCAAATAGAGTACATTCTTAAAGACTTTTACAGAAATATCTAGTCTTATCAAAATTGAAAAAAAGTAAAATCCACCCTCCTTCATTAAAACTCATCATCCCAGATAAGAATCTGATACTCTTGATCACTAAGGTTTAGTGAAGAAATATTACATTTCTTTTCATGGGATGATTTAAATTGTTTTAGAGACAAAATCTTTAGTCAAAGAAATAAATCTCTAATCATGGATTTCCAGATTTAAGTGACAGCCTGTGTGAATATTGTCTCAAAATGAACCATGTTCTGATGTCACTAGCAGCTACCTACTTCACCTCCATAAAGTGCAGTCCCTCTGGCTTTTCTCACATTGTTTCTCTCTTTCTTTTTTAATTTTAAAATTAATTCATCACGTTATTTTTAAAAACTTTTAACTTTATTTTTATTGTTGACATTGTTACAGTTATCCTCATCCCCCACCCCTTTGCCTACCTCAACCTAGCCCCTACCAACTCTTCCCACTGGCCATCAGCATGCTGTTGTCTGTGTCTGTAGGTTATGCATATATGTTCTTTGACTAATCCCTTCACCTTCTTTCACTCAGTCATCCCCACCCCTGCTCCTTATTGACAGCTGTCAATCAGCTCCATGTATCCATGCCTCTGTTTCTTTTTTGTTCATCAGTTTATTTTGTTCATTAGATTCCACATATAAGTAAGATCATATGGTACTTGTCTTTCTCTGACTGGCTGATTTCACTTAGCATAATACTCTCCAGGTCCATCCATGTTGTCTGCTGCAAAAGATATGATTTCCTTCCTTTTTACATCGAATAGTATTCAATGTGTAAGTGTAACACAGCTTTTTTATCCACTCATCTACTGGTGGATACTTGGGCTGTTTCCAGATCTTGGCTATTGTAAATAACACTGATATGAACATAGGGGGTGCATATATTCTTTAGAATTAGTGTTGTGGGATTCTTAGGATATATTCCCGGAATTAGGATTGCTGGGTCAAACAGCAGTTCTATTTTTAATTTTTTGAGGGAACTCCATACTGTTTTCCACAGTTGCTGCACAAATCTGTATTTCCACCAACAGTGAACTAGGGTTCCCTTTTCTCCACATCCTTGCCAACACTTGTTGTTTGTTGATTTATTGATGATAGCCATTCTGGCAGGTGTGAGGTGATATCACATTGTGGTTTTAATTTGCATCTCTCTGATGATTAGCGACATCGAGGTACTTTTCATATGTCTATTGACCATCTGTATGTCCCCTTTGGAGAATGTCTATTCAGGGTCCTTTGCCCATTTTTTAAAATTGGATTTTATCTTTCTTTTGTTGAGTTGTCTAAGTTATTTACACATTTTGGTAATTAACCCCATATCAGATGTATCATTGGCAAGTATGTTCTCTCATTCAGTGGGTTGTCTTTCATTTTGTTGATATTTTCTTTTGCTGTGCAGAATTTGACATAGTCCCATTTGTTGATTTTTAAAAATATGTTTCTTTATAGCTGTGGCTACTTTGGGCTAGGCAGTGATTGAATACATGGAAGCATAATGTTGATTCATGGATTTAGTCTGAGAGCCCTGCTACTATCACTGGAATATGTCAGGGCTGGCTTCCCTGACTAAGCATATAAGAGTGTTACCTAGAAATATATTTATCTCATTTAATCACTCTCATAAATTTACTAAACCAACCTCTCTCTCTCTCTCTCTCTCTTTAGAAATATATTGTATTTTTGTTGTGGTTTCACCATTAAATGCATCTTACCTAGTTTCATTTGAATCATTATAAATATCTATAACAAACCTAACAATCATATACATTCTTGCTTTCATTAATTATAAGCCCAAATGTTTTCTTTGTTCATAAATGGAAAATAAAAGTATTCCACAAATGCCTTATACTGGTTTGTGTACAATTCTTCTCCCTTTCTCACCTTACACTTTTGCACTCAGGGTCATATGCCTGTGGCGACAATGCATTCAAGAAAGAAGATATGCAAAAAGGCAAGAACTGAGAAGTATATTTTCTTCCAGATTGTTTTGTAATCCTTTGGCAAAAATGAATCATTGTGTTTTATAATGAGAATAAAAATGTTATTGAAATAGCTCAAAAGACTTCTTCAGAACATAAAATATCAATTAGAAACAATAATGTTCTTTAACAATGAAGAGTTGATGAGTAAAAACATATGAGTTAAATTTTCCTTAAAATTACACTCTGGTTTCAAAACTGAGTAAAAATTAAATTTGGGAAAACTTATTTGTGAGTTTGTCAGACCACAGTTTGACTATTAATTACAGATATTCAACAAATTCTAAAACAAGAAAGATTAAAAATGTACACTAATTTTACTCAATTTTATATATAAAATAAGAGATGTCAATAAGTTAAAGCCTGAATATTCCAGTCTCCACATTATAGCAGGGGATAGTAAAATAGTGTAATTTCCAATGAATGCATATAGAATAAAATTAATTCTATTATTGCAAGCTATAAACATTGTTAACCATCCCAAATGAAAAAGCTCTCATCCACCTATTTACATTTATTTTCTTCTTACCATTCATTGCCCAGTGTTTGTTGTTTTTGTTATGTGCAGTGATGTTTCATGCTGCGGTTCAGGAGGACCTGTAGGAGGGCTGATGCACAATGAAGACACTACACAAGAAAATAAATTTCAAGCATGGGGGCCAGCTGGAACCTCTCTTTGGAAAGAGGAACCACAAGTCCTTGTCTTGCCTGCTTTTATTCAACTTGGTTACACATTGGCCCTTAGGAAAGCAGGTAGGCAGAGCACCTAGTAAGCAGATAGTATCAAAGGTCAATAAAGTTCATTAAACGTTTACTCAAAGATTATCAGGTCAGGACATAGCTTTGAGACCCCGCAATCTTAGCAAGAGCAATCTATGCTTGGCGTCAGCCCTGATAACGCCCAAGGTTTATGGCCTTCCAAATTCCTTGTTGCACTTTCATGCCAATGCTACTATGCAGTGGTCTCCGGCAGTTTCATCACACTATTATGAGCTCTTAAATAGAAGGGCACAAACCCTGTTCATGTGATGCTATTCTCACACATAGTATGGTGTCAGGTCCATAGTATATGTAAAATCAAGATTTGTTTTTTTAAAGATAGATCTCTTTAGGGAAACTTTATAAAAGTTTAATCACACTTTAAAGATAAATATTAATGATTTAATATTTAAATATTATATCTAATATTTAAATCTAAAATTTATCAAATTATCCTTTTTTACTTTATTGTTTCATTTCAATAAAACCTTATTTTGAATTTTATTTGCTATATAAACCATATGTTATAATTTGAAACTTAAAAACTAAAATATCCTCCAGCTTTTGTTCTGGGCTGAATCAATATTAACCTTGTGAATATCTTGTCCTGAATCTTTTAAGTCAGATATATAGGTCAATAAAGTTAATTAAACGTTTACTCAAAGATTATCAGGTCACCTGATAGACTTTACTTAAAGACTTTACTTAAAGATAGTTTGGGCCACCATCTTTAAGTAAAGTCTGAGATACTTCATCTCAAGATATTAGTATTCTGTTTTCATGAGAGAATGGGGTGTAAGAGAAGAAAAAAGTAGAGAAAAAAAAGAAAGATGAAGAATAACAATAATTAGGAAAAGGAAGAGGACAAAAACAAGAGGAGAAGGAGGAAGAAGAAGGGGACAAGGAAGGAAAGAGGAAAGGAAAGAAGGAAGGAAGGAGAGAAGGAAGGGAGGAGGTAGAGAGGAAAAGGAGGGAGGGGACAGTCAGTGAGGGGGAGATGAAAGTACTGTCTTTGTACGATGAACAGAGAGCAGCTGTGTTTAGACTCTTTTTAATATAGGAGTCTTTTTATTTGCTCACATTTTGGTGATGGTAATTGGGGAAGAGGGTGCCAGTGTTCTTTGATTGTTCACACAGTTCTTTGTTGTACCAAATAAAATAGTAAAACAGTCCATTCTAGCTACTTTCAAGGTGTCTTGTTTTTGTCTTTGTTTTTAATATCTTGCATTCCTATTGTGTTAAAATATTAGACAAAATATGTCAGCTTAGTTTATTAAATCAAACTATGTCTTCATTATATTTGATGTTCTCCCAATATTCAAGTAGAAATTCTTTAATGTTCCCTGAACTCCCTGTTACTGTGATCAATATCTGGCATAGAGTCTGATGCAGGCGGAGACTCAGTGCACTGAATCATTCACTTCAAGCTTTTATCTTAATAGCAAATACATACATACTTTCTTCCTGAGTAGAAATCAAAGAAGGTGTTTGACTCTGTAATTATGGGGATAATTATTATAGTCACATCAAAATCTTTTGTAATTAATATTTTATGACAGCATAACTATTTTTATCCAGAATGTTTCTTTATAATGATATTTACTGCATTTTATTTTCATATAAAATATTTCTAGATTAATCAACAATCTTTTATTACAGAGATTTATCCTTCACTTAAATTGTTAACCGATAATACCTCTACCAGAAAATCTTAAAAAACAAGTAGATTGGAGTTTTATCCTGGGGCTGCTCCACTTCTGTCCATCCAGCTCCAATTCACAAATAAATTAAATTAGAAATAAGAGAATGTAATTTGGGAAATCTATACGTAATCAGAAATTAAGCAGCACTTCTAAATGACCCATGGGTTAACAAAATTGCAAAGAAAATAGTTTTGAGTGAACAAAAAAACCCAAAACATATAAAAGTCTATGAGATAAAGCTAAAGCAGTGCTTAGATGGAAATTAATAGCTTTAAGCACCTATATTTGAAAATTAAACTTTTACCTTAAGAAAATAGAAAAGGAATAGCAGCCTGGCCCATGTAGCTCAGTGGTTGAGCATCCACCTATGGACTAGGACAGTGGTCGGCAAACTGCGGCTCGCGAGCCACATGCAGCTCTTTGGCCCCTTGAGTGTGGCTCTTCCACAAAATATCATGTGCGGGCGTGCACGTACAGTGCGATTGAAACTTCGTGGCCCATGCGCAGAAGTTAGTTTTCAGCTCTCAAAAGAAATTTCAATCGTTGTACTGTTGATATTTGGCTCTGTTGACTAATGAGTTTGCCGACCACTGTACTAGGAGGTTTGATTCCTGGTCAGGGCACATGCCCAGGTTGTGGGCTTCATTCCCAGTAGGGGGCATGCAGGAGGCAGCCAATAAATGATTCTCTCTTATCCTTGATGTTTCAATCTCTCCCTGCCCCTTGTTCTCTGAAATCAATAAAATATATATTTAAAAAAGAAAAAGAATAGCAAACTAAACCCAAAACATGCAAAAGGAAGGAAATAATAAAACTTAGAGCAAAAACTATTGAGAAAGAAAGCAGAAAAATAATAAAGAAAATTAATAAAATCAAAAGTTGATTATTTAACAAGATCAAAACAAATGATAACACCTTAGCTAGTATCATCAAGATAACAGCACACAAATTACCAAAATCAGATGAAAGAAGAGACATTCCTACAGATCTTAAAGAATTAAAAGGATTATAAGAAATCACTAAGGACATTATACCAATAAATTAGACAAATTAGAAGAAAGTGACAAATTTCTAGAAAACCACAATCTATAACATTGACTCAAAAACCCCAAGAATTTTAAATATATGGCAAATAATAATTGAATTAGTAATGAAAATGTCTGCCTACAAAAATAACTCATGCTCAGAAGGTTTTACTGTTAAATTCTATCAAACACTTTTTAATGACAATTCATTAAAACCTGTATCAAAAAAATAGAAGAAAAGGGGAGGCTTTCCAACTGTGAAATTAGTATTACTATGATACTAAAGCCAGAGAAATATATTCCAAATTATAGAACAATATCTCATGATTGTGGACACAATATTCCTCAAGAAAATATTAGCAAACTGAAGTCAACAATATAAAAAGAATTATAAGCCTCAACAAAGTGGGATTTATTAAGAAAAAACTATAAATTTAATATAAAAAAAATGAGTTCATAGATAACTATTATAGACATTTATAAACACATTAGAGGCCCGGTGCACAAAATTTGTGCACAGGGCAGGGGGGGTCCCTTCAGCCCAGCCTGCACCCTCTCCAATCCAGGACCCCTCAGGGGATGTCCGACTGCTGGTTTAGGCCTCATCCCAGGTCTAAGCCAAGTGTCCCAGGGATCGGGCCTAAACTGGCAATTGGACATCCCTCTCACAATCCTAGACTGCTGGCTCCTAATTGCTCACCTGCCTGCTTGCCTGATCGCCCCTAACTGCCCCCCCTGCTGGCCTGGTCGCCCCTAACTGTCCCCTGCTACTTGCCAGGTCCCCCCAACTGCCCACTCCCTGCTGACCTGGTTGCCCCTAACTGCCACCCCCCCCCACCTCTGGGCTGGTCACCTCTTACTGCTCCCCCTGCCGGCCTGGTTGCCCCCCCCAACTGCCCCCCCCTGCTGGCCTCGTCACCCCTCACAGCCCCCCCGCCAGCTTGGTCACCCCACACAGCCTGCTTGTTCAGTCATTTGGTTGTCCCTCACTAACCCCCCTTCCGGCCTGGTCGTAGGCAGCCATCTTGTGAGGGCGTGAGGGTTAATTTGCATATTATCTCTTTATTATATAGGATAATTCATTAAAATTCCTTTATCTGAGCTCTATTACTAAGTATAACAAATATTGTGGCACATTTTTTAAAAACTGATTTTGAAGAAGTCTAAGTCTGATAGCTATAGAAGTACAAGTTAGTAAGTGAATCTGGGAGAGGATCCAAGATGGCAGCATAGGTAAACACCTAAACTACTGCCTCGCACAACAATTTCAAAACTACAACTAAAAGACAAAACGTCTATCACTCAGAACCACGGGAAAGCTGGCTGAGTGGAAGTTCTACAACTAGAAGAAAAGAGCAAACAGCATTGAGGGGTGCACAAGCACGGAAAAGCTGAGGTACGGAGACGCGTGAATCGGGAGCACTGCTGTTTTCAACCCGAAGGGAGATAGCTCCCGATTACTCTGAACTCCAGTTTCTGGGGAGACGCGGGGGACCCAAACTCCTATGGGGAGAAGCTGGACTGTCTGCCGTGGGGTCGGAAAGTGAGGGAGGCTTGCTTGCAGGGCTGCGCGCAAGAATAATTGTTTACTGTGCTGGGGCGCGGGACACGGGGACACGGTCGGAGACGCAGAGCCGACTTCTGGCAGCCATTGCTGTTTGCCACGCCCTAGCCTAGTGACGCTTTGAGACCCCGCCCCGCACAACCTACAAACCCACCCAAGCTCCAAGCAGTGGCTTTAGCATATGAATGGTCTGCCCTATTGCAGCTTAACCTAGCAAACTTGCAGCCCGGGTCAGACAGCTCCAAAACCTCCAAACCCCAAGCAAAGAGGAGAAAACTGTAGTTCTTGCTGTAGTGCCTGCTGGGTGGCCTCAGACAGTAGCTGACCTGCACCCCATTGGAGATCCAGAAGCCAGTGTACCTAGTGGTCAGTGTGAGACACCAGATTTCAACTCCTCACATCCATAAGTGACACATTCAAGAGGCAGACTCAGTGAGCACCAAAGCCCCACTGAAACAAGTCCTGCACCATAAGCGTGTCTCCAGCGCAGCAGTTCTTCCATTATAGACACAGCGGGTCCTCACAGCCAATTGGCCTGGAGGTCAATTCCTCTCAGTGTACCAACAGCAATCAAGGCTTAACTACACCAAGACTCTGCACTCAGCCCACAAAGGGGTGTACCAATGGCATCCACCTCAAGTGATTGGGGAGGCTGAGCTACTGGCCCTTATAGGTCACCTACCACACAAAGCCACTCCATCAACACAAGGAAGCAGCAAAATGCGGAGACCAAGAAACATGTCACAAATGAGAGAAATGGAAGAAAGCAAACTACTGGACAACATAGAGTTCAGAACCACATTTATAAGGCTACTCAAGAATCTTCTAAAAACCGCTGAGAAACTTAGTGAGACCTTTAAGGATCTTAATGAGAATACCAAAAAAATGGAAAAGGACCAGTCAGAAATTAAGCATACACTGTCTGAAATAAAGAATATACAGAAACTCAACTGTAGATCAACGTACCCCAAGAATCAAACCAAAGATCTGAAATATGAGGAAACAAAAAACACCCAACCAGAAAAACAAAAAGAAAAAATCCAAAAATATGAAGATAGTGTAAGGAGCCTCTGGGACAACTTTAAGCATACCAACATCCGAATTTTTGGGGTGCCAGAAGAAGAGAGAGAGCAAAATATTGAAAACCTATTAGAAGAAATAATGACAGAAAACTTTCCCTACCTGGTGAAAGAAATAGACTTACAAGTTCAGGAAGCACACAGAACCCCATACAAGAGGAATCCAAAGAGGACCACACCAAGACACATCATAATTAAAATGAGAAGGGCAAAAGACAAAGAGAGAATCTTGAAAGCAGCAAGAGAAAAACGGTTAGTTACCTACAAGGGAGCACCCATATGACTGTCAGCTGATTTCTCAGCAGAAACTATGCAGGCCAGAAGGGAGTGGCAAGACATATTCAAAGTGATGAAAAGCAAGAACCTACAACCAAGATTACTCTACCCAGCAAAGCTATCATTCAGAGTTGAAGGTCAGATAAAGAGCTTCACAGACAAGAAAAAGCTAAAGGAGTTCATCACCACCAAACTAGGATTACATGAAATGCTTGAAGGGTGTTCTTTAAGAAGAGGAAGAAGAAGAAACAGGTAAAGATAAAAATTATGAACAACAAAGTGACATCAAATACATACCTACCAACAAGTGAATCTAAAAATCAAGTGAATAAAAAATCTGAAGAACAGAATGGACTGGTGAATATAATAGAATCAGGGACATAGAAAGGGAGTGGACTGACAATTCTCAAGGGGGAGGGGTGTGAGGGGTGCAGGAAGAGATTGGACAAAAAGCTTACACCTATGGATGAAGACAGTGGCGGGGGGTAAGGGCATGGGGTGGGGTGGGGAATCAGGTGGAGGGAAGCTATGGGGGAAAAAAAGAGAAACACCTGTAATAATCTGAACAATAAAGATTTATTTAAAAAAAAAGTGAATCTGTAATCATTTCTGCCTTCAACAAAGACATACAAAATGAGACTCAAGACATTCATGTATTCATAGGAAATCCTGACATAGGTGGGTAAACAGAGCAATTTAATTAGCATGATCCTCTAAGTAGGACAAAATAGTCTATTTGTGTTGGGTTAATGAACTCATCCAGAGCACTGACTAGAACCATGGTGCCTTCAAAGGACTCATTGACCTCACAGGGATGAGCACTTTTTCTATCAGACAGCTCTTTATATTCTGCTGGAGAAGGCCACATGTTTATGAGGTATGTTTTTTCCCCCATAGGTTAAAAAAAAGTGTTTATCACAGGTTTTGCCCAGACACACACAATGAACATGAAAATCTCTGCCAGAACTGTCATTTTTCCTATGCATAAACACAGTGATATTACATAGCATTGTTTAATTTTATCAGTTTGTAAAAATGTTTCTCCTACTGTTCTTGATTAGCATGTTGCATTGCCAAAAGACTTCAGGTCACAAGTGAAAAAATAGAATCCAAAGTATCTTTTTTTATTGCTCAACAACTGTCAAACAATGGAGAAAATAACACAGATCCAAAATAATAGTAATTTCTAAAAATATATTTTTATTGATTTTAGAGAGGAAGGGAGAGGGAACGAGACACAAATATCAATGATGAGAGAGAATCATTGATTAGCTACCTCCTACACGCATAGCACTGGGTATCAAGTACCTAACCCGGGCATATGCCCTGACAGGGTATCTAACTGTAACCTTCTGGTTCATAGGTCGATGCTCAACTACCAACAGTAATATCTATTCTAGGTGACATCTCTAAACTACGCTGGATGTTATTCTGTATTAAATATTTAGTGGTTGATGTTGCTGCTTATTCTCTAGAAATGAGATGCTTGTCATCCTTTTGAGCATTTAAACAAATAATAAGAATTTATGAGTTCTTACTGTAAGCTAGGTAAGTATTACTCTGGGCCATGCTGAAGGAAGACAAGAGAAACATGCCTAATCATTTCTGTTAATTGAAATCACATAAGCATCTGGTTTTATTTCAAGTCTTCTCTCTGTTTTCTAGGTCTAAACCAAGACAGATAGAAGGAAGAAAACACATTAAATCTTTACCCCTTTATTTTTCAATAATTATTCATGACTCTCTCACTTTCTTATGAGCATGGGGGCTATCTTTACCAGCCTTGCAAATTAGAGGCAGTGTCCTTCTCTGGCAAAAAGGCTAGATATGCTTGTGGCCTCTTATAAAACATTCAGATTTCTTGAATTTCTTCTTTGCCCTGCGTGAAGAACCCATCAGGACCATTCAGTATCACTCCTGTAGAAATTGGGTGGCAAGGGGAATCAGCACATGATACTCATGCTGTTTTCATCTCTGATCCAGAGGTCTCATGTCTTCTGCCAACATCCATGAAACCATGCAGGCTAACTTGTTAGTTTGCAAGTAGGGTAAAATTCTTCATCACAGTCCTTTCCCTTTAATGTGTTTTTATGTTTTATACGTTTTTTTCCCCCAGGAGAAATCCTATAAATTATTCAGAATTTCTGCCTCTCAGAGAAAGTTGTGTGAACAATTTGACAGAATCCAGGTGATCTTGAAGCCCTTTGGGTATGTACTATATTTTCAAACTCCCATCATGTTTGAGGCTACAATTGGGGAAATTTATAAATAAGAAATCCTGAAAAATTAAAACTATAAATATTTTGTTTTGTGTTAAATTAATAACATTAATTTTCTAAAACTGTGTTTGGATACCATTTTGATATTGCATCTCATTGATTTACATTAGTATATATAATTAAATATATATCTAAATACGAACAATATGTTTTGTCTTACCTTACCTGTGTGCCTTTTGTGTGTGCTTTCCAGACCTTAACACCTTAAGGAAGAAATTGTGAAAATGTTTCTCCTACTGTTCTTGATTAGCATGTTTCATTGCCAAAATACTTCAGGTCACAAGTGAAAAAATAGAATCCAAAGCATCTTTTTTATTGCTCAACAACTGTCAAACAATGGCGAAATTTGTTTTGGATGAAGCACAAGCATTCCTTCTTCCTTCCCAGCCCTATTCCACAGTCTGCAGTTCTTCAGCTGACCACTGATTGATGTCAATGTGAAAATTTTCAGACAGAAGACAAGAAATATGTCATGAGTACTTCAAGCTTCTGATTAGGACCAAAGCCAGCAATTGCACACACTTAGGCCTATTATCCTCATGAATATAGAGAAAGCAGAATCTCTTTGGGGTTGTAAGAATAACTGTTTTATTTTTCCCACAAAATGACTAAGACCCAACAGGTTGTAAAAATATCATGGTACAGTGCATGTCAGGACAAGGAGGACTGGTAAATTATTTATCTGTCTTCCCTCTGTAGTCCCTCATAAGAAGGCCTCGAGCTTATAAGGAGCTGGGCATACTAGGGGCAGACACAGACATGCAAGAACAGTCTCAGAAATCTTAGAGACAATCTCTAACATCTAAAAGAAAGTGAAGAACCCTGAGTAAATAAGACTTCTGCAAATCAAATCAGCATATGAAAGTTTAAAAAAAAAGTATATTCAAGAGTATTAACAGAGGTTGAGGCCAGGGAAATTTACTTGGAAAGTTAATCCCAAACCACTGAGGCTCTAACATAGTTATGGAGGAAATAGGCTTCGATGCCATATTCATTAAAATTATCTCTCTTAATCAAATAATTATTTTGTTATATTATTTTAGCAACTGTGAAAAACTCTTGAGCCTCTCTATTACACTTATTTTTTTCTTTTGTTTTATTTTTGAAGGCGTGCTATGATAAAAATAAGCTTGAATTCAGGAGTTAGAAAAGTTGAGTGCATAGTCCAAAATTGCCTATTACTAGTTGTGAGCACATTATTTCAGCTAATCTGTGATTTCATTTATTCATCTATTAAATGAATCTAATACATGCAACACAGAGAACCATGCTAATGTCAATAGAATCCAATATCATAGTCCTGAAATTAATTATATTATGTTAAAAATTAATAAAATTTATTTTAAATTAAACTTTATATATTATATAGTAAAACAAAAATATTATTTTCCATTGTTTATAATAATTAAGACAGCAAGTATGTATATAAAACAGTCACAGAAAGTCTATTTTATAATGTTTTAGAGAGTCTGAATAAGTAAAGAGTATACATTGACATAATACTGCTTTTTTATTTAGAATATTGAGTTATGGATCATTTTCTACACATGAAGATGTACTGTTGACTTCTGCTCAAGATGTCAGAGTAGGTAAACTCTGTGCTCGCCTTCTCCCATGACCACATCAAAATTACAACTAAATTATAGAACAACCATCATTGAAAACCACCTGAAGATTAGCTGAACAGAACTTCTATTAAACAAGGATTTAAAGAAGCCAGGTCTAGACTGGTGGGAGAGGCAAGGATGCAGAATAGGCAGGTCCCATGCCAACAGTGTGGTGATTCAGAATTGGGAGGATAATCTCAGTTGCAGAGGTCCCCTATTAGGAACAAGGGGTCCCAGCCCCACAGTGGTCTCCCCAACCGGAGGCACAAGTTCCAGGAAGAGGAGTCCCCATAATATCTGGTTGTAAAATCAGTGGAAATTACATATGAGAAAGACAAAAAGCTACTAGACACCAAGGCAATTCTTTTAAAGGGACCACGCACAAACTCACTTGCTCAAAAACCTACTTATTCTAAATTCCAGCACAGTATCTCAAAAAGCAGCAGGGACATAAGAGGAGGAAGTAAATGGATCAAACTTCTGCAGGAGCAGCGTCAGGGCAACTTTAACCATGGACAGAAGTGCTGGCAGCCATCCTTGTTCTTTTGTTAATTTCTCCATCCACACAATGGGCCCAGCATAAGCTGGCACCTAATCTGAGTTCTCCATTAACCTGGCAAACAACATTCACCCCACCCTGGTGATTCCCTGACACCCTGCCCACCCAACTCACCTGCCTTTCCTGAGCTTCGTCTAGAGGCTTCTCCAAACAAACAGCCTGCCTTGGCTAGCATTCTAGACTTTCCAAACATCTCTTAAAGGTTATAAACCCCAGATAAGAAGCAGCTGTCCTCAATGTGCTTTGTAGTGCTTGCAAAGTGACTCCAAACGCAACATAAGCAGCAACTGGTCTCACATTGCACTATAAATCCCATCCAGTGATTTCAGGCCAGTCTTGGCCTGGAATGCAGCTTCAACTAAGTAACCACAAGCCCAGCAAAAGTAAAGGCTAGCCTCAGCTCACCTCATAATGCCAAAGGGTCCCATGCCTGGTACAAGTGGTAGCCAGGCTCAGTTTGCAGCATAGTATTTCCTAAGCACCTCCAAATAGCCCACATGAAAACCAACCACCAATCACTTTGTAGCTCCTACAAAGAGGCCCAAGGCCCAGCATTGACCTTGGCCTGCATCAGAGGCACTTTCAATAGGCTCCAGAACCAACACTTGGTAGCCAGCTTCAGATCACACCAGAGAAACACCCAACTACCTCCACAAATGACACACCAAAAGAGCAGACCCAGCAGGCACCAGAGACCTACTATAGTGATTACAACTCCATGGGATCTGCCCCCACACACAGCTCATCAAATGTAGTCATGGCCAGACCTCACAGTCAGCCAGCTGAGGATAAATTCCCACTGATGTGTCAATAGCAATCAAGATTCAATCACAACAGGAAGGCACAGAAAAGACACACAGGAGACTCCCCTGGAGTTCCTGACAAAGGTGGTTAGGAAGATTGTGCCACTGGGCTCACAAAACCCTATATAAGGCAACTTTGTTAAGACGGTGATAATGGCAGATCTGCCTAAAACATAGAAAAAAAACACAAGGAGTTAAACATAATAAGGAGACAATGAAACAGGTCCCAAATGAAAAAAACAGAATAAAACTAAAAAAAAAAAAGAATTAAAAGAAATGGAGACAAGGAATCTATCAGATACAGAGTATAAAAATAATGGTTAAAAATAAGCTCAATGAATTTAGGGTTAGAACAGATGAACTCAGAACATCAACAAAAAGATATAAATCTTAAAAAAGATGAGGGAAAACATTAAAAAAAACCAACAGTCCCAAATGAAGAATACAATATCTAAAATGAAGAATACATTAGAAGGAATCACTAGTAGAGTAGAGGAAAAAGAGGACTGGCTCAGTGATCTGGAAGACAAGGTAATGGAAAACACGTAATCATAACAGCAAAAAGGAAAAAAAAAAAAAGAATCACCATTCCAAAAAAATAACATGCATATAGACAGTTTAAGGAGCCTCTGGGACAACATCAAGTATATCAACATTTGTATCATAGGGGTACCAGAAGCAGAAGAGAGAAAATAATTGAAAACCTATTTTTAGAAATGATGGAAAATTTCTCTAATCTGGTGAAAAAAATAGATATATAAGTCAAGGAAGCACAGAGAATAACAAATAAGACAAATCCAAAGAAGCCCACACCAAGACACTATAATTAAAATACCAAAGGTTCAGGACAAAAAGAGAATCTTAAAATCAGCAAGAAAAAAGCAGTTAGTTGCCTCCAAGGAGCTCGCGTGAGACTGTCAGCAGATTTATCAGCAGAAACTTTTGCAATCTCAGAAGGGAATGACACATAATAGTCAAAGTGATGAAAAGCAAAGACCTATAACCAAGATTATTCTACTCAGCAAGGCTATCATTTAGAATTAAAGGAGAAAAACTAAAAGAGTCCATCACCAGTAAACCAGTATTACAAGAAATGTTAAAGAAACATTGCTAAGAAGAAAAATATATGCGAATAAAAAAATATAGGAAAGAAAACAAGTCCCACTGACAAAGGCAAACACTTAGTAAAAGCAGGGTTCAGTCAACTATAAAGCTAGTACAAAGGTTAAAAGACAAAAGTGGGGAAATAATGTGTACTTACAACATTAAATTAAGAGATACACAAATATGTATAGACAGATTTAAAAAGTAATGACAAAAACAAGAGTAGGGGGAGAAGAAAAATTATACTAATTATAGAATGTGTTCAAACTTAAGTGACCATCAACTTAAAAAAGACTGTTTTGAATATAAATTAGTATATATAAAGTACATGGAAACAGCAAACCAAAAATCTGCAAGATATACAAGAAATAAAAAGAAATAAATTCAAACGTAACACTATTTACAGTCATCAACATATAAGAGGGGAGAGCAAGATAGTAAAAGAGAAACAAAGAACTATAAAAACAATAAAAATAATTAATAAAATGGCAATAACTACATACCTATCAAAATCACTTTAAATGTAAATGGACTAAATGTTCTAATCAAAAGACTGGATGGCTGAATGGGTGATAAAAATAAGGCCCATACTTATGCTGCCTACCAGAGACCCATTTCAGTTAAAAAATAAACACACACACACACACACACACACACACACACACACACTAAAGGGTTGGAAAAGCTATTTCATGCAAATGGAAAAGAAAAAAAAAGTTGGGTTATCAATACTTATACCAGGAAAAAAAAACAAACAAACAACACATTAAAATAAAGGCTCTAACAAGAGGCAAAGACGAACATTACATAATTACTAAAGGGATCAATCCAACAAGAAGATATAAGCTTTGTACACATTTATGCATCCAATGTAGGAGGACTTAAATATACATATAATACTAATAACAAGAATTAGGTAAGAGCAGTCTTAAATGATAACATTAGACCAGATAGACTTAATTTATATTTTTAGAACATTTCACTCCAAAGCAGCAGAATATACATTATTTTCAAGTGCATGGAATATTTTTCAGGGTAGACCATAGGTTAGGCCACAAAACAAGTCTTAATAAATTTAAAAAGATTGAAATATATCAACTATCTTTGCCAATCACACCAGTATGAAACAAGAAAGGAAGAAAACTGAAAACCACACAAACATGTGCAGGCTAAATAACATGCTACTAAAGAATGAATGGGTTAATGAGAGCAAAGAAGAAAACAATAGACCACTTGAGACAAATGAAAAACTATGGGACACTGCCAAAGAAGTTCTAAAAGAGAAATTCATAGCAATATAGGCCTAGCCCAAGAAACAAGAAATTTTTTAAGAAAACAATCTAATCTTACACCTAAAGAAACTAGAAGCAGAAGAACAAACAAAGCAAAAGTGAGTAGAAGGAAGGAAATAATAAAGATCAGAGAGAAAGGAAACAAAATAAAGTCTAAAAAGCAATACAAAAGATCAGTGACACCAAGAGCCAGTTCTTTGAAAAGATAGACAGTTTCTAAACCTTTAATCAGACTCATCAAGAAAAAAATGAGAGAGAACCCAGATAAATAAAATCAGAAATAAAAATAGAGAAATGATAACTGATACCAGAGAAATACAAAGGATTGATAAGAAAATCTGTGAACAATTATATGACAACAAATTGGACAATCTGGCAGAAATGAATAAATTCCTAGAAACATACAAGCTTTCAAGAATGGATCAAGAAGAAACAGAAAATCTAATCTGAATGACTGACTACTACTAATGAAATCAGATCAGTAATTAAAAAACTCCCTCAAACAAATGTTCTGGATTTGATGTCTTTACAGGTAAATTTTACAAAACATTCAAAGAAGATTTAACATTTATTCCTCTCAAACTATTTTAAGAATGTTCAAAAGGCTCCCAAACACATTTCACAAGGCCAGCATTACCCTGATACTGATACCAGACAAAGACACTAAATACAGTTTAATATATATATATATATATATATATATATATATATATATCCCTGAATAACATAGGAGCAAAAATCCTCAACCAAATATTAGCAAACCAAATTCACCATTATATTAAAAAGATCATACACCATGGTTAAAAAGGGTTTATTCCTGGAATGCAAGTTTGCTTCAATATTTAAAAATTAATTAAAGTTATATACCACATAAACAAAATGAAAGATAATCATATGATCATGTAAATAGATGCAGTAAAATCATTTGACAAAATCCAACATTGATTTGTGACAAAAATTCTCAGCAAAGTGGGGATAGAGAGTAGACACCTCAACATAATAAAGGCCATATATGACAAACCCACAGCTAACATGGATGATAAGCTGAAATTGTTCCTTTAAGATCAGAAACAACACAAGGATGTCCACTTGCACCACTTTTATTCAACAAAATATTGGAAGTTCTAGCTAAAGCAATCAGACAAGAAGAAGAAATAAAAGGCATCCACATTGGAAAGGAAGACTTCAAACTGTCATTATTTGCAGATGACATGATACTATACATAGAGAAAACCCTAAATATTCCACCAAAATCTATTAGAAATGATAAATTAATTCAGCAATACAAATGGCAGCTGAATAGGCAGCAGTGTCATGCACCTCCTCCTAGAGCCAGGCCAGGAAAGCAACTAAATCAGAGAACCTCCACCCTGAATTAACAAATTAGACACAGCTGAGGAGACAGTTTTCAATAAGGAAGGGCATAGGATACCTAGAGAATGCTGCTTGCCAGCCATAACCCACATGGAACCACCACCATAACCATGCAGTGAGTGACACAGTACTTCCCAACAAGCTCCCAGATGACTGCAGGGAGGGTGTGCCGCCAAAGTGAGCTCCTGCACCAGGCCTCCTCACCAGCCTGCTAGGACCCAGCGTCCTAGGATCTGGCTCCAAGACCCCACAGTGAGTGTAAGCCAGGGGAAACCCTATGCCCCACCCCCACCCCTAACCCCAGAACAATGCTGCTAGCCTGGCCAGGAGCCACCCGGTGCCTGTTCCACCTCAAGCCCCAGGACCTGTTGCTGGGACAACCCAGAGCATGCCTCATTCTGAACCCTAAGAGAGCATAGACTGTGTAACCCAGAGCAACCTGTGCCCAGTCCACCCAGGCCGCCTGGACAGCCCTGCTGGAGTGACCCAGAGCAATCCACGCCCGCTTCATCCTGGCCTGGGAAGGGCGACACAGAGCAACCCGGCACATGCATCACTCAGTGCAACAGGGCAGCTCTGACTGGGAGACCCAGAGGAACCCAGGCCCACTCCACCCAGGCCCCCAGAACAGTCCTTCCAGGGCCACCCAGAGCAACCCAATACACACCTAACTCTGGGCAATAGGACAGCGTGGATGGAGTGACCCAGGGCAACCTGCTCCTGCTCCTGCTCCACACTGAGGAGGGGCAAACTGGAGCAACCCAGTGTGCATCTCACTCAGGGCTATAAGAAAACAAGGACTGTGTGACCCAGAGAAACCCACACCCACTCCACCCTGAGCCCAGGGACTTGCTGCCAGGGCAATCTGGAGTAAACCAGCTTGTGCCCCACTCAGGCCACAGGGGAGCTCTCACTGTGTGATCCACTCCTGTTTCTCCTTGGCCCCTGGGACAGTCCTGCAGGGGCTACCTGGAGCAACCCAGCAGATGCCTTACTCTGGGATGCAAGAGAGTGCTGCCTGGGCAACCTGGAGCAAGCCAGTGGGCCCAGTCAGGGGCCACAGAACCATGG
Organism: Plecotus auritus; assembly: GCF_963455305.1. Lineage (NCBI taxonomy): Eukaryota > Metazoa > Chordata > Mammalia > Chiroptera > Vespertilionidae > Plecotus > Plecotus auritus. The sequence goes on along the minus strand of NC_137771.1, from coordinate 90,416,721 downwards.
TTCAAGTGTGCTGCCAGAGGGACCAAGGGTGCCACCCTGCCACGGGTGCTAGGGCTGCACAGGAAATTGCATGCCAGAGGGCCCTGGGTCCTCCAAGGGAGTTGCACACCAGAGGAACTGTGCATATGCTTCCACTACCCTGAGCATCTGAAGCAGACAACCGAGGGACCAGATCCATGGGAGAAGGGGTTACAACTCAGAGCAGAGACAAAAAAGGAGTGAGACTTAAGGCAGACCCAGCCTCTGTGCTAATGATTTCCAGACCATTGCCCTGATAGGTCTTCAGCCTCTCAAACACCAATCAGGGTCCCCAGGGCCAGAAAGAGACAGCAAAAATGGGGAGACAAAAACAAAACAAAACAAAACAAAAAACAGCCCCCCAAGGAAAGAAAAGGAGGAATCACCAGAAAAGGAACTAAATGAAAGAGAGAGATGAACTATGTCAGAAAAAAAATTCAGCATAAGGGTCATACAGTTCATAAATGGGATGGATGAGAAAACCAACTTATGTAAGAATCAAGAGGAAATCAAAATTTATAAAGCTACAATAACAAACACAATGGAAGGTTTCAATAGTAGACTAGAAGAAACAGAGGATGAAATTAGTGAGTTAGAAGATAGGGCAGAGAAATACACCCAATCTGAACAACAATTAGAGAAAAATATTAAAAAGCAGGAGGAAAGCCTAAGGGAGCTTTGGGACAACATGACATGAAATAACATACATATAATGGGGGTGCCAGAAGGACAAGAAGAGAAGCAAGGATTAGAAAACCTTTGAAGAAATAATGACAGAAAACTTTCCTGATTTGGGGAAGAAAAAGTCACACAAGCACAGAATCCCAAACAAGATGAACCCAAAAAACTCCACACCAAGACACCTCCTAATTACAATGGCAAACAGTAACGACAAAGAGAGAATCTTAAAGGCTGCAAGAGAAAGACAGAGAGTTACCTACAAAGGATCTCCCTTTAGATTATCAAATGATTTCTCAACAGAAACACATCAGGCCAGAAGGGAATGGAATGACATATACAAAGTGATGCAAAGCAAGAGATTGAATCCAAGAATACTCTACCCAGCAAGGCTATCATTCAAAATTGAAGATGAAATCAGGAATTTGCAGACAAAAAAAAAGGCTAAGGGAGTTTACCAGATGTACTGGTTAATAATGCAGATTTTGTAATCAAAGAAAATATGATAATTTCAAGAGAAACATCAAAAGTGCTTTATTCAAAGTAATGTCCATTGCTAGCTACACATTTTCCCCATCTTTCAGGTAATTTGTGGTTTCCGTCTCAAAAGAACTTTTCTTGTTTTGAGGCAAAATATTCAGATACCCAATTTTCCACTTCTTCGTACATTTTGAAATGCTGCTCAGAAAGTGCATGTTCCATCAATCGGAACAAGTGGTAATCTGAAGGAGCAAGGTCTGGTGAATACAGTGGGTGGGTCAATATTTCCCAGGCAAGATCGTTTAACATGTCTTTAACTGGTTTTGAAGTGTGTGATGGTGCATCATCATGAAGCAAAATTACTTTGCCATGTCTTCTGGCACATTCTGATCATTCCACGATCAAAGTGTGGTTCACATTGATTGTTTGTTATCGGTATCCATCAGTTTTGTGGTTTCACCTGGTTTCAGAAGCTCATAATACACAACACCTTCCTGATCCCACCAAATGCAGAGCATTGTCTTCTTTCTGAAGGGATTTGGCCTTGCAGTCGATACTGATGGTTGACCTGGATCAACTCATGATTTTGTGCATTCGGTTCTCAAAATAAATCCACTTTTCATGGCCAGTCACAATTTGATGCAAAAAAGACTTTCTTTCATGCCTTGAACTTTGTTCCAGGTTTTAAACTATCACAGCTTCAACCCACTCTGCCAATTCTGCCTTGGCAGTTGGGGGTGGGATTCTAGTATATCCCATTTCTGCTTTGCCAGCTGATTTCTTGTCAGACTCTGTACTTGAAAATCCTGGCGGAGATGGAAAGGCTGGACGAGGGAGAGGAGCTTGTTCTTCCCTATTTCTTGTTGCCATTCTGTGGGCTTGTCTCTGTGACCTCAGCCCCGCAGCATTCTCCATCCCAGCACTGGCAGGTCCTTTCTGTAGCAGCAGCTGAATCTAGTCCACAATCTTACCACCACTTGAAGAACAAGCTCCCTGCTCAGAGGCCCGCAAATTTCAGTAATTCCAACTAATTCCCATTTTCCTTTGAGCTCTGGGGGTGGTAGTCACTTCTAGAAATTGTACCTTTGTAATAACTTTGGCTCTTATCTTTCTAGTTCCCTAATCAACAACTTTATACATAGCTATGAATTCACATTAAATTCTCTCTGTGTAAATCACTGAAGTGGTTTCTGCATCTTGACTGGACATTGCCTGATACAGACTTTCATGGTCTTCAAATCTATGTCCTATCTCTCCTCCCCACTGATATTTTTCTCAGACCTGTTTGGATTCATGTGTGTATGCATCTTAAAATTAACACAAATATTATGAATTAAAGTTGCCTCAAAAAATAAACACTGGTGTTGCCCAGCAGGTGTGGGTCAGTGGTTGAATGTTGACCTATGAACCAGGAGGTCATGGTTTGATTCCCATTCAGGGCACATGCCTGGGTTTCAGGCTTGATGCCCGGTGAGGGTTGTGTGGGAGGCAGCCGATCAGTGATTCTCTCTCAGCATTGATGTTTCTGTCTCTATCTCCCTCTCCCATCTTCTCTGAAATCAATAAAAATATATTAAAAATAAATAAAAAATAAACACTAGTGTTTAATAAAAGTACAGTTTTAAAATTTCATCAATCCAGTGTGATAAGGAGAAATCAATCAATGCTTTTGTATGATATAATAGTTACCTGGTATTCATCCAGCTTTTAACTACTGTACAGGCTTTGGGCTAAGTACTTCATATGGATTATGTAGCTTACTCTTCACTTAAACTCTGTGAGGTAGGTGTATGATTGTTATCTGTTTCATGGTAAGTCTTTCTAAGGAGTCTTAGTAAGATTAAGTACCATTCTGAAGGTCACAGAGATAATAAGAGCAGAACTGAGGTTTAAATGCAGGCTGGCCCATACTTGACCCAATTTTGCCTCACAGGTCTTTATTTGGGATAATAGGTTTGCCCCTTGAGCCCAAAATGATACTGGTAATTGAAATAAGCAAACCTGTAGAGATCAGGAAACTAGAGGGTCACAGTTAAATCATTGCTGCAGCTAGATTCTTTGGACTATGTTCCTTTTTTACTATGATATTAGGTGAAGTCATTCTCTTAAAATATTTTAAAAATAGTAATATATATATATATATATATATATATATATATATATATATATATATATAAATTTTTGTTGCTTAGAAACCTATAGGTAGTTTCTTCATTGTAAGGTGTGTGTTTTTTCTTATTTTTGTGCCCTAATATCTCAGAACTACACAAAATGTTCATGAGCCCAGGTATACTCAACTTACCAGCATCCAATACAGAGAGGCTCAGCCACACTCTACCATACAGTGCACATATGGAACTAACACAAACAACATCAGTGTACTGGCCCACCATTGAAATCCTCTTTCTCAAAACATGACCTATGGACTTTCAAAGACCAGGGCAAGTTCCACTTTGCAAACTTGGAGTTATGATTGGAACAGCATTGCCTTACTAAATTTTCACAGTGCACAAGGACATCCCAATAGAGATGTACACAAACATTGACATAGGTCCTGGAAATCAAACTTACACAAATACATGAAAAATTCAAAAGCCTTTCTGAAAAAGGACAATATGCATATGCATTTTATTCAAAGTTAAATATTAATGCTGCTGCTTTATTTAACCCTCTGCCTAGCATTGTATCTGAGGCATTTCAAACCAATATCACTTGAAATGTGTTAGAACCATCACCTGGTAATTGTCTTCCCTGAAAATTAATGTTTTATGCTAAATAAAAAATGGGATCTAGAAAGTAATTATTTTTAGAACAAGAGAAGAATTAATGCAGTGATAATAAGGAGAAAAGGTCTAAGAAATGGATACAAAATGTCAAAGAATATCTTTGGAGCTGAAATGAGGCGGGAGGAGAAGGATTGTCATTGGCCTTTAGTGTTTTGTTGCTGAGTAAGTGAAAGTAAATGGAAAATGAGGTTCTTCCAGTTTCAAACTGTTACAATATGGTTACTTTCATACCCTACAGAGAATTCCTAAAGGCACCAACCCAGTCACAAATTGGTACACATCAGCATTTTGCATAAAAGGAAACATCCATATCTGACTCAAGCAAGGATGAAATCAATACAGAAACATTTCCAGAGAAGTCCTGCAGGTTTTTTATGCATTTACAGCTAGTATATCGTGCAAAAAAATTCTGACTGTGTAATAAATCAACTTTAGATCCACAGTTGCTAAACCTCCATGATTTTCTTTATCATCACCCAGAGAGCACCCTGTAGACAGTAAAGTCGCATTTTCCCCTACGGTGTCTATCCTTATTAGATGGTTTATCTCTCTGCTGTTTTTTTTGATGGTTTTGATACAGGGGTTAGATTCATATCTTACAGTTTCTCTACCACTGCCTCTTCCAAAGCCAGCAGAATAACATAAAAACACCATTTGACCAACTTCAGAGCCAAAATTCTGTCCCCAGCTATGTGGCTCAACCTAAACCTCTCTGTCAAAAGAATTATGCCCATTTACATAATTGTATTTGATTTTATTCACCACTGAATGCCTTAACTACTGGCATGAATCAAATAATTAATTTAGATACTCCAAATAATATAGTTGGAAATGATTTCACAAGTATAGTAAATAAAAATAACATTTTTAAACCAGAAAATTTTGAATATTATTTAAAAAGTTATGGTGCAAAAGTATATTGCCCTAAATATCATTTCAAAAAAAAGATTTGATGCTTTAAACAAAATGGAGACATTTATGTAAAATGTGAGTGGCACATCATATGAAGATGACATTATTGGATAAGAAAGAAAAAAAAAGATTTTCTTCTTAATAACTTAGCAGCCATGGGCATCTTAGGAGAACAAGAAAACCAATGGATCAGCGTGGTTTAAGTCAGAGTCCCCCTTTTTGCTATACAGAACCACACTCTATTGTAATGCCAATCAGATTCTGTTTGTATTAGAGATATTCGTGTAATTCTCCAATTGTGCCTCAGTTTCCTCACCTGTAAATTGGCAACAATATTGGTTGTTTACGGGCATATGTGAAATAATATTTAAAAATCTGCTTTGATCAATATCTGGCATAGAATAAGTGCTAAATATCTGTTACTATATCTAGTGCTTTAGTAGATTTTAAAGTCTTTAAGAGTTTAAAGTCTGTTTAGTTTATATTTTGATTTCCTGAATTGCTAAGCAAATAATAGACCCTTAACTAGTATTTATTAAGTTAATTGTTACTCAGAAATTTTTGAAGTACATACTGAATTTTACAATGGGCCCAATTTTTGCTTAGTTTAGATAATACTTAAATAGGTAAAAACAACATCTACTTTAAAAAGACCTACATATATAATTTAACCAAAAAGGGCCATAAGAAACTGTCCCAATTGCTGGTCTCTGTTTTCAAGGTCCAGTTGCTATCTCTTCTTTTAAATTTCTCTTGACCAGCCCTGATCCATTTTTCACAAGAGTACAACATTTCATATGTTCATTTCCAGTGTAATTTATCCCATTATTCCTGGTTTTATAGTTATTTGTGTACATGTATATTTTTCCTCGAAAGCAAGAATGATAAAGTATTTATATTTTTCCCTCTAAAACTCTTAGTTGAATACCTTGTTCATATTAGGTGCACAATAAATGTTTGCTAAGTGAATGAATGACCCAGTGAAAGCACTTTCAGCCAGGCCAGGTACATTGATGGTACAAAGTATTATAAGATACAGTCTTTGCTGTCAACACCATCGCAGTCGCATGTACTTTTGTGTTTCTCTGTACATGGGCTAAGAGTAGGAACCAGCAGTTGAAACTGCATGTGTTCCAGGAATCATGGTAGACACCATGCTAAGTGTTGCAGTCATGAACAGGGAATTAGTTTTGAGTCCTGGGAGACATTTGGGAAAAGGAGGAACAGTCTTTGAGGAGTGCTAAATTATTGAAGTATGGATGAGTATGGTCTCCTTGAAGGTGTAAGGAGTTTGTGTGGCTACAGGCAGTATTGGCTACATGTTTGACCACTACTCTCATGGACATTATTATCAACTAGTAAAGAACTGGTATTGGAAATTTAAGTGTGGCAGTTCTGCAAAGTAAAAGTTCATGAGAAGAAACAAGAGGCAGGGAAAATTGAAGTAGGGTTGCTCTCAAGATGAATGAGCTTTTACCAATGCAAGCTGTGGGAGTGGAGAGCTAGGAGGGCATTTTAGGCAGAGTATTATATTCTAGAAGCTGCCCAGAGTTCAGCACAGCTGGTCAATACAGTCTAATGGAAATTTTGATGCCAGCCACATATGTAATTTGAAATTTTCTAGTAGCCACCTTTTTAAAAGAAAAAGAGAGCAAATTAATTTTAATACTATATTTTATTTAACTTAATATGTCCAAAATGTTAACATTTAACATATAATCAATATGAAAACATTAAAGAGATATTTTACATTTTAGTCATACTAAGTTTTTGAAATCTGGGATATGCTTTTCAATTTAGACTACTCACAGTTCATATTCTGAATGTACATGTGGCTAATGGTTACCATATCTGACAATGTAAGACTAAAGAGTAATTTATAGCCTTTTATTCTAGCCTAGAGAATTAATTCCTAGGATATAAGGTGAAAAGATAAAAATAGCATTTTAGCCTGACCAGGGTACTCAGTGGTTGAGCTTTGACTTGTGACCCAGGAGCTCATGGTTCCATTCCCAATTAGGGCACATGCCCAGGCTGTGGGCTTCATGCCCAGTAGGGGGTGTGCAGGAGGGAGCCGATCACTGATTCTCACATCATTAATGCTTCCATCTCTCTCTCCCTCTCCCTTCCTCCCTGAAATAAATAAAAGTATATATATATTTTTAAATAGCATTTTAGAAAGTTCACCTACTGCTGTAGCTGTCTGAAGGATGAACCGGATATGAATGAAGAAAGCCGGGAAGTGAGGAGACCATGGGGAGATCATGGCTGTTGCCCAACCAGGGAATGGGGATATGGAAGAAGGTTGCAGCAATAGGGATGGATAGGAGAATGGAGTTGAAGGATAGCAAGAATGCAAAGGTTGTATGACTAACTACACAGGGGTTGGGGAGAAGGGGTGAAAAGAAAAAGCAGGTGTCTGAAGGTCATGCCTGAGGGTCTGGGTGTGGTAGTCCCCGCTGGGTGTGAGGAATAATGATGAGCTTTGGTTGTACATTTTGACTAAGATACCTATGATTCTACCAAATTCAGGTGCCCAGCAGATTTTTAACTGTACATTCTAATCATAAACAGAGAAAGTATTTTATGGGAGTGAAAATTAGTGCTCTGGATAAGCACTCCTCAAAAAGATTATTTGCCACAAGGTAAGAATGTATCTTAAGAATCAGTTTAATCAAAATTTTAAATTCAGACGGAATGCCTCAGTTGAAACTCCAACTCTGCCCCTTACTATGTAACCTTGGACATTATTTAATTTCTGTGTGCCTCAGTTTCCTCAGTTGTGACATAGTTTAGTAAAATGTCCAAACTAAGCATAAATTAAGCACAATTTAAATATTTATTAGTATATTTGCCAATGATACATCTGATAAAGGATTAATTTAAAAAATATATAAGGAACTCATACAACTTAACAAAAAGAAGACAAACAATCCAATTCAAAAGTGGGCAAAGGAACTAAAAAGACACTTCCCCAAATAGGACAACAGAAGGCCAAGAGACATATAAAAACATGCTCAAAGTCACTAATCATCTGAGAGTGCAAATTAAAATGACAATGAGTTATTACCTCACACCTGTCAGAATGGCTATCATCAACAAATCAATAAATTACAAATGCTGGCAACAATGTGGAGAAAAGGGAACCCTAGTATAGCCACTATGGAAAACAGTATGAAGTTTCCTAAAAAAAGTAAAAATGGAACTGCCAAGGAATATATCCTAAGAAATCCAAAACCCCAATATTCATAGCAGCACAATTTACAATAGCTAAGATCTGGAATTAGCCCAAGTGCCATCAGTAGATGAGTGGTTAAAAATATTGTGATACATTTACAAAGTGGAATACTATGCAGCTAAAAAAAATGAAGGATCTCATACCCTTGACACAGCATGGAGGGACCTGGAGACTATTATGCTAAGTGAAATAAGGCTATCAGAGGAAAATAAGTATCACATAATCTCACTCATATGTGGAACCTAATGAACAAAATAAACTGATGAACAAAATAGATCCAGAGACATATTAGAAGCATGGAACAGACTGTGCAAACTCACATGGAAGGTGGGGGTTGGGAGGAGGGGAGAAGATTAACCTGGAGACTTATATACCTACTAGAGGTCTAGTGCATGGATTCACACCCAGTGCACAGATTCCTACAGGCCAAGCCCTGGGACCCCACGGGTGCACAAATCCATGCACTGGGCCTCTAGTATGCATATAAGATCTTTGGTTAATCTCTTCCTGCCCTCCCCCCCTTCCCCCTTCCCTCTAAGATTCACCAGTCTGTTCCATATTTCCATGCCTGTGGTTTCTGCTCCTGCGTTGAGCATCTGCCCCTGGTAGTGAGTGCATTTCATAGCTACCAGACAGTCAGCTGGTCACTTAGTCTTTTATATATATAGATATACATAACCTATGGACACAGACAATAGTGTAGTGAAGGTCTGAGAGGGGTGGGTCCATGGTGGAGGGGAACAATGGGGAAAAAAAGGGGAGATATCTGTAATACTTTCAACAATAATGATGAAATTTTTAAAAAAGCAAAAAAAATAAACAATAATAATAATCATGCTTTAGGCAACCTTAGAAATATGTATATACTCTTTGAAAATAGAGTATATCTTCATTGTCTAAAGCCATGGTCGGCAAACTGTGGCTCGCCAGCCACATGCAGCTCTTTGGCCACTCGAGTGTGGCTCTTCCACAAAATACCATGGCCCGGGTGAGTCTATTTTGAAGAAGTGGCATTAGAAGAAGTTTAAGTTTAAAAAATTTGACTCTCAAAAGAAATTTCAATAGTTGTACTGTTGACATTTGGCTCTGTTGACTAATGAGTTTGCCAACCACTGGTCTAAAGCATTTAGATCTTAATTGTATACCAAGTGATTTAAAAAATGCTATTTTTGTTTCTAATTATTTTCCTAACATTTTCATTAAAGTGATCAGATAGAAAATGTTTTCTTTTTAATTACATATTTACCTTCTGATAAATTTTTCATATTAAAAAAACCCAGCATTTTAGTCCTGGCTGATTTGGCTTAGTGGATAAAGTGATGGCTTGAGGACTGAAGGCTCATGGGTTCAATTCTGATCAAAGGCATATACTTTGCTTGCAGGCTTGATCCCTGGCCCTGGTCAGGGAGTGTGGGGGAGGCTACCAATCAATATGTCTCTTTTCTATCAATGTTTCTCTTTCTCTGTCTCTCCTCCTCCCTTCCATTCTCTCTAAAAATCAATGGAAAAAATATCCTCAGGTGAGGATTAACAACAATAACAAAAAAATTCCCAACCAAACAACACCAAAACATTTTAGTAAAGTACAATCTATTTATATAAGAGCCTAAGCAACCGTTACAATGGAATGGCCTGAATGATCGGTAGCTGTGATGCGCACTGACCACCAGGGGGGCAGATGCTCAACACAGGAGCTGCCCCCAGCCTGCAGGCCCCAATCTCCAATGGGGCCTGCCAGCCAACCTCCTGGTTCCTCCCCCAAGCCAGTAGGCCCTGATTGTATGATCAGGGCCGGGACCCGGGCTGGGATGGGAAACTGGGGGTGGGTGGTGGTGGACATGGGTGGTGAGGGAAGGAGGAGGGGGAGAGGCAGGGAGGTGGGGAACCGTGTGGTGGTGGTGCATGGGCAGTGAGGGAAGGAGGAGGCAGTGAGGCAGGGAGATGGGAAACCTGATCGGCCCTGATCGCTTGCCACACCTAGGGACCCCACCCATGCATGAATTTTGTGCACTGGGCCTCTAGTAAGATTATATAATAAAAGCCTAATATGCTAAGTGTCCAGTCATCTGGTTGGCTGTTCAACCAATCAAAGCGTAATATGCTAATGATATGCTAAGGCCACTCAACCACTTGCAATGATGTGCACTGACCACCAGGGGGCAGACACTCCAACTGGTAGGTTAGCTTGCTGCTGGGGTCTGGCCAATTGGGACTGAGCAAGATGGGCTGGACATGCCCTGGAGCCCTCTCACGGTCCCTCCCCAGCTGGTCAACCTCCCACATCCCCTCAAAGCTGGTGAGCACAGTGGCAGTGGCAGGAGCCTCTTCCGCCTCCATGGCAGTCAGACATCCCCCAAGGGCTCCCGGACTATGAGAGGGCACAGACCAGACTGAGGGACTCCCACCCTCTAAGTGCACAAATTTCATGCACCAAGCTTCTAGTAAAATATAACAGATAAAAACAGAAATTCTATGAAAGATTTGACTTTGGGTGAGAAACACAAATGTGATATACAGATGATGTACTTTAGAATTGTACACTTGAAACCTATTTAATTTTATTAACCAATATCACCGCAATAAATTTAATAACAAATTTTAAAAACATTTTTTCATATATTTTTATTTATTTTTTCTCTGAAATTTAGTTCTCTTTATTCTTAATTTTTTTTTCTTTTGGAGAATAAAAGCATTAATAAAAGAAAGTGCTCAATTTAATTCATATTTTGTTCTGTTTTATTAAATATTCATTACATACCCCAAGATAATTAAGTCAGGAGGTTTAAAAAAATCTAGCAATCATTTCAAGATACTGTGCTCTTAGTTTTACATTATAATGCTGTCTAATATGTGCCAGGCTCCGTATTCAGTAGTTTATGAAAGTGCTGTAATGTCACACTGAGCAGGTTGGAATGTGGTTAATTCTGTTTGGGGTATGTGAGTCAGGGAACAAAAGAACACACACACACACACACACACACACACACTTGCTGGAGCTGTGCTTCTCAAGTCAAATGTACATTTTCTATGGGGATTGGATGGGAGAGGATGCGTATTTCAGGTAGACAGAGCCTGCAACCACAGAGAAAGAGAAAAACTTTGCCTGCCCACAATGAGCAATGAGCCATTGGTTAATTGTGTTGTTGGGGGCAGGCTTGTAAGTAGCTAATTATAATCTAGTCCGTGCTAGATAAATAGGACCATTGTCCTATATGTTAGAAGAAAAGAGGTGGGATGCGGTAGGAGGGGGAACAGACTCCTTGGAGAAATTAGAGGAGGCTTCATACAGGAGATGTTCCATAGCATTCAAGGACTTTCCATCTCTAAAGCTTACAGCTCAAATTAACTCTAACTGAAGAAGTCAATACATTATACAGTATACAGCTGTGTCAGTTTTCTCTCTGATATGACATAAATACCTGCAGAAGCCTTTCCCTTGTATTTCCCACAAATTCTCTGATGTTGAAGAATGCACGTGCTCTGGGTGAAGGAGCCCCAGCCCTTTATTTCACTTAGGAATGTAGGTGCCTTTGTGGCGACACAAATCTAGATGGTCCTTTTATGTCCTTTTCCTTGTCTGAGAAAGTGCAGGGAGAAAACAGCAGCAGGCTATTCCAGGATGCAAACTGAAAGCAGCACCAAACAGAGGCTGATGACATGGAGCAAAGAAGAATTACAGTTCTATTTATTCGTGGGAACAAAATGTTGGGATGAGAGAGCTAAAGGAAAGTCCTCTCCTTTGACTTGTTGATCTTGGAGACTTGGCCCTCTTGCTTTCAGGTGCTCTCTTGAATCAGATGCCTTCATTGTATCTCTTTCCACATGCTCACTGCCCCTTCTCCTAGTCAGGAAGTCCTTCTGGGATCTAATTTTCCAGAGTACCTCCCTTTTGGGCATGTCCTTTTATTATTATTATTTTAAATATGTTTTATTAGTTTTTAGAGAGAGAGGTAGGGAGAGGAATAGAGAGATAGAAACATCAATGAGAGAGGAACTTCATTGATCTGCTGCCTCCTGCGCACACCCCCACTGGGGATGGAACCCACAATTGGGCATGTGCCCTGACCAGGAATTGAACCATTAAACCAGCAACCTATTGGTTCCTGGGTCAATGCTCAACCACTGAGCCACACTGGTGGGTCGGGGATGTCACTTTAATCTTAGTATTAAACTACCTTCAGTGCTGCTGTTTCCGGCATACTGCAGGTAAACCAGATAAATAATACAAAAAATGGGGAGAAAGGGTGGTTGTCATAACCTTCACACATAACTACTATTTATATCCACCCTCAAAACCACTGGTCCTAGTAGTTAGCTCTAAATCTGTAAATACATACAGGGTGGGACAAAAGTAGGTCTACAGTTGCAAGTATGAAAAACAGAATTTATTCTTATATTATTATTTATTAACTAGATGACTGGTGCACGAATTCATGCACAGGTAGGGTTCCTAGGCCTGGCCGGTGATCAGGGCTGGGCTGATGGGGGAGCCAGCTCTAGGTTACCTGGGAAAAGGGCTGTGTTTACTGCTACCTACTCCTGGTTCCCTGTCCCAGGCCGGGCGGAGGCAGAAGAGGAGGCAACAGTTGCCAGGCCGGGTGTGGCAGGAACAAATGCCGGACATCAATGCCACCAGCTGGCCACCGGAGGTTGGCTGTGGGAGTGCACTGACCACCAGGGGGCAGCTTATGTGTTGTGTGTCTGCCCCCTAGTGGTCAGTGCACATCATAGCCACTGGTCGACTGGTCATTCCTGTTGTTCTGGTCGTTTGGTTGTAACGGTTGCTTAGGCATATATATATATATATATATATATATATATATATATATATATATTATTGTGTATATATTATTGTATTATTTTCCATATGAATAACTGCAAACCTACTTTTGCCCCACCCTGTATAGAAGTTGTTTCTCAAATGGATTTAGATCCAGACTTGAAAAGAGTTGACTTTTAGTGTAAATATGAAAATGACTCTTGAATGTAGTTCTGTTAGAGAACTCTACTGCAGTATGACAATTACGTATTCACCTTTAAATTAAATGCAGCAAAAAATAGTAAGCCCATGAAACCTGAAACCAAGAATCATTGGTTCTCTGTGTAATGTTAAGCAAGTCACTAGACCTCATTTATAAAATGAAAGGATGAGGTTGCTGCTTCCTAAACTTAACTTTAGTTCTGACATTGTATAAGCAAAATATTAAGATAACAGAAAACTTGAGTGATTGCCCAATTTTTTTATGCTGCAAATCTGGTAAAATTATTATAAATACAAGGTTTCTAAATTCAAGAAAAAAATCATTGATATAATTTTGAACCACTAATTTAGTAACCTAATTTATAAACCTAACCAATTACTAATGATGGCTTTAGGGTTTTTATAGGTTTATGGTAATATATTTAAATAAAAAAATTAAAAATGTAAATAAAAATTTAACTGCCTTATGACCCAGTGATTTCATTTCTGGGTATATATCCAAAGAAACCCAAAACACTAATTCAAAAGAACATATGCACACTTAAATTCATTATAGTATTATTCCATACATATGTATAATGGAATATTACTGGATCATAAAAAAAAGAATGAAATCTTATCATTTGCAATAGCATGGATGGATCTAGAGGGTATTATGTGAAGTGAAATAAGTCAGTCAGAGAAAGAAAAATATCATATGATCTCACTTATATGTGTAATTTAAAAAACAATATAAATGAACAAACAAAACAGAATCACAGATACAGAGAACAGACTGATGGGTGAGGGTCTGGGGGACTGGATAAAAAAGGTGAAGGATTGAGAAGTACAGATTAGTAGTTACAAAATAATCATGGGCTGTAAAGTACAGAATAGGAGCCCAGCCAGCATGACTCAGTGGTTGAGCATCGACCTATGAACCATGGTTTGATTCCCAGTCAGGGCATAGGCCCTGGTTGCAGGCTCCATCCCCAGTATGGGGCATGCAGGATGCAGCTGATCAATGATTGTCTCTTATCATTGATGGTTCTATATCTATCTCCTTCTCTCTTTCTCTCTGAAATCAATCAAAAATATATTAAAAAAATAAAATAAAGTACAGAATAGGAAATATAGTCAATAACATTATAATGATTATGTATGTGCCAAGTGGGTACTAGAAATATCAGGGGGCACTTTGTAAGGTATATAATCATTTAACTTACATGCCATACACTTGAACCTAATCTATATATATAAACCCCTAATATGCAAATAGACTGAATGGTGGAACAACTGAACAACCGATCACTATGACATGTGCTGACCACCAGGGGGTGTGCACGAAACATGGCTGGAATCGGCAGCAGGTGGGAGAGCGTGGAACATGGCAGCGTTGGCCGTGGCAGGGTGGTGGAGCAGGTGAGCGGGGGCACCAGACCACGGCAGGGCACCAGTCACTGTCATTGGGGAGAGCCTCTGGTGGTTACTGAAAATTCTTTGCTCCTGCACACCATGGTTCGGCCAGGCACTCACACCTGCTGCCGGTGCTGGCCCCACTCACACCCACTGCTGGCTCCTGGTGCTGGTCCTATCACTCAGTGCCGTCAGGAAGTGCAATCGGCGGCTGCCAACCCCTGATCGCCCCTGAAGGCTTCTCCACCTCCCCCTGCTCCTGAGGGGTGATCGAGGCAGCACCCACTGCTTGCACCCGCTGCTGGCGCCAGCCCGAGTCGCTCCACACTGTCAGTGGGTGCAAGCAGGGTCAGCACAGTCAGTATGTGGGAGTGGCGGCGGAAGGAGCAGAGCTGCCGGCAGGTAAGGGACCGGGGGACAGAGTGGGGGCATGAAGGATGGGCCAAGACCCATCCCTGTGCCCACCGCAGCCTTGCCGCTCACAGTTTCAAGGTGCACGAATTCGTGCACTGGGCCCCTAGTATAAAATAATATTGAATGTGAACTGTAATTGAAAAAAAAGTTAAAAATAATAAAATTTTAAAAATAAGTTAAATAAAATTAGACAACCTTACTAACTTAAACTTTTATATTAACATTTTTGGCATATCTTATCTACTTTATGATAGGTCATTGACAACTTAATCAATTACAATAAGAGCTAGTTGGCTGCTTGAAATATACATTTAAGAACCTAAATCAGGAGCTTGGCACTAAAAATTAGGTACGTGAAGAATCAAGTACTAATACGAGGTTCTAAATATGGAAATATGTTCACTAATAAGGTCTAGAGCTTGAAAATTAGGCCAGCGTTGTGCTTTACAAGCTAAATAACCACAGTTAAAACTAAAATTGGAAACTTTGGACAAACATTTATGCTGCTGCTTTGAAGTTTAAAACAGTAATATGAATAACTGCAAACAAATGTCACATTGATTTTTATTTAGGTTAATTACCAAATTTTTAGTGTGCGTTTCTTTTTATATATACAGTATTTTGAATGAGTGATGGTCTTTGTATGACTATAGAACTCTCTTGCTTTGTTTAAAAGTACAGAAAAATTGCATTCTTAAATAAATATATATTTTGTTATTTTATAAAGAAAAACAATTTCTTGTAAGCATGTAGGAAATAAAGTGGTAATAATTTTAAGTAAAATCTTATCTATAGAGAACATAGGCAAATTTGACATATAGAGAAGAACCTACTTACTCTTGGGAAAAGAGGTCATATTTATTATTTTATTCTAAGACACAAATTTTCACAATTAAAAATGTAAGAGTCAAATTATTTACAGCAAGAATATTTAACCATTAGAGTACAAGATAATCCAGGCTATGGACCATGCTTAAATACCCTGTAATACAATTATAAATGGAGCATAGACTTTTGAATCAGAAATATCTGGATTTAAACCAGAGATCTGTTACTATTTAGTTATTTAATGTTAAATAAACTTTATTTTTCTGACCATCGGTTTCTCTATCTATAAAATGGCTTAACATTTTTAGAATAGGTTGCAAATATAATAAAGTAATATATACAAGGGCCTAACGAAATTCTGGCACATGCACATAGAGATGCTAAACAGAGAGGGGTGTATCTTCTGATTAGGACTCTACTATTAATCAATGTTAATAGACTCTCAATTTCTTATAGTACCCGGAGCCTTGACTTACATTGTATATTAAAAACACATACATAACCCTGGCCATAATGTGGCTCAGTTGGTTGCAGTGTCATCTCATGTACCGAAAGGTTGCTTGTTGGATTTCTGGTCAGGTCACATATCTAGATTGTGGGTTTGCTTCCCTGTCGAGGCATGTAAAAAGGCAAACCAATCTATGTTCTCTCTCACATTGATGTTTCTTTCTCTTTCTCTCCCTCCCCACCCCCCCAAATCAATAAGCATATCCTCGGATGAGGATTAAAAAACCCCAAATACATAATTAGGTTTGATGGGTGCCATCTATGTACGCCCTGTTTTAAATGCTTAACCGTTTGGCCTCACTTTGCTATGTGAACTTCTGTCCTAGCTTTGTTTCACTGTGCTTAACAGGACCCTCTTTAGAGAAAACTGGGCACTTCTGTCCAGTTAATGGGAATTATAGTTTACAAACAAGTTAGCAATGGTGTTGTTAAGGGGATGTTAGCTGCCAAATACCATTTAAGATATACTTTTCATTTTCTCTGAAAAAGCCACATTGCTTTGAAAGTCCTTCCAGATTTCTTTAAATGAAATCCAGAATGTGTTAAATTAGAACCATCCCTTAAAGATACTGATTGCATAATGATCTTTTAGTAAAGTATGCAAACAAGCCAACCTTGAGATTTGTAAAGAAAATGCAATTATATCATATAACTTCCTAATAATGAAAAGGACCATTTAACTAACTAGACAGACAGGTTTTGACACTTATTTCAGAATCTCATGTTCGCATGTATGGACAAAAAGCTAGCTTGGCCTCGGGAGCAGGGTGCTCTCCACTTGGAATTTGCTTGAGGTGGAGTTAGACAAGATAGTGTGGTGACCCTGCAGCATGAGGCAATGTCCATTTAGCCAGGATTCTACTGGGGGACTGGATTATTTTGAATGAGCCATGTGGTGTTTGAGACATAGTAGAAGATAAAGGCTAACCCATTTTATCAATATGTTCATGATTCTATTTGTACTCTTGTGCTTTGTTCTTATAGGTGTTCGTTATATGGCCTGAAAGACGTGCATATTTTGATCACTATGTTCCTTTGCAAGGGCAGATCTGAAAACCATATGCTTCCATTAAATGAGAGAACGTTTCTTGTTATGTGGGATTCATTCTGACTAATACTAAATAACATGATCTGCTTTTCAGGGCTGCAGACTTTTAATGGTCTTTTTGTTTGTTTGTTGTTTCTATTCTGTTAGACATTTGAAAAGCTTTAAAATAAAATTCCATTGTAGAATGCAAAGTTCTTTTTAACAAACTATTTTCTTAAATTTTCTTTTGGATAATGTAGAATTCTGAATCTGGCACCAGTTCTAAGTCAGTAATTTCCGCAAAACTGTAAAAGGATTGTTTTTGAGGCTGCTCTTTTTTTGTTTGTTTGTTTGTTAATCCTCACCTGAGGGTATTTTTCCATTGATTTTTAGAGAGAGTAGAAGAGAGAGGGAAAGACAAAGAGAGGAACACATTGACTGGTTGCCTCCTCCAGCCCTGACCAGGTATCCAAGGTATGTGCCCTTGTGCCCTTGACAGGAATCGAACCTGGGACCCTTTGATCCACAGGCCAACACTCTATCCACTGAGCCAAACCAGCTAGGGTGAGGCTGCTCTTCTGATAGAAGCAGGTTTACCGAGACCTTGGTACATGTTCTGAGATGTAATTTTGCATTAATTAAACTTAAAATTAAATTTGAATTTTCAGAAAAGTACTGAAATTTGGTTTTGAAATGATTCATTAAAAATCTTGATCATTGAAGGATATTATTTTCATAGCTTTACTGGAAGAAATAACAGTTATTACCCTCATTTCCTGGATAATAAGGAAAAGTATTCCCATTTTCTTAAATCAAATAAGTAAGTGAAGGCCACAGAAGTGAACCCCAGTTCTTGCTAGGGCTACAACCACTAAGAGTACAACTTTCAATTCTTCTTAAGGACAATGGCCTACAATAAAGTAGAAAGGTCCCTGAAATGTACATGTGAATAAATATTTTAAATCTTTAAATTACAAGGTAGTTTTGTGATTGTTTGTGTGTTGTCGTTTTTTTACATTGAAAACATAATGCATAATAGTACAGTTACATTTGAGGAAAAGGATTATGCTAGTTTCCAAAATTAATTTTATACTGTTGTAGCTTTAAACCAATCCCTTAATATGATTTAATTTAGACTTTGGCAATTAAACTTCCTATATGATGAAAGACAGTGCTTGTTTATGGAAGAGAGAGTAAGTGATACAAAGGGTATTACCTTTGGAAGTTTGATTCTAAAAGTCATCAGAATAAAAGATTGCAGTCTTAAAGGGAGGCCATGTAAATGTGTTACTATTGTAGTTAAATATATAAATGACCTTCCTACTTACATAGACTTCTGCACAGCTCCTACATATATCATGCAAATATATATTTACCAGAGAGACCTATAAGACTATATCGTACCTGGGAACCTTTACTTTGGTTGTTTTAAAATATATATTAAATTATCCTTATTTGGAAAATTGTATTACTGTCAGAATCAGCTAGAAATAATTGTCTATTATTTAAATATATATTCTATGCTTCTATGAAGAATGGATTTGCTCTCACATAACTTTAAAAATTGAGGTCAGAAGGAAAACAAAACAAAACAATACCCCCCTAAATTATACAGAAAGAAACGCATATGCTCTTAAGCTGAATGATTTTTCCCATGAAGGTATAGCCTTGTTTGCAGAAGAAATGTTCCATTATATTTTTAAGGTGTTGTTTTTATAAAGAAAACATTTTTATTTAACCAATATCCACATGCAGCATGACATTCTGTTTAAAAACCTTTAAAAAATATATTTGCCCATCTCAAGGTCAATTGCTAAAGTTAGTTGCCCCATTTGTAATGTTGCTGGATGACAAGCTTACTCTCACCTATAAAGTGAGAGAGAATATTCAGTAATTTCTGAGCACTTTTTCTTTTTGTTGCTTTAAATATGGGTGTAGTGAGTTGGTTGAACAAGATGCAATTAGGTCTATCCGTTAAATTAATCATCTTCATTCAGATAATATGATGTATTATAGCTGTGTGTGAGATTTTATGATTTTTACTCAGATCTACTTCATTCTGAGCAAAATCTTGCAAAAGTGCAAAATGTATCCAAAACTGTCCCATCCTTCTCTTTCCTCTTCCTTCTTGTTATATATTATATAAGATCCAATTAATGAGCAAGAAAGCTGATATTCTCCTGGTTTTTATTCTTCTATAGAAAAAAGGAGATCACAAACGCATTAGCATAGACAAAATTCTGTAATCGGTAAAGTTTGAAGCTGACACACTTATAGAGCTCTGCTTGCCAAAAATAGGATTCCATTTGTACTATATTTTTTCCCCTGAACCAGTTTTGCCAATGCTATAGGAAATGCCAGCTTTGGACGTGCAGGCCTGGGGAACACAAGGTTTCAGTAGGTGGCGCTTCAACACAGCCCACCTGCTTCAGGGCTTACATGTGTACTCAACTTTGGAATACCTGTGGTGAATCAAAGGCTTGGCCCAATTTGCTAACACTGCAGCTAAATTGTTGTCTCTGGCAATAACTACCTCAAATGCAGCTGAAACATCCAGGCAATCAAGACAGTTAGTGTATATTCTTGGTAATTATTTTCACACACACACATTCATATAGATACCTATACTAGCTCTACTTCTGAAAATAAAAATCAGAGAAATTTTATCTTAAAACTTCAATGGTATTTCAGTAATTGCAGCTTCATATTTATTTTATGGTTGGGTTATTGGTTTGTATCATATTTGCATGTATGCATGTCATTATTTTTCCCTTAAAAAACAATGTTGCAATATTTTTGCAGCATTTAGTCTTAGAAATAACATAAATGTTTCCTTTTTCAAATAATTTTACTATTTAAATAAGTGAGAAATATATGAAAATGTCAACAGTTTTTATTTTTTTATTAATTTGGGAAAGAAAGCATCTGCAGGAATGCTTCCTAACATGCCTATAAATTGACATAAACCAGGATGATTAAATGAGGACAAGCCACGTGTCATTGACAAACAGCAACAGAGATGCCTGGAGTGAAATCTACTAAAAGGAGCGTTACCAGAAAAAAGAAAGCTCCCTATGGTCCATTGACCCAAAGATATCTGCAAACTTCATTCCAAGAGAAGATGAAGAAAGAGAACAGAATACTTTAGAAATAACTAGCTACTCATTTCTAAAAAGATGAGAAACTGATTAACTATTCCATCTCCCCCCGCCACCCCCCAATTTGTTGTCCAACATTCAGAGTTTAGAATATCATTACAGGTATTTTATGTTGTTATGTAATATGTTAATGTTTTCTTGAAATCTTCTAAATGTGCATTTAATAGGTTTTCCATTTGAAAATATGGTGTTTTTAGGAAAATGCAACCTGCTTCTTTTTCAGAAACTCTTTGCTTTTCAATTTACTGCTTTCATATAAATTGAATTAAAAGATACATTTCAGGATATTAAGCAGAAGAGCAAATGAGTATAAATAGCTTGCACACCTGTTATTTAATGTATCATATTGATATATTTATAATTGATATGAAATAAACTAATTAAATGAATGAAATAAAATAATAAAAATAAAGTTTTTGTTTCTCCTAGATCATCTGTTGTTTATTCTATAATACATAGAATTTTTTAAAAATTAACAGAAGAATATATATTTTTGGTTCTATTATATTTCTAAAAATTTTCAGAAAATACAACATAATATAATAAAGCATAGCAACATAATGATTTTAAAATAATTATTGATTCAAATATTGAACGTGATTATTTTTCCTCTTTGAAAATGCCAATAGAAAAAAAAATCAGCATCAGCTATCTTATTTCTTTCCTCTATATTTCTTGATAGAATTATTTCTGATTAAAAACCAAAAAATACCTGAAATCCATTTTTGAAAACGCTTTCTTCCTCAAACGCACAGTATGTATGCATCACTGTTTTTATGTAAGCTTTACATTATTTTTCTAAGAATGTATCTTATGTGTGTGTCTATTCAACTTTAATACTCATCCTCTATTTTGCATATTTTTAACATAACTTCAAAAAGAAGAAAAAAGTGCTCTCAAATTTTGCATCTTTGTTAGTAGGCTATATTGACATCCCTTGCTTCGTTGACTTTTTATTACAGTGCTGAGGTTTAAAAAAACAACCCAGCAGTGTCAGCTCAGCTCTTTGCTATGGCTCCAAGTGTAGATCCCTGGCATTTCCTCTTTGCTTTCAGCTTCATGGATTTTCTTCACTCCATCTTATTTTCAATAGAATTCGCTTAAAAACAAACTTGAAGGGTTTACTACTTTTTTCCCCTTTTCCAAAGGTTTCATGTCACAAAATGCAAACATAAAGGATAGCCTTGTATCTAGCCCCCCTCCCCACAGGGCCTCCACTGCGGCCCTGGCATCTGTCAGAGAGGAATGCTCCAATCTGGGCTCCCGCTGAGCTGAGATGTGGCTGCCTCCCCCAGTCCAGGGCCACACTGCTCAGGAGCCAAAACACGAGACCATCTGATGCGAGTCTGGCCTAATGAAAGTCCAGCATGGGGCTAAATGAGTTTCCACCACTGCTGGGTGAGGGGCTAATGATAAAACAGCTCCCTGGGCGCGCTGCTGCTGTGGGTATCTTTGTCAGGGCATATGGCAGTTGGCTGAGTGCCTTACTTGTGCGATTTTCTCTCGGATATATCCTAAGAACGCGTGATGTAGTCCTGCTTTCTCTCTTCCATTCTGTGTCTCTCTTGGCCTGCTCTTTCCTGCTTCTTCTGTACTCCTATGGTCTCTTGGCTTGATTGTTGGGTAATAAAGACTATCTTTAGGAAGTATATGGTGAAACTGTTATTATTATTATTATTGTTTTAATGTGGGTGTAAAAGCAGAAAAATGGAAGAGAGAGTGATATTGACTATTCCACCGGGTAGGCGGTTCTGTTTCCTTTGGAGCATTTAGCTAAAGGCATACATTTTATAGAACCAGCTGAACAATCACCCTGAAACTTGTTGAATACAGAGATGCTAATTAAAATCTTCACCTTTATGGTGTGCCCTTCCCTGCACCCACACCCCATCTCCCTTTCTTGTATCTCACCACTTATTTGCAATCTGTCCTGCATGCATTTAGGGTTTTCTAAGATGTGATAAAAATGGGTTTCAGATTTTTATTTATTTTTATTTTTTTATTTCTTTATTGACTAAGTTATTTCATTAAAAAAACTTAAACCAATTTAATAAAAATGATTAAAGTAAAATATTAAACAAAACACTGGTTACTTTGGTTTATTTGCTATCTCTATTTGTGAAACATCTGAAGAAGAGGACACATCTTGAAAGATTCTAATTTCTGGGTACACTGAATAGACAAGTTTTTGTTTTTTGAAGATACTTTTGTGTGATAGATGTAGATTCCCATCACAATTTGAATTGCTATGTGAAAATGCCCACAATAAAAATTAAAGCAACCTTACAAATCCTAGAAATATTTCCAAATGTGTTTCCTATTCTTTTAATATTTATAACTCATTGAACATAAATAAATGCTTTGATGCAAATTCTTCTATTTTAATATTGCCTGTATATAATTATATCTGAATTTAATTTATTCAAATACGTGATTTGGTTTTGGATCCATTTTTACTGCAGTTATTAAATTACATACTACATAACAGTGTATTGTATCATTTACATAAGAAAGTCACACATGTAGGAGACAGAAGGTGAGGCAGAAGTCCCTAAAGCTTAGATATTTTCATATTAAAGTCCTTGTTTTGAGTTCTCTTTGCTAAAGCATCTTTTTTTCTTTTTTTTTTCTTTTGTTTTTCTTTTTTTTTAATGGGTCATTCAACTTACATTCTGTCAGAAAACTCTAGGACTTAAATATAATGTGTAATTTACATAGCTACGATAAATAGCCCATTCTAATCTAAATATGTTATCCTTTCATAAACTCCTTCTGAGAAATTCTAAATAATTTTTTTTTTAATCACATGCTTCTTACTGAATGAAAGAACCCAGTCGTGTTGAGAGGTTTCATATGGGCTCCAGGTAAACCCCTGGGCAAGCCACTCAGTCCGTGATATCATCTAAATTAGATTGTTTTCTTGTAAATTGCATTGTGCAGAAATACCACAACGTTCCACATGCTGTATGCCCCATTTTAATTTATTCCCATGACAAAAACTTCATTAATATAATTTTGGAACAAAGTGAAAATGATAGGAATTTTCTGTGTCACTGAAAAACCAATCCTGCTTTCTTAAGGAAATATTGCTTTAAAAACTCAATGATATTCAGTTTCTAATTTACAAAATTCTTCTTGGTGCAAACATTATTCACAAAGTATTTTCAAGTCTGCAGGATTAAAATAAATTATAATAATGTTCTATATTTTATATATAAATTTGTAGGTTGCCCAGAATTTTTCTTAAAGCTTCATTATTTTTTTACCTTAATAAATTTATTAGATTTTTAAAAAATATGCTTATACTTTTTGAGGCTTACCATGAACCAAAATAAACTCTATCTCTCAGTTAGCAGTTATAATTGTACATTACTATATTATCACTTACCTCCAGGTAAATGTGAGATAATATGAATACCAAAAAAGAAAAATGGCCTAAATGTCAAGGAACCTAAATTACCATCACAATTCTGTCACCTAAGAGGAACATGACTCTTTCTAATACAAATTATAACAGCCCTGAATTTACACACTCCATTGTGCACCACTTTTTTCCCTCCATGATCTCATTTAATCATCACAGCCACCCTTTGAAGTATCCCAGCCCCATTTTAAACAGTCACTGAGGTTTAGAGAAGTTTAGACATAAGTATGCAGCATCACATATAGTAAGATTGCAGAGGGTCAAACATCACACTTCAAAGCTTGATATTTTCAAAACATATTCTCATTTCACCTTCAAAAATCTTTAATCTCTCCAAAATACAATTTTGGACCAGAAAAGTTTAGGGTTTGGACTAGAGAGCTTCTGATTTTCATCTCAATTATAAAAGTTGGAGCCTGCTGCAATTTACAACCACTACCTGTCAGCATCGTGAAGTGAGTGATGCTGCCATTATGGGAAGACTATCCAAGACCCTTGATGGACTCAGGGAGCTTACAGAGAAAGCAGGGTGGGGTTAGCAATCGACTACCAACTGACTGACATCTTGATAGTGTAATCATTAGTATGAAACATATGGAGAATACCTGGGACCTTGCTACCTACTGATGCTTTTTAAGTTACCCATCACCATTTAATAAATTAGTCTATCTGGGGTGGGGGATGGGATCAAGAAAGAAAAGAGGGGAGGAGAGAGGAAAGGAAAGAATGGGGAGGGGAGAGGAGAGAAGAGAGGAGAGGAAATCCCAGCTTTTGCTAATTCTGCCAGCACTTCCTAATTTGACCATCTACCTCCAAAATAGTAATTCAGCAAATGCAGTATTTATTCTATAATTACAGATAAAACCAGTAAATTTGAAAGAAGACAATGGTTTTCTTTTAGTAAAAGCCTGTTTTAATGCCCCCCTGCTAAACACCTAAATTATAAAAACACTAGGGGCCCAGTGCATGAATTCGTGCACCTTGAAAGGAACTGTGGACCACGAGGCTGCATTGGGCACAGGAGCGGGTCTCGGCCTATTCTGTGCACCCCCGCTTGGCCCCTCCTACTGTGGCCCTTGGTTCCCTGTCTGCTGGCAGGCCTGCTCCCACCACCACTGCTCTCCTGCACTGATAGTGACGGCCCCGCTCACACCCACTGATGGCGTGGCGCGATTGGGGCCAGCGCCAGCAGTGGGTGTGAGCGGGTCCAGCGCTGTCAGCCAATGTGAGCAACTGCTGCTGCCCCAATTGCCCCTCAGGAGCAGGGGGAGGTGGAAAAGCCCTGAGGGGCAACTGGGGCTGATAGCCGGCACTCACACTTGCTGATGGCACCGAGTGATCAGGTCCAGCGCCAGGCGCCAGCAGCAGGTGTGAGCAGCAGCTCTGGTGCCAGCAGCAGGTGTGAGCAGGGCTGGCGCTGGCAGCAGGTGTAAGCGCCAGGTGGGACTGTGGCGCGCAGGAGCAAAGAATTTTCAGTAACCACCAAAGGCTCACCCTGATGACCGTGACCGGCGCCCTGCCTTGGTCTGGCACCCCCACTCACCTGCTCCACCATCCCACCACAGCCGATGCCCGCCATGTTCTGCGTGCACCCCCTGGTGGTCAGCACATGTAATAGCGACTGGTTGGTTCAGTTGTTCCGCTGTTCGGTCTATTTGCATATTATGATTTTATATAATAGATCTTTGTGGTAAAACTGCTTATGGCAAAAATTACAAGGATTTCAGGTAATCTTTTTCCTCCTAGCAAGTTATTTCTTGATAGTCTATGGCAGTGGTCAGCAAACTCATCAGTCAACAGAGTGGCAAACTGCGGCTTGCGAGCCACATGTGGCTCGCGAGCCGCAGTTTGCCGACCACTGGTCTATGGGAATATATAACCACCCTACCAGATGCATGATGTGTCTTTAGTATTTTTTTTTTATCAATATGGAGATTTAACATATGGATTTATATTCTCTAAAATTGGAAGAAAAAAACAATTCAATAAGTTCGTCATTGTCTACATCCCTAATTAATGTACATATATTCATATACATTATGTAGCCAGGTTTTACCTGATATCAATAAATTTGGCAGCAAAATTACTTGATGTGAAAATAATTTTTAGTCTTTTTTATCTGGGGGTAATTGTTCATACCTCACCTTTAGGTATATTCATATGCTTAATAACAGGATGTTTCTTTGATGATTTTGAAGGTGTTTTGTAATATGATATACAATATATGCTATGTATTACCTTTTTATTTTTTAAACTATGCTATTATTGGTTTTTTAGAGATAGAGCAAGAGAGAGGGATAGTGAAACATCCATGAGAGAGAAACATCAATCAGTTGCCTCCTGCATGCCCCTTTTTGGATGTGCCCTGATGGGGAGTCAGAATTGGCAACCTCTTCCTGCATGGGAGGATGCTCAACCAACAGAGCCACACCAGCCAGGGCATTTATATTACTCTTTTAAAAAGTATGAAAAATAAATCAAAGTTCCAAAACACATCTAGCAGTAGGGATTTCATATAAGGGAATGTGGATCTGCATTTAGAAAGCTTTAAAAACAGTGATTGAAATAAATATGTGAATAGCTTGGCAAAGTTTTGATATGTAAACCATATATCTAATATATATTTTGATAATTATAAGTAATCATAATATAATACATAAAAAGATGTAACTTAAGTAAGGGTTAATTTCATTTTTGAGATCTCAGAATCTGACCAGAGATAATTTTATCCTGAAATAATCTTATATGCCATAATATTTTTACATAAGTAATAAACAGATAAAATAGCACACACACACACACACATAATATATATATAATTTCTAAAAAATAAAACCAACACAATTTCTAGTTATTGGTCTACAGTAGATTGTGCCTACAATAGATTATATGGTTTTGCTGTTTTTATTCATTTAGAGAAAAAAAATTCTAAGTTTTGAAACCACAGCTTAAAGTAATGAAGACATATTAACCAAACAAATGTATAATTTACATTAAAATATATTAAAGTTATTTTAACATTTCAACTTTCAACTGATTCAGGTTTCACTCAATCCAATGGTGATGTTTCTCCTCAATCAGATTTAACAGAGTCTCCTAATTTTTGTGAAAAATACATGTTGTGGCTTGAAGATCATGGACATTTCTAAATGTAATAATATTACTGAAGAAGCAGAATACAGAAATATGTATTGTCTTATTCTATACTGGAGGCCTAATGCATGAATTTCATGCAAGAGTATGCCTTCGCCGCTCTGGCGGTTGCCTCAGCCCTCTCAGCCCTGGTGGCTGCCTCGGCCTTCCTCTGGAAGGTTGTCTGGAAGGTGGTCCGGATGATCGTTCCACTGTTCAGAAGTTTGGTCAATTTGCATATTATGCTTTTATTATTATAGATTATTATAGATGAGGGAGGGAAAGAAATAAAAGGTATTATTTTATGCCACGTAATTGCTTAAGAAACAAAAACTTACTTTGTTATAGAAAATGTGTAGATGCTTCACCTATGTACATTTTTTAAATATATATTTTTATTGATTTCAGAGAGGAAGGGAGAGAGAGATAGTGATAGAAACATCAGTGATGAGAGAGTATTGATTGGCTGCCTCCTGCATGCCTCCTATAGTGGGGGAATTGAGCCCACAACCAGGGCATGTATCCTTGGCTGGAATCGAACCTGGGCCACTTTAGTCCACAGGCCGATGCTCTATCCACTGAGCCAAACCAGGTAGGGCCATATATGTACATTTTAAGTTATTAGAAATATAGAAATACATTAATCTATCAGATACTAACATGGAGCAATTAATTTTTCATCAACAGCACTGAGTGGTATTAATAAAACGTTGTAGTAATTTTTTTCTCTTTATTTAATTTTATTTTTGTCCATCCTCATTTATCCCCCGTACCTTCTTCCACCTTCATTTCCCTCCCTCCTTCCCCCTCTCCTGCAACCACCACACTGTTGTAATTTTAAATTAGTTTTGTGACCTGCCACTCAGGTGGCACAAACCTTCACTTCGTTGTCCATTGTAAAAGGCAAGTGAGAACAAGTAAAAACATGGATGGCAAGGCAAGTTTCAAAATCATACACATTAAACAAAGGAGTTACGAAACACACCTTGATTTTTCAGAACTGTATCCAAGGATGATACCACACAACTCTACATTCTGGATACAGGTGTATAAAATAACGCCTACAGATTGCATTTTTTTCCTGTTATTTTTAACTATCTTCTTGAAATACAAGTTTGTTTCTGCCTAGACAAGTTGAGGCAATTTCATTATTTGACAAACTACAAAGTACTAATTGAAGGTTATATTTTTTCTTTCTACTAAGAATCTTTAAGAAAGTTCCACATATATATTTTATTCTATTTAAGGTAAATGCATTTCTGTTATGCACTATGGAGTACACAGAAATTCTTTTTGGAGCTTTTTAAATTTTTTCCATACATACCACAAATTTGTATTTTAAGATTCCACATATTACCTTATGTTTGGGACACTATGTTTTCCTTTCAGCTAAGAATTTTAAGACTCTTTACAACAAATAATTTCCTATTTGCTTAATAACAGTCATCTTATCACTCTGGGGCATGGAAACACTGTATCTGCTCTTCATGATTTAAATTATTTGGTCATGTATGCTTATTAATTGTAGATAGTTCATAGTATAAAAAAACAAAGCTTCATAATATCCCATTTAGAAATTCATCAGGTTTCCTCTTTGTAGTTGAAATATTAGACTTACTCTATGCATTAGAATTTATAGTCACAAGTGGAATATAAATGTGTTTTAGGAGTGCTATAATCACAGCCCATGTGAATAGTAGAGAAATCTCTTTCAAAACTCGGTTAACACAACCATATTACACCTCCACCAATCAAGCTCACAACTTCCACATAGTTCCCAGGGGGGCAGTAAATGAGCTCTGCTATTCAAAACCATGAACAAGACCTCTCCTCAGCAAGATGCAGGTATAACTACAAAACTGCCCACACTAATACAGGGCAGAGCAATTAATGTTTATACAGTGTTTTACCGTCATTCAGTTTATATATAAAATAGCTTTACAAGCTAGTTATTATAGCCCCATTTCACAGCTGTGAAAACTAAGAAAGACATTTCTGAAGAGTAGGCAAAATCTGAGTTCCTAGCCTTCTTGAGGCTGATATGTTTTAAAGCTGAGAGAAAGTGGAAATAGTAGGGAATGGCTTCCAGAACTGAATGGTAATGAAACTAGACATAAGACATGGGACAATGTAAGTTTTGAGAATTCAAGCTCTTTCCTGTTTCTATACAGTTTTGCTATTTAATGCATTCTCTCTAGTGCAGGGACCAGGGAGAGTCAGCTGTTTATCCCATTCTCCCTCTTTTTTCATTATTGCTGTCACCCATTCCTCTACATTCTTCAACAAGTTAACCTTTCTCTTGGCCTTATTTTTTTTGTAAGCAAAAAGAAATAGTACTTTTTAAAGGTAATATATGAATCCAAAAACATTTGAGTGGCAAACACCAACATTGAAGTCATTTTCCTATCAAATTGTAGTTGATTTTTTAAAACTTCATATTGGAGGAGCTACTTTCATTTCCCAGTTTTAAAACACCGACCTTATTTTTCTCTGGTACATGCTTTCAAATTGCTAGGATTGACTGGGATAATATATGACAATATCTGCACCATATTGTGAAGAAAACCCATTCCAAACTGAAAGGCAGAGGCATAGAAATACCCTACATGTTGGGTATTGGACTTAGTAGAACACACTCGGTCATGTTTTTTTGGTTTTGTTTTTTTTTTTGTTTTTTTGTCCAACTTGTTTGACGAGTTTTGTCCAAATAGTAAAGTGGCTACCTGACCAAGTCTTCCATGACCCCAGACCATGGACAGGTCCTGCTTCAAAACACAAGACGTTAGATCTTTGGGCTTAGAAAATAACTTCTTGTTATGTTAATTTAAATGAATTTACATTTATTTAATATGAGCAGTACTGAATGGGATCCCAATCTATTTAGAATAAGTAACCCCAAACAAGAAATGTTTAAAGCTACTATTAGGAATTAAGAATTATCTCATATTAGAAGTTAAATTCTGATAGGTTGAATGTTTTAGACTCCTTCAAGTTCATTTTACTCACATGAAAAAAGAAATTAAAGTCTCAAGTTATCTGTAAGATACATTTCTATAAATAAGATGTTTTTCATCTGACGTAATTTTAATTCTAGTTTAATATCTATTCACATTTTAACTGAGAGGCTACCAATTTTGTACAGTTTATGGCTTTTCATTATTATTTCAATAAAAATGCTCTAGGAGAATATCTTTTAAAAGAAATTGGATATAAAATTTTATAGTGTAAATATCTTAAGATGTAAAGAAGTTTTTCATGATGAGATGATATCTATTTTGTAAAGTATATTAGTTTTATAATGTTGTTTTAATTTTTAATGCAGTGCATTATTGTCTGTAGCATTTTATTACCTGCACAATTAAACAAAAAGTTTACCATGGATTTTTCATATCATTATAAAACACCTTTCACAGAACCAACCATATTTTCTACACATGAATCATGCTTATTTCTGCCTACATTTCTACTTTAGCTTTTATCCATCATTGCTTGAAAATTCACTCAGACAAGAAGAAGAGTTACTATTTGGGGCAACTTCATAATTGTCAGGCACTATAGTAAGATCATTGCATATATCATTGCATCAGTTCTCACAACTCAAAAAAGTGGAAACTACTATGTCCATTTTAGGGAGGTTGAAATACAGAGAGATTATGGTCATGTTTAGAAAGTGGTAGATCTAGTTTTTTTATCAAGTCAGACTGACAAAAACTGTGCTTTTGCCCTAGCTAGTTTAGCTAAGTGGATAGAGCTGTGGACTGAAGGGCCCTGGATTCAATTCTGATCAAGGGCACAAGCCGGGTTGCAGGCTTGATCCCCAATAGGGAGTACGCAGGAAGCAGCCAATCAATGATTCTCTATCATCATTAATGTTTCTATTTCTCTCTCCCTCTCTCTTCATCTCTGAAAACAATAAAAATATATTTTTTTAAAAAGCCTGTGCTTTTAACCACTGCATTATTCTTAGGTTGATTCATCTTTGTAAAATTTACTTCAGAAGATAATAGAAAAGGGGTTAAGCTGAGGATATATTGGTTATCTCTGTGTTTTAGAATAAATGATTTAAGAACCTGCCAGGTTCTTAAGTCATTCTCTTTAAAATGGAAATAATCTAAAAACAATTAGCAAGTCCTAGCCAATCATTTAGGAAAGTGTAGCTGGAGCTTATTAAATCAATAATTTTTAAACTTAAAAATTCAATCATTTATTCAACAATCCTATATAATAAAAGCCTAATATGCAAATTGACCAAATGGCAGAACAACTGGTGGAATGACCAGTTGCTATGATGCTCACTGACCACCAGGGTGCAGACTGTCAATGCAGGAGCTGCCCCCAGCCTGCAGGCCCCAGGCTAGCCAAGGTGAGTGCCAGCAGAGGCCCCCCAATCGCCCCCCCTGTCACCCTGCAGAGGGAGGTGACCAGTGGTGGCGGGAGGCAGGGCCGGCGAGAAGGCAGCACCAGGCTGGCCAAGGTGGGTGCCAGCAGGGGCCCCCCGATTCCCCCACAAGTCATCCCACAGATCAGCCCTGATCACTGGCCAGGCCTAAGGACCCTATCACTGCACGAATTACATGCACCAGGCCTCTAGTCCTATCTAATAAAAGAGTGATAAGCAAATTGACCATACCTCCACTATACCCACAAACCACACCAACCAGCCATGCCCACCAGACAATCAGGAGGGAATATGCAAATAAACCCAACCAAGATGGCTGCAGCCACAGAGAGCAGGAGGGAGGCTTGTGTTTCCCTGGCAATGGAGGAAGCCAAGCTTTCCGCCTGCCCTTGCTGGCCCAGGCCTCCACTCAATGCTACAAAGTTTCATTTATAGAAGATAAATAAATCTCAACAGAAATGGCGGCAGCACAGAGCTGGAGAGAGCAGGAGGCTAGGGTTGCCCGTGGCAATGGAGGAAGCCAAGCTTCTGCAGCCCTGGCCTGCTTTGGCCTCCACTTAAGGCTACAAAGTTTCAATTATAGAAGATAAATAAATTCCAACAGATATGGCTGCTGCCATGGAGCGAGCAGAAGGCTTGGCTCCACTCCGGCTACAAAGTTTCAATTGTAGAAGATAAATAAATCCCAGATCCCAGGGCCTCTGCTTGGGTCACCAGGGGTGTGTGGCCAGCCCGCAAACCACCACAGGCCCCTCGCCCAGGCCACCCCACGCCCCAAGGGAACCCCCACCCTGATCCGGGACACCCTTCAGGGCAAACCAGCTGGCCCCCACCCATGCACCAGGCCTCTATCCTATCTAATAAAAAAATAATATGCAGATTGACCATCACTCCAACACACAAGATGGTTGCCCCCATGTGGTCAAAGATCCTGCCCCCATGTGGACACAAGATGGCCACCACAAGGTGGCCAGCAGGGGAGGGCAGATGGGAGGAACCAGGCCTGTAAGGGAGGGCAGTTGTGGGAAATCAGGCCAGCAGGGGAGGGCAGTTGGGAGGGACCAGGCCTGCAGGGGAAGGCAGTTAGGGGTGATCAAGCCTGCTGAGGAGGGCAGTTAGGGGTTACCCGGCTGGCAGAGGAGGGAAGTTGGGGGTGACTGGGTCTGCAGGGAAGGGCAGTTGAGGGGGACCCAGGCCTGCAGGGGAGAGCAGTTGGGTCAGACCAGGCCTGCAGGGGAAGGCAGTTAGGGGCAAACAGGATGGCAGTGGAGCAGTTAGGCATCAATCAGGCTGGCAGGGGAATGGTTAGGGGCTGATCAGACTGGCAGGCAGAAGCAGTTAGGGGCAATCAGGAAGGCAGGCAGGTGAGCACTTGGGAGCCAGCAGTCCTGGATTGTGAGAGGGATGTCCGACTGCCCAGTGGGTTTGGGCCTAAATGGGCAGTTAGACATCCCTCGAGGGGTCCCAGATTGGAGATGGTGCAGGCTGGGCTGAGGGACACTGCCCCCCCATGCACGATTTCGTGCACCAGGCCTCTAGTTTATAATAAGCACCCAACTAGTGCTGTGATGCAGGCACCTGTTAAATATATGTGACCAAGACAGATGAGAACTTGGCTTCCATGTATCTTACATTCTGGAATGGAACTGATATAGACAAGTAATACAAATATCATCAAGATAATTTCAAATTGTGAGAAGTCCTATAAATAAAATAGGAAGAGTGATGTGATAGAGAACAATTTGTACAGAGACTGTTTTAATGCAAGTGACAATAAACTTTTACAACTGGGAGTTTTGAAGGTAAATAACCCTAAATAGATCACATGAATTTTATATTTTATATTTGTATCCATACATATTTGGCACCCTGTATTTACTTCCATAGCAAAATTATGTTTTGAGTTACGGTGGAAATTACTGAAATTCCTCCTCTAATATTGTAATGCAATTGATGACTGAGGAAGCTGGATGTTGCTTTTTCTGTGGCTTCACCTCCTTCTCCTATTCTGTCAGAAAGAAAGTATTGACAAAGGATTAGTGAGTATCCAGTGATTGGTAAAGGGATACCCTCCACTCTTCTGTGAAGACCTTTCCTGGAGAGACACAAAATTTTAATAGAATGAGAATAGTTTTAACCATTTTCTTATAAGATGTTCACAACTAACAATGTTTAATTCTTAAATAAATATGACACTCTGAACTCCAACACAGTAGTGGAACACCTATAAGATTCCATTCTTATAAAATGTGTGTGTGTGGTGTATGTGTGTTGGTCTTTAAAATTTGGCAGAAAATAAGCAATGTCTTAAAATATAATATATAAGTCCATATCCTATATAATAAAAGGGTTATATGCAAATTGACCCTAACGGCAGAACCAGTTACTTTGAGGCACACTGACCACCTCTTGGTTCCTTTCCCCAGCCGGCAGGCCCCCATTGCCTGATGGCAAATGGGGAACCGAGGGTGGGTGGTGGGGGATGCGGAAAGCACCAGGCCAAGGCCCCTGCCCTGACGGTCACCCCCACACAAAGGGTGACCATGGCGGGGGGGGGGGGGCAGGCAAGTGGGCAGGAATGGCTGACCTCTCAGTCCCTCACTGTGGCTGGCAGGCTCTGATCACGCGATGGTGAATGGGGAACCAGGGGTGGGTGGTGGTGGGGGCGGAGGGCAGCTACAGGCAACCAGAGAAGATGGCCCTGATTGCAGGCCAGGCCTAGGGACTGTACCCACACATGAATTTCGTGCACCGAGCCTCTAGTAAGACATATAAGACATTGAGAGGCTGGTTCTCCTCTCCATTGTGGTTTACACAGACTCAAAATGCCTTTCATGCCTAAATGGCTCATATGATGATGAGTTTACTATGAATGGAAAGTTGGTGTGTATGCCATTTAAATACAGAAAAATACCTCTATATATAAAAGGCTAAGTGACCAACCATCTATCTGTACAACTATCCAATCGATCAACCGGCTGATACATATGACATGCACTGGCAATCCTATCTAATAAAAGAGTAATATGCAAATTAACCGCCACTCCGTCACAAAGATGGCAGTGCCCATAGCCACAAGATGGTGGTGCCCAGTCCTCTCAGCCCCGCCAGAGTCCCCCAGTCCTGGGGGGTGGCCGCTGAGAGTGAGCATTCCACCCCGGCCGCAGAGGGCCTCGTGCAGTGGGCACGAGCAGCCTGAGGGGAGGGGAACAAGGCAAGCATTCTATGCCCGGCCACAGATGGGCCTCTAGCCAGGCCGGGGTGCAGATGGGCCTCTGGGCCAGGGAGAGACTCTGGGCAGTGGGCGCAGAGCAGCCAGGCCCCACAGAGAGCTACTGGTGCACGGATTCGTGTGCAAGGCTTCTAGTCTATATGTATAAAAGGCTAAGTGTCCATCCAACCAGTAGCTATGATGCACACTGACCACCACGGGGCAGACGCTCAATGCAGGAGCTGCCATGATGAGCACTGGCCATTTAAAAATAAATGGCACCACGGACCTGGTGCAGACAAACCAACACTCAACTTCCCCCAAGTGGGACACAGGCCCCACCACCACCCCGGAGTACCACCCCACCAATCACAGCCAATGCTGCCAAGACCCCATGACACAAAATGTGGCCCACAGCCCAGCCCAGTCTGGAAACGGTGGCTTTGGGCACCGGGTAATGACGTCATGTAGCAATGCCCAGCTTCCTCTCCCTGGTGACTACACTCCTTGGAGTTTCTTCAGCCTAGGAACCTCACTTGCTTTATAGCCAGGTGCAAACATTTTACAATTTAAACAAATGTTAGTGCAATGTTTTCATGTGCCTCATCTCATTTGATCCTCAGAGAAGTCCTGGAGTAGATAGATAGAATCCTATTTTATTTTCATTAGCCAGAAAACAGAGATTTAGAAAACTTAGAAAACTTGACCCAACTGAAAAGAAGTAAGAAATGTGGAAGTTGAAAATGACTTTAGGTTCTCTCACTATGCAGAATATAGTCAAACACTGCTACAGTTAAGTATTTTACCCTTTGTTCCCCCTGTATGATCTGCAATAATAATCTGCTTTGTGTTGATATTTACTGCTGTGTTGCTGATAATTACCTGAAAGAGAAATTGGGGTGCTTCACTGGGCTAGAAAAAGTTTACCCAAATCAGAAAGCAGGTCTAATTAAGCAAGTTTATCTGACTTGTGTATGCACGATACATATAAAGTGCTAATTTGGTTGACACTTCTATTATAGAAAAAGGGCAAATAGCAATATTAAAATATTTCTTCTAATTAATTTCCTTTCAATGTGCATGAATCCGTGCACAGGAACACTAGTTTAAAAATAAAACAATTGTGGAGCAGGAAACATTTTTGTCATCATTGTAATTCATTAGTTTGGGTATATGAATTAATTTTCAGAGTTGTAGCACATTTTTCATGTATTAATATTGGGACTGTTGATTGTCTATTTTCTCCAAGAAAAGCTACATGGCATTTGCCTTCTACCAGATCATCACTGTTGATTCCATTTAGACTCTGACTGTGATTACTTGCAGCTGGGGTACATTTGAAACAACATTTTTATATCGTGTACAAGATTAGAGCAAACAAACTACTTTGACTACAGTATTCTCCAATTACATTAAATTTACCCACTGATGTTTTTATTTCCTTCCTTTCCAATTTAGCTGTGTAATGTGAAAATTGGCCCTATTTTTGTGCTTATTATGATATTCTTAATCCTTTCTTTCTTGATGTTAGTTGCATACGAGGACTTCACAAACTCTTTTAATGGGAATGAGTGGATTTTCCTTCTTGTGAAAGAATCCCAAAATGAGTCCTGCAGTTAACTTCTAAGCTTTGAGTTGGGGGCAGGGGTTATATTCTTAACATCTATTAAGAAAGCATGTAGTAGTGACATTATCGGCCTCACCTGTACTTGTTATCTTTCTGTGAGTCAGTTAGTGATTTGATCTAACAAAATGGAGAAAGCTGTTCAGGGCATCATGGGATTAAGCATAGCAATTTCTGACTGAAGAATTAAAATACTAAATACAAACATTAAAAAGAATGTAGAGACATAAAGAGAAAGAGTAAATAAAGGAAATACTAAAGGGGAATAAAGGAAATAAAAAAAAAATGATGTATATTGTGTCAAGTTGTAGAGAATCAAGGTGGACAATATATTTACCTGAACACTGATACATGACCAGGACAGTAGGAAGACTTTCTGAAGTATAGTGAGTGCTCCCTTGAATAAATAAATACACAAAAATATCACATCAGACAAATCAATTGCAAAAATTAAAATTAGACTTACATTTCATATTCAATTAATAAATATTAAATATGTGTGTTAAGATATTTAGTGTATGATGACTGTAGTTAACATTGTTTCATGATGTGCATGAAAGTTGTTATGAGGGTAGATCCTAAGAGTTCTCATCACAAGAAAAAAGTATTTTTTCTTTTATTTTGTATCTGTGTGAGTTGATAATGTTAACTAAAATTGTGGTAATTATTTCACAATATATGTAAATACAACCATTATGTGGTGCACCTTAATCCTAAACAGTACTGCAATGCAACTGGAAATAAATAGCTGTGCAATATAGAACTTATGAGATCAAAAAATAAATACTAGTATTTTATAATGATTATTCATATATATTTTAATTGGATAAATACTATTGAGTCAAAACTCAAGTATACTTGCATTCTTGCACAAGGAACACCTTACATAAATGACTTCATAGATTTCTTGAGTTTGGAACACTATTCTTTTTTTAAAATTTTTTATTATTTAAAGTATTACATATGTCTCCTTTTCCCCCCACCCTCACAAGATGGCAGCACCCACAGCCACAAGATGGCAGTGCCCAGTCCCCTCAGCCCTGCCTCATCCAACTAGAGTCCCCCAGTCCCCTCAGCCCCGCCAGGGTCAGCAGGTGCTGCACACCTCATCCAGCTGGAGTCCCCCAGTCCCCTCAGCCATGCCTCATCCGGCCTCAGTCCCCCAGTCCCCTCAGCCCCACAGGGGAAGGCAGTTGGGGGCAATTGGGCCAGCAGGGGAGGGCAGTTGGAGGTGATGGAGCCAGCAGGGGAGGGCAGTTAGGGATCATGCTGGCAGGGGAGCAGTTAGGCATCAATCAGGCCAGCAGGGGAGCGGTTAGGGGGCTATCAGGCTGGCAGGCAGAGTGGTTAGGGGCAATCAGGCAGGCAGGCAAGTGGTTAGGAGCCAGCAGTCCCGGATTGTGAAAGAGATGTCCGACTGCCGGTTTAGACCCGATCCCTGCGGCCTAAACCAGCAGTTGGACATCCCCCAAGGGGTCCCAGATTGGAGAGGGTGCAGGCTGGGCTGAGGGACACCCCCTCCCCATGCAAGAATTTTGTGCACCGGGTCTCTAGTCACATAATAATTAGAAGAACAACATAAATATTGTAGTTCTTTGTAAATGTTATATAATTTTATGTAATAAATTTTTAATAAATTAGATAATATTAGATTTTTTTTAGGTTGGTAAGGGTTTGTAGTGGAAGTCACACTGAACATAGAATTAGGAGATTCAGGCTCAGCCTAAGCACCCCCATGCATTTGGCATCTCACCTGGATAAATCTGATTCAAGCCTCACCTGATTACAGCCTGATTAATTTAATGATCCTACTGCATAGGTCAGAAACTGTGATTAGATAGTAAAAATTAGGCATTTGTATGCTTCATAGATAGTAAAAATTATGTATTTGTATCCAGATTTGAGTGGCTGCAGTGTGAATACCTTTATGTTTAATAATTACGTACCTCAATTAAAAAAAAAAAGAGACTCCTGTATTTGTGTTTGCCTGAAGACTGGGGAGATGTTTTTCTTTATGCTCAGCATGGTAGTAATAAAATTATATAGATATTGATAATTAAGCAATTTTAAGTGTTCTTATGCTCTATCTCTCTGGTCACTTACCCTGCATTATTGTGGCTAAAACACTGAAACAATTGGGGAGTGAGTACCAAGGGGCTTGGGGGGATTCAAATTCTAACTTTGCTACTTACCAAAACTGCAGCCTTATGAAAAAAGCTTAATCCTCCTGACACTCACTTTTGCTGTTTCACAGGTTTGCTGAAAGGATCGAAGGCAATAACATATATCAAGCTGCTTAGTAAGTATGCAAATGTTGGCAACATTTCTACCACTTATAATAATAAGTATGTACACAAATATGCCAGCTTAAAATCACCCTCTGGTCTTTAAAGTCATCTGAAACTATCAGTTGTAATCTATTTGCAATTATCTGCATTGTATTTATAAAAGCAAATCAAATTATTATTGTTGCTGTTGTTATAGAAACTCAACATTAGTAATGTAGAAAGCAGAAACCCTGTGATAAGGGAAGAGCCCTAGAATTTGGGTTCTGGAGCCTGGGTATTTTCCTAGATCTACACAATGACTTAACAGGAGGCTTCAGGCTTCAATTACATCTCTATAAAGCACAAGGTTTCAATTTTAGACCAGAAATTGGATTTTTCTCCCATTTTGTCTCTATGTTTCCAATAATATAACTGTAAACAGAGTATGATTATTTTAAAGGATAGTATTTTCTCCTTTAACTTGTGCTTCTCTTTCTCCTTTTATTCCCTTTTGTTTTCCTTTGGATTCTAATTTTATGAGAGATTTTATATTTGATATTTTGTAAATAATAACTAAATAAAAATATAAATCACTCAATTTTAATTTTTAATTTTCTCCATAGTTTAAAAATTATTCTAATCAGTATTATGATATGAATATGGAGAAACTTTCAACATATTTGATAATTATTAAAAAGTAAATAATTTTACATGAGAATACATTTTGTAAGAAAAGAAAGATATAAATAAAGAGCCTACTCTATGGGATTTTAATAGTGCATACATAAAATAATTCCCTACATGGGCTGATCCCCAGCCTAATGTAGTCACCAATAATACCAAACACCTTGGTCATCCAGGAGGACCATGGGTGGGGCAAGGAAGTATAATTACACAGGGGTCGCCACCCAGCTTCCCTTTTGTATGACACAAAATCAAACCACTGTTCTTTTGTGTGTAAAATTAAAGAGAGGTTTCTGGCTTGTGTGGACACCAAAGGAAGGGACCATCACTACTTGCTCCTGGGAGAGGTACAGAAAAAGTAACTAAGACCTTGTCTATATAAAAAGAAATTGACAGCCAGTTTGAAATGGAATTGCCATGGCCTAGAGCAAAGAATATCCTTACATGATATTATTCTACAATGTCATTATAATTTTTCTCAGATTTGTATTACCCCCATTACCTATAATAGTACCTCGAACCCTTGGGAATCAATAAAAAATAATCTTTTTGGTCCTTGGAGACAAAGGTAACACATCTCTTGATATTTTAGAATTACAACAGCATAATGTACAATTATCCCAAACAAACTTACAAACTAATTTTTTGAATGTCTGGCAGCAATTTTAAAAGGACATGAAAGGATTTAATCCCTTCCACTGTGTAGAGGGCCCCCTGGGAAGGCACCTGAGCATTCTATATTGGCCCCTCTTGACCTTTTGGCCAAGAGGGACCCTCTTCTCACAATCCAATTGCCCTCAGCTGTTGCCTGTGCTTTCTGTTCATGCTGAGGTTGAAGCCTCGTGGTGGCTGGAACCATGGATCTGTCTCTCGCCCAGTGGGGTGAGCTGGGCCCTCCCTGGAGAAGAAACTTGGGTTCCCCAAGATATGTGATTAGTGCTGGGGCCCTGGCCAGCAGGTGTGGGGATCCCAAGGCAGGTGCTGGGTGTGGAGGCCACGAGGGCATAGGCTAACAAGGAGATAGAACTGAGCCTCACATCACCCTGGTTGGCCACGGAGGATGGCTGGTTAGCCAGAGATGGGTAAGATTCCTCAGGGAAGGAACAACCTAAGACAGGCACAGTTGCAGAGGGGCCATCAGGAGAGAACTTGTGGGTCAACAGAGGTGGAGCATAGACCCTCACCCCGCTTCACTTCCCATGCCCAGCTCAAATCGGGACCCAGGTAACAGACAGAGACTTGGCCGACAGCAGCTGCCCTCTCACTGCAACAAGACTTGTTTGAGTTGTCTTGTACCCATGGTGTAGGGAAGTGGGTTTTTGATATCTAAATCCAACCTAGCACCAGGAATGCTCAGGGCCTACTCAAGAAGGCAAATAATCCTTTCCACTAATATTTACAGGGTAAAATAAGATTGTTGTTAGAGTATTAAATTTGACAGTAAAATAGTAGTCAAGTTCTCAGACTAATTTAAATTGGCTAAGTGAAATAAGTGAATATTCTAGAAAAATTAATGGTACTGGACAAAAAGCTGTTCCTAAAGTGTTAACTAAAATTTTTTTAAAAAAAATATATTTTATTGATATTTCACAGAGAGGAAGGGAGAGGGATAGAGAGCTAGAAACATCGATGAGAGAGAAACATCAATCAGCTGCCTCCTGCACACCTCCCACTGGGGATGTGCCCACAACCAAGGTACATGCCCTTGACCGGAATCGAACCCGGGACCTTTCAGTCCGCAGGCCGACGCTCTATCCACTGAGCCAAACTGGTTTCGGCAGTTAACTAAAATTTTTATTGGTAGTTCATCTCATGGCAAAATTGCATAACATGTAGTGAACCTAAAGCAGTCATATTTTAGTGCAAAAAATTAAAATTTAAAAGCTATCAAGACTGCATTATAAAATTTCCAAAAGCCTCCTAATATTTAAATTAAAAAAAGGGGGGATAGTAGAAGAATATCATGTAAGGAAAAATATCCTGTAAGTAAATTACATCTAGAAAATTTTTACTTTAGAAAATTAACTTTCATTTGTAATGCTAACAGCAAGACACCCATGAAAAAACGCACATGGTGTCAAAACTAGCCAAAGGAAAATCGTTTGGGCAAAAAATGAAAAAGGATCTTAAGTCAAATTTATAGAAAAGATTCCTTTATTAACTTTTGGTCGAGAATATGTTTGTATATTTTTAGAAAACACCTCCAAGACCATGTGGATTCCTGCAACAGAGAGGAATTGACAGGACTGCTCCAGCCATGAAGACAGAATAGAAACAGTCCAGAGATGGAAGACGCTGACGACGCCTTGCCATACTAGCAGTCAGCAGCTGTGTAACAGGGCAGGTTGCCCAGGACCAAACCAGAGAGGGTCAGACCTGCATTACCACCATTTGTCCACCATCCAGAACTGAAATATCATTGCTGACATGTATACATAAGGAACTGTTTGACATTGAAATTGGGACTCAAAAGAACTGTTGGCCCAGAAAGAAACTCACTACAGACTGATACATTTGCCTCTCAGCATAAACATTATTGCTTGTCTCATTTTCGGTTCTTATAAGTGTATTTCTAGTATCACATGATCTCACTCATCTAGGGGAAATAATGAACTACATAAACTGATGAACAACAGACCTGGAGACAGGGAAGCATTGATAAGACTGTCAAACCTCAGAGGGAAGGTAGGGGAGGGTGGGGGTAAGGGGGCGAGATCAACCAAAGGACTTGTATGCATGCATATAAGCCTAACCAGTGGTCAAGGAGAACTGGGGGGTGGGGGCATGCGTGGGTAGGGGTTTGGGATGGGAATGGGGGGATGAGGACAAATATGTGATACCTTAATCAATCAATAAATTAATTAATAAAAAAACAAAACAACAAAAAAGAAAAATCCATATAAAAATTATGAGACAACTTTAAAATATTTGTAATATATATGTTGAAATAGAGAACTTTGGAGAATCTACAAAAGTAACCAAATAAAAATTCAATTTATTTCTAAAAAAAAAAATTCTCTACCTGACTTTCTTGCTCATGTAAGATTTATTTACCTTTATTTATGGTGGAGTAAAAAAAATAAAATTAGCTTTAAGATCCTGTGAGAACTTGCCCGAATTTTAACTCCCTGCTTTAAGACTAAACCAGTTGTAATATTTTTATAGCATACTTTTCAAAGCTCTCAAATAATGATGGGTCCTTCTATATGTTTTTAATGAGCTCTGGAATCCTGATATCATACATTGAAAAAAACAGAATTATGGTTTCACAAATAGGACTGCTTTTGATTTGGTTTAGGATTATATTATGTGCACTCATTCATCCTACCTCTATTTAAGACTCAAGATCAATAGCAGAACCATTGCCAACCTTTTTACTTACTCCACCCAGCTTCAGTTTTTTCTTGCCTGGATTCTAAACTTGTATGAGCCACAATCAAATATTTTGATTCTCACTTAAACTCATCATTTATAACCCTGTGAATTTAGTTGTGAAATTTCACTTTGGATTTTTTTTTAATATAAACTTTTAGAATAATGGGTAATATATTACTTTCTCATTCATAGACAGCTTTTTATTTCAAGAATTTCACATATCTATTCCGATGTATCATATAGATAGAGCAATGACTTGCAATTCACTAGCCAATATGGCTATAGTATAAATCTTCAAAGGCTCACGTTTGTCCTCAGCTTCTGTTCCCTCCACACACCCTAAACAAACCAACATAAATCACACAAATGGAATAAGCCTGGAGTGCAGACTTCTGACTCATGGAACCCTGTTCCAGATATATGAGAAATTACCTGGAAAACCCTAGATCTCTTACGTAGTAATTTTCTATAAACTCATAATGTCTGGATGAGGTAACCTCTAAAGCACCTTCTATGCTATGTTTTTGATTCTATAATTCCTGTTGACATTTTAAATTTTAACCTATTGTAATACCTCAATCTGCATTCATTGTTTATAAAATGTAACTA
The DNA here is from genome assembly GCF_963455305.1 of Plecotus auritus. NCBI lineage: Eukaryota > Metazoa > Chordata > Mammalia > Chiroptera > Vespertilionidae > Plecotus > Plecotus auritus. The sequence goes on along the minus strand of NC_137771.1, from coordinate 90,373,574 downwards.
CTCCCACACTATAATTTTCATCTACAGTACCAAAATGATCCACTTCTGCATTTTGCCAAACCATAGTCTATTCTTCTTTCAACAATAACCATTCCTGGTTTTCATTACAATGATCATTTTAATAATCAACTAAATCTACCACTTTAAATATATTATTTATGTATATATACTGCTGTTGCTTAATTTCTTTCATAGTATCCAATTCTTCTCCCTAAAAATGGCTCTGAAATGTATGATTGTCTCAAAATTCCTAATGTAACTTTCTTCTGTCCCTAATAAAGTAGGAACTCAATAATTTTTGGGTGAAGACTATAACTAAATTACCTTTAAGCATTAATAGTTTAGTAATTATAGCGATTAAAATAATATTTTTTCTAATTTTTTTTACATATTCTAATACTCAGACATTTTGTTTGAAAAGTTCATTATGAAAAATGATATTGTCTAAAGACAAAATAGAGTTGCTTATTAAGGTCAGATAATTTGAACAATAATATATACTGAACTCAAAATTGGAATTAAGAGCTTACTTATAAAAATGTTTTTTGCCAAAGAGATTTTACTGCCATCATAGAAACAGAAAACAAAAATATTACACATAGATATATTTTGAAAGGAACCAAGAGAAGTCTCATTTTCAACTAGAAAGTTATTGGGTCACCCCAGAATTAAGAGGATTGAGAGATACTTAAAAGAAAAAAAATAATATGAAAGAAAGAAATAGAGCCAGGGAGTCAGGATGCAAATGCTTGAACCACAATGTGAGAGAATAATCCTTATCAAAAACACTGGAAACTTTCTGAAAGGGGAACAGTGACTTATTCATCTCTGTATCTCAAAGACTGAACCAGTGTTTGACAAATAATTGATTCTCAAAAAATAAAGTGAATTCAAAGGAGAAAGAATTCCAAAGTTTGGTATCACCTACCTAATTTGCACTTGAGCTTGATTATCTGTTTACTTAAGTAGTTACACTTTGATGTATCCGTTTTTTTAAAAAATATGTTTTATTGATTTTTTTTTAGAGAGGAAGGGAGAGGAATAGAGAAATAGAAACATCCATGAGAGAGAAACATCATTGATTGGCTGCCTCCTGCTCCTCACCACAGGGGGTTGAGCCCCCAACCCAATCATGTACCCTGATGGAAAATTGAACTGGTGGCCTCTTGGTTCCTGGCTCTATGCTATACCGGCTGGGCTGATGTATCTATTTAAGTATTTATACTAGACAAATGTCTGCTATCTCTTCTCTTACTTTTCAAAAACACTCATTTTAATATAAGCAGGTGTGTTATTCTACTCAGCTTTATATGCATTATCAGAAATTTTCTCTCAAAACTTAATGCAAACATGTAGTTAAGTATATCTATATGTTAAACTGGGTCATAAAAATTGTAGACAGTGAATAATTTTGACTGACAAAAACAGTATTTTTATGTGACTTCACCTAATATGTACTGTAATTAGTTCTGAAGCAGTACAATGTGTAGGTGTGTAAACTGTTTGTTTTATTATACCTGTTTCTTGTGGACAAAGACCTTATGAGAAAATTGGAATTCAGTTCAATGTAGGAGAAAGAGCCATGGCTTTGGAATCAATAAGATTTTGGTTTAAATAGACAGTCATATGATCCCCCCACCCCCATTAAAAATAACTAATTTTCAGAAATTTAGTTTCCCCATTTATAAGTTGGGGCAGTAGTATTTTTATGAGGTATTATATGGATTAAATTAAAATATTAATGAAAAATATATGTCTAGGTCTATCATATATTTAAACAAAAAATTAAATAAAGCTTCTTTAAAACAAACTAATATTTAAACTTAAGATAGTTTCTCAAATCAGGTAAATGTCCAAATTATCAAAATAAAGATAAGGTAACAGAAACCACTCAAGGAAGAGGTTAAGTCATAACATACACACACACACACACACACACACACACACACACACACACACAGGCATACACACATGTAACCATATTTAGCCTTATATTATGAATGCCAAATGATTGTGACAGGAGAAAGGAGAGGATGAGGCTTGATAAGATTTCTTCTAAAGTAATGAATTCCCTATCACTGAAAATGATCAAAAAGGAACCAACATTTTTATCTGCCAAAGATTAGTAAGATATGTTCTGTTTTGGTTGGATGTGGGAATGGACTACATTTAATATCTATTCTAAAAATCTAAGGTTCTATGATTGTGCAAAAACTTAAAAGCTTGGTTTAGAACATCAAGTCAAGTATTTTCAGTTATGCAAAACTTACTTCAAAGAAAATGAGCAGACTTCCATAAAGAGCACAAATGATTTCTTAGAAATCAAATAGCTCTTGCACAAGAACTGTTTGATGACTTAAATATAAATGAATCAGAAACATGTGGATTAAATTTCTCATGAAATACAATGAAAGGAAAGTAGTGCTTGGCAAAATCTTCTTTTGAGCCTCTTGATCCAAAAATCTTTGGGAAATTGTTTGAGATGTTTTAATGACCTCCAAAAGCAGTGGATTTACGCTGGCCTACTGTAAGCAATGTGAAGCCTTTAATTTCCTTTTTTATTATCTCTTGACAAAGTTCAATTCAATTTTCTACCAGCTGTTGACTGTCTCTGTTTAGTACAATGACTTTTTACAGTTGTGTTTTGTTAAGTGTGTTTGCTTGTTTTACACATTTGGAAAAAATGACTAAAAAGTCTTGACTTTTAAATATTTCAAAATATTTGTTATTACCATTTAAATCTTATCCCCAAATTTCTTCCTTTGCCAAATAATTTGACTTAAGAGTGAAATTAATAAGATCAAATTAGAATAGAGAGTTGATAAGGAGAAAGACTTGCAAACAAATCCCCAAAGGAAGTGCAATAGTTGCTGCAAATAATGTTGGCTTCAGTATTTAACAGAGAGAGTGAGAGTTTAGAAATAATAATGCCAATGGGAAATGTCATCATGTTAAAGCAGAAACTATGTATCAGTTAAAATTGACCCCAAATAGTGTAATAAGATATACAAGTTGAAGGTTTTGTAAACTGTCAAACCTATAATTCATGTATAAAGATGATTTATTTGATGTTACTTAATTTAAAAAATATTTTCTAGATATTTTAAAAGTTTTGGTACACTTAAGTTTGCCCCAAATAATAAAAGTATTGTTTTGGAATTTCTTTCCAAAATGATACCCAGTTGATTAGCAAATTCTTATCAATGAAGATTTCCCATTGACCACAGCTTATGACATGCATTATGCTTAATAATGTTTACATGTTAAATAGACGCAAACATATTTTGGATGGTTCAACTTAATACTAGTTTAAATATTGTTACATAAAGGTGTTTTAAAATGTTAATAAATTTAACAGGATGTGAATATTGTAAACATTAGACTTGCAAAAGCATCCTAATATATTAAACAAGCAGTAACAACAGGATGCTGACCAACTGGAAGTCAGTGCTGGCCCCGCCCCCAAGCAAGTGGTATGGGGCAATCAGGCAGGCAGGCAGAGGGGTTAGGGGTGATCAGATAGGCAGACCAGTGGTTAGGGGTGATCAGGTAGGCAGGCCAGCAATTACAGGAGATCAGATAGGCAGACAGCCCCGCCCCCAAGCAAGCAGTTAGGGGCAATCAGGCAGGCAGGCAGAGGGGTTAGGGGTGATCAGGTAGGCAGACCAGTGGTTAGGGGTGATCAAGTAGGCAGACCAGTGGTTAGGGGTGATCAGGTAGGCAGGCAAGCGGTTAGGGGCGATCAGGTAGGCAGACGACCCCTCACAGGGCTGGCCCTGCCCCCCAGCAAAGAAAGAGGGAGGCCCAGGCCAGCCAAGCTATTGCACCCCAGCCTGTTGCCTACAGAAGGAGGCCACCGGTGGCAGGGGAGGGGGGGCAGCGCTGCACAGATGGCAAGTAGTGGCAGCGGTGGGGGTGGGGCCAGCTGCCTGCAGCTGGGGGAAGGAAAGCCCCAATAGGCCCTGATCTCAGGCCAGGCCTAGGGACCCTACCCGAGGGGTCCCAGATTGTGAGAGGGTGCAGGCCGGGCTGAGGGACGCCCCCCCCCCCCCACCCCGAGTGCAAGAATTTTTGTGCACAGGGCCTCTAGTGTCTTCTATATTTAGGTAAGGTGGGTTTGGTGAGGACAGTATAAGAAACAGTGGATTACACTATGGATGGAAGCAAGGCAGGGAGTGACAGCTTGTGCTCATTTGGGTGGAACAGATTGTGGAGACCAACAGAATCCTCTACGTCCAAGAAAAAAATCATTGAATTATTTACTGAATGCAAAGAGTATGAGCAAGATGATGAATTCCAACATGTGCTGGCTAAAGTAAGATTATAGGTGTCTGTCCATGAGAATTTTCCTATATAGTAATCAGGCTCTTGCTTTAGTCCTTTTCTTCCATCCTTCAAGCAAACAAACATAAAACCACCATCTTAAACTGAATAATTCTGGTAACTTCTTATTATTTTTCAATTATAGACTTATATCTTATAAAAGAACACTCATTAAAAAGCACATTTGTGAAATCCAACATTATTTGCATTGGGGACATAATAAAATAATTTCAAAATACTATAGTAACTATGCTATCTTAATATAATCTAGCAAAAATATTTCAATTGACTCAGTGCATAAAGAAAGCAATGCAGCTTGTGGATTCAACTTTATATCAGAGAAAAGCATACATATATAAACTTTTTTACCAACTTGCGATCTGATGATTGTTAGTAGTGTTAAGAAAAGCTAAATATATTAATCTGGACACAGATTTTTAAACTATATACTAATGCTAGCTTATGCAAAAATAAATTGGTTTGAGATCTATCAAAAGATTGAGTCAGATTATACATACTTCAAGCCTTCATTAGCTCCTAAAATAGTCTTTTATAGTCAAGTATAAGCTTAATAAAGATTCTTTACAGGAAAGAAAGGATTTCTATTATTTTTGCAATTATTTAATTATTTAATTAAAATTTCTCTTAATATGAGGGAGTGAGGGTTTTGAATGGTGCTGGGGACACTAGGCTACTATATATTTATTAACAAATACTGTCATTCCACCCACCACCCATCTAATCATTTACTCACTCATTAACCACGGAATTATAGGCCAGGCACTGTGAGTGATAGGTATTATAAGCACTGAAACAAGAAAATAAAACTCTTGCTCTTGAGCTTAGCATTTAGTAGGAGAGATGAGGCATGTTAATTATAATGATGACATGCAATGGTAGACATATGGAAAAAGTACTAGTGGTAGAAAGAAGAATGAAATCTAATTTTACCAGGAATAGCAATTGGGGGGGGGGGGGTGGTCCGGAAAGGCCTCAGAGTGGCAAATATTCAAAAACTTGTAGTTATCCCCCAAGTGGATGAAGAGGAAAGTCATTTTCAAGCAAAGAAACAGCTTGGGCAGAGGCAAGAGCCTTGACTGATTCCATTTCTTACAGCCATGTCAGAAGTCAAAAGTTTCCCATGCCATCATGAGATATATAAATGATTTTCTTCTATAGTTGCTGAAAACTAAATTAAAATATTGACAATATTAAATTCTTTATGTCTAAAATATTTTTATAAAATCAAAACACTAGCCCAAGATTCTTAAAGTTTTGTCAGTTTTGACCATGAAGATTTGCTTCAGCAAAACAAAAAAGTAAATGTCTAAATTATTTTGATACTCTTTATTATACACTGCTATAAGAAAAGTGAATGCAATGAATGTGATACATTGTAGAATTGGTCTTACAACAGTTTATAATTAAAAATAGTTGGCCAGTAACTCAGGTGTATAGTTCAGTTGACTCTGTGCTAACTCACAGTGGAAGTACTTCAATACCTATTTCAGTCAGTTCAGCCAGTGCTGGATCAAGTTGACATCTCATTTAATAATATCCCAGGATTATTCCCTCTCAGAGAAAAATGCAAAAGTTGGAAAGATGTAATTTAGATGCCAAGAAGAGAATAAGTTAAGCAATCATATTTTACTAGAGGATAGAAGTTTTAAATAATCAACAATGCTATCATTTATATGTCGCTAAAGTCTTATAAATTGCTGCCCAATACCACATGGAGGTTTCTCTTTTCAATGTAGTTAAATATGCTGATAATAAGCTCTATAAAGTATTACTTATCTCTTAAGGAAGGATTTTTAAATTTATTTAAGTATATTTGATATTTCTCATCTGGTATGGAACACCAACAGTTATCATGGGCTGTAGCAAATCTTTAGCATGTACTGAAATTGAGATACTGAGGTGGTAAAGCCTGCAGGGAGTACTTCTATCATCTGCCACGTCTGAATGCATTAGGAAGTAAAACAAAATATGGCACATGTACTCCAGAAATAAACTTCATTACTGATAAAGGTTAAGCTAGAAAACATGCATATAAAAGCCAAATGGACTATATACGTGTAATTCAGTATCTGTTGGATTTATCCATCTAGTTATGTTAATAGTAATCAGGCTGGCCTCCCCATGTATCCCACCCCTCTGTAGGTGCTGAAACTACTTCAAGAAGAAAAAGCAATATGTTTGTTTTCTGTGGCAACCTGGGCCCCAGGAGCAACATCAGCTCATGCTCCCAAGAACAAAGTGAGTCAAGAAAATCAGAGAGGCCTGGAATTATAACCAACTGAGTTCCCTCTACTTAAAAATAATCCTTGAGAAACCCATAACCAACATTATACTCAATGGACAAAAACTACAAGTGTTTCCCTTAAGATTGGAAATACAGGAATGCCACTTTCACCACTCATTTTCAACACAGTACTAGAAGTTCTAGCCACAGCAATCCGGCAAGAAGAAGGAATAAAAATCATCCAAATTGGAAAGGAAGAAGTAAAACTATCATTATTTGCGAATGACACAATATTGTATATAGAGTACCTTAAAGATTACACCAAAAAACTGATGGAACTGATAAATGAATTCAGTAAAGTAGCAGGATACAAAATAAATACCCAGAAATCAGTTGCATTTTTTAATTTAAATTCTTTATTATTTAAAGTGTTACATATGCCTTCTTTTCCCCCGATTGACCCCCTCCCCACCTGCTCCAGCCCCCCAGCACATGCCCTCACCCCCCTACTATCTGTGTCCATTGGTTATGCTTATATGCATACATACAAGTCCTTTGGTTGATCTCTTACTACCCTCCCCTGCCTTCCTTCTGAGGTTTGTCAATCTATTCATGCTTCTATGTCTCTGGATCTATTTTTGTTCATCAGTTTATGCTGTCCATTATATTCCACAAGTGAGTAAGATCATGTGATAGTTATCTTTCTCTGACTGGCTTATTTTGCTTAGCATAATGTTCTCCAGGTCCATTCATGGACCTGGTGTTGGGAAAATTGGACAGATACATGCAAAAAAAAAAAATATATATATATATATATATATATGAAACTAGACCACCAACTTACACCATACACAAAAATAAACTCAAAATGGATAAAAGACTTAAATGTAAGATAGGAAACCGTAAAAATCTTAGAAGAATCCATAGGTAGCAAAATATCAGACATATCTTGCAGCAATATCTTTACTGACACATCTCTTGGTGGTCGGCAAACTGCGGCTCGCGAGCCACATGCGGCTCTCGAGCTGCGGTTTGCCGCTCTGTTGACTAATGAGTTTGACGACCACTGGGTTAGAGCATCGTCCCACTGTCTTAGGACAATGAAAACTGAGGAAAAATAAACAAATGGAACTACATAAAAATAAAAAGCTTCTACACAGCAAAAGAAATCATCAACAAAACAACAAGAAAGCCCACTGAATGGGAGAACATATTTGTTAATATTACATCTGATAAAGGTTTAATCTCCAAAATTTATAGGGAACTCATAAAACTTAACAAAAGGAAGATAAACAATCCAATCAAAAAAAGATCAAAAGACTTAAATGTACACTTCTCTAACTCGGACATACAGAAGGCCAAAAGACATATGAAAAAATGATCAGTTGCATATTAATACACCAATAAAGAACTATCAGAAAAGGAAACTTAAAAAAAAAATCCCATTCACAATTGTTTGTTTTTAAAAAAATGAAATACTTAGGAATGAATTTAACCAAGGATGTAAAACACCTGTACTTGGAAAATTATAGGACGCTGAAGAAAGAAATTGAGGAAGATAAAATCAGTGGAAGCATACGCAGTGTTCATGGATAGAAAGAATTAACATTATTAAAATGTCCATATTACCCAACGCAATCTACAGATTCAATGCAATTCCTATCAAGATACAATTGACATAATTCACAGAACTAGAACAATTGTTTCAAAATTTATATGGAATCACAAAAGACCCTGAATAGCAGCAATGATCTTGAGAAAAAAGAAGAAAGTTGGAGGAATCATACTACCTGATGTCAAACTATACTACAAGGCCATAGTAATACAAATAGCATGGTACTGGCATAAAAAAAAAAAAGATGTATAGATCAATGGAACAGAATAGAGAGCCCCAAAATAAATCTACACCTTACAGTCAATTAATATTTGACAAAAGAGGCAAAAACATACAATGGACTAAAGACAGTCTGCTCAATAAATGGTGTCGGGAAAATTGGGCAGATAACATGCAAAAAAGATGAATGTTGTTTTACACCACACACAAGAATAAACTAAAAATGGATGAAAGACTTAAATGCTAGACTCAAAGTCATAAAAATCCTAGAAGAAAACATAGGCAGTAAAATATCAAAAATTTCTCAGCAATATTTTTTCTGATATATCTCCTGGGGCAAGGGAAACAAAAGCAAAAATAAAGAAATGGGACTACATCAAACTAAATAGTTTTTGAACAACAAAGGAAACAAATAACAAAATGAAAAAAAAATCTACTGAATGGGAGAACATATTCACTAATGATACATCAGATAAGGAGTTAATATCCAAAATTTATAAAGAACTTATAAAACTCAACACCAAAATATCAAACAATCCAATTTAAAAAATGGCCAAAAGACCTGAATAGACACTTATCCAAAGAGGACATACAGATGACCAATCTGTACTAATAAAAGAGCAATATGCTAATTAGATTGGACATCCTTCCAGATGTCCTTCTGGACAAAGCCACAGTTGCAGAGCCCGAGGCAGAGGTGGTAAGGGGTGACCAGGCCAGCAGGCAGAGTGGTCAGGAGTGATCAGGCAGGTAGGCAGGTGAGCGGTTAGGAGCCAATAGTCCCAGATTGCGAGAGGGATGTCCGACTGCTGAATTTCATGCACTGGGCCTCTAGTAGACATATAAAAAGGTGCTCAACATCACTATCAGAGAAATGCAAATTAAAACCACAATGAGATATCACCTCATACCTTTCAGAATGGCTATCATGAATAAATCAACAAACAAGTTTAGGTGAGGATGTAGAGGAAAGGAAATTCTTGTGCACAGTTGGTGGGAATGCAGATTGGTGTAGCTACTATGGAAAGCAGTATGGAGTTATCTCAAAAAATTAAAAATGGAACTGCCTTTTGGTAATTTATCTGAAGAAAACTGAAACCTAAACCCATATGTTCATTGCAGCTTTATTTACTATAGTCAAGATTTGGAAGTGGCACAAATGTCCATCAGTAGATGAGTGGATAAAATAACTGTGGTGTATTTACGCAATTGAATACTACTCTGCCACAAAAAGGAAGACAATTTTACCCTTTGCAATAACATGGATTGGATTGACCTGGAGAACATTATGCTAAGTGAAATAAGGCAAGAAACACAAGTACCACATGCTTTCACTCATATATGGAATTTCATGAAAAAACTGAACTACTAAGCAAAATAGAGACAGATTCATAGATAGAAAACAGGCAGACAGCTCCAGTGGTGTGGAGTGTGGGGAGGGGGAGAGGGAGATTGAGCAGAAGAGTAAAAGAAAAAGAGAGAACTCATGGACATGGACAACAGTGTGGTGATTGCTGGGGGATGAGAGAAGAGTAGGTGGAAGTGGAAGAGGGCATAGAGGGATAAATAGTGATGGAAAAATAAAACTAAATTTAAAAAAAAGAAAAAAAGGATCCTCAAATTGGAGGAGAAACTTTCACCTCAAAATGTGGCAGACACACACAAAAAAAAATCCAAAGTGGGAGAAACCAAGATGGAGGCATAGGTAAACACCTAAACTGCTTCTTCGCATGACAATATCAAAACTACAACTAAAAGACAAAATGGACACCATCCAGAACCACAGGAAAGCTGGCTGAGTGGAAATTCTACAACTAGAAGAAAAGAGAAAAGCACATTGAGACTCAGAGGAGCTGCAAAAGGCTGAGGTACAGAGACTCATGCCGAGAGGACGGGAGGCTGAGTGCGCAGCTGGCTTTCTAAAGCGGGAGGGAGAAGGAAGCTCCCGACTGCACTGAACTCCAGTCCCGGGAAAGTTTCTGGGAACCCCAACTCATTCAGGGAGAAACTGGATTGTCAAGAAAAGGGAAAGCACACTGAGACTCGGGAGCTGCAGAAGGCAAAGGTCCGGAGGCTTACCCGCGCAGAGAGGACTGACTGCTGAATGCACGAAAGGCTGAGTACGTGGTTGGCTTTCTAAAGCGGGAGGGAGACGGAAACTCCCAGGCAAGTTTCTGGGAACCCCTACTCATTTGGGGAAAAACTGGACTGTCTGGCAGTGGGAGAAACTCGAGGGTGGCTTTCTCTCAGAGGTGCTTGCAGCGATTACCGAGGGACACTGAGACCCAGGGGCCTCATAGGGCAGGGCTGACAGGAAACCAAGGCTGTCTGCTCCGCCCTGAACTCTGCCCCATCCAAGTTGAGCACAGAAGCTTTTGCAATTTTGCAAGTCTTGTCTCATAAGAGTGTCTCCAGCACAGAAGTTCTCCCAGCGTAGAGACACAGCTTATCCTCACAGCCATTTGGCCTGAAGGTCAATTCCTCCCAGGGATACCAACAACAATGAAGACTTAACTACAACAAGGCTGAGCACACAGTCCACAAAGGGGTGCACCAAGAATGTCTACCTCAGGTAACTGGGGAGGCTGAGCCACTGTGTCCTAGAGGACACCTACCGCACAAAACTACTCTACCAACTCAGGGAAGCAACGAAAATGCGGAGACAAAGAAACAGATCACAAATGAAAGAAATGGAGGAAAACAAATGACTGGATATAGAGTTCAAAACCATGGTTATAAGGTTTTACAAGAATTTCCTAGAAAAGGCAGATAAATTTAGCGAGACCCTCGAGGATATGAAAAAGGACCAACTAGAAATTAAACATACACTGACTGAAATAAAAAATATTATACAGAGACCTAACAGCAGACTAGAGGACCACAAGAATCAAGTCAAAAATTTGAAATACAAAGAAACAAAAAACACTCAGCTGGAACAGAAAAAAGAAAAAAGAATCTAAAAATTTGAAGATAGTGTAAGGAGCCTCTAGGACAACCTCAAGCGTGCCAACATCTGAATTATGGGGGTGCCAGAAGAAGAGAGAGAGCAAGATACTGAAAACCTATTTGAAGAAACAATGACCAAAAATTTCCCCCACCTGGTGAAAGAAATAGACTTACAAGTCCAGGAAGCACACAGAACCCCAAACAAGAGGAATCCAAAGAGGACCACACCAAGACACATCATAATTAAAATGCCAAGAGCAAAAGACAAAGAGAGAATATTAAAAGCAGCAAGAGAAAAACAGTTAATTACCTACAAGGGAGCACCCATATGACTGTCAGCTGATTTCTCAACAGAAACTATGCAGGCCAGACAGGAGTGGCAAGACATATTCAAAGTGATGAATAGCAAGAACCTACAACCAAGATTACTCTACCCAGCAAAGCTATCATTCAGAATTGAAGGGCAGATAAAGAGCTTCACAGATAAGGAAAAGCTAAAGGAGTTCATCACCACCAAACCAGTATTATATGAAATGCTGAAAGGTATTCTTTAAGAAGAGGAAGAAGAAGAAAAAGGTAAAGATAAAAATTATGAACAACAAATACATGTCTATCAACAAGTGAATCTAAAAATCAAGTGAATAAAAAATCTAATGAACAGAATAAACTGGTGAATATAATAGAATCAGGGTCATAGAAAAGGAGTGGACTGACAATTCTCGGGGGGAAAGGGGTATGGGAGGTGCGGGAAGAGACTGGACAAAAATCGTACACCTATGGATGAGGACAGTGGGGGGGAGATAAGAGCAGTGGGTGGGGTGGGAACTGGGTGGAGGGGAGCTATGGGGGGGAAAAGGAGAAACAATTGTAATAATCTGAACAATAAAGATTTATTAAATTAAAAAAATAAATAAAAATTATGCAGACAAGGATTTCCAATGTATTAAACGTATTATAAAATATACCAATGATAGTGTGTACTACATGCTAATCACTATTTTGAGACTTTTACTATATTGACTTGTCAACTCTCACAATAACTATATGAGGTACTTTACTTAATATTATCTTACAGATCTGGAAAGTGAAGAACACTGAGTTTAGGTAACTTTTTGGGATATTACATTTCCTAATCTGGCTACACAATCTATAAATTTCAATACTACACATTATGTATGCATTCTGTAACAACACACAAGTCTCAAAAGAGTTCCAAATAGGCAGAAATTACTTCTCATTGTGTTTGTTTGTTTTTTCATGGAAAAGGGGTAGACCCTTCCAGGCTGGGGAAAATGGATAGAATAGCTATAAATGAAGTAAAGTATTTCAGTGAAGACAAAACAACTTTCAAAAATGTGTGTCATTGGAAAAGCATATAGTAAATTCAGAAGTTAATGAGTTGGTCGATCTGACTTGAACTGAAATCCTGAGCATTAGATTAGTGGAAAGTTAGATTTATGAGTTTTAGGCCAGATTCTTTATAGGGTCTTGAATGCTTGATCAAGAGTTAGTTGGGTTTTATCCCATAGAAAATGTTTATTCAAAACTAGTTTTTAATAGGAACATACCAATGACCTAGGAACAATATCCTAATAGAATATGAGAAAACTACAATTTACAAGCAGAAAATGGCAGAAGTGAACATGGTTATCACAATCCAGAATCTGTGATCTTAACTTTGATTCTGTCAAATAGGATGAAAAACATCAGATTATCAATAATCTATCTATCTATCATCTATCTATCTATCTATCTATCTATCTATCTATCTATCTATCATCTATCTATGCCTAACTGACCATTCGATCAGTAGCTTTGATGTGACTGACCACCAGGGGGCAGATGCTCAATGCACAGGCATGGAAACATGGAACAGACTGATGAATCTGAGGGAAGGGGAAAGGTGGGAGAGCTGGAAGAGATTAACCAAAGATCTTACTAGTGTATGCATACTAGAGGCCTAGTGCACCGGTGGGGTCCCTCGGCCTGGCCTGTAGGGATCGTGCCATAACCTGCAGTCTGAAATCCCCCAAGTGGTCCCAGATTGGGAGAGGGTGCAGGCCAGGCCAAGCGCCCCCGCCGGTGTATGAATCTGTGCACCAGGCCTCTAGTTTTAGCTATAACAGGTGAAATTTTTTTTTCAGAATTGATGAAAGCTTTGAATTCTCAGGTGGTAAGAACATTTTGAGTATCAAATAGTTCGAATAAAAATAAATCCACCTGTAAACATTTAGTGTTAAAATAATAAAATGTTGACAAAAACATTAAAAGTTATTAGAGAGGAAAGAAAGATTTTATTCAAAGATAATTATGAGACTTTTGGAAAATATCTCACAAGCAAAAATGGATGCCAGAAAACAATGGAAAATATCCTAAATTGCTAAGGAAAACATAAATATCAGTCTAGAAATACATACTCAAGCTATTCTGCAAGGTTCAGTATAAAATAAAGGAATTCATACTAGTATATAGTAACACTAAGATACTAAGGTATTTTACCAGTGAAAGAATTGCTGCAGAATGTTCTTTAATAAGAATTAATAGGCATAAAATTATAGAAAAAAATAGAATAAAACAGTAAATTCAGAAATTTACAACATTTTAATAAATTAATAGAACTACTTGCATTTAAATATAAATATTGAAGTAAAGAAAGCAACATTAAACTTTTGATTAGTACTACTAACTAAGAATGTGATAAATAAAAATTCAAGCAGGCTATGTTTCATATTTTGTGCAAAAAAAAATATGGTCTGAACTAGGGTCGGGGGAAAGAATTAATAAAAATGTACCAAGCAGAAAAAAATAGTAAATATAAGCTTAAATGCAACATAATTACAATAAATAAAAAAGAGCTAAATTCATTAGTTAAGGGAGTGAATATTAGCTTAAATTTTATTTATTTTTTTATTTTATATATATATATTTTTTATTATTTTTTTGAATTGTTTGAAGTATTACAAATAGTAGTACATATGTCTCCTTTTTTTTCCACCATTGACCTTCCCCCAGCCTCCCCTTCCCCCCTGTACATGCCTTTACCTGCCCCCTCTCCCCCCGAGTGTTTTTTATCCATTGGTTATGCTTATATGCATGCGTACAAGTCCTTTGGTTGATCTCCTACAGCCCCCCCCCCAACCGCAACCTCCCCTGCCTTCCTGCTGTAGTTTGACAGTCTGTTCAATGCTTCTTTGCCTCTGTATCTATTTTTCCTCCCATTTCATTCCTTTAAAAAAATCTTGCCTCTGCAGACTAGAAATAAACATATAATAACAAAAAATGTTTGAGTCCCAATTTCCATGTCCAACAGTTCTGAGTCCCCGTTTCAATGTCAAACAGTTCCTTAAGTGTACATGTCAGCAATGCTATCTGGATGGTGGGCACATGGTGGCAATGCAGGTCTGACCCTCTCTGGTTTGGTCCTAGGCAACTTGCTGCGTCGCACAGCTGCTGACTGCTAGCGTGGCAAGGCGTCATCAGCGTCTGCCATCTCTGGACTGTTTCTCCTCTTGTCTTCGTGGTTGGAGCAGACCTGTCAATTCCTCTCTGTTGCAGGAATCCACATGGTCTTGGAGGTGTTTTCTGAAAATATACAAACATATTCTTGACCAAAAGTTAATAAAGGAATCTGTTCTATATAATTGATTTGGGATCCTTTTTATTTTTGCCCAAACGATTTTCTTTTGTCTTATTTAGACACCATGTGTGTTTTTCATGGGTGTCTTGCTGTTAGCATTACAAATGAAAACTAATTTTGTAAAGTAAAAGTTTTCTAGATGTAATTTACTTATAGGATATTTTTCCTTACATGATATTACCTTTCTATCCCCCCTTTTTTGATTAATGGAGGCTTTTGTAACTTTTGTAATGCAGTCTTGATAACTTTAAATTTTAATTTTTTGCACAAAAATATGACTGCATTAGTTTCATTGCATGTTTAGGAATTTTACCATGAGATGAACTACCAATAGAAATTTTAGTTACCACATTAGGAACAGCTTTTTGTCCAGTACAATTAAATTTTCTTGAATATTCACTTATTTCAATTAGCCTATTTAAATTAATCTGAAATCTTGATTATTATTTTACTGTCAAATTTAATACTCTACCAACAATCTTAATTTACCCTGTAAATATTAGTGGAAAGGATTATTTGCATTCTTGAGTAGGCCCTGAGCATTCCTGGTGCTAGGCTGGATTTAGATATAGGGTAGCTGCTGTTGGCCAAGTCTCTGTCTGTTACCTGGGTCCAGATCTGAGCTGGGCGTGGGAAGCAAAGCAGCCATGGGGGCAGGAGACCTCCCTCAGATGGGGTGAGGTTTCAGTCTTCTGCAAGGTTGGGGGGTGAGGGTCTGTGCCCCACCTCTGTTGATCCCCAAGTTCTCTCCTGATGGCCCCTCTGCGACTGTGCCTGTCTTAGGTTGTTCCTTCCCTGAGGAATCTTACCCGTCTCTGGCTAACCAGTCATCCTCTGGGGCCAAGCATGGTGATGTGAGGTTCAGTTCTGTCTTCTTGGTCGCCTATCCCCCATGGCCTCCACGCCCAGTACCTGCCTTGGGAATCCCCTGGCCTGCTGGCAGGGCCTCAGCACTGATCACATATCTCGGGGAACTCAGGTTTCTTCTCCAGGGAGGGTCCGGCTCACACGGTTGGGCAAGAGACAGATCCATGAAGCCCACCACGAGGCTTCATGCTCAGCATGAACAGAAAGCTCAGGCAACAGCTGAGGGCAATTGGATTGTGAGAAGAGGGTCCCTCTTGGCACAAAAGGCAAGAGGGGCCAATATAGAATGCTCAAGTGCCTTCCCAATGCCTTAATTCCTTCTGAAAGGGATTATATCCTTTCATGTCCTTTTTTTAAAAAAATTGCTGCCAAACATTCCAAGAATTAGTTTGTAAGTTTGTTTGGGATAATTGTACAATAAGCTGTTGTAAAATATCTAAAATTTTAATGACATTGTAGAATAATATCATGTAAGGATATTCTTTGCTCTAGGCCATGGCAATTAAATTTCAAACTGGCTGTCAATTTCTTTTTGTAACCTTATATATACTTTGTCAGGGAGGCAAAAACACAAGTTATTCCCCCATAACCCCCCACCCCCTATTTATGTCCCACCCCCTTGTTGTCTGTGTCCATTGATTAGGCTCATATGCATGCACACAAGTCCCTTGGTTGATCTCTCCCCCTTACCCCCACCGTCCCTTACCTTCCCTGTGGTATGACGTGTTGTTTGACGTTTCTCAGTCTCTGGATTTGTTCTTGTTCATCAGTTTATGCCATTCATTATATTCCACAAATGAGTGAGATCATGTGATACTTATCTTTCTCTGCCTGGCTTATTTCACTTAACATAATACTCTCCATCGCCATCCATGTTGTTGCAAATGGTAAGAACTCCTTCTTTTTTACCGCAGCGTAGTATTCCATTGTGTAGATATACCACAGTTTTTTTAATCCAGTCATCTGCTGATGGGCATTTAGGCTGTTTCCAAATCTTAGCTATGGTGAATTGTGCTGCTATGAACATAGGGGTGCATATATCCTTTCTGATTCATATTTCTAGTTTCTTGGGATATATTCCTAGAAGTGGGATCACTGGGTCAAAAGGGAGTTCCATTTTTAGTTTTTTGAGAAAACTCCATTCTGTTCTCCACAGTGGCTGCACCAGTCTGCATTCCCACCAGCAGTGCACGAGGGTTCCTTTTTCTCCACATCCTCTCCAGCACTTGTCATTTGTTGATTTGTTGATAATAGCCAATCTGACAGGTGTGAGATGGTACCGCATTGTTGTTTTGATTTGCATCTCTCTGATGATTAGTGACTTTGAGCAGGTTTTCATATGTCTCTTGGCCTTCCTTCTGTCTTCTTTAGAAAAGTGTCTATTTAGATCAGTTGCCCATTTTTTGATTGGGTTGTTTATCTTCTTTTTGTTGATGTTGCATGAGTTCCCTGTAAATGTTGGAGATTAAACCCTTATCATTGATATCATTGGCAAATATGTTCTCCCATGCAGTGGGCTTTCTTGTTGTTTTATTGATGGTTTCCTTTGTTGTGCAAAAGCTTTTTATTTTGATGTAGTCCCATTTGTTTATTTTCTCTTTGGCTTCCATTGCCCTAGGAGCAGTATCAGTGAAGAAGTTCCTTCGGCATATGTCTGAGATTTTTCTGCCTGTGGATTCCTCTAGTATTTTTATGGTTTCCCGTCTTATGTTTAAGTCCTTTATCCATTTTGAGTTTATTTTTGTGTATGGTGTAAGTTGGTGATCTAGCTTCATTTTTTTGCATGTATCTGTCCAATTTTCCCAACACCATTTGTTGAAGAGACTGTCTTGACTCCATTGTATGTTCGTGCCTCCTTTGTCAAATATTAATTGAGCATAGTGATTTGGGTCAATTTCTGGGTTCTCTATTCTATTCCATTGATCTATATGTCTGTTCTTGTGCCAGTACCAGGCTGTTTTAAGAACAGTGGCTTTGTAATACAGCTTGAAATCTGGTGTTGAGATCCCACCTACTTTGTTCTTCTTTCTCAGGATTGCTGCAGCTATTCAGGGTTGTTTTTTATTCCAGATAAATTTTTGGAAAGTTCGTTCTAGGTCTGTGAAATATGTCATTGGTATTTTAATGGGAAGTGCACTGAATTTATAGATTGCTCTGGGTAGTATGGACATTTTGATGATGTTGATTCTACCAATCCATGAACATGGTATGTTCTTCCATCTGTTTATGTCTTCCTCTATCTCTTTTTTCAGTGTCGTGTAGTTTTCCACATATAGGTCTTTTACCTCCTTAGTTAAGTTTATTCCTAGGTATCTTAATTTTTTTGGTCCGATGGTAAATGGGATTGCTTTTTTAGTCTCTCTTTCTGTAAGATCATTATTGGTATATAGAAATGCCATAGATTTCTTGGCATTAATTTTGTATTTTGCTACATTGCTGAATTCATTTATTAAGTCTAGTAATTTTTTGATGGAGTCTTTAGGGTTTTCTATGTACAGTATTATGTCATCTGCGAATAAGGACAGTTTTACTTCTTCTTTTCCAATTTGGATGCCTTTTATTTCTTCTTCTTGTCTGATCGCAATGGCTAGTACTTCCAGCACTATATTGAACAGGAATGGTGAGAGTGGGCATCCCTGTCTTGTTCCTGTTCTTAGGGGAAATGGTTTTAGTTTTTGCCCTTTGAGTATGATGTTGGCTGTGGGTTTGTCATATATGGCTTTTATTATGTTCAGGTATGAACCTTCTATTCCCACCTTGCTGAGTGTTTTTATCAAGAAAGGGTGTTGGATTTTGTCAAATGCTTTTTCTGCATCAATTGATATGACTATGTGGTTTTTATCTCTCAATTTGTTTATGTGATGCATCACGTTTATTGATTTGCGAATATTGTACCATCCTTGCAATCCTGGGATAAATCCTACTTGGTCATGGTGTATGATCTTTCTGATGTACTGCTGGATTCGATTTGCTAGAATTTTGTTGAGGATTTTGGCATCTATATTCATGAGGGATATTGGCCTGTAATTCTCTTTCATTGTGTTATCTTTATCTGGTTTTGGTATTAGGGTGATACTGGCTTCATAGAAGGAGCTTGGAAGTGTTCCTTCCTCTTGAATTTTCTGAAATAGTCTGAGGAAGAAATAGTTCTTCCTTGAATGTTTGGTAAAACTCCCCAGTGAAGCCGTCCGGCCCCGGGCTTTTGTTTGCTGGGAGCTTTTTGATGACTGCTTCAATTTCTTCCATAGTTATTGGCCTATTGAGATTTTTAGTATCTTCCTGAGTGAGTTTTGGAAGGTTGTATTTTTCTAGGAATGTGTCCATTTCCTTCAGGTTGTGTAGTTTCTTAGAATAGAGTTGTTCATAGTATTTTTTAAGAATCCTTTGTATTTCTGTGGGGTCTGTTGTTATTTCACCTCTTTCATTTCTGATTTTGTTTATTTGGGTCCTGTCTCTTTGCTTCTTGGTGAGCCTGGCTAGAGGTTCATCAATCTTGTTTATCCTTTCGAAGAACCAGCTCCTGGTTTTGTTGATCTTTTGTATTGTTTTTTTGGTCTCTATGTCATTCATTTCTGCTCTGATCTTTATTATATCCTTCCTTCTGCTCACTGTGGGCTTTTCTTGTTGCTCTCTTTCTAATTCTTTGAGTTGTTGAGTTAGATGATTTACTACCATTTTTTTCTTGCTTTTTGAGGTAGGCCTGTAGAGCTATGAACTTCCCTCTCAGGACTGCTTTCATTGTGTCCCATAGAAATTGCATTGTTGTGTTTTTATTGTCATTAGTCTCCAGGATGTTTTTAATTTCTTCTTTGATCTCGTTGCTCACCCAATCATTGTTTAATAGCATGCTATTCAGCTTCCAAGTGTTTGAATTTTTTGGAATGTTTTTATTATAGTTTATTTCTAATAGTATGCCATTGTGGTCTGAGAAAATGCTTGATATAATTTCAATCTTTTTAAATTTGGGGAGACTTTGTTTGTGACCCAGTATGTGGTCTATTTTTGAAAATGTCCCATGTGCACTTGAGAAGAATGTATATTCCGTGGCTATGGGGTGAAATGCTCTGAAGATGTCAATTAGGTCCATTTGATCTAGTGCATCATTTAGAATTGCTGTTTCTTTGCTGATTTTTTGTCTAGAGGATTTATCCAGTGATGTCAGTGGTGTATTAAAGTCTCCTACTATGATTGTATTGTTGTCAATCTCTCCCTTGATGTCTTCCAGGAGTTTTTTTATGTATTTGGGCGCTCCTGCATTGGGTGCATATAAGTTTACCAGAGTTATATCTTCTTGTTGAATTGCTCCCTTTAGAATTATGTAGTGGCCTTCCTTATCTCTTGTTATGGCCTTTACTTTGAGGTCTATTTTATCAGATATAAGTATTGCAACCCCAGCTTTTTTCTCATTTCCATTTGCTTGAAAAATGTTTTTCCATCCCTTCACTCTCAATCTGTGTGAATCCTTTGCTCTGAGGTGGGTCTCTTGTAGACAGCAAATATATGGATCATGTTTTCTTATCCATTCAGCTACCCTATGTCTTTTGATTGGTGCATTTAATCCATTTACGTTTAATGTTATTATTGACAAGTACATGTTTGTTGTCATATTTTTCCTTAGTGTTTGTGTTTCCTTTTGCCTTTCTCTTCTTTTTACAGCAGTCCCTTTAGCATTTCTTGCATTGCTGGCTTGGTAGTGATAAACTCTCTTAGCCCTTTTTTTTGTCTGTGAAGCTCCTGATTCCACCTTCAATTTTGAATGATAGCCTTGCTGGGTGTAGTATTCTTGGATTCAGACCCTTGCTTTGCATCACTTTGTATATTTCATTCCATTCCCTTCTGGCCTGGTGTGTTTCTGTTGAGAAATCAGTTGATATTCTAATAGGAGATCCCTTGTAGGTAACTTTCTGTCTCTCTCTGGCAGCCTTTAAGATTCTTACTTTGTCATTGGTGTTCGCCAATTTAATTATGATGTGTCTTGGTGTTGGTCTTTTGGGGTTCAACTTGTTTGGGACTCTATGTACTTCTTGGACTTGCATAGTTTTTTTCTTGCCAATATCAGGGAAGTTTTCTGTCATTATTTCTTCAAACAGGTTTTCTATTCCTTGTTTCTCTTCCTCTCCTTCTGGTATCCCTATTATTCTAATATTGTTTCATTTTGTGTTGTCCCACAGCTCCCTTAGGCTCTCCTCTTGCTTTTTAAGTCTTCTTTCGAGTTGCTGCTGTGTTTGTGTGTTTTTTCCTACCTTGTCTTCTAATTCGCTGATGCGGTCCTCAGCCTCTTCTAGTCTACTGTTTAAGCCTTCTAATGTGTTCTTTATTGCAGCTATGTCGTTCTTCATCTCCTCTTGGTTTCTTTTCATGTTGGTGACATTCTCATTCAGCTCCTTATAGTTCTCATTGAGTTGTGTGTATTTGTCATTGAGTTGTGTGTATTTGTCATCCATCCGTTTAAACATCCTTATAACCATTACTCTGAATTCTTTCTCTGTTAAGCTGCTAGCTTCAATTTCATTTAACTCCCTTTCTGATGATTCCTCTTTTTCTTTTCTTTGGGAGTTGCTTTTGTGTCTCCCCATGTTTTCCTGTAATGTTTTAATTGTAGATCCAATTGCTTTGCTACCCAGGTTCTTTTGGTGATGATGCTACTGGTGTAATTCCTCAGGTCTCCTGGGCTTGGTAATCTAGTGTAGCTCCCTACTTGAGCTATTTGGGTTTTCTTGATATAGGCCTGCAAGCTTGAGAGGCACAACTGCCGTGTCTAGAAGACAGCAGCTGTGGAGGGGGGTATCCCAATTTTTGCTGTCTTGTACCCTTAATTGAAATCATGCGTGCCCAGTGGGGACTTACGGTGGCACCAAGGAACTGTCTGTTGGGGTGATGTGGCTCAGGGGGCCTGCCCTCTTGACAGGTGTGACTGTGATGCCCAGAGTTCTGTAGTTATGGGGTGGGTAGACTCAGCTTTCGCTGCTGCACCTGTGGTGGATAGGCGCTTACTCCCAGTGGCGGCTCACAGGATCACCAGCAGTAAGTTCGCCATTGAGGCACAGTGAAGCACTCTGAAGGGCCCTGGTGGTGTAGCTGTGTAATTGAGGTTCCTAGCTTCTAAAGATATCTCTTTAGGGCAGATCCTATGGCCTCAGGGAGTATTCAGGTTCCATGGTGTTATTCAGGATGGGATCTGGGTGTGGCTATATTGGTTGCCTGGAGACTGGAGGGAGGGGCTATCTCTCAGGAGAAAATGGCAACTGGGCTTAGATATGACTCAGCACCAGACTCGCTTCCACCTCTCCTGGACTGTCCGCTGCCTACACTCCCAGATTCCACAAGCCCACCCCTTCTTCTGCACCTCTGCCACAGGTAAGTGTCTTTATCCTAAAGATCCTATGAAATAGGTTCAGTGTAGAACGGCGCAGGCCCCAGCGCGAGGAGGGACCGCGTCTCTGTAAGTTCCTCTCTTGCCAGCACTGTGCGGTCCGGCAGCTCTTCAGGGCTGCCTTTGAGCTCAGATCCCAAATCCAGACTCCAAGGTCTACAATCCCCTACCTCCCGCAGTCCCGTGGATCCCCCTCCCCTTTTTTTTTTTCCAGTCAGACCCTTTGCCTGTCCTCAGGGATGCGGCTTAGCGCCATGTAGTTTCTCCCCAACCTTCTGGGAACAGCGGTCTGGCATATTCTACTGCCTAGATCTTTGATTTTACCTTTATCGGGGGGGATCTCTGCCCTTCCCAGCTGCAAACTGTCTCACCAGCTGCACCTCCTTCACCAATTCGGGCTAGATTCCACTCATTTCAGCTGCTCCCTCTATTTGCTCCCGGACAAGGCTCAGGACACGTCCGTCTATTCCACTGTCATTTTGTCTCCCTCCTAGCTTAAATTTTAAAAAGTACTTAAATCAACAAATTTAGTTCTATGTTCTTGAAAGAGACATACATAAAACAGAACTACATAAAATATTTGAAATAAAAGAAATAAAAGATGTTATAACAAGAAAATGCTAATAAAAGATAAGCTACCATAGCAATTATTAATATCAGACTAAAAGACTTTAAGGTAAAATGAGTTAATACGGATAAAGGGAGAAAATACTAAGCAGATAGAATATCTTCCTATAGGGGCCTATAAGTATCTAATAATATAGCATCAAAATAAATAAAGCAAAATCAATCATAATTACAAAAAGAAATAGAAATACAAGTAAGTCCTTAGTAAGGTTAACATATACATATATATATATTCCCCCCAAAATTTGTTGAACAATGTAACTCTTTTATCAGCTATGAAAGTACCTCCTGTAGCCTTTAATCAATGCTCACTTGGACTGATAGGAAGTTACCTTAAACTACAATCCTGATCAACTTCAGAGCTTGGTATGGCAATAGTTTATGTTATCCAAGACGGCTACATCTCACATGCTTTTCTTGAGTGTGATATTAATACTCGTCCTCTAGAGAAGCGGGGGGGTCCTTGTTTCTTTCACTGTAAGGGTCAGACTGTAACTGTAGGAGAAGTGATACTCTGATGCTGTGTCCAAGGCTAGGTCATAAAAGACAATACAATTTCTGCCCTGGAACCCAGTGAACATGCTAGGAATCCAGGTCATATGTAGATATGATGTGTATATAGATTTTCTTGATGACAGCCCTAGCTGAGGTCCCAGACATATGACTGAGAAATAACTCTAGCCTCAGTCATTTCCAGGCTGCAAATGCATTAGAGAACCACAGCCATCCCCTGGAGTCCAATCAACTTCCCAAGATATAAAATATATAATAAAACAGTTGTTGATGTTTTAACAACTATATTTGGGGGTTGTTTGTTATATAGCAACAGACAACTGAATATCATGGTGGCTAGTGTGTTGAAAATCAATGTTTCCCCATTAGGCTACAATTCTGTAGGCTATCTCCTAGTTGCCTTGTACAAAAGTATCCAGATGTCTTAGATATTACCCATCAGATCCTACTACAGGTTCTTATATATTGGTTATAATTTTTTCTGTAATACTGATACCCTTATCTTACTACTAGAGGCCTGGTGCGTGAATTCATGCTTGGGTGGAGTCCCTTGGCCTGGTGGTGATTGGGGCCGATCAGGGCCATCTCACCCAGTTCTGATTGGGGCCAATGGGGCTGGCTAGCCAGGAAGGTACCGAGGGAGGGCTCCAGGGCATGTCCCGCCTGTCTCTCCCGGACCCCAGCAGCAAGCTAACCTACCGGTCGGAGCATCTTCCCCCTGGTGGTCAGTGCACATCACAGCGACTGGTCGAACTGTCGACGGAACAGTTAACCAATCAGTCAGATACTTAGCATATTAGGCTTTAATGTATATAGATAATTGACCTCTAGCACTGTATAAGTTTAAGGTGTCCATCATAATGACTTAGCCTGTGCATATTGTGAAATGATTACCAAAATAAGTTTAGTTAATATCTATCACCTCATATTTGTAATTGATGTTAAATGATTATGATAATAATCTCAAAGATATGTGGGATAAGGTTGAGTCATAATATTAAAATTCCTTTTTCCTACCAAAGTTTAATCAAGTGCCAGGGGTATGAATTTGGGTAGATTTTCATATATAAAAATATGATAAAAAATCGACTTAAAATAAGTTTTGTAAGTGGAAACTAGGAAGAGGAGATGTGCAGTCCATTTTCTCAACTTTATGTCCTACATGTCAATTGTGAATAATTCATCATTATTGGAATACAACAATAATAAAATAACTACATCATTAATGGAGAAGTATACATCTTCCTGCAAAGTTATAAGTTAGTATCAAATGGAAAAAGTGAATATGAAGTGTAATGAAGTATAAGAAAATAACATAATCTGTCGATTTACAGTAATTTGTAAGTGACATTTTTACTTTATTTTTTGTCCAAATGGGAAGACTATAGTCCTGACCTTATTTCTTTTTTTCTTAGGCTTTCTGCCTGTGGGTGTTACACATTTTCCTCTACTTTAACTAACCATGTCTGAGCAGGACAGCTGACCTTCAAAAGTAAATACGATTAAAGCTGAACAAATCAGGTAATTACAATAAAAACATGGCTTGACAAGCAACCTCTGGACAGAATTACAGTTCTGTACACACACTACACATTCAATTAAAGTGATTGGGAATGAGAAGACTAATGCCTTTACCTAAGATTTTTAAGGTGCCGACATCCTACCTCTGCCACGGATTAGAGAAGAGATTAGAAGGAAAGAAGAATCTCCAGTGACTTTATACAGGATTACTGTTCCTTAAATGTGGAATGGCATTTTTAGAGCCTGAACGTGTCTTTTCCATTTTAAAGGAATTTTTAAAAATATATTTTATTGATTTTTTACAGAGAGGAAGAGAGAAGGATAGAGAGTTAGAAACACTGATCAGATGCCTCCTGCACACCTCCTACTGGGGATGTGCCTGCAACCAAGGTACATTCCCTTGACCGGAATGGAACCTGGGACTTTTCAGTGCGCAGGCCAATGCTCTATCCTCTGAGCCAAACTGGCTAGCTAGGGCTAAAGGAATTTTTATTATCATATTCTAAATAATTTCTTCATGTTAAATATTGTGTTAATGATCTATAATTACATATGATTCATCTAGACTTTGCTTTATTATACAGATTGTGTACCATGTTTGTTCAGATAGAATCACATGTTCTGCTATTTTGACCAAGGGCAAAAAGGTAGATAGTTGACTATTAAAATCAAATCTGCATGCAAGCACCAGAGAAAAATCTACCTTACCTTATTTTTTAACAAAATTTATTATAATAATATCTTAACAAAACAATTGGAATCAATCTTATAATTTATCTTGTCACACTTTAGATCTTATTTTATTATTTTTCTATTTGTATCTTTTTCATGAAAGTACACAATGGAAAAACATATTTTATTGAAGTTGTGTTTTGACAATTTTGGGTTGTATCAACACAGGAAAATAAACTCAAACCATGTAATTTAATTTCCTTAATCCAAAACCGCATTTTGTTGTATGTTTGAAATTTTTTTCTTTGTTTTGTCTAGATTCTGTTATTATAGCTTTGCATTGTTTAAAGACACTGTAAACGTGTAAATATTTATATATACTGGTACAGATACAGTTATAGGGACATTGCTTTCAAGAATAGTTTGACCAGATTGAAGTCATGGTGATGGACCATGAACTTTTATATAATAGGCCAATTATGAACTTTTATTATGTAGTCCTTAGTACAAATGGGTTTGGGGTGGGGGTGAGTAGTCAAGTTTATAAGTGAACCATGTAAAGATTCACTTTTTGAAGATTGAAGTAATTATCATATTATTATACTACTAGTGGCCCAGTGCACAAAATTCGTGCACAACAAGGGGGTATCCCTCAGCCCGGCCTGCACCCTCTGCAATCTGGGACCCCTCGGGGGATGTCCAACTGCTGGCAGTCGGACATCCCTCTTGCAATTGGGGACTGCTGGCTCCTAACTGCTCACCTGCCTGCCTGCCTGATCACCCCTAACCACTCTGCCTGCCAGCCTGGTCAACCCCAACTGCCTCCCCCTTCTGGCCTGATCACCCCTAACTGCCCAGCCCTGTTGGACTGATTGCCCCCAACTACCCCCAACTACCGCTGGCCTGCTTGCCTCCAACTGCCCCCCCACCATCCTGCTCACCCCCACTGCCCACCACTAGCCTGATCACTCCCACCTACCCCCCCTGGCGGCCTGCTCGCCCCCACCTGCCCTCCCCTGCTGGCCTGCTTGCCCCCAACTGCCATTCCCCGCAGGCTAGTTTGTCCTCTCCTGCCAGCCTGATCACCCCTAACCGCCTCTGCCTCGGCCCCCCATCATGGCTTTGTCTGGAAGGACATCCAAAAAGTCTCCTGTTCTAATTAGCGTATTACCCTTTCATTAGTATAGATATGCTGGAGGATTGGAAAAATACCGATAAAGCCTAAAACTTCTATAAAAAATTCTCAGAATTGACCCAAGCATCTGAAAGTCTAGGCCTGGTCATTTGAAATTAACACCACTTGGCAGGCATGGCTCAATGGTAGAGCATTAACCTATGTACCAGGAGGTCATGGTGTGATACCTGGTCAGGGCACATGCCAGGATTGCGGGCTTAATCCTCAATGTGGGGAGTGCAGAAGGCAGCCGATCTATGATTCTCTCTCATTATTGATGTTTCTATCTCTCTCCCTCTCCCTTCCTCTTTGAAATCAATAAAAATATATTTTAAAAAAAGAAAGTAATAGCAATCTTTCCTCATAATTTGATTTTTTTTACTGTAGATATGTTTTTACATAAGCACAGTAACATTTGCTCGTTTTTATTTATTTTCTAGCCACTTCATAAAAATCTTAGCTCACCAATTTGATTGTTATTTGCTTATAAGTAAAATCTGTATCTTGTTTTCTTTCAGAGACTCCACCTTTTCAGTAGGGTATAGACAATCTGGGCCCATACCTGTTTTATTTTTATTGATTCTGTTAAGTCATAATGTTTCCTTGGGTAAGTCAAAATACTCCTCTGTCTCAAGAGGCCTCATTGCTAATATACAGGTAAGATTTCCTGTCTACCTTTCTTTACTTTTGTTTTATTAATTAAATGAGGTGGCATATGTGAAACAACTTTGTAACATGATAAAAAAATTTATGGTGTCATTATCGTGCTGCTGTGCACATTTAATACATGTCCAAAGTAAGAAATGACTACTTCATGAAGGGGAAATATATGTTAATGTTTAATTTGAACTTTAATTCCACCAATCAAGGGCTGTTAAAAATTTCTTCCACTAATCAGTTTTCTGAGCTTAGAAGTTCTTTCTCAACTACATGTATACAATAAAGCTAAAAAATTCAATTATATTTCAAATGTCAATATAAATACTAAATACTGTGGAAATATGTATTCATTTTTTATATATCAGCATCCATTGTAGATTAATTTTCATCAAAATTATATTTTCCAACATTTAATCATGAATGTTTAAAACAATATTTTATTATAGTCCTTTATCACATATGTATCTCTTCATCAATTCATCCATACTTTATTCTAATAAAAATACAGAATTTTACATCTGGAAAGACCTTCAATAGGGTACAATCCAACCTGCTTCCTTTATGGATGCTGAATATGAAGGACAGAGAGTAGAAGTAACCTGCAAACTATGAACGACTCCTCATTGAAAACTACATTTTGGAATAAATATTCAAGCTTCAGTTACATGACCAAATATAATTTTAAGTAAAAACAAGCAGAGCAGGTTCTTTTTTCCATTTACACTGAGTGGCCAGATTATTATGACCACCTGAAGTTTGTAGGCAAATTAGCCGTACACTGCATCATATGAGATATGGAAGCCGAAGGCCTATTCGAACACCTTTGCTGTCTGCAGTTACCAAGATAAAACATCTCCAATTCGCACAGAAACACAAGGATTGGACAGTCGAGCATTGGAAAAAAGTCATGTGGTCCGATGAATCACGTTTCCAGTTGCATCATGCAGATGGCAGAGTGAGGATTTTGCAGAAACAGCATGAAAGCATGCACCCCACATGAGTACAAACCTTCAAGCTGGTGGGGGCAGTGTTATGGTTTGGGGCATGTTTTCCTGGCATTATTTTTGCCCTTTAATTCATGTGGAACAACGTCTGAATAGCACAACATACCTAAGTATTGTTGATGATCAAGTTCATCCTATCATGTTGATGGCGTATCCCAATGGAGATGGCTTCTTCCAACAAGACAATGCACAATGCAATGGTACTCATATTGTGCAGGAGTGGTTTCAAGAACATGAGGGAGACTTTACCTTGCTTAGGTGGCCCCCACAATCACCAGATCTCAATCCAGTTGAGCATTTGTGGGACGAAGTTAAAAGAGCCATCAGGCAGCTGGTTCCACAGCCATCAAATCTCACAGAACTGGACAGTGCTATTCATCAGGCATGGTGTCAGATTCCTCGCATCACCTTTCAACATCTCGTGGCGTCAATGCCAAGATAATCGCTGCAGTATTGAAGGAAAAAGGTGGCCCACCGAAGAACTGATGGGGTGGTAATAATAACCTGGCCACTCAGTGTATATACTACATATTGGATTTTCAATATAGAGAGCTATATGTGAAAGATCAAAACTCATTCCTGCATCCCACCAAGCAATTTCTACAAGTGTGCCTACGTCTCAGTGACAATCCACTTCACCTACCCCTTCCCTCATCCAGTTAAGCGCAAATGTGTGAAAAATTGCATCTGTCAGAAATGTAAAAGTATTTATGCCCACCTTGGTCTTTTCTATTTAATAATTTGGGCCATGGATTGGTAACCTTTGTTTTGCCTACTGTGCAGTCATAAATTACTTTTATAGATCAAGAGAATTTGAACTTTCAAAAGTGCTGTTGTAGCTTAAAATGTTATGATTTAGATATTTATTTATGTAAGAGGAAACTAGTGACAACTATAGCAAGCAATTTTTTTATTCCTCATTCAAATTGTTGCCATAGCATGGGGTTTCCTATCTTAAAATCATAGTGTATCTACAGAAGAACATTTGACTACATATGGAGGCACCAGGCATTTAAATTATCATAAAAGAAAGAATCCAGGACTTTCAAGGTAATGTAAATGGTGTACAACCTCATCAAATTACCACTTTGATCATTTAATGAATGGAGATTTCAGGAGACCCATTTTGAATCTTTAAATCGCATTCTGATTTTGGGGAAGTTAAATAATCATCTTGTTTTCCATTAAACTGGAAAAAGCTAATACATTTTCAAATATCAATTTAAAGGTGATGTAGTGTAAGTATTCTAGATTACTATTATTTTGTTCCAGGATATTGGCCTAAGAAAAAATAGAAAATCCACATAAATATAAAAAGAAGGTCTATATAGTTAATTGTTTATTATTTAATAATTTAAATATGACTGTGTTTTTATTTATTTTTTTAAGCCATTGAGGCTAAAATATTAAATTACTTGTTCAGTAGTATGAAGTACAGTTTCTTTGCATAAAAGCAACTTCATACAATGGACACATAGTCACTCTTGCACAGGCACTTTACTGCTACAATTAAAATGCCCAAGTATGAAATAATTACATGAAGATTTGTTGCTATTATTTTCTCATCTGAATAATGTGACTTAACAATTTGTCAAAACATGTATTAATTCTTCAAAAGAGCACAAATCACCTTTCTCATAATCCCCCAAATATTCCTGTAAAGTAGGTAAATGCTGTAAATTATTCATTTTATTTTGCTATTGAGGAAATCAAGACATTAGCATAGGTCAAGTATTACTTGACTATAGGCCAACAATTACTAATCGAATGCATACAAAATCATTTGAAAAAGGCAATCTTCCAACATTCAGAGTATGGCCCATTATGTTTTAATACATTTGTCATAAAGCTAACAAAATCCATATCTTTAAAAGTACCATTCAAGAAAAGCAGCATGATCCCTGATGTAAAGAGCAAATCTGGTTCTCTCCTTAGCACAAAGAATTGCATATATATATATATATATATATATATATATATATATTGATTTATATTTATATATTTATATTTATACATATTTATATTTATATATATTTATATTTTAAAAAGCAAGTGATAAATGATTGTTTATTCACCACATGTGAGACAATGGATATCAGGATAAAAGAACAAATGAGTTAAAAGGCAATCTGAGTGTAACAATATTCAAACTATTCCAACATGGATTTGGAAAGGATGCAGGTTTTGAATCTATAACAATTTTTTTCACTCTTGTTTATTGTATTTAGATTAAATGTGACCAGGCTTCAGAAAAAGGGCAATATTTACTCTCCTTTATCTCATACCCTCTGGTCTTGATAATGGGAAATCCTTCACTATGGCCATATCAGGGTCTGAAAAGAAATGGTGGATGGGAAAAAAATCATGAAATTCTGACAGGGTGCCAATCAACTCCCATTTATAACACCGTTCACTGAAAGTTGGAAAAAGTCTGTATTCTTGGAGTCAGCACATCCTTCCAAAGGAAGTTTCCCCAAACAGACACTTGGATTATCTAATAACAGAGCCCCACCACTTCAAAATAATGCAGGGGCTTACTAAGCCTGGAGCAGTGTTAAGGGAAAGAAAACTCTGTAAGTTCCCTTATAGGTCAATTTCTCTGTTTGGTACTCCATAGTGCTTTTCTTCTTCTAACTTCGTGATGGCAGACGTCTGGGCATTGGCCAATAGCAGTGTCCCTGACTAAAATCTTGCAACACCATTTCTTCTGGGAAGAGTCTTTGTTCATGTAGAATTCACTTACTATGTTTGGTCCTGTGGAAACAAAAACATTATTGTTAATTAATCTGTTTACTATTCTATTCTGGTCCACAGCTCCAAGAAATATATCTCAAAAGACTTTGAATATAGTAGCAATTAATCTGCCTTAAGCTTTCATAAGTGTCCTAATTCAAAGCAGTCATTTTACAGAATATTTTGTGCCTGCTCCACACTACTGATGATCAACCTAAGTTCCCAAATGTCATTCAAGTTTGTTTGTTTTTCAATGTATTATGTAACTTTGGAAGTTTGACTTTTGGAAGTTTGACAAAATACTGTTTATTCATCGCATGCAGGGGTGCCATGGTCTCCTGCTGTGTTTGGTGGTTTACGGTACATGACGGTGGTTTGTATGGTAGGATGTCACATCAGATAGAAAAAAGGGGATCTAAGACTTGACTGAGAATCTGAAAGCAAAACATCTGAGCTAACTTACCCTCTTACAGCTTCTATCTGGGACATTCAGCATGAAATTAAGTTCTGACCTATATAGCTTTACTGTACTGTATCTTAGGATGCAAACTTCAATCAAATATTTTCTTTTGTGTAATGAAGACTAGCTTATTGCAATGAATTTTACCTGCCTTTTAGAAGGTAGAACCGTTTTTCTTACCTTTTAGAAAAATTAGCCACATCTAGTACCTATATGACATGTATTTATGTAGATTTAAGAATATTTAAGAGGAATAAAACACCTTTTTTTATCCTTCTCTTCTTTCCTCAATAAATTCAGCTGCTTACAAAACATTTGTGTGTTTTTTTTTCTAATTATTTTTAGTATTCATGTGAAGTCAGAGAATAGACTGTGTGTCTAAAGTGACCATAATAAATTAGCACATTGAAAATGATCTTTTGAATGAGATTTATGCTTGGATTTTAGACTGTTACAATGAAACTAGCAATGTCCAATTGAGAAAGGGCAGAGTGCCACCTTTGTCAGTGCAGGGAGATACTCCCCATCCCACACAGATCCCTGATTTCAATACCCAATACCATTTTAGAGCTTTGTTTTGTGTTGCTTTGTTTTGTTTGTGTGTTTGTTTTAAAGTTTGGGAGTGATGCTGGAGTCCAACTACCTCAATTCTCTACTACACAGGTGGCAAATTGAATTCTAGAAAACCGGATTGCTCAAGATCTCACAGGTGCTGAGTTTCCCCCCCTTTTTTTTTCACCGCCAGTTGATTCTTACTTAGTAAACTCTTAGTTGTCGGTGCTCTATGAGTGTTGGTCAGATGATTTATCTAAATGTTTGACCAATATGACCTTTCTTCTAATACATACAGGCCGTCTAGCAATTAAGCACAGCCATCTAGCAATTAAACACCCAACCAGTGGAACAAAGGCTCTTTGCTTAGGAACTACTTAATAATGACCTCTATTGTCCTTAAAGCTGCTATGTCTAATGTGCTACTGGTGGGAAAGGCTCTGAGGTCACAGCCCACTATCGGAAATAATTCTGGTGAGACTAATTCTAAATGCCCAAGGGACCCATGGAGATCTGAAATGGAAAATAAATAGGATCATGTGAGGTGCTTGGTGGATATTAAGCTCACCAATATCTGAGAACTTTGTGTAATTCCAAAAACAGTTATGTCCTGATAGAAATGTTCCTTAATACCCTCTTACCTCCTTTCTTTTAATTAACCACATCTAGTACCTATATGACATGTATTTATGTAGATTTAAGAATATTTAAGAGGAATAAAACACCTTTTTTTATCCTTCTCTTCTTTCCTCAATAAATTCAGCTGCTTACAAAACGTTTGTGGGTTTTTTTCTAATTATTTTTAGTATTCATGTGAAGTCAGAAAAAATTCTTACCTCTTCCTACTTTTCTAAGAATGTATCAATGAGATACATGCTCCTACATTCCCACTGCTTATGACTCACTGATCTACATACTGCAAAGTCTATCTTCTACAAATCACCTCCCGTCAGATTTTTATAGTTTTATTTCTATAGTTGATCATTTAAAACTATACAGCTTAAATAAAATACTTAATATGATATTTCTAAGTACTATTAAGCCAACAGTTCAATTAACCCAGGCTTGTAGTGAAGGGTAAGAACCCATGACTTTGAATTTGCATTATCTTCTGAAACTCCTATTTCTTCTTGTTAACTTGTGATATGATGGGAAAGATGAGTTGGTTCATAGTTTCTGGGTGATTTTAAGAAGTTTTAAAAATATGTGGCATTCAACCTATGTTACTGAGCTTTCCACAGGCTTATTGTAAAATACATATCTAGGCAAATAAGGTAAAAGGAATTTTTGTTCAGGTTAGGTCAGGCCAAAAAAATCTTGCCAAAAATGATGTTTTCTCTTTTTGCCCCCTTCATGCATAATCACCATTTCCCACAAATTCTCAATTACACAGTTATTTTTATTAGAATATATAGCTCTCCCCAAGGTGTGTTGCACTTAATACATTAATAGTGCTTATAGGAAAAGGGGTTAACTAAGGGATAACATGATCAGTTAAAGAATAACAACAGAGGATAGCATGTTAAAGTATTGCATGTCAACAAAAATAAGCAGTGTCCTGTTTACGTCAGGGTTTCTCTATGGCTTTATTCTATTTCCCTTCATCGTGACTCTTCCTACAGTGAGAATGGGGAGTTGGATAATCCGTGAAAAATTGTCCAAATTCCACAGAACATTTTTTTCAATATATATCTTAGAGAGACAGTGTTTTGCAGAATGTTGAGAAACCCTTGACCAACTCCTTCACAACCCAGATTTCTATTTTATCTTCTCTATTAACATCTTACATGCATACTATTTTATTTTTTTATCTTCATGTTCAGTAGTTTCTTCTAGTAACTGATTATTTGGAACACGTTTTTACATACTTTTGGAATAATATGTAGTGATCGCTGTTTTAGAATTCTAAAGGTATAAAAGAACAAAGTTAACCCACAGTCCACTATCTCTCAAGGCTGATTTATGCTAGCAGAGTACAGTGGATAACCAATATGAAGCTGGAGTATCACTTTCCCTAAGTCAAGATACACAATTAATATATTTTTTTCATTCTGTTTAGAAAATGTGTCTACAGTGTGTACACATGCATGCACACAGTTCACTTTTGCATATTATTAAAATGCTTCTCACAATATTCCTCACAAAGTAGGTAAGTATTTGAGTTTAAAAACTTGGTTTACTTTTTTGAGTGTTTATAAATTTAAAAATTATTGTGCTGCTTTGAAACTAATTAGAGAAAAAATGTATTTGACTTTTTTGTTTAATATCCACGACTGTGCCTTCAAAACCTCATTACTCAACTACTAGTTTAAACTAGATAAACCAAAAATGCCTAGTCAAAAGCCATTTTATTAAATGTGAAGTATTTTGATCCAGTATTTCTCATGACATGGAAATCTGCTGGATAGAGCTCCCACTGATGGTAGTGACTGCCTTTACCATCTCTTTTCTTAAAAAGGAAATAAGAATGTATGACATAATGTACTTCAAGTTATACTAATGTGTGGCACTACAGGTAGCAGTTAGACAGGGTGCTATTGCTAAAGAAAGCCCCAAATGATAAGATATAATGTCTATACAACTACAGTTTATTGTAGGAAAAGGATAAATTATAACTGCAGCCTTAAATAAGAAGACACCTCACAGCCAGGGGCCAGGAGGAGTCAGGGAGAGCGCATTGCCCGCCCTCTGTGAGGAAATTGCCAAAGGAGCTTTCTCTCTGGAATCACCAACTACTGAACTGTACATGACCCAGCTTGAACCGGGGAGCCCCAAATACAGTTTTGACTAAAGTTTTTGATACCCCACTAGTTGTGCGTGCATATTCTTTCTGTGTAACCAGCCTAACAACTGAGCTCTCTGAGTCTCACTGAGACCAGCTGTAAACCATCAGTCTTACTGTTACAATAAACAGTGCCAACAAGTTCACATGAACCACCCCCTGGACCCATGCTTACAACGCAACACTAGGAATCAGCACTACTCTTGTTGAGAGGGACGTGCCATGCAGGTACATGGTCAACACAACGCAAGCTGGTTTTAGACCTGTTGGAATTACTTCTCACAGCACAAGTGTCTTTTGATAATTTCTCATTTACAGATACATTGTGGTGTGATAACATATGCTTTGATATTTTTAGTATTTTTAAAAAGTGTTTCCTAAATTAGATCGAAAAATCCCATTTATTTAGCACCTGCTATATGCCACACACTATTTTAATGGATTTCCAAATATTATCCCATTTAATATTCTCAGAGCAGAAACCTAAGCAATGTGATAGTGAAATGAAAAAATGAAGACATTTTCCCCAACACTGTATTATGAAGATTTTAAACATAAAATAAAGTTGAAAGTGAAGATGCTTATATTCACTACATAGTTTTTAACATTAACAGTTTACTGTAGTAGTTTTATCATGTATGTATCCATCTACCCATCTCCCACCTATCCATCACTCTGTTATTTTTGATATATTTCAAACTAAATTGTAGAAATTAGTACTACCCCCTTAAATATTCAGCATCTATTTCAGTAGAATTTAATATTTGTTTACCATTTTAATTTTGTTGTAAAATTTGCTACAGTGAAGTATAAAAATCTTAAGTATATATTCACTAACTTCTTATAAATGTACTAGAGGCTCGGTGCATGAATTTGTGCATGGGTGGGATCTGTGGGGGTGGGGTCAGCCAGAGGGAGGGGCCACGGGCGGTTGGCTGACCAGCCCTGCCCCCTGGTCGAACTCCTGGTTGAACTCCCAATTGAGGGGGCAATTTGCATATTAGCCTTTTATTATATAGGCTACATCTTTGTAACTCAAATCCAGTAAAAAAAATAGATGTAATTAAAAGGAACATCACCGATGTCCCTTTTAAAAAAAAATTATTTATTGTTTACAGTATTACATATGTCTCCTTTTTTCCCCTATTGACCTCTCCCCGGCCCCTCCCACTCCCTGGCACATGCCCTCATTCCCCTTGTGTCTGAGTCCATTCGTTATGCTCATATGCATGCATACAAGTCCTTTGGTTGATCTCTCCCCCCTCTGTGCCTCCCCTGCCTTCCCTCTGAGGTTTGACGGTCTGTTTGATGCTTCTCTGACTCTGCCATGTCCCCTTTAATGACATCTTATTGCATCACTTCAGCAGCAACCACTGTTTGGACTTTTTAAAGTCATGGATTATTTTTGCCTATTTCATAACTTTATATAAAAGGAATTATATAGTACTAGAGGCCCAGTGCACAAATTCCTGCACGGGTGGGGTCCGGCAGGTCCTGCCCCAATGGGGGCCGATTGGGGCTGGGCCAGCAGGAGGGAGGGGCCAAAGGAGGTCAGCCGGGCAGCCCTGCCCCCAATCGGGGTGGGAGGGTCAATTGGGGGTGGGGCCAGCCAGAGGGGGGCCGTGGGAGGTTGGCTGGCCAGCCCTGCCCCCGATCAGGGTTGCGGGGGCAATTGGGGCCCTGATCAGGCCAGTTGGCCACTGCAGTGCACATCATAGTGACCGGTCGTTCCGGTCTTTCCCGTCATTCCAGTCCCTTGGCTTTTATATATATAGATGTGCTATTTGTGTGAAGCATATTTTGTTCAACATACTGTTTTTGAGATTTACAATTGTTTTTATTAGTAGCTTGCTTCTTTTTATTGATAAGTACTATTTCATTGTATGCATATACCACAGTATATTTATTCATTCGCCTATTGGTGGACACCTAGGACTGTTCCCAGCCTTTGCCTATAGTAAATAGAACTACAATCAATATTCTTTCACAAATCTGTTTTTGAATGTATATAATATCTCTTGTGTAAATGGAATGACTGTGTCATATGATAGATTTGTTTTTAACTTTCTAACTTCCAAACAATATTAAAACATAGTTGTACCATTTTACATTTTCATCAACCTTATTATGTTAGAGTACATTTTGCTCCAAGTCCTTCCAAATCGTGGTATATACAATTTTTTCCCATAATCCTCTTCTAAGGATATGTTTCTACTGATTCTTAGGGAGAGAGAGAAACATCTATGTGAGAGAGAAACTTTGATCTGTTGCCTCCTGTGTGTGCCCAACTGGGATCAAACCCACAACCTACGTATATACCCTGACTGGGAATCAAACCTGCTACCTTTTGTTGTATGGGGCTATGCTTCAACCAATTGAGCCATCCAGGTATGGCTATTTCCAATTATTTTCATCTTAGCTATGCTGGCAGAGGTGGAGTGGTATCTTATTGTGGTTTTAACTCTAATTTCACTGATGATTGAATTTTCCCATTTTTTATGTGTTTACTGGCCATTCCTATAAAATGTCCAGTCAAATAACTTGCCCTTTTTAAAAATATATAGGTTATTATTGATCTCAGAGAGAGGAAGGGAGAGGGAGAGAGGGATAGAAACATCAATGATGAGAGAGAATCATTGATCCGCTTCCTCCTGCACGCTCCATACTGGGGCTTAAGCCTACAACCCAGGCATGTGCCCTGACCAGGAATGGAACTGTGACCTCCTGGTTCGTGGGTCCATGTTCAACCACTGAACTACACCGACCGGGCACCAACTTGCCCTTTTGGGTTATTTGTTTTTATGACTGAATTGTTTGACTTCTTTATTTAAAAAATCTTTATTGTTGAAGGTATTACATATGTCCCCTTTTTTCCTCATTGACCCTTTCTAGCCTGACCCTGCCCTCCTCCCCAGAACTTCACCACACTATTGTCTGTGTACAGGGTTTATGCATATAAGTTCTTTGGTTGATTTCTTCCCACCCACCCTCTCACCTACCCCCACCTTGGTATAGATTTCAGTCCTTTGTTAAATATTTGTAAAGTTTTCTCTAGTATTTGATATTTATTTATTTTCTAAGCAATGTCTTTGAGGAGCAGTTGTTTTATTTTAAACAAAGTCTAATTTATCATTTTATATTAAGTTTGCTTTCTATGATTCACCTAAGAAACATTTGAGTATCCCTAGGTCAAAAAACACTGTCTTATTTTTTTCTAAAAGCTTTATGATTTCAGCTCTTATGCTTAAGTTGATGATCTACCATAAATGAGTATTTATATATTAGGTGAGGTAGGAATTAAGGTTCATTTTTAAAATATGGATATTCTATATTAAAGCATGATTTTTGGAAAAGACTTTATTGTATACATTAAATTGTTTTGGCACTTTGTTGGAAATTGAATGATTATTTGTTCTTGGCTTTATTTCTGGGTTCTTTATTCTCATTTGTTGATTTAGTTTTAGTTACTTAAGCCATTTCTATGCTGTCTTATACAGAAGCTATATAGTAAGTCTTAAACTCAGGTAGTATAATTCCTTTAATTTTGTTCTTCCTTTTCAAGATTGTTTGGCTATTCCAGGCCTTTTATATTTTCATATCAACTTTAAATTAATTAGTCAGTTTCTATAAAAATCCTTCAAAAATTAACAAAAAAGTTACGAGGAGCTTTGCATTGAGTTTATATATCAATTAAGGTAAAATATGCATCTTAATATTAATAATTCAAATCTATATACATATTATGTCTCTCCATTTATTCTGTTTTACATTTTTTCTCTGTACTGTTTTAGAGCTTTCACTGAAGGACCATGCATGTGTTTTGTTATAGTTATTCTTAAGTATGTTAGAAATTTGAACTTATTGTAAAATTATTTTTAAAATTTTACTTTCCAAATATTTCTGTTACTATATATCAATATAATTTACTTTTATTTAATAACTTTAGACAATGTGACTATATTATTTTTTTGTTGTTGTTAATCCTGAACCCAAGGATATTTTTCCCATTGATCTTTTTTTAGAGAGTAGGAAGGAGGGAGGGGAAGAGAGAGAGAGAAACATCTATGTGAGAGGGACACATCCATTGGTTACCTCCAACAAGGGCCCTACTATAGCCAGGGATCAAACGTGCAACCCATGTAAGTGACCTTGACCATGAATCAAACCCATAACCCTTTGTTTTGAAGACTGAAGCTCTAACCACTGACCAAGCTTATACTAAATTTAATTCATTTTTAAAGCCACTTTATAGATTCCTTAGGATTTTCTACATAAACAGTCATGTCATCTGTGGATAAAGAGAGTTTTACTTCTTTCTCTTTCATCCTTCTGCCATTGGTTTGTTTATTTATTCATTATAATGGCTAGGACATCTGGTTAAATATTAAATGAAAATGATGGAAGTGTTTATTCTTTTCTCATTCCCAAGTTTAGAGGAAATTTGTTCAGTGATTCATTATTAAGTAAAATGTTATTTGGAAGGTTTTTTATAGGTGACTTTTACCAAATTGAAAAAATTTCCTCTTAATCCTATTTTATGGAGAGTTTTTAACATGATTGGAAGTTGTTATTTATCAATATATTTTTGTATTTATTGAAACAATCAAATAATTATTCTTTTTTATTTTGATAACATGGTGAATTATATTGATTAATTTTGAATGTTAAACTGACACAAAATTTCTGAAATAGATTCCACGTGGTCATGACATATTATCATTGATGGATTGTATTTACTAATATTTCATTAATAGGTAAGGTCCTAAGGGTTATTGGCCTATAGTATTATTTTCTTGTAATATCTTTTCCAAGTTGTGGAATTAGAATTATTTCTATTTCACAAAAGAAATTGAGAAGTAATTGAGCTTTTCAGTTGTTTGAAAGAGTTTGCTAAGATTGGTACTCTTTTTTTAAAAAAAAAAATATATTTTTATTGATTTCAGAGAGGAAGGGAGAGGGAGAGGGAGAGAGAGATAGAAACATCAATGATGAGAGAGAATCACTGATCAACTATATCCTGCAGGCCCCAAACTGGGGATCGAGCCTGCAACCCACACATATGCCCTGACCAGGAATCTAACCGTGACCTCCTGGTTCTTAGGTGGATGCTCAACCACTGAGCCATGCTGACTGTGCAAGATTGGTCCTCTTTTGATGTTGATAGAATTCCCCAGTGAAAGTACCTGGCCTTCTATAATAAATGCATGTGCATGGACGTGCGCACGTGTGTGTGTGTGTGTGTGTGTGTGTGTGTGTGTGTGTGAGTGTATGTGTAGATTTTCATTAAGTTTTTCATAATATTAGTTTATTATTATTTAACTAGAGGCCTGGTGTGCCCTCTGGCAGTACGGGAGCCCTTGTGGGATATCCGACTGATGGCTTAGGCCCGCTCCCCATGGGTAGCAGGCCTAAGCCATCAGTCGGACATCCCTGGTGCTGCCACAGAGGCAGGAGAGGCTCCCACCACCACTGCTGAGCTTGCCAGCTGTGAGCCCGGCTTCAGGCTGAGCGGCGCTCCCCCTGTGGGAGCTCACTGACCACCAGAGGGCAGCTCCTGCATTGAGCATCTGTCCCCTGGTGGTCAGTGCATGCCATAGTGAGCAGTTGAGCGGCCTTAGCATATCATTAGCATTTATGCTTTGATTGGTTGAATGGCCAACTGGACGACCAGACACTTAGCATTTTAGGCTTTTATAATATAGGATATTATTTACAAGGTATGATTATAACTTTATAATTACTTATAAATGGTATTTTATAATCATTTATAAATTTAATTACTTATGATGGTTGTGGGATATGTAGAAAAACCCCTCTTTCATCCTGACAATGGTTAGTTTGTGCCTTCTCCTTTTTATTTGTTGAACAGTCTGCTAGGGACTTATCATTTTTATTAATTTTAAAGTATGGATTTTGGTTTTGTTAATTTTCTCCTTTTTCTGTCTTCCATTTTTTAAAATTAGTTTTTATTGATTTCAGAGAGGAAGGGAGAAGGAAAGAGAGTAGAAACATAAATGAGAGAGATTCATTGATTGTCTGCCTCCTGCATGCACCACACTGGGGACTGAACTCATGACACGGGCATGTTGTATGCCCTGACCTGGAATCAAACCTCCTCCTCCTGGTTTACTAGTTGATGTTCAACCACTGAGCCCACCTGCTGGGCTCTGTCTTCCATTTTATTAAATTCTACTCTTATCTATGTTACTTAGGATTTACTTTGCTCTTTGTTTTCTAGTTACTTAAAATAACCCATAGGTTATAGATTGCAAGGTTTTATTCTTTTCTATTATAGGAATTTCAAGCCATAAATTTTCTTTTAAATATTTCTTAAACATCATCCAATACATTTTGATGTTTTTAATTCCATTTAGTTAAAAATGGTCTTAATTTCTTTGTGATTTTGTCTTTGGAATTATGAATTATTGAGTCATGCTGTTTAATTTCCAAATATTGGGGGTTTCTAGATATGTTATTTTTATTGGTTTTCAGTTTAATTCATTGTTGTCAGAAAACATAGTTTCTGTTATTTCAGTCCTTTTGATTAGATCCACTCTTGTTTTATGGTCCAGCATACATCTCTCTCAGTGAGTGTACGATGTGCATTTGAAAAGTCAAGATCCTTACTCTAATTCAGATTTATCTATGTCTTTATTGCTTTTTCTCTGATGTAGTTATTCTATTAACTACTTAGAAAGTGGTGTGAAGCTGGGCAGGTGTTGCACAGTGGTTGAGCATATACCCAAAAGCAAGAGGTTATGATTCAATTCCCAGTCAGGGCACATGACTGGTTTCTATCTCAATCCCCAGTAGGGGGTGTACAGGAGGTAGCCCATCAATGGTGTTTATCTCTCATTAATGTTTCTGTATCTCTATCCTTCTCCCTTC
Organism: Plecotus auritus; assembly: GCF_963455305.1. NCBI lineage: Eukaryota > Metazoa > Chordata > Mammalia > Chiroptera > Vespertilionidae > Plecotus > Plecotus auritus. The sequence continues at coordinate 90,331,763 of NC_137771.1, read as the reverse complement.
CTCTGTCTCTAAGATCAATAAAAACATTTAAAAAATATATAAAGAGGGGAAAAAATGGCAGCTGAATAGGCAGATGTGTCCTGAGCCTTATCCTGAAGCAGATAGAAGGAGCATCTAAATTGAATAACATCCACCCGGGATTGGCATAGTATATGCATCTAGTGAGATAATTCACAGCTGGGAAGGGCAGAGGACACCTGGAGAATGGTAGGATCAGGGATCTGGGCTGAGAAAGTTGTGAGACCTCCAATCGGAGAGGGTCAGAAGGAAGCCATACGGCACCAAGTCCGAGTCCCTTGGGGACAGGCACAACATGTGACTGTGAAAAGGAAGTCCACAGGGCTACTGGCGGCAGGGTCTTCTAGATCTAAGTCCACAGCCATGAGAGGCTGAGCCCAGAGGGGGTGAAAACTGCCCAAACCATATGGTGTCGCGGGGAGAGAAACTCACAGTGGTGCAATTGTTTCCACTCTTTTGGGTCTTTGCTTTTATTCGCTAAACCCAGTTCATAGGACCTTTCAAATACAAACACTCAACTATGGCTGAGGTGCAAGTGGAGGTGTGGACTTGTGGTATCTGGGGAGAGGCTGCGGAGAAGAGCAGGATAGAGAGAGGTGATCAGGAATCTGGCACTGGGACATTTCTGATACTCCAGACCTAAGCAGCCATTTTCTCCTGATGAGCTATCCCCTCCCAGCAGTCTCCAGGCAACCAATACAGCCATATCCAAACTACACCCTGAGTGGTACAAAGGACACAAAAAATCTGAATAGCCCTTAAGAGTCCTCAGGGACTGGGTTGAAGAGAGGCCATTCAGTTCCAGAAAGCAATACAGCAACCTCCCTAACTATAGCCGGGTGAGAACAGCCACTTGAGAGATTAAGATTGACAGTGGGCAGACAGGCTAAGTGAGCAGATTGGTCTAGCCTGCCTGACAGTCAAGATGGTGGAGATAGGCACAAACAGAGCAGTGGTGGATCGCTTGGAACTTCAACATGGTGCTGACTATCTAACAGGAAATTGAGAAGTGGCAGACAGTACAGAAGAATGGCATCTTAAACCAGCCCCCATGGGGCATTAAAACTCGGCTGAAAAGAATGACACTTCACTATTTTATTTAATTTTTATCTTTTATTTTTAAAACAAAACTGTTTTTCTTTATTTTCTTTGTTTTTTTTTTTTGGCTTGTTTCTTTATTTTTCAATTTTATTTTTTGCATTTTTTTCTTCATTCTATTTTTATTTTTTATTGTTATCTTACCTAATTTTTATTTTTTAATTTTTCTTCTTTTTTAATTTTTTTTTATTTTTCTCCCTTTTCTTCCTATCCACTCATCCTCTTTTAACCTCCACTATACTGAACCAAGGTCCTCCCCATATTCATCCAAATCCTCTTTTAAAAAATATATATTTTATTGATTTTTTAGAGAGAGGAAAGGAGAGGGATATAGAGTTAGAAACATTGATGAGAGAGAAACATTGATCAGCTGCCTCCTGCACACCTCCCACTGGGGATGTGCCTGCAACCAAGGTACATCCCTTGACCGGAATCAAACCTGGGACCCTTCAGTCCACCGACCAACGCTCTGTCCACTGAGCCAAACCAGTTAGGGTCAATTCCTAACCTTACTTTCTGTATAGAAGTGCTGCCTCTACAGATTCTGCCCCTACCCACTTTTTCTGGGTGTTTGTTATTTGCATTTTTTTGGTGTACCTGTTTGTTCTGTGGTGTTTTCTCCATATATTTTTTCTTTTTTTCCCCCTTTTTATACTATTTCTTTTCTCTCTTACCAGTTTTTCTTTCCTTGATATCATTTTTGCTCTCTTTTCTCTCCCCCAATTCTCTTTTCTCTGGTAGTCACTTATATTTGGGTTATTGGTGTAGTGAGTACATTTTTGTTTTGTTCCCTTTGTGTCTTGTCTTATTGAGTTGTATTTTGTGCTGTTTGGTCAAAGTGGTAGAGAGTGAGTCAGATAACCAGACACTCTGAGAGGAGACTCCCAAGAAGGAGGCATCCCTATATTGCCTAGCCCAGAAGACTGCACCACTGGGTCCCACAAAACATCTGCCATATAAGGCAAACTCAAAAAATTGGATGGTATAGCACAGTGGTCGGCAAACTGTGGCTCACAAGCCACATGCAGGTCACAAGCCGTGGTTTGCCACTCTGTTGACTAATGAGTTTGCCGACCACTAACCTAGACTCTCAATTCCAATAATTACAGGCTGTTGTTGTTCCTTGTGAGTAAGCCCCTATCCCGGTGGTCAGCAAACTCATTAGTCAACAGAGTAGCAAACCGCGGCTCACGAGCTGAATGTGGTTCACGAGCCACAGTTTGCCGACCCCTGGTATAGCAGTTTGATCTGATATGTAGAAGCAATCACAAAGAAACAGCAAAAATGGGGAGACAAAGAAACAACCCCCATTCAAAAGAAAAGGAGGAAACATCAGAAAATAAAAAAAAACAAACAAAACAAAATTGGAGGCAAGCAATTTGTCATAGGAAGAACTCAGAGCAATGGTTATAAGGGCACTGAAAAGGAAAGATGAAAAATTCAACATGTGTAAGAATCAAGAGGACATGAAGAAGAATCAAGAGGAAATTCAGAATGACATAGCCACAATAAAGAACATAATGGAAAGCTTCAACAGCAGACTAGAAGAAGCTGAGGACTGCATCTGTTAGTTAGAAGACTAAGGAGAAAAAAATACCCAAGCAAAGCAGCAACTGCAAAGAAAACTTAAAAAGCCTGAGGAGAGCCTAAGGGAGTTTTGGGACAACACAAAACAAAATAACATCTGCATAATAGTGGTGCCAGAAGGAAAAAAAGTGGAGTGAGTAATAGAAAACTTATTTGAAGAAATAATCACAGAAAACTTCCCTGATGTTGGGAAGAAAAAGGCTACAAAAGTCCAAGAAGCACATAGAGTCCCAATTAAGATGTACCCAAAAAGACGGACACCAAGAAACATCATAATTAAATTGGAAAACTTCAACAACAAAGTAAGAATCTTAAAGACTGCTAGGGAGAGACAGAAAGGTACCTACAAGGTATCTCCCATTAGAATATCAATTGATTTCTCAACAGAAACACATGAGGCCAGAAGGAAATGGAATGAAATATACAAAGTGATGTAAATCAAGGGATTGAATCCAAAGAATACTATATCCAACAAGGCTAATATTCAAAATTGAAGGTGAAATCAGTAGCTTCACACACAAAAAAGGGCTAAGGGAGTTTATTGCCACCAAGCCAGCAATGCAAGAAATGCTAAAGAGACTGCTGTAAAAAGATGAAATAGAAAGAGAAGAAGGAACACAGGCATAAAGAATAAAAATGGCTAAAAATGGCAATAAACAAGTACCTATCAATAATAACCTTAAATGTAAATGGATTATATGCTCCAATCAAAATACATAGTGCCAGAAACCAATTCCAGCATGTCATAATTATAAGAGTTTTATCAAAAGGTTGGTGAAACTTGGGGGCTCAACAAGGGCTAAGTCACATATGTAATCATCTGTTAGAACAGCTGATAGGCACTTCCCCCAAACCTAAATAGGATGATTGTTTGCTGCCAGACAGCTCAGGGCATCTCAATTACATGTTGTTGCCTCCTGTTGGCCAAACACCTGAACAGCTGTAGGCTATTCCCCAATCTGACAATGCTTCTGTAAATCCTACCTTTTGAAGTGTATTATCTCCACCTTGCCTTAGGACAAATTGTGTTAATAAAAAGCAGGGGTCCTGAGACAAGATAACTAAGAACTAAGAACTTGGAACTTTAGCTCCTTTATCTGAAGCTCCTCTCACCCCCAATGCCTTTCAAAATTATTTTTCATCTTTGGACTCTTATTTAATCTATGCACAGCCTTTCTCCAGATTGCTGAACCCTTCTTAATGTTGGGACAAGAACCCCGGCACATAGGGTAGCTGAATAGATAAAAAAAAAAAAAAAAAAAAAAAAACATGATCCATATATTTGCTGTTTACAAGAGACCAAGCTCAGAACAAAGGACTCACACAGACTGATAATGAAGGGATGGAAAAATTTTTTTCAGGTAAATGGAAATGAAAAAAAAAGCTGGGGTATCAATACTTATATCTGACAAAATAGACCTCAAAGTGAAGGCCATAACAAGAGATAAGGAGGGCCACTTCATAATATTAAAGGGAGCAATTCAACAAGAGGATATAACTCTGGTAAACATATATGAACCCAATACAGGAGCACCCAAATACATAAAAAAAAAAAAAAAACCTTCTGGAAGATACCAAGGGAAAGATCAACTACTATACAATCATAGTAGGGGACATTAATATCCCCATTGACAGCACTGAATAAATCATCTAAACAAAAAATCAGCATGGAAACAGCAATTGTAAATGACTCACTAGATCAGATGGACTTAATTGACATCTTCAGAACATTTCACCCCAAAGCTGTAGAATATACATTCTTCTCAAGTGCACATGGGACATTTTCAAAGATAGACCAGATATTGGGACACAGGCAAAGTTTCTTCAAATTCAAGAAGATAGAAATTATATCAAGCATCTTCTCAGATGACAGTGACATAAAATTAGAAATCAACTACAATAAAAACAATGAATAAAATCAAATACTTGAAGGCTAAATAGTATGCTATTAAACAATGACTGGGTTACCAAAGAGATCAAAGAAGAAATAAGAAGCACCCTGGAAATGAATGACAATGAAAATACAACATTTCAAAAATCTATGGGACACAGTGAAAGCAGTCCTGAGAAGGAAGTTCACGACTCTACAGGCCTACCTCAAAAAAACAAGAAAAAATAGTAATAAATCATCTAACTCTACAACTCAAAGAATTAGAAAGAGATCAACAAGAAAAGCCCAGAGTAGCAGAAGGAAGGAAATAATAAAGATCTGAGTGGAAATAAATGACATAGAGACCAAAAACAAACAAACAAAAAAACCCGTAAGATCAATAAAACTAAGAGCTGGGTCTTTGAAAGTATAAACAAGATTGATGAACCTCTAGCCAGGCTCACCAAGAACCAAAAAGAGAGAACCCAAGTAAACAAAATCAGAAATGAAAGAGGTGAATTAACAACCAACCCCACAGACATAAAAACTATTGTAAAAAAAAATACTACGAACAACTCTACTCCAACAAACTGGACAACCTTGACCAAATGGACATGTTCCTAGAAAAATACAAGCTTCCAAAACTCAATCAGTAAGAATAAAAAAAAAAACTGAATAGGCTGATAACTACTGATGAAATTGAAACAGTAATCAAAAAGCTTCCAGCAATCAAAAGCCCTGGACAAGATGGCTTCACAGGGGAATTTTACCAAACATTCAAAGAACTAAAACCTGTCCTTCCCAGACTATTCCAAAAAAATTGAGAGGAAGGCACACTTCCAAGATTTTCTATGAAGCCGGCATTACCTTAATCCCAAAATCAGATAAAGACACCACAAGAAAGAGAATTACAGGCCAATATTCCTGATGGACATAGATGCTAAAATCCTAGCAAATCAGATCCAGCAGTACATAAGAAAGATCATACACCATGACCAAGTAGAATTTATCCCGGGGATACAATGATGGTACAATATCCACAAATCAATAAATGTGATACATCACATAAACTAATTAGAGAAAAAAATCACATAATCATATCAATTGATGCAGAAAGGGAATTGGACAAAATACAACACCCTTTCTTGATAAAAACTCTCTGCATAGTGGGAATAGAGGGATCATACCTCAACATAATAAAAGCATTATATGACAAACCTACAGCCTACATCATACTCAATGGGCAAAAACTAAAACCATTTTCCCTAGTAACAGGAACAAGATACGGTTGTCCGTTTTCACCACTCTTACTAAACATAGTACTGGAAGTCCTAGCCATAGTGATCAGACAAGAAGAAATAAATGACATCCAAATTGGAAAGGAGGAAATAAAATAATGATTTTTGCAGATAACATGATATTGTACATAGAAAACCCTAAAGACTCCACCAAAAAAACTAAGAGGTTTAATAAATGAATTAGGCAATATAGCAGGATACAAAATTAACACCCAGAAACCGGTGGTATTTTTATACACCAATAATGAACTCACAGGAAGAGAAACTAAAAAAATAATCCAATTTACCATTGCAACAAAAATATTAAGATACCTAGGATTAAACTTAGCCAAGGAGGTAAAGGAACTGTACTCAGAAAATTACAGGATGCTGAAAAAAGAGATAAAGGAAGAAATAAACAAATGGAAGGATATACCATGTTCATGTATTGGTGGAATCAACATCCATGTCCATACTACCCAAAGCAATCTATAGATTCAATGCAATCCCCATTAAAATACCTATGGCATATTTCACAGACTTAGAACAAAGTCTCCACAAATTCATATGGAACAAAAAAGACCCTGAATAGCTGCTGCAATCTTGAGAAAGAAGAACAAAGTTGAAGGGATCAAAATGCCAGATATCAAGCTATACTGCAAGGCCACGATTCTCAAAACTGCCTGGTACTGGGATAAGAACAGACATATGGATCAATGGAACAGAACAGAGAATGCAGAATTTGAACAAAGCCATCCATTATGCTCAATTAATATTTGACAAAGAAGGCAAGAGCATATAATGGAATCAAGACAGTCTCTTCAATAAATGGTGTTGGGAAAATTGGATAGATACATACAAAAAAAAAAAAGGAAAAAAAAAAAGAAACTAGACCACCAACTTACACCATACACAAAAATAAACTCAAAATGGATAAAGGACATAAAGGTAAGATGGGAAACAAAAATCTTAGAAGAATCCATAGGCTGCAAAATAGCAGACATATGCCATAGCAATATCTTTACCAATACAGCTCCTAGGACAATGGAAACTAAGGAGAAAATAAATAAATGGGACAACATCCAAATAAAAATCTTCTGATCAGCAAAAGAAACCATCAGCAAAACATCAAGGAAGCCCACTGCATGGGAGAACATATTTGCCAATGTTATCTCCGATAAGGGTTTAATCTCCAAAATTTACAAGTAACTCATACAACTTAACAAAAGGAAGATAATCAACCCAATCAAAAAATGGGCAAAGGACTTCAATAGACATTTTTTGAAAGAGGACATACAGAAGGCCAAGAGACATATGAAAACATGCTCAAAGTCACTAATCATCCAAGAGATGCAAATCAAAACAACAATGAGGTACCATCTCACACCTGTCAGAATAGCTATCATCAACAAATTAACAAATGACAAGAGCTGGTGAGGATGCGGAGAAAAGGAACCCTCGTGCACTGCTGGTGGGAATGCAGACTGGTGCAGCCACTGTGGAGAACAGTATGGAGTTTCCTCAAAAAATTAAATATGGAACTTCCATTTGATCCAGTATTCCCACTTCTAGGCATATATCCCAAGAAAACAGAAACACCAATCAGAAAGGTATATGCACCCCTATGTTTATAGCACCACAATTTACAATAGCTACACAATGGAATACTACGCTGCTATAAAAAAGAATGAATTCTTTCCGTTTGCAATAGCATGGATGGATTTGTAGACCATTATGGTAAATGAAATAAGCCAGTTATAGAGAGATAAATATCACATGATCTCACTCATTTGTGGATTAGAATAACAACATAAACTAAGGAACAAAAATAGATCCAGAGACATAGAAGCATCAAACAGCCTGTCAAATCTCAGAGGGAAGACAGGGGAGGGTGGGAGGGGGGTGGTGGTCAAAGATCAACCAAAGGACTTGTATGCATGCATATGAGCATAGCGAATGGCCACAGACAGTAGGGGGAGGGGGGGGGCATGTGCTGGGGGGGAGTGTGAGCGGCTGGGGAGAGGTAAATGGAAGAGAAAGGAGACTCATGTAACATTGTAAACATAAAGAATTTAAATTAAAAATATTCTATATATATAAAACCCTAACATGCAAATAGACCGAATAGCGGAACAACCGAAGAACTGAACAACTGGTCACTATGACGTGTGCTGACCACCAGGGGGCACGTGCGGAACCTGGAGGGAGTCAGCAGCAGTGGGATAGTGGAGCAGGTGAGTAGGGGCACCAGACCAAGGTGGGGCACCAGTCACTGTCATTGGGGTGAGCCTCTGGTGGTTATTGAAAATTCTTTGCACTCATGCACTGCAGTCCCACCCGCACCTGCTGCCAGTGCCAGCCTTACTTGCACCCACTGCCAGTGTCAGAGCCACCACTCGCACCTGCTGCTGGTGCCCAGTGCTAGTCCTGATATCTAGGTGCCATCAGTGGGTGCAAGTGGCAGCTGCTGGCCCTGATCACACCTCAGGGCTTCTCCACCTCCCCATGCTCCTGAGTGGCGTTCGGGGCAACTGCCGCCCCTCACACCTACTGCCGGTGACGGCCCCACTTGCACCTGCAGTTGGTGCTGTAGCCGCCACTTGTACCCGCTGCCGGCACCGGCCCCAATCACTCCGCACCATCAGTGGGTCTGAGTGGCTATTATGGGAGCGGGGATGCTGGCAGAGAGGATACTGGGGGCTGTGGTGGGAGGGGCTGGGTGGGGCTGTGGAGGATGGGCCAAGACCTGTCCTGTGCCCACCACAGCCTCACAGTCCACAGTTCCCTAGTATTTATATGAAGAATATAAAGAAAGTGGTATGAAAATATCCAACTAGGTTCATGAATTGTCTGTGTCTCCTACATCATTATGTCCTTGTTTGCTTAATGTATTTAAAAGCTTTTATTAGGCATTTATGACTATCATGTATTCCTGATGAATTGATCCTTTTATTATTATGAAATATCTCATTTATCTCTTCCAACACGTTTACCTCAAGTTGCTATTATATAATAATGTAGCCACTTCAACATTCTTGTTCTTACCATTTGCCTGGTGTAACTTTATCCATGTGCTTTCAACCATTTTGTATCTATACAATAAAAGCCTAAGTGACCGTTACAGCGGAACAACCAGAATGACCAGTCGCTATGATGCACACTGACCACCAGGGTGCAGACACTCAATGCAGGAGCTGCCCCCTAGTGGTCAGTGTGCTCCCAGAGGGAGAGCTAAGCCGGGTTCACTGCTGGCAAGCGCAGTGGTGGTGGTGGGAGTCTCTTGCACCTCCGTGGCAGTGCTAAGGAAAGAGCAGCGAGTAGGCAGGCGGTAAGGAGCAAGGGGTCCCAGACTGCAAGAGGGATGTCTGCCTGCAGGCTTAGGCCCACTCCCTTGAGGGGTCCTAGACTGTGAGAGGGTGCAGGCCGGGCTGAGGGAACCCCCTGCAAGAGGGTTCACTTGGCCTCTAGTATTTATATATTAGGGCACCTTTTGTAGATAGTATATAGTTGGAATATGCCTCTACCTATTCTAATAATTTCTGCCTTTTAATTGGAGATTTTAGACAGACACTATCAGAGGGGTGGGGTTTGAAGGCTGGATGAGAAGAGTGAAGGGATTAAGCAAAGAAAAAAAAAGACTTATGGACATGAATAACAGTATGGTGATTGTCAGAGGGAAGGGGGTGTGGAGGGAGTAGAAGAGAGTAAAGGAGGATAGATGGTGAAGGAAGGAGACTTAACTTGGAGTGGTGAACACACAATGCAATATACAGATGATGTATTGTAGAATTGCATATCTAAAACCTATATAATTGTATTAACCAATGTAACCCCAATAAATTAAATAAAAAACAGTTAATATAATTATTTGTATTTTAAATTAAGATCTAACATTTTCTATTTTTTCCTCTGCTTTTGTTCTCTCATTTCTTCTCTCTCTCTCTCTCTCTCTTTCTCTCTTTTTTACTTCTTTTGGATTATTTTAATGTTTTCAGAAATCAATTTTATATTATCTAATGGTATTATTTTTAGTATTATTTTTTATTGTGGTAAGTCACAGGATTGTAATATGCATCTTAACTATTCATGGTCAAGTTAGAGTTAACCCTGTACTGCTTCTCACAGTCCTGAGAACCTGCGGCTGTCTAGGTGTGTTTCTCCACTCTCTGCCCCTCATTTATGTTGTACTTCTTGCAACTATTGCATCTACAGTCACTATGGACTCAGAGGTATAATATTATAATTTTTGCTTTAAACAATCAAATCTACTATTTTGAATAAATTGAAAGGAAAATGTGTTTTAAATGTACCCAGATACTTCATCTCATATTTGCTTTTCCTTCATGTAGATTTGAATTTCAGTACAGTATAATTTATTTTCAACTTGAAGAACTTCCTTTACCATTTCTTATAGTATAAGTTCTGGGCTCCTAGTTATTTTAGCTTTATTTACATGAAAAGGTCTTTAGTTTACTTTTACTTTTGAAGGATAATTTCACTGATTATAAAATTCTGTTTTTTTTTTCTTTCTTTCTTGGTGCTTTAAAAATGTTGTTCACTGTCTTTTGGACTCATATTTTTAAATTAGTAGTTAATATCATTTTTTTAAAAAAAGTCATATATTCAATGTTTTTTACTTTTTATTGAATTTATTAGGGTGACACTGGTTAATGAAGTAATACAGATTTCAGTTGCACAATTCCACAACATATCATCTATATATTGTATTGTGTATTCACTACCCCAAGTCAAGTCTCCATCCATCACCACTTATCCCCACTATACCCTTCTTCACCTCTCTGCATCCAACCTGAACCAGCAATTAACATCATTTTGAATGATTTCTTATATTTCCCTGAATTTTTTTAAGATTTATTTTTTTCAGTATTTTAATTGTGATGTACTTAGTGGTGGTTTTCCATATTTACCTTGTTTCAGATTTGCTGATGTTCTTGAATCTACAAATTTTAGTCTTTCCCCACATTGAGGAGCCTTGTCTTCTAACTACACTATGTAGGCATCCCTAGGTTTGTATTTATTGATTAATCTTTCACTTAAGAATAAATTATGTTTTGCTTCTTAACTGTCAGACTATTTGTAATTGTACCCTGTTGTATCCTTGGCATTGTAATATACTAGTATTATGTAGCTTTTAAATTAATTTATATTTCTCCAGAAGCTTTTAAAAAAACAGGTTTACCCCCGGTGACTCAAACCACAAACTCTTTAGATTGTTTCAGTGTGTCCTGTGTTGGACTGGCTGCAGCCTCTCAGTATAAAGCTGTGAAAATGGGAAACAGCCTGTGCTTTTCCCTCTTCCAGAGTTGACTTCCCTCCAGAACCTGCCCATTCTTTTCACTACCCCATGCTTTTAGGCAGTTAAGTTTCTCTCTCTTTTTTAATTAAATATAAATTTTCAGTGTTTATTGTTGTGATTTATAGGAGGGCCTTATTATTAGGCACTTACTTGGCCATACTACAAACAAATCTCTGATTATAGATTCGAATTCAGAAATACCTAAATTCAAATCTCATCCCTGCATTATAGCTGAGTGCCTTGAGTAAGTTACTGAAAGTTTCCGTTTTCTTATTTACAAAATGAGAATATTAGAGTTTATTCCAACACTTGTAGTGAACATAAAATAATGTAAAACATGTAAACTAATATCTGCTACATAGTACGTACTCAGTAATCAATAGTTTTATTATTATTACTGCAGTTGATGGTTCTTTTGAAATAATTCTCCATTTTGAATATTCTCTTTAAAGTTTATCGCTTCTGGCCAGTCCTGACACACACACACACACACACACACACACACACACACATATATATATATATATATATATATATATATATATATATATATATATAGTGAATCCAGCAGGATTATTTCATTCATTGAATTAGCATTTGTCTTCAACTATTACTTCCCTCAGAGAAATATTTGACAAATATTAGTTTTCCATTGGTAAATTTTAATAAATATTCCAAAGAGCTTAGATCCACATCTCCCCCCATCCTCCAGTCTCTCTTATTAAACTTACTTTTGGGAAAGGAGCAGAATGAGACATAAAGAAATATTTTCAAAGATTGCAGAATAAACAATAGAGGTTCCAAATTCAGGATAATTCACTGAGGAAATCACTGCTCTCATATCTTTAATATGTTCCCTTTTGTCATAATGAGTAATAATGTTAATTACTTCTGAGAGAAGTTTATTTTTGCTTATTTCATTTGCTTCCTCTTTTTCCCAAGAGGAGAATTGTTATACTTAGGAGCATTGCTGGTCACAGCTTTATTTTTTTTTACTAAGAGAAAATGTCTTCATTTTTACGTCTTCAAATATTTACATAGTTTTAATTTTTTTTACCAAGAGATATTTTGTGTTATTTATTGACTACTTAGATCATTTCAGGCAATGGGGACACAAATATTTACGTTATAATGATGAAAAGGAAAAGATAAAAATTACAGTGATAATAACCTTTCAATGAACATCTTGCTCTATCATCTATCTATCATCTATCTATCATTTATCTATCTATCTATCTATCTATCTATCTATCTATCTATTATCTATCATTACCATCATCATCATCTATCATCTACCTATACATCCATCCAACATCTTTTTTATTTCTTCAAGTTGGTTATATCTTTTATGATCTCTCTAATAAAGACATTTTTTAAATCTACTAAATATATCACAAATCATTCTTCCTATTTTAATTCTGTTGGGAATAACAAAAAATTTCCTTCCTTTTTACTGGCTATTATTTTCCTTTTCAGAATTTAAAACTTTGTATTTCTATAAATTATATCTTCAATTTGTTATTTCATGAACCAATTCATATCTTATTTGGCTTTTAAAGATTTATCTTCAAATTATGCCTCTTAGAAGGGTACATTTAAAAATAATAATAATAATAATTATTATAAACTAGAGGCCTGGTGGACAAAATTTGTGCACAGGGTATGTGTGTTCCTTAGCCTTGCCTGCACCCTCTCCAATCTGGGACCCCTCGAGGGATGTCCGACTGCCCTTCTAGGCCTGATCCTGGTAGGACTGCTGGTTCCCAATCCAGGACTGCTGGTTCCCAGCTGCTCGCCTGCCTGCCTTCCTGATTGCCCCTAACCACTTCTGCCTGCCAGCCTGATCACCCCCTAACCACTCCCCTGCCAACCTGATTGATGCCTAACTGCTCCCCTGCCAGCCTGTTTGCCCTAACTACCCTCCCCTGCAGGCCTGGTCACCCCTAACTGCCCTCCCTTGTAGGCCTGGTCCCTCCCAACTGCCCTCCCCTGCTGGCCTGATCGCCCACAACTGCCCTCCCTTGCAGACCTGGTCCCTCCCAACTGCCCTCCCCTGCTGGCCATCTTGTGGTGGCCATCTTGTGTCCACATAGGGGCAGTCATCTTTGACCACATGGGGGCAGCCATCTTGTGTGTTGGAGTGATGGTCAATTTGCATATTACTCTTTTATTAGATATTATTAGATAGGATAAAGGTCTGGTACATGGGTGGGGGCCAGATGGGTTTCCCTGAAGGGTGTCCCGGATCAGGGTGGGGGTTCCCTTGGGGCATGGGTTGGCCTGGGTGAGGGGCCTGTGGTGGTTTTCAGGCTGGCCACACCCCCTGGCAACCCAAGCAGAGGCCCTGGTATCTGGGATTTATTTATCTTCTATAATTGAAACTTTGTACCCTTAAGCGGAGGCCAAAGCAGGCCAGAGCTGCGGAAACTTGGCTTCCTCCATCGCAGGGGACAACTCAAGCATCCTGCTCTCTCCAGCTCCATGGCTGCCACCATTCTTGTTGGGATTTATTTATCTTCTATAATTGAAACTTTGTAGCCTTAAGTGGAGGCCAAGGAAGGCCAGGGCAGGCGGAAAGCTTGGCTTCCTCCATTGCCAGGGAAACCCAAGCCTCCTGCTCTCTCCGTGGCCGCAGCCATCTTGGTTGGGTTAATTTGCATACTTGCTCCTGATTGGCTGGTGGGCATGGCTTGCGGGTGCAGTGGAGGTATGGTCAATTTGCATATTACTCTTTTATTAGATAGTATGTAAAGTATAATTTTATATAAATGTAGAGATTAAAAATAGCATGACTATGATGATAAGACAGATTCATGAGACTACTTTACTGTGGTTAGGGATGTAGTACTTACTTACTCAATCTGAAAGTTAATACATAGATTAAACAACACTTTTACAAGTATTTGTGGAATCAAGATTGTTGTGATCAATATCCCTGGAAACATGAAAGCCAAGTTTTGAAGATGAACATCTACAGAGGATGTTGTAGGTACTTCTTGCTGCAACAACTATGAGGGTTTAGGGGATAATAATGAAATTACATCATTCTCCAGAGAATTGGCCTGAACTGTCTCACTGGGAAGCTATGTCCCATAACTATCCTTAAAGTGTAGAGCTGACCTCAGATGAAAACTGACTAGCTTAGTTATAGGAGTCCAATTGCCCCATTGCCTGAGGGTTGAACTAATTCTGTGTGAAATTTAACTTCAGAGTTCCCCATGGAATCAGTCTGAAAGTGTTTTCCACTGGGACTATATTCTTACAAGCCTTTTGTCCCCTCCCAATCCTACAGCTATAAATCTACTTTGAGACCGACCCCATATTAAATCACATAATCACAAGGAAAACTATGAAACAGTTACTTTTGAGTCCCCCAGATTACCCATGTCTTCTTTATTCATGCCCTGTGCACATTTACTTTTGGTTGGCCTGATGTCTAGCTTTGGCCAACAGGATATCAGCAAGCATAATGCAAACAGAGGTTTGATAAGCCTTCATGCATTGGAATGTATTTTCTCTGAATTCTCCTCCTTGGGACCTAGAAGAGAAGCCCAACCTACATGGAGGATTCAAGTGGAAGAAAAATAAAGCATTCTCAAAAGGTTCATGTGAGCTCACAGCAGCCAGCCAGCACCAACCGCCAACCAGGTAGGTGCAGGAGACATCTTGGATTTCAGGTAAAAAAAAAAAAAAAAAAAAAAAAAAAAAAATCCACCCAGTTAAATCCAGACAACCCAGAAGTTAATAAAATATATTAAAATAAGCATCATTTTAAGTGACTAAACTTGAGTGATTTGTTACATAGCAATAGATAACTGAAAAAGAAACCAACTTAAGAAATCACAGAATTTAACAAATTGATTCATAGTGAAATATATTCTTTGTGTTGGTGGAACCTGGACAATTACTCCCACTTTACCTTATATTAAATCCTCCTAATCACTGTGTATCCCACTCTCTCTTTTCCTCAAGGCTGGTTAGATGTCTCAGTTTCTCTTTGCCATTATCGCTTGCCAGTCAATTCAGTGAGTTATAGCAGATTATAAGAGTAGATTTTTACATTTAGTTTCTAAAACTTGCAAATACTTTATTTTATTTATATTTGAAAGCTTTTCTGTCTGATTCTTAAAAATGACCAATGAGCCATATACAGATTGTAAGGTAAAGTGGTTTCCTAACAAAAGTTCCTTATAAGTGGTGAGCACTGTCTGTGGTAGATTAGCTCATTCAGCTTCCCTTCTGAAATGGTACTTTCTGGCCCATCTTTATATTTGGTTAAACAATAAAAGCTTGGTACTTGGACCCATATATATTTATTTTTATTAAACTCATTTAAAATTTTTTTTCTGGAGTATGCAATAATTATTATTCCTAAGCATTTTAAAAATACTGAATCAGTCCGTTTCTCAAGGAAATATTCAATAGCAAGGGAAAAAAAATCCCACATTAACAATTCTAACAAATCTATGGATCTGCATAAAATTATATAAATAGCTATATATTTATTTATGGTTCTTAAACATGCAAGTGTGCATATATATATATATATAGTTATATATATATATAAACAAATAAATATCAACTGGAAGATAAACATATTTTTACTATTTTTACAACATTATTTTTTTGTTTTCTGAAATCAACCCTACCATGTCTAAATATAAATATATCTAATATGTGACCCACATATGGGGAGTGAATATACCCTGGAAAGCTCCAATAGCATTTCTAATCTACACATCTAAGAATGAACAACAAATAATTACAGTAAAATTGTCTACAAGCATTAACTTGTATGAAAGGCACTATACTACCTAGGAACAAAGACTGCTCTGTGAGGTCCTTTCTTGAACAGGAGTCTAAGTGGTAAACAAGTCTTTACACATTTTTTTCCCCTCAGACAAGCTTCTGTTACCACATTATCTTGTCAACTCGTATGATGTTTGGATGTATCAATACTATGTGGGTAACTTCTAAAGAACACCTGGCCCTCCAGGAGGTGACATGTTAATTAAATAGATAGCATTCTTTTTCTTACAGTACACATGCTTAAATTTTAGAGCTTTTTTCTGATTCTTTTGTCTCTTTTTTAATACTTTTGTGAGCTTGAGGGTTAACAGCAGCCAAGAAACCTGGTAAAACGTAATAAATTCGGAAATGTTACTAGTGACATTTTGGCTAAAGGAAAAGAGAAAATGAAGAATGTACCTTTGATCTCATCTGACCTTTCTATATTTTTAGCTCACTACCTAAGCAAGATGTGTGTTTCTGAGTGTTAAAACAGATATTTTGTAACTTAATTTTGTTTTTGGAAAACACAATGAAGGACCTTATCTAATAAACTGAACTTGCACTGTCCTGATTTCCTAAGACAGAATGTCACATTAGCCCAGTTCACAGATCTTCAGGGCAGGGACAGGACAGACTCAGCGACCACAGCCCTGCCAGGAATACATCACCTTTACTCCAACCAGAAAGTGCTTATGGCCTCTGTCTGCAGCACCAGATGAAGAGTACTGACCATTAATAAATTATTGATTTAAATGTTTTGTGGCAAGTAGTATTGATAGAGATTTTATAAATAATGCACACATCTTAGATACTTGTTCACTTATTTTCACATATATTTATAATCTTTTTTAAAAAAAGAAGTAATTTTAATCCAAATAAAATGTGAACACTTATTTTTAAGGGATAAATTAACTTACTTATTGTCATATAATGTCAAAGAATAAACAGTTATGTACATGTGCATCCCTTACATAACATTGAGATAACCTATAAATAAGTACATCTGTAACAGAAAATAAAGCCATTTAGTTATATACTAGAGGCCCGATGCATGATATTCGTGCAAGAGTAGGCCTTCCTTCCCTGGCTGCCGGCACCAGCTTCCCTCTGGCACCTGGGGTCCGGGCTTCCCTCGCAGCCCCGCCTTCATCCGGAAGATGGTCCAGAAGCATGTCCAGTCTAATTAGCACATTACACTTTTATTATTATAGATTTGTAAGTGTATATTTCACAATTTTTCCATTTTTATGCATAGAGATGTATGACATTTGTATACATGTAGGAAACATATCTCAGACCATAATCTAAACACTCATATATACACACACACATATCTACATATTCTTGACATCAAAAAATATATTTGAATAAGAAGCTGTTTCTCTTAAAACAGGAATACTTGGCTCAGGACTGAAGTTCAGTGTGATTACTTTTGCTACTTTGAAACTTAAAAAAACAACAACACTTCTATACACTTTAAAATAGCAATTTCACTCATGTTTGTTGTGGCTTATGAATATCAAACATCTAAGTTTTATGTGATATAAGTTGGCATTTTGTGATGAGGTATCTGATATTTTTTTTAAAAAATGAACCTAAAATATACCTGGTTTATCTAAATTAATGCAAAACCATTTGTGGCTCAATAAAATTGAAAACACTTGTTTTTGCCCTATCACATTTTTGTAATTATATTTTTAGGCATATATTTTCTTATTGTTCATTAATTAATTCATTACAGTATTCTTGGTTTTCAACACTTTATTACAATGAAGGTAGACCTTCGATAGGGTAATGTCCTCCCTAATCTCACATTATCTTTTACCATGAAAATAAGAATAAACAATTACTTATTTAAAATTATGTAATCAAAAGAACGTAGAATTTGAGGTCAAAATTGATGTTGACTCACACTGACTGCACCCAGTAAATGAAAAATCTTATAAACCTTACTTAAGCATTCTGAGCTTTAATTTATTAAGTACAATAACAACAAACCCCCCAAATTTTTTATAAGAATATATAGTTCATGTTCAAAAATGTTGCTTTTATTTTCTTCATTCATAAAAATTGCTATCACTATCCTGTTTCATACAAAGAAAAAGACTTTCTTTTGCATTTTTAAGTATATCAAAGAGTTTATATCCTTTATCTTCCCTACTGTATTTGTCATAATTCAAGGAATCTATCCTAATAGAACAATTTAAAATAAAGATAAAGGACTCAGTACAAATATATTTATTGTAATATTGTTTATTATGCCAAAAATTTAGAAACAAAGTAATGTAACACAACTGAATGTTTAAAAACTAAATGATGGCCTGCCTATATGTCAGACATTACTTATTTAAAATGTTTTTAAAAATGAAAAAAAAGAGAAAGAGACATAAAATGTTTATAGTATAGTGTTAAGTTAAAAATGAAAATCGCATCTGGCTGGAGTGGCTCATTTGGTTGGTTGAGCTTTGCCCTCTACACTGAAGGGCTTCTGGTTGGATTCCCTGTCAGGGCACATACCTGGGTTGTGGGTTTGATCTTGGATTGGGGCATGTATAAAAGGCAACTGATCAATGTTTCTCTCTCTCTCTCTCTCTCTCTCTCTCTCTCTCTCTCTCTCTCTCTCTCCTCCCCCCACCCCCATCTTAGAATATCCTCAGGTGAGGATTAAGAATATATGCATAACCCATGGACACAAACAATAGGATGGTGAAAGCCTGGAGTGGGGACGGGCTAGAAGAGGTCAATGGGGGTAAAAAGGGGACATATGTAATACTTTCAACAATGAAGATTTTAAAAATAAATAATAATAAAGACAAAATTTGCAAAACTACTTACATATGAAAAAGTAATATATATTTGTTCCACCTCTCAAAAAAGAAAAGTAACCAAAATCACTGGAGGCATTGATATTTACTTCTCTATTGATCCAGGTTGATTCTAATGGTATTTGAAATAAAAATTTCTTTCTCCTAAATTCCATATGCTACTGAGAATATATAATTTTCTGGGTTTTGTTTTGCTTTATTGTGAATCAATTCCAGTGAATTCTAGATAAAGCAAATTTTATGAAGGTCTTTAAACTTTGTCATAGAGGTATCTTATATAATAAAGAGGTAATATGCAAATTGACCCTCATGGCCTCACACAAGGTAGCCACCCCCATGTGGTCAAAGATGGCCACCCCCATGTGGTCAAAGATGGCTGTCACAAGATGGCTAGCAGGGAAGGGAGGGCAGTTGGGGGGAACCAGGCCTGCAGGGGAGGGAAGTTAGGGGTGACTGGGCCTGCAGAGGAGGGCAGTTAGGAGCGACCAGGCCAGCAGGGGAGGGCAGTTGGGGGCAATGGGGCCAGCAGGGGAGCAGTTAGATGTCGATCTGGCTGGCAGGGGAGTTGTTATGGGGTGATCAGGCTGGCAGGCAGGCAAGTGGTTGGGAGCCAGCAGTCCCAGATTATGAGAGAGATGTCCGACTGCCGGGTTAGGCCCAATCCCTGGATCGGGCCTAAACCGGGAGTTGGACATCCCCCGAGGGGGTCCTAGATTGGAGAGGGTGCAGGCTGGGCTGAGGGACACCCCCCCCCCCCGCCCTGGTGCACGAATTTCGTGCACCAGGCCTCTAGTCAATAAATAACCTTAATACTTTTCCAAAAGTCAAGTAGCAGCTACTCATCTTCCAAACCAGAACAAACACATCTTAATGTCAGATATCAGTTTAGTTTTCCTAAGTCTGGATAGTTTAAAGTCTCTGCAACTACTTTTGTTACATAAGGCAATATGTCCGTTTGAGATTTTAATGGTTCCACATAGTTTTGATGAACCAGGATATGGTCTAGCTCCAGTGGTCAGCAAACTGCGGCTCGTGAGCCACATGCGGCTCTTTGGCCCCTTGAGTGTGGCTCTTCCACAAAATACCATGGCCTGGGTGAGTCTATTTTGAAGAAGTGGCGTTAGAAGAAGTTTAAGTTTAAAAAATTTGGCTCTCAAAAGAAATTTCAATCGTTGTACTGTTGATATTTGGCTCTGTTGACTAAGGAGTTTGCTAACCACTGGTCTGGCCCAAGCTGGAAGCTCACGTATCATTTACTGAAATGTTGGTCAGCCCTTCCTTAGAAAGCACATGCTGAGACTTCCAACAGATGCAGAGCTTCCTTCACTCACACTTTCCTCAGAACAGTGTTTCCTAGACCAGGCTGCATATTGGAATCACCTGAAGGTCCTACAACATCACTAATGCCTGGCCTCCACTCCCAGACAATATGATTTAATTGCAACTGGGCATCAGGAGTTTCAAAATTTCCCTAAGTGATGCTGGTATAAGGCAAGTTTGCAGTGGGAAGGAGGTGTAATTAGGTATTGACTACTATGGTATCCCAGCCTGATATGGAAGGAATAAAGATGGAGAGTAAGATAGATCAACAAATAAACAATTATTTAAAGCAACAGAATTCCTATAAAATTTTCTACTTTATTTTTTTATGTAAGAATGACTAATTCTTTCATGGATAATAAAGAATCTACCTGAGAGGAAGTAAGAAAAACTATTTAAATTAAAATAGAAATTGTTTATATTTTCCAATTAACTATTTTAACATTAATAATGCTTTTAAGATATAATACTTTTTTACACATCCCCAATTTTTTTTTTTACAACCATAAAGTACCTATATAAACCTTGGACATAGTACTTAGTAGCTCTGTTGAAAAATCAGTATTTTCTTCACCTCCCAACTCCTAGATGCAGTATTTTTTCTTGGTCCTTAATCATTTTTTCTCCAGTTATTCTCTTTTCATTTACAACCTAACTTACGCTATGGCTTCAACTAAAAGCTTGGAATAGATAACAACTCCAGGCTGCCCTGGAGGTTCCAATCCTACACTTCCACCCTTGTGTTGCCATCTCAGCATGTGAAGGCATTTCATAGCTATAAAACCCACCTGAGCTCTTAGTAATCCCACCTATTCTATTCCCTTCTCTGTGTTTTTCTAAATCTCAGCATATTTCCAGTGACTCAGTTTTTAAATACTGTCATTTACTGGAGCCACCTCTTTCCTTGCTTACTTCTAAAATCTGTCAGCTCCTTTCCAGCTTCTCTCATCTTCCTGGTATTTGCCAAACTGGGCCATATGGGAGTCTCACATTAAATTAGGAAACACAACCAGGATACATGAGCAGGAGCTATTACTGACTTAAAGAAAGCATCTAAAAATTATTGGTAGAGGCAGAGAATGATTATGCATTAATGAATGCAAAACTAATTGATTTCCTCTGGCCTGGCACATAAATATGATTAGGAAATGTGTCTGTGGGGAGAAAAGAAGATATAGATGTACAAAAATAACAATAACAATAGTAATAATGTTAACAATAGGAAGAAGAACAAACATGTCTGTGCTAAGCACTCTACCTGCATTATCTCCTTTCATCTTTATGACTAGAGCCCAGTGCATGAAATTCTTACATGGGTAGGGTCCCTAGGGCTGGCCAGTGATCAGGGTCAATCTATGGGGCAACCAGCGGGGTGATCGGGGCACTCGCTTGCACATGCCTTGGCCTGGTGTCTCACGTTCACCTGCTCCACCATCCCGCCACGGTCCCACTCTCATCGGGGCCCATTGGGGCCAGGCAGTTCCTCCACTGCCACCCGCTGCCAGCGCCACCTTGCCGATGCCCGCCATGTTCTGAGCTGTCCCTTGGTGGTCAGCGCACGTCTAACTTCTGGTTGGTCAGACTCCCACCCTTGAGGACAATTTGCATATTGGCCTTTTATTATATAGGTTATCCCAGGAGATAGGAATGATGAAATTAAGGTTCATAGAATTTAAGTCACTGTCAAAGTGGATATTTAAATATAGGTCTTTCTTAGTATAGAATCTAATGTGAGCACCCATGCTATCAGTAAACCTACACATATATTTACTGAGCACACATGATATATATCAAAAGCTCTCTGCTATGCTTGGTAGATACAATGACAGACAAGTGTACAGAAAATAAGGTAAGGTTGTAAGTACTAAAACGGAGAATGAAGGTGTTATTGATTATTCTTCATAGATTATATAAGGGTCATTTTGGTAGAGAATATTTTTGAGAGAAAGGAAGAGGCAGAGACAGAAACAGAGAGAGGTAAAGAGAGAGAGAGATTGAGGTTATTTATGTACTCGTATATTCTTTTTTAAAATATATTTTTATTGATTTCAGAGAGGAAGGGAGAAGAATAGAGAGATAGAAACATCAATGATGAGAGGGAATCATTGATTGGCTGCCTCCTGCACACCCCCCACTGGGGACCAGGCTCGCAACCCAGGCATGTGCACTTGACCAGAATTGAACCCTGGACCCCTGAGTCTGAAGGCCAATGCTCTACACCAGGGGTGGGCAAACTTTTTGACTCGAGGGCCACAATGGGTTCTTAAACTGGACCGGAGGGCCGGAACAAAAGCATGGATGGAGTGTTTGTGTGAACTAATATAAATTCAAAGTAAAGGAGCGGAAGGGAGAGCAAGAGAACCGGATAGAACAGCCGGATCCGGCCTGCAGGCAGTAGTTTGCCCAAGGCTGCTCTAAACACTGAGCCAAACTGGCTAGGGATATTTATGTATATTCTTGACCCAGTTTATTTCTGTAAATATGAAGTACATGACTGAGAATATAATTCAGAACACTGAGTTAGGAAGTTAGGAGTCCTGGTTTCCTTTCTCTAGTCTGCCACAAAGTTGGTGTTTGGCTTGCAGTGAGTCACAAACTTAGAGGATCTTTATTCTATTGCCTTTAAAATAGAAAATCAAAAACAGCTGATATATTCCATTTCATAACTACTCAGTTCATTTATGAAGATAATTTTAATAGAAAATGATATAAGATTGTAGTAATATTATAAAATATGACATGAGTGCCAGAAAGTAAGATATAATTGATCTTATGATACAAAGTTAATCTTAAAATTTAATTTTGAAATTAAATCCACCCTTAACTGCTCCTTCAACAAGTCCACAGAAATGAAATGACCAACCCAGGCTCACAAAGTTAGGTGATGGCCTTTTAATACTCAAATCAGTACTTTTTCCCCAGCATATTTCCCTTCTGCTACTAAAGTCATAAACATCTCCATGGAACCTTATAAATAAGCACTAAAGTTTCAAAACGTGGGCAGGATTCTGGGATCCATGTCAGATCATGTCTGGAAAAATGCTTTGTCTGTAACTGGAACACAACTAGTTCCTGAAAGACAAATGTACAACAAAGAAAAAGGGAATGCAACCCAAAGATCCCTGTTACAGCCCCAAACTCCTTCTTGTCTCATTATTAAACCCATTAGGATACTTTTGCTTGCATATGACAAAAATCACAAATGTAACTTACTTAAAAATTAGTACTAGAGAAAATCCTAACTGATAGAGAACCATTCAGTCTTATTGAAGGAGTAGGAATAAAAATTGTATCCTATATAATAAAAGAGTAATATGCAAATCAACCATCACTCCACTACGCCCACAAGCCATGTCCAACAAGCCAATCAGGAGCGAGTATGCAAATTAACCCAACCAAGATGGCTGCGGCCACGGAGCTAGCAGGAGGCTTGGGTTTCCCGGCAACGGAGGAAGCCAAGCTTTCCACACACCCTGGTGGGCCCAGGCCTCCACTCAAGGCTACAAAATTTCAATTATAGAAGATAAATAAATCACAACAAAAATGGCAGCAGCCACAGAGCTGGAGAGAGCAGGAGGCTTGTGTTGCCGCTGGTGATGGAGGAAGCCAAGCTCCACAGCCCTGGCCTGCCTTGGCCTCCACTACAAAGTTTCAATTGTAGAAGATAAATAAATCCCATATACCAGGCCCTCCGCTTGGGTTGTCAGGGGGCATGGCTGGCCTGCAAACCACCCCAGGCCCCTCACCCAGGCCGCCCCACGCCCCAAGGGAACCCCCACCCTTATCCGGGACACCCTCCAGGGAAAACTAGCTGGCCCCCACCATGTACCAGGCCTCTATCCTATAATAAAAGAGTAATATGCAGATTGACCGTCACTCCAAAACACAAGATGGCTGCCCCCATGTGGTCAAAGATCCTGCCCCCATGTGGACACAAGATGGCCACCACAAGATGGCGAGCAGGAGAGGGCAGTTAGGGGTGACCAGGCCAGCAGAGGAGAGAGTTGGGGGTGACCGTGCCTGCAGGAAAGAGCAGTTGGGGAGGATCCAGGCCTGCAGGGGAGGGCAGTTAGGGGCAAACAGGCTGGCAGGAGAGGGCAGTTAGGGGCAAACAGGCTGGCAGGCAGAAGTGGTTAGGGGCAATCAGGAAGGCAGGCAGGCGAGCAGTTGGGAGCCAGCAGTCCTGGATTGTGAGAGGGATGTCTGACTGCCCGTTTAGGCCCGATCCTAAACCGGCAGTCAGACATCCCTCGAGGGGTCCCAGATTGGAGAGGGTGCAGGCTGGGCTGAGGGACACCCACCCGTGCATGAATTTCGTGCACTGGGCCTCTAGTATTTATAAAAAGAATTATGATACCAAATATCTTATTAGACACCATGTATTTTTATATCAATTTTTTACCTTATGCAATAAAGGAAATCTGAGTCAATATTAACTGGGAAGCATTTTGAGACTTTATTCTTATGCAAAATTCCTCATTTCCTTTGTTGTGTTTTTTTTTTTCACATCTGTTCCATTTTTTTTTTTAAAGATTTCTTTCTAGTAGTTGTACATACTTAGGTATTGGTCAGCTAGCATGAGATTAAAATAAAAAAGGTAAGACAAAGCTGACATTTTTAAACATTCCAGCATTCCAGCTAGGCATAAGATATATATATATATATATATATATATATATATATATATATATATATATATATATATAATCTTCCTTTCCATTGATTTCAGCACTGATATTTATTTATTAAAGGAAAAAAATCAATCCTTAAATCTCTTTCATTTCTGAAGTTAAATTTGCAGAATCTGATGTCTGAAAAACTAAGGAAATATTGTGATAGTTCATAGTATTATATGCATCCATACATAAAAACCAGTATACACAATACTTTTCTCTTTTAATTATTAACTTTCTAATAATAGTTACATTTTGTTCTTGCATGTGTCAAAGCACTTTTATGTGCATTATGCTGTAATTTAAAATCTTCTGTCAGCATTTTAGAGACATTTTCTCAGCCTCTAATCTGTCTTTCAACTAATCTGTTTTCTGTCTAACTATCTAACTCATCTGCTTTCTGAATTCTTTTGTGATCTTTCTGTCTAAGTTAGGAAATATTGTGGTATATGTGTTGGACCCTGTTTACCAACATTTTTATGCAAACAGTTTAATTAAAATGCTGGGCTATTGTGAAAAGGATGACCATGACTTGAGTTGTTACTTTTTTAAGGTTTTCAGTATTTTAAAATAATTGAAAATGTTGTATAATAAAAAAAGAGTAAGTTAATCATTGTTACTTGTTTTTGTATCATTTTAGGAAGTTTCTCAGGCAAAAAAAAAAAAAAAGGTAATATTTTGTTTGAAATATAATCAGTTTTTATCTAAATATGGCCCTTAAATTTCTTTTTCATGTTTTTCTTTAAACCAGTAATTTCAGAACTAATGAAAATATGCTTCTTTTCTAATTTTTGCAATTGTATTAATCTTGCTTCCTGTCATTCCCAATACACCCATAATCATCTTCCTTTGGTGAATGTAGGTAGGAGGCTGAGCAGTAGATATGCATTTTAGAAAGCCATGCATTTTCTTAGCTCTGCATTAGGCCTATGGTCTTTGAAGTAATTTTCAGTGGTCTCTTACTATTACTAGTATAAAAGTTTGGACTCCTGTTAAATTGCCACCTGTGCTAGGGAGAGCTAATCCATTAGTGTTGAGCGGCTCTAAGAAGGTGCCATGGTGCCTGGGGCAATCTTTTGAGTTTCAGTTATAGCAGCTGCTGGGAGATGAGTTTGGGATGGTCCTTGTTACAGAAATTAGAAGGATCAAGAAGTAAACAGAGGTGCCTTTCATCTGATCTAGCTTTGAGACAAAAGGGTGGGGCATGGGGGGAATTCCTTTTCTAATTACTTTATGGGTCAGTTCTCTGGGACTCATGTCAATGTTTGACACTCCTAATCTTTAGGGGAAACTTTTGAAAAGGAGAAAGGGAAAAAATCATAAGCTGTCAAGTTTTTCCTTCTGAAAATGTCCTGCCCTCTTGTGTTTACAGAGCTGCTGTCCTCCCTGGGGTCCTTCCCTTCTCCATTGAGGAGCTGCTGGAAGAGGAGATTTGCGCATGCAGCTCTCTTGACCTGAAAACTTTCCCCTAAATTTGAGAGTATCCCCTTTTCTATATCAGTAAATTATTTCAGATTTTTATACTGAATTTTATTGTGCTTGATGAGTTGGGGCAACTGCTGTGTCTCTGTTGGTCTCATCATCTTTTTGAGTTGACCTCTCAGATTTTTGGCCATGTTGAGCATCTGCCTGAATCCTTACTGACTGAGAAAAACATGAACAGCATGCAATCAAGCGTCTGCTGCCAATTTGTGACTATAAAATTTAAGGAACAGTAAATAGAGGAAAGAAAGATGTGTGGATTTGCTTGAGATAAAAGAATAATTCAAGGATCAGTTCAGGTAGATAATCTCCAACTTCCAATTTCTTACTTGCTATAATATATCATGTATATGTTTACTTTTAGGTGATGGATTGTTCATTTGTTTTGTTCTGTTTTGTTTTCAGAGATTCCCCATCATTTTTTTTTAAACAGCAAACTATTGTTTTAATCCATTTAAAAAGTAAAAACATTCTATTTCTATATAGGACATATTTTCCTTAATGAAAATATAAAAGGTTTAGATAGTCAGAAAAATTTGTAGTTTGAAATATAGTTTTATAATCATTTTTACTAAATAGTTATATATATATCACTAGAGGCCTGGTGCATGAAATTCGTGCACAGGTAGGGTCTCTAGGCCTGGCCAGTGATCAGGGCCAATCAGGGCCTTCCTTCCCTCTGCTGCCAGCTGCTGGCCGAGGCCTTCCTTCATTCCTTCATTCTGCACTGCCCCTTGGTGGTCAGCGAGCAGTCCAACTCCCAGTTGGTCAAACTCCTGAGGGGATAATTTGCATATTAGCTTTTTATTATATAGGATTTTTAAATAGCTAATGTAATAATATCACTTTCTCTATTTTAATTTTCAACAGTATAATAGAATTGCCAGAGACAATAGGCAAATACTTAATGGAGTAAATTTTCCCTCTTAAATTGTATTTGTGTAAAGCTGGACTAAGATGGTATCTTATACAATAAAAGCCTAATATGCTTAGTGTCCAGTTGACCTGTTGGCCGTTCAACCATCAAATGTAATATGCTAATGATAAGCTAAGGCCACTCAACTGCTCACTATGATGTGCATTGACCACCAGGGGGCAGACACTCTGACTGGTAGGTTAGCTTGCTGCTGGAACTGAGTGAGACAGGCTGGACACGCCCTGAAGCCCTCCCAAGGTCCCTCCCTGGCTGGCCAACCTCTCACGTCTCTCTCTGACCCCAATCGTGCACCAGTGGGGTCTCTTGGCCTGGCCTGTGCCCTCTCACAATCCGGGACCCCTCGGGGATATAGGAGAGCCGGTTTCGGCCCGATCCCGCAGGCCAGGCTGAGAGACCCCACTGGTGCACGAATTCCTGCACCTGGCCTCTAGTAAGGGTATCATAAAGAAAACATGGTTGCCTGGCCAGAGTGGCTCATATGGTTGAGCATCATCCTGTGCACTGAAAGATTGCCAGTTTGATTCCTGGGTTGATTCTCTCACTCTCTCTTCCTCTCACTTTAAAATCAGTATACATATTCTCTCCATTTCACTTTAAAATCTATGTGCATATCCTCAGGTGAGGATAACAGGAAAAAAATAAGATAAACAGCAAGATACTTTAAGGCAAGCACGTCAAACTCAAAGGCTAACATGGGCCAAATAAACAAGGTTTAAGTTTATGTGGGCCACAAAAAAACAAAAGCTTCGATTTTCCTAGAAATGTAGGTTTATTTCGAAAAGTATAGTATAAAAAAGAAGAACAAGAGCAATGATAAAATTAATGTTTTCTTC
Organism: Plecotus auritus; assembly: GCF_963455305.1. Lineage (NCBI taxonomy): Eukaryota > Metazoa > Chordata > Mammalia > Chiroptera > Vespertilionidae > Plecotus > Plecotus auritus. The sequence goes on along the minus strand of NC_137771.1, from coordinate 90,303,735 downwards.
CTGCTGGGCTGCAAAAATATTCGTTGTGGGCCACATGCAGCCCATGGGCTGCAAGTTTGACATGCTTGCTCTAAGGGATTAGATCCTTATGAAATAGTTTTTTTAGTAATGAGATTGTATAGAATAGAGCATTTCAATGTCCATCGGTGTCAAAAGGATTAAAAAAGGACTAAAATATGGGGGGGACAGAGAAGCAGGTCTAAAAGTAGTGCCCTTTTGCCCTGGCCATGTTGTTCAATGGTTAGAGCATTAGCCCCGGCACTGAGGGGTTGCCGATTAAATTCCAGGTCAAGGGCACATACCTGAATTTCAGTTTCAATCCCCTGCCTGGTTGGGCACATGCAGGAGGCAACTGATCAATGTGTCTCTCTCATATTGATGTCTTTCTCTCTCTCTCCCCCTCCCTTCCTCCTTCCCACTCTCTTAAAAAAGCAGTGGAAGAAGTATCCTAGGATGAAGATTAAGAAGAACAACAAAAGAGTAGTGCACTTTTATCTGACAGAGTCATGAAATGTTAAAAAGCAATGTTTTTATCCTTCCTGAATCACATGGAATCTTCAAGGCAGAAAAAACTGATTATATCAGAAACTTATACTAGTACAAAAGGAAGAGTGTAGCATTAATTTACCAATCAATGAGCCATTTTGGTTGATCCTCCAAGCAATTGAGAAGAACTAGATATCATTATTAAACAAAAAGCACCATTCTAAATGCTAAGCATACATCATAATTTTAAATAATAATACCTAACATTTGTGTAGCACTTCGGAGTTTACAAAGCACTTTTATGTACATCATCTCATTTATCAATTTCTAAAAGAGGAAGAAAAATTTGAGACAAGGAAAGCGATTAATATTAGTGCTGCACAGAATAAATGAGGGTGAGTTTCTAGAATAATAGAAGTCCTCAACAAATCTTTATCAGAAAGTGATGAATTGCCTATCTCAACTTCATTATCCTTATCATGGGCACTTATGAGAGAAATGAAAAATTGATGAGTACCGTCATAATCAAAGAGAATAAATGTTTCTCTGTTAAAGTGAATGCATAATTTTTCCAGGAATAAAATAACAATATTCATTCATTATTAAATTCTGGTAATGCTGACACCAAATCTCATTTTCCCCAGTGAAGAAAATTAGCAATATAGAATACTGTTTGAATTTGGGCTGTTAAACTGTATATACATATTTCCCCCTAAAATCTAGTTTCTTGTCTCTCCTAATTAGGGAATATTTTTGGAATCCATTTATAATAGGGTAAGGACTCATTTTTTTATAGATAGATTGATTACCTTCTAAAAACAGATGGAACAAATTTTATGGGCTCTGTATGCCTTACTTACAGGAGAAGTTAATGGCATCTTACAACGAAGGGACCTTTCTCAAGTGATGAGTTTTTATTATGCTTTATTAATTAATTAATTAATTAATTTTTTACATTTTTAAAAATTGATTTTAGAGAGAGGAAGGGGGAGAGAGAGAGAGGGAAACATCAATTGGTTGCTTCCCAAATGTGCCTCAACAGGGATTGAAGTCATTTTTTAGTATACAGGACGACACTCCAACCAACTGAGCCACACCAGTCAGGGCTACTATATTTTCTTTTCTTAAAAAAATTTATTTATTTATTTATTTAGTAATCCTCAGCTGAGGACATACTTAAAGAGAGGAAGGGGGGAGAGAGAGAAAGAGAGAGAGAGTTAGAGAGAGAGAGAGAGAGAAACATCAATGTGAGAGAGAAACATTGACCAGCTACTTGCCTTTCTCACCCTACCAGGGATGAACTCTCAACCTAGGTATGTGCCCTGACCAGGAACTGAACCCTCATCCTCAACCTTTTGGTGTACTGGTTGATGCTACCAAGTGTCTTAATTGCATGATTTTCTCTTGTGCTTGATTTATTTCATGCTGTTTCATTTATTACAGGCTCTAAGCATATAAAATCCACTGATAAAGTTGCCAGTAAGAAGCATCATTGAGTGATTGACCTGGAAACAAAATTAAACATGATTAGGGGTTAGTAAGGTGAAAAATCAGTGATGGTTATTGATTGCCAGTCAGTTATATCCCATTCTACCATAGCCTTGAAGAACAAAATGACAAAAGATGTTAAAGGCTGTGCTTCCTTGAAGGCAATGAGACTAAACCAACTTGAGAAGGGCCTAGCAGACATGGGGAAGCTGCTAATGCCCTGGACTGAAGACAAGATATAGAAGCATATCCATCTCAGCAGCATGATAATCATGACCAAAGCAAAAAGTTTGTTTGGAATTTTGAAATAAAAGTCTGGACCTGACTATAATGTTGAATTTACTGCTAGCTCTGGGTGGCTGAAAGGATTCATGAATTGTTGTTATACATGACATAATGTGAAAGTGAGTGGTGAGTCTGTGAGTGCTGATGTGAAGGCAGCAAAATAATTTTTGCAAACTTTAGATAAGCTAATTGTGGAGGAAAATTAGTTGCCAGAGGAAATACTCATTATGAATGAAAACTCCCTGTTCTGGAAACAGATGCCTGGAAGTACTTCCATCCATAAGGAGGCCAAGTCAATGTCAGGTTTCAAGGCTTTCAAGAACTAAAAACAGTCTTGCTTGAGGGCAATGTTTCAGGGGACAAAGTAAAACCCTTTGTGATTTGGCACAGTGAGAACCCCAGGGCCTTCAAGCATCTTGGTAATCATATGCTGCTAGTGTACTGCAAGAGCAATAAGAAGCCATGGAAAACCCAGCTCCTCTTCCAAGATGCCCTCCTGATTTGCCCTGCCAGTGAAATGGAGGACTACTATTTGAAGTATAGCATACCTTTCAGTATTTTTTTATTATTCATAATTCTCCCAGACATTCTCCTTTTATTGGTGATCTTCAAATTATATTGGTGTTTCTCCCTCCAAACACCACTTTTTTCATTCAACCAATGAATCAAAGAATTATTGCAGCTTTTATTTTATTTTATTTTTTATATATTTTTAAATTAATTTCTTTATTGATTAAGGTATCACATATTTGTCTTCATCCCCCCATTCCCATCCTGAACCCCTCCCCACGCATGCCCCCACCCCCCTGTTGTCGTGACCATTGGTTAGGCTTATATGCATGCATACAAGTCCTTTGGTTGATCTCGCCCCCTTACACCCACTCTCCCCTACCTTCCCTTGGAGGTTTGACAGTCTCATCGATGCTTCCCTGTCTCCGGGTCTGTTTTTGTTCATCAGTTTATGTTGTTCATTATTTCCCCTAGATGAGTGAGATCATGTGATACTAGAAATACACTTATAAGAACCGAAAATGAGACAAGCAATAATGTTTATGCTGAGAGGCAAATGAATCAGTCTGTAGTGAGTTTCTTTCTGGGCCAACAGTTCTTTTGAGTCCCAATTTCAATGTCAAACAGTTCCTTATGTGTACATGTCAGCAATGATATTTCAGCGACACACAGCTGCTGACTGCTAGTATGGTGAGGCATTGTCAGCGTCTTCCATCTCTGGACTGTTTCTCTTTTGTCTTCATGGCTGGAGCAGTCCTGTCAATTCCTCTGTGTTGCAGGAATCCACATGGTCTTGGAGTTGTTTTCTGAAAATATACAAACATATTCTCAACCAAAAGTTAATAAAGGAATCTTTTCTATAAATTTGACTTGGGATCCTTTTTCATTTTTTGCCCAAACAATTTTCCTTTGGCTTGTTTAGACACCATGTGTGTTTATCATGGGTGTCTTGCTGTTAGCATTACAAATGAAAGTTAATTTTCTAAAGTAAAAATTTTCTAGATGTAATTTACTTACAGGATATTTTTCCTTACATGATATTCTTCTACTACCCCCCCTTTTTTATTTAAATATTAGGAGGCTTTTGGAAATTTTATAATGTAGTCTTGATAGCTTTTAAATTCATTTTTTTGCACTAAAATATGACTGCTTTAGGTTCATTACATGTTACGCAATTTTACCATGAGATGAACTACCAATAAAAATTTTAGTTAACACTTTAGGAACAGCTTTTAATACCTACTACTTAAGGGAGACCTTTGCCCATGCTATTGCTGCAAATGTGGGAGATACTGAGAAGACACTGATACAATTCTGGAAGGATTACAATGTCTACAACTGCATCAAGGACCTTTCTTTGGCTTAAAGTGATATCATCAAAGAGTAAACAAATGGCATTTGGAAGAAGACACTCAATAGCTTAGTCCATGACTTCAAAGGATTTGTCAAGGATGGGGAGCTTGCAAAAATCAACAAGCCTGATTAAGATAGCAAAAAACTTTAACCTGCATGTGAGTGTTGATGACATTGAGGAGCTCCTAGAGGTGGTTCCTGAGGAATTGACTAATGAGAAGTGGTTGGAACCACAACAGGAATGCATAGCTGAAGAGGCAAAAGAAAAGGAAACTGCAGGAAAAAAAAGAACCTTAAGGAAAATTCACAGTGAAGGATTTAACAAAACACTTTTGCTGACCTCAATAAACTCCTTAAAATGTATGAAAACATGGAACCCAACACAGAAAGCTTCTTATTAATAGAGAGGAATGTTCATGGTGCATCATCTATTTACAAGCGAATCCATGATGACAAAAAGAAGCACTCCAAGCGAACCACCATGGACACATTTCTGAAAAGAGTGACACCTCCTCAAGAAGAGCCTCAGGCAGGTCCTTCAGGAGCAGTTCCAGAGGAAGGCACTGCTATCATAGATGACAGCTCCATGTGTGGTACTGCCCTGAACACCTTCCACTGGGACAGGATGTGGAGGTGGGAGACAGGGATGCTGATGATCCTGGCCCTGTGTGGGCCTAGGATAAAGTGTGTGTTTGTGTCTTAGTTTTTAACAAAAACATTTGAAAGCTAAAAAAATAATTAAAAATGGGAAAAAGCTTACAGAATCAGAATATAAATAACATATTCTTTATAGCTATACAATGTGTTTATCTTTTAAGATTTGTTATCACAAAAGAGTCAAAAAGTTTAAAAAATAAAAAGTTTATAAAGACCCTAGCCAGTTTGGCTCAGTGGATAGAGCATCAGCCTGTGGAGGGAAGGGTCTTGGGTTCAATTCTTGTCAAAGGCAGGAACCTCAGTTGCAGGCTCCTCCTCAACCCGGGCCCTGGTCAGGGCTCATGCAGGAGGCAATCAATCAGTGTGTTTCTCTCACATCAATATTTCTCTCTGTCTTTCCCTCTCTCTTCTACTCTCTAAAATAATCAGTGGAAAACTTATCGTTGGGTGAGGATTAAAAAAAGTTTATAAAGTATAATAGTTATATAAGGCTAAGAATAATTTATATTTGAAAAAAGAAAAATGTTTTATATAAATTTAGTGTATCCTAAAAATACAATGTTTGTAAAGTGTATGGTAGTGCACAGTAACGTCCTAGGCCTTCCCATTCACTCACCACTCACGCACTGACTCACCCGGAGCAACTTCCGGTCCTGCCAGCTCCATTCATGGTAAGTGTCCTATAAAGGTGTATCACCTTTTATCTTTTATACCATATTTTTAGTTTGGATTTTTGTTTAGCTACACAAATACTTACCATTGTATTGAAATTGCTTTATATTATTCAGTCCAGTAACATGCTGTACAGGTTTGTAGACTAGGAGAATAGGCTGCACTATGGAGCCTAGGTGTGTAGTAAGCTGAGGCTTCCACGAGTAGATTTGTGTGTTTTGTCTCTATGATGTTGGAACAATGAAAAAATAGCCTAATGACATATTCCTTAGAATGCCTCCCCTAGTTAATTGGGACATGGCTGTATTTTCCTGGTTTCTTTATACACTTGTCAAAGAACATTTGATTCATTGTGAGCCACTATAAAATTGGGCACATTTTATATTTTTTGGCACATGTATTTTTTTATAGGAAGAAGGGAGAATTTTATATTTGTGAGAAAGAAAGCAAGTTTATCTTTTGAATGATGGAGCTGTGGGGGGATGAAGTTTGTGATCTGAGGAGAGAAAAAATGGCACGGCACCATGGCTAAAAGGTCCCCTGGGACTGGAGAACACCGTCAGGACCTGGCTCAGGATTGCAGACGCATATTGTGAGTTCCAATGAAATTGCAGAGCACAGGTCTCATTGCACTAATACGTATCAATTATTCAAGGTCTGTAGTGTAAGTTACTGAAAAAGTCTGCCTTTAAACCTTAGAGGCTTAACATAGTAAACATTTTTTCTGCTCAGACTGATTCCAATGTGGTATCTTCATTGGTGGGTGACAGCTCTCATATTCCTTCGGCCACTCAAGCTTTTTCTACCTTGCGGCTCTGTCATCCTTGGGATCTCAGAGTCTTTTGTTGGATACTCTGCAGTCAGCTAACAGCTGGGGAAAGAAAATGAGCCTGGATAATCACAGGAGACATTTTGTTTTAAACATTTTTAAAGTTTATTTATTGCTTTTTAGAGGGATGCCCTGCCTGGGGATTGAACCTGGAACCTTGGCATATTGGGACGATGCTCTAACTCAGTGGTCGGCAAACTCATTAGTCAACAGAGCGGCAAACTGCAGCTCGTGAGCCGCAGTTTGCTGACCACTGCTCTAACCAACTGAACTACCTGGCCAGGGACAGAAGACATTCTTAGTGGTCCTATCTAGAAATGGCACGTTGATTTTATTCCATTGGACAACCTCAGTGACATGGCCACATATAGATGCAAGAGAATTCCTGGGAAAATGTAGAATTTGGCCGGGAAGAGGGTTCATAGCAATAAAATGTGTAAATGTAGCACATCTCTTTCACAGATGGCTAGTCACCGATGCCTCCAGAAGCAATAATTAGTTCAGGCGCAGTAGTGGAAAATGTGGCCAGTTGGTTTCATTTGTGTTTCATTTTTTCCAAGGGAATATTTTGGAAGAGCAGTGGTAACAAGAAAGTTTCAACTAGTAATGACCAAGCACACAGGACTTGGGGAAAGAAATGAATCCATGGAAAGTCAATCCACTTGGAGGAAAGGACAATCACATCAAGGCTGGACAAGTGTATTCAGGGAAGGGTAAAATTGAATCAGATAAAACGATCTAATCATTAAGTGTGCTTAGATTGAGTTAGAACAATAAAAGCTCTGTATGAGGCTATCGGAGTTAATATTAAAAAGAGAGTTGAAAGATATCATAATAACTTAAGAGGAAAGAGGACTGTGAGTCTAGGATGTTAGGTAATGCATATTCCCAGTATAGTGATCCATTTATAAAAGTGTTCTCTATTTTTCACACCCCCAATATTACCCTTTGCTCTTCCCATTGTGGGTGGGGCATTCTGCCAAAACTTGATTTGGGCACTGCTACATTCTTTGCTTTGCGCAATGAAATGTTAGACAACGTGACAGATGTTGAACCTAAAAATAATTTGTGCTTTATCTTTCCCTTTCTTGCTCCGCTGACTTTCCCCTGGGAACTCGCTAATGCCAGTTTGCTATTTGATAAGACATTCAGAGCAGAGCTGAGTTGCCCCACTTGAACCAACTGAGGTCATTGGAGACTAAGCAACAGCATGAAGAACTCAATCAAGATCAATAGAGCAGTCTAGGCTATCCCTGCTGGCTCCAGATGAGTGAAGAATAAATGCTTTTTTCATATGGTATCACTGTGTCGCAGTTGTTAGGAAGCATCATTGTGGCAATACAGAACTTACACAAGAAAATGGCTAAATAGGAATTCCACAGAGCCCTGGCCGGTGGCTCAGTTGGTTGGAACATGGTCCCTTACACCAAAAGGGTGCAGGTTTGATTTCCAGTCAGGGCACATACTTGGGCTTCAGGTTCAATCCCAGTTGGAGCACATATGGGAGGCAACCAATCTATGTCTCTTTATCTCTCTCTCTCTCGCGCTCTCTCCCTTTCTTTCTCTAAAAATCAATAAAAACATGTCCTCAGGTGAGGGTTAGAAAAAAATAAATGAACTCCAGAGAGAACATGTGATAATGATATGGAAACCAACTATGTGGCAATATCATTTTCAAATACTTGCTACAAATAAATTCATTTACCTTATTGGCTAGATTAATTGAAACCCATGCATCTCTGCTTCCACCTGCTCAGGTCTAGGCTTATATCATATTTTTGTATCTATAACTGTTAATTATATTAACTTTTATTATAATTATGTACTTTAATTGAGTATTATATAAATAGAAGACACTTGAATATAAAGAGACCATAGGTTTAAAAAAGTGTGTCTTTGAAAAAATTTTTACATTTTTTTTTTAAGTCTAGAAAATATGTGTCCTTAATTTTTTGCTGTCACATATGAGGACATTTAATACAAATCTAGGATTAGTTTCTGGAATTAATGCACAAGTTCATGCTTTACCTTAATACAGCCGAATTGTATGTGGCTAACCTAAGGAAATGAAATAACAGGGACCTCATGTAAGTAGACCCAAACACAAATAATTGGCCTAACATCAAAATAATTTTAGAATAATGTTGTAGAATTATTTTTATGTTTAAATGTTTTGAATAAAACAAAAATATTTTAAGGCTATGTGACTCAATCTTTGTACCCACTTTAAGGAAATTTTTTCAAGCAGCTAGTCAAATACTGGTTCCAAATTAATTGTTTAAGAAAGCTTTTACCTATACATTTACATAGAAACATAACAATTGGTCACCCATTTTGAAAGCTTAGAATGCCATAGCTATCCTGTGTTTTAACCTGGGAAAAATTAGGTTTTGTAACTTTGGACATTTCGTTATCAATTCAAATATTTTTTCTAAGAAATGAACAAAAGTATGCCAAATTTTCATAAAATGGATTTTCCAGATTTTGACCACATGTTAATTTTTTTTGAATAAATTTGATTGTTTATGTAACAGCTTTCATTGAAGTATAATTTCAAAAAAAATTGACCCATTGTAAGTATGCAATTGAATTATTTCTAGAAAATCTAACAACCATTATCACATCTAGTTTTAGAACATTTCTATCACTCAAATAGTTCTCATGACCTTGCCAGTCTACCCCTAGCTGTAGGCCACTCATAATCTGCTTTTATCACTATAAATTTGGGTTTTCTGGACATATATAAATGGAATTACCCAACATGTGCTTTTTTGTATTTGGCTTTTTAAATTAGCATAATGTTTTTGAGATTCATCTATGTTTTAGTGTGCAATACAAATTATGATATATAAGTTTTCATTTTTACTTATTTCAAAGTACTTTCTAATTTATTCTGGCTGTTTTGTTTTCTTTGATGGATTACTTAGAAGTACACTCTCTGAATTCTAAACATTTAGGAATTTCCTAAATGTATTTTGGTTGTTCATTTCTAATTTTATATCATTGTGGTTGAAGAAAATACTGTGAATAATTTCAATCATTTTAAATTTATTGAGAGTTATTTTATACCCTAGTATTTGGTCTAGCTTAGGACTATTTTATATGTGCTGTTTTGTTTAAGAATATTCTGCTATTCCTGGGCAGAATGTTCTATAAATGCCAATTAGTTCATGGTGGTTGATGGTATCATTTATTTTATCTCTAGTTCTATTAAATATTGAGAGTAAGATATTCCACTCTGATTCTAAAGATTGAATTGTCTTTTCTTTTTTACTTCTGTTAATTTTTGCTTCATGTACTTTGGATGCTCTTCTTTTAGGTATGTGTATTTTCATGATTATGTATCTTCCTGACATATTGACACTTTTATCACAATACAATGTCTCTATCACTAGTAATATTTTTTGCCTTCAAGTCTATTTTTTCTGATATTAATATGATACTCCAGCTTTCTTATAGCTACAATTTGTGTGATATATATTTTTCTATTATTTTGCATTCAAGCTATTTGTGTGTCTCTGACTCAATCACATTTCTCTTATAGACAGTTGGATCTTATTGTTATTATTAATTTTGTTAATCCTCACATGAGGATACTTTCTCATTGATTTTTGGAGAGAGGGAAAGGGAGGGAGAAAAGGTGATGGTGGGGCAGAGGGAGAGTGAAATATAGATGTGAGAGAGACACATTGATTGGTTGCTTTCTGCACATGCCCTGACTGGGGCTGGGATATAACCTGGATCCCAGGTATGTGCTTCTGAACAGTAATCAAATCTGAGACCCATTAGAGGTGCCAGTGCTCTAACCACTTAGCACACTGGTCAGGGATATATATATATATAAGACTGCACACACATACATATATATATCCTATATCCTATATCAGTCGTCAGCAAACCACGGCTCATGAGCCACATGCGGCTCTTTGGCCCCCTGAGTGTGGCTCTTCCACAAAATACCACGGCCTGGGTGAGTTTATTTTGAAGAAGTGGCATTAGAAGAAGTTTAAGTTTAAAAAATTTGGCTCTCAAAAGAAATTTCAATCGTTGTACTGTTGATATTTGGCTCTGTTGACTAATGAGTTTGCTGACCACTGTCCTATATAATAAAGAGTTAATATACAAATTGACCATCACTGCAACACACAAGATGGCTTCCCCCATGTGGACATAAGATGGCCACCACAAGATGGCCAACAGGGGAGGGCAGTTGTGGGCAATCAGGCCAGCAGGGGGGGGCAGTTGGGAGGGACCAGGCCTGCAAGGGAGGGCAGTTAGGAGCAATCAGGCCTGCATGGGAGGCCAGTTAGGGGTGACCAGGCCAGCAAGGGAGGGCAATTAGGGGCGAACAGGTTGGCAAAGGAGGACAGTTAGGGGTTACCAGGCCAGCAGGGGAGGATAGTTGGGGGCGACCAGGCCTGCAGGGGAGGGTTAATATGCAAATTGACCATCACTGCAACACACAAGATGGCTTCCCCCATGTGGACATAAGATGGCTGCCATAAGATGGCCAGCAGGGGAGGGCAGTTGGGAGGGACCAGGCCTGAAAGGGAGGGCAGTTGGGGGCAATCAAGCCTGCAGGGGAGGACAGTTAGGGGTGACCAGGTTGACAGGGGAGGGCAGTTAGGGGCAACTAGGCTGGCAGGGGAGCAGTTAGGCATCGATCAGGCTGGCAGGAGAGTGGTTAGAGGGCAATCAGGCAGGCAGGCGAGCAGTTGGGATCCAGCAGTCCTGGATTGTGAGAGGGATCCAAGATTGGAGAGGGTGCAGGCTGGGCTGAGGAACACACACCCCTGCCCCCATGCATGAATTTCGTGCACCAGGCCTCCCTCTAGTATGTATGTGTATATATATATATATATATATATATATATATATATATATATATATGTGTGTGTGTGTGTGTATTATATATATATATTATATAAATATACAATATATATATTATATATATATATATATAATTATGAGTTAGAGAGAAGAAGGGAGAGAGAGAGAAAGAGAGAAACATCGATATGAAAGAAAACATTGATTGGTTGCCTCCATATGTGCCGTGATGGGTATAGTACCAGATACCTGAGTATGTGCACTGACTTGGAATGGAACCTGTCACCTTTAGATGTATATGAAGACACTCTAACCAACTAAGTCATGCCAGCCAAGACAGATCTTGATTTGTTTATTCAGTCTTATAATCTGTGCTTTTTTTATTAGAATGGCTTCTTCATTCACATTTAATGTGATAATGTATATGGTTAGAGTTATCTGCCAATGTTAAATTTATTTTTATGTCTAATTTTTATTTCTGTTTTTCTGTCTCCTTTTATGTTAAAAATTGCTTTGTAAAATAATTTTAATTACCTGTTAATATTTTTTAGTTACTTTAAGTCATTGGTGTGTGAATGACAATATTCCTCTTAACTATTCATAATCTGTTTTAGGATAATAATGTATTAGTTACAATAAAATAAAGTAACTTTGCACTAATATAGCTCCTTTTTCCTTCCCATTGTCATATATTGTCACATATTACATACCTATATGTTATAAAGCTAAAAGTCTGGTGCTATAATTATGCTTATGACTTTGGAAAAAATTAGGAAAAAAGTGAAAAATACTTATTATTTATATTTACCTCCATATTCTCCATTTCCAATGCTCTTTATCTTTTTCCCTTGACTTCTGTTACCATTTTATATGATTCTTTTTCAGTATGTAGGACTCTCTTTAGTAGCTCTTCTAAAGTGATTTTCTAGCCATGGTTTATTTAGGAATGCCTTTCTTTTTCTTTTATTTTTGAAGGACACTTTTGTTGGACATCAAAATTTTGGTTGACAAGTCTGTTTTGTTTGGTTTTCAGGACTTTGTCATTCCGCTACTTTTAGGCTCCCATTATTTTTTTATAAAAAGTCAATTTTAAATTATATTATTGTACTCCTGTGCACAACTAGTCTGTTTTATCTTAATGCTTTTAGGATTGTCTTTTAACAATTTAACCATGATGTGGTAGGTGTAAATTTCTTTGTATTTGTCCTTGTTAGTACATTGTGCTTCTTAAATCTGTATATTATTATTTTCATCTCATTTTGAAAATTATGAATATTTACTCTATAAACACATTTTCTTGCCCTTTTCTTTTTCTACTGTCTTTCCAGGACTCCCATTACACCTTTATGTTGGTAGGTGTGTAGATGTTTTACAGTCTCTGCTTTTCTGTTCATTTTTCTTCCATTTTTTCCCCTCTGGTTTTCAGTTTGGATAATTTCTAGGGTTCCATTTTTAGGGCCACCAATTCTTACTCCTGTTTTCTCAAGTCTTCCATTGAGCTCAGGTAGTAAATTTTTCTTTTCAATCGTTGTATTTTTCAACTCCAGGATATCCACTTGGTCCATTTTAAATTTTCCATTTTTTATTTTGATCCTTATTTGTTGACTCATCATCATCATATTTTTCTTTAATTTTTCAAACATGATGGTTGTTTTGAAGACTTTATCTGCTACACTAACATTTTAGCTCATTCATGGACAGCTTATGTTACTTTTTCCCTGGTGTATGTATGGCTCCCACTTTCTATTGATTGCATGTCCTATAATTTTTGGCTGAACACATTGAAATTTAGGTAATTATTGCAGCAACTCCAGATTCTGATTATTTCCCCCCATGGATTTTTATAGTTTTTTAGTAACTTGCCTGGGCTATATCAGTGTGGTTTTTCTCCACTTACAATGTGTGGCCACTTTGTCTCTGTTCAGCTTTAAAAAATATTTTGATTTTTATGTTTTAAATTGCATCCTAAAGATCAGACTTATTTCTATGTAGCTTAGGAGTTGGCCAATCATTGATCAGATTTTGTGTTCAAACACTTCACTCCAGTAAGGCTTCCATCCTCTCCTGACAGATCTGCTTGTGGTTTAGGATTCACATTAAAATGTCTAGCAGCCTCCTAATCAGTCAGGCTTGTGTAGCAAATTTACTTAGTCTCTCTATGTCTCTCGGATTCCAAGATCTCCTGGTTAAGTGCTTGGCTAGTCCACTATTCTGCTCCTCACCTAAGCAGGGCTCCATCTGCTTTTTCAGCTTTTTTTGTTTCCTACTGAGCTTGCTGCTTTTATTGACAATGCCACCGGTGTAAAATTTTTGCCCTGTGCCAAATTAAATTTGCTTCCTCAAGCAACAAAGCTGCTCATTTTTACAACCAGCCAGCCTTAACATCACTACTACAACTGAACCAAGAGAAGAGGAAAATGGGACATCCGCAGGCAAGACTCCCCGGGTAAGAACAGACTCAATGATTTTTTTTTTTAAATATATTTTATTAATTTTTTACAGAGAGGAAGAGAGAGGAGAGGGATAGAAAGCTAGAAACATCGATCAGCTGCCTCCTGCTCACCCCCCACTGGGGATGTGCCCGCAACCAAGGTACGTGCCCTTGACCGGAATCGAACCTGGGACCTTTCAGTCCGCAGGCCGACGCTCTATCCACTGAGCCAAACCGGTTTCGGCCAGACTCAATGATTTTTAATTTCTCTATTTGTTGTTTACTTTTGGTCATTTTCCAGAGCTGTGAAGTGGTTTTTTGTTTGTTTGTTCGTTTTTGTTTTTGTTTTTTTTTGGTCCAATTTCAGAGTTGTTTTGGGTAGAGAAGAATTGCTAACAATTTTTTTTCACATTAGAAATCTCCAGTTTTGTTTGTTTTTTAAAATTACTGATCTGGAACCTTCTATATGAAGCATTACATTCTGCTTCTCATTCTGGCTAGTTTCAGCCTTCAATGTGAATCGCACCCCACCTCCCCCATATGACTTTATATCTTCTCTCTGCTTGCTATCAAATGGTAGGAAAAGTATTAAATATATTTGCCTGACTAATAACTAAGTGATAATTTGAATGAGAATCTTCTAGTGCTGCCAAGAATATAAAAAAGATTCCTTACCTCCATGATTGAGTTATAGTGGTCTGGACTCTGTATAAATATTAAATAAAATCATTATTAATTTAAAAAGAAGCTCCAGAGTTCTTTTGATGCTTTTTGGGGTAATATACATGGCAATAATTGCCTGGCCAGCAATGACCAGAAAAGGGAGATATGTTGCAGTGCATGGTAGTTGATGGCTGAAGAACCTGAGCACGACTGGAACACATCTTTCAACTTCCTGGAGTGTTCCTGCTGTAAAAATATTCCTGTGATTAAAACAGTGGATCTACTCTTGGACAAATGGCAGGTGATTTGGACTATAGTTTAGAACCTATAAGATAGGTAAGGAAGGAAATATTTCCAACACAAAGTTCTGAACAAAATCTCCTAGTAGTCTTGTCAGAGTTAGAATAAGCTTGTGGTGTTTTCTTTTTTTGTTTGTTTGTTTGTTGTTTTCCCAAATGCTGTGAATAAGTAGTGGAGAATGATTGACTCAGTATTCAGAAATAATTGGGGTTCAGAAGCTACATAAGAGAAGAGGGTATTGCACATGGATTGAGGAGACATTACCTTTTGGTTTTATGATGATCAAGGGTTGGACTTGTGAGAAACAGAAGCCATTCAGTGAAAAGACTGACTATAAGAAAACCAGTGTTTTCTGAATACATTTAACACATAGGAAAAGGAAGTTTATGTGAAGAAACAGAAGGATAGAGGTCTTGCTGACGGATGGAGCCTCCAGAGGACATTGTCAGACATGATAGAGCAAGAAAAGTTGGCAGAAAAATGAGAAGGGGATGAGAATTCCCCAAACAAAAATATAACCTGGAGGCTTGACATTTGGGAATGAAGGTAAAAGAAGTTTTTGTCCTGTCCCCAAAAAGGTACACATAATCACAAAAAAGGGAAATGTTTCTAAAATACTAAATGTACTTATAAGGGAATCAGAGGATAAGTACAAATTGGTAATTAACTTTGTCATCATTATCAATATTAACATATTCTTATTATATTAACTGAATCATTATTTGGGACTATTAAAACACCCCATGTGACTAACAAAGTTTATTTCCACATTTCAATATATACCGTTACTGTGAAAACCCAAATCTATACCTGTAGAAGCTTTCTTCTCAGGAGATGCCCTCTGCCACCTGCCTAACAATTCATCGTAGCCCTGAGGCATTTCTTGGAGTCAGCTATTTGTAGTAAAAAGGAGCTAATGAATAGTGCAAATGCCACAAAAAAATTAGAATGCCTTTATCAGAAGGCACAGATGTTAACTTATCAGATGCAAGGAAAGGAAACTCTTGCTAATTGGATCCCATTCTCCCTCTGTCAGTTTCATTTAAGGAGACATTTAAATAGTACACAGCTGGAATTTGGAAGTTCTCCTTAAACAAGGCTACATAAAATCAAGCTAGTTTAGCGTACTTCTGTCTCTACTCTCTGTTTCTTTTATTTTAGCTTGGCTCACTTATTGCCATGAAGTTGTTAGCAACATTGGAGTACAATTATTAAGTAAACAGAAAAATGTTTCAAAAGATATGAAGGTTCAAAATTGACACCAAGAATAAAGTTGCTTAATTCCCATTCTCAAACAAACTCAACCAGTCAAGATACATTTCTAACCCAAACTCAATTTAGAACTGATTTAAAAGAAGTGTAAGACATTAGAGTTGAAAGTGGCGTTAGATACCATTTAGCTGAACTATTCATTTTTAAGCTAGAAAGTCGATGCTCAGAGAGGTGAAGTGGCCAGATGAAAGGCCCTCACTAGGATCAAGCTCTCTTTAGTTCAGGTTATTGCTGCTTTTATTGTTTTGCTTCCCTCTCAGATCACATGAGATTACAACATTATTAATCCTCCTGATACCAATACCAGTGGGTATGAGCTTTTCCCACACCTCCAAGTAACTCTCTGACACCAGCTGGGTATTCCACGACTCAATTCCGACAATATCTAGCCAGTTAGCACCAGATCCCACAGGTTGAGGCCTCAGTCCCCACTTCAGAGCAAAAGAGTGCTCCCTACTTCAGATGCCAAATACAAGTCCAGGCAGTGATCTGTGCTTCTGACTATCTTACTATAAATCAGAGGTACCCAATTCTTGGGTTTCATTCATTTGCTAGATCAGTTCACAGAACACAGGAAACCTGTTTACTTATTAGGTTTTGTGTTTATTAGGAACAGTCAGATGGACTAGGTAGATAGTACAAAGGGCCAAGCTTCTATGCCACTCTCCCCAAATCTGCTTGTGTCCACCAACCTGTAACCTCTCCAAACCCCATCCTTTTCAGTTTTTATGGAGGCTCATTACATAGGTATGATTGATCAAACCATTGGCTATTGGCAATAGATTCAATCTCCAGTTCCTCTTTTTTCAAAGTTCAGAAGGGGTCGGCTGAAAGTTCTAAACTTCTCATCATGTGGTTGGTTCCCTTGGCAATGAGACCCCTCCTTAGATGACTAGAAGTCCCCTCTTTAACATAAAAAAATAACTTTCTGGTGCTGCACACTTTGGAAATTCTGGTTCTAGGAGCTCTGTGCCAGAACAAAACAAAGGCCAAATATCTATTTCTGTTGTCACAATAATCAATATTAATATCACAATATATCACAGATGTGTTCATCTTGCTTGTGTGTGTATTTGTGCACTGCGTGTACTTCTCTATCCCTATTCTGGTGTGGAAGGTGGGGAAAAGTCAAGTAAATGAAACAAAATTTTCCAGAAGGAAACAAAGACATTTTTAGAATTATCTCTCTATCGAGTCACAGGCTGATTACCTGGAGTGATTTTGCTCTTCTCTTTTCCTAAGTCAAATAACTTATGGCTACCCCAGACTATTAACTTTATTGCACAGTCAATAAGCCATATATCATATTCGTCTGTTCAATGACTCAGCTAAGTATGACAGGCAGTTTTCAAAATTGTTTTTTAGCCATTCAACCATTTACTTCACATTTTCCTTGGCAAACTAGTTTCTGTGACCTTGCCACACATATAGAAAGATTGAACCCAAGTGCCTGGCAGAGTGGCTGACATGTATAGATTGCTGCCTTCCGCCTTAGATTCATGCTTTCCAGTTTTCATGTTTATTCTCTGGTTTAAAAACCCTGTGTGTTGTTCACATGTTCATATTTTGGACAATAATCCCCACCCCTTTTTCTTGTTTAATTTTTTTTTATTTTGAGTTTTTAAAATTTATTTTTGTGAAAATCAGTACTTCATTGTAAAGGAGTTGCTAGGAAGAATTTTGAACTAACAAGTGAAACACTTCTTATTTAAAAAGCATTTACTCCACCAATAAAGAACATTGAAAACTCTACTTCCATCACCTTTACAAACCAGTGATTCAATAAATGCTAAATAACTAAAACTCTGACAGAATCCTCAGGAATAATAATTAGTTTTTATAACCTCAGTGATGACCCACAGACCAGTCACAGAAATAACTACTCTCCCATTTCTTCAGGTACCTAAGTGTGTACCTGGTCCAGCAAGTGGTCAAATAAATCTTTATAAGTAAAAAAGCAGTTTCTTGGGATCTGTTATTGTCTTGAGCACAGTGACCACTGGGGCTCCTTGCTTCAGTGTCAAACATGAAGAAATTGGTTTTTCTGGCCAGCTCTTGGACTGGAAGCTTAAAGCAGTCCTATGTGGTAATTAGCATATTCCTATTATATTAACTGTTGGAAAATTATATTAACTGTTGGAAACTTTTATATGAAAAGTTGGAAAATGTGCATTAACTAGTATGTTCTCTGAACTTTATTGCTTCTTTTAAGCGATTTTGGATGGGGTGTCAGGTATGGACTTTACTGCTTCCCTGGATGGACTGTACAACGCAAAGAATGCAGTTCAGCTTTTCTTTTCCAGTTTTATTGAGAAACTAGAGGCCCAGTGCACGAATTTGTGCACCAGTGGGGTCCTTCGGCCTGGCCGGCGATCAGGGCTGATCAGGGCTGTCTCCCACCCTGATGGGGGCCTGGGGCCAATTGGGGTGGGCAGGCCCGGTGGAGGGGCTGTGGGAGGCTGGCCAGCCAGACGGGGGGAGGGGCCACAGGAGGTTGGCTGTGGGAGCAAACTGAACACCAGGTTGCAGCTTTTGCATTGAGTGTCTACCCCCTGGTGGTCAGTGTGTGTCATAGTGACTGATAATTCGGTCGTTTGGTTGCTTAGGCTTTTATATATATAGATTATTGACATTAAGCTATGTATGTAAATGTGTTATATGATGATTAGACACATATATATTGCAAAATGATTATCACAATAAAGTTAGTTAACATCTCTATCTCTTCACATAATTATAGTGTGTGTGTGCGTGTGTGTGTGTGTGTGTGTGTGTGTGTGTGTGTGTGTAGTGATAATATTTAAGAGCTACTTTCTTAATTACTTTCAAATATATAATACTGTATTATTCATTATACTTACTATGCTGGCTTTGCATTCAATTTCCAGATCTTATTTATCTTACAGCGAGGCGTCAATACCCTTTAACTAACATCTCCCCACTTCTTCCACCTCCCAACTTCTGGCAAACACAATTTTATTCTCTATTCCTTTAAGGCAGCTTTTTTAGATCCCTCATATAAGTGAGATCATACAGTATTTGTGCCCACCACAGCTTCGTGGCCCACAGTTCCTTTCAAGGTGCACTAATTTGTACACTGGGAACCTAGTATATATATAATTGAGTTGTTTCCATGTCTTGGCTATTGTGAATAATGCTGCAATGAACATGGGGGTGAAGATATATCTTGAAGTTAGTGTTTCATTTCCTTTGGATATATACCCAGCAGTGGGATTGCTGAATCATATGGTAGTTCTATTTATAATTTTTTGAGGAACATCTTTCCTGTTCTCTATAATGGCTACACCAATTTATATTCCCACCAACAATAAAAAAGCATTCCTTTTTTCCACATTCTCGCCCACACTTTTTTTTTTTTTCTTGTCGTTTTAACAATAGCTATCCTATTAGATGTAAGGTGATATTTGTAGTTTTAATCTGCATTTCTCTGATGATTATTGATATTCAACATATTTTCATGTACCTGTTGGCCATTTGGGTGTCTTTTTGGAAAATTTCTTTTCAAGCCCTTTGCCCATTTTTAAATTACATTGTTTGCTGTTTTGCTATTGAGTTATATGAGTTTTTTATTTTAGATATTAATCCCTATTAGATAGATGATTTGCAAATATTTTCTCCCATTCCATAGTTTTTTTTTTTAATTTTGATGATTGCTTCTCTTGCTGTGCAGAGGTGTTTTAGTTTGATGTAGTCCCACTTGTGTATTTTTGCTGTTGCTGCTTACATTTGTGGTATCATATGATTTGCCAGATCAAGATCAAGAAGCTTTTTCCATGTTTTCCTCTAGTAATTTTACACTTTCATATCCTACAATTAAGTATTTAATCCATTTGAATTAATTTTTGTGAGTGGTGTAAGATAAAGATCCAATTTCATTCTTTTGCATGTGGTTATATAGTCTTCCCAGAACTATTGATTGAAGAGACTATCCTTTCTCCATTGTTCATTCTTGGCTCCCTTGTCAAAATTAGTTGACCACATATGCAACAATTTATTTCTGGGCTCTCAATTCTGTTCCATTAGTCTAGATCTTGGTTTTATGCCAATTCCATACTGTTTTGATTACTATAGCTTTGTATTAAAGTTTGAAAGCAGGAATTGTAATACCTCCAGTTTTGTTCTTCTTTATCAGGATCACATTGGTTATTCAGGGTCTTTTGTGTGCTATACAAATTTTGTGATTGTTATTTCTATTTCTGTAAAAAGTGTCACTGAAATTTTTATGCAAATTTAAAGGCTGGAGATTCAATGCAGATTCAAGGCCACTGGAGCTGTCAGGTACCTGGGTGTCCCAGGGGACTGGATTCCTGAGCTGCAGCTGTGAAACCTGCTGGGTTCCTGGGAGGTGCCTGAGGCCACTGGAGTAGGCGGGCATTGAGGTGAGATGTGTGGATTCATGGAATCCCACCAAGGACCTGCAGTCACAGGTGCCACCTTGTTCGGCCTAGTGCACAGTATCCACAGTGAAGTCAGACGCTCATTTTATTCTTTCTCCCATGGGGAGGGTTTTTTATCTGGGCTGGGCTGCCCATGCTTAGGAGAGGGGTAATAGGGATGTGTTCATTTATCTTTCCTACATTCCTCAATGCCTCCTTTCTTATTTCTAATCTTCACTCAGGTGCTGCAATCCCTCACCTAAAATCCTTGGCTCTTCTTAAGGTATTTTTGCATGCAGATAGTTGTTCAAAATTATGTTTCTGGGGAGAGACAAACAGTAGAATTTCTTATGCTACCATGTTGCTGATTTCATGCCACCTTTTATTTTATGCTGTTAGATTGACTGATTAATATTTCTGCAGTGTTACTCCTAAGTGATAATTCTTCTGAATATTTTCTAAATAATATCTAAATTTTATTATGTAAGTGATATTTCAAATTTCTAAATATTTCATTTATTCTATACATCAGGGGTGGGTAAGGCCCACAAAATCCTTTGGTCTGGCCCTGCCAAGGCATTAGAGGTGAGTTAATTAAAAGCTTGAACAAATATAGCAGGCTAATTTTTAAGCTGATAATTTTGTATGGCCTTCGAATAATGTTATAAATATCCAAATGTCCTTGG
Source organism: Plecotus auritus (assembly GCF_963455305.1). NCBI lineage: Eukaryota > Metazoa > Chordata > Mammalia > Chiroptera > Vespertilionidae > Plecotus > Plecotus auritus. The sequence continues at coordinate 90,282,879 of NC_137771.1, read as the reverse complement.
CAGAAAAAGAGGTTCCCCACTCCTGCTATAGATACTTTTTTTTTTAAATATGTGTTTCTCCTCCACCAGAAAATTCGCTGTGAATTCTGAATCATGTTTCCATATCCACTTAGCTCTCACAGTGGGCAAAGTGGCAGAAGAACCAGGCTGGACTGCAGACTGGACATCACTTTAGGTGAGCACAAAGTCATCCCACCTTCATATTCAGAATAGAACAGCCATGGGCAAACTATGGCCCGCGGGCCGGATCCGGCCCGTTCGGCTGTTCTATCCGGCCCGAGGAGCCGAAAGAGCAGAGGGTTCTCTTGCTCTCCCCTCCGCTCCTTCACCAGCAGCAGTGTTAACATGGCAACATCGGGAAACACGGCCGCAGCTCCTTCTTCTGAGTGGGCGGATTTATATCCGCCCATTCAGTAGAAGGAACAACCTCTCAATCTTCCAGAGGCTCCTTGTAATGCCTGCGGACACGTCCCCCGACATCACCCTGGGAATGCATAGACACGTTATCGTGGTGATGTAGGGAGACACGCCCCTGGAGAGCACAGTATCAGAACATTAGCTAAAAAGGAGACCAACAACACTGTTCCCACTGAAGTTGATGTTTTAAAGACCAAAAACCTTTCAACCCAGTCTACATTGCCATCTACATCTACGTCCCGGGCATAATTTGGAAGTTGCACTAAAGAAAATGTTTAATTTACTGTTTACACATTTTGTTCTTTTCTATTTGTTTTAGTTTTAAATTATTTTATTATATTTAAGTTTAATTTGAAAGGCTTTTATACCTTTCCTTTGTTAGGCAATTTTATTTTGCCTTTGCCATCTTCAATATAAGGTATGTAATTGTGCTATGATTCCTCCATTTTTTGAAGTTTCAAATTATAATAATTAGTGTTTACATTCTTCTTGTTAAAATGTTTGAAATGAATAAAACTATTGAAATAATAAAAAAAAAAGACCGTACCCTTTTATGTAATGATGTTTACTTTGAATTTATATTAGTTCACACAAACATTCCATCCATGCTTTTGCTCCGGCCCTTCGGTCCAGTTTAAGAACCCATTGTGGCCCTCAAGTCAGAAAGTTTGCCCACCCCTGGAATAGAACATTCCAGAACTGGTTTTCATTAAAACACATTTAAAATCAGTAAGCACGCATCTCAAGTGAATGCTATGGTTTTACACACAATAAAATATAAATAAATGAAGGTGAGTGACAAGGAAAGTATTGGTTTTGAACAATAGTCATTATAGTCTCCAAGTTGTTTTTTCAAGAGGGTGGCAGGGGGAGTTGGGGAGGAAGAGGAGAAATGGGTTTGGGAAAGCTTTATGTTTATTAAATGAAGTCTCTGCACAGGATACCTTAGGAGGATCAGAGATGGGATCACTGAAGCGAATGATCTATTTTATAAATTAGGCTTTGCCTAGTGTAAAAGCTGCTGAGGGGAAGGACCAGTTGTTTAGGGAGCCTGTCGGAACTAATTTCAAACCTGACAGGACACTGAGCAGTGCAGTGTGATCTCCCAGCCTTCAGCTCTCCTGCTGGGAGAGGAGCAGAGAGCACAGGAGAAAACTGACATGGGGCAGGACTGTGGCCAGATCCCATCACCCAGCCTTGCCATTGGCTCTATTCACCACACCTCCCTCTTTTCCTCTCCCCTCTGCCCTGCTCCAACCATCCTCCCTCCCTTGGTGGGTTTAGAATTCAGTCTTTTATGGAATTAGAATTAGTTTATATAATCATTAGCAACAAAAACAACATCAAAGGAATTATACCACATCAAACTATCTCATAATATCATTAGTGACCTAAATTAAAGCAAGAGAATTGCCCAGAAGACAACAGCCAGCTATGAAGAATACTAATAACATTGATAGCGTGTTCAGCACTCACTCTGTCAGGGGCCGAGCTTCACAACGCTCCTGCAATTTATGTACAGATGGACTGACGAAGTTTGTCTCCAGTTGGAAAAAATAAAACAAAGGCACTGGAACTCACCTGTAATTGTGTTGTTGTTGTTTTCAGGATCCTTCTTGTTAAAGTAATAAAAAACAGAAATGGGATCCTTAAAGCTCTGTTGAACTTTGAGTAGATCATTTTGGACAAGTCTGAGGAATGCTAAATACTAGTAAGCCATGGCTTTTATGTGAGGACAAAAACAATGTGATTTCTGATAAATAGGTCAATGGAATATTGGCTGTGATTAACTTAATTTTTGGTAATGAATTGGCTAAATTATTTCACCTCAATTTTTTCATTCCTTAATATTATCAATTCTAAAAATGATGTTTCATATCAACAACTTATTGTGCTTGTCCCTAATGTTAAAAGTAAACATTGAGGCCCTGACTGGGTAGCTCAGGTGGTTAAAACATTGTACCAATACACCAAGGTTGCCAATTCAATTTCCAGACAGGGTATATATAAGAGCAACCAATGACTGCATAAATAAGTGGAACAACAAATCTATGTTTCTTTCTTAAATCAATAAATTTTAATAAAGTAGATAAACATTTACATGATCCTACTTTTCTCCCCTCATATCTTTCTAGGGTCAAATTTGACACTAAAAAAATTGGAATGAAATAATTGGCTACGCTTTTATGAATTGGAATAAACTCATTCCTCAGTACCACCTAAGAAAAGTAGCTGGGTAAGAACTTCCCTCAAATTCTCATGAGCTATACCTGGCGGGGTTAAAATTGGAAGCTGAGAATCCCTCTTAACAAACCCAGTAGGATCTGTGGGCCACTATTTAAGTCAGGGGTCCTCAAACTTTTTAAACAGGGGGCTAGTTCACTGTCCCTCAGTCCATTGGAGGGCCGGACTATAGTTTAAAAAAAAAACTATGAACAAATTCCTATGTGCACTGCAGGCCCGGGACGAGTCGGCTGCTAAGCAGGACAGACAGCAGCACCCGGTGGGCCAGATAAATGTCCTCAGCGGGCCGCATGTGGCCTGCGGGCCGTAGTTAGAGGACCCCTGATTTAAGAGATAGGTAGATATATGCCACCCATGATAAGTTAGGCCTCTGGAGACAATGAATGTAAATAAATGTCTATTAGCAAACCTAAGAATTTTTATTCCTTACTAGAGGCCCAGTGCACGAAATTGTGCGTGGGTAGGGTCCCTAGGCCTAGCCTGTGATCAGGGCCATCGTCTGCCCTGCCGCCACCCCCCAGTTCACTGATCGCAGCATGGCTCTGGTTCCCTGGAGCCTGTGGGTGGGGGGGAGGGACCAAGAGGTCAGCCATCTTCCCCGCTCACCAGTACCCTCGGTTCGCCATGGTTCCCTGTTCACATGCTGTGATCGGAGCCTGTGGGCCGGGGTGGGGAGAGACCAAAAGGTGGTCAATGCACCTCATGGTGACTGGTAGAGTGGTCGTTCCAGTCATTATGCTTATGGCCACTGTTCTTTTATTATATAGGATGCTTTTCATTTGAAAGGGGATACAGAATGCAAACAAGCCCAATGCAAAACTTTTCATGATTGTCTTCACTTACTGCAATTTTTTTCTCCATCTGCCTCTTAGGAGGGTAAAAGAAAGAGGGCTGTCTAGCAGAGCACTGCCTAGATTGTTCTCACAGATGCTTAAAGGACGATCAATGAGGGTCTTCTTCCAAGGGATGTGTGCTGTCCAGACTACTGAACTTCTTTAGACTGGGCAGCCAAGATCTAGAAATTTTCATTTCCTGGAGCACTAAGCATAACGACGGACAAATCAAAAGTGCTCCCATAAATACTTTGTGGAGTGAAAACTAGCAACTTCTCCTATACCCGTATGTGTGCAAAGTTGTCTTCATTTTGATTAATTAAATAAAAATAAAACCTTACATTATTGCAAGATAGCTAGCTCTTACTTCTGTTCTCCTCTAGGAATAATTTTGCATCCTCCCAGTAGTCAGGTTTGGTACAACTGAAGACAGATATTCCTGGGCTGACCAGCAAACCCTGAGCAATGGATGAATGATTACTCTGGCACAAGATTGCTGTGTAAGAGAAGGCTAAGGGACTGCCTGGATAGAGGAACCAGACAGCCTCAATCACCTTCCCCTTCAGGCTTTTATTGTAACAGAAGTTTGAGATAAAGTTTATCTTTTAGATATAATCAGTAGGGCAAGTAATCTTGGGAGGACACATGTGTCAGCAGTGTCCTTTAAGCAAGGGCACCTAAAGATTAAGCATAAAGATTCTGGTAAACACCCAAGGGTCTGCATGTGCACAGACTTGTTTGGAAAGGTCAAGGAGCAATTAGTGATAGCTGCCTTCGGCCAACTCCCCTGAGTTAGAATTCTGATAAACAGGGGTGGGCCACCTTCAGCCAACTTCCCTTTTCAGAATTTCCTCTTGCCAGACTTTCCAACCAAGTCTCCCATGTTTCCCTATAAGATATGATATATTGGGAGAGGCCCTGGCCAGAATCAGAATGCCTAGACACTATTGTTTAGCCTTGGCAAGTTATATAATGGGACTGGGTCTCAGTATCTCTATTCTGAAAATGGAAATGACATCTTTCTCATGGAGTTGATGGGAAGGTTAAAGAGATTATGCCTATACTCAGTATCATTCTTAAAAAGTATTAGCTAAATATTACTTATAATTGTTTATGACTGATACATAATAATTGATAGTAATATAAAAAGTAGAGGTCACTTTAGAGGTAATATAGCCCACCAGCCTCAGTTTACATATTATAAAATAGCCCCAACAGAATCAATGATTTCCTAAAATGGTATAAACAAATTAGTAATAGAGATCAGAGGACAAGTCATGTCAGCTGAGCTCTAACCACTGCTCTTTCAGTACACCACAGTTTTTCATTATTCTATCACTTTGTCTGAGAGTGTCAGAACTCACTTTGACATATCAAAATTTCTATACCAATGTGGAATATGTAGCTTTAATGGGCTGCATAGTGAAGTAAATGTTGATTTTTAAAGTCAACAAAAAAAGTAGTCATTTTCTACTTTTAAATGATCAAATAGATCAATGGTTCTAACCTAAGGACAATTTGCCACCCCCACCCTCCTGGGACATTTGCAAGTTCAAGTTCACAACTTGGAGAAAAGGGTACTACTTAGGGACATCTAATGGATAAAAGCCAGAGATGCTGTTAACATCCCATAATGCACAAGATAGCCACCCATAGCAAAGAATTATCTTGCTTACATTATCAATGTTGCTGAGGTAAGGAAAGGCTGAACTAGATACTTTATGATTCCCAAGTTATTTATTTTTTAGTTATAAAAATAATTTATTCTTACAAATTTCATCTTCATAATTACTTTGAATTCATTTTGTTAAATGAAATTAAAATATGTTGTTTCAAGTAGAAAATAAATATTAACTGGTAATAATAGTTTGGTTATATTTTCTTTTTTGTTGTTTCATTACTTGAAATTACTTGGATCAAATTTGGAAAAAAATGAGGCACAAAAGAGATCCTCTTAACTTAAAAACTGGGGAATATGTTTTAATGCAGTAATTCTCAAGCGTCAGTGTGCATCAGAAACACCTGAAGTCTTGTTCAAACAACATGGATGGCCCTGCTCCCAGAGTTTGGGATTCAGGAGATCTGTTGTGGAGCAGGAAGATTTGTATTTCTAGCCATTTCCAGATGTTGCTGCTGCTAGTGGGGGAACCTTACTATGAGAATCACTGTAATGTACTAATTTCAACCCTTAGGTTGTTTGTTTGTTTTAGATTATCCCTGCTTTTAAAAAAATTATATATATATATATATATATATATATATATATATATATATATATATATATATATATCTACACTAATAAAAGAGAAACATGCAAATTGACTGTACCTCCACAAGCCACATCCACCAGTCAATCAGGGGCGAGTATGCAAATTAACCCAACCAATGTGGCTGCGGCCACAGAGCAATCAGGAGGCTTGGGCTTCCTGCCCGCCACTCTGGCCGGCCCTGGCCTCCGCTCAAGGATACAAAGTTTCAATTTTAGAAGATAAATAAATCCCAACAAAAATAGTGCTGGAGAGATTAGGAGGCTTGAGTTGCCCCTGGTGATGGAGGAAGCCAAGCTTCCCGCAGCCATGGCCAGCCCTGGCTTCCGCTCAAGGCTACAAAGTTTCAATTATAGAAGATAAATAAATCCCAGATACCAGGGTCTCCCCTTGGGTCGCTGGGGGCGTGTGGCCAGCCTGCAAACCACTACAGGCCCCTTGCTGAGGCAGCCCCATGCCCCAAGAGAACCCCCACACTGATCTGGGACACCCTTCAGGGCAAACCAGCCAGCCCCCACCCGTGCACCAGGCGTCAATCCTATCTAATAAAAGAGTAGTATGCAAATTGACTGTCAATCCAACACACAAGATGACTGCCCCCATGTGAATACAAGATGGCTGCCACAAGATGGCCAGCAGGGAAGGGCAGTTGGGAGGGACCAGGACTGCAAACGAGGGCAGTTGTGGGCAATCAGGACAGCAGGGGAGGGCAGTTAGGGGGTACCAGGCCTGCATGGGAGGGCAGTTAGGGGTGACCAGGCCTGCAGGGGAGGGAAGTTAGGGGCAATCAGGCTGGCAGGGGAGCAGTTAGGCATCAATCAGGCTGGCAAGGGAGTGGTTAGGGGGTGATCAGGCTGGCAGGCAGAAGCAGTTAGGGGCAATCAGGAAGGCAGGCAGGTGAGCAGTTGGGAGCCAGCAGTCCTAGATTGTGAGAGGGATGTCTGACTGCCCGTTTACGCCCTATCCTGGCAGGGATCGGGCCTAAACAGGCAGTTGGACATCCCTCTAGGGGTCCCAGATTGGAGAGGGTGCAGGCTGGGCTGAGGGACACACCCCCCGTGCATGAATTTCGTGCACAGGGCCTCTAGTATATATATATTTATTGATTTCAGAGAGGAAGCGGGAGGGAGAGAGAGATGAGAGAGAATCATTGATGGGCTGCCTCCTATATGCTCCACAATGGGGATTGAGCCCACAACCTGGGCATGTATCCTGACCAGGAATCAAACCATGTCTTGCTGGTTCATAGGTCAAAGCTCAACCACTGAGTGACACTGCCAGGCTCTCTGCTTTGTTCTTGATGCAAATAAGCAAGTCAATGGCCATTTGATTTTGATGAAAATATTTAAATGGATCAAACTGGAGCCTACAATGGACTGAAAAATCTTATTCTGTAGGCTGTTTTGTTTAGCATACCAGCACATACTAATAGCCTTCTGAAAATGCTATTAAAATCTGGAAATGACAATCTCCCATACCTCCTTTTCTATGTCTAAAATGTGTTACTATTGATTCAATGAGAGATCAGACATTTAGACAACTGCCAGTCTGACATTAACAGAGTTAACAAGAGAGAAACATCCATGTGGGTTCTGTTTATTACTTTTGCAATTAGATTTGCATACCACCAATGCCTGCTCTCAGGGGAGCAATTGTGATAGAGAGAAGGTAAGACAAAAATGAGGCCAGATCTATGGCAGGTTTCTACTTCACCTACTTTCCCCTCTCTTGTTTTCCTACCTTATAAATCAGATAAAAACCAGGAAAAACAGGACTAGGTAATAATAGTGTTTAATCTGGCTGGAAAATTCAAGTCCAAAACAGCAGGCCTGGTTTTGATTACATCTAGTAGTAATCAATTTGTGTACAGTAGGACTCGACTGAATGGCTCAGGAAATGTTAATCTACACATTGGAAACTTTGATGCAAAAGATTGTATGATCCATTGATTTGGACAAGAAGTCACAGTTCATTACATTTTTTCCATATTATGTTATTGTTTTTAAAATACAAAAGGCTGCTTAGGATAATTGGGAAGCTTATTAATAATTGGGTAATATTTGTTGTCTAGGCATGGGGGGAACAGGAAAACAATATTGTAATACTGCTGGATTGAGCTAGGTTGCAAAAAGCACTGTCACGTATCAATTATAAAGTTCAACTGCAATTAACTTTGCATTTCAAAATGCAGTAGGTTAAATGTCCTTGGACTTTTCTCAGTTTATACCTTTGCAAAGTATATGCATATACCTACAATGAATGCACCTTGTACTCTGTGAGAGGAGAGGGAAGAGAGTTCACCACTTTGCTGTGATTTGCAGGTCCAGAGGATGATTGTCTATTTTGTGCTAAGCACTTTAAAATTTATATTAGTGCTCTTTCTAATTGTCATGCCCTGGAGAAATCTGTTTCAGAAGGCAGGGGACACTTCACTAGTATTAAACCACTACACAGACACACTCTTTCACACACAAACACACATTATCTATTCAAATATGTAACCAGGAATATAAGCAGTTGCTTATTCCAAATACTTAATTTTGAAGTTGCCAATTCATTCTTAAGTAAGGTTATAATCTGGGTCATGTGCTACATTGGTTCATTTATTTACTCACTTGCTCTTTTACTCATGTAGCACACTATTGAAAGATATGCAACAATTATTAGCTACTATTTTAGTTCTAGCTACCCAGATTCCTACTGGCAATTTTGTCTTTATAAGTTGATTTATCAATTGGAGTTCAGTGTTTCAGATAAGAACTTTTTATATAAAGTGAGTGAAATAATACAGACTATAACTATAAAGTATGAGACTAACTTTTAAAGTCACATTTGATGATCCCAGATGAGTTGATTGACATTTAGTGATAATGAAAGATGGTTGCATTTTGCAGGATTACTTTTAGGAGCAGTTTATAAGCATTCTTAATTTACACATAATAATATTCTGAAAAAAATATGGCCTGTGAAAAAATTTACTGACTTTAAAAATTGCATTAACTTTCCAGAATAGTCAAAGATCCCAGACCATTTAAAAGTTTTCAGCAATATTTTCTCATTCTCAAGGGACAATTTAAAACAGTCTTTAATATTAAACATGAATAAAAAATCATTGTCAAGCGAAACATTTGAAATTATGATATCCTTTGGAAATGTTCTGAGGTTTGTAAAAACCAGGTTTGGAAACACTTCCCTAGAATTATACTTTAACACAAATTTGAAAATAAAATTAAACCTTTTTATTTAATAAATGTTGTGTGCCAAACCCTCTAAAAGGTTCTTCAGGAAATAGAAAACAACAGTAAGACACCCTGCTTTCAGTCACTTATGGAGACCAAGTAGGGGACTCTTAAATGGCCATTATTACATTCATTTAGCCAACTGTCTCCTAAAAAGATAATGTCATCCTGGCGTTAATATCTCACCTGCAAAAAAATAAAAATAAAAGTAAAGCCAGAAAAAACATAACTTATTTTAAAATACATTTTTTTGAGAAAATGAAATAGAAATAAATTAACTTTGATTATCATTTTGCCGAATAACAAAACTCCTTGACTTCTATTAAACTTTACCTCACTAAGAACAAAAGAGTTGAAGTATGTTTTAGGTATACATAGTGCAATGAAGATAAACTCATTTTGCATAACAATTTGTCAAATATGAACAAATGAGGGAGTGCGTTTGGGATAAGATGCCCCTTTCAGAATGACCTTGAGCGACATTAGAAGAGAAGAGAAGGTGTTGCATAGAAAGGATGCTCTGAAAGCATTACCCTTGGTGTTGCAACCTGTTTGGGTCATTTGTGGGATATGATGCAACAACTCTGATGCCAGTGGTTGAAAAAATAACTGATGTTTTCATGAGAAGCCACTAACACTCCATTTTGACTAACCTGGAATGAGAATGCTAAAAACCCTCAGAAAGACTGAGAAGAAGGTGATCTGTGATAGGAAACTTACAGAGAGAGTGTAAACAAAATAACAGGCATTACCTTGTCTCCCAAAGGAAAATATTTTCTCCAAAATTCCTAGGTTGATGCTTCAGAAGTCTTTGTGTGACCTATGACAGATAATGTATCTCTACCTGTTGGGGACCATGACTGCTATCCTCTTGATCCTATTTTTTTGGCCCTCTCTCACTCCCTCACTCTCTGCGCTACTTAAGATGTCTGGATTGGTGCAGAGGGTTATTCCCACGATGTGTTTAAAGGGCCCTGTCTATCAGTGAACAGCCACAACCAAACATTCTGGCTCCTGCGTCTTCTCGGAGGTGGTGGTATGTGTGATTATATATGTGCACATACCTTTTCCTCCCAACTCTCCTCTCACACCAAATAAAAAACACAGGCATGTTTATCATGGTCTTCCTTTTAAATTCAGTTTCTATTTACAAAGGAATTAAGGAATATCCCTATATACCACATTATCCACAGTATACCAGACAGTTTGGGGAATGGATTCACATTGAAATGGGGACTATCAGATATTTTAATAGCATAACAAGTTTGTTAAGCTTTTGTAAAGTTGTAATCTGAACTCCTGATACTCTCTTTGGTACAAATTGGTATTTTCTTCTGAAAACACATTCTGCTTTTTCTGTGCTCAGAAATTCCTTTGAGATGAATAAATAATTCATATGCTAAAAGGTAAATGGATCATGAACATGAATGACACTATGGTTGTTAATTTACCATAGGATATCAGCATAAAATGAGGATTTCTATTTGCATGGGGAACATTATGATCTTTTTTAAGTGAGGGGAATTTTCCTCATCTTTGAAAAATAATTTTTTACCCAGAATGTAATGTCTAAGAATATAAAACCAAATGTTTTCAGCCTTCTCTCTCACTTCTGACCCTACATCTATGAGAATTATTTTGTCTTTAGTTTTAAAAAAAACCTTTTAATTATAAACCCCTTTTGCCTGCCTGTCTGAATTTAAACAAACCTATCTCTGAAATGTATACAAATCAAAGTCAGTGGAGACCTGAGTTATCTCAGAAGTGTTTTATTCAAGTCAACTTTGCTACTAAAAAATTTAGTGAAAAACAGATTATTGCACTTGGAATATTACCCACACTTTGTTTAATTGTTTATAAATGAACTACAGGGAGCATAATTCTGTAAATTTCAAACCAGAAATGGAGGGGAACAGGTTTCTAGGCATTTGACTAATACAGTACTTGTGCTAGTGCATACATTATCCCCACAGTTATGGATCCTTAATACAGCACTATCCCACAGAGCATTTTGTTAGTTGCTACATTGGAACATTTCTAAGAAAATTTCTAAATGTGGACTATAGTTAATCTTTCAGTACAAGTAAAACAGCCATAAAATGAATGAGAAATAAGAAACCTTTAGTTTGTTGTGCATGTTAAAAGACAGGTTCTCACTGTGAAATTCTGTCTGCATTTCTATCAATTATATTCTAAATAAAATATAAAAATCTTCAAGTGAATTATTTTTTTTCTCAGAGACATAATGTCAAACTTGATTGAGCTACATTAAACTGTGGAAAGCACATAGCAATTCTGTACATATAGTAGGAGCTTGATAGTTTACTAAAATTATGTCCTGTAGAAATATATTAACAAATTTGTTTCTAACCAATTTACACGTTTCATGCTAAGTGACTTTGAGGCAGGATAGAAGGAAATTAGAGAAAGTTCCCAACAGTGGAATGAAGAAGTAGGAGCAGACATCACAGGCCAATAAACAGCTAGGTCCTCTCACCAGAGCCCTCACCTCTGCACATGATCAACGGGAAATGATATATGGCAGGAAACTCCTGCAGTGGTGGTAGCAGAAGTCAGCAACAAGGACTGGCTAAAACCAGATCAATCCAGGATGGAGGAAAAATTGAGCAGAGACCAACCCCAAACTCATTGTACCATCCTTATGTGGGGAAGCACAGGACTTGGTTGGAAAGTCTGTAAGGAGGATTCTCCGAAAAGGTCAGGGGCCTCTTAGGGGAACCTTGCCAAAGGTGGCAGCCCCTGCCTTAACTTTTCCAAACAAGTCCGACCCCCCAGTTGTTTTCTTGGAATCCCTATGTTTAGTTTTTAAACCTGACCTTGTAGAAGCATGTGCTTTCTCAAGAATACTTACCCTGCTGATTGTATCTAGAGGTTAATTTTAGTTCAAGCTGTTGTTACAATAAAAGCCTAAGGAGGTAGGTGGACAGGGCTGTTTGCTCCTATAACAAGCAGCCCCTTAGCCCTCTCTTTCACAGAAATGTGAGTCAGAGTAATCATTCAGGGTCTGCTGGTCAGTCCTGGCAATCCTTATAATGGAAAACTGACACCACAGTACCACAGTACCACAGTACGGAAGGAGGGGGTAGAGGGGGAATTAAAGGAGGCAAATACCATGACACTTCCTGAACAATGTTATTAGGAATGAGACTCACTGCCAACCTGAAGGCAGAGTCAGAATTTGGTGCCAAAAAGTTCAGAAACAACCTACCCTTGGAAATACATAAAATCCCAAGAACAGACTGACCCAGGTCACAACGCACTCTTGAGTTTGCCCATGTCCACTCCAAAGTGTACTGTCACTTCTTTCACAGCATTGTCCTGTGAGATTTGCAACCAGGGGAACAGCAGGCTGTTCACCCCTCCTCATCCTATCTCCGGGGACCCAGGTCCTGGACTCTTTATCTCTACTTGAATAACTTGAATTCTTTCCAGTGCAAGGCAAGAGCCTGGAGATCCTGGACCCTAGTAGGGCAGGGCCAGCCTCCAGCACAGAACTGGTCCAGGGACAACTAAAACCAATCAATGATATCAAAAGATAATTTATGAAATATCCTCTTTGATTTTAACTAGAAAGAAAGGACCCTACATTTGAATGTGAATTGATTGGCTTTCCTAATTGGAAGTTGTGATACTGTGTTATAAAAAATATGTTTTTGATCTTCCTTCATGATTTTTGGCATAATAACTTCTAAAACCCTTGAAGTTTCCCAAGTGTTAGGAGTGAGAGAAGCATCTTTTGTTATTCAAATTAAGTGCCTTTCCACCATACCTGTGTTTAAGCTACTGAGGTGACTCCTGCTGGTTCCTTTCAGGATAGGGCCTGGTTGCCAGAGGAATCAGCCATGCAATTAGAGGTTCTGGAACTTGGAGCCTTTGAGTCAATCATTAGCCAATTATTTAATCAACCATACTTCAATTAAAAAACCCAAATCTAAGCAATGAGGTTCACAGAGTTTCCAAATCTGTGAACACATAGAGATTCTGGGAGGATGATGAGCCCAGAAAGGGCATGGAAGATCCACCCTCCTTTTCCCCCACCAAAATTCCTTGCAGGGAAATAGTGGCCCTGAGTTTAAGAACCCATAAAAGAAGTTGCTGGGGTATGGGTTGTGGATTGGTGATTTGCATATAAAAGCCATGCTCCCAAAGAAGTTTTTTGTTATGACCAAGAATTAAGTAGGCCTTGGAAAGAAAGTCCCTCTGAAGTCTGCAAAGCCCCAAGATGTTAAAGCATCAAAATACAAAATAAAGATAAATGATTAATACAGTACCATGTTAGGAATGCAAGCTGTAAGAATTAATAAGGGTGTACTGAAAAGAGCAGTAGTAGGGAGTTTAAATCTCAGCACTGCTTTTACTTATGGTGTGAAATTACATAAATTATAATCTCCCTTAATTTATTTTTCTTATTCACAAAATGAATAGTATACCTATCTACCTTCAGGGTTGTTACAGGGATTAAACAACTATATTTGTAGATAATCTATTTTACATAAGTATGTAAAAATTCAGTGCATAGCACATAGTAGATGTTTAATGGAAGTATGTTTTATTTTATCTTGAAGCCCTAGGAATCCAGAAAAATTCAACATAATGGGGAGCTAAATATAGTGACATGTGACAGTAGTGGGGTTATTTGTACAGTTCTAGAAATGGAAAACAAGGAAGAGGTTGGATTTACAGGCATAAACATCTCATCATAGGAGGGAGAGGGATGAAGTATGATACAAATATTTTAAGCCTTAGAAACATCATGAAGTCATTAAAAATTTGGGTAATTAACTACCTTCATTTAAAAAAAATAGGTTTCAATCCCTTTTGTTCAGCAAGAATCTTAAAATTATAACATTTTCATCAGGATAGAAAATTTTACAAAATAAAATATATGAGCTAGCTTCAACAAATAAAATTTAGTCTAAGCTTTTTTATCTATATCAATCTATACCCAAGAATATGTATGTATAAGGCCACACTTTAACAGCCTAGTCTGAATTTGAATTACAATTCCTAATAAATATTAATAGTCCTAGACATAGTGATAACTGCCTGTCTTAGCGCACATTTATGCATTCCTTTAAATCCCCTCATCCATCTCTTACTACAAACAAGGCTGCAGTGACAAGGCCTAAATAGACTTTGTCCAGGTGGCACCTGTGAAGACCTTGCTTCAGGCATGTGGACAAGTACTTCTTGCTTCTTGCCCAAAAATGTCTCTAATTTTTGCAGCAAGAAACAGCCCTGTGAACTCACTCTGCACTCACACATGCACCTTAAGTGGAGGACTCAATGCCTGCATCAAATTGACCAAGAGAACTTGGGAGCTGACACAAATGCTTCTCCCTTTTGTCCTTTGAGTGAATAGTTCTGAGACACATTATTAGGAGCCTACAACAATAAGAGATCATCATTTTGCATGGTGATGAATTTAGGAACACATTGTTAGAAGTGGGATCACTGGGTCAAACTGAAGTTCCATTTTAGGTTTTTGAGGAAACTCCATACTGTTCTGATTATTATAGTTTTATAATATAGTTTGAAATCAGAAAGTGTGATACTTCCAGCTTTGTATTTCTTTCTCAAAGTTGTATTGACTACTCCAGATCTTTAGTGGCTGTATACAAATTTAAGATTTTTTTTTAAATTTCTGTAAAAAGTTCAGTTGGGATTTTGATAGTGATTGTGTTGAATTTGTAGATTGCTTTGTGTGATATGGACATTTTAATATTAATTAATTCAACACATAAACATGGAATTTTTTTTTCATTTATTAGTGTCTTCCTCAATTTCTTTCATCAGTGTATTCTAGTTTTCAGTATAAAAGGCTTTCAACTGCTTGGTCAGATTTACTCCTAAGTATTTTATTGTTTTTGATGCTATTCTAAATAGCATAATTTTCCTTAAATTTATCTTTCTGAAAGTTAATTGTGAGTGGATAGGAAAGCAAATTTACTACATTTATGTATTAATTCTAACAATTTTTGTTGTAGTACAGGGTTTTTAATATATGACATCATACTATCTGGAAATAGAGACAATATTATTTCTTTTCTGATTTCAATGTTTTTTTATTTATTTTTCCTATATTATTGCTATGGCTAAGTTTATGTTGAATAAACGTGGGGAGAGTGGGCATTCTTGTCTTGTTCCTTATCTTAGAGGAAAAACCCTCAGATTTTTACCATTGAGCATGATGTTGGCCGTGGGTTTGTCATATATGGCCTTTGTTATGTTGGAGTATATTTCCTCTCTACCCACTTTGTTGAGAGTTTTTACCAAGAAAGAATGTTGATCTTTTTTTCAAATGCTTTTTGTTCATTTACTGAGATGATCATATGATTTTTATTCTGCATCTTGTTAATGTGGTAAATCACATCGATTGATTGATTTTGGTGGTTGAACCATCCTTGCATCCTTGAAATAAATTCCACTTGATCGTGATGTATGACCCTTTTAATGTTCTGTTGAATTTAGTTTGCCAATATTTTGCTGAAGATTTTTGCCTCCTTATTCATCTGGGATATTGGCTTATAAATTTCATCAAGAAAATAGTGACCTCCTAAAATGAGTTTGAAAGTATTCCCTCTTGTTTTTTGTTGTTTGTATTGTTTGTTCGTTTTTTTCTTTATTTTAAGAGAAAAGATTGGTGTTAATCTTCTTTAAATGTTTGGCATAATTCACCAGTGAAGTTGTCTAGTCCTTTTGTTGGTAGGTTTTGGTTACTGATTTAATTTTCTTATTAGTAATAAGTCTGTTCAGATTTTTCTATTTTTTCATAACTTAGTCTTGGTATTTTCTATGTTTCTAGGTGTTTATAAAATTATTCTAGGTCATCCAATTTGTTGGTGCATGATTTTTTATCATAGTCTCATGATCTTTTGTGTCAATTGTAATGTCCCTTCTTTCATTTCTATTATTATTTGAACTCTCTCTCTCTTTTTTTTCCTTGATGAGCTTATCTAAAGGTTTTTCTATTTGGTTTATCTTAAAAAAAAAACACAAAAAAAAACAGCTCTTGTTTTTATTCATCTTTTCTATTGTCCCTTTAATCTCTATTTCATTTACTTTTGCTCAAATATTTGTTTTTTTTTCTTTCCTTTCAATGACTTTGGGCTTAATTTGTTATTTTTCTAGAAGAAAACAAAAACAGAAACTCAAAGAGATAGTTCCCCTATCATGTTCATTGCAGCATTATTCACAATAGCTAAGATATGCAAACAAATTAAGTGTCTCTGAACAAATGAATGTGTAAAGAAAATGTGAAGTAATAAAGTTAAGTTTAAAATTCAATTACATTTCTATAAAAACCCAAAAGTTAAAAATATAATGAATAAAGAAAATATAAATATCTATATAGATTGATATAGATATATAGATATAGACATAGACATAGCTATAAATGCAGATATTATTCAGCCATGAGAAAGAATGGCATCTAGTCATTTGCCACAATATGACTAGATATTGAGGGCATATGCTAAGTGAAATTAGTCAGACAGAGAATGACAAATACTGTATGATATTATTTATATGGAACCTAAAAGAGCTAACCTCATAGAAAGAGATACCAGTATGTTGATTACCAGGGAGTAAGGAGTAAAAGGGGAGATATTAGTCAAAATAAAAATTTTAAGTTATAGAATGAATAAGTGGGAATTGAACATACAGCATAGTGATTATAGTTAACTACAGGCCCAGTGCATGAAATTTGATTGGACATCCCCCCAGGGATCCCAGATTGGAGAGGGTGCAGGCCGCATTGAGGGACACCTCCTCCTATGCATGAATTTTGTGCACTGGGCCTCTAGTATATACTATATATAAAAGGCTAATATGCAAATGTCCCCTCAGGAGTTTGACCGGGAGACCGAGAGTTTGATAGCTTACTATGATGTGTGCTGACCACCAGGGGGTGGCGTGGAATGAAAGAAGGCTCTGGCCAGCAGTGGAAGGCCCCAATCGGCCCTGATTGCCAGCCACACCTAGGGACCCTACCCATGCAGGAATTTTTTGCACTGGACCTGTAGTTGTATATAATGCTGCAATGAACATAGGAGTGCATATATTCTTTTGAATTAGTGTTTCAGGTTTCTTCAGATAATTTCCCAGAAGTGGAATCACTGGGTCATAAGGCAGTTCCATTTTTAATTGTTGGGGCAAACACCATATTGTTTTCGACAATGGCTGCACCTATATGCATTCCCAAAAACAGTACACAAGGGTTCCTTTTTCTCCACATCCTTGCCAACATTTATTGTTTGTTGATTTGTTGATGATAGCCATTCTGACAGGTGTGAGATGATATCTCATTGTGGTTTAATTTTCATTTATCTCATAATGAGGGACATTGAGTATATTTTCATATGTCTCTTGGACATCAGTATGTGCTCTTTGGAGAAGTGTCAGGTCCTCTCCCCATTTTTTAATTGGATTGTTTGTGTCTTTGAAGTTTTATATGCTCTATTTAAATTTTGGATATTAACCTCTTATCAGAGGTATCAGCAAATAAGTTCTCCCATTCAGTGGGTTGTCTTTTCATTTTGTTGGTGGTTTCCTCTGCTGTGCAAAACTTTTTAGTTTGATGTAGTTCCATTTGTTTATTTTTTCTTTTGTTCCCCTTGCCTGAAGAGATAAACCAGAAAAATAAATATTGCTACTGGAATGTCTGAGAGTGTACTGTCTATGTTTTGTTCTAGGATCTTTATGGTTTTGAGTCTAACATTTAATTCTTTAATCCACTTTGAGTTTATTTTTGTATGTGATGTGAGAAGGTGGTCTAGTTTCAATTTTTTTTTTGCAGGTATCTGTCCAATTTTTCCAACACCATTTATTGAATAGACTATCTTTAGCCCCTTATATGTTCTTGCTTTCTTTGCTGTTTTAATTACTGTAGCATTATAGTGTAGTTTGATATCAGGTAGTGTGATTTCTCCAACTTTGTTCTTCTTTCTTAAGATTGCTGTTGCTATCCTGGTTCTTTTGTGGTTCCATATAAAATTTTGGATAATTTTTCTAATTCTGTAAAATACACATTGGTATCTTGATAGGACTTGCATTGAATCTGTAGATTGCTTTGGATAGTATGGATATTTTAATGATGTTAGTTCTTCCTCTCCATGAACATGGTATATTCTTCAAATTATTTGTATCTTCTTCAATTTCTTTCTTCAGTATCTTATAATTTTCTGATTACTGGTCTTTTACATCCTTGGTTAAATGTATTCCTAAGCATTTTATTTTTATTTTTTGAAGTGATTGTTTGTCTCTGATCATAATGCTATGAAACTTGAAATCAATTAAAGAAGAAAACTGAAAACAAACACACGAATACATGGAGGCTAAATAACATGTTACTAGACAATAAATAGGTTAACAATGATATCAAAGAAGAAATCAAAAGATACCTTGAAACAAATTAAAATGAGAATACAACAACCCAAAATTTGCAGGACACAGGGAAAGCAGTCCTAAAATGGAAATTCATAGCATTACAGGCCTGTCTCAAGAAAAAAAAAAAACAGTTTAACTATATAATCTAACTTTACACTTATCAGAACTTGAAAAAGAACAACATACAAAGCCCAGAGTGAGTAGCAGGAGGGAAATAATAAAGATCAGAGCATAAATAAACAAAATACAGTATAAAAATATATAAAAGATCAATGAAAACAAGAGCTTGTTCTTTGAAAAGATAAATAAGATTGACAACCCTTTAACCAGACTAATCAAGGAAAAAAGAGAGAGGACCCAAATAAATAAAATCAGAAAAGAAAGAGGAAGTAATAACTGATACCAAAGAAATACAAAGGATCATATGATATATTTTCTAATTATTTTTTTTAAATATATTTTATTGATATTTTACAGAGAGGAAGGGAGAGGGATAGAGAGCTAGAAACATCGATGAGAGAGAAACATCGATCAGCTGACTCCTGCACACCTCCCACTGGGGATGTGCCCGCAACCAAGGTACATGCCCTTGACCGGAATCGAACCTGGGACCCTTGAGTCCACAGGCCGACGCTCTATCCACCGAGCCAAACCGGTTTTGGCTATTTTCTAATTATTAATGATCCTATCAGATAATGGTCATTGTTCATATATTTGTTATTGCTAAAAGTAGTGATGTTAATATTTTTTAAAATTTCAATTTATTTAACATTGTAAATCATTGGGTGCAAGTTTATTAATTACATATATCACATGTATTACATTTCATATACATTCTGTATGATGTTTCTAAAACCCAATTATTAAAATCCAGTCTCAGAGCGGTTAAGAACTTGTCTAATGACACAGAACTAGGCAATGACAGAATTGGAATTCCAATATTGCATCATGTTCTCTAGTCCCGTACAACAGTTAGCAGAGACTTATGTACTAAAATATATGCTAACAAACAATGAATATAAAAATAACTAAAGTTAATATTGAATTTTAATATTCAGAGTTAAATTTCTAAAGTTCATTTTAACATAGTTTCATTTTTATGTAAATAGATCATATATTTATGTATAAATTACCTAACTTATGGGAACTCTCCTGACATCAGTAGCACTTTAATTACATACCATTTATGAAAGATGAGACAATACAGTATGAGACATATTTTTCATGTTAAAAGCAAAGAAAGTTATACATTAGAATAAAAATGTCTCACTAATTATAGGTCAAAAAAGTACCTGCAACTTTGCTGATGTCACTGTATAACTTTTACTGAGTTATAATGACAAGTGCAGGAAGAGAGAAGTTTTATTAGAATTTCCTGTTTTTATTTGAATTTTCATTGTTAAGGCAATTTTGGGTTTGTAGCATCTTATGTGTATAAATGATGACATGTTCATAAATGGTGACAACAAAACTTTGAACCTCAACAAGAAAAATATAGATCTGATCTTGGAAATGAGAGAGCATAAACAAACATATTGAAGTAATGGAATCAATTGGAATGAGTAAAGTGGATAGGTGGATTATATACTTTTAGATTAATCTCCCTCAGAGCTCCTTTCCTTACATATAAAATGATAAGTTTAGTGACATTGCAGTATGGTGTGTTAAATGTTGCTAATAAAGTAGATCCTAAAAGTTCTCATCACAAGGGAAAAAATTTGTAACTAAATCAGGAGATGGGTGTTAACTAACATTTCTCAGTACACATATGTCAAGTCATTATGTGGTACACCTACAAGGTATTGATAGCTGTATGTCAATTATATCTCAAAGTAACTGAAAAAATAAAATAAAATAAGCTTGCACCTGATGTTCCTCAAGGTAGGTTCCAGCTCTAAAACTGTGATCCTAAAAATGATGGTAGTGGCTATTTGACCAAACTGTAATCCATGTAATCAGGAAGCCATGGGTAAATGGAGATGGCAAAGGGAGGTTACTACATTCAGTTCTCTGACATTTTTAAAAAATATATATTTTATTGATTTTTTACAGAGAGGAAGGAAGAGAGATAGAGAGTTAGAAACATCGATGCGCTGCCTCCTGCACACTCCCCACTGGGGATGTGCCCGCAACCAAGGTATATGCCCTTGACTGGAATTGAACCTGGGACCCTTCGGGCGCAGGCCGACACTCTATCCACTTAGTCAAACCGGTTAGGGCTGACATTTTATTTTTTAATAGCTGATGACAAATCCTTAAAAAGTGTTTTATGGAAAGATAATTATTAGAAAATGAGTTCTAGACTTGTTGCTACATTTACAGTATCTTCAAAACAATAGTGCTGCTTTCCTATAAACATGTACAGTATTTGAATATGTTCATTTTTGGTTGAGAACATTTTTGCCAAAACATGTTTTGAATATGTATTTTGTTTAAATAATTCTTTCTTTAACAAATACCTGTTTTAGTATAAATATGGTGTGAATACATATGGAAATGCTTTCACACATTACTACTAAAAATAAAATATTTTTAATATTTAGTATTTAATAATATCAATAATGTTATAAATTTTCAACAATTTCATAAGTGAGTAGAATAATTGTTTTTGGAAAATACTGTTCTTTTTGTTTTTATGGAGTCACTTAAAATGTTATATAATCTTCAATTCTAAGTTTTTATTCAAAAGTTGTTGATATAAAAGATTGTGGCTTTAGCCTGTTTGGCTCAGTGGATAGAGTGTCGGCCTGTGAACTGAAGGGTCCTGGGTTTGATTCCGGTCAAGGGCACATGCCCGGGTTGTGGGCTCGATCCCCAGTAGGGGACCTGTAGGAGGAGCCAATTAATGATTCTCTCTCATCATTGATGTTTCTATCTCTTTCTCCCTTTCTCTTCCTCTCTGAAATAAATTTAAAAAATTTTTTTAAAAAAATAAATAAATAAAAGATTGTGTCATATGTAATATTCTAATGATGTTGGAGGAATAAAGTTTAGATTAATATCTTATTTAATGTTTTTTTTTAACTTTTAAATTGATATGACAATTCTATATAGTCAAGACAAGGTTGTATTCTCTTAAAACACTTTTTGATATTGATTTCTTGAAGAAAGTTTTAATCTAACATTAATAAATGTTAATAAACCTATCAAAGAGAAATGAAAAGATTAAAAAAGAAGAAATAAGAATGGCTGAACATGATCAAAAATAGCAGTACAACTGCCTTTATTTTCAATATCAAACAAGATTTAAAACATTGCTCTGACTCAAATTTTCAACCTTGTGAGCTTCACAATTTTTGAAAACATTTTAAAATATTTTTATAAGTATTAAATACCAAATATGCTTATGTTTATTTAAGTGGATATAAACCCTGCTAGACATCTTATATAATATAATGATGAACCATCTTATTCTTTTTAAAAAAATATATTTTATTGATTTTTTTTTTTTACAGAGAGGAAGGGAGAGGGACAGAGAGTCAGAAACATCAATGAGAGAGAAACATCGATCAGCTACCTCCTGCACACCCTCCACTGGGGATATGCCAGCAACCAAGGTACATGCCCTTGACAGGAACCGAACCTGGGACCCTTCAGTCAGCAGGCCAATGCTCTATCCACTGAGCCAAATCGGTTAGGGCTGAACCATCTTATTCTTACTGGAAAAAAAATTATTATTGTGACTGAGTAGAGGACTAAGACATGACTAAGCAAAGGGACATAGTTGGGTGGATTAAATTAGAAACTTGCTAATTTTAGAAATTCACCAAGATAAAAGTTAAACTAAGCATTTTTTATTGGGGCTTGGCTTTCCAGACACACTGTGCATTTGCATTTATGACCCAAACATGAGCCTTTAACATACTCACCTCTGCTGTCGTCCATTGATCTATGAGACCCTGTGTACACATGTTGGTTTATCTTGGATACACAGAAAGTTGAAATTTAAAAGATTTCAATAAGTAACATTTACATCATTAGGAACCAATCAGTATGTCTTGCATTCCACTTTTATAATCTTATTATTATTATAATACACTTGATCTTTACTGAAAGCATAAAAATACCATATATCATAATATGAATTTATTGAAGAGTTGCAGAATTGCAGAGGGAGCTTGGCTTGTAATTACACATAATCTTTATGCATTCCAAAATTTTTGGTATTTGTGAACTTGTGTTTTAAATAGCAGTATAAGGAGATTGTGGATATATTTCACCAGTTGCTATAACTAATAGAAACCAAAAGATTATATCATAGCATTAACATGTGCCCTTAAAATAGTGATTTATTTGAGCCACCTGACACCTGTCTGTATAGGTCAGCTTTATTATCTTCACTTACAGCTGAGGAAACAAGGCATGGGAAGGTCAAAGGAGCCTGAAATGCTACTGCAAGTTAGTGGGGCCAGCAAAACTTGAATGCAAAATTGTAGCTTTGGTTATTTCTGCTTAATAGTCTAGGCCCAGAGTATTTTAAGAGGTATGTAAACTGAGAAATAAAAAAACAAGTGAGCTAGAATAAGGACAAAAGCATGAATGTAGTCACTCTTTTGCAGTAAGTTAGTTGCTATATTCTAACTGTATCCAAGTGAGAAAAAATGTGTTCAAAGCCACAGCCCCAGAAATTATTTTCATTTTGGTTTATAACAATGTTATATCAAGACATTTCATTAAAAACCTGATCAGAGTTTCATCAAAAACATTTGCTTTCTCAGTCTATTTCTCTTTCATTAAGATAGACTCTAAAGGATTCTAGACTTTAAGGTGTGTTTCTAATTCAAAAGCATCTACAGGATTTCTCGGCAATTGTTTCAAGCATGGAGAAATAATGAGGCATCAGTATGTCTGCTACATAATCTTTCTCTACATATCTGTTTACCCAACCCAGAAGTTCTGAAGTCTTTTGGTTTTGTATGTTCCTTTACAAGTCTTTCTATGTTTAAATCCATGTTCTCTTAACCAAATTTTATGATCTCCAGGATAAATATAGTATTTGTTGGTCTCTATAATTTTAATGTTGTCGTATTCCCTTTTATTCTTTTCTTATTTAAAATCAAGAGCCAATGACACCTGGTTTTCACCTTAGAAAATAAAAAAAAACTTCAGAGATGTAAATACAGTTATTAAAACATACATATATTTCTCTCTTTATTTCTAAAAACTTTCAATTCTTCTACCCTTTATCAAAGGAGCAGTTCTGTAATCCTTTTTATATTACTTTGGACTTTGTCCAAATTTCCTATATTTCTCTGAAGTATGATGCTGTATACATTACTTAACACATGTGTCTAGTCTTGTGTAAACTACTAAGTGTGGTGTTTAAATAAAAGTGAATTGTAGGGTGTAACCCTATCACTATGATATTATTAACATTTGACTTTGCCATTTATGTTATTATATTATTTGGTAATTAAGGTTCCATTGATACATAAAGAGAGTAAAACTAGAAAAAAAAACAGTGTATTCAAAATTAAAAACAAGGTTAATCTGAAAAAGTATTCTTAAAAAATGAAAACTGTACTTGAGGAAGTCAAATGTCAAATACTTAGATTCTGATAATATAGACAATAAGTCTAAAATTGTCATGCAAGTTTAGCAGAAATTAATTTATTATAAATACTACAAATATATTTTTTCCATAAGCTAGGTAAAATAGATATTCTAGACTCATCATTTTTTTTAGTTGTGTTGTAGCAGAGATAGCAAATTATCCCTAAATATTCAGTTTTACATTCTTCCATTGTAATGAAGCCCTGTGTTTTGCTGGGCACTTGAACAGTCAGATTCAAGATGACATTTGTCAGGACAAGAAACAGCAGCAGCAAATAGACACACGACCAAGTTAGAGCCTGTGGAATGCAATGACCACATGGATGCCCTGCCTTTCTCCCCTTTTAGATGATGTAATGCAAGGAGTGGTGATCTCAGACAAGGCGATGAAGCCATGCCTTGAGGATGGCAGAGTAAAAAGCAGAGGGAACCAGCTTCCACAACACCATGAAACTACCATGTCATTCTTAGGTTACTTCCTTCTAGACTATTACATGGGAAAGGGTCAATTTCTATGTTGTTTACTAAGCCACTGTGGGATTTTCATTACAGCAGCCAAACATTACTCTTATCTAACACACTGTATAAGGAAAAAATATATATTTATCTTTACATTTTAAAACTTTTAGTTTTTAATGTTATTTTTGCATTAAAAAGGTTTTTGAATAGAACTAGAATTAGTCAGGAGAACATTAATATTTATTCATTGCTGTTTGAAATTTTGTACTACACTTTTAAAGGTTCTATACTTCACTTTAAATCAAGAATAATTTGAACATGAGCATGTGGAATTACTGGGCTCATCTTGTACCTTAATGTTTCTAAGTGAATTTGGGAGACAATGTTCAATATGAAACATACTAGTTTAACTGCTGAAAACTGATTTATTTAAAAATTTCATAACAGGTGAAAATGGAAAAACATCCACAACAGCTTAAAATATAACAATTTAAAGTGTTGCAACAGCCTTTTTGTAAGTAAAGAATAAACAGCTATAATTTCTTTTCCACAGAGGTAAAAGAGTGCATTAATTTGATATTAAAATTCATATTTTGTTGAGTTTATAATGAGAAATATACTCAATTCTATCATGCCCTCATAGGATTAAAGACCAGTAAATATTATTTATTCCAAGGAAAGTAAGTGAAGGCCCTGAAACTCCTTGTGATTATAGGTATTTGTTTTATTGAAAATTATTTTTATGATACATGAAAACAAAATTTATTAAATTACAGCTATGGAGTTTTCCTCCTGCACATTAACTTTGGCTGAAGAAATGTAACACTCCACTTGTGAGGGGTAGTGAGGGGCCTAGTGGCACTGAGTCCTCCTTTGATCTA
The DNA here is from genome assembly GCF_963455305.1 of Plecotus auritus. Lineage (NCBI taxonomy): Eukaryota > Metazoa > Chordata > Mammalia > Chiroptera > Vespertilionidae > Plecotus > Plecotus auritus. The sequence continues at coordinate 90,257,578 of NC_137771.1, read as the reverse complement.
ATTGGTTGAAGTTTTCATTAAAATAAAATTTAAAAATAGTATTTATTTAAGAAATTAAAATATTTTACAATGAAACATGTAGGTGTAATTTCCTCATTATTTCAAATTTCCTTTGTTATCAATTTTATTAATTTTGTACATCCAACACCAGATATAAAAAAGCATTCAAAATTCATGTTCTCCTCATAAAATATCCAACCCTTATTCCTGAAGCAATTTTATGTTTTTATGCTCAATGCATTTGCATTGTATCATTTTGCAATGCTACTGATTTTTTATGTACATTGGTAGTTTTGAATTTAACACATATAACCTACCTTGAAATGTGGTTAGTGAGAATACTCATATTTTCATTTCTAGACTTACATAGCATCACAAAATTTTTTAAAGTTTGAGTGTTAATTAAAAAGATGATCAATATGTGCACATAAAAATACATTTTATAATATTTCTGAACACACTTAAAGCAATTCTCTGAATTAAATATACTCTACAATATTCTCTGTAAATTAATGTGGACCAGGAGCTGATTATTTTTCAATAGTTTGTATGCTAAGAGATAATCAACAGCATGTAGGCATTAATAGAGGTCTTTATTTGAATCAAGCATGTAATTAAAAAGCCACCTAATTGAATGAGGTCATAAAGAATGGATTCTAGCCAATGAGTCTGCTGGTGTAGACAGAGGAATCCATTCTCAGTGGAATCTACAGTGCTCAGTGGTGATGATTCCTCACCTGCTGTGCTACTCATGTCTGAATCTCTCTCTCTCTCTTTCTCTCTCCCTCTCCCTCTCTCTCTCTCTCTCTCTCTCTCTCTCTCTCTCTCTCTCTCTATATATATATATATATATATATATATATATATATATATATATATATATATATATCTTTCTCTCTCTCACTCTCTCCTCTGTCTTGTGCACACACACACTTGTTATTAACTGAATTCCAGCTGTGTGTCAGTTTCTATTGTTAAGAACTAGGGATATAAACTAAATAAGGAGCCCTACTTTAAAAAATTTTAAATTTAATAATGATAAGAGGATGATAGATTACAGTGTGTTGTAGAAAGTATGTACTAGTATGCTCTATTTCCTTACTCTATTTTGCTTGCTTCTCTTATAAGGACCTTGGCAGAAAACTCTTGTAGCATTATCTGACTCTGATGTTATTCTCCATAATAGCTAATAATTATGCCTATCATTTACTGACTATGTATTAGATGACAAGCTCTGTTCTAAGCATTTGAAAGTCATTAACTCATTAAATTATTATAACAACCTTAAGAGGTAGCTACCATTATGATCCCCATTTTTCAGATGAGGTAACTTAAGTACAGGAAGGTGAAGTAAATTGTTCAGTGTCAAGCAGATAATAATAAGTGGGGAAGTCTGGATTTGAATTCAGGCAGGCTGGCCCAAACTTCCTCCATTAACCGTTACCTTTCTCTCCCCTACCAAGACAGAACTTCCGTTTAGCTCATGGGCAGAACTACTGCTCATTTGCTGTTTTTTATGATTGTGACCTGAGTGCTGATGTTACACAGCTCTAAATTGAATGTAACAGCAAAAAATCACAAAGCTTCAGATGTTGGTTAAGTATCTAAGCAATATTTCCATATTTTCCTATACATCCTTAAAAAAAAATCACAAAGCCTAGAAACCCTAAATATTTCATTAAACATTTGATATAGAAGTTGGAACAATCATAAACAATATAATTGGATACTTTTTCTCTTCCTCATCTATCTCTGATGACTAGTGTGCTTCCCGCTCAGCAAGAACACATTAAGCCAAATAGAAAAGGAACCCGATACCCGTGAGATTCATTCCCAACTAACACTTGTGGAGATCTGCATTTCTGTTGCTGATGAATGTGTTGGATATACACACTGCACATCACTGGCCAACTGGTTGCCTGAGATCTGAGCTGATCAGTGAATTCTTTCATTTCATAGTCATTGATTTATTTCACTTTTTCCTGTTTCTTTACATGTTATCTCTTCTAATTCTTAATGAACCTCTGGTAAATGAGAACTTGATCAATGGAATATTTGAAGGTATATTAAATGACACTGCAACTTATTTTCCATTCTTTTTAAAATGGTGGATTGAATGGTTTAAAAATCCCAACTCTGGAAGCAAAAGGAATATGGGATATTATGTAACATACTCTTTTCATGCATATTTGAGTTTTGAAGATGTAAGAGTACAAAATCAAGACTGAACCCTGATGTAAGCTATGGGCTTTGGGTAATAATGATGTGTCAATGTTAGTTCATCGACTATAATAAAAGTACCACTATGATGGAGGATGCTAATAATGGGGGAAGCTATTCATTTGTGGGGTTCAATGTATATGGAAAATATCTGTACCTTCTATTCAGTTTTAGCTATTAAAATAAAGTCTATTTTTAAATTTTTACATTCAATATTATTTTGTATTAGTTTCAGCTATACAACCTAGTGGTTACACAATCATATACTTAACAGTGTTCCCCCTGAAACTTCCAAAACCTACCTGGCAGCAAACATAGTTACTACAATATATTGACTATTCCCTATGATTTACTTTATATCCCTGTGACTATTTTGTAACTGCCAATTTGTACTTCTCAATCCTTGACCTTTTATACCCAGTCACCCAACCTCCCTCCTCTCAGGCAACCATCAGTCTGTTCTCTGTATCTATGAGTCTGTTTTCTTTGTTTATATTGTTTTTAGGGTCCACATATAAGTGAAGTCATATGGGATTTGTCTTTCTCTGACATATTTCACTTAGCATAATGCCCTCTAGGTCCATCCATGCTGTCACAAATAGTAAGATTTCATTCTTTTTTATGGCTGAATAATATTTCGTTGTATATATATGTACCATAGTTTTTTTATTCACTCACCTGTTGATGGGCACTTGGGTTCCTTCCATATCTCAACTATTGTAAATAACACTGCAATGAACTGCAAATTAGTGTTTTGTTTTTCTTTGGATATATACCCAAAAGTGGATTTGCTGGGTCATAAGGCAGTTCTATTTTATAAAGTCAATCTTTTAAAAAATATGTAAAGGAAATCTTTAGAGAATGTATATGAAAAAGGAACTAATAGTCATGGTTGAGAGTTCCTGCTAATTATATTGTTCTATTGAGGGCATTTGCCAATAAAATAATGAAGACTGCTAGATTTTAATAATCATTTAGAAATAGTAAGAAAGGCCTTGAGCCTGCAAAATAGAAAGCTAGCATGGAGATAGCTCCAACACACATTTCTAACATTTTCTAATTACTATTCTTTCTGAAGAAATATTACAAAGAAAGTTAAATCTGAGCATGGGCTCTAGACAGGAAAAACAAAAACAAAAACAACAACAACAACAACAAAAAGCGGGCCTCCTAAGAACTTTAATCTATGGCAAACACCTTTGAATGAGTCTGAGGTCACATGTATAATACACACATGATTAAAGAAATCCCCACCACCATCCCCCCCAAAAAAAACAACAACTCCAGAGTGGTACTACATATTTTCAAGTCTACTTTAAGCACTTTAAAATAATTGTGAGGTGGCTGAGAAAAGCAAATGCCAGTTCCCTCAGAATAATGTAGTAGCATTCATGTTTCAAGGATTCTCACAGATAAAAGTAAAGCTATATCAAGAATGAGCTCACAATCCAAAATTATAGAACACAAGGAGAAATAAATTACCATGATCAACTTAGTACATTGGATACCAAAGACTTTGTGATAATTCAATTGAGTTCTAGATCCAGAAATATACATTATTCTCAAGAAAATCAACAAACAACGATGCAAAAAATAGTAAAAATGTCTTGAAATTTATCAATGCATTTCCCCATAACTCAGGGGTCAAAAAATAAATAAAAATAAAAAAGGAAACTTGAAGATACCTAGAACTAAATAATACCAAAATATCATCTCTGACAATATAAAGGCTAATATTAGAGTCCTACTTAGATTCAAATGTTATCATATATATCCTATCTAATAAAAGAGTAATATGCAAATTGACCATCACTCCAACACGCAAGATGGCTGCCCCCATGTGGTCAAAGATGGCTGCTCTCATGTGGGCACAAGATGGCCGCCACAAGATGGCCAACAGGGGAGGGCAGTTGGAAGGAAACAGGCCTGCAAGGGAGGGCATTGTGGGCGATTAGGCCAGCAGACGAGGGCAGTTAGGGGTGACCAGACCAGCAGAGGAGGGAAGTTGGGGTGACTGGGCCTGCAGGGGAGAGCAATTGGGGGGACCAAGCCTGCAAGGGAGGGCAGTTAGGGGCAAACAGGCTGGCAGGGGAGCAGTTAGGCATCAATCAGGCTGGCAGGGGAGTTTTTAGGGGTGATCAGGCTGGCAGACTGAAGTGGTTAAAAGCAATCAGGAAGACAAGCAGGTGAGCAGTTGGGAGCCAGCAGTCCTGGATTGTGAGAAGGATGTCCGACTGCCCATTTTAGGCCCGGGCCTAAACGGGCGGTCGGACATCCCTCGAGGGGTCCCAGATTGGAGAAGGTACAGGCTGGGCTGAGGGACACAACCCCCCGTGCACGAATTTTGTGCACCGGGCCTCTAGTTACATATAACATTTAAAAATATTATAGATTCTAATTATACAGAATTAAATGTCTGTATAACAAAATTATATAAAATACTAGAGCCCCGGTGCACAAATTTGTGCACCAGTGGGGTCCCTCGGCCTGGCCTGTGGGATTGGGCTGAAACCAGCTCTCCAATATCTCCCAAGGGGTCCTGGATTTAAAGAGGGTGCAGGCCAGGCTGAGGGACCCCACTGGTGCACAAATGGGGCCAGGGATGGACACAGGAGGTGGGCCAGCCAGGGAGGGACCGCAGGAGGGCTTTAGGGCATCTCAGCCCGGTTCACTCAGTCCTGATCAGCTGGACCCCAGCAGCAAGCTAACCTACCAGTCAGAGCATCTGCCTCCTGGTCGTCAGTGCACGTCACAGCGAGCAGTTGAGAGGGCTTAGCATATCATTAGCATATTACGCTTTGATTGGTTGAACGGACCACCAGTCAACCAGACACTTAGTATATTAGGCTCTTATTACATAGGATTATATAAAATATATTTATACATATATATTTATATATTACATATAACATTTAAAAATATTATAAGAGAGAGAAACCAAGATGGCGGCATAAGTAAGCACCTAAACTGCTGCCCCGCACAACAATTTCAAAACTACAACTAAAAGATAGAACGGACACCATCCAGAACCACAGGAAAGCTGGCTGAGTGGAAATTCTACAACTAGAAGGAAAGAGGAAATCTCACGGAGAAGGAGCGGCAAAGAGCTGAGGTATGGAGACACACACGCACAGAGAGGAAGGCGGCGGAGTGCCTGGCTGGCTTTCTCTGGCAGGAGGGGGAAAGAAGCCCCCGACTGCACTGAACCCCAGTTCCAACTGCACTGAACCTCAGTCCCAGGTGAAACCCTGTGGACCCAGGCTCATACAGGGGGAGTTTGGACTGTCAGGTAGAGAGAAAGGCACACGGAGACTTGGAGACTCAGGGGAGCCGCGGCGGCAGGGGTCTGGAGGTGCGAGTGTGCACAAAGACTGACTGCGGAGGTTACCACAGGCTATCCCTGGCGGAAAAGAGTCGGAAGCTCCTGACTGCACTGAACCCCAGTTCCGACTGCACTGACCCACGCTCTTACTGGGGAAGTCTGGACTGTAGGGCAGAAACTAGGGAACCGCGGAGGGCGGAGGTCTGGAGACTAGCGCAAGGGCAGGGTTGACGGGAAGCCAAGACTGTCTGCCCTGCCCTGAGACTCCACCCCTTCCAAGCTGAGCATAGAGGCTTTTGCAATCTGGCAAGGCTAATCCTATAAGGCTGTCTCCAGCACCAAAAATCTCCCAGTGTAGACACAGCTAATCCTCACAGCCAACTGGCCTGGAGGTCAATTCCTCCCAGTGATACCAACAACAATCCATTCTTAACTACAACAAGGCTGTACACACAGTCCACAAAGGGGTGCACCAAGAGTGTCCACCTCAGGTTAACAGGGGAGGTTGACCCACTGGGCCATATAGGAAACCTAGCACACAAAGCTACTCTACCAACTCAGCAAAGCAGTGAAAAATGGGGAGACGAAAAAACAGATCACAAACGAAAGAAATGGATGAAAACAAATGACTGGATATGGAATTCAAAACCACGGTTAAAAGGCTCTTCAAGAATATCCTAGAAAAGGCCGATAAATATAACGAGACCCTCGAAGATATGAAAAAGGACCAACTAGAAATTAAACATACACTGAGTGAAATAAAAAATATTATACAGAGACCCAACAGCAGACTAGAGGAATGCAAGAATCAAGTCAAGGATTTGAAATACGAAGAAGCAAAAACACTCAACCAGAAAAGCAAAAAAAGAAAAAAGAATCCAAAAAGTTGAAGATAGTGTAAGAAGCTTCTGGGACAACTTCAAGCGTACCAACATCAGAATTATGGGGGTGCCAGAAGAAGAGAGAGAGCAAGATACTGAAAACCTATTGGAAGAAATAATGACTGAAAACTTCCCCCACCTGGTGAAAGAAATAGACTTACAAGTCCAGGAAGCACACAGAACCCCAAACAAAAGGAATCCAAAGAGGACCACACCAAGACACATCATAATTAAAATGCCAAGAGCAAAAGACAAAGAGAGAATATTAAAAGCAGCAAGAGAAAAACAGTTAATTACCTACAAGGGAGCACCCATACGATTGTCAGCTGATTTCTCAACAGAAACTATGCAGGCCAGATGGGAGTGGCAAGAAATATTCAAAGTGATGAACAGCAAGGACCTACAACCAAGATTACTCTACCCAGCAAAGCTATTATTCAGAATGGAAGGTCAGATAAAGAGCTTCACAGATAAGAAAAAACTAAAGGAGTTCATCACCACCAAACCAGTATTATATGAAATGCTGAAAGGTATTCTTTAAGAAGAGGAAGAAGAAAAAAGTAAAGAGAAAAATTATGAACAACAAATACGTATCTATCAACAAGTGAACCTAAAAATCAAGTAAATTAAAAATCTGAGGAACAGAATAAACTGGTGAATATAATAGAATCAGGGGCATAGAAAGGGAGTGGACTGATAATTCTCAGGGGGAAAGGGGTATGGGGGGTGCAAGAAGAGACTGGACAAAAATCGTACACCTATGGACTAGGACAATGTGGAAAGAGGTAAGGGCAAAGGGTGGGGTGGGAACCGGGTGGAGGAGAGCTATGGGGGGAAAAAAGATAAACAATTGTAATAATCTGAACAATAAAGATTTATTAAAAAAAACTAAAAAAATAAAAAATAAATTAAAAAAAATATAAATATTATAAGCTCTAATTATACAGAATTAAATGTCTATATAACAATATTATACAAAATATTACATACAATATATTTATACATATACGTTTATATATATAATTTTAGAAAAGAAGGGATGAAAACTAATTAGTTAATTCTCCAAAGTAACAAGCTGCCAAAAAACAAACAGACAAAAAACAAACCACCAATCCAAAGAAATTAGAAGAGAGAAAGATCGGATTAGAATGCAAAATTAAACTGGCAAGAATCAACAAAACTAAAAGTCGGTTCTTTATAAAGAGTAAGGAAAGAGACAAACCTTGGATTACACAAAGAAAAATGAACCCAAGCATAGACTTGCTAGACATGGCCTATATGAGAAGACCTCAAAAAAACATAGAAAGGAATGCAAGAGCAGAATGAAGAAAGTTAGGGAGACTGCAAAGGCCAATGTTGGTGCTGGCAAAATGGAGTAAAGATTCTTTAGTGACTTTATCTGTGGTGATTGTGCAGATTTTTCATGAGAGGATTTAATAAGCTAAACTTTTATGTGTCTAAAAAAATCAGATTTCTATAATCCAATGACAGTTAAAATAAAAGAGTTTAAATTATTCAATTTATAAATAACAATTATAAATAAACATGCCCAACAAAAAATGTGCAAGACCTTTGTGTTAAAAATTTTAAACTTTATTGAGAAATATTGAAGACCTAAATAAATAAATAGACAATTTAATGGATAAAAAAGATACTCACTGGTGTAAAGATGCCAGTTTTACCTAAATTAACTTGTAAAATCAATGTAATTTTAATCAAAATTCTAACCTTTTTTTGGAGGTGGTCAAATTACTTTTTTTTTTTCTATAGAAGAGCAAATAAGATCACAACAGTCTAGGACAGTGGTCAGCAAACTCCGCTCGCGAGCCACATGCGGCTCGCAAGCGGGGGTTTGCCACTCTGTTGACTAATTAGTTTGCCGACCACTGACCTAGACTCTCGATTCCAATAATTACAGGCTGTTGTTGTTCCTTGTGATTAAGCCCCTATCCCAGTGGTCGGCAAACTCATTAGTCAACAGAGCGGCAAACCGCGGTTCGCGAGCCGCATGTGGCTCATGAGCCGCAGTTTGCAGACCACTGGTCTAGGATAAGGAGGTAAAGGACAATGCCTTATCAGATATCAAGACTTACTATAAATGCATAATTATTACCATGGTATGGTAAGTTTGCATACAGAACACTGAAACATAATAGAAAGCCTAGAAACAAAACTATATATCTATGCAAAAAATCACTTTTGAAAAATTCCATTACACATCACTGGGGAATGGATAGATTAGTCAACAAATATTGCTAAGCAATACATTCTTGAGAAAGTATTAATTCATTACATATACAATTCTCCATCATTAGGGGAGTGGATACTAACGGGAACTATATATATATATATATATATATATATATATATATATATATATATATATAGTCATGTGTTGCTTAACGACAGGGATAAGTTTGAGAAATATGTCATTAGGCAATTTCCTCATTGTGCAAACATTAATAGAGTGCACCTACACAAACTTAGGTGGTATAGCCTACTATATACCTATGCTACATGGTATAGTCTATGGCTCCTAAGCTACAAATCTGTACAGCTTGTTACTGTACTGAATACTGTAGATCATTGTAGTACAATAATATTTGCATCAAAATTATATATAAACATTAAAATTGCACAGTAAAAATACAATTTAAGACATAAAAAATGATACACCAGTACAGGGCACTTACCACAAATGAAGTTTGCAAGACAGGAAGTTGCTCTGGGTGAGTCAGTGAGTGAGTGGTGAGTATGAAGACCTGGGACATTACTGTACACTACCATACACTTTATAAACATTGTATATTAGGCTACACTAAATTTATAAAAATATTTTTCTTTCTTCAATAATAAATTAATTCTCGCTTACTGTAACTTGTTAACTTTTGACTCTTTTCCAATAATACTGAGCTTAAAAAAGAAAACATATTGTACTGCTGTACAAAAATATTTTTCTTTATATTCTTATTCTATAAGCTTTTTACTATTTAATTTTTTTAAATTTATTTTTTATCTTTTTGTTAAAAACTATGACACAAACACACACATCTGTCCCAGTGGAAGGTGTTCAGGGCAGTAGCACACATGGAGCTGTCATCTATGATAGCAGTGCCTTCCTCTGGAACTGCTCCTGAAGGACCTGCCTGAGGCTCTTCTTGAGGAGGTGTCACACTTTTCAGAAATATATCCATGGTGGTTCGCTTGTTCTGCTTGTCATCATAGATTTGCTTGTAAGCAGATAATGCATCATTAAAATTTCTATTAATGATAACCTTTAGATGTTGAGGTTCATATTTTCAAGCATGTCAAGGAACTTAAAGTCTATGGCAGCTTCTGCTAACCCTTCCTTGTAAATTTTGTGTTTTTTTTTTTTTCTTCTGCATTTCCTTTTCAATGGAATGAGGGAAACAGTTAAAAAATAAACTCTGAAATCAGAAAACCTGGGTTCAACATTTAACTCTTCTAAGAGCTATATTTTTAATCCTCACCCAAGGATATGTTTATTGACTTTAGAGAAAGAGGGAGGAAGAGAAAGAGAAAGAAACATCGATGTGAGAGAGAAACATTGATCACTTGCCTCCCATACACGCCTTGACTGCGAATTGAACCTGCAATATGGGTATGTTTTCTGACTGAGAATTGAACCTGCTACCTTTTGGTCTGTTGAATGACACTCCAACCAACTGAGCCACTCAGGCAGAGCCTAAGTGTTTCTGTAATAGATTCAAATCATTTTTTTTTTCTGAGGTAACTTTTTAAATTTTTGACAAGAGATTTTTTTTGTGTTGTGGGGGTTAGGATCCAGAATTTACTATTCTATATTATCTTTAAGCTTTCTTCCAGCCTAATAATTTATGTTTCTAAATATCTTATTTATGCACTAACTGTGATCTTATCTTTTTGCTAGGTACTGTAATAGAGTATAAGCCCCACATCAATGGGTTCTATCTCCAGCTGAAATAAAGTTCTAACTTTGTTTGCAAGCCATAAGCTCTCATCTCTTCTTATTGAATGTAGTTAGGTGCATTATAAATATACCACTTATATTGGACAGTTGAACAAGACAATATTCTGGAAATCTGAAAACTGCCATTAAATCTATGAATAATATAGCTACAATGTTCTTTTTTCCTCTGAGCAGAGGATTGATTTGTAAGAGTTATTTCTTCTCACCTTTTAATGTCATCATATCCTTTATTTATGTTTTTCCCACTCACTCTTTTATCCCCCAGAAACAATCATGGATTGAACCTATCTAACTGTATAAACACAGGCACTAGTGTCCCCAAGGTTTGAATGTGTTCTGGAAAGAGAATTGCCCTCTCAATGGCTCTCTCAAACCAGTTTCCACCTGTTAGGCAGCATGTGCCTTCAGTGTGTGGTTGAACTAAAGAATGGAGGTGGGAAATTTCCAGATTCTAAGTGGATGTTGAATCCTATTTCAGTGTGGAGTATTTTCTACCCATTGATAACTTAGGCAGATGGCTTTCCCAGAGCAGTCAGAACACAGTTCTTTCATAACAGGCTACTGAAACTAGCAAAAATTCTAAGAAAGAAAAATAAAACCCACAAATCAACGCAGTCACACCTCCAAGTCACTCTAATTAAGAAATAGTTCTTGTGACTTACCATAACATGGAACCACTATATCATATAAGGCTCAGGTAAGGGCAAAGAAATGTGAGGTAAACTATTTGAATGAGCTACACATTTTCCCTCAAGAACAGAGTGTGTTCTATGACACAGGTGTTTCAGTAATTGCAGAACATTAGGAATATATCATGTTTAACAGACCTTGTACACACATTTCCACCTGTGAGAAGTGGTGGTCCAATTTCAAGACTTCAGGCTGAGTATCAGATATACATAAGTCTATGTTGTTTAATAAGGCTCAGCATGCTAAACGAGTCCCGTGACTGGTCTCCTCCATGCTCTGCTATTGATTAGTTGAGTGATGGAGGTAAATCACTTGGCCTTAGCATGTCTACATTTCCTCATGTACAAGAGCTTAATGTTACAGAAGAGTTTTGCAGACCCTTTATGATATGTAAAACTTTGATTCTTTCTCAACCCAATAAAAATTAAAAATGTAAATATAAATTCTTAATTCCAGAAAGAATGCCTGGGTGATTAACTTTTGACTCAATATTTTGTCAAAAGATGAGTGCATTATAAAAGTACAAAGGAGCATGTGCCTTCAGTGTGTGTAATGCTGCTATCTCAGTTGAATTCCTATAGAAACCCTCAATTCTGGTTATTTTACCAGAACTCAAATGCCAATGAGAAACTCATGATATGGCCTTAGAAATAGTACAGTATCATAGTATAGGACATTATCTGTTTACAAAATATACTTTGCCAGCTTTAAAAAATATATATATTTTATTGATTTTTTACAGAGAGGAAGAGAGAGTGATAGAAAGTTAGAAACATCGATGAGAGAGAGACATCGATCAGCTGCCTCCTGCACGCCCCCTACTGGGGATGTGCCCGCAACCCAGGTACATGCCCTTGACCGGAATCGAACCTGGGACCCTGCAGTCCGCAGGCCGACGCTCTATTCACTGAGCCAAACCGGTTTCGGCATACTTTGCCAGCTTTATGAAATGTTTTAAAATCAACTTATATAGAACAAAAGATGTAAGATAATAAGTTCAAAATCACATAAAAGAAAGAAAAGAAATATACCAAAATTATACTTTTGTAAAAATCATTATGTTTAACTTTGCATTTTTTGGCAACTAAGGCACAGAAGTAATAAAAGTAGTTATGTGATTCTCGCTGTCAAACAAAGGGAAGAATAGTGCTTCTACAAGTAAAGTATATGCATTATCCTGGTTCAGGTTTGTCATTTCATTGTGTTCTTACACAATAAACATTGAAAGTATTTTTTTCTGCAGAATTGTCTTGATTTACAATGTAATTGAAATCTATATTTTGTGACAAATTGAAAAACTGTACTCAATTTCACACCCCTTTTGAAATACCTGCCTTTTGCCATAAAATTTTGAAGTGCCCACCTATTCTAACTCTGGCATCCGCCAGGGATTGCTTCAGCCATAAGATTTAGCAATTGCAATGCACAAAGAGAATTAACAAGTGTTTGCACAGTTGTGCTTGGTCTCTCTTGAGTCTCTGCCAATGCCATGACTAGATGAGAGACACGAAGAGCAGACCCAGTGCCACAGTCTCCACAGCCAGGCTTTCTGAGATAAGCCACAAAATAACCAACCCCTGGGCCTTTCTCGGGGCACAGGCAGCATCAGTGAGCTGTCTAGTCAACCTCGTGGAATGTTTCAGCTCACTACTGTATGGCCCTGGTGCCTCTGTGGTGGCTGATTGGGCAGCAAGCACTAACTGATATATATCTGAGGTATTCTTTCTCCATAATCATGGGCACAAAACTTCATTTTTAAATTTATAAAAGTAACTGAAACACATTTGTACTTCAAGTATTAATGCTGTCCTTCATCATTGAAATGAGCTACCAGCAGTATCGCTTGCCTTTTGAGTTATTTTTCTGGTCTATGATGAGTTTTCACTCTTCTATGCAGATCACGCCAGTCTAGGAGATGACACCAGTCTAGGAGATGCAGACTGCAATGGGCACAGTTTGATTTCCCTATTTCTTTAAAGAATCACCTTTCAATGTGCTGACGGATACTGCTTTTTTCATTCCAGGCTAAGGTATTCCTTAAGGAGCTGGGCGTGGGTCTTGGATCATCTCTCAGGTAAATTAAATTTATGTAGGATCTATTGAAGAGACCCTGTAATCATTTACACATTCATATACCTCACTTTTCTTTCATGAAGACTATAAATGAAGAGGCTTTGACCAAAGGCAGGGACCTGGATAAAGTGTCTGCTATTAAGCCTACCTCATTCTGGCCACTTTCCTGTTTAGTAGATATGACTCAGGGGAATGATGGTTACCATTTGGAGATATAACGTAAAGGGGATTCTGTTTTGGGAGGTATTTTGAAAATGATTTTTGCTTCCCAAAGGTTTTCCTGCCAAGGCACACACAGATTATATTATTTGTTCAGGGTACAGAGAAATCTGTTGACATGTGTAGGCCACTTGTGCACAGGATCTGGAGACCCCAAGCCCCATTCTGCCACCTTTGGGGATGAAGAGATCCATACATAGTTTATATGTTACCCGTTTGCCTAATTATTGTTGAGAACCTTGGGAAAGGATGACTCCAATGACCTTCTTGACTTCCAGGTTCTGTAACCCGAGACACTCTTGTGGTTAATGGGGAGATGAAGTGCAGAGAAAGTTCGTAACACTGGTAGTTTTGGCTCCTACCAAAATAACCAAAAAATTCTTTGATAAATTTTTTAACCTTGTTGTTTTAGGTTTTCATCTGAAGAATGGGAGAGCTAGAAAAAAATTGAATTGCTCTTTAATTTTCTTCTTTATGTTAAATGTATATTAATGACTAAATATTGCTGGCTAGGTTTATGTATTTTGGGAGTGGATAGAAGGAAAATGACCAAATATTCCATAATATATCTGATAAATGATTATATAATATCACCATCTAACTCATTAGAGATACTATTTTAGTTCATAGATGATGAGCCTATGATTAGACACTAAGTTTCTATAGCTTGCTGAAGTCAGAATAAAGTAATTTTTGAGGAACAAAACAAATGATCATTTTTTAAGTATAACTAAGATCAAATTTATTTATCTCATCATTACTTCAATTCATAAATATAAATATTGAATTAAATTGACTATTTCAGATTGCATGAGGTTTAAATTATGCAAAAATATAAATATGCCACATCTCAATATATTTTATATTGATGAATAGATATTAAGTAACATGGTGCTTTTTAAAAGCAGTCACTATGGAGATTGTGGAGCATGTAAGTTGATAATCATGTGCATATGTGCTTGCATTTATGCTTTTATAACTTGAGCATTTTGTTAAGAACTTGGACTCTGCCTTGTCCTTGAACTTTAAATTTAAAGAACTACAAGACTGAACTAACGTGTGCTGGTTTTAGAAGAGCACTAACTCTTATAAAGTTAAATTCTTAAAATAAGTGCTCAGAGCCCATGTTGATCCAAGCATTTTGCTATGTAATAGCAACGTTATAAGCAGAAATATTCTCTGTCCTCAAAATATCCAACTTATTAATTAATTCATTCACTCGTTTACTCATCCTTGCCTACCTCTTACTTACCTTTCCCAAAGACTTAGAATGATGGCTGATGCAAATGCCAGTCAAGAGGATGAAATCTTATTCCTGGGAGTGGAGATACAAGTTTACCTCTTTACAGCCACTCTCCATAATGTACAGAACCTTGACTTTATTCTATTAGAAATGCTTTATTTTTCCCCGCAGCTTGTGGTGATCCTGTGAGTCAGCTTCAGCTGATGAGATGTAAATGGAATGGGTAGAGCTCAACTGGGTAGAGCTTCTGGAAAGTATATTTTTCCTGATAAAGAGACATAAGTAACATACACACATACACCTTTTTACCATTACAACTTTTGCTTCTTTCTTCTTGGAATGCAGCTACAGTGCCTGGAAATGAAGCAGCTATATTGTGAGCAGGAGGACAAAAGCCACAAGCTAAAGATGGTAGATGAAGATGTTAAAAAGGATTGGAGACTTTGAGAAACTTGCAAGTATTTCTGAGCAATTGGCTGACCATATCTATATATCTCTGCTGTCAAAATTATTATAGTATTACATTCCTCATGAACTCTACTTTCCACAGGATACACTTTAGATTTCCGGGTCTAGCTCTCCCTTTCTTTTGGTTTATGTAACCATTTTCCCAAAGAATTAGGAAAAATGAGTGGGCATTTTCTGTAGAATACAAATATTAAAAGAAATCATTAATGTGAGGAAATGTTATTATACAGACTTGCCTAAGACTGGTGTTAGGATGGGAAGAAAAATTAAAGTTTCTAAATATCAACCTGATAACACCATCCTATATAATAAAAGGCTAATATGTAAATCAACCGAGTGGCAGAATGACCAGTCACTATGATGCACACTGACCACCAGGGGGCAGATACTCAACACAGGAGCTGCCCCCTGGTGGTCATTGCACACCCACAGGGGTAGTGTCACTTAGCCAGAAGCCCTGAGCCAGGCTCATGGCTGGCGAGTGCAGGCCTCTCCCTCCTCCACAGCAGCACTAAGATGTCCAACTACTGGCTTAGGGAGCACGCCTAAGCCATCAGTTGGACATCCCCTGGAGGACTCTTGGACTCCAAGAGGGTACAGCCTGGGCTGAGAGACCCTCCCCCCACCCCGGCAGTGCACAAATCTTGTTCACCAGGCCTCTAGTATATTTATGATATAAATAAATATATTATAGAAAAGAAAGGTGAATATGATTTCCATATTAGTTAAAATTCATATTTCCCTTAATGTTAAGATGTAAGCCAGCTTTGCTGTCCTTATTATCAAAAGGAAGGAGTGCGTTTTCTCTTGGCCTTTGTTTATTCATAACTCTGTCCTGATCACAGTAAAAAGAAGTAAAAGCCCAAGTAAGACATACCCTCATACAAAAAGCTCAGTAACTAAATGAGAATGTCAAACATGTTGCTTTATCTTCAAAATGACTATGCCATGTTTCCCTTGAGTAATAAAATAATTTCATATATAGAAACCTGCTTTATTTATTGAATATTATACATCTTAATGGAATCCTATTGCCTATATCTTTAGAAAGACAATATGTATTTTGGTAAAACTGATAATTTGGACACAGAGGGTCCTTGGCTCAAATTCCCTCAGTGTGTACTTTCATATGTTATTGGTTAACATGCTCTAATTTTCTTTTTAAAAACTGATCTTATTGGTGACCCAAAGGCCTTTTCTTGTTTTTCTAGTAACATAAGGAGCAGGTGAGTGGAACAAATATGTGATATGGAGGGATAAGTTGCAAACCTTTTCTGCATTTGGATAAAATAGAGTGTTTTTTAGGATTTCCTTTTCTTCATGCTCTTTCAGAACCTGAGAATTTTAACTTTCAGGATCTGGGAAAAATGTATTTTAATTTAGTTAGTTAATGATTCCCTAGTTTTTCACCATATTCCATTTTTTGGGGGACACTTGTAATGTCACAATTGTCTAAGGAGAGTTTAAGAAGAGATTCTTTAAAACAAAAGCTATTAGCATAAATTCATAAATTAACATTCAAAGAAACTTAGACATTTAAATTTTTCTCTACCAACTAGCCAAAACAGTGTGTTTTAAAAGAAGTCCAAATATTTACAGTAAGTTTTCCTTAAATTATTTTAATACCTCTTGTTGTGGGTTGTGTGTGTGTGGAAACAATTATCATGTTAGCACATGATTCATAGCATATATGTTTGCAAATACCTTCAATACTTATATGTTATTTCTTCCGTATGAGGTTTAACATTCCAGACTAAGTGTTTAAAAATATATAAAAGAAGTAATAGGAAAAACATATGTTCACACACCTTGCTTTGCATAACAATTTATTAAAGTAAAAGAAATATAAGCAAATAAGATCAATCTGGCTATTGCTAATTATTATTTGGTGTGCAACAGTCAACCACAAGAGAAAAATAGTTGAATATTTAGATTGGCAGTTTTAATGCTGCAAGATAGATATTTAGTGAGGAAAACACCTGTTGCTAATGTTTTCAATTAATATGACTTTACAGTAGATCTTTATGAGTCCAAACATCACACCTTTATATTGGCTTATGCATCCCTAACACCACAAAACCAAAGATAGTCAGCATTAACTTTGATTTACAAGTTCTTCTATAATGCTTCAAATAGACGTTTTTCAACTTTTCTTTCCTTATTTCACCTACTCCTAGTCATCCTTCTCCTTTCTTCTCTGTCTATCCTCTTTCTTTCTCACCTGCCTCCTCTGCTTCACTCCTTCCCACACTCCACTATCCCTCCTTCCTTTCTTTTTCTCTTTTTTTATTTTAAGCATACTATCCAGGCCAAGTTAAATTTTTATTTTTATATCTTAAAGGTAATATAATGATTCATGTAATTTATTATCTCATAAAAAGTAAACTATTCTCTACATTTTTATATCAAAAGGAGGCTATATTTTGTTTTGATAGATTTATATGTTCCTCATAACATAAAATTGGCTTTAGAGAAGACAGTTTAATAAAAAATGGAATTTTATAATTTAATTAATTAATTAATTTAATTTTTCTGTCCTTATATTTTGTAGTCAGGAACTTAGGAGAAAAATGGTATCTGCTGAATAAAAATTCAAAAGAAATTTTTATGTAGATATTGAAATGTATTACCAAATAATTGGAAATTTTTCTATAAACAAAAACAATTGAAAATAGATTCAATATAATGTTTAAATGAACATTTTCATGTTTTCAAAACTCAGTCTCCAAGACTAGTAGTGTAATGCCAATGGGAAGTAAAGTAATTATCCCCTCAATTGTGACTGTACCCCAAACCCAAATTTTTGAGTTTGGTTATTTCAGTTCAAACTATTTTGTTTTATTTTTCATGCGCTCTAGCAAGAACCCAGTTATACCCCTTTTTACAGAATGGGTACCCCAACCTTGGTTCCTCAACATATTCCCTCCCCCTCTTTTTTTTCATTTTTGAATGTAACAGCACTGAGATTTTGAAGCTGGTGATTAATTGCTGCTCTTGACCTATGAGTTCTGTGGGATAAGCTTTCCTGGAATCTTTTGTAGGGTATAAAGCCTAATCCCATAACCACAGAAGCTGTACACCTCCCTGTTAGTTCTAAGAGCAAACAACAACTGCAGGCTGGCACTGCACGGCGAAATGTGGAAGTTTCATTCAGGCTCAGAACGAACACCTTCAAAGGAGGTAGTTGAATAAAATGTTGAGAGCACAAGGAAGAAAATGAACAGACATGGATGATAGCAAAAATGAAAGATAAAATATTGATATAGTTTCATGATTACTCAAAACCTGAGGCACAGGTTCATGTGTACTCACTCATTGTCAAGAATCTAAATATTTAAATACTTTTGTATAAATAGTCTGCTCCAGTTAATAAGGTGCAGTGAATGAAATGTATAGAATCAACCAAATCATAACTACTCTGGCTTAGAAACTGGGCTAGAATACGCATGAGAACAGAACAGAGTAGGTTCATTATATTCCTTTATTTCTTCTAACCACTCAGAACACCTTAAGAAAGCATGGTTTGTTAAATAGTAAATACTGTCAGCTACAAACTGAAGGGAAAAGAGCAGATAGTCACAGGACAAAATATAAGTTAACAGTTTTAATTATAATTTAGTATTTGGTATTGAATTTTATAAAAAAGTAAATTACTGCCCCACCAATAAATGAATAAAGAAATGGTGCATATATATAATGGAATGTTAGCCATAAAGAAGAATGGAATCTTATCATTTGTGATAACAAGGATAGATGGGGCTAGAGGATATTATGCTAAGTGAAATAAGTCAGACAAAGACAAATACCCTATTATTTCACTTTTATGTGCCTCCTCAAAGACAAAATAAATGAAAAAACAAAACCAAATAGAAACACACACATAGATAAAGGAAACAAACAGTTAGTTACCAGAGAAGGGAAGAGTTGGGGGGTTGCAGTGGGTGAAATCCATAAAGAGATTAAAAGTTACAAGCTTTTAGCTATAAAAAATAAATAAGACAAGGCAAAGTAATGTATAGCATAGTGAATATAGTCATTAATATTGCAATAACTTTGAATGGTGACAAATGTTAACTAGAATTATGGGGATCATTTTTAAATGTATGTAAATATGGAATCAATATAATGTACACTTAAAATATATGACATTATATATCAATTATTTGTCAATAAAAAAACCAACCATTTTGTAATTTTCACAGGAAATTTAAGTAAATATATCTTACTTCTTAAATAAATGCTGCTGGGGAAACTGGAAAGCCATATGCGATAGAATGAAAATAAATTGTTATTTGGCACCATACATAACAATCAACACAAAATGTATCAAAGACCTAACTAAATATAAGATCTCAAATAATAAAATATATACAAGAAAACATAGGTACTAAATTTATACACCTTGGTCTCATAGAGGATTTTATAAATTTGGCCCCAAAGGCAAGGGAAGTAAAGATAAAAAATAAATGAATATACCAAACTAAAAAGCTCTGCACAGCAAAAAGAAACCATCAACAAAACAAAAAGTCAACCAACTGAATGGTAGAAGATAGTTACAAACAATTACTCAGATAATGGGTTAATATCCAAATTATATAAAGAACTTAGGCAACTCAACATAAAAACAAAACAAAACAAAAAAAACCCACAAAAATCAATTAAAAAATGGGCAAAGGGCCAAGTCTCTGTGGTTCAATGGTTGAGTATTGACCCATACATTAAGAGGTTCCCGGTTCGATTCCCTGTCAGGACACATGCCTGGGTTTTGGGCTCAATCTCAGTAGGGGGAATGCAGGAGACAATTGATTGATGTCTCTCTCTCTCCCTCTCCATTCTTCTCTTTCTAAAATCGATAAAATCATAAATATTTTTAAAAATCAGCAAAGAACCTTAACAGACACTTTTCCCAAGAAGATATACAAATGGCCAATTGGTATATGAAAAGATGCTCAACTTTACTAGCTATAAGGCAAATGAAAACAAAAATCACAATGAAATACCACCTTACACTGGCTAGAATGGCTATTATCAACAAAACAAGAAATAACAAGTGTTGGAGAGGTTGTGGAGAGAAGAGAATGCTCATAAATGATGGTGGGAATGTAAGTTGGTGCAGCCACTTTGGAAAGCAGTATGGAGGTTCCTCAAAAACTTAAGAGAAGAACTGCAATATGATCCAGCAATCCGTTGTCTGGGTATCTATTTACCTGCAAAATTTGAAACAATGTTCATACATATATCCCATAATAAAGCTTAATTTATAAATTAGGCACAATAAGAGAATAACAACAAAAACTAATAATAAAATAGAATAATTATGACAATTAACTGTAGTAAAAGTTATGTAAATGTGCTTTCTTTCTTTCAAAATTATATGCACTGTTCTTCCTGTAATGATGTGAGATGATAAAATACCTACATGAGATGAAGTAAGGTGAATGACATAGGCACTATGATGTAGCATTAGGCTACTATTGATCTACTGAAAATACATCAGAAGGAGAATAATCTGTTTTGTGTATTTTCAGATCATTGAACCATATGATGTGGATAGTTGGATGTTAGGAGCAGACAGTGTAGATTTATTTTTTCCCAGAAACCATTTGTAAGACATTGTAATCCAAAGTTGTGTAAAACTCATCAGTGTTGCTGTAGAGGTTGTAATCCTTTACTGAACATTTAGGTGTCTTTATGCTTATTCCATCTAAGCCTTAGATTCTAAGGCTATATTCCATAATTTTTTATAAAATAAGCATTACTTGAACACAAACACTGTAATTCCAGGACAGTTGATCTGATAGCCAAGATAGCTACCGAATGACTAATGAATCAGGAGTGTATACAGTGTGAAGATGTTGGCCAAGACAGAAAAAGAAGGCATGAGATTTCATTGCACTGCTCAGAAAGGGAGGCAATTTAAAACATATGAATTTTTTATTTCTGGAATCTCCCATTTAATATTTTTTGACTGCAGTTCACCTTGTGTAATCAAAACTGCAGGTAACATTTTTATAGTGTTAACATTTTTATTTAAATCATTAATCCTTCCATCCTTATACTTTAAAATTAATTCCTTTATCTTTTTCCCCAAATTTACTTTATTTAGTCTTTAAAGGTAAGTCTATTGAGACAAATTCTTTTTGTTTTAGTCTTTCTTCCTCTTCATTCCTGAGCAATAATTTTCCCAAATATAGAATTCATAGTTGACAGTAATTTTCTTTCAATACTTGAAAAATATTGTGCTCCTTTTTTCTGGCCTGGTTTCAGATGAGAAATATAATATATTACTTAGACGTAATTTTTCTCTGGCTGCTTTTAAAAGTTTTTTCTTTATCTTTAGTCTTCAAACTTTAATTACAATGCCATTATGTATATTTATTTGGGTTTAGTGTATTTGGAGTTTGCTCAGTTACTTGGATCTGAATGTTGTGTTTTTTGCCAATTTTGGGAAATTTTCAGTCATTATTTCTTCAAACACTCATTTGGCCCTACTCTCTAGGACTCTGATAATACACATGTTAAATCATTCATTATTGTAACACAGGTTCCTGAGACTCTGTCCATGTCTTTACAGTTTATTTAATTTCTGTCTTTTAAATTGATTAAATTCTATTGCTCTATACTCACATTTACTGATGTTATCCTTTGCATCTCCATATACTATTGAGACCATTTAGTGAGGGTTTTTGGGTTTTCTTTTTAATTTCTGTTATTGTATTTTTCAGTTCTATAGTTTCCAATTGTTTCTTTTTTTATAAATTTTACTTCTTTTCTGAGTTTTCTTAGTTTTTGTTTCAAGACAGTTTGTAATTCATTGTTGAAGCATTTTGATGCCAGCGGCTCTAAAATGCTTGTCAGATAGCTCCAACATCTGATTTATATCAGTATTGGTATCAGCTGAAAGTCTTATCATATTCAAGTTGTGATTTTCTTGGTTTTGTATGACATCTGTTTTTGAATTGTATTCTGTACATTTTATCTATTATGTTGGGAAACTCTGGGTTCTGCTCAAATATCTTATTTTAGCAAGCAGTCACCATGTTTACATTTAGCACATGGATCTTGCCCTAGTTTTGTAGGCTGTGATTCCAATGGCAGTTTACATTTCTGAGTGTTTGTGGTGCTATTTTGGCCTGCTTGGTTTACCTAGTACTGTTGTGGCTCCTGCTGATCTCTGCAGAGACTGTCTGAAAATAGTTTTACCTAGCCAGAGGAAAGAATATGTAGAATTTCCATACAAGTGTGCCTCCCGGTTACCTTGCTTTGGTGTCTCTTGGCAGAGGAGGAAAGCTTGGACCCCCAGGGAAAAACAGGCTTCCTAGATGAGGCTACCTGCGATAGCTGGGTCTTTTCTGCTATTTCTGCTCTCATCTTGGTTTGTTATCTTGTAAGTGGAGACGGGGAGTCTCAAACTTGGCAGCAAAAGGGAAAGCCTCCCTAGACACTTATTTCTGGCAGGACTCCCAATCAATCTTCCTTGCTGGTGGTGAGGTAAGGCTTGTTTGATGTTGTCTGAGGAACTTCCATTTGAGTGGGGGGGGGGGGGGGCGGGCGGGGGATAAGTATAATTGGGATGCTTTCTATTGCTAGGTTTGGAGAAAAGAAAAGACATATCTGGGTGGCCTTTCTCTTTTGGTTGAAGGACAAAGACACCCCACTATTCCGTTCCTCCAACTCTAAGGTCCCAAACCAAGTCACCTTTCACAGTTTTTCTTTGGTTGTCATTTGTACCATTGCCAGAGTTCATGATTGTGCTTTGTGGAGAAGGACCAGAGAAAATGGGTCTATGCCACTTTGTCCTGATATTTTTATTTTTTTATTTTTAAAAAAGTAGACTTTTCTTGAGAAGTTTTAGATTTACAGAAAATTTGAGTCTAAAGTACAGACAGACCTGTGTATGCCCCTTAATCCCCATCACTTCCTCCTATTATTGACATCTTGCATTAGTGTTGTACATTTATACAATTGATGAGCCAACATTGATACATTGCTATTAAATTTAACAGATTACATTAGGGTTCACTCTGTGTTATACTTTCATAGATTGTTGACAAATATATGATGGCATGTATTCAACTTTTCGATTTCATGCGGAATAACAGTTTCACTGCCCTAAAACTTCCCTGTGTTCTACCTATTCATCCCTTCATTCCTCTGAACTTTTGGCAACTACTGATATTTTTACTGCCTCCATAATTTTCTTTCTTTCATCATCTCATCTAGTTGGAATCATATAGTATGTTCATTATTCAGATAGATTATTTTTCACTTTTCAAAATGCATTTAAGTTTCCTCCATGTCTTTTCACAGCTCAATGACCCATTTGTTTTTATTATAGTACTAGAGGCCTGGTGCACAAAATTCGTGCACGGGGGGCGGGGGGGTTCCCTCAGTCTGGTCTGCACCCTCTCCAATCTGGGATCCCTCAGACATCCCTCTCACAATCCGGGACCACTGGCTCCTAACTGCTCACCTGCCTGCCTGCCTGATTGCCCCTAACCCCTCTGCCTGTCTGCCTGATTGCTCCTCACCTCTCTGCCTTCCTGCCTGATTGTCCCTAATTGCCTCTGCCTGCCTGCCTGATCGTTCCTAACTGCCTCTGCTTGCCTGCCTGATTGCCTCTAACTGTCTATGCCTGACTGCTTGATCGCCCCTAACTGCCCTCCCCTGCCAGCCTGATCTCCCCAAACCGCCTCTGCCTCGGCCCCCACCACCGTGGCTTTGTCCGGAAGATGTCTGGTCGACCTGGTCTAATTATCATATTACCCTTTTATTAGTATAGATTCCACTGTATGAATGTGCCACAATTTGTAAATCTATTTACTCAATTAAGTATGTCTTGGTTGCTTTCAGGATTTGGCAATTATTAATATAGCTGCTATAAACATTCATGTGCAGGTTTTTTGTGGACATAAGTTTTCAACTCATTTGGGTGAATGCCAAGGAGCATGATGCTGGATCATATGGTAAAAGTATGTTTCATTTTATAAGACACTGCCTAACTATAATTTCAAGTGGCAGTACCTTTTTCTAATACTTCTGAATGAGTTTTCTATATAATAATGAACATATATAATAATAATGAACAGAATAATAACAAGGATTTCTAAGAAATAGTGATTCTGAAAGTTGAAATACACATTTTTTCTAAACTACCAATACTATTTAGAATGAGACCTCTGTCAACGTTTAGAAAAATAATAGAATATGAAGCTTGCAAGAGGAGTCTGGTAATGATGATGATGTTACTGCAGCAGTGAAAAATACTCTTCCCTCTGTCCTTCTGAGCTCTTACCTGAGAACCCTGTAATAAGAGATAGACTACCAAGAGTAAAACAAACATAAAGTTTATTAACATGGGTACCTCATGCATATGTGGGAAGTTCCCAAGGAAAAAATGAGTAAATATCCAAGGTGGCTTAGAATTTACAGTTAAATATCATCTTAACAGAAAAAAGGGAGGGGACATGTAGGTGTCTTAGAAAGAATAAATGCTTTATAGAAAGATAAATGGGCCCTTAGAAGAATAGGTGACAGTTTTGTTGGGTGTGGTGTGGACTTCTTACCTCTTCTCCTCATGAGAAGAATCAATTTTCTTAGGTGGATGAAACTTCCAGGGAGGGGATGTGTGGCAACTGAGTTCCTTTTGGAGGGTCTGTTCTTGGCAGATGAGGGGAGTTCACAGAAAGCCTCTCCCTGCATTTGCTGTGTTTCAAATGACTTCAGCTCAAAATAATCAGTGTACCAAAATGAAATATTTCAGGGTAGCATGTTTTTCCATCCTTCATCAACAATATCAACCATCTCCACTTCAGCAATAACTGTAAACTCAGCATACATCACATTGTAGAAACTACTAATTGTCAACACCTTACTCAATCCCCAGCATGCACACTATGTGTAATATATACATCTATTATAATCTTTATAAAATGAAATTCTCAAAATAAAGGTGGTATTATTAGTTTATTTTAATAGTGAAGATATTAAGAAAAAGCAGAAAATTTAATTCATTTTCACAAATCCTCTAGTTACAAAGTTTTAGAGCAAGGACTGGAAACCTGAACCCTCCTTAGTCAATGGGTCAGTGACTCGGTGAAGTACATTAGCAGGGGAAAAACTCAAGCTCCAGGGGTGAATATGGGCACCAAGCAGGAAACCAACTAGAAGTCTTAGCCCATCCAGGTTAAGCCAAGTTACTGGGACATAAGAGGGAATGTTATAAGTTTTGTTGACATATAGGAAACTGGGCTTGCTGTAGCAATTATACCAGATATATTTTGATGTAGCAACACTAATCGAAGACCCCACTAGCTACTGGGTATGAACTTGCTTCAATGACTCAGAGCCAGAGCTGGTCAGGACCCACTCTAGAACATGGAAAGAGCAGCCAGCAATTAGCTCTTTGAAGAAATGTTTCTTTTAAACTTTATTCTAAGATAATACATTAATGTAAAATATAACACTGAACAATTCCAATAGCTTATTGTTTTAAAATGATAAATTTTTATATTGTTGGCTTATAGAAAATAAACTGAACCAATGTTCCAAGGGGAAAAATGCATGGTTTTAGGGTTTTCATTCTATTCATTTTGATTCATGAAGTCAAGTCTTATAGGTAAGTCATTGTTCATATAAACTAAAGAGAAAACATTGGAAGTCATATAAAAAAAGGAACTGAAAAGTGCATTTGGAACTAGCTTGCCCAGGACTATGCATTTTTGTTTTGAAAATGTATAAAGACTCCACAATTGTATACATTTCACAGTTATTTTTATTTTATAAAATAGAAAATGATTGCAATTTTGTGTAATGTATTGTACAGGTTTAATAGGATTGCACTCTTGCCAAGTAGTGTAGTAACAAATAAATGCAATAGAAAATTGCTGACACAATAGGAAACTGCTAGTTCAACAGAAATGCTTTCTGTAAATAAATCTAACATAATTTCCCTATACATCTTGACTACTGCTTTCAACTCTACTCACAGGAGAGCAGTTACACTGTGCTTTGCAAGAGTTAACATTTTTGCCTTTTCTGTGCATTTATGGCACAGCAGTTCAGACATGTTGGCCACATGTATGGCAAAACTCACCAAAGAAAACTGAGACACAATGCTGACTCTGGACTTGGATGTCTTTCCAAAAAGCTTATTGCCAAAAGCATCAAATACCTCCACTGAAGACAGTATCAGAAATGGACAGTGGATCAGAGTCCACTTTCCATTCAAGTTGTTATATAAAGAATTGGTTTTCGATTTAGCACTCTTTTTTTATATATTAACAGTTCACCTGTATTCGAGCAGATAAGAGTTATATATTCCTAAAAGTGATAAGGCATAAAAAGTAAATAAGTATAGTGTTTAACAAAAGTGATGACAAGTAAATAACAGTATCAACAAATAACATTGCTTTAAATATAATTTTAGTTTTATTCAATCATTGATATCAAATGGACAAAAGGTAAATTTGGACATTAGAAAACACAAAATTAATATATACGTTATTTTCGTATACATACATATTATGGAATATACATGGCAGTTACATGGCACATCTTCCTAGTAGCTTTGGAAGAATATTCCTCAGTAATTGAAAATGAGAAGAGCAGTGCAAGAATTTGGAAGAAATCTTTTCAGGGAATAAGTACCAATACTTGGAACCCAAGCAGAGAACTAAAAATAAGAGTACATAATCACTTACGAAATATCAATCATTAAACACATTTATTGAGTGGTCATTATGTGTTTGATGTTGCACTGGTTGTTGGCATACAAAGGTGAATAAATATGGTTCCTGATGTGAACTTAAGATCAAGACAAATCCACAAAGAATACATGCTAAAATATAAATATTTGTATTTTGTTGGAGACCATATAAACATCAAGTAGGAATGTGTTCAATCAAAGTGAGTTTGGTAGATTTCCACAAAATTTCCCAATAGTATAAATTGACATCAGACTTCAAGGCAAAGAGATTTGAGGGAAGAATAAAAGTTTCTCCAGAACAGAGGAACTGTCTGTGCAAATAACATATTGCATTGAGAAATGAAAAGATTCCCATAAGCCCTGAGTATAATGGAGACATAGCAGTCTAGCCTCTGTTCATGCCAGATGTGTGCTACATCCCTCTGAGAACTCTGTAGATTGTGCAGTATATAGCCTGCACCCTGTATGTGACAGTTCTGCTCTGAGATCATCTCAGAAAGAAAACTTGGTGCCTGATAAAGAAAAGCTGCCACTCCATTCCCTTGGTATCTGCAATACTATTACCTCTGGCACTCTTTTTATTTATTATTTTTTTTCTTTATTGATTAAGGTATTACATATGTGTCCTTATCTCCCATTGTTCCCTCCTCTCCCCCCCCACTCATGCCCTCACCCCCTGGTGTCTATGTCCATTGATTATGCTTATATGCATGCATACAAGTTCTTTGGTTGATCTCTCCCCCTTACCCCCACCCTCCACTACCTTCCCTCTGAGGTTTGATGGTCTGATTGATGTTTCTCTGTCTCTGGATCTGTTTTTGTTCATCAGTTTATGTTGTTCATTATATTCCACAAATGAGTGAGATCATGTGATATTTATCTTTCCCTAACTGACTTATTTTGCTTAGTATAATGCTCTCCATGTCCATCCATGCTGTTGCAAATGGTAAGAACTCTTTTTTTTCTTTTTTACCGCAGCATAGTATTCCATTGTGTAGATGTACCACAGTTTTTTAATCCACTCATCTGCTGATGGGCACTTAGGCTGTTTCCAAATCTTAGCTATGGTAAATTGTGCTGCTATGAACATAGAGGTGCATATATCCTTTCTGACTGGTGTTTCTAGTTTCTTCAGATATATTCCTAGAAGTGGGATCACTGGGTCAAATGGGAGTTCCATTTTTAGTTTTTTGTCCATACTACCCAAAGCAATCTATAGATTCAATGCACTTCCCATTAAAATACCAATGACATATTTCACAGACCTAGAATGAACTCTCCAAAAATTTATCTGGAATAAAAAAAGACCTGGAACAGCTGCAGCAATCCTGAGAAAGAAGAACAAAGTAGGAGGGATCTCAATACCAGATATCAAGCCACTGTTCTCAAAACTGCCTGGTACTGGCACAAGAACAGACATATAGATCAGTGGAATAGAATAGAGAACCCAGAAATCAACCCAAACCACTATGCTCAATTAATATTTAACAAAGGAGGCAAGAGCATACAATGGAGTCAAGACAGTCTCTTCAATAAATGGTGTTGGGAAAACTGGTCAGACACATGCAAAATAATGAAACTAGATCACCAACTTACACCATACGCAAAAATAAACTCAAAATGGATAAAGAACTTAAACATAAGATGGGAAATCATAAAAATCTTACAGGAATCCACAGATAGCAAAATCTCAGACATATGCCGAAGCAATATCTTCACCGATACAGTTCCTAGGGCAATGAAAACTAAAGAGAAAATAAACAAATGGGACTACAAAAATAAAAAGCTTCTGTGCCACAAAAGAGACCATTAACAAAACAAGAAAGCCCACTGCATGGGAGAACTTATTTGCCAATGTTATATCTGATAAGGGTTTAATCTCCAACATTTACAGGGAACTCATACAACTTAGCAAAAGGAAGATAAACAATGCAATCAAATAATGGGCAACAGACCTAAATGGATATTTTTTTAAAAAGGACATAAGGAAGGCCAAAAGACATGAAAACATGCTCAAAGTCACTAATCACCTGAGAAATGCAAATCAAAACAACAAATGTGGTACCATCTTACACCTGTCAGAATGGCTATCATTAACAAAACAAACCACAAGTGCTGGACAGAATGCAGAGAAAAAGGAACCCTCCTTCACTGCTGGTGGGAATGCAGACTGGTGCAGCCACTGTGGAGAACAGTATGGAGTTTCCCTCTAGCACTCTTCGACTCTGACTACACTTGCTGGCCATTTTTGTGGACTTTACTTTCTTCTCCAGTACTAACTGTTTATGATCTTCATGGTCCTCTACTTGGTTGACTGTTCTGTTTTACTGTCTGCCTTATTCTAGGAAAATCACATTTACTCTCATGATTATTAAATGGCACCAATATGTTAACCCTATGCCCAATACCCCAACCAGCCAGAGTCTCACATTCATGATGCTAAGCAACTGCACATAGGTAAACAGTTACAAATAACAATGGCTAATACTTATTAAATACTGGTAATGTATCATGCACTGTGCAAGCACATCCTATACACTGTTTAATTCTCCTGGAAATCTATTAGTGTTATTAATACTAATATAGAATTAAGGATATTATAACTAAAAATTAATTATCCTATATTTCACATGTGATTAGGATTTATAACTAAAAACTAATTATCTTATATTTCACATGTGATTAGGATTCAAATCTATGACTGGCTGACTTCAAGGGCCACATTTTTTGGCTAGATGTTGTTGCCACCAAGGACCTACTTCTCTTCCAAATTGAAACTATTTTCTTTTTTTTCAAATATATTTTATTGATTTTTTTACAGAGAGGAAGGGAGAGGGATAGAGAGTTAGAAACATCGATGAGAGAGAAACATCGATCAGCTGCCTCCTGCACATTCCCTACTGGGTATGTGCTGCAACCAAGGTACATGCCCTTGACCGGAATCGAACATGGGACCCTTGAGTCCACAGGCTGACGCTCTATCCACTGAGCCAAACCGGTTAGGGCTGAAACTATTTTTTTGATGCCTAACCTGTTCTTTCTCTGTCTCAGAAAATAACCACACCATTTACTGTGTTATGGTTACTCCTTTGTAGCCAAATAATTGCTATGGATTAAAGATTTTATTCTATTTGTGATTTAAAATATTTTTATTGGTAAAAATAACTCAAGTACTGAAGACTGCATAAAAGAAATGTATAGCTTATCAAATTATTATAAGGTAAACACCCTTGTGATAATCACCAGAAATGAGAAAATAATATTGCCAGCCACCCAGAGCCTTTCATATACTACTACCCAATCACAACTCTCTCCCCATAAGAGTAATAAGTTTTTTTACTTTTGTGGTCAATTTCTTATTTTTTAAATAATTTTATCACCAGTATGTGTCATTAAATGCCATAGTATTTTTCTCTTAACTTTTACTTTAAAATTTTTATAGATCAATAGCATGAAGGGAAAAAAAATAGTACAGAGAGGCCCCATGTAACTAGCCTTCATCCAGTTTACTCCAATGATAACAACTTACAATATCAAACTAGAAAATTGACATTGGCTCAATTTTCAAAGTTTTACACATGCTCCTTTGTTTGTATCTGTATGTTCACATGCTTGTATACAATTTTATCACATGTGTAATTTTTTGTGATCATCATCACAATCAAAATACCGAATTGTCCCTAACCAGTTTGGCTCAGTGGATAGAGCGTCAGCCTGCGGACTGAAAGGTCCCAGGTTCAATTCCAGTCAAGGGCATGTACCTTGGTTGCAGGCACATCCCCAGTAGGAGGTGTGCAGGAGGCAGCTGATTGATGTTTCTCTCTCATCGATGTTTCTAACTCTCTATCCCTCTCCCTTCCTCTCTGTAAAAAATCAATAAAATATATATATATAAAAAAATACCGAATTGTCCCAACCCTTAAATATTCTACAAATTACCCCATTGTACTTATACAGATTCCTTCCTCCCCCTTTCCCCATCATTAGTCTCTGGCAATCATTAATCTATTCTCTCTAATTTGTTATTTTGAGAGTGATGTATAAGAGAAAAAAGTAGTGTATAACCTTTTGAGATTGGCTTTTTAAAATGTAGCCTAATTCTTTAGAGATTATTCGAGTTGTTGCATACATCAATATTATGTTCCTTGTGTATTGCTGCTAATATTCCATGGTAACATTAAATTTTACTCTTATTTTTTATTGCTTTATTCTAGTTACTAAAGAAACTTAATCATTTTTCTTATACCATTTTTAAGTCTGGATTTTGTTGGTTACATTCTTACAATATAGTTGAACATGTTCCTCTTCATAAATTAGTTATATCGAGAGTTAAATCCAATACCATTTGATTGATTTGGGAGGGGGCAAAATTACTTGGTAGGGGGTGTTGTGTTCTTCAACAAGAGGTGTGTAATTTCTGAATGTCCATTTTCATGATGTTTCTGTTGCCCGTGGATGTGAAGTTCTTTTAGTGTTGTGAGGGAAAGCATTTCCAGGGACCCACAAGAGAAGATGAGGTCTGGTGGCAAGATTTATTTGGGAAGCAAAATTAAGGAGTTCCCCAATGTCACATCTCTATCTGTCTCACCATGGAAAATCAGGGCCAGAAATAGAGTCAATGCCCAGAGATCATGTGCCATATTAAAGCTTAGTCCCAGTCCAGTATCTGGCTAGCTTTGCTGTTGTACCCAGGCTTCTGCCTGGAGCCTGTATTTGGAATCTGCATGGTCATTGGCCATACAGTTTCTAGGAGCACAAGGCCACTATGCAGAGAACAGGAAGTGAGTGTAGGTCACTAAAGGAGAGAGATAAAGAGAGAGGGAGAGAGGGAAAGAGGGAGGGAAGGAGGGAGGGAAGGAGGGAGAGAGGGAGGGAGAGAGAGAGAGAGGCAGAGAGAGCACTTCTTTGTTCACCTGCATCATGTATTCTTGGGCTTGAGAAGAACCAGGTGCTTTTTCCAAAAAAACAAAAAACTTTCCAAGTTTTTGAGGTCTTACATTGACTCCACCTCCTTGCCAATGATCTTTTTCCCTAGGTTAGATTGAAAGGCTTCTATGGTCAAGTACCTCCCCCTGGGCTATTTTGGCTTCATTGCTCATGTGCTTACCTTCCTTTTGTTCTATCCCTTCCTCCAGTAATCTGTGGGGGAATGGACTAGTGGTTTCCTGTGGGGGGGAATATGAAACTATAGCTCCCTGGTGAATCAAACAGGTCTCTACTTCCTAGCTGAATACACTCAACAATATCAGACTCCCCTGCTTTCCTTTTAATAACTAGCTAATGATGGTAACATTGCCAATACTGACATCCATGCCTAGAGCCTTAATTCACTAGTGGTTGCAAGAGGATACTATTACATTTATATATAAGAATAACTGAATATCAGACCCAATCCATCACCTTTCCCTGTATCCACACTTGATCCTTGACTTGGAATCTCAAAGGCTGAGCACATTTCCTGTCTCTTGACCTTAACCTTATTACTTGCTTTGGCCAGCAGTAGGTGCATGGTGTTGACAATATGTCAATTCCATGCATAGGTTTTAAGAGCTCCCTATGTTTCCATTTTCTTTCTTGTGCTTCTGCCATCACCATAAGAGCTTCCTCTCTATATGCAACTTGTGGAACAGCCATGGCCAGCTAGGCCTGCAGCTTGAAGCTGAGCACTCAGCTGAGTCCAGCCTAAGCCAGCCAACACTTAGTTGACCCAAAGTTTCATGAGAATAAATTGCTATTTTAAGACTGGAGATTTGAGGAGATGTTTTATTATGCTTCATGCTTATGGTATTAGCTAACTAAAAACACTTTCTTTGCTGGGGACCTTTTACAAAGATAAATTTTAGGCCAACTTTTATTTAGTTTCCCAATGGATATAATTTGTAAAGAAAATGCAAAATAAATTCTTGATTTTATCTCTTTATTTACTCTTTTTCAAATAACCTGTTTCCTAGTATCTTCCAAAGTGACACATTAGTATTTTTGCTTGTTTGCTGTGTGTGTGTGTGCATGTGTGTCCTGATACATGTATGTGTGATTATAAACTCATGTATTTAACATGTATGATGTCTTTCTAGCTACTGCTGTAATTATCTTGATTGGTGCTTAATTTGTCCAATTTCTTGCCAGTAAAATCCTTCCCAAGTAGAATCCCGCATCCTTTTCATAATCTCTAAAGACTTGCTTGTTAAATGGAATGATAACATGCCCCAGGCTCCTCAACTTGCACATTTTCTGCCCCAGACTTACAATCAATCATTTCTCCAGGAAGCCCATGTGAAAGGGGCACTGGGGATGAGATGTGGATTGCTACTGGACTGGTCGGTCATTGTCTCTAGTCCTTTTCAGTGAAGGAAACACCTTAAGATTTTAATTTAAATTTGAAATTGAAAACATGTGTGGGCAAATATACACACATATATCTAATTTGAATTTTAAATTATAAATATTTGCTTTTAAAAGAAATGTCATGTTTTCATATTGATTTTCCATTTAGAATGTGGGACTATCACATGTTTTATAACCTCTTCTGTCTTAAAAAAGTAGCTCCTTGTTCCCTCACCATATTGATTCTTAATATGCCAGAAGAGACAGAATTGTATTATTACATAAAATATTCTCAAAATGAGATGCTAGTGCTAGTGCTACCACCACAATGCAATTATGATTATTAAAATAGCTAAAATAAGTTTGCATATAAGCCTCCTCCCGTTATCCCCATATTGATTACAGTTACACTGCATATACATATAGCTCTTAGTTATCATGTACTTAATACTTATAGCTAGTATTTATGTTCATCTCTCTATATTCATTTTGGTGGTCTGAACCTATTTTCTAATTGATTCCCAAGGAATAGCTCATGAAAACTATTTTTTTCATTTTTTTCATGTGATGTCAATTTGTCCTTGGTCTGTATATATCCAAACATTAAATCTATTATTCACATTTTCTATTCTTGGTTATTTTATAATTAATATTTTGTCTTCTGGCAAAACTGACAGAAAGTATGATAACAATCTGATTTTCTTTACTTTATAAGTTATTAAATATTCAAGTGGTTTTCTTTTCCTTCAATGTCCAATGGTTTTAGAAATCCAATTATTTTGCTAGACTATATGTCAGTTCTGGTCATTATGGATTTATTTTTACACGAATGCATTATGCCTTTTCAATATGCTGATTTGAATCTTTCTATTTTCAGAAAAGTTCTCTACAATTGTGATTTTTATAATTGTTATGTTTCCTGGTTTAGTTTATTTAATTTTTTAAAGACTTTTATTATCTGTGTGTTAGGATTTTGATTGGCTAGTTTCTGTTTCACTTTTTCTTCAGCCTTTTCAATCTTTGTTCATTTTTATTATAAATACTTTTATCCTATTGTCTTCCATATCTTGAGACATTAGCTATTAAGTTTGTTCACTTTGTGAGTGTTTTAGTTTATTGTACATTTCTGAAACATTTCTTTTATTTTTAATGCTTTCTGAAGATCTGAGAAAAATTCATATCAGAGTTTTAAAAATTCTTATTTGTGATATTATTTCATAGTCCCTATCACTTTCTTTAGGATTTTTAGGCCTTTTAAAAAACATTTGGTAATAATTTTCTTCTGTTTTATATACATACCTTTCTAAGAGACATTCATTGTCTATAAGAATTTCATTCACTATCTAATCCCTTTTTCCTTAAGATAATATTGTATGGTTGATCTTAATTCTTTTTTATTGCTTGTTTTTACATAAAACTAATTTTTCTTAATTTTTAGAAGGAAAGTTTATTTTAAGATAGCTTTCCTAACTTTTAGGAAACTTCTAAGCTACATGGGAAATCTCTCTTCTTCTGTTCTTGTAAAAAATTTTTTAAATATGAACCTTACTTATTAAGATCTCTTTTGTCTATTCTCTCCCCACCCACTCATAAACATGTGCAATTTTATTTAAATATGTTTTCCTTTATTTTTATTATTGTTGACCTGTCATATTTCCATTTTATCTCCAGCAGTTTCTCCTCCATGTGAGATATATTTCCAGGAAGGGAACTTTGGCTGGAACTTTGAAGGATTCCCAGAGCCCATTCAGCCCCTTTCAGATCAGCCACAGTCATCCTCTGTGACTTGTGCCCGTCCCCATGCCAGCAGCTATTCTCAGATTGCTTCACTGAGATTTTTCATGAGTACCTTTGGTTTCTTCTGAATTCTCAGGTCCTAATGACATCTTACAGTTTACATTAGCTTCTTTTTCATGGATACTTCTAAAACCCACTGCACCATACTCTTTTCATGATCACCTGATAAGGATTATTAAATTGAATTTTATTTATAATCTCTTTCAACTATGTATGTAGTACAATCATTGGCATTAGCATCTTGAAACCACAGGCTATACAAACCGATCTATTTCAAGAATCTAGGAATGAAATAAAGAAATGACAACTATGTGGAAATCATATCTCACTCCTCCCTGCTGTGCTATTTATTCATTGTTTTCTGCTCTATCTAGATGTAACCTAGGAATCTTTCTTAACACCAAACGCTAGGCATCATGAATTAGAGTTAGCCCAGGAATTTCAATCTATTTGCCATTCCCGGGACAGAAAATGAGCATAACCGTTCCTATGCTGGCTATGTAGCTGGTGGGCCAGCGGATCCCATTGAAAGCTTTTGGAGCGCTGGCCTCCGTTCCCTGGCACCTTCAGGCTTGTTAAGCATCCCAGCCTGATATCTTCACCCATTACTCTGAGAGAGCACTTGAATGACAGGCACAGAGCCAGTGTTTACCCTGTGGGGCTCCTGACACACACCATGTCTGTCAACACTCCCTATCACTCGCCTGCTTATGCAGACTTTTTTTTTCCTGATGTATTCATCACCAGACTGCAGACACCTAGTTAATCCATTTAGAACCTATCAGCTCTGTTCATCGGCTCATAAACCTATTACCTTGGAGGCTCAGTGCTGAGGGACACAGGTGCCAGACCAGCGCACAAAACCCAATTGAGTTATGTAGCAGGCAGTGAGGGGCTCCTAATCATGATTCTGACTGCATGGGGAATTGCCCGTGTTATGTGGTAGCAGCCACTTTATTAAATATCGATTTAAATCACGGCCTTTAATCAAATCTGATAGAGGACCTTTTTCACCCTTCGCCCCTCTTCGGCTGGCTCCTCCTCTCCCCCTCCCTTTCCAATCAGCCTGTCTGGTGACATTGGAGCTGAGGAATGAATAGTTAGCAAGTACTTCACCAGAAAACCCTTTTCAACAGTAATGAGGCATTTGTGATAATCGAGTGATGAAATGTAAATGGGCAGTAATGAGCACAATTACGTCCACTGGGGAACCATCAGCGTGGCTTCTTTCCTCACAGATAGATGAGCTCTTTCTCTGTCACTGCGCATTGCCGACTTCACGGGGAGGCAGAGACTCAGCCCAGGCTGGGGCAGAGGTCTGGGGAAGGGGCCAGGGGCGGGAGCTGAGAAAGGGCAGATAGACGCGGGGCTCTCAGTGGTCAGCAGCAGAGCTTGAGCCACGTTGGCCTTAACAGCCCAGTCTTGACATTCATCCACCTTTCCCATCCCCCGCCCCTCCTCTCCTTCCCTTGCCTCCTTGGAGGATGCTCGGAGACGCGCCACGGTCTGCGATGCTTCAAAGCCGCCTCCTGCTAAGGAGCTTGTTTGAACCTCTGCTGTGTGTTACACTATAACCTGGGCGGTGGGACTGAGGCCGAATGGGTGTGAGCAGAGACTAAACCCAGGAATGGGACTCTTGCCAGGAAAACACCAGTGCGCTGCTGCTTGTGTCATATTTGTAGGCAGGGAACTACAGGGAGAAAGACCTAGCCGCTCCAGGAGTCAGGGCAGCTAGCTCAGCACATCTGTTCTGGCTCTACTCCGAGTTCACACAGCCTGGCACCGCTTGGCAGGATGTGTTTACAACAAAACCAGAATGCTCTACCAGTTGCACACAAAATCTTAGAGTACAGAAGATGGTTGTGATTTTCAGAATTGAAAACTGAAGAAAAAAACAGTCTGCCCTTGATATAGGTAATACATTTTAAGAAGTCATATTAAATGAACTATTGGTTCACAAATGTGACTGCATAATGTACATGTAGTCGCCTTCAATTTATATGTACGTATATATTTCTTTTCAAATAATTTTACTATGTGACTGGGTTAAGTGTAGGTGCACAGATGTAAGGGGTCAGAGTTAGAATATGAAAATGGATTTTAATTAATTTTTAAGAAGCCTGCTAACATTATTTTGTAGTAAAAGTTTCCAAACCCACAAAAAGTTAATAGTTTTAAGATTGTACTCCTGCTTTTGTAGTAAAGAACTGACATGTCTCTTTGATTTTGTTCTTTGAACTTAGCATCATTAAATATCTATTAAGCCAGAGTCGGTAAATTTTAATAAAATATGAGACCAAATTCTGTCAATAACCTTGCTATTAAATACACATAACTACTGATCAATATGGGAAATACATATATGCTTTAATAATTTTCATTTGCCCAAAGACAATATGACAACTTTAACCACTTTTTTCAATTTCTCAAATACTTAATTTAAGGAACATTTTTTTTTTAATATTCAGTATAAACAGTGCTCGATTTATGGAAAGCTAAGGTTTATGGGTGGTTTCATCTTTCTATTCTTGAATATATTTGGAAAGTTTGGTGAAGTGGTTCATTCAGAAAAATTGATAGGTTGCCTTTTGGTGAGCTGGTCATTGGTTTATCACTTATTCAGTAAATACCCTCCAAGCAAGCTAACTTCTGTTTAATAGGCTTTCAAAATTTTGAATGCACCTAGAAAGTTAAAGTGATTGTTGAAAACTGTCAAGCTGGTCTAATTAAAACAACAAACAAATAATTCCATCTACTAATTTAGTACAGAAAGGCAATATCTCAAATCATTACTGGGTACACTCAAGAACCTCAGTTTATGACTAAGGTATGCACTGAAATTTACTGAGGCAGAGGCAATGATTATGATATAAGGAATGAAGTGGAAGAGAGTGAAAAGGGGATAAATGGTTTTGGAAAAAAAAATAAAAGGAAAGGAAAAATATGCTATTTCAGCACCTCCTCCCCAAAAAAGCATCAGTATGCAATAAAATATTCTCTGTATAACTGGTCTTGCCTTTTCTAGCAATCTTACTTCTTGAAACTCCACAACTTGTTTATCTTCTGAGTAAGGGAAACATTGTAGTTCCCTACAGATACTATGTGATATCACACCTTCCTGCCTTTGTTATATGGATATTTCTATCACAAGGACTTCAGTTATATGGATATTTCTATCACAAAGACTTTAGTCCCTGCCCTTCTTTGCCTTGTCTTTCTTATCATTGTTAGGGTTGCCCAAAGGAAGTATGCAGGAGGCCAAAAGTGGTAAAGAATTATAAATTTACTAGAGGCCTGGTGCACAAATTGGTGCATGGGTGGGGTCCCTCAGCCTGGCCGGGTCATAATGGGCAGACCTGGTTTTATTCTACCAGAAAGGAAGGGATAGTTATTTTAAGGCTTTATGAACACTCTCACAACTTCATACAACCTGAATGAACCACTTTGCCAAACTTTCCAAATATATTCAAGAATAGAAAGATGAAACCACCCATAAACCTTAGCTTTCCATAAATCGAGCACTGTTTATACTGAATATTAAAAAAAAAAAAATGTTCCTTAAATTAAGTATTTGGGAAATTGAAAAAAGTGGTTAAAGTTGTCATATTATCTTTGGGCAAATGAAAATTATTAAAGCATATATGTATTTCCCATATTGATCAGTAGTTATGTGTATTAAATAGCAAGGTTATTGACAGAATTTGGTCTCATATTTTATTAAAATTTACTGAGTCTGGCTTAATAGATATTTAATGATGCTAAGTTCAAAGAACAAAACCCATGCACCTAAAGGTTACCAGTTTGCTATCCAGTCAGGGCACATGCCTGAGTTTCAGGCTAGATTCCCAGCAGAGGGCATACAGGAGGCAGCCTATCCATGCTGCTGTTTCTCTCTCATCGATGTTTCTATCTCTTTCTCTCTCTCCCTTCCTCTCTCTAAAAAATCAATAAAAACAATTTTTTTAAAGTAGAAATGTAAAAAATTTAAACCAACTCCTTAACTTGGTAAGTATTCAAATGTAAACCCAATTTCACCCTAATCTTATCTTCTTATGGTTTAATGTCCCATCTATTTTTCTTAACAAAGCAAAGTCAGAAAATGTCCAGTATTTGGAAAGTTGTATGAAGTTGTGAGAGTGTTCATAAAGCCTTAAAATAACTATCCCTTCCTTTCTGGTAGAATAAAACCAGGTCTGCCCATTATGATTGTTTTCCTGAGCATCTGACATAAGAATAGTTCTAACTCAGTCAAAGAAAGTTTTATTTGTGGCTTTTTTCCCCCAAAATCAGTTTACATTTATAAAGGATGTAAAACATGCACCAAATGATAACACACAGAAAATAGCTGACCTACTTAGGAGAACAAGCTGTTTTAAACAATACGGAACCATGTATTTGAATTTAAAATTGCATGATAATAAATACTTTTAGACATATGAGTTGAAATAAATACTCTATTTAGCAAGAAAAGGATGACTACTTGGTGACATATTTTAAGCTGGTTAAAAATCCCATAATAGATGTTCCTCTAATGCAGACTGCTGTTGCTCACAAATCCATTCCTATCTAGAGGATGGAAAGTACCCATGTTAACTATTTCTTTCTTTATTTTTTTATAACTCCTTCGCACTGACTTTTAGAGTATGTGTTTCGCTAATGCTTAGTAGCTCTGCTATAAGAAAAAAATGGAAACTTAAATTCCATTAATCTGGGAATAGGAGGATGAAATGTATAATAAAAAGAGTTTGGGAGAATTAGATGAAAATTTGGAATTATAACTCTCAGTCACCTCATTATTTTGAGCTGTGTATATTTAATTCTGAAGTATGCTTAATTTTAAATGCACATATACCATGTTATCATTTTTTATTCAGTATTTTGTAAAAAACTGTTAACAGTAAGCCTAAAGGCCATACTTAAGCTATCACTCTAAACAAATATAGAGGAGCTCATTTAAGTCCTTTAGAAATATCACTGGTATATTGTATGTGGCACATATCAGCAATTTATTTCACTTTTTACCCATCACATACCCCATCCTGAAGTTATTCATGGATGCTGTTAGAGGAGCTTATTTTCCCCCTGACAAAAATGGACCATTTTTTCCTGTTTAGAGAAATCTGGAACACTGATCATTATAGTGCTTTTGGCAGCTAATTTGAACATCAGTGACTCAACTTGGAGAAGAATCTTTTTTCTGCCCTAAAGAATCTCTGAGTTTTCAGACTCCAGTAATTGAAAAATCCCCAAACACTCACTCACAGAGGAGATACACATTACTGCAGGAGCAGTCTACAAATTGTAAAGTATTCAATTTACATCCCCAGCACCTCAGGGCACTTCTGAAGAATTGATATCTTTGGGAACCTTTGAACTAACAAAAGATAACATTTCACAGTAAAGTCGACTTGCATAAAAGTTTTTTAACTCCCTTCTTTCCTTTTATAAAGGAACTACTTCCTTTACTTGTGATTCTGACTGGGAAGAGTTTGCATTCAGTAAGATACAACCCATGGAAAAGATGGAACAAAGAAAAGAGAGAAAGAGATTTTATAAAAGAAAAGAACAGGGACATTTTTTTTTTTTTTTTTTTTTTTTTTTTTTTGCCCAGCACTGATGCCTAAATTTATATGAATTAGTTCTGAGCCATGTGGTGTAGTTATTATAACTGTTTTAAGATAACAAAGTTTTATTTTTATGTCTTTCTCTTCAAATTGAAATGGAATTTTTGGACTGAACCCGAATTCTTTGTCCGCCGGAGTCGAAGAATGAATCCACGGACAGAGGGTAGTATAGCAAAGGTGGAGATTTATTGAAGAACAAGTACAGACTCCCAGGTGCGGAGAAAGAAAGAGTCCCACAGAATGGACTCGCATGTGGGGAGGGTGAAAGGGCCCCACGGAGTTCCTTTTCCCTATGGCTTATAAAGGCTGCAGATCCTGGTGCCTTGATACTCCCTCTGATTGGTCACTATTCCCTTTCACCCCTAAAAATTCCTGTTTCAAAATTTGAAAAAAAAATTATGAAGGTGTTGATTTTCTTTTTCTATTTGGGGTTTTTACCTGGGTGCATAGTCTTTTGATTAATAAATGTATCAGGTATTTTTTATATTTTTAAGGAAATTTAAAAAATACTTTTATTGAAGCATTAAAATTTGGAGCATTCATGAAAACAACCATTGTCAAAGGTTCAGATTAACAAATAAAATTTCTTCTCCTTCCTAATTACCAAGTGTACATCCACAGCCAATGAACCTGAAATGATTTATTTAATGTAAAAAATATGGCTCTGTGGGATTTGGTTTTCCTTGTTTTCCGGCTCTTGTAAATGAAGCAGTTAGAAATTTACAATGGATTAAATTGGATTTATATTTTCTAAGTAGAAAACTACCTTTCTCTGCTCCTTCCTCTGGCTTTATGATCAAAGATAATCTTTTTCTTTTTTTTTTTTTTTTTGAGTAATTACTAATCTTTCCACATCTGTGGCTCAGGCCAATTTTAGCATTTGCATTGAAAATAGAAAAAGCAAAGAAAAACTCCTTTATAAAACCCTTCTCAATTATTTAATTAGCATATTCATTACCAATACTATAGTAACAATAATGAAACATTTTAAATGTAATAATTTAATAAGCTTTTTGTTAGGTTAAAATCGATCAATGTTTCTGTTAACTAATAACCTAGGAATCAACAATCTCATAAAACCGGTTTATTCAGCCCAGAAAATTAGGCAATCCATCATGACTGATTTGCTCACATTTCCCCTGAAAATAAGTGCGATGGAAACTTTAAAACCAATAAGATAATGCACTTTACAAATTCAACTGAGAGAGATGGGTAAACTAAGATGCCACTGGCATCAGTTACAAAAAAACCTGTCGTGTTTCCAATTATTCGAGCAGATTTTTGTATCCCAATTTGCTGCCAGCCTGGCTGCAGCTAGAGCCCTCCTCTTGTTTTTTCAAACCAAATCATCAGGTCTTAAATCAGAGCAAGCTCATCATATCATACTATGAAAGGCCAACAGGGGATAAAGGACACCAGATGTTATATGAGTTTTGTTTTAGGCTTTCATTTCAGCCTTCCTGCATTCCCCATGCTGCTTTTTACTTGTCAGAAATGAAAATGTGCTTTGATAGATAACAGCCCTATTTTCTTCATTGACTGAGCTTAGAGAATACCAGTAAGTATTGATATCTAGGGTGTTTAACTAGGGAATGCAATCACAGCAGTCCCAAAATTGGGGTTCTGTTGCATTATTTCACATGCCAAGATTTTTGAAAGACTCCAAATTAATTTTGTTTTCCTTAGGAGTTTAGTTGTTCGAGATTCTAGGAAGGGGAATCAAGGCTTGTCCTTAACTATCTCTCTGCTTTCTCCTGCAGACCTCAGTTGATGTTTAGGAGTCCAAATACCCCTAGGAAGCTGTTCAAAGTTGCACTTTTGAGATGGAAGAGTGACCCCAGCTTGCAAAAGCAAACTACTGAACTGCTTTGTACAACTTTGGTTTTATTAACAAACAGAAAAACAAGAGTCGTCAATACTGTACGGTCACAGAGACAATCTCAGCATGCTTGACATGGTAACAACTCTTTGACACACGGCAAACTGAAGCAACTTGATTTGCTCACAAAAGGGTTCAAGGCCACCCTATATTAAGCTATACTAAAAAGTAATATAGCCACATTATTCAATTTGATTCAGAAGATGAGGTCATTCTCCTCTGGCTTCTACTAAAATTATATTTTAAAAATGCTTTCATAGCCTATGCTGTATCCTATATAATAAAAAGGTAATATGCAAATTGACCATAACTCCAACACACAAGATGGCCAACCCCATGTGGACACAAGATGGCCAGCAGGGGAGGGCAGTTAGGGGCAACCAGGCCAGCAGGGGAGGGCAGTTAGGGGCAATCAGGCCAGCAGGGGAGGGCAGTTAGGGGCAATCAGGCCAGCAGGGGAGCAGTGAGGTGTCGATCAGGCTGGCAGGGGAGTGGTTAGGGGGTGATCAGGCTGGTTGGACATCCCTTGAGGGGTCCCAGATTGGAGAGGGTGCAGGCTGAGCTGAGGGACACACACACACACACACACACACACACACACACACACCCGTGCACGAATTTCGTACACCAGGCCTCTAGTATGTATTATAAAGGGATTATGCACGAATCCTGCTTGTAGCCTCTTGGAGCACTTGTGGCTAGCATATGCTTTGTCTGAGA
Source organism: Plecotus auritus (assembly GCF_963455305.1). Taxonomy (NCBI): domain Eukaryota; kingdom Metazoa; phylum Chordata; class Mammalia; order Chiroptera; family Vespertilionidae; genus Plecotus; species Plecotus auritus. Next base: position 90,214,441 of record NC_137771.1, on the reverse strand, counting down.
GATAAACAAATAGAAGAAACATTAAATGAGAAGAGGTGTTTACTTCTGGTAGCCTTAGGCCATGTAGATGGAAGAAAACCCTTGAATCATGTTTTATGAGAAACCCCTGCTGTTGTTAAATCTAAAGCAGTGCCCTTAACTGGAAGTGATAATAGTCTCTCCTTCAAGTGACATTTAGCCATATCTGGAGACATTTTGATTGTCACGACTCAGGGGTTTTGGAATGTTTGTGGTATCTACTTGGTAGAGGCAAGGGATGTTGCTAAACATCCTGCAAAGCACAGGACAGTTCTCACAATAATTATCCTGCCCCAAATTCCAACAGTGACAATATAAAACAAACAAACAAACAAACAAAACTCTAGTTAAAAGATGACAATGGTAAAATGAGGACTCATGTCAAGTGCTGGGGGAATGGAAGTGGGGAGGTGGTGCCAGAATTGGCCAGGGCCATCCATTCAGTAAACACTAAAAATTGCAAAAGGCTGGTTCACTTAGGTGCAATGAAATTGAACGTAAAGGAAATTCCAGGGCTTTTCTACCCAGCTTGAAAATTATTAAAAACTAGTAGCCCTGCACACGAATCCCTGTGCCAGTAGCTCTCTGCAGGGCCTGGCCACTCCACGCCCGCTGCCCAGAGGCTCTCTGTGGCCCAGAGGCCCATCTGCAGCTGGGATGGGATGCTTGCCTCATCACCGCGGTGACAAAGCAAGCATTCCGCCAGGCCACTCATGCAGCCCGCTCTCAGCGGCCGCCACCCCGGGACTGGGGGACTTGGGTGGGGCTGAGAGGACCGGGCACCACCATCTTGTGGCTATGGGTGCCGCCATCTTTGTGACGGATTGATGGTTAATTTGCATATTACCCTTTTATTAGATAGGATTATCTGGTAATAATAAATTTACAATAAAAAGGCACACAGCTGCTCAGATTAAACTCTACATTTGCCCATGAACCAGGTGCTACTAAATGTCACAGTGTAGCTAGTAGATACATATTAATCTAATGAACAAGAGAACAATTATTTATTAATTGAATGAATAAACAAATGAGCTAACTATTTCTGGATGTCCACACTTACAGAGGTTTACTGGCTATTCTCAGTCACTAAGTCTATTAGAAGTAGTTTAATGATGAATACCTTAGGGACTTTAGGGGCAGGTATAAACCTCAGAGCTTTTGATACATACAAAAGCAGTTGGCTCACCTATAAAATACTTACTATGCAATAGAGGATTGATAGTTTATATGCAGATGCATACATTTAAGACCTTGAGCAGCATATTCAAAATTATTTGCTAGCAAAACTTACATTTATATTTGTACTTTATCTTCTTTACCTATTATTTTCAAAGACTAAGAAACAAAAATAAGTTAGAAACATAAAATAAGTTGAAACATATGAAATTGCTAATACTCAACCTTTTGACCTACAAGAATGGCACTTTTATATGGTTCAACTTAAATAAAAGAAGTTTAGGATAAATAAGGTAAAATACATACAATGTCTTTTTACAAACTGTATAGAACTGTTACAGAATTTACCAAGCAACCGAAAAATACACAGGGAGTACTCAGAGATCCAGGATAAACCCATTTATTTTCAGATGTACTAGTACAGTGACTCAGGGGGTCAGTTCTCCAAATCCTGAACCCCTGAATATGGAGGAAGCTTTCCCTTTATACCATTCAGTTTGTTTTCTATCTGTTTCCTAACTACCATGCTTTTGTGGTGGGCTTCCATAGCCCCTCCTGAGGCAGTTAGAAGGGGAAGTTAGATTGTATCTAAATGCCTGGTCTGGGCGGTGCCAGTGACCTCCCCTCTAGCTAAGCTGTTACCGTCTTTGTTTATGGCCCCTTTGTAAATTGGGAGTAATTAGGAAAACAGGTCTTGCCAGACCAGATTGTTAAGAAAGGGGCAGTGACTTCATTATAGGCTATCAAGAATGTACATTAGGTTATTGGCACAGATTCAGATTGCCAGCACCCCCCCCCCAAAAAATATCTTATATTCCCCATCAGAATAATTTTCCTAATCAGTAATCATGGTAACCCAATGTCAATTTCAATAGACTAATTTGTCTATATTCCATGATGCAGCTGTGAAGAAGGTGCAGGCAGAGAATAAGGGATAGAAGAGAAAACAATTTGAAAAAAGTAGTAGAAATTTTAATCCAAAGAGAAACACCCTGTCATAGATAAAGACCTGTTGTGGCTAATTAAGATACATTCTAGGCTCTTCTACAGATCTAAGAAGGTTTGCAACTTTAGGTTAGCTTAGAAAATCTGGATGTAAATAATAGTAACTGTCTCCTCAGGTACAGTATTGAGTTTTGCTTGAAGAAACCCACTTGAGAAAAATATGAGTTAGTACCTGGTCTTTGGGGAGAAACACACAGGAGAGCAGAACAGACTTCTAAGGAACATTTAGGAAACTGTAAAAGGTAAGTTCAAACCATTTCTCAAGACTCTATTTCATTGGGCTTCAGTGTCATTTTCACTTCTTATCTGCTTTGAGCTCCCTGACCACTTCTTTTCCTCATCTACTTCTTCCTTTAACCTGGGAAATCCTCAGGAAACTGTCCTGATAATCTGTTCTTCCTATTATAGTTTTAATAGGACCAGCTCATGCTTCATTAATAGCCTTATTTCTGAGTGTATGTTGCATACTGATGGCTCCTTAATCTGTTTTCCCCATCCTTATGCTTTTCTTAAACTCCAGATATGATTTGCCAACATTTCTAGTTCCTCTAATTCAATATATTTGCAAGTTAACTGAACATCTCTAAGTCCCTTCCTCACTACCACCAATCTGCTATTCATTATCCTTTATTAATTTTACTGTTAGCTTAATTAAGTTTACATCCTAAACTTTTTCAGGTCTGTTCTTGCTTTTCTATTGCCACCATAATTTTTAGTTCTATGATCTTGGATTAGGTACTTAACCTCATTAAATCTTCTATAATTTTACTTAGCGAAGACCTTTGCATCCATTAAATTAATTCTTCATGTTCTAGCTACCTATCTATAATACAAATCTAATCAAGCCATACCCCTACCTAAAAATATTCATCACAGCCCCATTATCTATATGTTAAAATTCAGTTATGTAGTATTTTGTTCAGCAGCATCTCTGATCCCAAAATTGCTTTCCTCTGTTCCCTAATCTATTGTCACTTCCTATTATTCTGATAATTTCGTATTTCGTACTAATTTTTTTTTTCTTGCCCTGATGTGTTGTTTGCTATCTCCAAATCTTCCCCCGTACTCTTCGCTTGGCCATTAACAGCATCTTACTGTTTATTCTTCTGGTCAACTCTTACTCATACTCCAGTTCACACACAATCTTCACCACGTAGCATCCACTGAACCCTGTATTTAGATCAAATTCCTTTTCCTTTTCTTCAATAGCCTCCTGCACCGTCATTAAGTTGCAGATATTATGGCAATTCTCAAATTTGTAGAAATGAGGGAGAGAAGAAAATTGGATTCTGGGTCCAGCTTCACCTTACATACAGAAACTTTGCTTTTATATATTTTTAAATTGATCGCCCAAGTAAAATTTCACTTAATCAAAGTTCTTTGCAACAATATCAACAACAATAATATCCAGTAAAAACCATTGCCCTGTGATACTGAAATTACCTGCCTGTGACATTTTTATAAAGTATTTGATATCATACACTAAGCATAATGCTTAAAAACAAAAGATAGTCATTGCACAAAACAGATTTGGCCCACAATAAGCATTGAACAAATGCTTCATGGTAACAATAATATTTTTCATGCTAAGTATTCAAAACTTAGTGTTTTCATATTTGGCAAATTTTTACCAAATAATATGTATGTATACAAATACAGAAAGTTGCATATACTTAATCTTCTATAAATGTGTGTATAAATGTGTATATAGATAGATAGATAGATGATAGATAGATAGATAGAGAGCTGCTCTAAATATGCAAGTGTCACCAATGGAACTAAGATTGGCTTGGAGGCAATCTGACACCATCCTATCTAATAAAAGAGTAATATGCAAATTGACCATCACTCCAACACACAAGATGGCTGCCCCTATGTGGTCAAAGATCCTGGCCCCATGTGGACACAAGATGACCACCACAAGATGGCCAGCAGGGGAGGGCATTTGGGAGGGAGCAGGCCTGCAAGGGAGGGCAGTTAGGGGCAAACAGGCTGGCAGGGGAGCAGTTAGGCATCAATCAGGCTGGCAGGGGAGTGGTTAGGGGGTGATCAGGCTGGCAGGCAGAAGCGGATAGGGTCAATCAGGAAGGCAGGCAGGCGAGCAGTTGGGAGCCAGCAGTCCTGGATTGTGAGAGGGATGTCCGACTGCCCGTTTAGGCCCCATCCTACCAGGATCGGGCCTAAATGGACAGTCGGACATCCCTCGAGGTGTCCCAGATTGGAGAGGGTGCAGGCTGGGCTGAGGGACACTCACCCTTGTGCACGAATTTCATGCACCGGGCCTCTAATCATATATATTACAAAAACTCTTCTTGACCTTATTTTACTCATGTTCCTTTGAACCCTCTGCTGAATTAGGCCTAACCCTGGCTTCCCTCTCTGCCTTTGTAGAATTCAGTTGAGCGAGAATCCTACTAAGTCAGTTCAGGGAAAATCTTTCACCTTTGATATCAGATCACCCTGGCCCACCTTTAGCAAGAACTTTGCTGAGTAGATCTAAGGAGAATCTCCTTACTCCTGATGTCTCCTTTTAGTACTTTTTCATCCACCAACTGCTACCCTCATCTTTCATTGTAAATCCTTATTTGTCCTTATTGGAGTCAGAGTTGAGTCCAAGCTCTCTGTCCCACTGCAGATGCCATGGTAGTGGTCCCTACATCCAACAAGATACTTCCCACCCAATAAAATATGTCTTACTGTTTTTTAATAAATGTAATGGACAAGTCTTTTCTTTACCAGTTAGAACAATATTTTCCTTTAACATATACATACATACTTATACTGATGGGTATACTTATAATCTGCCTATAATAAAAAGGCATCTGTAATCTAAAAATGACATAAAGTAAGATACTGAATCCTAAAGTCCCATGTTTGTTATTTGAATTTGGTGGAGGAATTTTATCATGTGTTTACAAAGCCACATTTTTGAAGTGCTTTGTAAGTCCTGTAGCTCATGGGAACTCAACGTAATTATCTATTGTCATCAGAATAGATATAAAGAATTACAGAAGTTCTTTCTGTCTTTAAACCCATGCAGATCCCACCACATGGAGAGGGAAGAGGAGATTTATAGCGTGTACAATCTGAGCTGCTCTAAATATGCAAGTGTCACCAGTGGAAGCTAAGTCTGGCTCGGAGGCAATCTGAAACCATCATTCAAACAAGTTGTGTGCATTTTCATAAAGCGAATCTGAGATGGCAGCTGATTAATATATGGCTAAGTAGGCCATGGCTCAAAGTAGGAAGGACTGACAAGTAATTTATAAGTCAAACCATAAGTATACAAAGCCCAGGACCTTGATATTAAAAAAAAAAAAAAAATGTAACAGTACAAGCAGAAGATGCTAGGCAGGAATTTATGTGATACTGAAACTCATCATCCTAAAATAGAATTCAGGGAAAAATTAAATGGATTTTTAAAAATCAGTTAACATAATGTATTACTTATTAAATTCTTTCATAGAGCAAATAGAAGACTAATTTCTCTGGAGCCATTCATGCCCCCAAAAGTTATAATTAAAGACACAAATTGAATGATTTTAATAATGATGAACGTTCACCTTCTTAGTGCTTAGGTATGGTAATATGAGAATCACAGAAGGACTCCATCTTTCACTTTCATTTAACTTTTTCTCCTGGGATTTATAAGGGCCCTTTTCCTCATTTATTTATTTATGGCCATTAAAATAGTATCAGGAGTTAAGTGGCTGTTTTTAAAAGATAGAATTAGTGTCAACCACTCAAAAAAAGCGTATTGGAGCTTTGAGATTACAGAAGGATTTCTGGGTTTCCCAATGTGCTCTCTGTGCCTGTTTACCTTTACATATCTTCCCAGGTGTACAGGGTCCTGCCACGAACAAGGATTTGCATGTATGCTGGCACACTGCCTCTGTTGTTTTCCTTTCCACAGAACACAATTAGTTTTATTGATGCCTTTGCAGAAAGCATCCATTATGTAAAAATTAAATAACAAATATTCTTTCAAGTTGATGGTAAAATGTGGTGTCAAAACTTTCTGGAAAATAAGTACCCTCTACAAGCTGACTGGTTAGAATATTTGTATTTTTGTATCATTTAGGAAAATCCTATTATGGCCTTAGACACACACACAAAAAAACATTCCTGGTGTGCAAGATAGAGGCAGTTCATAAAACACACAGCATTTTCAGCCAGAAAATAAGGCAACCTATTGCTTTCTGTAGTTGGCTGTTACACCCCAGTTCCCACCAATAGAATATAATCTCATTGCAGCAAGCAATATTTGGTATCAATGAAACATGAGTATTTTTTTAGATACGTGCAGATTGCTACTACCTAAAGGACAAAAAGATGTTGTGTTTTTGCAATTAGTATCTTCAGAACACATTTATATAATGAGGTAGTAAAACAGAGAGGTGCGGTAGTTAAACACAGGTACTCAGATAATTCTATCTCCTTTTTTCTTTCTCTTCAATCTCTCTTTCTCTCTTGCATAAACTGTCAATTCTCCAAACACCATTACAAAATGATTTGAGTCATTGTATCAGCTATATAATTAATCCCCCCATCAGTGAATGCCAAATTAGATGTCTGCTTCCATAATGCCCCCTCACTGCTAGAGTAGGGGGCTCTGTATGCATTTGACCCTTAATGGGGATAATTCCAAAAAAGGGTGGGACAGATGCCAAAACCCCAAAGCCTATGTGTTTCTAATATTAGAAAGGCTACGCCCAATTTGGCCAGTCTCCACCCATGTAAAATAAAATAAGTTTACTGTTATCACAATGATTAAATATAATAAGTTAATGAGATTACAATAGCTGATTGTGAACAAGACCAATTGTGTTAATTGGAAGCTCCTGAACGGCAATTTTAACTGCTGCTGAGTTTTGAAATAGAATCAGTTTTACTAATTTTATCTGATTTCTTAATGAAGGTTGCCCTGAGCAATTGTTCTATGTGTTCTTTAGCAAACAGTGTGTGTCATAGCTGCTGACATTAATCTCGATTACTTTAGTTAAAATAAATAGTTATACTTGGGTGGCTTTCAGAAAATACATCACAGTAGATGTAATGCTGGAAAGCAAAGAGAGCTGCATGTTTTGCTTTGTTTGACTACATTTTATGTGATGCATTCCAACCATGAAGATAATCTCTGGTGTTACCAGATCCTAGGGTCTAACTGCATAAATTAAGAAGAACTACCATTTGTTGGTTTATAGTAGTTGTCCTCTATCAGTTGAGGAATGAAGACAAGATTTGCAACTGAGGAGAAGGTAACCGATATCAAATGTATCCTGTGCACAAGACCAGGAAAAAAAAAAAAAAAAAAAAAAAGCTGTTGAAATGTTTAGGGAGAGTTTCCTTCCACAAGTCTTTGCGCTGGCAGTGCACAGATCATGCCATCAATACCAACCACCAACGTTAATGGCTGAGACTGCAGGAGAGCAAGCACTCATGATATTTGTTTTCACAGTAGATTAATATACATTGAATGGCTCCTCTGAGCTTTTTAAGTGCATTGGAAGACTGCCATGCTATACAGCCTGTTATAAAAGACTGGAAATTCGAAGGGAAAATAAAGTTTGGGGAAACCAAAAATGCCATTTACACAAACTAAAGAAACATCTTTCATCCTTTTGATTTTTTTATTCACAGTCTTTCAACATCTGCAATTAGGATTGTATATTTAGACTATTTAATGCCTGTGAGCAAAGGTTAAATGGGTTTTAACAGGAACTCGTGAGGAAATGGGATAAAACCTTTTTCAAATCCCATGAAACAACTAAAATGAGAAAATGTATATTAAAACATCATAAAATTAAGTGGTTACACTAGCAAAGGTGTTATACCACTCACTTCATCCACACTAACATTGAAAAACTTTCTTATTGAGTCATAGTGTTTCATGCAGGTAGATGCATAAATCTTAAGTATACAACTGGATGCAATTTTAAGTATGCATACAGCCATGTAATTACCTCCCAGTGAAGAGATCAGGGGCTAGAACATTTCTAATATTCCAAATTCACTTATAATTATTTTTCTACATTGTTGTTTAATTTAATCTATGTATGTTTATAAAGTAAATTAGTGACTTCGTTCCTTGTACTATGTCCTGAGCTGGGTTTGATACTGAGACTATCTTGGATCATATATTAGAGATTTCCAAGTCTTTCTTCTCCTACTCTCTGAAACAGAGTTCTTAAGTTAGATATTATCTATTTCTTGAATTTTTGATAAAATTGTCCCAGAAAACGATCTGGCCCCCCTATTTTATTGTTCTGTATTTTTGTGGTCATTTTTAGTTATTTACCTTTTACTAGAAAATTGAATTTCATGTAATTTTTACATGTATCAGTGTATATTTACTATTCAAAGAATTTTCACAAGTATTTACTTTTATAAAGCTTTCTGGGTTGTTTTTCTTTTTGTTTTAAAAAATCCAATTAAACATGTGTCTGATACTTGCATTTTGAAGTCTGCATGTCATTAAGTTACTGATGGAGAAAGGATTCTGTTTACACATACAATAGGATACGGACATGGAAAATAAGCCTTTAATCAAATGGTGCATTTACCCATAGATGAAAGTAGAAATATAGTTAACATTAGGGTTGAAAGAAATGAAAAGCTCTCCCTTCAAACTCATGAGCAAAGAACACTGGTTTAAAAAACAAAAAGCAAATGACTTTGTTACTATTTGCATGAAAGAATGCCACCTACATTGTACAGACAGTTTAAGCCATTTTATATCATTTACATAACCTTCTGTTTTGATGTTATTTCAAGATTACAGAAAAGTTTCAAGAATCCATAAATGAACTTTTGTATATCCTTTATTATTCACTATTAATATTCACTATTGGTTTACATTTTGCCCCATTTGCTTTGTCAATCTCCTTCACTCTTCTAATGTCTCTGGATATACTAGTAAGATAGATGAGACATGATGATGATAGCTGGATAGATACCTATTTTTCTGAACAAGGTGAGCAAATTGAAAAAAGCAAGTTCCTTTACCTATAAATTATTCAGTCTGCATTTCTTAAGGACAAAGAACATTCTATGATATAACCGTAGTACAATTATCAATATCAGGAAATTTAACAATGATATACAGGGGTGAGCAAAAGTAGGTTAAATATCAATTCATCATTACCTTAAATATCTATATATATAAAGAGCCAGGGTCCGTAAGGACCGAATGGACGACCGGCCCATCCCCTGACCCTCAGGGTCCATTGATCAGGGGATGGCTAACAGGGAACCGGAGTGAGTGGCGCTGTGGGGACTGGTGAGCAGCTGGAAGGCAGGTCTCTTGTTCCCTCCTCCTGGCCCTTAGACTCCAATCAATCAGTGGCGGAGGTGGAGCAGAACTGGGGACTGGCTTCCTTAGTAGTCCTGCAGGTACAATCTCCAGAGGACAGGACAGGCACCAATGGACCAGCGCCGCCAGCACGATCCTGACAGCGCTGCCGGCCTCCTGGACCTTGGTCTCCGGCACTGCAGCCGCTTCCCCTCCCTAGACGCTCCACAAGGAAGAAAGGATACCAACAGCAGCGCCAGGGGCAACCAGCGGTGACTGACTGCTCTCCCCATGCTTCCTCTAGGTCACTGGAGCTGGCCCCCTTCCATCCCACTCCAGATGAAGTGTGATCACTGCACACGGAAGGAATGTAGTAAAAAAACAAAAACCGATGACCAAGAGAATGCTACAGTCAATGTCCAGAGTCCGGCTCAGGAGAACGGAGAGAAGGGAGAATTCCATAAGCTGGCTGATGCCAAGATATTTCTGAGTGACTGCCTGGCATATGACAGTTGTGTGTCCGCAGAGGAAGGAGTCCAAGTTTCTCAACAGAACACCAAGGACTTCTTCCATGTTCTGAACTTAATAAGAAATGTGATAGCTCACAGCACAAGGTGCTGGCAGTGTCCGTGTGTCCTCAGTCTCTGCCTTATTTTGCTGCTAAATTCAGCCTCAGTGTCACTGATGCATCCAGAAGACTGCGGCTTTCTCAAAAGCCTTGGGGCTCACTGTCTTTGACATGAAGATAGCTGAGGACTTCAGCATCCTGGAGAGTCAGAAGGAATTTGTGCGTCGGTACCGCCAGCATTGTGAGGAAGAGCCCCGGCTACCCATGCTGACCTCTGCCTGCCACGGCTGGGACCGATATGCAGAGTGTGTGCTGGGTCACCCCATCACCTCTGCAGGCCAAGTCTCCCCAGCAGACCATCGGCTCTCTGGTGAAGGATTACTTCAGCAGACGGCAGAACCTGTCCCCAGACAAGATTTTCCACATCATCGTGGCCCTGTGTTATGACAAGAAACTGGAGGCCCTTTGAGAAGATGTTCCCACAGCTTTACATAGTTCCCAGGGTGCTGACTGCATGTTACCCTCAGGTGAAACTGTCCAGATATTGGAGCAAAGTGACTTCTCCTCAAATGACGCCGCCGTGGACACTCTGTCCACATGAAGGAGAAGGAGGTGAGGCTTCACGAGGGTGCCAGCTCCAACGGGTACCTTGCACACATCTTCAGGCACATGGCCAAGGAGCTGTTCAACGAGTACGTAAGAGTGCTCACCTACCGCACCCTGAGGAACAAAGACTTCCAGGAGGTCACCCTTGAAAGGGACAAAGAGGTTCTGCTACGCTTTGAAGCTGTTTGTGGCTTTCGGAACATCCAGAAGTTGTCCTGAAGCTGTAGAAGGGCAAGCTCCCCTGCCACTTCGTGGAGGTGCTGGCCTGCATCGGGCATGCCTAACTGGCAGGGGCCAGGTCCAGGTGGAGGACAGGCAAGCAGACAGGGCACTGCTGCAGCAGATGGAAGGCATCTACACTGCCATCCCAGTGTGGCCCCTGGAGACCAGCGTCCATGTACCAGGAGTGGCTGGGGCGGGGGGGGGGGGGGGCGACTCCCCCTGGGCCTAGGTGGCCCTGCACACTACCTAGCAGGGCCCAGGGCATCCTGCCAGGACATCAAGTGGTAAAGGTCCAGCAGACGCCCGGTCTGCAGGCCGCCTGAGGAGGCGTGTCAGATGCATGAAGGAAAGGCTTAGCATCTCTGTCATCACTTTGGTTTTCAGAATTCCCTGCTCCCCATCTGTCTGCTCCCTCCCTCTGAGGGGCACTGTCATAGTCACATGGGTGCAACTGGAATATCCTCTCGAAAGGACTGCCCCAATGTACGTATCCTTTTATCCGATGGTGAAAAAATCCCAAAGAACAAGAATGGAGACAGACTACTGTCCTTTAGGCTTAAAAAAAAACCCAGAACTGAGACTTGGTTCTACCCATGCACCTCAGAGATACTGGATGCGGAAATGGCCCAGTTTGGCCCTGACTTAACCCATTTATGTTACTCTTGAAGGTGTCTTTGCCACAGTGTGAATAAACTGCCCCCTTTTGGAATAAGGGCTCATACGGAAGTCTGCATTCCCAATGTTTCTTGAAACAGATCTATGTTTTGCAGCTGTGGCCACTGTTCTGAGACCATGTCCTGTCAATGGGAATCAGGGGGCACTGGAGTGAAGGCCTGCCCCCACCCCATGCCCTTTTACATTCAGGGATTGAGCTGAGCTCTCTTTGGGAGAGGCCTGGCAAGAGTGACAGGTGTCACAGATGGAAGGATGGAGAATGGAGAGGTGGACACCCTGCTCGGTCCCTCCCTGGGTGGGGTCAGGCAGATGAAGGCCGGCCAGTCCTCCCCACAATTGGGTGAGATAGTATCCTCTGTGTCCACCTCTCACCCTGTGGGCCCAGCCACTCCCCTCAGCTCTGGGCAGCCCTCTGTGTTCCATGACAGCATGCTCTGCCCTGACATGCTGCTCTCCCTAAGTGAGAAGGAAGAGAGCAGTTGGCCCACAGACAACTACACAGAAAGATAGGGCTCATGGCTGGTGAGCACAGTGGCAGTGGTGGGAGCCTCTCCTGCCTCTGCGGCAGCGCTAAGGAGCAGTAAGCTGAGTGGTAAGGAGCAGTGAGCAGGTGGGTGGTAAGGAGCGAGGGGTCCCGGACTTGAGAGGGATTTCCAAATGTCAGCTTAGGCCCGTTCCCCATGGGGATCAAGCCTAAGCCGGCAGGCAGACATCCCCTGAGGGGTCCTGGACTGCGAGAGGGTGCAGGTGGGGCTCAGAGATTCCCCCCCTGCAGTGCACAAATTTCATGCACCAGGCCTCTAGTAAATTATAAGTAAGACTATGAAATAATAACAATAATAAGAAGACAAATAATACAAATAAACAATATAATAATTAATAAATAATAAGACAAGAATAAACTCTGTTTTGCATACTCACAACTATAAATGACCTACTTTTGCCCATCCCTGTACTACTTTTGTCTAATTTTCAGTCCATATTCAAATATTATCAGTCATTCCAATTACTATGTACTTTATCACTATTTTTTTTCACCAGTTCAACAAAGCCATGATTATGCATTGCATTTAGTTTAATAGTGTCTCTTTAATCATCTTTAATATGGAGTATTTTCTCTGTCTTTGGGCTTCTTATTTTGTGGTGTGTCCTTTAACTTGAGTTTTCCTAATGTTTCCTCATAATTGAATTCAGAAGATGCATTTTTGATAGGAATATCACAAAGGTTGTCTTCTTCTCAGTTTGTTTTACTAGAAGGTGCATGCTCTTAGTTTGTCCAAATATGAGGGAACTAATGTTTGAAGACTGGATTATTATAGTGTCCACTAGTTTTCTATGTTATAAAGTTAATTTTCCCTTCATGACTAATAATTAAGTTATTGGGAGATATTAAGTATATTATTCCTCATCAAATTTTCACCACCAATTTTATTATTTATTGATGATTTTTTAAAAAATATATTTTATTGATTTTTTACAGGGAGGAAGGGAGAGGGATAGAGAGTTAGAAACATCAATGAGAGAGAAACATTGATCAGCTACCTCCTGCACACTCCCTACTGGGTATGTGCCCACAACCAAGGTACATGCCCTTGACCAGAATCGAACCCTAAACCCTTGAGTCCGTAGGCTGATGCTCTATCCACTGATGCAAACCGGCTAGGGCTATTGATGATTTTTAATCACATATTGTTATATGTTTACTAGAGGCCCAGTGCATGATATTTGTTCACAGGTATGATCCTTAGGCCTGGCTGGCAATCAGGGCCATCTTCCCTGGCTGCCTGAAGCCAGCCCCCGCCCCCACCCACTGCCACCCACCCCCAGTTCCCTGTTTGCCATAGGGTGATCGGTGCCTGATGGCTGGGGGAAGGGACCAAGAGGTCAGCTGTTCCCACCCGCTCGCCAGCCCTGCCAACACTGCGGGTCACCCTCTGTGTATGGGCCAACCAGTGGGGTGGGGGCCTTGGCCTGGAGCTGCCTGTGTTCCTTGCCACCCACACCCAGTTCCCTGTTCACCATCAGGTGATTGGAGCCTGCTGCCCAGGGAAAGGGACTGAGAGGTGGTCAGCGCACCTCACAGTGACTGGTCCAGAGGTCACTCTGGTCGTTCTGATCGTTCCGCCATTTCAGTCGCTAGTCTTTTATTATATAGGACTAGAGCCCCAATGCACGAAAATTTGTGCAAGTGTAGGCCTTCCTTCCCCTGGCTGCCAGCACCGGCTTCCCTCTGGCACCCAGGACCCGGACTGCTTCCCTCTTCCAGCCTCCTGCAGGCACCCAGGACCCGGACTGCTTCCCTCTTCCGGCCTCCTGCAGGCACCCAGGACCCAGACTGCTTCCTTCCAGCTGCCCACAGGCACCCAGGACCTGGGCTGGCTCCCCTCTGGCCCCGGCTTTGTCAGGAAGGACGTCCGGAAAACATCCGGTCTAATTAGCATATTATCCTTTTATTATTATAGATTAGTCAGCATTCTACTTAGGGAATTGATTTTCCTTCTCTCTATCAACATATTTTTCATTTATTTAATTTTATTTATATGACATAATGTATCTCATTTTCTTAAATGAATTATAATCCATTTGTATGGTAAGTTACTTTGATGTTCAAATGATCTAGATTTTATTGTTCTGGGATCTTTCAAGTTGGCTCTGTATCCTTTTCATAAAATCTTTAACATGATTCTTGGAGCACAGTATTAATATCTGAGGAAATAATAACCTAGCCTCTCACATTTTTTACCTCTCACATATCCTTTTATTTTTATTTTATTTTTTTTAATCCTCACCCAAGGACATGCTTATTGATTTTAGAGTGAGAGAGAGAAGAGAGAGAGAATCATCAATGTAAAAGACAAACATCCATTGGTTGCCTCCCACACCCACCCTCACCTGGGATAGAACTCACAACCTGGGTATGTCTTCTGACCAGGAATCGAACCCAGGGCCCTTCAGTATATATGATGATGCTCCAACCAACCAAGTCACACTGGCCAATGGTTAACATATCCTTTAAAAAAAAATTATCATTTGAGGCATTTGTGCAGAGTAGCCCTTACCAGTGAAAAGAGGAATCATTGTGTGCTTTGATTTTTGGAATTATAGAAGAGATAATAATCTCTGAATTCCTTCTCTTCTCATGGACTGGCATTTCATCCTCAGAGCTTCATCTGCATTAACTATTGCACCTAAATGACCATAATCTTCAAAAGCACAGCAACTGTGTCTGTTTTACTCCAAGTTCATCTATAACAACAAATAAATTTTTGTTGAATTAATAGATATAGGGAAAATTAGCCCTGCCAGCATGGCTCAGTGGTTGAGCACCAGCCTATGAACCAGGAGGTAACAGTTCGATTCCTGGTCAGGGCACAGGCCCCTGTTGTGGGCTCAGTCCCCAGAGTGGGGCCTGCAGAAGCAGTCAATCAATGATTATCTCTCATCTTTGATGTTTCTATATTTTTCTCCCTCTCCATTCCTCTCTGAAAACAATAAAAATATATTTTAAATAAATAAATGCAGGGAGAATAAATGACAGAAACCATAGAAGAAAACAAAACAAAACTGAGAAACAGCCAACTCTAATGATGCCCCTAATTTTTCTTCTACTATGGGTTAAGGCCTTATAGCTTATCATTAAAACATTATTTTTTTATTTCAATGATCCTATTATTAATAAATTTTCTCTCTTAGATTCCATGTTTTGAAAGGTTAGTCTAATGAGATAACTACATTGCTCAATGGCCTGAATCAGTTTGCCCAGCTATCATAGATTTCTAGCTACCATAGACCCTCAATAACACGTCAATGCCACCACACATTGCTAATTTTTCATACTGACATCCTGCCGAATCTCAGATTTGAAATTATTCCTAAAGACAGGGCACAAAGTATTCCTAGAAACCTTGCTCAAAATTTCCTGTGCATTAATTGTAGAGTTAAAGTGTTGGTAATAGAATTATGTACTATGCAACATAAAGAATTGTGTCTTATCTGATACTAGAGGCCTGGTGCACAAAATTTGTGCACTTGGGGGGGTGGTCCCTCAGCCCGGCCTGCACCCCCTCGCAGTATGGGAGCCCTTGGGGGATGTCCAACTGATGGTTTAGACCTGCTCCCAGGACATCCTTAGTGGACATCCTTAGTGTTGCTGAGGCACTCCTCCTGTGGGAAGCACTGACCAACAAGGGGCAGCTCCTGCTTTGAGCATCTGCCCCCTGGTGGTCAGTGCACATCATAGCAACTGGTTGTTACGCCAATTGGTCGATTTGCATATTATCCTTTTACTAGTGGCCCAGTGCACGAAATTTGTGCACAGGGGAGGAGGTGTTCCTCAGCCCAGCCTGTACCCTCTCCAATCTGGGACCCCTCGAAGGATGTCCTACTGCCGGTTTACAGGGATCGGGCCTAAACCAGCAGTCGGACATCCCTCTCGCAATCTGGGACTGCTGGCTCCTAATTGCTCACCTGCCTGCCTGCCTGCCTGATTGCCCCTAACCACTCTGCCTGCTGGCCTGCTCGCCCCCAAATGCTCTCCACCGCCAGCCTGCTTGCCCCCAAATGCCCCCCCGCTGGCCTGATCACCCCCAACTGCCCTCCATGCCAGTGTGCTTGCTCCCAACTGCCTCCCCTGCCAGCCTGCTCACCCCCAACTGCCCCCCCTGCTGGCCTGCTGACCCCCACCAACCCTCCCCACTGTCCTGCTTGCCCCCAACTGCCCCCCTACTAGCCTGCTCACTCCAAACTGCCCCCTCCCGCTATCCTGATCACCTCCAATTGACCCCCACTGATGTCCTGCTTGCCCCCAACTGGCCCCCCTGCTGGTCTGCTTACCCCCAATGGCCCCGCCCCCCCCACCAGCTTGATCACCCACAACTGCCCTCCCCTCATGGCTTCTAACCGCCTCTACCTCAGCCCAGCCACCATGGCTTTGTCCAGAGTGCCTGGAAGGTCTCCTGGAAGGTCTCAGAAGGTCACCCAGTCTAATTAGCATATTACCCTTTTATTAGTATAGATAGAGGCCTGGTGCATGGGTGGGGGCTGGTTTGCCCTGAAGGGTGTCCCGGATCAGGGTGGGGGTTCCCTTGGGGTGTGGGGTGGCCTGGGTGAGGGGCCTGTGGTGGTTTGCAGGCCAGCAACGCACCCATGGGGTGAGGGTCCGTGCTGGGGGGGGCTTGGCCAGCCTGGGTGAGGGGCTGATGGTTGTTTGCAGGTTGGCCATACCCCCTGGCAACCCAAGCTCCCAGGCCCTCCTTTTTTCTTTTTTTTTTTTTTTTTCAGCGCCTCCTTGAGTGGAGGCCAGGGCCAGCTGGAAGCAGGTATCTGGGATTTATTTACCTTCTATAATTGAAACTTTGTAGCCTTGAGCAGAGGCCAGGGCTGGCCAGGGCGGGCAGGAAGCTTGGCTTCCTCCATCGCTGGGGGAAACCCAAGCCTCCTGCTCACTCCAGCTCTGTGGTTACCGCCATCTTGGTTGGGTTAATTTGCATACTCGATCCTGATTGGCTGGTGGGCGTGGCTTGTGGGTGTAGCGGAGGTAAGATTAATTTACATGTTTCTCTTTTATTAGATAGGATTATATAGTATATTAAAGAATTGTTTTCATTGGGGGAAATATTTTAATAAAGTTGTCATCTATTACCTTCCTCAAGTCTTAAAATAGTTAAGACACAAATTCATTGTATGCAGAGCAGATTTGCTGAAGGCTGGCACTTTCCAGCAGTTTGAGTTTTTGAATGTGTCTTATTTTTTTTCCTTTTTTTTAAATTTTACAATTACAGTTTACATTCAGTATTATTTAGTATTAGCTTCAGGTGTACAGTATATTGGTTAGATAATCATATACTTTATAAAGTGGTGCCTCTGATATTTCAAGTATCCAGCTGGCACCACATATAGTTATTGCAATGTTATTGACTATCCCCTATGCTGTATTTTACATCCCATGACCATTTTATAATTACCAGTTTGTACTTCTTAATCCCTTCACCTTTTTACTCATTCCCCAACCCTCTCCCCTCAATTTTCTTTTTTTTTTAAAAAGTATGTCTCACCTTTCTCACCCAATATGACTTGTTATCACACAAGGTGAAAATTACTGGCCTCCGGGAGACGGAAATCAGCCAAGATGACATCTGTTGCTACCAATTTAGTATCCAGTAATGCCAAGTTATTATATTTGGAGCTCTCTTTTCTCTCAATACGGAAATATTCCAGTGTATGAGTGATCTAGGAAGTAGAATAGCAAGACTCTGGCATCTGAGCTCTGCCAACATAACCTGGTTGGGCATTCTTGCTGTGGTCTGAATATCTGTGTCCTCCCAAAATTCATATATTGAAATCTTAATGTCTAAGTGATGGTAATAGAAGGTGCAGCCATTCAGAGTGTTTAGGTCAAAGGTGGCACCATCATGAGTATGATTAGTGCCCTTAAAAAAGAAGCTCAGAATGATCCTTGGCCCCTCCTGCCATATGCAGATACAATGAGAAGTCTGGCACCCAGGGAAGAACTGTCACCTGATCACGATGGAACCTGGATCTCAAATTTCCAGCCTCCAGAACTGTGAGCAATACATTTTCTGTTGTTTGTAAGCCACTTTGTCTTTGATATTTTGTCACAGGAGTCCGAATGGACTAAGAAACCATGCTCAGGTTAAAATTAAGGGCCCTAAACTTACTTCACTTATTCAAAAAACAAAGAAAATTTTTTGTCCTATTTACAAAAATATGTGCAATTAAAAATTTCTATAAAATGACTGGTTAGGAAAGTTTGAAGATACACTGCTTTCTTAGAATCTTATAGTTTTTAGAAGAGATAAAACAACTCATATACCTCACTTACAAAGAATAGATAACAGCAGTACAATGACCCTATCTACTTCCCATGATAAAATAAAATTATTATTCTTGATGTCAGATACACTTAATAAAGGTTTTTTTTCCCTAAAGTTTTCTTTCTGGAGGACATTTTGTCGCTTAAGTTTATTTCTTTTTTTTTTAATATATTTTATTGATTTTTTACAGAGAGGAAGGGAGAGGGATAGAGAGTTAGAAACATCGATGAGAGAGAAACATCGATCAGCTGCCTCCTGTACACCTCCCACTGGGGATGTGCCCGCAACCAAGGTACGTGCCCTTGACCGGAATCGAACCCAGGATCCTTCAGTCCGCAGGCTGACGCTCTATCCACTGAGCCAAACCGGTTTCAGCTGCTTAAGTTTATTTCTCTGTGTACTATAGATATAATACTGAATTTGTAGGTCGGCATGAAGATTAAATCAAGTTAAGTATATAATGGATTTAACCTTTGGAGATTAATTGTGTACTTAGTACACAATTGAACACACTCACATTCATAAGGCAAACATTTCCTTAAGGTTCATCTGGGTGTGTTGTGTAAAATATATTTTCTAAAATTTGCCTGTCAGTGATTTTCAATATATGTCTATGTCATGGATTTCTTTTTCATTGATCACTCCATGCAATGAATGCCAAGTAATCAATAATCATTTTAAACCCTGCCAATTATTTAATAAATACTGTCATAGACAGGTAACTATGAGTAGAGCTTTTAATATTGTATTTGAAGTTCCAAAATGTGTGCTATTAAACAAAGAACATATTTTTTAATTTAATCCAATACATGAAACATTTATACATTTGTTCAGGTAACTGAACCTGTCCTAGGAACAGGCATTTGATAGAATTTGTAAGCATCTGTCAAGATCCCTTCTCAGTCACAACAGACTCTGCATTGCCCTCTTGAGAATTCAGTCATCCTATTCAATATGTTTTATTGCTGACAATGTTTGTATTTTTTTCAAATAAATAAAAATATATGTAAACTATAAGACTACA